>NC_080088.1:96182410-97382410 GCF_950005125.1 Chionomys nivalis | reverse complement strand
ATACATGCTAATGGTGGCATCTGAAGTAGTCCAAGGACTGTATTGCACATGTCCACATGTGCACACATGTAGTATCTTAATTTCAGTCTTCTGTCCTCCCCGCTTCCCATTCTTACACTAAACCTCGCTTTGTGTGCAGCTTCTGCTGTGTGATGCTGTATCAGTCACTTGACCTCTCTGGGCCCTGGTTTCATCACCTACCCTAAAGGCCTTTCTAATCTCACCCATGTCAATTGAGTGTGATATATCACAGGCTTTCCCAAGTTCCAGCATCATGGTTCTGACTTTGCCCCAGAGCCTGTCACTGACAGCTGGCCTCGTCCACCATGCACCCAAGCCAAAGACTATGCTGGACCTTTGAGGCCAGAATACTTTTTGACTGGGGACCCCCTACCATGGAGGGTCCAACTGAAGCCTCACTTAGGAGTCAGTCATGAAAGATTTCCTGGAGGAGGGGGATGCTGGACAGAGCCTGGGGTGAGGAGGAATAAATTAAAGCTTAATCTCAGCCTTGGAAGGCAGAGGGAGGCGGATCTCTGGGAGTTCGAGGCCAGCCTGGTCTACAAAGAGCTAGTTCTGGGACAGGCACCAAAGCTACTGAGAAACCCTGTCTCGAAAAACAAAACAAAACAAACAAACAAACAAAAAAACTAACAACAACAACAACAACAAAAAAAACCAAAACCAACCAAACAACAACAAAAAATTAAAGCTACTCTTTTGGGTGGGGCTAGCAGAGTGTGGGTCTGTGCCTCCGACCCTTTAGTTTGGGCATAGTGGAAATGTGGACCCATCGGGAATGGGCTTTGAAAGCATCACCCCAACCAAGAGGGCAAAGGCAGATGCGAGGTACTGCTGTCCCAGGGAAGCAGAAGGAAAACGGAGTCCCTGCTGCTTCCTGAGCTCTTCCCTCACCATGCTGTGGGGCAGGAGTCTCCTTTATTCTGGGAACGTGCGTCGGTTTTTTCACTTATTTATTTTTGAGACAGGGTCTCACGCAGTCCTGAACTCATCACATAGCTCAGGCCGCCCCTGAACTCCGTTCCTCCTCGCTTCCGCCTCCTGGGTGCTAGGATTATAGTCAACTGCCACATGCCTGGCTGCCTCCATCCCACTTTTAACGGAATTAACTTCTTCATTTTCAGCGCCGCGCCGGAGACAGGATCCAGGGCTTTGCGGGTGCCGCGGAGTTGCTTTGCTGCTGAGCCAGGCTATCAGCCCCCCCACTAGGTGATTGTAAGTGGCGGCTCTATCAGTGAGGCCCGCCCCCACCCTGCCTCTGTTCCATTCTAGAGATGAAGAAGAAACTAAGGAAGGGGCAGAGAGGTTGTGAACCGCTTAGGTGGGAGCGACCCTAACCTAACCTTGTCCCCTCTTCCATTTATCTGCCACTATAGAGGCAGGCCACTCTGGCCTTCGATTGAAGCTGAGGCTGGGACACTTGGGGATTGAGGACCTGGGGCGCTGTGACTTGAGTCAACTCGGCTGAGCTGGCCCTGCGGTCCATTCAGATCCTCGTTAGCGGAGCGCCACCTAGTGATGTTTGTGGGAACTGGTCTGACTTCCACTTAGAGGAGCAGCAGGGAGAGCAGGGAAGGGGGTTATCCCTCACCTGGGCTGTGGCTCCTGACACCCAGAGGCCAAAATAAAGAGGAAGAGGGCTGCAGGGAGGGCAGGTGTTAACTAGACTTTGGTTCTAGTCCGACCTTAGTCTTAACCCTGCCCTTGGCCCGACCTTGACTTTAGTGTCCCTGCCATCAGCTACTCTGTTCTTAGCTTCCTTCTGCAGAAGTCTCCTTGAAGGCAAACCATGGCGCAGCTATCCATGTGGTGCACAGTTGTAATCCCAACACCCAGGAGGCAGAGGCAGGAGAATCAGACGTTCAAAGTCGTCCTTGGCTATACAATGCACTCACGGATAGCCTGGACCATGAGGCTTTGGCACAAATGGGACACGGGGAGGAAAGAAGAGAAAAAGGAAAGAGTGTTGACGCAGGGAGATTGTCTGGAAGTGTGAATCTGGGTATAAGTGTGTGCACAAATGCCTGGTGTTAGCATGTGTGTCTCTGTGTGTGTCTGTCTACCTGTTGTGTGTTTTGCCGGATGTAGTCTGTGCAGCACTGTGGATTTTATGTATGTGTTTGTGTGTTGTGCCTATGTAGAGGTGAACACGTGACACATGTGTGCTTGTGTGGAGGCCAGAGGTCAACTTCTAGTATTCTTCGGGATGCAGTAGATCTTCTTTTTAAGACAGGATCACTCCCTGCCCTAGAGACCACGGATCTGTCCGGGCTAGTCCGCCAGCATGCGTTAGGGATTCTCTTGTCTCCCAGGGCTGGGATTAGAAGTGTGCGCCACAGCACCTGGCTTTTTATGTGGGTTCTGGGGTAACATTCTGGTCTCTGTGCTTGTGTGGCCAGCACTTTATCAATCGAGCCATCTCCCAAGCCCCAGTAATGAGTTTCCTATGGATTTCTCCAGCAGTGGTCTGCAGAGGAAACCACTGAGTCATCTGCCAGGTGCTCTCTGCCGGAGAGCAGTTGTGAAGCACATCTGTGCATGTGTAAACATGCATGTGTGTGGCCGTGTGCATGTTTTGTGTTTGAAAATGCTTGGCAGTACATGTGCTTGTGTGTGCATCCCCTGGGGGTGTGCACTGATGTGTGTGGCATGCTTTGAGTGTGTGTGCACACAACTGTGCACGTGTGAAAGCATACAGCTTGTCGATGCATGTCTTGCTTGTACATGCGTTGGTATGTATACTTTGGAAGCTTGCACTCACGTGTGCACACACGACGGTACATGTGCCTATGCTTGTGTGCTTTGGATGTGGGGAATCATGAGCATGTGCATTCGTGAGTTTGTGTATGCTTACGTGTAATTGTGCACTTGTATGCATGAGTGTGTTTGTATTTGAGTGCGTTCATGCTCTGAGCATTGCACAAGCATGAGTGGTGTGGGTGGGTGCGTGTGTGGGATGTGTGCACACTTTGATTGTATGCTTGGGTGTATGCATGCTCTGAGTGTGTCCATGCATGAGTATGTTTGTGAGCTTACACTTGTTTGGATGTATGCACCGTGTGCTTGTCTGTGCAAGCCTGTGTGTGTGTGTGCAAGCAGGTGTGTGCCTACACTTTCAGTGCATACTTGTATGATATTGTAATAGCATTTCCCCAGACTGCTTCTGCCTCCTTCAGCCCACCTCCACTTCCCATAGGGTGGTGGCCTGCATGAGGCAGGGCAGCTGCCAACTGTCCCTGGGAGGAGGCCTGTGTGTGTGTGTGTGTGCTCGCGTGCGTGTGTGTGTTGAGACTGGCAGCCTGGCACAAGTCACCGGCCAAATTAACTCAAGTTTCCTTTGGGGAAAAATGTCATCGGTTATTTCATTTGGGTCCATTTTAGCAAATTAACTTGTCTAGTATTTTCTTCTTATTTGTTTTATTGGGCGGAGGAGGGAATGTGGAAACAGGAGGGGCTCAGCAGGGACCAGAACCCAGCTGGGACAGCTGCTGGAGGAGCTTCCCCTGGGGTGCGTGACTGAGCTGGGCTGTGAAGGAAAGTGGACCTGGGCCTAAGTGGGGTCAGGCAGCAGGTGGGGTCTGCTCAGGACCTGGGGTGGAGCCTACACCGGAGACAGACTTCAACAGTCATGTGTGTACCCACTTGGAGAGCAGATAAAAAGATTTCTAAGGCCCGATGTGGCCTCCTGAGACACATCGACTCTTGGCCAGAAAAAAATTAGTCCAGAAGATTCCGTCAGGTCCACTCTAAGTGTCTGATCTCACTGTGGTCACCCCCACAGGCACTGAGCGACTCAGGCCTGCCTTCAATAATCCCTCCCTCCCTCCCTCTCTCCCTCTCTCCCTCCTTCCTTCCCTCCCTCCTTTCCTCATTCATTCAATTTAGAGAGAGGCTCTCAATATGTCCCAGGCTGACTGGCCTCCAACTTGCCACATAGTCAAGGATGACCTTGAACTTGTGATTCTCCTGCCTCCGCTTCCCAACTGATGAGGTCCCAGGCATGTTCTACCACACCTGGCTTATGCCATGCTGGGGATGGAAGCCAGGGCCTCATGCATGCCAGACAAGCACTGCACCCGCTGAGATCCAGCCCCAGACTGCTCTTTCTCTTTCTGTGTTCAGGCTGGCCTCACGCATCACCCACAGCTGGGCACAGGTCCCCATCACCACGGGCGACAGCTGTGGATGTCAACGGCCCCTGTGACTCTCGAGCTTTGTTTCCGAACAGAAAGCAATAGAAACATCCCGGCGCATGTGCGGGAGCTGGCAGCAGCGTGTGACCAAGTGGACACCACCATCGGTCCATCTCACAGTTGTGAATGTGGATCTGGACCGGCGTAGTGAGCTACAGGGGCGTGCAAGTCCCTGTTGACCCCTCCTGTCTCCACACCCCCTCTTGTGTGTGTTGACACTGGCAGCCTGGCACAAGTCACCGGTCAAATTAACTCAAGTTTCCTTTGGGGAAAAATGTCATCGGTTATTTCATTTGGGTCCATTTTAGCAAATTAACTCATCCAGTATTTTCTCCTTATTTGTTTTAATGGGTCGAGGGCAGAATGTGGAAACAGGAGGCTCACGCAATGGCCTTGGGGGCAGCCTTACCAGCTTTTCCCTCACGACAAACCCTCATCTCTGTCGGGAACTTGGGGGAAATGCTGCTTCTCTTGGGCTATGGAGATATAAGCGGGGTTGCATAAAACATGAGGACCTGAGTTCAAACCCTGAGCACCCATGTAAAAGCTGGACATGGTAGTACATGTGTGTAACTCCAGTGTCGGGGGGATGAGAGAGAGGAAATCCCTGGGGTTCTCTGGCCAGCCAGTTCTGGCAATTGGCTAGTCCTGGGCTCAGTGAGAGACCTTGTCTCACAAAATAAGATGGAGGAGCAGGGGACGCTCAGCAGGTAAACGCGTTGGTGACCTGCTGGTGACAGGAGTTTTATCTCCAGGATGAAGTTGGTGAAGGGAGAGAGAACTGACGTCTGAGAGTTGTACTCTGACCTCCAGATGGTGTGCTTTGGCACGTACACAGCATAAATAAAAAGGCAATAAAAATATTATAAAATAATAATGTGGAGAGTTATTAAGGGAAACACCAACGTCGACCTCCCGTTTCTCTGCGCAGCTACACACAGAGAATTTCTTTTTCTCTCCAGCTTTAGCATTTGTTGGGAACTCATCGACAGAGTCCTGAGAAGCCAGCAGGATCCTGGTTGTTTGACCTGACAGCCAGGTCCTTCCAGCCGGCCTCCTTTGGACCAAGCAGGAGCCCGGGAGGTGTGGCCAGATGACCTCGTGTGACCTTGTGCGGCTCAGGCACCCGTCTCTCCCCTCCCACTTCCCATTGAATCTGACTCGAGACTGTCTATTTTTTCGCCCACTACCTTTCAACTCAAGTTATGGTTTTATAAATAATATATACTGCAAGCCGGGCTGGGGAAGGACGTTCATTCTGCCCTGAAATATTTATAGCCCACAGTGTCTGCTTTCTTTGCCTCCGAGTCATTTTTTAGAGTGGCGGGTGGAGAGAGACAGCGCCAGGCACAGCCTTGACAGCGGCACCTGGAGGAGGGTCCTTTCAGCCCAGCTTCGGGCTGATCTATCCTGCGGCCCTGGAAAGGACACGGCAGTTGTGCCTGGGGACACTTCCTTGGCCCAGAACTCTTAAATCATCTTAGATGGCTCAGCGCAGTGACAGACTTAGCGCCGCTGTCCTGGGGATGGACGGGCTTTCTAACGTGTGTCTGAAATAATAACAGTGGATCAGGAGTTGGGATCCGCCTGGAATCCTGAGTCCTGTCCTGGCAGGTGGGTGCTAGAACTAAGTACTTTACAAAAGGGGAACAAGGCAGAGAGAGGAAGCAAGCACAGAGGGCAGGCACACATGATGAGTAAAAAAACTGCGTGTGTCTGTCTGCTTTCCTGTGGAGGTGACCACAGTGTGACTGGACACGTAAACTATCCCTGATGGGATCCCTTCTTGTTTAATTCTTTTTTCAGTTCTAGGGATTGAATCCAAGGCCTCCGTATGCTAAACTATTAAACCATGCTTCTAGCCCCTCACTGGGGGATTCTGGACAGGTGCTCCACCACTGAACCACACCCCAGACCTGAGCTGAGGGATTCTAGGCAGGGGCTCTACCACTGAGCCACACCCCAGCCCCTCCCTGGGGGATTCTAGGGAAGGGCACAGAGGCTAAAAAGGTGCTGAAATGGCCAGGAAGGCACTGTGGCCCTCTCAACTCTGTTACCCACTGCTGTGTGGGCCTGTGATATTTACCCTGGGCAGGTGGCACAAGTGTAGTCCCAGAATGTGGGAGGTTGAGGCAGGGGGATCATGAGCTTGGTATAAGGAAGGTAAGGAGGATGAAGGAAAGGAGGAAAAATGAAGGAGGAAGAAAAGATAGAGGAGAAAAGGAGGAGGAAGAAGAGAAGATGGAAAAGGAATAAGAGGAAGGAGAGGAATGAAGAGTTTTGTTTTTCAATACAGGGTTTCTCTTTATAACACTTCTGGCTGTCCTGGGGTAGCTCTGTAGACGAGGCTGGCCTCAGACTCACAGAGATCCATCTACCTCTGCCTCCCAAGTGCTGGGATTGAAGACATATACCACCACCACCACGGCTGTTTTATTTAGCTGATGGGGACCCAGGTGTCCTCTTTTCTGACAAGCAGTCTGAATGTAGGCAGACCCTGACTCAACCCTTCAGTCCTTGTCGGGTACCTTGGAGTCATCCTTCCTCCATGTGTCTGGGAAGAGGTGCAAGCCCCACCCACACACCTCCAGATCTGGTCACACCCGAATAAAGAAGAACTGAAATAAAGAAGCAGAGCCCCTGAGTTCCAGAGCGGGCGTCAGATGGATCCACAGGGAGGACCACTTTAAACACAGGGCGTAAGCATGAGTCTCCTGCATGTGTGTGAGGCGCCAAACACTCGTCACAGAAGAAAGTCGCAGGAGAACTGAAGATGGGAGTGTGATTCCATCAAGGCGCAGTGTACACATCGCTAGTGGATACCTGTGTGGGCTTCTCAATCACGGGAGAAATTAATTAACCTGAAGCTGGGGACAGAGGCTTCCAGAAGGGACATGATGCCTGTCTCTCTTCTTATAGCTCTGTCTCTCCTCCCCATTTCCTCCCTCCCTCCCCCCTTCCTCCCTCCCTCCCTTCCTTCCATGCTCCTCTGTGTGTTTGTGCGTGTGTGTTCAGCGTGCATACATGCTCACAAGAGTATAAGCACAAGGGGGCCAGAGGTCTACCTCTCTCCAAATTATTTTTTGAGACAGGGCCTCTCACCAAACCTTCAACTCACCAGTTGGGCTAGACTGAGCAGCGGGATCTGCTGGCCTCTACCTGATCTGGGGCTATAGATGTGCCCCATATACAGCTTTTTACCCAAGGTTGGGGATTCAAACCCAGATCCTCAGGCTTGTGTAGCAAGTATTTTACCGACTGAGCTACCAGCTGGACACAAAGCAGATTTCAAAGCATCTACTACTGTTCCAGTTCTCTGGAGGAGAGGCGAGGGCGTGGGAGTCAAGTTGATAACCACCGTATAAACAGTACTTACACACTGTGTAGATTCAGTATATTTCACAAATAATTTCACCAAAAGCCTCAGACACAGAAGCAGGAAGGTGGCCCGGTCCGTGGGAATAATGAGTTTCTGTCTAAACAAATAAATCAGGATGGCACCCAAATCAGTAGGAAAGACGAATCGGTCCTTTTAAATTTGGGCTTTTCCCCCAAATGGCATTGACTTCTGCAGAGAGTGTACGCAACATCTCCATCTAAGAGCTTCATTTCATCTTAAGAGTCTCTTTGACCTAGGCGTGGTGGAGGCGCACTCCTACGTCACCACGGTAAGCGCTGGGAGATGCTTCCGTTGGTAAAGTATTTCTTTTGCATGAGGATCTGAGTCTGATTCCCCAGAACTAACTTTGTAAAAGGCTGAATTTTTTCATATATATAAAAGCATGATAGCGCACACCTTTAATTCCAACACTCGGGAGGCAGAGGCAGGCAGATCTCTGTGAGTTCAAGGCCAGCCTGGTCTACAGAGCAAGTGCCTGGACAGGCTCCCAAGCTACCCAGAGAAATCCTGTCTCGAAAAAACCAAAGCTTCATTTCCCTCTTGGTACCTAGGTTTTGGCCACAGGTCCTACTTTTCTTTCTTCTCCATCTCATTGCTCTTATCCTATTAATTTTCTCAGGACTTTTTTTTTTTTTTGGATGGGGGAATTTCTTATCTTTTTCTGGTTTCCTGCCAAGAACTCATTGCTCCTGGGTACGTGTACAGTCTCCAGTCACAAACCTCCCATAGCAGGGAACTCCTTCCTTCTCCACGGCTTTCTTATTTGAACATCTCCTTCCCTGAAGCCATCCACCATTGTTCAGAAATCTGGGACAGAGACCAAGGCCCCAGTGACACCCTCTCCTTTGGCAGATGTTGGCAGATAACAGCTGGATCCTCCTCACAGGAAAATGGCTTCCGTGTCTCACACCTTGTTACTGCTGTTCGCTCCAAAGCCGGTTGGCCTCCCTCCTATCTCTGCATCAGCGTGAGGACTTTGAAAACTCGGGGAAATGTGTGTCTAGGAATTTGGGTGGGCTCAGATGAGCCAGGGGAGACAGTTGAGTCAGCCATGTGTAACGTGCTTTTCATAACTAAGTTTCATCCCCATATCTCACATTTAAAAAAGATAAACAAACCAGGCATGCTTGTTTGAGATCATAGTCCCAGAGCCTGCAGACAAGTAGATCCCTGGGGCTCACTAGACAGACAGGGGATGTGGCTCAATTGATAGAATGCTTATCTAGCACACACAAGGTTCTGGGTTCGATTCCCAGCACTTTATAAATTAGTTCTAGTGATTCAGTCCTCTAACCCCAGCACTTGGGAGATGGAGGCAGAAAGATCAGAAGTTCTAGGTCATCCCTAGCTACATAGCCAATTTAAGGGCAGCCTGGGCTACATGAGACTCTGTCTCAAAACAAAACGAAAATGAAGCAAGCTAAGGGTAGACAACATCAAAGGAATGACACCCAACGGTGGCCTCTGGCCTTTACCCATGTGCACACATATGTGTATCTGCACATACATAAACAGGTATGTACAGAGAGAACACAGACATACACACAGAGACAGACAGACAGAGACAAAGAGACAGAGACAGGCAGAGACATATGCAGAGACAGAGAGTGCCAGATAGGGGAAAGGTAGGAAGCAGGGCCTGGATTTCTGAGGGACCTTGAAACAATAGATAAGGCAGTGTGGTCTCCTGCTTCTATGGGGCCAGGCTGACTTTGCAGACTTCTGAGAAGTGTTACCGGAGGATGGGACTAGAGGAAGTGGGTCATTAAGGGTGGGTCTTCAAAGACTTGCCTGTCCTTCCTCACTCACTGTTGCTCCTCTTTCTGCTTCCTGTCTTTCATGAAGGGTGCAGCTTCCTGGGTTTTCCACCACGGTGCTCTGCCTTGCCTCAGGCAAGACAATGGAGCCAGATAACAATGGACTGATTCCGTGAGTCAGAACAAACCTTTCCTTGTTCCACTGTTTGTGTCAGGTGTTTTGTTACGACAATGAAAGGCCTAACACCGTGTTTGGAAACTTCCTGGTCAGAGGACTGCAGACGTAACTTGTTTCCCTTCCTGTCTCCATTTCCTGAAAATATTTTTTTTTTTTAAATTTATGGGTGTGAGTATGTATATGTGTATGCCGTGTCTGAAGAGGCCAGAAAAGGATGTCAGATCCCCTGGAGCTGCCTGATTGTGGAACTGAACCAGGGTCCTCTGGAAGATCAGCAAGCACTCTTAACCACTGAGCCATCTCCTCAGCCCCAGTCCCCCATTTTTAAAGACTCCAGAATGCTGACAGCTTAAAATATTAACACCATGTTGTCCACAATAAAGACGTCGGCGTGTGTTGCATTTCTGTCCACTCTCTTTCTCATTTTTCCCTGTCTACATCTGTCGTTGGAACTTTTCCATTGTCGTAGTTGAGAATATTTGCCTTTTTAGCCTTAAACTTTCCTTGGCCCCATCCATAGGCTGAGTAGGAAAACTGGAACTAACCAATGTGTTTGTTGCTGGGATTATGTGAGTGTTGCCTACTGGGAAACTTGGTGGTCTGTGAGCATGGTTTGTTTTGTTGCTGTGGCCTTTGAAGGGCTCTAGCAGGCCTGATCGTGGCAAACATGGCTCTGGCAAGCCTTGCCCTGCCCCCATTCCCTCTGCCTTGCTAAACCATTAGAACACATTTCTAAAGCTAGCCACCAAGGTCTATCCCCTTATTTGGCCACTTCTTCCTCCTGAGGCTGACCACCAAGGTCCAGCTATCAAAGTACTGAAGTCCAGCAATCAAGAGCCCTCTTTTGGCTTACCTGATTAACATGTCCAAGCAAAACAAAACAACTTGTTCTCCTCTCTATCCAGAGACAGTCCTTTGGCATTAGCCTCCCTCACCCTGGGGGGCGGCAGTAAATATTCCTTCCCCCCTCTTCTTTGTTCTTTTTCCTTCTCCCTCATCCTCTATCTCCTGTCTTTGTCTCTTATTCCCTGTTCTTTGTCCCTCTGGGGCAAACAAATCTTTGTGCTGAGAACTTGGCCTTGGTATGTCTTGTGCTTACTCTGGTCTTTTCAGCTTTTCCTCCTGTTCTTATTCATGAAACAGATTCTAAATGTTGTTCTTTTGCTTCGATTTATTGCCTTTTAAGTTGTTCTAACGTTTCAGGAAAAGTATCAGGTCTGTGGAATCCTCCATCCTCCCCGGACTCTTTCTCACCGCTGGTTGCTCTCACCTATCCTCTTTGCTAATCTGGATCCTGTCATCTGGTGCTACTCTTTGTTATTCCCCTGGGCCAGGCCACTTTTGTGTGAATCCCATTTCTTTCTCTTTCTTGAATTGTTTATTCTTTCCTTCCTCTGGGAGGAATTGACAGGTGCTTTGAAAGTTTGCAAGTCTCAAAATCCACCTGTGGTGCTGGCTAATTTAGTTGGGTATAGAATTCAGGGTTGCTGGCTAGTTTAGCTGGATATAGAACAGGCATACACTACTATGCCCTATGACTCTTCATTTTTTTTCTCTCTCCTTCCACATGATTCATATACCCAAGCACCTGTTGGAGCCCAGGAGCCTCTACTGTGGAGGGTCTCCAAGCATCAGGTCATTTGCAGATCTTGCTAGTACATGGTTTTCAGACACAGAAAGACAAATACCATGAAAGACAAGTATCACATGTGTTTACTTGTATAGAAACAAAATAGTTGATCTCAAAGGAGAAAAGGTAGAATAGTGATTGCTGAAGATTAGAAAGTGGTTAGAGAAAAGAGAAGATTGAATACCAAAATATATTTCCAAAAATACAGTCAAATGGGAGAATAAGTTCTGGTGCCCTACAGCACAGTAAATTGACTATCATTTACAATGATTTATATATTACATGTATATAATATTATAATATATTATATATATATATATGTAAATGTTCTGAAATTGATAGTTCAATATATGCACAGCTCTAAATATACACTATACAGGTTTGTGCATGTAGGGCTCTCATGATTATTCTTTCATTGGGACACCTCTGCCATCTTTATTCACCAGCTACTGCAAGAGTGAAGAAGGTTCATGAAGGTGGTCTGCCTTGTTTGGATATGACTGTGGGGATACATTAGGGTATGTATGGAGAGCCGGATTAAAGAGGCAATGATGTTGGCATACATTCTAGAGCACAGAGAACTCCTGGAGCCTTAGTTTGACTACTTCAGCCAAAGCCTTACCTGGAACAAGAGTCCAGATGGCTGGGAGAAAATCCTCTGTGCATGGTGGTCACCTACTCAGAGTGCAACTGGACAGCTGGCATCCCAGGGTGTATGAACTTGGCTGTGTTATGGCAAAAAATAAATGTTATTGTAAAACATTGCAGGTCCCCGAGTAGCAGCAGTGGGCAGTGGGCACGAGACTACAGTGGCCCACAAAGGCAGTTGGTCCCAGGAAGGGAGCCATGCAGCTAGTGAGAGACAGAGATCTATTAGGCACACCATGCAGAGTGAGGTTGGATATTTATTTAGTGAGGTTATGGAGGGGAAAGGGAAATGGGGAAGGGGAGAAGGGAGAAGAGCAGAGAGAGAGGCAGAGAGAGAGAAATAGAGAGAGAGAGAAAGAGAGAGGGGGGAGGAGGAGGAGGGGGAGGGAAGGGGAAAAGTGGGAAAAAGGGAGAGACAGAAAGGAAGGAACTCAGGCTGGAAGTGGAAGGAAGATCTGCTTGCCTCAGTAGACAGGGGCATGAATGGGCAGGGCTTGTCTCTTAAAGGGACAGACAGACCATTACATTCTTATCTCTTTTTTATAATAAAAAGGTGGGAGGTTAGCACAACAGGTTAAAGGAATTGGGACAGTGGATTCTTAAGATTGTTTCCTGCTTATTTGTGGGTGTCATCTTGTGGGGAGGGGCCTGAGAAAATTGGGTGCTGTTCACATCCTGGCATAGCTGTTCTCTTTGCTCCTGTCTGGTGTTTGTGGTATGGAAATGTCTGGTGTCTCTTACATCTGTTTAAGATATTGGCAGAAGCCGGGCGGTGGTGGCACATGCCTTTAATCCAGCCCTCGGGAGGCAGAGGCAGGTGGATCTCTGGGAGTTCGAGGCCAGTCTGGTCTACAAGAGCTAGTTCTGGGACAGGCACCAAAGCTACAGAGAAACCCTGCCTCGAAAAAACCAAAAAAAAAAAAAAAAAAAAAAAAAAAAAAAAAAAACCAAAAAAAAAAAAAGATATTGGCAGAACAGAGGACAAACAAAGTTAAGTTTAGGAAAAAAATTTTTAGGGTCAGGGAATTGAGAGGGGTGTATCTGACCTGTTTAAGGTGGATCCTTCAATTCAGCTCCCTGGAACTCACAAGAATTCTTTGGGCTTGTGAAAGCATCAAAATGACTGTGACAGATGTTTTTGCACAATGAAAAGTGTTTTTAAGACTATGGAAGGTAGTATGAGAGAGATTTGATAGCTAGTACTTGTTGAAATTCATTTGGTGAGACTGTCCTTTTAAACAACAAAACCTCTCAGCTGTCAAACTGCATCAGAGGTCTTTGAGAAGGATAAAATTTTACTTGAGTTATTGATTAAAAAAAAAAACAGAGAACTTACTTGGTTGGCACCTATGGTCGCTGAGGGTCATATTTGCCTTTTGCTGTTTAGCACAGGGCCTGCCAGGCTCCAGATGACCCTGTGGGCTAAGAAATCTGTAGGAAGACAGGCCTACCTTGACCTGAGCAGCTAGGCTGTCGATTCCAGCAATCCTGTCCACTGACTGGTGATCTTCAGTTTAGATGAAAGGCAGTTTTGCCCAGTGATCAGCACTTGACAGTTGAAGCAAATATGGATGGACATTGTTTTTTGCCTGTTTCTTTTCTGTCTTCTTTGGAGGAAGTAGAGTGCTGCTGCTAGGAGTCAACCTGTCTCTTTTTGTTATGAAAAGTCTTTTAATGACTAAATAGTTAAATGCCATATTCCCCAGATCTCTGAGCAGTTGAGGGCTGTTTACTGGGTATAGATGAGCTATAACTACAGTATAGAAACTGCCTGGAGAGATGAGTCCAAGCTTGACCATACTGGCTGTCAATTTAACAAGTAAAGCAGGGTTGGATTAAGAGACTTAAAAGTATATACCAATTTAAAATATGAGACTTATTGTTTTGTAGCCTGGAATGAGATACAATGAACAGACAATTATAACATTTAACAGTAAACATAGGTATATTTAAGTTACATGTATGTACACATAGAGTGAAAAGGAATTGGGCAAAGTGGATGCTTTTGGTGGGCCTACCAAAGGCATGCCACTACACAAAACACACATGCAACAGAGCCAGCACCAGGGAACCAGGCAGGGAATACCTCATTAAAGATGGCGGGACTTGGTCACCTGACCTGGCTCTCAATTAAGATGGTGGTGAAGTCACCTTACCTCACTTAAGATGGTGGTAAGGTCACCTGACCTCAGTCAAAATGGCAGCAGTCACGTGTTGCATGAAGAAGCCATTTTTTTTTGAGCCACATGAGTTTTAAAAATAACAACAAGATTGGGAGGCAGAGGCAGGCGGATCTCTGTGAGTTATAGACCAGCCTGGTCTACAGAGCTAGTTCCAGGACAGGCTCCAAAACCACAGAGAAACCCTGTCTCGAAAAACCAAAAAAAATAAAATAAAATAACAACAAGAGGGACCTAGAGGTGTGATCTGTCCTGTTGCTGAGCCATCATGCCACAAGCCACGGTGGGGAGCAAAGACTGGAACTGAAAACAACTGCCTCACGGACCCGACTAATCTTGTCATTCCCATGGGACCAGCAGTAATGGTGGCGGGGAGAGTTTGAGAAAAAGTGGAGCCGATGGGATACCAGCAGAGCATTCACAGGCAGATGGCTGAAGTTTGAGGGTTTATACCATACTGAAAGTGTGAAAAACCCCAAAGGGACCACAGGGCCTATAGGAGGACGTCTCCTCTCCATAACTGGGTGTTGGTAAACAGCGACACCGCAAAGCCTGTAGGAATGTGTCTCTTCTTTGTAGGCAGGGTGTTGAAGACTGACTGACTAGAAGCCAGAGGCTAGAGGCCACTCTGAGCAGTCTCTCATGGCAGGGACCACTTCTGAGTGGTCCAAAAGAAAAGAAAAAAAGAAAGGAGAAAGAAAAATCTGAGGGACTGGGGCCCCAAATCGCATACACCACATGCACCACACAGAGTGCAGTGCTAGCATGGGAGGGCCAACCTGCTTAGTCTGGTCACGTTTTCAGCTGTGGGAAGCCACCAGAGATGAATGTCAGTGAAGGGCTCAACTGTAGCTGTGAAGGCTGTGGTTGGGGGCTGGAAGGGGAGAACTCACCACCAAAGCGGCTGGTAGATAGAACACAGAGCTGTTGTAAAGAAACCTGGTTCTAGAACCCAGGGTTCCACGTGCCCTCATCAGGCCCACCCGCAGGCAGGAGGGAACATGGAGAGAGCCTGGCCGAGTCACGAGCACCAAATGTTATGGCAAAAATAATTGTTACGGTAAAATGCTGCAGGTCCCCAAGTAGTGGCAGTGGGCAGCGGGCACAAGACCATGGTGGGCCACAAAGGTAGCCGGTCCCAGGCAGGGAGCTGCCCAGCAGGTGAGAGACAGAGACATGGACAGGCTTGCCATGCAAAGTGAGGTTGGATATTTATTTAGTGGGTTATGGAAGGGGAAGGTGGAAAGGGGAGAAGGGAGAAGAGCAGAGAGAGAGGCAGAGAGAGAGAGAAAGAAACTAAAAAAGTTGACTGTGGTGGAGTCCACTTGTAATCCCAGAACTGGGTCAACAGAGCCTGAGGAAAAATAATACCCAAAGCTGTCCTGTGGCTTAACCACACATACACATGCACTCACATGAACACACACACACACACAGTCATTATTGTGTAATGGATAGGGAAGTATGGGAAGCCATGGGTACTCCCTGTGAGTCTAGGGTGTGTGTGTGTGGGGGTAGTGGTCAGAGTTCTGCCCTGGTGTAGTGGGTGGGTGGAAGCAGATTCTATACCACGTGACTTAGGGCTGTCATATGGGTATTTATCGGAACAAACAGGTTTTGTGTGCATTTCGCGATCTTAGCATCTTTAATTTGTCGCACAACAAATTGGAGAAGATTTAGCATGTATTTAATTAATTTGACGAAAATAGTTCAACAACTGTAAACAAGGCTGAGCAGAGACACTCGCTTGCTAGTTCTCTGGAAAGCAGAACCTCGGCTCCTCCAGAGAGCAGAGAGGGCGGGGTCTTGAGATGGGTTGCTGTGATGTTGGCTCTCTGTGGAGGGGGTCACAGTCTCAGCACTAGGGTGTGGCTAGGGAGCTGGGATGGAGGCTTAGGTAAGTCTTGGTAGCAGGTCTCCTGACAATCCTGACCTTCTCATGAGGAAGTGATAAGAACCCCTGCTGGGCCTCCTGAGTCCTGGGCATGAGGCCCAGTGTAACTTCCTGAGCCGAGATCGAGTTTGGAGGCCTGTCTCTGGCTACTTGACCTAGGCCCCCTCTGCCCAGTCACTGCTAACGTGGCAGAATATTATTGGCCCTTGTTCCTTGATCAGCCCTGGCCCATCCCAAGCTTCTCCACCCTCATCACAACCCTATATAAGTCCCTGCTTGATACCATTAAACCAGTCTGCTTTGACAGACTCCTGACTCAGTGGATGTGTTTCTCCCTGGTGCCCCGAGTGGGGGGAGGGCTGAGTCAAGACACTCACCATCCCCTTCAGCCCCACGGAGAGTCTGGCGGGGTTCTGCCTGCCCCTCCTCCCTCTTTCTGCCAGAGAACCCAGCAGACTGATGCCCCATGTGAGGAACTTTCTGCCAGAAAAGCCGGCAAACCCCTACCCCACCCCAGACTCCTGGCACTTCCTGGAATCAGTAGCTAGAAATTCTTAGAGTTCTTTGAGCTTCTGTCCTTCAAGGAGAAGCCCCCCCCCAATAGTCCATATTAATTGGGGATTGTGTTTGGGGGCTGGGGAAATGGCTGTTCATAAAATGACAAACATGAAGGCCTGCGTTTGAGCCCCAGAACCCACATAAAGAATTGAGCACGGTGGTACACTCTTGTCCCCGCTGGGGAAGTAGAGACAGGATCCTTGGGCTCCCTGACCAGACAGTCCCTAGTCACAGTGAGAGACCCTACTTCAAAAGCTAAGTTGGGGCTTAGGGAGTGGGCTCAGCAGTTAAAATGCCTATCACACAAGTATGAGGACCCAGGTTCAGGTCTCCAGCACCTTGTAAACAGCTGGGCATGTGGCATGCATCTGTAACCTCAGCGGCAAGGAACCCCTGGGACTTGCGGGCTAGCCATTCGAGGGTCTTGGGTGACCTCCAGGTTCAGTGAGAGACACTTAAAACAAAAACAACTACAGCAGTGCTGAAGAGATGGCTCAGTGGTTAAGGTCATTTGTTGCTCTTTCAGAGGACCCAGATTCAGCTCCCTGCATCCACATGGTGGCTCACAACCATTCATAAGTCCAGTCCTGGAGGATTCAACGCCCTCTGCAGGCACTAGGTACACACGTGATATACAAACATACAGGCGGGCAAAATAGTCATAAAAGTACAATAATAATAATAATAACAATAATAAAGCAGAGATCAATAGAGGAGACATCTGTCTTTGTGGGTGAGCACCTCTCCCCACACAAAACAAGGTGGATAGCTCCTGAGGATCAGCACTTGAGGCTGACCGCTGGTGTGTGTGTGTGTATGTGTGTGCTTGTGCCCAAGAATGGTATAAACAGTGGGGGAACTTAGCATATAAGAAGTCCTGAGATAGAAGATTTATATATATATATTATAATATATATTATATATAACTTAAAAATTATATATAATATATATATTTCTACAATGGCCTCAGTTCCTCTTTTTTCTTCTCTTCACGCCTTTAGGCACTTGCCTTGTATCTTGTATCTTTAAAGCCCCAAGACAACTGCTCCATCCACATCTCAATACCACACACAAACAACGCAAGCTAAGACACGTTTTTCTAGAAACAGCATACCATGTCTTTTTGCGTGACATAGGCAATGATTTAATCCCTTTGTCTCTGTCGTCATTGGGGGTGAGGGCTGTAGTAGCACCTTTTGGGGTTCACTAGGTGCCCGGGATGACCTTGAACTCACTCAGGCCTGCAATTTGTTCTGTAGCTCAACCTATCTTAAGCTCCTCCTACCTCAGCCGCCTGAGTAGTTGGGATGAAAGGCTTGGACCACCAGGCAAGACTCTAAAAAAACAGAAGTAAAACTGGGCTGGGGGCGTGGCTCAGTGGTAGACCACGTGTCTAGATTCTACCAGTGAGGAGCTAGGGGTGTGGCTCAGGGGTTAGAGCCCTGGTATTAATAACCCAGAAAGCTAGCTAGAGCTGGGGCAGGCTAGTAGAGTCTCTGCAGTTTCTCTATTAATCCAAACTGTTGTGAGGTAAAAGCTGTGCGCGGGGATGCGCCTTCTGGAGAACGTTCCCAGTTTGTTCTCTCTCCTGTCAGGCCCCAGCTTGTGGTGAGAAGCTGGGCTCAAAGAATGGCTTGAGGTCAGGCTGCGGGAGGTGTCTGTACCTGGGGAGAGGAGTCTCGCCTGTGGGTGTGAAGGGGCTGGGTGGCTAGCCACACCCCGGTGCCGGCCCAGAGTGTGGCCTTCCCCATACCTGGCAACTTGGCTAATCGCTCAGTCAGGACGGCGGATGTGGCTCAATATAATTATAGTTTGTTCGGTTCATAGGCTGTCAGCTGGGGGCCCCCAGGGGAGGGTGGGAGGAGGCTTTGGGCAGCATAAAGCTCCCATTAGTACAGCAAATTGGGTCTGTTTGGCAGTCTGTAGGTCTTGGGGAGGCCTCAGACCCGGCCCTGCCTGAGCTGCCCTGTGTGGAGGATGCTGCAGGGTTGGCATTGATTGAGATCCTGGGTTGTTCAGCTCCCTTTTGAGATGGATGGGCTTGGTCTGCCCTAGAAACACCGTGGCCCCTTGAATGCACCCACCTATATTCCAGACCTCAGTTTCCCCAGCTGCCCAAGGAATGAGGTTCACCTGGCTCTTGGGGAAGAGAAGGAGAATCAAGATCTGGGTTTGGTGGTACATGGCTGCCCTCTCCGCATTTGGGAGGATGAGGCAGGAGGATGGCAATTTCTGGTGGATTTTGGACTACCCAGCATGAGATTCAGGCCAACCTGGGTTATATAATGAGCCTCTGTCTCAAAAATCCCCAAACTCAAGTCTAGGGAGGTGGCTCAGTTGGTACCGTGTTTGCCCTATAAGCACAGGGGCCTGGGTTTGATCCCTAGCACCTCTTTTTTTTTTTTTATAAATTTATTTGTTTATTATGTATACAATATTCTGTCTGTATGTATGCCTGCAGGCCAGAAGAGGATACCAGACCTCATTACAGATGGTTGTGAGCCACCATGTGGTTGCTGGGAATTGAACTCAGGACCTTTGGAAGAGCAGGCGATGCTCTTAACTGCTGAGCCCTCTCTCCAGGCCCCTCCCTAGCACCTCTTATACCCAGATCTGCAAAGTCCCCCCAAAAGCCAACAAAGAGACCGAGTCAAAGCAAAGAGCCTTTATTTTATGCAAGTTTGCAAACTCAGTCTCTCCGCATGTCCAACATATTGGAATAAACGAAGAGCCCCCAGCTCAGTTAGAGTTGGGTTTTTATAGTAGTAAAGGTGGGGGTGAGGGGTTTCTGAGTTCAGGACCCCTGATTGGTTGACATTTGTCTAGGGGTGTCCTGGTGAGTGTGCTGGCAGGTGGTCCTATCTACAGCAGTTGGAACATTCGGCATTTCCTTTGGGTGGTCTGTTCTTGGGTGGTGCTCGGGTTATCTCAATTTGTGGTTCTTCCAGCAACCAGGTATTGATTCAGGGTAAACTACTGAGACTCAGGCCTCCATTAAACTTATCTTTGGCTGAGTCCTCCTCTTGCAGGTGGTAATGGTTGGAAGTAAAGAACTTCCTTTGGGTGGTCTCTTTTTGTTTAGCTTAGCATGGCTGGCCCTATAACATCCACATGCAAAAGCTGGATGTGGTGGTACCTTTTTGTAACCCATCAGTGAGAAGGCAGAGATGGGGTGGGGTGGGGAATCCCTGAGGATCCCTGGAGTTCCCTGGGGCCTGTTCTAGCCAGCCTAGGCAAATGGAAAAACTCCAGGCCAGTATAAGACCCTGTCTCAAAGGACAATGTGGACAGTCTCCTGAGGAATGGCACCTCAGGTGGCCTTTTGACATTCACATGTGCACACACACACCATCTCTGTGAGTTAGAGAGCAGCCTGATCTACCTGAGGAGTTCCAGGACAGCAAAAGGACTCCATAATGAGACCTTGTTTCTTTCATAAATAAAAAAGTAAATAATTTGGAAAATGAGAGAAAAGATAGGAGACAAGATCTCATGTAACCCAAGTCACTGTGTGGATGGAGATGAACCTCTTATCCTTCTGACCCCTCCTCCTAAGTGCTGGAACTATGGGGGTGCAACCACTGTGCTGGGTCTACATGGTGCTGGTTATCAACCAACCAGCATTCTGTGCATGCTAGGCAAACACTCTACCCACTGAGCCACATCCACAGGCCTGATGGGAAATACTTCAGATCAAAACCATAACAGAGCTGTGTATGGTGCTTCATGGCCTAAAGTCCCTGCACATGGGAGGCAGAAGCGAGAGGATTATAAGTTCAAGGGCAGCCTGGGTTACACAGTGAATTGATGCCAGCCTAGGCAATTTAGTGAGATCCTGTCTCAAAATAAAAAACAAAACCAAATCAAAATGAAGTCATAACAGGACTATACCCCTCCTTCCCACTCTCGGCTCTTTGGCAGCACAATCTCTCTTGACTGTAGAGAATGTCATTACCATCAACTGTCTCTCAAGTGGTAGTTTCCTGTTCTTCCTGAGTTGGCTTGGCCGTGGGAAGATCCTGAAGAAAGGCCTGGGTATAAATTTCTACTCCACGACCTGTTGGATCTGTTGCATTGCTTAGAAATGTGTGAGTCCAGGCTGGCCTCAGCCTTCCTTGTTGCTGGTACCATTGCTGCTTCGGCCAGCGAAGGAGGGCAGAAATATCAGCGCGAGGTTTCTGAGGTTCTTCCAGCGTTGTGTCCTGGGACATTTCTGCTACGGCCCTGGGCCGCCATAGGAGAAGCCTAACTATCAGGAGGCAGCCATGTTGTAATGGAGCCCAAGTCACAGCGTTCTGGTCAACCTACAGTGTCTTTGAATCTTTTCAGCCCAGACGGCAAACAGACATGATGCAGCCTATAATGATTGATGTTGATGGTCTACTTGACAGCACCTAGAATCGTTAAGGGACATCTTGTCCTTGTGTGTCTGTCTGTAAGGAAGGTGGGAAGAGCCCCCCCACACCCGACTATGGGTGACACGGTCCCATGGATTTGTGTCCTCTACTGAACAACACAGGAGAAAGTGAGCTGAGCACCAGCATCCGCCTGTCTCAGCTTCCTGACCGTGGATGTCATGTGACCAGCTGCCCCTTGTTCCTGTAACTATGTCTTCCTGACCATGATGGGCTGTATCCTCAGCCTATGAGTCCAAATCACCCCGTCTTCCTTCCTGAAGTTCTATTTTCTCACACCAATGGGAAAAGTAGCTCGTTCATACTCCCAGGTGGTCTCTGCTTCCCGTGGGAGGTTCTGAGCTTAGGCCCACTTTCTTCTCTAAGCCCCTTCTGACTTTCTAACTCACAGCCCCTGTGAACACCCCATTGGGCTGTGAGCTGATTCTGTCTATTTGAGATAGGATGGGCTTGAACTCTCAATCCTCAGTCAGTGAAGTTCTGGGAATTGTGGAATGGTTCTTTACAAAACCATAAACCATTACCAAAGCAGCGATACTGTTTTTTTCTTTTTACATCTGTTTATTTTGTGTGCATGTGTGATAGAGATGGGAAGACAATCCGTGGGAGTCAGTTCTCTCCTCTCACCAATACCCAGGTTCTAGTCCTTATGTGACTACGGATCTTACTTTCTTTATGTATAACGTAGACGAGGTCATTTGTCACTGTGTAGGGCTGCTGGGAAGTTCAGAGAGGTGTCTGCCTATGGAGGTTCCGTATAAACCTAATCGGAAAATTGCTTGCCCCGCTTCCTAATGCCCTGGGTTTGAACTCCAACCATGTATAACCCAAGCATGGTGGCAGACACCTAAATCCCAGCACCCAGGAGGTGGAGGCAAGAGAATCAAAAGCTCAAGGCCATCCTCAGCTATGGAGTGAACAGGGAGGCCAGGATACAGGAAGTCCTGACAAAAAAAACAAAAGAGTAAGAAAAAGAAGTCCTGGCTGGAAGTCCCGTGTGGTGTCCTTGGTGGCCAATAGTAGGAGACAAGATTGCCTATGGTCCTTACAGTCTGAACGACACTCTCCTGCCCCAGGCCTCCATGTTTGAACGCTCATTCTCCATCAGGGGAGGTTTTCAGACTCTCAGAAGGTGGGGTTCATCTGAAGAAAGCCGTCATGGGCGTGGGCCTTGACGGTTACACCAGGACGGCGCTTCTGGTTTTGTCTTCACTTCCTGGCCCACCACAGTGTGAGGACTGATCCCAGCAGCGTGATGGACTGGACCCCTCTGAAATCCCGAGCCAAATGTTCCCGCCATGCATTCTGTCATCCCTGTCCTTCATTCCCAGCAATGAACCATGGTTTCCTTGGGACCACCATGGCTCAGGGAACACAGTGGGCTGTTTCCACAGTAAATACCCCAAGTCGTGAATGGTCGTGTTTCTGACCCCGTGATAGTTAGACTTAATTGGAAACTTGACACAGCTTAGAATCCTCTAAAAGCAAAGCCTCAGTTGAGTAATTGTCTTGATTGGATTTGCCATGGATTTGTCTATAAGGGATTATCTTCATTATTAATTGATGGAGGAGGACCCAGCCACTGCGGGTGGCACTATGCCCTAGGCAGGTGGTTACATGAAATGTGATATAGCTGCTGTGCTGGAGAGAGATGGTTCAGTGGTGAAGAGCCTATGCAGCTCTTCTAAGGGGCCCAAGGCCAGACTCCCAGAATCCATATAGGTTGGTTCACAACCTCCTATAACTCCTGCCATCTTCTGACCTTTGTGGGTTCTAATAAACATCCCAGACACACAGGCACTATCTGTCATCTCTCTCTCTCTCTCTCTCTCTCTCTCTCTCTCTCTCTCTCTCTCTCTCTCTCTCTATCTCTATGTATCTATGTATCTATCTATGTATCTATCTATGTATCTATCTATGTATCTATCTATGTATCTATCTATGTATCTATCTATGTATCTATCTATGTATCTATCTATGTATCTATGTATCTATGTATCTATCTATGTATCTATCTATGTATCTATCTATGTATCTATCTATGTATCTATCTATCTATCTATCTATCTATCTATCTATCTATCTATCTCCCAGTTCCTGGCTTGAGTTCCTATCCTGACCTCCCTTGATAATGGGTTGTGACCTGAAAGTATAAGATTAAAAAAACCCTTTCTTCCCCTGGTTGGTTTTATCAGTGTGTTTCTATCACAGTAGCAGAAAGGAAACTCTGAGCTCCAGATCTGTCCTATGTTCAGAGAAGACATCTCCCATAGTCCTTGGGCTACCCCTGGGAAACATCTGGGCTCCTCATCCACCTGAACCAGACTAGGAGTCAAAGACTAGATCTTGCCAGGAGCTTCTCCCACACAACAGTTTGTATCCAGGCAGAACCCCAACTTTCAGCCTAGTGGTCTTCCTTTTTTTCTTTCTCCCCTGCCCTTCCTCTCATCCCAAAGGACATGGCTACTCACCTCTGCCAACTTCTAATTCCCAGGCAATGTTTTGAGAACAGCTGGAGAGCACTCTGCTTTTCCCCAAAGCCCCTGGTGTTGCCTCCTTCCCAGCTGCCCCCCTATCCTCACCAAGGAGCTTCCCCTCATTAGAACAGGAAGCAAAGCCTTTAAAACCAGAAGAAATGTCTCCCAGAATGCCTACAAGGGTGGGCCAAGTCAGGGCATACACACTACAGAAACACGCGAGAGGAGTCTGTTCAAAGGACCTGTGGCTCCAGACATCCTGCCGTAAAAATAGCTGTGGGCTGATGGCTTCAAGGGGGAAGGGGCAGGGGCGGTCTACATCATTTGAGCTCCTGAGGGAGTCTAAACCAGAAGAGACGGCAGTTGATGCCAGGCCTGGGAACTCCTCTCTGGGTTCCTTGTGGGATGGTGTGTGTGTGTGTGTGTGTGTGTACGCGCAAGTGCATGTATGTGTGCATATAGAGGTCAGAGGTCAACCTTGCGTGCTTTCCTCAGTAATTTTACATACTGCTTTTTTGAGGCAGGCTCTCTCCCTTGGCCTATAGCTTGCTGATCAGCCTGGCTACCTGTCCACCAAGTCCGAGGCTCTGCCCGTCTCTGTTTTCCCAGCTGGGATTGTAAGAGTGTTCCCATATGCTTGGTTTGTTTGTGTGGGGTTCAAACCCAGACTGAGTCATCTCCTCAGCCCTGTATTTATTGCTGTGGTTTGTATTTTGAGGCAGGGTCTTGCAATGTCACCTAGGCTGGCTTTGAACTCCCGATCGCCCTGCTTCCTTGGACCCTGGAGGCTTGTCTTTCATTATCTATGTCTCCCCATTTGAACATGACCCCTCATGCTTTGTGAATTCACACCTTTGTTGGTGTGCTAGAACATTCAAAAACTTACCTTTTCTTTCTAAACCCACAAACAAAACTCACCATGCCCTCAGTATTCTAGGCCCAATGTGGGGATATCCGCCCATCGAAGCCCCTCTGAGTGAGTGGTGGCGTTCTCTGGTTCTGTTACTCTCAGAGCCACACTGGTGTTATTCACCCCAGGGCTTGGTGACTCAGAAAGTCCTCAACAAATATTTAGTGCTCGAATAAACTCCATAGGCACCGTCTAACTAGGTCACTAAAATGTTCCTAATCTTAGGGTCATTGAGCGTGAGTTCCATCCCAGCAGTTCATGCAGACGCTCATCTGAATTGCCGAGAAGACAAGCTTGGGAAACGCACTCCCTGTCGCAGCGGGTGAGCAAGGAGAGCCCGCGTGAAAGAAAGTGACCGAGGGCGCTGTGCCAGTTGCTTTTCTCACCAGGGTGACACTGTTTGGAGAGGAAAGATTGATTATGCCTCAGAGATTCAGGGGACGCAGGTCCATCAGGACAGGAAGTCACGGTATGGGAACTGGTTCCTGTTCATGAGGTGCAAACTTGTAAGGGGATCCTCTCACGTGGCACCATACAGGAATCAGAGAGCCAGATAGGGTGAGGTAATTCCAGCACTTGGGAGGTTAGGAGGTCAAGTCATCCTTGGTTACAAAGCAAGTTCAAAGATAGCCTGAGTCACATGCGTTTGGCTCGTGGGCCTGTTCTGGTTTCCTTTCTGTTTCTGATACCAATTTGGGGAGGAAAGGGGTTGTTTGGCTTGCTTACACTTCCAGGTCACGGTTTATCAACAAGGGAAGTCAGGGCAGCAAACTGAAGCGGAGGAGGATACTTGCTTGCTAACTCACAGGTTCATGTTCAGCCAGCGATCTTATACAGCCCAGGTTCACCTACCCAGGAAATGGTTCCACCTGCAGTGGGCTGGGTGCTCCTACATCATTTAATAATGAAGACTTGTTCACATCCAATCTGATCTATGCATTTCCTCAACTGTGACTCTAGGATGTGCCACGTTGACAGTTAAAGGACACCAATCACGTAAGTACACAAGCAAACAGTAACAAAAGGAAGCTGAGGGCGTGGATCAGAGGTGGAGCTTCTGCCTAGAATCCCCCAGTGAGGGGCTGGGGTGGGGCTCAGTGGAAGCGAGATCTCTTTAACTGTTAACATCCTCCTTCCCTTCTGTCCTCGGCACAGTTAGCTTTACCCCCAGCAGCCGGGCTCCATACCCCAGTGCTTCCACAACCTTCCAAACAGCTCTGCACACACTAAGGCCCCCAACAGTGGCAGACTCAGATGGGTTTCTTAGGCTCCTTGGATCTTGCAGAGCAGAAAGTCTGCTGGACAGTTGACATATGGAAGGCTGTGTGTGAACAGCGCCCTGGAAGCCCAGCATGCTGCTACAGAGCTGTATCCCCAGTCCTTCTCCCTCTCCCCCTTCTCTTCCCTCCTCTCCTATTCTGCTTCCTTTTCGTTTTTCTTGAGACAACATCTCACTAACTCGCCTGCCCTGGCATGGAACTCACTATGCAGCTCAAGCTGGTCTTGAACTCGGTCTTCCGCCTCGGTCTTCTAAATGGGATGGCAGGCGTGTGCCACCATGCAAGGCAGGAAGAGTTTTAGCATGGTGGCAGGGGTGGGGCTGGCCAAGGTTGAGGGTGGGGAGACTAGGGTAGCTTGTTGATGCAGGAAATTAGGAGATAATTCAGTGTTTGCCAAGCAAACAAGAGACTTCAGTTTCATCCCCAGCACTGACGTGAAAAAGCAAGTATGGTCATGTGTTTGCAAGCCCAGATCTGGGTGAGCAGAGACAGGAGGTTCTCTGGGCTCATTGGCCATCTTGCCTAGTCCGGTTGGCCAGTTCAAGGCCAGTGTGTGACTGTTTCAAAAACAATAGGTGGCCAGCTACTGAGGAACCCTCACAGTTGATGTCTGGTATACAGACACACATACACACACACACATACACATGTGCACAAGGGAGCAGGGATGGAGGAAGAGTTGAAAGGAGGAATTACCTGTTCCAACTGGCCCCGATGTGGTCTGAGCAACACCTGTCTCTTTCTGGACAGACATTCCCCGGACACTTCACTGTACTCTCTGGCATTTGCAAGGCTCCAGCTAGGATGGAGCTTCGCTGTTATTCCCAATGGCACTCCTCTGGGCAGCCTGTGAGCACTCTGCTTGCTCAGAGCTGTCTTGAGCTTTACAAAGTTAGAATCCAGATGCTGTCATTGTCCCCCTCATGGATCCCAGAGCCAAGAGGAGCCAGGGTTAGGCTTATGGCCTGGCGAGGAAAGACAGTACCCCGCAACTGGCACAGAGAGCAGCCACCTGCGCCATGTGTGTCCTCAGAAAGGAACCAGCACCTGCTGTAGTCACACGGCTTGTCTACCCACCCATCAGTCTATTGTGGGCAAAGCTTAGATTCCAGGGCTTCTTCCATAGCCAGGGTCACCTTCAGCGGGCCGAGCCTATTGAGGGCCTGTGGAGTATGAGATGGCTCTTCTGGGGTTCTCTGACGGTGCCATGGAAGGACCTGGCCAGTATAGGTGAAAACCCAGTGAGGAACAGAAATGTGACTCAATGTTAGGACACTTGCTTAGAACCCCAGCCAGAGAGAGGGCGTGAATCAGCAGGAGAGGACCTGCCTACAGCTCCCCACAAAAGGATGGAAGCATGACTCAGTGGTAGAGCCCCGGCCTAGAATCCCCCAGTGAGGGGCTGGAGGTGGGGAACACCATAGAAAGTGAACAGGATCTGCTTTAGTCCCAGAAGATTATGATACAGGCATGAGGAGAGGGTTGTTTATATGGATAAAATCTTCTAGAAGTTTCTTTATGAACCTGTTTGAAAGGGCCTCTCTCCTTAGCTCCACCTCCTCTTACCAGCCATACAAGTTGTGAGGATGTGAATATGTGACTTAGCCCACTGGTCCCTCAACTTCCTCACCTGGAGAGTGGGTTAAAGTTTGACTCTGATGGGGTATGGTAGCTCCTGCCTTTAATCCTAGCATTTGGCAGACAGAGGCAGGCAGTTGGTGCTCTATGAGTTCAAGGACAGCCTGGTCTACGTTGTAAGTTTCAGGACAGCCAGAACTACACAATGAGACTCTGTTGAAGGAAAGAAAAGAAAGAAAAAGAAAAGAAAAGAAGGATTAACTCTGTCTCCGAAGATCTGTTTTAGAGCCTGGTGTGACCTCCGGGTTTATAAATATCAGGCACTCTTCATTTGATTAGTATCATATTCTCTCCTCTCAAGGCAGGGATCAGCCGTACCAGGGCCTGCGGGCTTGAGGCCGGCTCCGGGGACAGCTAAGCTCTCCAGCTCTTGGGGACCTGGCAGCCGACCACATGTGGTTTCCCCACGCAGCAGCCAACTCGGCTAGCTGGCGTGGGGCTGCCTTTGAGAGTGAGCTGGGGCCACCAGGGCCACATGGACACCTGAGGAGGCTGCTGGCAGCAGGTGTGGGCTCTGCTTGGCTCAGGGGGAGAATATTCCTGGACAGATCCTCATCCGGGAGATGGGTTTGTATGCGTGTGTGAATAAGTCTTTGTAATGCTCCCTCATCAGGGCCAACTACGTGCTTCTTTTGTTCTCTCTGTAGTAGTGTTCTTTCTCAACACTACTCTGTGTATTTTCTTTTGTGCCCCCGCCCCACCCTGTGTGCGTGTATGTGTCTGTACACGCACGTGTGCACGTGCATTGTACTAAGGATTGAATCTAGTACATGCTAAGCAAGTCATCTACCATTGAGTCACGCCCCCAGCCCCTCACTGGGGGATTCTAGGAAGAGTTTGTCTGCTGAGCCACGCCCCCAGCCCCTCACTGGGGGATTCTAAGAAGAGTTTGTCTGCTGAGCCACATCCCCAGCCCTCACTGGGGGATTCTAGGAAGACTTTGTCTGCTGAGCCACACCCCCAGCCCCTCACTGGGGGATTCTAGGAAGACTTTGTCTGCTGAGCCACGTCCCCAGCCCCTCACTGGGGGATTCTAGGAAGACTTTGTCTGCTGAGCCACGTCCCCAGCCCTCACTGGGGGATTCTACGCAAGTGATGTAGGGATGAAGTACATTTCTAGTTGCCCTTTCGTTGTTTTGGGACAGGATCTCATGTAGCCCAGACTGGCCTTGGATTTGCAATACAACCATGACGACCTTAAACTTTTGACCTTCCTGCCTTCACCTCACTGGTGCTGGAGTCACAGACATGAACCAGCCCTCTTAGCTTCACTTCGTACATTTTCAGGTTCTGAAGAGGGACCTGGGCTGGGGTGGATGAGGATGGCCCTCAAACCCCAGAGCGATGTGGAGCCACCCTTTCTGCATGTGCAGATTCAACCAAATGTGCTCAGAAGTTTCAGGCAAGGATAAAAGGTGTGGACAGGAGGGAAATCCATGCCTGCATTTGAAGCTTGTGAGTTCGATCCCCAGCACCAGACATTAATCAGTCAATCAATATATCACACAGAAGCACCTAGCTTCTATGCTAATAACACATCCTCTATATAAAGGACTTGAGTATCTGTAGATTTGGGGGGTATGAGGTCCTAGAATTCCAAAGGGTGGCTGTAGTCATGTAGATTGTGGGACCCTGGGGGATCACACCAGACCATACTACAGGTGGCAACATCACAACCTCTCCCAAATTGTCCCTATAAGAGCATCCCAGAGGATGGTGTCTCACACAGAACCCTAAAGCTCACAAGTGAGTGTCTGGTACCAGCGGGGGTGATGCCTATACTTCTAGAGGCTCTTCTGACCCTCTGGGTCCAACTGGTCCCTGGCATTGACATATCTTTCATGTCCTTGGCCACTTGCCCCCTTCCTGGTCCATGGTCTGCTGCTGAGAGAGAAAACAGTTGGCTTAGTGATGTCGGAGATCCCCATGGCTTAGACAGTCTCCACACTGGTGGCCTCTGCCACCCACTCCCCACAGCCCCAGGGAGATGCCTGGCTTGAATGCCCCTCATCTTGTCCTTGGTCACCTTCCAACCTGTTGTCTAGGACTGGAACGGCGCCTGGCTTGGAGGTGCACTATTTAAAGAGCCACCCCGAGTTGCCTTGTCTCCAGATCTGCCGCGGCACTCAAAAGCACGCCAGAGCATGGTAGGCTGGGGCCACCTTCCCTGCACAGTCCCCATGGGGCTCAGCACCTCAGCTTTGGTCCTCTTCCCGCTTCCTTCTCAGCCCCAACTTCAGTCCTGGTCTCCTTGCTCAACTCTAGTCTCGTCTTTGGGAGCTTGACTTTGTGTGTAATTCTGAGCTTTTCTTTTTCAACTTTCACCTTGTTGTTTTCAGTGGTTCCCTCAACCGGCAGCTACGGGCGGACTGACTTTGATCCTGGAACTTGGTCGATCCTATGTTACCTCTGTTGGGTGACAGTGTCTTAGGTGTCCAGTCTCATCCATGTGGCTTCTTTTTGTATGTGGTGTGTGTTTACATGTGTTCTCATGTGTGCAACTGTGCGTGTACCCATGTGTAAAGGTCAGAAGTCGCCTCCAGTGTTGTTCCTTAGGCCCATTCATCTTGTTTTTGGTTTGTTTTTGAGACAGGGTCTCTTACTGTTAGCTGGAGATTACCAACTAGACCAGGATGGTTGCCCCGTGAGGTCAAAAGATCCTGTTCCATTTCTGCCAGCACTTGGGTTATAGGCACACACTGCATGGCTTCTGGTTCTCACGCATGCAAGAGAGTCACTCCTCAGACTTAGCTATTTCCCAGGCTCTCATCCACGCGGGTTCTGACTTGGTGATGTTCTTTAATTCCACAAGGATAGAAGTTGGGGGTAAGAAAGAGGAGTGTGGACAGAGATCAGTGCCCTGGTATTATTGGCTTCATAGACTGTAGGGTTCCTGCTGTCTGCTGGGCAGAGGCTCAAATTGCAGTGGACTGGAGGTGTGGGTCTCTCTCAGGCCCTGTGGCTGTCCCCTGCCCCTTCTTCTATCCTTCATTCTATCACCTTTTATTAATGGCCTACCTCCTATAGGACTATAAGCTCTTTGGAGACAAGAAAGGGGGTTGATTCCTCTCAGGGTCCTGGGGACTAGACCCAGGCTTTGGCTGGAGGTCGGCAGGTGTCTTATAATCATTCTGATGTTTTTAGGTTGGTATTGTTCTTGGTTTTATAAGTAAAGACATTCTGGGGGGTGTGGCTTAGTCAGCAGAGCCCTTGTTCAGCATCTATGAGGTTTTGTCTTCCATCCTCAGCACCACGTCAACCTGGCATGGTGAAACATGCCTGTTATCCCAGCACTTGGGCGGTGGAGACATAAGGATCAGAACTTCAAGGTCATCTTTTGCTACATAATGAGTTTGAAGCCAACCGGGCCTTCATTAGACTCTGTGTAAATAAAAAAAGGTTAATATAAGTAGGGAAATGGATACTTAAAGAATGTCTTATGTACGTGGGTGCACCTGTGCGCATGTGCAGAGAGAAGGACATCAGGTGTCCTGTTCTGTCACTCTCCACCACATTCCCTTGAGACAGGGCCTCTCACTGAACCTGGAGTTCATCTAGCCTCAGCAGTCTCTTGTCTCCATCTCCCCTAGCATTGGAGTTACAAGTGTGTGGTCAAATGCACCTGGCTTTCCATGTGAGATGGGAGAATTTGAACTCAGGTCTTCCTGCATCTCCAGGAAGCACACTTACCCACTAACCCATTGCCCCAGCTGTGTTAACTGAAATCTGGGTGACCCCTTCTTCTTGGGAATGCTCTCTTTGGGGGTAAACTTACCTTTCAAAGGTGTATATGAACTTAAACTTCCAAGCCAGATAAAAGAAGCTTTGCCTTGCAGAGCTCTAGGCCCCAGGAGGGTCTGTGACCAGGTGGACTTGGAAGGCCAGGGTGGAGAAGGCATACAGAGGTGTGTCTGTGTATGCGTCTGTGTCTATGCGTGTGTCTGTGTGTGTGTCTTTGTGTGTACCTGTGTGTGTGTCTGTGTGTGTGCCTGTGTGTGTCTTTGTGTGTGTGCCAGTGTGTGTCTATGTCTCTGTGTGTGTGTGTGCCTGCGTCTCTGTGTGTGTCTGTGTGTCTGTCTGTGTATGTCTGTGTCTCTCTCTGTGTGTATCTTTGGTTTTTTCTGTGTGTGTGTGTCTGGTATGTCTGTATGTCTGTGTCTCTGTGTGTGTCTTTGTGTGTGTGTCTGTGTCCTTCTCTTTCTCTCTCTGTTTCTTTGTGTATGTAACTGGGTGTGTGTACCTGTGTGTGTGTCTCTGTATGTCTGTGTGTCTGTGTCTCTCTGTGTGTATGTGTGTCTGTGTGTCCGGGGGGTGTCTCACAGTCCTGAGGATGAGTAGAATATCCTGCTGACGGAAGTGATCATATTTTATTAATCAGAGGGAAATGTATATGTAATTATGTGAGATGAACTCCCCAGGGGAGTTCTTTTCTTTATGATATCTGAAGGAATTTATAAATATTTCCTAGGCTTACAGCATCCCACGTGTGGCCTCTTTGCCAGGCACCCCCTCTTTCAAAGGATTATTTGAGATTAGCACCCAGTAAAAGCTGATTATAAGCCACTGGGTTGTTGCTCCTGACTTGTGCCCAAAGTGGAGCTGGGGGACCACACAGGTGCTAGGGCGGCAGAAGGGAAGCTGGAGAAACCCCAGCTAGGTGGATAAATAATGCTTAGAGAAGGGGTGGGCTGCTGGGGGAGGGGTGGTGCCCAGACCCGTGTTCCTCTCTAACATCCGGGGTCAGGGGCTAGGGAGAACTATGTTGGTGGTGTGCTTGCTCTGTGAACATGAGGTCCCGAGTTTGACCCCCAGAACCCAGGTGTAAAAGGAAATGTTGGATGCGATGACATGGGTTCTCAATCCCGGTGCTGGAGAGAGGTAACAACATTGGGGAGACAGAGATGGTGGATCTCTGGGGCTCAAAGACCAGCCACCCTAGCTGAGTAGGTAAACTCTGGCCAATGAGCGATCTTATCTCAAAAATATAACCGAGAGGTGGCTCAGCAAGTAAAAGGTGCTTGCTGCCAAGTCTGATAACCCTGATGATCCTGGTGCCCACACAGTGGAAGAAGAGAGAGTGCTGATTCCTGAAAGCCATCCTCAGACCTCCACATACACACACACTATGGCACGTGCCCACACACATCAAACGTACACATCCCATTCTGGGGTGGCAGGAGCAGATGTTGGGGTTAGAAGGCTGCTCAAAGTGGGTTTGGGGTGGGGAAAGGACCCAGGTGAGTGGATGGGGAGCTCTGAGATCCTGTCCAGGATGAATATTGCGGGACCAAGAGCCTACACAGTGTGCTGCGAATATTCTGGAAGTTTTTACAACTAGACAAGAAGACCGGATTCCAGCAGAGTCAGGAGGTTACCGGAGTGAGCTCAGGAAACTCCACAGAAGGTCTGGGATAGAAAGTGCCCATTTGCATCTGCCTGCTTTGGCAGCCTGGACGTGGGTGGATAACTAGGTCAGGAGCACTGTCCCCATCCTGCTCAGGGGACGCTCCATAGACTTCTTGCCTGAGCTGAGAGAGAGAGACTAATGTACTAGTTACTCCTCTCACGCGAGGACAAAATGCATGACAAAAGCAAGCGAAAGGAGGCAGATTTTTTTGGCTCCCAGTTTGAGGATACAGTCTGTCACTCAGCGGGGTTGTCATGGCAACAGGAGCATGAGGCAGCTGGTCACGCTGCATCTGCAGTCAGAAAGCAGACAGGTGACCGCTGGTGCTCAGTTCAGGACCCCAGGCCGTGGGATGATGCTACCCACATTTAGGGTGGGTCTTCTCACCTCCATTAACTAGTCTAGAAACTCCCTCACAGACATGCCCAGGGTTTGTCTCCACAGTGGCCCTAGGCCCTGTCAGGTTGACAGTCATTAGCTGTCACAACTAATTGTGAAACTCGGTGCACCGCTTCAACCGGCTGCTGTGTGTACAGGGAAGAAGGACTGTGGTACCTGGACCATGGCGTTCAGGGACCTGTGGCCTGGCACTGGTGACTGCTGACCTCTGGAGGAAGCAATGGCCACAAGGATTCACCTCTTCTCCACAGGCACCCAGAAGAGCCCGGAAGAGAGCAGAAGGCACAGCCAGTTCCAATGTCTTCTCCATGTTCGACCAGTCCCAGATTCAGGAGTTTAAAGAGGTTGGTCGGTGGCCCTGGAGACACTGGGCACCTGTATTGGCTACTTTCTTTCTGCAGCCACGACATGCCTGGAAAAAGCATCTTAAGGAAGGAAGGGCTAACTCCGGCTCACAGTCTGAGGGTACTGTCGGTCAGGGTTAGGGAAGGTGTGGCGGCAGGAACGTGAGCTGCTCACACAGCATTCAGTCAGAAAGCAGAGATGAAGGCTGGTGCCCTGCTTGCTTCTCCTTTTCATTCAATGAGAAACCCTGCCCATGAGATCGTGCCGCCCTCACTTAAGGTGGGTTTTCCCTCCTGCGTTAACCCAGTCTAGAAAACTCCTCACAGATGCGCTCAGAGGTGTTTCCATAGTGATCCTAAATCTAGTCAAGTTGTCAAAAACAGAGACGAACCATCACAGAGGATTACTGGAATTCTCAGAGGTTGTCCACAGTGACTGCCCACACTGTCAACATTCTTCAAGGTCTTCGCGGCTGCCTTTGCGCCTGCGGAGGTGGCTCGCTGCTCTCTACCTTCCCTTTCTGAGCCTCGATTTACCTCCTCAAGCTTCAGTTTCCCTCGCTGAGCCTCGGTTTCCCTCTCTGAGTCACTGTGCTCTTGAAATGAGACAAGGAGTGTGGAGTCCCAAAGCACTTAGGGTAGAGGCTGAGGGAGGGTGGACTACAGTTCCCAGGATGCTGTGCGCACTCAACTACGTTGGCGCTCTGAGAAGCTGGGGGCTCCTCATTGAGGGTCCTTCTGTCATGGATCTCGAGAGAGGGGGTGGGACCGGCTGATCTGGGTTGGCCCTGGGGCTCAGGGTCCATGTCTTCATCAGGCCTTCACTATCATGGACCAGAACCGGGATGGCTTCATCGACAAGGAGGACCTGAGGGACACCTTCGCAGCACTGGGTGGGTAAAGCGGAAGCTGAGGCAGTTTGGGACCTTGGGTTTTAGAGTGAGCTAATGGTAAGCCAAAGCAGCCACAGCGAGGGGCACAGTGGAGGGGAAGGTTTCCATGGGGCAGGAGGACTTGGTGGCTAGGGAGGACATCATGAGATAATTTTTGACATTGTGCAAAGGCTCTGGGGCACTGAGAGGTCATAAGGCTGCGGTAGTACGTGCCTGTAACCCCAAAACTCACACACCAAGGCAAGTGGAGTTTGGGTTCACGGATAGCCTAGACTACTTGGCCAAACATTGACTCAAAATAAAATAGTAGAGAGCTGGGATTGGGGAAAACCTGGAGTTGATTAACTAAGGTACCAATATGGGTGGAGTTTTTGAGGTCCTAGGAACCTGAGTGCCCACTGGGACCATGCAGAAACCAGGGTTCCCATGTCCAGGAATGCATGAGACCTGAGGCTCCCTACACACTCCCACTTCTACTTCTTCCAGCCTCGGTTTGCTTGTTTGTTCATTTGTTGTTGTTGTGCTAGTCTGTTAAAGGGAGATGCAGAGTGGCTGGCTCTGCTTTCTGGGAAGATGGATGGATGGATGGATGCATGCATGCATGCATGCATGGACGGACAGATGGACAGATGGACGGCTCTGCTTTCTAGGAAGATGACTGGCTGGCTGGCTGGCTGGCTGGCTGGATGGGTAGGTGGATGGCTGGCTGGCTGGCTGGATGGGTAGGTGGATGGCTGGCTGGCTGGCTCTGCTTTCTAGGAAAATGGATGAATGGATGGATGGATGGATGGATGGATGGATGGATGGATGGATGGATGGACGGACGATGGCTCTGCTTTCTAGGAAGATGGATGGATGGATGGATGGATGGATGGACGGATGGACGGACAGATGGATGGCTCTGCTTTCTAGGAAGATGGATGGATGGATGGATGGATAGATGGACGGATGGACGGACAGATGGATGGCTCTGCTTTCTAGGAAGATGGATGGATGGATGGGTGGATAGATGGAATAATGGATGGATGGATGGATAGATGGATGGACGGACAGAAACGGGGGCAAGGGTGGAGGCAGCAGCCTGTAGACTCCAGTGTTCTCCCTGAAGTTTCCCTAGTGGATGGACAGTGCCCGCTGGAGGTGGGCGGGGCAGCAGGAGCAGGAGACACTGAGGCTGTCCTTGAACTTGTGTCCTCTCCTCTCTAGGTCGCATAAATGTCAAGAATGAGGAGCTGGAAGCCATGGTGAAGGAAGCTCCAGGGCCCATCAACTTCACAGTCTTCCTGACCATGTTTGGGGAGAAACTCAAGGGTGAGTGAGGATTTGGGGGGCCCAGGGCTGGGAGCGGGAAATAGACACACCCACCTGCTTGGCCCTTATGTTTTATAACCACAGATGGAAACATGGTAAGATTCCCAGATACTATCCCCTGGCTGTACACATTGGCCCGGACTCTGCCTCAGTTTCCACCTCTGTATGCACAGTGGAGAGCACTGTGATTGACCCCTCCCTTGTCATCCCTCTGCCCACTATCAGGACAATACCCATCCACCCGCTTCACTCCAAGTTCCACTTTCCCCTGTTCACTTTGCCTTCCTCCCATTCTAATCCCGCCCCGCCTGGGATCAACTTGTGGCTGATCCCACTGCTAGGCTTGTTCTGTTCTGGAGTCACTGCGGTCTCCACGGAAAGAAGTGGGGAGCTCTTCTCGGTGTTGAGGAGTCGGAGGACGTTCACTGACTTTGTGGTGCCTGCCCCTGGTACCCCAGCAAAAGAAAACTGGAATAGATCCAGTTCTAACTGCTCCATATTCCTGAGACACAGCTCCAGGCTTGGGAATAGAAGATGGGTCATCTCTGATCCTCCTTGGCTCTGGGAACTCCCCAGTGAACACATCCCTGAACTTGAGGGTTCTGTGGTGGAATGGGGCACCCTGGGCCATGGCTGCCCCTAAACTTTAATGTTAAGATATGGACTCCCTCACAGAGTGAGTCAGTGAGAATGAGTGGGCTGATTTGTGTTCTGTATTTTAGTAGAGCCCTTGCCTAGCATATCCACTCAGGGCTGGGGTGTGGCTCAGATGTAGAGCCCCTGCCTAGAATCCCCCAGTGAGGGGCTGGGGTGTGGCTCAGTGGTAGAGCCCCTGCCTAGAATCCCCCAGTGAGGGGCTGGGGTGTGGCTCAGTGGTAGAGCATCTGCTTAGAATCCCCCAGTGAGGGGCTGGGGTGTGGCTCAGTGGTAGAGCCCCTGCCTAGAATCCCCCAGTGAGGGGCTGGGTGTGGCTCAGTGGTAGAGCCCCTGCCTAGAATCCCCCAGTGGTAGAGCAGAGGATGCTGTCTCTAGCCCTGGGTGACCTGTGTACTGGAGATGAACAGTAGGTTCATTTATGGCCTCTTTTGGGTGCTCACAGAAAGGGGCACCACTTTTAACTGTGATGACCTGTTTTACAGAGAAGAGATGGAGGCACGAGGCTCACTTAGTCTGTGGCTAAGTCAGAGTGACGACCGAAGCCCCGCTGGGGACCTCGAACTGCATCTTGTTCTCATCTTTGCTGGGGTTCCAGGCCCGGGGCTCCAGCTGGTCCTGTCATGCAAACTTGTCTAGGGCTGCGTGAGAGGCTGGCAGCAGGGAGGGCAGTGGGCTGGGACGGGCACCATCGCAGCCGCAGCCGTTAATTGAGACAAGGAGACGGTCCTTTGACTGCTCACAATGGCAGGGAGCCACCACACAGGGCTTTTTATGGGTCTCCACATAAAAAGCAGAGGCCCTCTCTGGGGACAAGGCAGGGAGTGGCTGGCTGAGGTGAGTGTCCCACAGTCAGGCCAGAGCTAACAAGATCCAACACTTGGACCCCAGGAAGATGATGGGGGCCAACTGCAGACCTGTTCCAACTGCCCAGACTCTTTAGAGGGACACGGGGGTTTTAGCTAATTGATAGAATTGGGAAGCGGTGGGCTTGGAGGCTGGGGCTCCAGCCAGCCCCTATCAGCACCCCTGCACCCTTTAGCCTCTCTACCTTCAAGCTACCCTCAACTCTGCTGCTAAGCGTACCTGGGATGGACACACCGGCTCTAGTTATTGCTCAGAGGGAACGAAGCCCTTATTCCCAGGTGATAGAGAAGACATACAAGGGTCTGACCCATTCTGATAGGGGACATATTCTTACAGGAGAGACACAGGTCCCTCATGTAGTCTGATGAGGGAGGCACAGAGCCCTGACTTAGTCTAATGGAGGAGACACAGACAGGCCTGATTCATTCTGATGGGGGAAATAAGTGGGCTCTGCCCTAGTCTGATGGGGAGCCCTAGAGAGCTCTATGTCCATGTGGTGAAGCCCAGGCCTGGAGCTGGGCTCAGAGCAGAGATGGATTGGTAGCTCTGATTCATTGACTTTATTAAAGCCTATCTGTTAACCCGTGTGGTGGCACATACCTGAAATCCCAGTATTTGGGAGGAGGGAAGCAGGAGCATCAGGAGTTCAAAGCCAGCCTCAGCTATACAGCAAGTTGTAGACCAGCCTGGGCTAGATGGCATGTAGTCAAAACCAAAACAAAACCAAAAACCCCACCACAACAAACAACAACAGCAGAGCAAAATAAAATAAAATTCCAGGCCATTAGCAGTGACCAGCCAGCTAGTCCTGTACATAGTGTGGCAAAAAGACCTTTGAACTCTTGGCAGTGCAGGGCCTTGATGAGGTCCACTCTGAGCCAGGTGTGGGCCAGCATGATGAGGATAAAGGCCTGACCATGGATGTCAGGGCACCGGTTGCCATTCAGGTAGACACTGAGCCACACCGCAACCCCTCACTGGGGGATTCTAGGCAGGTGCTCTACCACTGAGCCACACCGCAACCCCTCACTGGGGGATTCTAGGCAGGTGCTCTACCACTGAGCCACACCCCAGCCCCTCACTGGGGGATTCTAGGCAGGGGCTCTACCACTAAACCATGCCTCCAGTCTCAGATTCATTTATTTTGGTAACAACTTTCTTCAAAGCCACAAATATGGTACAAGAGAAACTGTTTGAAGAGCTTGGTGGTTTTACAGAAACCTAGGTGCACTGCGTACATTTAGTTGCAAACAACCTGCTCCACTGCACATAGATTCCCCGACGGAGCACTCACTGTGCTCTCCACTCTCCTGACAGTGGCCCCCATTTCACAGATGAAGAAACTGAAGCTCAGGGAGGTCAGGTGACTTGTCTAAGGTCTCAAAGCTGAGGTCTGGGGGTGAGGGAGCAGCAATCATGAGATGATTCCTTCTTGACTCAAGTTACACACAGAGGCTCTAAGTGAAGGGAAAAGACCTCTGATCGTGGGGCTGAGGTTGGAGTTCATTGGTGAGGTCTTCAAGATTGGGTCACCCGAGGTAGGGAGGTGGCCCATGGGCTGGGTGGCAGTGCAGCCGGAATTGTTCCTCTTGTGCCACTTCTGCGGCTTTGAAGGAAATTGTTACTGAAATAAATGATTCAGAGTCTGTGGGGTGTGGCTCAGTGATAGAGCCACTGCCTAGAACCCCCCAGCGAGGAGCTGTGGGTGTGGCTCAGTGGAAGTTGGGGTCGTTGCCTGTTTTTCCTGCTCAGCTTGGCACCACCTCTGAGAGTCCTCACTACCCTTTTGTTCTCCCTGTCCTGTATCTGCGATCTCTAGGCACGGACCCGGAAGAGACCATACTGCATGCCTTCAAAGTGTTTGACACGGAAGGAAAAGGCTTTGTCAAGGCTGACTTGTAAGTTCTCAGCTGAGGCACACCAGAGTGGATGTCAGGTCTGCCTCCTTCCCCCTCAGAACTCCCCTGAGCAGGGTTAACATCCATCCAGTGGGTAGAGGCCACAGCCAGGCCACCACAGCCTCCTCCCTCCCAGGCCTTGGTGTCTCCCTCTCTCTGTGTGTGAGAGTGGATGGGCAGTGTGGCATGGGCCAAGGAGTGCTTCTGAGTGCTGAGGATGGAGAAGGGTGGGGGGGCCTTGAGGGATGCATACAGGTTGTCCAGTGTAGGGTGGGAATGGCATTTCAGATGTGAGAACAGAGCATGAATCCCGGCTTAGTGTGCTTGGACTACTAAACTGGCCTGGGGGGAGAGGAATAGCCTGGAGCCTGGAAGAAGCGGGCGGGGGTGGGGGTGTGTGAGGGGGTGTGGGGGGGTTATAGCCTGTGGATATGGGAGTGGAATGGGAAGGACTGGCCAGCAAAGATCCAGAAGCCAGGGCCAGTGGTACACAGAGCTTGAGGAGAAGGCAGTACCAGATGGGGACATCAGTGCCCAGCTCAGCTTGGGACGCCTGGGTATAAAGTGTCCGTGGGAAGCTGTTCTGCAGGCCATCGGGCTGCCATCACAGAGGTGGATTCCGCTGTGGTGGTCTGTGCCATATGCACACAGGAGGCACAAAGAGCCAAGGTCAGGCTCCCTGGAAACTGGGTTAACCTCCAAGCTGTCCCTTCCAAACCTGGCTGGTGAGATGGCCCCTCCTTAGCCAGGATAGATGTGTACCCAGTGACAGCCATTCTTTAGGGGTTCAGGTGTTGATGGGTCTGGCCATCCACAGGAGCTTCCCCCAGCAGGGTGGAGGAGAGGGTGGATGCAGTCTGATGGAGACACGTGCACGTCCCTTCTTAAATACTGTCTGCAGAGGCTCTGAGTCAGGCTTCCTGGAGTGCAGAGGAACTACCAAGGGCACATCAAACCAAAACCCTATCCTTGGGATCTGTGGCTCATTCCTGACTCTAGAGGAGCCAGAAAAAAACCCTTGGCATGACTGGGACTCCCAGGAATATGAAGATAGCACTGAGGTGGGCGAGAGGAAGGGACGTCCCTGGGGCACTCATTCTGGCAATGGAAGGAACAGTCCTGGTCTGTGGGGACATAGAACACGGGGCTGCTGGCCAGACAGGCCACAGAAGTGGATCTGTTTGAAACAGAGTCTCTGCAGAGTCCCTAGCTTTGGCAACCTGGAAACTGTGACTGTCCCATAGTAACAAACAATGGAAAATGTGTGTTGCTCCCTAACCAAGCAGGGCCTGCCACCGCCGGCGCCGGAGCATGTCCTGAGAGCAGAGGCTCTGCTGAGCTCTCTGATCCCATCCTTGCCCACAGAGCCTCCTGAAGCTTGCAGGCCCCTTCTCAGTTCTCATGCAGAACTGGGTGCTGGCCCCACCTCCAGTAATTTCCCCCCTGGATCCCAAGGAGATAGGCCCAACCCTGCCACATCCTCCCTCTGGGATAGCAGGCAGATTGGAAGCCCTCCCAAGCTTCGGTTTTCCCTAGATAAAGGGGATTCTTGCACTTTAGAACTCAAGTTCTAAAGAGACCCATGGGAAGACTGGGCTGCAACTTCCCATGATGCTCTTGTACAGTGTGACATAGTCTGGGAAATGCTGGTGGGCTGACAGCCAAAACAAGTTGGAAGAGGCACCAAGGAGAAGCCAAGGTGGGGCCAGGCTGGTCGTTCCAGCTACTCTGAGGTAGGAGAGGCAGGGCCAAACAGAGTCACAGATGAGTTCAAGGCCAGCCTGATAAACTTAGTGAGACATCTCAAAACAGAAAGTAAAGAGAAATCAGGTGGTGACAGTGCAAGCCTTTAATCCCAGCACTCGGGAGGCAGAGATAGGCAGATCTCAGAGTTTGAAGCCAGCCATGTCTACAGAATGAGTTCTAGGACGTCCAGGGCTACACAGAGAAATGCTTTATTAAAAAATAAACAGTGAAAACAACAACAGAAAGCAAAGAAAGAAGAGAAAAGAAGAAAGACAAAGCAAAGAAGACTGGGGACATAATTTGAGGGTAGAGTGTCTACCTTGAGTGATTCAGTGAGGGGCTCTGGGGTGTGGCTCAGTGGTAGAGCCCCTGCCTAGAATCCCCCAGTGAGGGGCTGGGGTGTGGCTCAGTGGTAGAGCCCCTGCCTAGAATCCCCCAGGGAGGGGCAGTAGATGATCATTCCCCTAACATGACCCAAGTCCTGGGTTCCATCCCTTGATAAAAGACAAAGGAGCCCCCCCCCAGCAGTCTAGGTTGATGGTTAGCAAACTCTGGGCATTTCAGTGGCCTTCAGGTCATGTTGGAGTCTCAAGATTTTTTCATTCTGTCCTCCATGGTTGCTAGAAGAGTACAGGTTGCCAGAGAAGCAGTTAGGACTCAAAGAGATGCTTTGGGGCTGGGAGAATCAGCCCTAGGCTGGGGTCCCCTAGGCCAGAGCTCTCCTAGGAATGTCGTGTCCACGTGGTCACCAGGCAGCTCTTCCACAAGACATGATGGCTTCTCTCCACCACCAGCATTAAGGAAAAGCTCATGACCCAGGCTGACCGCTTCAGTGAGGAGGAGGTATGTGTGGGCTTTGAGGGGATTCCTATAGATTTCCTGCTCTGATTCCTCTTTCTTCCATCTCCCCCATCTAACCTGACCCTCTGCTCCCTCTCCCAGGTCAAGCAGATGTTTGCAGCGTTCCCACCTGATGTCTGTGGCAACTTAGACTACAGGAATCTGTGCTATGTCATCACACATGGCGAGGAGAAGGACTAGAAGACGCCCCTCCTCCATACCTGGAGTCAGCCAAGACTGGCTGGGTGGGGGGACCAGCACACAGCTCCCATTGCTAGCGTGTGCAGGAAAAACAGTCTCCATCACCCCCGGAGCCCAGGGCTGAAGTGGGAATAAATAACACAGAGATGTCCATCTGGGTGATGTTTGCGTGGTTAGGGCTCTGGTCGGGAAGACAGTGAAACATTCCCCTCTTTGCTAGTTTTTCCAAAATGTTTGGGCCTCTAGCTCTGCTCAGCTGTTCTTGATGAGCCGGGTTTGATGGTTTTAATGCCCCCATCTGGCCCACAGGGCATTGTCTTCGTTGATGGGGGTTTTATTGAGCACCTAGCGTCTGTGAGGCGCCTGGATGAGACAGGGTTGCTCATGTGCAGTAGGGTCATGAGGACCACGGGGAGAAAGATCCTCAGATGGACCAAAGCTGGGACACGAGTGGGGAGGAGGGTGGGACAGAAAAGGAGACACTAGGCAGAAGCAGGGGGGCACAGGCAGAGTTGGAGAGGAGAGATTCACGCGGGGACATTTAAAGGGTAGGCGGAGAACTCTTTATCCTCACGCATGGCACTGAAGACGGACTAGCCTGGGCTAAAGGGGACTTCATGTGATTAGAAATGCCTGCCCACCAAAGACACCACCAAGAATGCAAAAAGATTAGGCAGAGGCCAGGAGATTCTGGGGGCACATAGATTTTGACAAAGGTCTCATATCTGTCCCATCCCCACCATGTGTGTGTGTATCTGTATGTTATTTTTAACCCCACATAGTAACAATGAAAAACATCATAGTTATTCAAAAAATTTGTGTATGTATGTATGTATGTAAGCATACATGTGGAAGTCAGAGGACACATGGGGCATTGGCACTCTCCTTCCACCATCTGGGTCCTGGTACTCAAACTGAGGTCTCAAACTTGGCAACAAGTGCCTTCACATGCTAAGCTATCTCCCTGGCTCCCTACTTTTTTTGCCCCTGTAACAAGACAGCTGAGAAACCAACTTCCAGGGGAAGGATTTATGTTGACACGTACATTCAGAGTGTTCGGCCCAAGGTGACTGCAAGTTTGAGGCTGACCAGGCCTATGGGATCCTTTCTCCAATAAACAAAACAATAGGAGAGGGAGGGGGGGAAGGGGAGGGAGGGAGAGGGAGAGGGAGGGAGAGACACACACACAGAGAGAGAGAGAGAGAGAGAGAGAGAGAGAGAGAGAGAGAGAGAGAGAGAGAGAGAGAAGGAGGGAGACAAGGAAGAAAGAGGAGGGAGGAAGAGAGGGACTGATGCCCAGTTAGACAGACAGACTTAGGAAGCATGCAGCGTTTGACTTTCTCATCTCTCAGGGTAGGGGATGAGAGGGGTTTCCCCATCAGCCTGCATCTCCTGGCCTGGGTACCAGAGGACTATCCACTAGAGAGGAGGCCAAGGCTTCTACAAGAGTCCTTGCTTTCTAAGACTGGCTTTTGTGGAAATCGTGAACTGAGTGCTGTTGACGCCACTGAAGACTTGTCAGACCCGTTTGTCCCATAGAAGGAAACAGGGCCAGGGCTACAGGGAGTGGGTGCCTCATGTAACTTCTGACACCCCTTCCTTGAGATTCCGGCTCCCTGACAGCAGGGCCTGCCATCCTGCAGGGGCCCTGGATCACTAGGGATGCTGGCCAGCCAGTGTAGAGGTCGAAGGGATTCCACAGGTTAGAGAGGAGGTGCATGGAAAGAGGACACTCACCTTCCTCCTTCCTCTTCTTCATCTGTTCACAGTGCAGAGTGCAGTGGTCATCATTAACACCTGTTGAACTGTGTGAGCTCTTGAGGAACTTAGTAAGACCCTCTCAATGCAAGGAGTTGTTGCTCAGTGGGAGATTGCCTGCCTAGAATCCCCCAGTGAGGGGCTGGGGTGTGGCTCAGTGGTAGAGCACCTGCTTAGAATCCCCCAGTGAGGGGCTGGGGTGTGGCTCAGTGGTAGAGCCCCTGCCTAGAATCCCCCAGTGAGGGGCTGGGGTGTGACTCAGTGGTAGAGCCCCTGCCTAGAATCCCCCAGTGAGGGGCTGGGGTGTGGCTCAGTGGTAGAGCACCTACCTAGAATCCCCCAGAGAGGGGCTGGGGTGTGGCTCAGTGGTAGAGCACCTGCCTAGAATCCCCCAGAGAGGGGCTGGGGTGTGGCTCAGTGGTAGAGCACCTGCCTGGTAAGCTTAAAACCCGTGGTCCAGTCCTCAACTCTGCAAAACAACAGCACAGTTTAAGAACATGCTGGACTCCTACTTTTCCTGATACTTCCTCTGGACACCGGGTCTTTGCTTGCGGCGACTCCTCTGTTTGGAACTCTCTCACTCTGCTACTCCAACCTGGCTATGGCCTCAGTGCAGTGACACGGGCTTAAATCCCAGACACAGTCCCTTTCAGAATACCTGATACTCAAGCATACGTATTATTACGTGTGTGTGTTCATGTCCACACACCCGTTTGACTGCTCCTGTGGAGTTCAGCTTATGTGGGTTGTTTTCCTCCTCTGGGATAGAAAAGTTGTCAGGCTCATGAACAGCACTTTTCCCCACTGAGCCTAGCTGGCCCGGCAGGTATTCTTGCTGGGAATTGTAGGTGCAAAAGAGTGGGGTTCAGGTGGGGTTTTGTTCACCACAATGTCCTTAGACCCCTGCAGTAGGCCTGGTGTTGAGTGGAGTCAAAGTTCACCAACTCACCAGGCAGTGGTGGCGCACGCCTTTAATCCCAGCACACAGAAAGCAGAGGCAGGAAGATCTCTGTGAGTTCGAGACCAGCCTGGTCTACAGGAGCTAGTTCTAGGACAGACTCCAAAGCTACAGAGAAACCCTGTCTCAAAAAACAAAAAGAAAGACAGCAACAACAAAAAGTCCACCCAACTCTAAGATCCCCAGAGAATCAGCCTGAAGCCCCAAGTCCGACGGAGATCACTCTATGTGGCCAGACCTGGTACTGTATTTCATTTCAGGACTGGACCCTCCCTAGGCCTCCACCAAACCTACCTGACCAGTCTATTCTTCAGTCTCCCCATAAGAAGATTGGACTCAGGTGTCCCTTGGCATCTTAGGGACAATCAGAGACCATTTTTCCAGTTTCCAGTTTTTTTATAAACTGGCCAAACTGGATCTCCTAGAATGCTTGGTAAACCCTGACCAGACCAGGTAGGTGATGGGCTACAAGTCCAGACAGGTCTTCGGGTCCCCAGAGAGCTGGGACAGGGAGTTGGCCCTGCCTGGGCCCTCAGCCGGCTCCCCCAAGCAGCTGTATCTCATTGAGGGTAATTAGCCCGGCCAGACGCCTGGCTCTTGGCCTCTCATTTTCCACTCAGGATCCATCCGCCGGGGGGGGGGGGCTTCGGACAGTGACCCCCACCTATAAATCAAGAGGGGGTCGCTGTTAAGAGAATGGGGACATTCTTTCCACCCCTGTGGCTGGCTAAATTGCCTCCAAGAGCAGATTCTGTCCTGGAACCCACTCAAGAATGGTCAAGGCCTTTGAAGGCCTTTCCAGGATGAACCCCAGGGGTTTGAAGCTGGCTGAGCAAGCGGGAATCTCTCTGGGAGCCTTTGCTGACCACAGGAGGGTGGGGCCTAAGGACAGAGGGATAACACGGTAGAAGAGGGACAGACCTTGCTTGACATGAGACATCTCCATTATGGGGTCATCATAGCAACTTTGGAGGAGACTACATCTCTATATTTTTGATGGTACAGGAGATGGAATCGGGAGTCCCTAAGTACTAGGCTCTATCATAGCTCTAAGTAAGTGCTCTGTCATTGAGCCATGCTTCCAGCCCCTCACTGGGGGATTCTAGGCAGCTGCTCTACCACTGAGCCACACCCCAGCCCCTCACTGGGGGATTCTAGGCAGGGGCTCTACCACTGAGCCACACCCCAGCCCCTCACTGGGGGATTCTAGGCCAGTGGTCTATCAGGGAGCCATGCCCAGTATTGGCTGGGGCACACAGGCTTTCTACCACTACCTCTCTCTCTCTCTCTCTCTCTCTCTCTCTCTCTCTCTCTCTCTCCCTCTCTCTCCCTGTCTCTCTCTCTCTCTCTCTCTCTCTCTCTCTCTCTCTCTCTCTCTCTCTCTCTCTCTCTCCCTCTCTCTCCCTGTCTCTCTCTCTCTCTCTCTCTCTCTCTTTTTAATTTTGATGTGGCTGGGTTGCATGATGAAGACCTATTTCAAAATAAACAAGTTTAAATGCTAAGTAAATGTAGGGCTAGGAGCACATCTCAGTGGAAGGACATTGAGGACCCTGGCTTTGCTCACCATCACTCCAAAAAAGAAATAAATTTAAACAAAGCAAATGTATATCCACAGGTTGATGTTAGTAAAAAGATGGGTATATATTTAGTGATAATCAAAAATCATGGAAGTGGAATGAGAATCATTGAGGTTTTTGTCAGTGAGTTCTGGAGAAGAGGTCCTAGAGAGACTGTGTTAAAGGAGACAACTTTAGAATTTTCTGGAATACTGATCCCAGAACTGTCATACTCTTTCCACTGAATCAGCTTTTTAGTCTTGACCCTCAATTTTCTTTCTCTTTTCTTTTTTTTTAAAGATTTGTTTTTATTTTTGTTATGTATATGCATGTGTGCATGTGTGTGCGTTTGTGTGTGCATGGGTGTGCATGTGTGTATGTGTGTGTGTGCACATGCATGTGCACATGAAGACGCTGTCAGTTACAGGTGCTGAGAACTAAACTTGGGTCCTATGGAAGCGAACTACATACACTTAACCTCCAAGTCCTCTTTCCAGCTCACTGATCCCACTTTCTTTCAGCAGTGAAGTTGATCCTGAACCCCCCAGAGGCAGGTCGGAGCCAGGGAAGCATGGCTACTTACAGGCAGACAGAAAGATGAACTCCAGCTTATCTGGAGCTTGTGGTCTGGCGCCATCATAAACCCAGAGTTAATCTTCCTGGAAGCCAAACTTCTTGGTGACTTAAGTACCTGCTCAGGGCCATTGAGAGGGACATTCTGCACTTGACACCTGGCTATTTCTTGAAGTTTTCTGAGGCCACGCTCACCAACAGCAACAGCACCCCATAGCCTTTCCTGGCTTGCTGTGGCTCTGGCTCCCTCATGTTGACCCCGTGCTGGCTGGGGAATGAAGGAGAGGCTGGGTCCAGTGCCCTGTCAGTGGTGTTGTAGGGCTCATGCAAACCCTTGTCTTTATATCCTTGACTTGTCTAGACTGAGCCTGGCTCAGTTGTCTCAGAAGACAAGGCTATATTGATGGTCAGGTAGGGAAACAACCCTCGGACAGTTCTGACACTCCTTAAACAGTAAGATAAAGGCCCTTAGCACCTTTCCACTATCCAGATACTCTCATGGAGTTCACAGCAGGCAGGAACAGAAAGACACACACAGTGGCTCAGGATCAAGGCTCAGAAGCCAACTCAAGACCTAGCTGCCGGCCTCCCTCATTCTTACCCAAGACCTGCTATCCGGGTGTTGGGTGCTAATGTCTGTGTTTGGAGAGGGTGGGGCATTGGGACCCAGACTTCTTGGTGCCACAGGGACACTGGATAGGAGTGGCGGTGGGCGGTGGGTGCAGGGTTGGGAGGAACAGGCCATGTGGAGCTACCGTAATCCAGAATTTAGCTTCAAAGCCTGTGCCTTCAGTTTCATTGGAATGTCCACCCACAAGCGTGGAGGCAGGGTAAGTCTGGCTCCCATCAAACTTCAGAGAGTTTCTGTGTCTTGTTTGGCTGGGAACTGAGGAGACTGTGTGGCATGGGGGGCCAGATCAGGGATCTCAGTGGGGGTATGTAGGGTCAGGAAACTCCCGTTCTGCTTCTAAGGCTGTGTCACCTCTAGGTCACTGACAACCTCTCTGGGTCCTCATATCGTACTCAGAGAGATAGGATGGATGCCCACCCCCACGCCCTCATCCAGCACTATTCCGTTGGAGTTTGCTGCAGAGCCTGGCGCCTGGGTTGGGGACTCCTGTCCGCCGGGTGTGTATGGAACGCGCACAGACTGCGTTTGTGGCTCCACAGCGCCATCTACTGGACACGGAGCCACTTTGCTTGGCTTCTGTTTCTTCCTGACTTCGAGATGGCGCAGAGTTTTAAAAGCGTGTAATTTTGAGGCCAACAAGTTTGAATGCGAGTTGCAGCTGCCTCAGCTACCTCTGAATCACAACTTTAAGTTTCCTGTAAAAATGAAAAATAGCTTGTGCGCTGGGTTCAGTCTGTAAAGCTTGCATTGCAAGCACGAGTCCCATCTCTAAAACTTATGCAAAAAACCAGGCTCTGAGATCCGTACTTAAGGCAGAGACAGGTTAAATCTTGGGTCTTAACGACCAGACAGCCTAACCTGATTGGCAAGCTCCAGATCAATGAGAGACTCTATCTCAAACAAGCAAACAAAACAAATAAAAGTGACCATGTCCTTGAGGAAGACCTAAGGTTTTCTTCTGGCCTCTATATGTTCATTCATGCACACTCACAGTCATGAACCTTCACATGAACATGCACAAAAGCGCATTAAAAATAGTTTGCAGCCGGGTGGTGGTGGTGCACGCCTTTAGTCCCAGTTCTCTAGAGGCAGAGGCAGGTGGATCTCTGGGTTCGGCCAGCCTGGTTTACAGAGTGAGTCCCAGGATAGCCAGGACTACACAGAGAAACCCTGTCTCAAAAAATAAAAAATTAGTAACAACAAAAAGTAGCTTGCAAGCTTATAGCACGGTCCCTAAGCTCTCTGCCATGTGCACACAGGACCCTATTACATCCTTGATGATCTCCAAATTCAGGGAAGAGGGTCACTGCAGAACATTTGCAGATACCCAGGGGACGAGCATAGGCAGCTTGAGACATGGACAGAAGGCACCGGGCTGCCAGAGCCTGCTGGATGCACACTCCCCCCCCCCCCAAATTCATCTGCTTTCTGTGTCTTCTCTGGGGTGTCCAAGGGCCAGTGCGCACGTCCTGATCTACCCTCCGGCTCGGGAGCCAAGGCTACTTCCCACGACAGTGGATACCCACCCATCTTAGTTTCATTTCTGTTGCTGTGGTAACACATTCCGACAAAAGTTACTTAGAGGAGAAAGGGTTTATTTCAGTTCCCGGTTCCTGGTTACCGTTCATCGTTATGGGGGAGTCACAGGGGCAGGGGCAGGAGCACTCGAGACAGCTGATCTCACATCACATACGCAGTCAGGAGCAGAGAGAGAGAGAGAGAGAGAGAGAGAGAGAGAGAGAGAGAGAGAGAGAGAGAAAGAAAGAAAGAGAGGCATGCTCACGCACTGTGCTCAGTTGGCTTTCTCTGTTCTCACACAGTCCAGAACCCAAACCATGGAAAGGTGCCGCCCACAGTGACTTCCCAGGTCGGCTAACAGTCAAGACTCTCCCCAACCAAACAGACACGCCCACCGGCAAGACACGCCCACAGGCAAGACACGCCCACACGCCAACCTAAGGAGGCGATCCCCTACTGAGCCGCTCTTCCCAGGTCAGGTGACTCTAGTTGCGCCAAATTGATCATTAAAACTAACCTGAACAGTGGGCGTGGAAGAACCCACTTGGACCCAGATCTGTCCCCAGTGGAGCTCAGGGTCCTGAACAACTCTTCTCTCTGCAATTGCTGGCTTCCTGGGTGGCTGTTTAATTAGCAGAGTCCTTTTGGTCACTTCTACTGTCTAAGCCCTGTCCTGCTACTTCTCAGCTGCCTAGACAATGCTGCTGCGGGCAGGCCATGAACGAGAAGGTAGAGGATGTGCAGTGGGACCCAGAATCCCAGGAGAATTCTCATCTTCACCCCACCCCAAGCAATGTGGGCCTCTGCCTCCTAGGGTCCAGCCTGATTCAGCTGGGTGGTGCCCTGCCCCTTCTGGAAGTGTGTCGTGCCGCCCCCCCTTCCCCCCCCCCCCCCCGCTACTAATCTCCTTCCTGCTTAGCCTTGAAAGGCTCCGGGGACAAGATAGATATCTTTTGAGGACCCACTTTTAGTGTCCTACTTCCTCCGCCAAAGCCCTGCCACCTAGAGCGTCCCCCCCCCCCCTTAGTGCCACCATCTGGGAATGAAACTCTTGAGCCCGTGGGTGGGATTTCCTATTTAAACTCTAAGACTTGGCTGAGGCACACTGCAGCAGGTCTTCAGCTTGTTGTCCTGCTCCCTGGGTGCTGTCCATCCACGTTCTCCCTGAACAGGGACTCTGGTCACAGCAGGAAAGTGAGAAGACAGAAAAATAGACAGTGATGGACAGAAAGCAGCTAAGCGCTGTCCCTGAGTGACACACGTTCAGAAAACAGCGGCTGCATCTATCAATATCGCATGACGTGGCTCTTGGTATGCAGAGTCCCGAGAGCATAGACGAGATAGAAGCGCTCATAGCTGGAGAGAAGGAAGCCAGCCTGCATACTGGTTAACCAGGCGCCAGGGCACCGGCAGCCAGCTTGCCATTGCTGCTGTTATTCAAGAGGCTGAGCAGGAGGCAGGATCCGGGCTGGACAGTCGTGTGTCTAGTGTTGGGCATCTCCTTTAAGGCTCCAGGGATGCGCATTGGTCATGACGGCTTTGACTTGTCTCTGGGAACAAATAGAAGGTTTATCCTCCAGTCTGCAGAGGTGACGACAGCGATCACTGTGAGATGTTGGCCACATGTCCTGTGAGCCTGGAAATGTTAGAGGTTGCTAGCTGGTTCCTCAGGGGTCGCGCTCAGGGGTCATCTCAAGAGGGTGGAGGGAACTGGCTGCTTAGCCATCTGGGTTCCGTGTGTGTGTGTACATGTGTGTGTGTGTGTGTCATATGTTCTTGTGGGGAGTGTGTGATTGTGTGTGCCAGTGTGCCTGCACGTGTGTACATATGAGAGTGGAGGCTGGAGGTCAGCCTCGGGTATCATTTCCCGTGCTCTGCCCGTCTTGTTTGAGACGGTGTCTCGCACTGGGACCTGGGGCTCTTTGATTAGGCTAAGGTTGGGTAGCCAGTGGGCCACAGGGATCTCCCTGTCCGCACATCCCAGCACTAGGATTATAAACACACATTTCCATGCCCCGTTGTCTTATTTTTTTAATGTCAGTTCTAGGAATTGAACCCACAGCCTCATGCTTATAAAGCAAGCGCTTTACCAACAGAACCATCTCCCCAGCTCCCTGTGTGCCCTCTCTTATGGGTCTGTAGGAGCTCCCAGGATGACCAGTGAGCTCACAGAAAAGCCAGGCCTCCAGCGGGTTCTGGGCTAAGGAGTTTTGCTAGATTCCCACTGCCCTCATTAGGTCTCGGGGTGCTGGCAGGCATCAAGGGACAAAATCCAAATACATGCTAGGCTAGAAACAAAGTCCTTTAGCTCTCATTGGGCCCAGTCTGGGTGGTATGGATCTAATGTTACCAGTGAGGATTTTCTATTGTTGTTATATTATTTCACACTTATGGCTTGTCCATCTTATCTGTGTCTGTGTATGTGTGCTCACTCACACGTCATGGTACGTCTGTGGAGGTCAGAGGGTGAGCTGGTTCTCTCCTCCCACCATGTGTGTTCCCAGGGATCAAACTCAGATCATCCGACTTGGCAGCAAGCACCTTTACCTGTTAAGCCATTTTGCCAGGCCCTCACCAGTGAGTTTTCCAGAGCTGACTGCCTGCCTCTTTTGCACCCCTAAAGGGTCATGTTGGTTATATCCACACTGCCTGTCTCTGCACGCTTTGTTCACAGACCAAAGTGCCAATTCCAGGAGGCTCCAGGACCTGTAATTGTGTCCTCAATACTAGGTCATCAAAGACTTCAAGGGGCCACTTTTCTGATTTCCATGACATCATGTACCTGAAAGTGGCCCACCCCAGCCATGTGCCATGAATGGGCCTCTTGTTCTCAGAAGCCACCATCATTGGTGCTGGGTTACTGGGAGGTGACTGTTTGCCTCGCTCACCCAGTCAGATCCCAGGGGCCAGGTGGGGCTGGGAGTGACTCAAGGTTGGCTCCAAGCATGTTCATCAGCTGTAGGGCCTTGGTTTCTCTGCCGTTAGTCTTAGCCGGCGGGTATCGGGGGGAGTAGCACTGCAAAGATCCAAGTTGGGAGCCACAACGGGCACCCCTGGAATCTGGGTTGCCAGCTCGTTCAGTAAGCAGCTGGGCCCCAGCATCTCCCCTGGGCACTCGGGGGGTTTACAGGGCCAGTATAAGATGAATAAGAAATTGGTGGTAAAGAGGGAGGCTGGCGGGCAAGCAGATCACGTGCTACGGAGGTTGGGAGACAGGAGACGTGGAAGTGGGGAGGAAGCAGGGTGCGTGGACTCTGTGCTGGCCTGGGAGGGTAGTCTTTGTCAAGCTGGGGCAGAGACTCACTGTGTAGCCCAGGCTGACCTCAAACTCACATTCCTGATGCCTGAGCTCTTCTCAGTCCTGGGATTACAGGCCTGTGTCATCACAATTGGTTTATTTCTGGCCATCTTAAAAGATGAAAAACATCCATGATGACTTATACAAAAACTCAACAAGATGGCAATTGTTTGAAAAAAATCCCATGACCAATATCTTCTTAAGTAAATGAATACTTAAAAAAATCTGGGCTAGGGGTGTGGTTCAGTTGGTAGAATACTTACCTAGCATACAGGAATCCCTGGGTTCCATCCTGGTACCCCATATACCTGGTATAGTGGCTCTTGCCTGTAATCTCAGCACTGAGGAGGTGGAGGTAGGAGAATCAGGAATTCAAAGTCATCCTTAGCTCCACAGTGAGTCTAAAGCCAGCTCAGTACACAGGAAACCCCATCTCTCTATCTCTATTAGGGCTGAAAAGATGGACCGAGCGGTTAAGCAGGCTTGCTGCTCTTGCAGAAGACGGGAGTTCGATTCCCAGTGGTCACATGAGATGACCACCTGTAACTCTAGCTCCAGGTGAAGGATTCTAAACTTCCTCTTCTGGCCTCCATGGGTGTCTACACTACATGTGATGTATGTACTCACGAACAGGCGCACACATACACCACACACACACACACACACACACACCATCATCATCATCATCATCATCATCAAAATAAGTAAATGTTTTTGTTTGTTGTTGTTTTGAGAGAGGGTCTCACTGTGTATCCCTGGCTGTCCTGGAAGTCATTATGTAGGTCAGGCTGGTCTTGAACTCACAGAGATCTGCTGCTCCCTAGTGCAGGTTTTTGAGACAGGTTTTGCTGTAGCTTTGGAGCCTGTCCCAGAACTCGCTGTGTAGACCAGGCTGGCCTCGAACTCACAGAGATCCGCCTGCCTCTGCCTCCCAACGTTGAGATTAAAGGCGTGCGCCACCACCGCCCGGCCACATTTTGTTTCTTAAAGTGTTGGAGATTCCTCACTCAGGCCCTGCACAGGTTTCTGAGCAGACTCAGGAGCCAAAATCCTGGGTCCAAATACTCAAGCTGAGCAACAGAATTCCTCTGCACTTTGGGATTTTCTTTGTGGAGCAAGCAGCTTCCTCTCTGAGCTTTGGCAGAGATAATCAGAACATGATGACTATCACTGACATATCAGAATGCTTGGCTGGGTCTTTGGAGCAGGGTGGATGGGGACTTGGCATTCTGGGCCCGCTCATCCTCTTGTCTACGAAGTGGACCCAGGTCTCCCGAGGATTCACTAGGCAAAGGTGTCCAGTGGCAGAAGCACCATCCCCTCATTGGGTCTCCAGACATCCCAGGGCATGACAGAGCAATGTTTAATATATGTTGAATGAATGATTAAAGGCATCCTTGAGCTCCCGGAGCTCTCCAAAAATACAAAGGACAATTTGGAGAGATGGCCTAGGGTGATGGTTCCATGAGTGCTTTTGAAGGCATGAGAACCTGTGTTCCATCCCCAGAAACCATGTAAAAAGAACGAGTCTGGTGGCCCAGCCTTGGGAGGCAGAGGCAGGAGGAAAATCCCTGGTGCTCTCTGCCCAGCCAGCCTGGCTAAATGGTGAGCTCCAGGTTCAGTGACTCTGCCCCAGAAAAACGAAAAGTCAGCAGCCTCTGAGGAGCAATGTCAAAGCTTGCCCTGTGGCCTTCAAACTCATGGAAACTCATGTGTGCCTGTGCATGTGTGCAACAACCCCTGCACGTACAAAGGAAGATAGCATGTACGCTGAGGATGTCTATCTGCATCTTAGGATGCTGAGAATGTCCATCTGCAGTCTTAGGAAGTGAATCAGTTATTTTTGCACCACTATGACCACAATGTAACAGAGACAACCAAGAAAAAAAAAAAAAGATTTGCCTTGGCTCGCAGCTTCAGAGGGTTGCAGTCCATCCTGGCTGGCAAGGCAAAACAGAACAGCCCTCAGGCTCATCCAACCTGTCGCTACTGAAGCCTGACATTGCCATCTACAAAGTTCACACATACAAAAAATATCACAGGCTAGAGAGATGGCGCAGCAGTTAAAGAGAGCTTGCGACTCTTGCTGAGGATCTGGGTTCAGTTCCCAGCACCCACATCAGGCAGCCCTTATCTACCTGTATCTCCCGCTCCAGGGGGTCCTACGACTTCTTCTGGCCTCTACAGGATCCCGTATTCTTATGTGCACATTACCTACAACACACACGCACGCACATGCACACACACACACGCACGCACATGCACACACACACACACACACACACAGAGCTAAACCACAATGTAGAGGTTGGTGAAAGTTACACGTGTGGAAAGCACAGGCTAAGGACAGGAGTGAGGATGAGGCCAGAAGTTCGTGCCCACAAGGCTGCCTTTTTCTCTCTTGCCTTGCCTTCTACCTCAGGGCCCCTGCTATGCACTTGTTTTTCCATGCGGGGCTGACATGTGTGGGTCCTTGCAGGCAGAAAGCAGAGGAGCAGTGAGGGTATCCTGGCTGGGGAAGGAGAGACTTGGGGCAGCATTTTCCTTAAAAGTTTTTGTAGGGATATTCAAGTCTCAGTTGAGTCCAAGCCGTGCAAGAGATGAACCTCACAATTAGAAAGACCCCAAGCCTCCTGTCACTGAGGGTGTGCAGCAGAAAGAGCCTGCATTCACTCATTAATTAATTAATTAATTTTTATAGAACATTTGATTTTAGGCCCCTCATGTCAAAGTTGTAAGGGTATCATGAGGCAGATTGGCATTCTGGCTCTGGGTCCGAGCACAGTAGTTTCCTGGTTATACTCTTGAGGGAAGTGTGTGTGTGTGTGTGTGTGTGTGTGTGTGTGTGTGACTGGATCTTATGTAGCCCAGGCTGGCCTCACACTTGACATGTAGCCAAGGATGGTCTTGAACTTCTCATGCTACTGCCTTTACTTCCTAAGTGCTAGGGTTAAAGGTGTTGCTACCATGCCCAGCAATCGGTCTTGTCTATTGATTCCTGTCTCCACCCCTCCACACCCAGACAAATACATCCTCTGTATTTGTTATTTTTGCATTGCTGTGACCGAATGCCTGAGAGAAGCAACTTGTAGGATGGAGTTAATTTGGATCTTGGTTTCAGAGACATCCGTGGTCATTTGGCTCCTCTTGGACAAAGCGTCATGGTGGCAGGAGTGTGTGGAGAGAAGCTGTTCACTTCATGGTGGGTAGGAAGCAGAGAGAGACAGGAAGGGGGGAAGTTCAAGGTGCCCCCTAAGACCCACGCCCAGTGGCCTACTTCCTCCAGCTAGATCCTAAAGTTTTAGAAAGAAGAAGAAGAAGAAGAAGAAGAAGAAGAAGAAGAAGAAGAAGAAGAAGAGAGAGAGAGAGAGAGAGAGAGAGAGAGAGAGAGAGAGAGAGAGAGAGAGAGGTGCCACCAGCTGGGAACCAAGTTCTGAACACATGACTGTGAGTTGCATAAGCCTTTTTGAAGGGAATTTCATGTCCAATCACAATACTCTCCTAGTTGGGTTATTTGATGGGCGAGTAGATGGATAAATCGGTGGATAAATTTGTGGATGGATGGACAGATAATGAATAGGTGGGTGGACATATGGATCATTGGGTAGGCGTGTATGTGTGTATGTATGTATGTATGTGTGTATGTGTGAATGAATACATAATGAATAGGTGGGTGGACATATGGATCATTGGCTAGGTGTGTATGTGTGTATGTATGTATATATGTGTGTATGTATGTATGTGTGTATGTATGTATGTGTGAATAAATACATAATGGATGGGTGAGTGGATGGGTGGATGGATAAATAATTGGATTAATGGATGGGTACAAAATGGATGGGAGAGGCTGGGTAGATAAACAGAATGGATGATTGGATGGCTGGATGGAGGGGTTGGATGAACAGATGGTGGAATGATGGGTGGGTAAATGGATGGAGGACGAATCAGTGAAGCGGCCTGATGAACAGGATGGGTAGTGGGGCATGAACTTTTGATACAATTGCCAAGCACCCTCACCTCCTTTATTGTGGCTTATCCTCACCGTGGACTTCACAGTGCGGCTAGACTCACTAGTAACACGCTACAGAACAGAAAACGGAGGGCCAGCAAGGTAAAGGGAGCAACTGGAATCCTTGTTCCTGATGGTGTGTGTGTGTGTGTGTGTGTGTGTGCCATAGCACGCATGTGGAGGTCAGAAGGCACCTTGAGGGAGCCAGTTCTCACACTCACTGTGGAGAACTGAGGGTTGAACTTGGATCATCAGGTGTGGCTGCAAGCACCTGCCATCTTGCTTCCTCACCCTTGTTTCTGAGAGTCCTTTGAGACCTGCAGCTTACTGACTGGGATAGACGGCTGGCCAGTTAACTTCCTGGGAATCCTCCTGTCTCCGCTCTCTGGGTACTGGGTCGTAGAGGAATTTACTTGAGTTTACAGTCCTGGGAATCTGACTAAAGTTCTCTCGCCCTTGGGTGGCACTCACTCTGCACACGGCGCTATCTCCCCAGCCCTTCTGGTATCTTTTCTAGTTAGCCTATGATTCCGCCTTTATTTATCATAGTCATCGGGTGTCCCAAACGCCCCTTCTGGGCGAACTGGAGATGTGACCCACTCCCCGGGAGCCAGCTCATGAATACCCAGGGAACAGCTCAAGTTGAAGGTTTTGCCTTAAACGCTGGTTGGCATTAAGGATTCATGTGGGTGGCACTCAGGGCACGTCCTTGGGAAGACCTGAGGGAAGGCTGCTCCTGCCAGGCAGGTAGGTGAGGAAGACCTGGCTTATGCCAGGCTAAGGCTGTATAGGGGCTGTATCACCAATCCTGCTGTATCTGTAACAGTGAAACGGGATGGGGTAGGCCAGAGCTGCACGGGGCTTCTGTGGGAGGTGTGGGAGAGTCCCCACAATAAAGGGACTGATTTCGATCCACGACCCCTTCAGGCCTCTTACCCATCCAGGAAGCCCCGGGCAGAGAGCCACACTAGTAACCTGACCCCACCAGGCCTGTGGTCCCTTGGTACCGCCTCCCTCAGGCAGCGGAAAAGGCAGCCAGGGCCAGGGCCCACCCACGACTGCCCACCTCAGGCGAGCTGGCCTCTGCCGTCCTGGGAGACCTCAGGCTGGGTCGAAGGCACAGCCTCAGAAGTCGCCTCCACGGGCGCCAGGTGCAGCACGGTGGTGCTCATTAGGCCTCGGAAGGCGGGCCAGGCTAACAGGGCAGCCTTCTGAGAATCCCCGAAGAAGAAAGGAATCAAAGGCTGGGGATTGGGAAACAAGGATGAGGAGATAATGAAACAAGATTCCTATCTGAATAATTTCCTCTAATTGCTGGTAAGAGACATTCATTTTCCTTTTGAAGCTCCCGGGGCCCCCGGGCGTCTTGGGACGTGCCAAGATGGCAGCCCGTCTAGCCGGATCGTCTCAGCGCTGCCTGCGGGGCTGGCACTGGGCCACGCGGGGGCGGGCAGCGGGGCTCTGCTCCACTTGGATGGGATGCTCTGCTCTCCGCCTGGGATGTGCAAGAGGCCTTGGCAGCGCGGGCCTTTGCAGCGAACTCCTGGTTTCTCTCTCCCGTCTGAGATGGACACACCGCTCTGATCCCAGTCCCTTCGTTATGCATCCCCTGGGTTCCGCTGGGAGAGACCTGATGACCCGTTTTTCCTCCACCTGATTACAAAGTGTGGCCAGTGAGGTCAAGGCCAGTGTACAAGAAATCCGGGTGGGTGTCCCTGCCCACGGTGCCTCTTAGCTCCTCCAGGGAATTGCAGGCTTCGTGGTGACGCCCATTTTACAGATGAGGGAGTAGAGGTTCAAGGAACAGGATTGGACCCACTGAGAGGGAAGCTGGGTACACACATTCTCCCTTTGATATGTGCAGAGTCCACGTCGTACAGGAAGTGGCCTTTGCTTGAGACTGTGGGGTGGGGGTGCATTTGTGGAATGTGGGGGGTACTCCCTGCTCTCCCCTAAGATTTTCATTCTCTTTGATCCCTGGCCATGTATGAAGGATAAAACACACATGTCACTGGTTACTGTCTATGGAAATCATGGAAATAGTGACTTATTTTTTGAAGGAGTCAGGTTTTATGTAGAAGTTTCTTTCATGTATTTTTCAAGAGTCTTTGTCCAGAAAGCAAAAGAGCTGCCCTGCTTCCCGTGTGTCCTGTTAGGGTACTGTGACAGAAAGGACTCGCAGTGTTCCTGCTCCCCTGGAATATTGGGACAAGGCCAGAGGGCTGCCCAGAGGAGGTGGTACCTGCTGAGACAAGGACTGCCTCCAAGTCTAGGTTCCTTAGGTTCCTTAGGTTCCTTTAGTGCTGTTCCCCCACTCCAGTCCTTCTCTCCTCAGTCTTAAACCAGTCTCTCCAAACATGCCGTTGCTTCCAGAACTTTCTAGTCTATTCCTGTCTCCACCTGTGTATGAACTCTTCCCTCTGCTGTGAATGCTGCTGCTTTGCTTTTGGTCCCTAGTGGCCTTCTTGACATCCTTGGGTTCCCAGGCCCAGTGACGACATGGCCGTCTGTGCCTACCTTACTCCTCTCCTGGGCAGCCTGTGTGTTTAACCCCAGCATGGAGAGGAGCCAGTCCCCCAGGGTACTCGGACCGCGGTGTATAAAGATAAAAGGCTGCCCTGTCGTGCTGAGAAAGTGACTGGGGAGCCGATGAGCTCTTCCAGAGGAAACCCACGCACGTTATTCATTTTCGGTGTTTTATGGGCCTCCTTGGACGACGGGAGACAGAAAAACAGGATTCCACCCTCCCTGGCAAGTCTCAGATCTCATTGTCAGGGTGGAGGAGGGAGATCTAAAGACAGTTCCTGTGCACCAGGACTGAACCCCCAGATCCTGCCTGAAGCCAAAGTCCTGGGGATAGAGGTGGCCCCAGGCAGGGGCTTAAATCACACTCCGTCCCTGCCACTATCCCTCTAGAGTCATGTGGTCTGTAGAGTGGATGGGAGGAGCCCAGTCCTACTTTACAGATAGGTAAGCTGAGGTCTAGATTTGCCTCATTTCTGTCGCTGGGTTTTCCTGATAAAAGACATGCCGCTGTGGTCTCACTGCCTTGTGGGCCTGGGATCCTTGTAACTAACTGTGAGCCCAAATGAGTCCTCCTGGGCAGGAAGGGAAGGGGAGTGGAGGGAAGAGGTTAGGAGGTTGGGGAGGGTATTCTGGTCAGGTTCTGGTCCTTGTCTAGATGCTGATTTAACAAGTGGCTTTGAGTCAATCCTCTACATAAGCTCAGATTACCCAGCTGTGAAATAGCATGGGTTTCTGGGGCTAGTAAGTGGCTCAGTGGTAGAGCCCCTGCCTAGAATCCCCCAATGAGGGACTGGGGTGTGGCTCAGTGATAGAGCACCTGCCTAGAATCCCCCAGTGAGGGACTGGGGTGTGGCTCAGTGGTAGAGCACCTGCCTAGAATCCCCCAGTGAGGGGCTAGGAGCGTGGCTCAGTGACACCGCATCTGTCTGGCAAGTGCAGAGTGCTAAATTCGAATCCCCAGTACCTGGGAGGGAAATTTCACATTGCTACAACGCTGTCAGGCTTGTGTAAACTGTGATGTGGAGTGGGCAGGAGCAGCTTCTGTTCAGCTGTTCAGAACTGCTCAAGGAAGTCCTAAAACTCTGCAGACACTGGGCCCCATTGGGTGATGGTAGGATGCAGGGTCAGCCACATGATGGACGTGCTGGGGACAGGAGGACAGTGTAGGGGGCTAGCTGTCCCGTACACCACCTGCCGAGTAATGGATGGCAGAGAGGAGCCGTCGGGACTGTCGGGAAGAAGGCGGAGATGGCTCCTGATTTACGGTTGCTGGGGAGGGAAGTGCAGGCTAGATTTATGGACACTCAAGTGACTTGTTGGAGCCGAGTTTATTATCCGTCACAGGCATCTGGATGTGTATTTATGGCTTTCCAAACGATCCTGTCTCGAAGAAAAACCATCCACAGAGATGAATCTATAGAGAGGGCTGAGCCAGAGCGAAGTTCAAGACTCTCTCATGGTCTCCCAGGGATGCCTTGGAGCTCAGGTTTCTGGTCCGGGTCCTGTGCAGCAGCCTGGTGCAGACGGTGTGCCAGGAGCAGAAGGAAGCATTGTAGCTGTGCAGATTGATAAGACAGGGGCGGGTGGGACAAGGATAGGACATTGCTCGCTCCTCCTTCCTCCTTCCCCTTCTCTGATTTCTTTCTTTCCTCTTCTCTCTCTCCTGATTTCTTTCCTTCCTTCCCCCTTCTCTCTTCTCCTTTATTTCTTCCTTCCTTCCTTCCTTCCTTCCTTCCTTCCTTCCTTCCTTTCTTTCTTTCTTTCTTTCTTTCTTTCTTTCTTTCTTTCTTTCTTTCTCTTTTGTTTTTCCTTCTCGCTTCCTCCTCTTATTCTTTTTGAGCCAGGGTCTCGTGTAATCCAGGCTGGTTTCAAATTCACCCTGACTGAGGATGACCTTGAACTTCTGATGTGTCTGTTTACAGCTCCAGAATGTGGGAGGACTGGCACAGCCAACTCACGCAGTGCTGGGGATGGAACTCCAGGACTTCCTGCATTCTAGGCAAACTCTCTGCCAATTGGGGCACACCTCCAGTCTCCCGCCTTAACACAGAGTCTTGCTATGTAGTCCAGCCTAGCCTTGAACTCACTGTCCTTCCAATCTCTGCCTCCAAAGATGATGACTGGAAGGTATCCACGGGAGTCTCTTACATCTTAGCTCTGTCTCTTACAAGCTGTGTGACAACCCGGGGGTGGTTTTTCTATGCAGGCGGGCAAATAGACATTTGCAAACTACCAAACCTTTCTAAGTCTCTGTTTCCTCATCCAGAAGCGAGTAAAAACTATCAGAGCAAGGAGTCCTGAGGCATACACGATACCACACGCACAGCGCTTACCACAGCACCCTGGCATTCAGTAAGCCCCCATAAATATTTCCTATTCCATTATCATGGTTATTACCCAGGCATTCTAGGCCATGTTTGGCACAACCTGACCACCAAACAAGATGAGTTTTTGGCTGGAGCTCCATTCGGTAGAAGGCAGACCACTTACCTGCTCTGTATGCCCAGGTTTCAGTGAAGTAGATCCCGGGCAGTCTGAAAACTCCCCGAGCGGCTCTGACCTTGGCGCTTGGAAGAGAAGGGGAGCAGTCTGTAGATGATTTTGCTGGACCTGAGCTTGGTGCATACGACAGCAAGAGCTGTTGTTTTGCCAGTGCACATTTTAGTGCAGTCTTTGCTTTATCCTGTGTGTGTATGTGTGTGTGTGTGTGGATACACGAGTGTGCATATGTGTAAGGTGCATGTGCATCTACATGCTGTCCACCTTGAGTTTTTTTTAGGAAAGGTTAATTTTGTAAAAATTTTTTGAGAATGTATACAATGCGTTTTGACAATATTCACCACCTCCCCCAACTCCTTCCAAAGAGACAAGCCTGGCCTGGAACTCATCAAGTAGGCAAGGCTGGCTGGCCAGTGTACTCCAGGAACCCTCCTGTCTCTACCTCCCCCATGCTAGGATTATAAGGACACACCACCATGCTTGGTTTCAAATTTTAAAATTGTATTTATTTTTATTGTGTGTACACACATACATATGTACCACAGCATGCCTGTGGAGGTCAGAGGGACAACTTGTGGGGTTGGTTCCTTTCTTCCACCATGGGGATCGAACTTAGGTCATCAGGCTTGCCAGCAAGCGCCTTTTCCCACTGAGCCATCTTGCTGGCCTGTATTTTTGAGTTTTGATGTCTCTCTTCAGTTGCTTCTCAGTCTGCAGAGAGCTGCTTTGTGTGTTCTGAGATTTTTGTTGTGCTCCATGGGAGAGAGAGGAAGACACATGCTTGCCCTATTTTGACTGGACACAGAAATTCTGCAGCTCAGTCTTGCCCCCTAGTGTATTCTGTCCTTGCAGCCAGTTACTCATAGATTTTTAATTTTTCCTTTCCTTCCTTCCTTCCTTCCTTCCTTCCTTCCTTCCTTCCTTCCTTCCTTCCTTCCTTTCTTCCTTTCTCCCTTCCTCCCTCCCTCCCTCCCTCCGTCTCTCCCTTCCTCCGTCTCTCCCTCCCTCCTTCCCTCTTTCCCTTCCTGCCTTTTTCCTCCCTTCCTCCCCTCTGTCTTTTGTCTTCCCCCTCCTCTTCTATCTCTCTTTCTAAAAAGAGATTTATTTTACTTGTGTGTCTGTGTGCACATAGGTATACACGTGTGTGGCTACCCACAAGGACTAGCAGAGGATGCTGGATCCGCTGGAGCTGGAGTTCCAGGCGGTTGTCCCATCTCTCCAGCCCGTTCCCTCTGTCTCCCTCCCTCCTGCCTCCCTTCCCAGTGCTGAGGATGGAACCTGGAGCCTTGTGCTCTCTACCGAGCTCTATTCCCAGCCCCTAGATTTTTTTTTTAAAGATTTGTTTATTTATTTATTATGTATACAACATTCTGCCTTGATGTATGCCCATACGCCAGAGGAGGGCGCCAGATCTCAGTACAGATGGTTGTGAGCCACCATGTGGTTGCTGGGAATTGAACTCAGGACCTCTGGAAGAGCAGCCAGTGCTCTTAACCTCTGAGCCATCTCTCCAGCCCCCCCTAGATTTTTTGAAAGCCAAATAATCTTGGAATAATAGCAACTCAGTTTTTTCCCTCTCTAACCCTCGTGTTATTTTCTCATGTTGCTGTGGGGTTTGGCAAACATGTATTTTCGGGTTCACAGCCCACATGGCTTCCCATGCATCTACTCTTCAATGTCCAGGACTGGGCAACAGCGCTGTAGGCAGTGTGGACATGAGTGGTCATGGCCGTCTTCCAGGATGACTTATGCACAAAATCCCTCCAGGAGGACATAGGAAGTACACCAAGAATCCACTCCTTTGTGAAGTTGATGTGAACACTGACAAAAATGGCAGAAATCATTTTTTTCATAACTCTGAAAAAGTAACTAAATCCTTACGAGAAATCAGAAATACTCTCTTTTATTGTTGTTGTTATTATTTTTTGTTTTGTTTTTTTGAGACGGGGTCTCATTCCAGTCCTGACTATCCTAGAGCTTGCTGTGTAGACCAGACTTGATTCAAACTCACAGAAGCCCATCCCCCTGCCTCTGCCTCCCAAGTGTTGTGATTAAAGGTGTGCACCACCATGTCTAAAGTCCATTATTATTTTTGAAACATGGTCAAGGGCTGGGAAAGGCACAGTTGGCAAAACATTTGCTCTATGAACATGAGAACTGGAGTTCAGATCCCCAGGACCTGTGTAAATGCCAGTGGGCACAATGCCCTATAATCCCAGCTCCTGGGAAGCAGAGACAGGGATCCACAGAGCAAGCTGGCTAGCTCAACCTGCCCAGCCAGAAAGCTGTGGGTTCAAATGAGAGACCCTGCTTCAATAGGTAATGTGGAGAGTAATCAAAAAGCCAGTGTCAAGCTATGCCACACACACACACACACACACACCACAAAGCTACATAAAATGCATATAGCTGAATCACAGTAAGATTATTGTATTTTATTGGGTTTTTTTTGTATGTGCATGTGTGGGGTTTGTATATATACAGGTTCGTGTGTGTGTGTGTGTGTGTCCATGCCTCTATGTCTATAGAGGCCAGAGGTCAGTGCTGGGTCTCTTCCTCAGTCACTCTATACATTGCCTTAGGAGGCAGGGCCTCTCCCTCACCTGGAACTCACCGACTCTGCTAAACTGATTGTCCCCTGGGCCCCAGGGATCCTCCGATCTCTATACCACTGGGTTATAGGTATACGCACACCAGTTATGTATTTTTTTTTACATTGGGTACCCAGAATCCAAACTCAGTTTCGGGTGTCTGCATTGCAAGAACCAACCGAGCTCTGTGCTGGTTTTCATTTGACTTATTCCACAGTTCGGTCACAGGCCTGGAAACTGATAGTCACACAGCTCTGAGGGCTGTGATACCAGTTCCCATGGCAGCCCCTGACGGGAAGAACAAACAGGCTCAGAGCTTCGGGGATGAGTCCTATCCCAAGGGAAGCGTTACTATTTGATTCGGCTGGAAGTTTCCTGGGAAGTTCCGTTCTGTGGGATGGTAAGACTCTGACTGACTCACATGGGAACAACTGTAGCTCCAGGGCGCGTCTTAGGACAGTCACCCACAACAGTTTAGCACGCTGCTTCCTGAAGAAGCCAGGTTGATGAGTGTGTAAACTAAGACTCGAGAGGCCACTGGGCTGTGGCTCAGTGGTACAACGCTTGCCTCCCATGCCAGGTGCACTAGGTTCAACCCCACTACTGCTGAAAAAGAAGAAAAGTTAGGAAGACTCCTTTGAGGGGTTCTAAAGCTCCAAGATGTTCCCAGAACCCAAGAAGGCCCTGTGCACACTGACATATGCATCCCTCAGGTCCTGCGGATGCCCTAGCCTTTACCTCTGGATGACTGTCCTCAGCGGCTCTAACTGTTGTACTTGTTTTGTTTTGTTTGTTTGTTGACTGTCAACTTGACACAACTAAAGCCATCTGGGAAGATGGAACCACAACTGGGGGAAAAAATACTTCCACCAGTTTGGCCTGTAGTGCATTTTCTTGATTGATGATTGGTGTGGGCGGTGTCACCCCTGAGCAGGTAGTTTCTGGGCACTTTCAGAAAGCAGGCTGAGCAAGGTGCGAGGAGCGAACCAGTAAGCGGCACTCCTCCATGGCTTCTGCGTCACTCCCTGCCTCCAGCTTCCTGCCTTGAGTCTCTGCCTCGTCTTCCCCTGATGATAGACTGTAACCCGTAAGCCGAAACGCCCCTTTCCTCTCCACGCCACTTTTGGTCACGACGTTTATCTCAGCAGCAGAAAGCAAACAGACGAGCAGCGTGTATTAACGGCAGAGGCGTCTGTCCAGCTCGGACTCGTCCCGAGTTCTCGAGAGCTGCGGCTGGAGCTCCAGCAGCCCTCTGCCTCCCACCACATAAAAGATCATCTCAGAAAGGTCGTGCAGCTAAAAGCAAGAGCCCAAGCCATAAAGCCTTTAAAAGGAAATGTAGGTGTCGGTAATTGAAATCTTGGATTAGGTGGTGGCTTCTTTGATGTAGCACTTACGATTCAAGTAATGACCGAGAACAAAGTAGACAAATCGGGTGTCTTCAACGAGAGCTCCCCGCCCCCCACAACAAGGAATGCTATCGGAATAAAAACTCAGTCATAAAGTGGGTGAAAATGTTTGCAAATATTGGACACGATATTGGGTTGTTTTTCATCTGGATATGGGACGAACAAGTCAGTGGTAAAAATATAAACACGCCAGCTCAACTTCAGCCCACGAATTCTGTGTGTGTGTGTGTGTGTGTGTGTTTGGTGTTACAGCAAAGAAGCCATTGCCTAATCAGAGGCCACAGCTATTTACACCTGTCCTATTACAAGGACGTGCAGTTTTAGGTCTATAATCTATCCGGAATGAGATGTTTTATATGCTGCGAGGTGGAGACCTGTTGTGGAGAAAGGACTTCAATCAGCTTCTCTTCAAAGGCAAACAATGGAGTTAACCAGGACAGCAACCGCGCTCCCGACCCACAAAGAAGGCTATAATAGAAAAACATAATAACAAGGCTGGGGAGATGGCTCAGTGGTTAAGAGCGCTTGCTGTTCTTGCAGGGGACCAGGGTTCAGTTCCCAGTCCCCACAGTGAAGGGCTCTGGGGGAACCCAAGGCCTCTGGATCTCTCCTGCATGTGTGTACACACATGGGCTCTCTCACATGTACGAAATTAAAAGCTGATTTTTAGCTATACAGCATAACAAGCATTCCGGGGAGGGTGTGGCAGGGATTGTGAAAACTTGCAGTCACTTTGAAAGGTCATTGTCAGTTTCTCAAACTGTAACCGGGTTACTAGAAGGCCTGGCTTCCTTCCTTGGATGCTGCACCAGTTACTTCTCATTCGAGGAAAAACACCTGACAAAAGCCACTTAGGGGAGACAGGGTTTATTTGGGCTTCATGATTAGAAGGAAAACAGTTTGCTGGAGGGAAAGGCTTGGCCACAGGCAGCTCCCAGGTAAGGTGCGGGGTGATGTAGAGGGAGTGTTTGAACCCGTGTCTCTTCATAGCTTATTGAAACAAGACGCAGAGCACTGACAGGGAGCAGGCCAACCAGACGATTAGATGCACGCGCCTCTGGGGCCTTCTCACACCCTAACCACAGAGGAGTGCCTGTAAGCCATGAAAACATGTCTGTACGAAACCACGTACAGGGCTCAGAGGTTAAAACACTGATGTCACAGGCGACCCGAGTTCAGTTCCCAATGCTCATACCTGGTGGCTCGTAACCACCTGTAGCCCCAGCTCCAAGGAATCTGACGCCCTCTTCTGGCATCCCCAGGCACCCGCGCACATGTGTGCACACACGTATGCATACACACACACACACACACATAAAAATAAGCATTTTACAAATAAAAAGTCATACGAATCTGTGACTCTCAGCATTGTTCATAACAGGCCGTAGGAAGGAGGAACACAAGTGTCTCACCAATGGGTGAAGAAACAATTATAGTCTCTGGCACACCCGACTGCCTCTGCCTCCCACGTGCCGGGATTAAAGGCATGTGCGCCACCACCACCCCAAAAGGTGTTTTACTTTTTTAAACAATTATTTATTTTGTGTTCTCCTTCATGTGTCAGTGTGGCTGTCAAAGCACAACCTTCAGGGTTTGTTCTCTCCTCCCACCATGCGGGTTCCAGGGATCCAACTTGGGTTGTCAGGCTTGGCAGCAAGCACCTTTACCCTCTGAGCCATCTCGTCGGCCCTGATGCTGTCTGCGGTTTAAATATCTCCTTCCAAATCCATATATGAGAAATGTGATCTCCAACATGACAATGTGGGGAAGGGGGCTTCTATTCACTGATTGCATTATGAGGGTTCCTTCCTCCTCAACCGATTAATTAACCCATTTAATTCCAATTTCTCTCTCTTCCTCTCTTCTACTCCTCTCCTCTCTTTAATAGGGCTGATCTTGAACTCATAGTCCTACTTCTTCAGCCTCCCATGTTCTGGGGTAACAGGCCGATACCCCAACACTCAGCTCAGGGAGTAGATCTTTTGAAACAGATGCGTTTTGCCTTCTTGCCTCTCACTCCTGCTCTTTCGGCATCCTCCTCCGTGGATGACAGACGGAAAGCACCGTGGTCCCCGCCCCATCCACCCTGCCCCAAATCCCTGCCTCTTTGTCTTGACTTTCCTGGTTCCCAGAGCCAAACAAACCTCTGTTCTTTATAAATGATCCAGGCTCAGGTTTTCTGTTAGAGCAGAATTGAAACAAACAGATAGATGGTTTCATAGTTCTGGGAGTATATTAAAAACCAATGAGTGGGGCTTTAAAGAGAATTTTATGCATTTGAAATATCTATCTCTCGTCTATCTTTCTATCATCTATATATCTACCATCTATCTATCTATCTATCTATCTATCTATCTATCTATCTATCTATCTATCTATCATCTATCTTCCTATATATATATCATCTATCATCTGTCTATCTATCATCTATTTATCTGCCTATCATCTATCATCTATCTATAATCTATCTATCTGTCTATCTATCATCTATCTGTCCGTTTATGTATGTATGTATGTATGTATGTATGTATGTATGTATGTATGTATGTATGTATCTATCTATCTATCTATCTATCTATCTATCTATCATCTATCTGTCTGTCTATCATCTCTGTGTGGCCCATGTGCCCTATAGCTCTTGTGTGGCCATCACAGGACACCTTGCAACAGTCAGTTCTCTCCTTCTGTCACGTGGGTTTCTGGAATTAAACTCAGGTCGTCAGGCTTGGCGACATCATCTTTACCTGCCATGCCCTCCGGGCCCAGGAATGGATTGTACAGGGTGGATATTACAAGTCAATAAAGCTCTTATTCCAACAAAGCCAGGCAGGGAAGAAACTGATGCACAGGCAGGAGTATGACAGCTTTCCCTATTGCCTGGGTGCCCAGCTCAGTGCTGAATAGAAGCAGTGATGGTCTGTGTCCTTCTCTGCTTCCCAGCCTGGAGAGATGTTCCATGCATACCCAAAGGCTGGTACACTGAGTCTTCTTTTCAAACCCACTTTAGGGGTTGGAGCTATGTCTCAGTGGTTAAGCACTCATTGTTCTTCCAAAGGTCCTGAGTTCAATTCCCAGCACCCACATGGCAACTCACACCTGTCTGATGCCCTCTTCTGGTGTGCAGATGTGCATGCATACAAAGTACCCATGTACATAAAATAATAAACAAACAAATCTAAAAATACATAAAACCATATCTTAATTATTAGATAATTAAGATTATTTTTATTTTCTTCTGACAAAGGGTCTCACTATCTACTTGTTATGAAGTCAAAGATGATTTTATTTTAAATCATTAAGGTTAAGAGAGTGGTGGTACACTTCTGTGATCCCAGCACTTGGCAGGTAGAGGCCAGATGGTCATGAGTTCAAGGTCATCCTCAGTTACTTAGGGTTAGAGTTCAAGGCCAACCTGGGCTCCATGAGACCCTGTTTCAAAACCAAAGCAGGACTTGTGGCTTCTGCCTATCTAATTCCGGCTCTTAGGGGGTGAGGAAGGAAGATTAAGAGATCGAATACAGCCTGGGCTATACTGAACCTTGATTCAACAAAACAAGAGAAAGAAAACCCAGCAGCCCAAAGAGATTTAAGTTTCTGGCACATGTCTGTATGCCCACGTACATGTGGGGGTCTACCCTCGACATCAGGGGTCTCTCTTGACTGCTCTCCATCTTGTGGGGCTCCTGTTGAACCCAGAGTTTGTGTTTTGGCATGTCTAGCTAGCCAGCATCCTCCTGGATTCCCTGTCTCTGCCTCCCAATTGCGGGAGCTGGGATCACAGGCAGGCTGCCACACCTGGCCGGCATTTCTTCTTTCACTTGAGTGCTGGGATCTGAACTCAGGTCTTCACCTGTGGCAAGTGCTTAACCTGATGAACCCCCTCTTTACTGTTAGATATGTAATTCCATGTGTTAAATTCTATCTTAACGGGGTTCTTGCGGAGTCTGGCTGCCAGCACTCACTCAGGTGGCTCACACCTGCCTGTGACTCCAGTTCCAGGGCACCTGACACCGTCTTCTGGTCTCCATGGGCAGAAGCACTTTTTCTATTTTAACCTGTGATGTTTTTCTACTGCTTATTGATTTGTTTGTTTATTTATTGTTTTTTGAGACATTTTTAGCCCAGGTTGACCTCCGACTGTCAACCTTCCTGCCTGGGCCCTCTGGATGTTGGGATGACAGGCAGGGGCCACCACAACAGGCTCCATCTGCTGTTATGATTAAAGGATCTCTACTTACCCTAAGATCAGATATTTGTCTGGCGTTTATTTGATGTCGTGTTGAGACAGGGTCCCATGTTCAATAGGCTGCCCTCAAACTCACTATGTAAGCAAAACGACTTTAAATTCTTATCCCCTGCCCTCTAGGTCCCGAACGCTGGGATCGCAGGTATGCACTACAGCACGTGGTGTCCGTGGTGCTGGGGACAGAACCCAGGGCATCGTAAGGACCACTCTGCCACCTGAGCTGCATCCCTGGCCCTGGGGTCGTTTTGTACTGAGTTTCCCCTTGTAGATTTAATTCTTTAAATCTTTGGAAGTTGATATTGATAGACGGTGTGAAGGAAAGAGCTAATTTTATTCCCTTCCAAATAGCTAACCAAATGTCCCAACATCACTTCTGGAATACTTCAGCTTGTTCCCGGTGGATCTGCAAAAGCCATCTCAGGAAACGGAGACCAGTGGTCACCATGGCAACTGGGATGCATTAAAAGCTCCCCTGCTTCTGAAGTAGAGGGCTGAGTTCTACCTGATCTTGATGCCCATCTTACCTAAGAAAGACACACTCTTTGAAAACAAAATTCTCACAGTGGCAGGGGAATGGCTCAGTTGGTTAAGTGTTTGCCAGGCAAGTGTGAGGACCTGAGTTCGATCCCCAGAACCACCACCACCACCACATTTCAAAAGAGGAATTATGGCCAGGAAGTTTCGTTCTCAATCAACTCTGCTCAGCGGTTAGAGCATTTGGAGGGGATTCAGGGGGATATGACATGGGCCCTGACTTGCTCCTGTGACATTCTGAGAACCCAAAGGGATATCATCAAAGTTCTTGAGTGGCTGGGAGGTAAATGTGGGATGGGCAGGTTTGAAAATGAGTTCTCAGGACCACTGAGCTGGCTCTGGGGTTCACCACTGCACGCGCTGCCAAGTCTAATGGCCCGAGTCTGATCTCCAGGACCCACATGGTAGGAGGAGAGATGGATTCCTGAAAGTTGTCCTCTGACTTCCACACAAGACCGTGCACCACGGCAGGTGTGCACGCACACACACATGCAGATAAACAAGCAGAAGGTAATAAAAATGAGGCCCTAGGAGAAACAGCGCTTCCTCTGGCCCAGCAGCAGTCCAGCCAGACTGAGTACCCCTCCGCTTCCAGGGAGCATGGCTTCTGCCTCCACAGGCGGCAAAACCCTTCTTCCCACGCTGGGATTTCTGGCTTAGGTGCCTGAATCCACTGACTTTATGCCTCATTGGTGTCCAGGCCTTGAGGAGAGATAGGACCCAAACCTGTCTTTATCGAACACAGGAGCAAGAATAGTCCATGGACTACACATGTGTGCCCCTAAATTCACATATTTGTTAGCCTCTGGTGGCTAACAGCTAGAATCACCATGGCAGCACGTTCGTGAGGGAGTTTCTAGACTGGGTGAAATGAGGGGAAGACTCTCTAAATATGTTGATACCGTCCCAGGGGTCAGGGGCCTGGACTGAATAGCAAGAAGGAAGCGAGCTGAGCACCAGCATCTGTCTCTCGCTGATTACTGACTGTGGATGTCATGTGACCAGTCACCTCCCTCCTGCTGCCACCATGCCTTCCCCACCTCCATAGACCATTCCCTCACACTGTGATCTTCAGATAAACCCTCTTTTCCTTAAGACAATTTTGTCAGGTATTTTGTCACCTCAGCGAGGAAACTAACATCCAAAGCCTGGCTCTTCTGCTTGACGGATGAATATTTGGGAGAATGGAGGAAATCATAAAGGAGGAAAGACAAGGAGGGCTTGTGGGAGTGGGTGTGGTCCTGAGGAAGGAGCCCTTGGAGACGGGATTAGTGTCCTTCTGAGAACACACAGCCATTGTGTAGCAATTTCTTCCTGTGAATTGAAACGTACCATCCTAGAGGGGTGAACTTAAGACCCAGGAAGTATACAACACTCAAGTCTCAGGAAGACCCTGAAATTTATCAGATTCAGAAACATTAGCCCTGCCCCTAAGGTTATATAAGGAGGAAGGACTACTGAGAAGGGGGGGACTTTCCCACTTGTTGATCTGTCTGTAAGCCATACAGAGAGCTCCAGGGTCACCCTTCACCCAGGCTGAGTGATGCGGCTGCCTCTGAGTCACCCATGTTCCTGAAAGTGACCCCCCCCCCCCCGTGCTCCTGAAATTAACTCCAGTAAACTCATTGGCTCACTAAGTTGGGCTTTGGTGATGTCATCAGTCCTCCATGCAGGGTGAGCAGACACGTGTTCACCTCTCCCCAGGAAACGTGTGCCATGAGAGACGCAGCGAGAAGAGAGCCCTCTGGGAGTCAGGAAGAAAGTCCTCAGCCTGGCGTGTCTGGCTGCCAGTAACTTGATCTTGGGTCTTCCATCTTCTAGAATTGGGAGGCCTACTTATTCAGCCCCGTGGCCGATGGTCTATTTGTTACTGCAGCTCAAGATGCTTCCTGGGGGTCAAGAAAGACTTTATCGGGCATTAGGAAGTGCTTTTGCTTCAATGCAGCCGCCCCTCACCCGGCCCGGGGCCCACAAGGTAGTCAAATGCACCAGGAGAGCCTGGCATCTCCACCCTTATTCAGCTTCTGCTCCTTGACTTTGGGGCAGCAACAGTCTGAATCTCTCTGCCTGTCTCTATGATGAAATACTTAAGGGAATGGGGCCTATTTTAGCTCACAGTGCCAGGTACAGTTGTGGCCAGGAAGTCGAGATGACAGGAGCTGGGAGCAACTGTTCATATTGTCTCCATGAGCAGGAAGCAGAGAAGAGGCAATGATGCTCCTCACGTCCCTTTCTCCATCAGGGAATGGTGCCGCCCACAGTGGGCGGGTCTTCCCTTATCAATTTACACTGTCCTGAGATAAATCTCCACAGGCACCTCTCTGTGTGGTAGGTGGGGAGAGGCTCTCACAGCTGATTCTAGGACCAGTCAAGTTGATAGTTAACACTAAACACCATAGCTGATTATCTCTGCACATGGCACGTCAATCACTCAAGGAGTGTCTTTCTAAAAACTGTGATACCCAACCTGACTCACCGGCTTCACAGCTGAAGGTACAGGGACAAGAGTCACTGAAGACCCTTGAAGCATCTACACGATCCCCTACGAGAACCCTAGAGATTGCCTTGAAGCCTCTAGTTACCTTGGACTCCAGGAACAGCAGAGCCTCACAGAGATCACCCCATGATGAGAGCACCCCTAAACAGGAGTGACCCTGCTTCCAGAGCGCTTGTCCCCTCAGGAAGTATGGCTTTCATCGGGTCACCCTGCAGAACCAGCTGAGAGGATGATCAGCACAGGCCCACCCCGTCAGGACTGCTGATTCCACCTGCCTCTGTCCCCTGCTCCTTCTCTCCCTCCATCATATGGGTGTGGGCAGGGGGGCTGTGAGAGAGATCGCTACACCCCTTTATCTGTCCCTTTTCCCAACAAGGGCACATGGATTAAATCTCCTTTCTCTGCTTTTTTACTGTCTGTCATCTCTTTAATTAGAGACGGGGACAAGTGACTCATCTAGTTCGCTGCTTGGGTCTCACAGCCGGACACTTTGCCCTGAACTCCTACTCAGTGGCAGGCGACTGCTAAGCCCCCAGTCCCAGGGGCAGGACAAGTAAGAGGCCCTGGGAGGAAGGAACTGACGTTACCAGCAAGCAGAGGCCACAGGGCCTGAGATGGAGGAAAAGAAGGCTACAAGAGGAAGAACACGCAGCAGTATGGCCTAGAGGGACCAGCAGCACACCTCTGTGACGCTCCTGTTCCTGTCCCGAGGGCCCTCTTAGGTCCTCTTACAGAAGTCCCTATGTTCCTTGTTCCCTGTCTTGTGACAGCAGACTTTGTGTCTAAGAACCTCCGGGACCTGCACTATCTTCTCCTTTGTCTAAGGGACCGGAACAACCTGTGAGCTTCAGTGACAAATGGACTCAGACAGATGATAGGGAGACAGACAGACAGATGCTAGATAGGTAGCTAAGTAGATAGACTGATAGAGAAGGCAGATGTTTTGTCTTGAGACGTCATCTCGCTACATCACCTGGGTAGCCTTGAACCCTCAGTCCTCCTGCCTCTGCCTGAGTGTCTAGATGACCAGCGTGAGCCACCGTCTCCCCAGAGCTCATTTTTCACAGGCAACCCGGTCAATCCCGAGCCTCCTCCTGATGTCGTCCTTATCGAGTTCTTATACACCAAGCCAGTACTCCCCTGCTGCAGAGCTTCCCTGGCTAGACGTGAAGCAGGCAGACTAAAACTTGACGTAGCTTAGGATGACCTTGAACTTCTGATCCTCCTGCCTCCACCTCTCTGGGGATGGGATTTCAGCTTGGTTTACAAGGTGTGGAGATTGGACTCAGCCTTGTGTGTGCAAAGATCTGCCAAACCCTGACCTGTGGCTGGAATTCTAAGGGGGCCGTGAATCCAGTCAAGAGGAAAGTGGCGTGGGATGAGGCGACCCAGGCCTGTAACCTCAGCAACTGGGAGCTAGAAGCAAGAGGATTGAAAGATTGAAGCTAGCCTGGGCTATGTAGTGAGTTCTGGAGCACCCTGGGCTACATATAAAGACCTTGAATCAAACAAACAAAAGAACTGTTTGCATCACCCCCTATATACCCAGAGTAACATTGGATCAAATACCGAGGTACTTGGTGAGCCGTATAGAAGGCCACGAGGCCACACTGTCCTCGCTGTGTTTGTTCTGGAGCAGTAACCAATATCAACCCTAGGTACCCGGAACCCTGGAGGAGACGGCGTGACCCTCCTTCAGTGCCGAGGATGCTGGGCACACTGTCGTCCTTTCTCAGCTGGGGAAAGAAGGGACATGTATCCCAGCCATCTACCTCAGCACACGTGATAGGCTCCTCAGCTTCACCAGCCCCCACCGCAAAAGTATTTAGCTTGCCTTTTTACAACGTGCCAATTGCAAGTTAATTAACTGGCAATTGAGAGTTATAGGCGGCATTAGAATTTATTAATAACATTGGAAGTAAATCTCCCTGGGAATTCAATTTTAATTGAAAATCTCGTGAAATTCTCCATAAAGCAGGTCTGCGAGAGCTTGGCAGTTGGAAGTGCAGGTGCTGGCTCTCTGCGGGGTGGAGAGGGCTGAGGTTCTGATGGAGGCTGCTTTGGGAAGCCCTCGTCCCTCTCTCTGCCCACTGCCTTCTCACGGGGCCTGGACAGCAGGTGATCTCACTGCCAAGGCCCTGTCACGTAGGTGTCAGTGATTTGACACAGTGATTCCCTGTGCTGCACCCAGGTCGGCTGGGGACTGGAGACAGGGATGGTTCCTGCACCTGGACGGTCACAGCTGAGTACGGGAGGCTGAGCTTGGGGGTGACTGTTGGACTCAGTGAGTCATAGGTTTGAAAGGGGGACCTTCATCACCCTTGGCTGGGGCCCAGTGCCAGGGTGTTTCCACCCCTTTCCCTCATGGTTTGGGGGCAGTCAAGAAGAGGGGATACAGGCAAGATTACTTAGGGACAGAAGGTCTGCAGTGGGAGGGGATGAGGATAGGCAGGTGGGGCTTCTGGGGTGGGACAAGAAGCCAAGAAGCTGTATTCGGGCCATCAGGCTGTGTGTGTGTGTGTGTGTGTGTGTGTGTGTGTGTGTGTGTGTGTGTGTGAGGGGCTAGAGGAAAGGAGAGGAAGGGATGGAGGAAGAGCATATGTTTTAGCTGGGTGGCGCACGCCTTTAACCCCAGTGTTCAGGAGGCAGCGGCAGGCGGATGGATCTCTGAGTTTGAGGACAGCCTGGACTACAGAGTGAGCTCCAGGGCAGTCAGGGCTACACAGAGAAACTTGTCTCAAAAAACCAAATCAAACCAAAACCCCTTATGTTTCTTTAGCTCTGTCCCTTTAACCAGGGATAAAGGGGTGTGACCATTCTCCATTCTCAAGCCCCCACTTCCTGTCAAAGTCCAGCCTCAAACCCTTGTCCTCCCCCAGTCTCCCCAGGACGGAGTGGTCCTGGGCCAGCTGGTCCAGGACCGTGTGTGCAGAGAGAATCACACACCCACCTGGCTCATGAATGCGGCTGCTGCCTAAGGAGGTAGAGGCATGTTCATCACCTGGAGAGGGCAGGTGACGTCCCCAACTGTCTGTCTCGGTTCCGTTTCTCACATCCTTAGCTTTTGGTTCCAGGCTACGTAAGTGGCCCAGAGTCTCTGCCTTCTACATCTCCTGGGTATTTGATGTCCATCTTCTCCACTGGATTTTAACTCCTCTGGTTTCAACTCTGGTTTGGAGAGGCCCAGGCACGCAGTCAGCGCCTGGTGGTACCGAGGTCTGTAGTGATCCCGCAGCTATTCTGATCTAGGGGGCTTGCTTCTTGAGTATTTGGGTCTCTCTGGAGTTTTAAGGAGGAATTAATTTATCACTGACCCAGGTCTGCACAGGCACAGAGACAGGGTAAGGGAATCTACACTGCCCTGGTATGATGTGAGCTGTCTGCTAAGCCCTAGTCAGAATAACTCCACCTCAGAGCACACCACCTTTCAGCCGTTCCCGTCCCAGAATGCCACAAAAACAAGTCGTCTCTCCCATGACCAGACACTGCTTGCCCAGAGCAGCAGATTCCTTGAAAGGGCAGAAGCAGACTCCACATTAACACATAACATTCCTAGATTCTGAGTCTTTATAGTGTTGTTATTACTTATTGTTATTGTGTATGCACGACGCACTGTGGGATGCACGTGTGGAAGTCAAAGCTGTCAAAGGGCAACACTGTGGAGCTGGCTCACTCCTTCACCTTGATGCCGGTTCCAGGGATCGAACTCAGGCCCCTGGGCTCGTGTAGCAAGCTCCTCTCACCAGCTGCCAAGTCTGGTTTGTTGTGCCTTACATTGTCTGAGCCTGTGGTCACCTCTACTGCTTTGACACTAAGTGTATCCCACACTCAAGCTGGTACAGACTGTGTTGAGACTCAGAACCTGTGAAATTGGAGCGTGGTGGGTGGGTGATTGACACCTACGAAGGAGGAAATGGAGCTGTCTGTATTTTTCCCTTCATGAACTCATCAAATCTGTCAAGATAAGCTTGTCTGAGTCATTCTTTAAGCTGCTGATCTGTCCCAGTTGGGAAGCAGGCGTCAATTATACATATTCCCCTCCCTCACGTCATGTGCCACTTGGCGTCCCTCAGTTTAACTCTCTGCCTTCTACTACTGGCCTGGTGGTGCGTGCCATTAATCCCAGCACTCGGATGCAGGGCAGGCAGAAATCTGTGAGTTCAAAGCCAGTCTGGTCTACATAGTGAGACTCTGGTCAGCCAGGTCTTCATAGTGAGATCCTGTCTCAAAAAAAAAAAAAAAACCAAAACTACAACTTTTTGCCTTGCAGGGCTGGGGCCCAGTTTAAAGTTAGCCTTGCTGAAGAGTGAGACCAATCTTTTCTCTTCCTTCTTTTAAAAATTATTTTTTTTAATTTATGTATACTCATGCGCATCGGAGTGTTTGTATGTGCACATGTGTGTGTGGCTAACTGCAGAGGCCAGAAGAGGGCACTGGACACCCTAGAACTGGAGTTTCAGGTGGTTGTGAGCTGCCCAATGTGGGTGCCACACAGGACCTTGAATCCTCTTGCAAGGACAGAAAACCATCTTAGGTGCTGAGACATCTCTCCAGCCCCATCTTAAAAAATATAGATTATTTATTCATTTGTGTGTAGGGGTGCACACGTGGAGGTCAGAGGGTAACTTGCAGGAACCAGTTCTTTCCTGCCACATGGGTCCTGGGGACTGTACTCAAGTCACCAGGCTTGGTGGCAAGTGCTTTTACCGACGAAGCCTTCTCAGGTACTCCAAACAGCTATTTTTGAGGGGTCCCTTTCCTCTTCTAGCTGAATTCTTGGGTTCCTCTGCCCCAGAAACCTTAAAGTCACCCCAGAGCTGGATACAGTTGTTCATCAGTTCTCTGGCTGGGTGAAGGTCCAGCCTCCCGACAGCTGCCAAGTCACAGGAAGGCCACAGTGGGGAGAGCACCTTTATTTGAAATAACATCACAGGTCTCAGATCACCTCTTGGTAGGGACAGAGAAGAGCCCAGGGATAGCCAACAGGGCCCAAGGGGACAAGGACACAGCCTTGCGTAAGCACCAAGATCTTTAGGGATGGTCACTCCTGCCAAGCAGGGAAACATACCTGAGGGTGGTTCCAGGCCTTCTGCTCTCTGAGTGTAAGGGGTTGTGGCCCAGTGGGAGGAGCACCAGGGTAGGAGGGTCATAAGAAGCCAGCAGCACAAGCCAGAGGCCTTCAGTGCTGTGGGCCAGCTCTGCTAGGACCCAGCCCCAAGGCATGGCCTCTAGCGAGCCTAGGACATGGGCAGCTTAATTTTCAGTCAAGGGAACATGGGCTTGTGTTCCATCCAAACAGAAGGTTCTAGAGACTTCCATGAAAGACTGACAGAGATGGAGGCTGTAGGCCCTACCCTGGCTGGACAGACCCATTAAATGCTCTCACCTTCTCCATGGGGGAGGACAGGTGAGGGCCAGTGGGCTCAGCAAGCCTGGGAGACAGGAGGGAGCACTGCCAATCATATTCAAAAGCCTTTGCTTCTCTCATCCCCAAAGACCCTACCTCTTGGTCCCCAAATCCCCTTGGAAGCTGCCCCTTGTTCCCAGATCTAGGAAGAGACTGGAAGAAGAGGGGTAGGACCAAATCCTGTAGTGCCCCGTGTCTTCTCAGGTGGCCCTGCCTCCCAGCAGCCCCGCTGCCTCAGGAGTGCCCTGGGCCACGCACCTCATGAAGAAGGGAAGAAGCTAGCCAGGGTCGTAAGTCATGGCTTCGGCAACAGAGAGGCCTGGGTTACAATACCATACCCACCCCCACTGATATCCAGGATCTGGTCACGTGTACTCTCCACACCTCGGTCCCCACACTGAGTGGGGCTCACAGACCTACCTTTTAAGGGTTAAATGAAACAGTATAGCGAAAGCACCTGGGCTGGCCCTGGCTCCTAATGGGGGGGGGGGCTCAGCCATTGAGAATCATGATTATTCTCCCGCCTGCCATCCAGCCCACCCAGACCCCGTCTCCAGCCGGGAGTGGGAGGGAGGGGATGGGGCAAAGAAGGGTCCGGTCAGGATGCTAGTCTGCGCTGGGCCTTGCCCCTTGGAGGCAGCATCTGTCCCCAAGGTCCCCAGGCTCCCAGTGTCTTTCACAATTGTCCCTGCCTGATGCCCAGCCCCACATGGGGCGTCTTCAGGGTGCGGCAGCTGTTGAGCCGCAGGGCTGGGCTTGTTCTTACTTCCTGTCGCCAGCACGGTCCACGCTCTTTTGTGCAGGGTCAGGGTTCAGCAGGGCAGCCAGGATGCCATCAGGTTGAGAGCCTCCACGCTTCATCTTGAGATTGGCTCTCAGGGCCGCGTCCTGCCCAGAGCCTCCTTCAGGGGAGGCCAGGGGATCTGGAAGGAGGGCAGCAGGGGTGTTCAAGTCAGCCTCAGTTTACCCAGCGGGCTCTGCCCCCAGAGCCTGGGCAAGCCCAGTGAGAGGAGGCAAGTAGGCCTCGCTCACTCATTCACTAACAAACGCACTCACTGATTTGTTCATTCAGCAGCACACACACACACATTCACCTATTAATTTACTCACCCATTCATACATACACTTCCCCGTCAGCTTCCCCTCCCATTCATCTTCTTTCCCATTCATTCACCCCTGTAGTCAGGCTCATTCACTTTCCCACTGATCCACGTGCTCACCCCTGTGCACCCTTTGGTCCACCTCCTCGTGCCTGCATCCATCCCTTCATTCCCCCTCCCCCCTCCCATCCACTCTTCCTCCTAGTCACCCTCCCATCTGTTTGTTCCTCCGGTCACTACCTCTCGACTCACCCACCCACTTATTCTTTAACCAACAGCAAGTGGCCTGAGCTTCAGACCCTGCAGAGGAACCAGCCACCCCCAGCTTAGATAAGGACTCCCCAGGGTATCAGGAAGATGCTGGGGAAACTCCTTCCATGGTGACAAGGACGATATGGGCGAAGAGGAGGACCCAGGACAGCTTTACCACATTCTGATGTGGTCAGTGGTCAGCAGGTGGAGGGACTGGCCTGGGCAAGCCATAGAGGTGGGAGGCAGCCTGGCTTGTGTAGGCGTGGCTGGCCATCCCCTGTGAGGCCGGGGAGTGGGGTTTGACACTGAATGTCCTTGAGCAGACGAGGGACAGGAGCAGAGGGGTTTAGTGCAGGCCATCTGGCAATAACACGGTGGAGCCTCTGAAGCAGGGGACCACACAGCTTGAGCAGCCCCCACAAGGTCTTGGGAAAGTGGGAGGCCTGGCTGCTACTCACCGTGGACCCCAATCATGTGTTCCAGGATGAGCACCCTCTCTGCCAGGATCTTCAGGGCTTCTCGAAGCTGCTGCACACCCTCACCCTGGTGCAGATGAAAAGCCAAGTTCAGGGTCTCAGTCAGGCTGGGGTGGGACAGGAGCTATGCAGACACAGTGGACACTCCTCACAGCCCTGCCTCTTCTGCAATGTCCACACCACTACAAACAGACATGGGAGCCAAGCACCAGCTGCGTCCCAGGCTGGTGCTCCAAACAGGGTTCACCAACAACCAAGCCAAAACCCAGTCAGCTGGCATCCCCACAGCAACACAGCATGGATTGCGCCGACTGGGGCTTCAACTCTAGACCCATGGGCTCAAGCCTAGGTTCTTCTCCTGCCGTGGTTTTCTAAGGGCTCCTTCCCAGCGTGCCCTATGATGATTTTGTTTGTCAGTTTGACACAAGATAGAGTTATCTGGAAAAAGTACCCTCAATTGAGACAATGCCCTCATCCAGACTGGCTTCTAGGCCAACCCATGGGGCATTTTCTTGATTTCTGATTGATGTGCAAGGGCGCAGTCCACTGTGGGTGGTGCCATCCCCTGGGCAGGTGGCCCTGGACTGTATCAGAAAGCCAGCTGAGGAATCCACGGGAAGCAAGCCCGTAGGCGGTACTCTTCCATGGCTCTGCATGCCTCCAGCTTCCTGCCTTGAGTCTCTGCCCGTCTTCCCCTGATGATAGACTGTAACCTGTAAGCCGAAACGCCCCTTTCCTCTCCACGCCGCTTTTGGTCACGACGTTTATCTCAGCAGTAGAAAGCAAACAGACGAGCAGCCTGTATTAACGGCAGAGCCGTCTCTCCAGCTCGGACTCGTCCTGAGTTCTCGAGAGCCACGGCTGGAGCTCCAGCAGCCCTCTGCCTCCCACCACATAAAAGATCATCTCAGAAAGGTCCTGCAGCTAAAAGCAAGAGCCCAAGCCATAAAGCCTTTAGAAGGAAATGCAGGTGTCGGTAATTGTAAGCTTGGGTTAGGTGGTGGCTTCTTTGATGTAGCACTTAACATACAAAAATGACTGGGACAAAGACCAATCAAGCGCCTTAAACGAGATACTCTTCCCCGATGAGGGAGCTGTTACAATGAAAACTCACTCATAAAATGGGAGAAAACTTTTGCAAATATTGGACACACGATTGGATTGCTTTTTGCCCGGATATACGAAGAACTCTTACAAGCTTTGGCTTCCCTGATGACGGACTGTAACCGGAAATCCAAACGAACCCTTTCCTCCCCAAGTCACTTCGGTCACAATGTTTATCACAGCAACAGAACTCTAACTAGGACACCATCTTGCAGAAAACCCAAGAGGCGGGAGCACGCAACTCCGGACCTGCAGGTAGAGAAAGTGACGGCGCCTGCCTGGACTGTCCACCTGAGAACATTGGCCACAATAGCGTTGTGGAGCAGGCTGAGCCAAGCCAGAAGGAGACTGGAAACAGTCAAGCCTCCCAGAGTGCTGGTAGGAGCCAGCGCCAGCACATAGCCAGAACTGCATTCCACGTGGCTTTGTGTGTGGAGATACCTGACCGTGCCAAGGTAAGCTGCTGACCTTGAGAAGATGGACACCAAGGCCAGCAAACCAGGTGACCAAGGGGCTGGAGTCAGGGCGGCTGTGTGGCTCTGCCTGTGGAACACGGCAGATCTACTGTTCCACTCAGAGTCAAAGAGAGTTCACTGGTTGGTAAGAGTGAAGTCCCCAGCTATGGGCAGGGTCCATGTTTCTTAGCCGGGGAAGGACTCTGGGTGAGGGATGGGGTCTTCAGGGTTTCTCTGTCTGAGCTCCAGACAAGATGTCCTTCTTCCCCTCTCATACCCTCCCTCCCCTCTCCTCCCTCCTCCTTCCTTCCCCTCTCTTTTTACCCCTTTCTTTTCTCTCCATTATTCCCCTCCCCTCCTCTCCATCCCCTCTCCTCCCTCCCCTTTCCTTTCCTTCCTTCCACTTCCTCTCTCTTTTCCTTTCCCCTTTTCTCCCTGTCCTTCCCCTCACCTCTCTCCCTCTCCTCTTCCCCCTTCTCCCATCTTTCTGCTGCTTCCTCTCTCATCTGATTTCCCTTTTCTTCACTTCCTCGTGTGCTTTGTTTCATTGTGATTGTTTTTTACATAGGGTCTCATTATGTAGCCTAGGCTAGCCTTGAACCCATGTCTCTTCTGTCTCAGTCTCCTGAGCACCAGGGTCTCCCATTCCTTAAGCACAGCAAGAATTTCCCAAAGCTCCTATCCCACTCCCCATGCCCTGGCTCAACCTCACCGCAGCAGCCCAGGCCTCCTCTACCCCGCTCCAGCTCCCCCCCCCCCCCCCCCCCCGCTCATCCTTCCACACATACCAGGCACTTCCCTTCCCAGGTGATTTTTGCTCTTGTCATTTATTTGCTTTTTGATCCCCATCCCACTGTACCTCCACCTTCCAAGGTCCCCCATGCTGGCTGAGGACAACCTTGAACTTCATCCGTGCTGGGCAAGTACCCTACCAACTGAGCCACGTTCCCAGCCCTGCTTTTACAGTTTCCCAGGGGGACCCCGGCATGAGCCATGTTCCCAGCCCTGTTTTTACAGCTTCCCCTGGGGACCCCGGCACCCTAGTTCCCTTTTCTCCACCTCCAAGCTCTTGGCCCAGTTTTCTCTTGCTTGCCCCAGGCTTTTCTTGTTCCCATCCTCCCTCATTAGGATCTGAAGTTGAAGCCCCTTCCTCCACCTGTCGCACCTCACATCCACCAGCCACTCCAGAGAAGGCTCCTCCCCTGCCAGACCCCAGGGTCAGTTGCCCCAGATGTGGCATGCCCACAGTTGCAAGACTGTTCACACTGTCACCTTGTTAGGCTGGGAATTACCTGAGGACTAAGAGAGATTCTGTCCTCAGCAGCCAGTACCCAGCTCAGGGTTGGCCTTGGGGTGGCCAGCTTTCACTGCTAGTACAGGATGCTGTGGAATAATTCTTTTGTACATTGTGAAGATGTGTTGCTATCATTGGTTTAATAAAGAGCCAACTGGCCAATAGCTAGGCCAGCTGGTTAGGTGGTTAGGCAGGAGATCCGACTGAGAGAATGCTGGGATGAAGAAGGGCGGAGTCGCGAGGAGACACAGGAAGAAGAAAGATGAACATGCTGGGCTGAAAAAAGGTACCGCCAGAACATGGTAGAACGTAGATAAGAAGTGTAGGTTAATTTAAGCAGTAAGAACTAGTTAGTAACAAGCCTAAGCTATCAGCCAAACATTTATAATTAATAAGTCTCTGTGTGGTTATTTGGAAGCTGGGCAGACAGGATGGAAAATACTACCCACAACAGAAGACACTTCTAACAGGCACAGTTACCTCTGCAGCAGTGGCTTTGTCCTCTTCTTCCTTCACACTGGGCTCACCCTAGGAAGCAAGTCTCATGGTCAAGATATTGGATGACATGCAGAGACTGAAGACAGACAGTCTGGGGTGAGACAAGGGAGGGAGGGCATACATCAGGACATTACTTGTGCAGCCCATCATACAGACGTGTATTGGATCTGAAATGGGGGACTTGGGAAACTCATGTGTTAGCTCTTGTGGGTGTTCATTAAATCGCCTTTGCTTCTGGGCTCTGTTTCTCTGTCTATAAAATGGAACCAGTAAGACTAGCCTCATAGCATAGCATATACATGGCCAATGACTACTTTGTGACTTTGAGAGGGTTGCTTAACCTTTCTGTGCCTCCACTGCTCACCTCTAAAGATGATTAATAATGATACCCATCTCACTGCTACAAAGGGGTGGAGTAGATTAACACTGAGCAGGAGCTTAAACTAGCCTGGGTTCTAGAAGTGTTGCCAAAGCTGTTGCTGCCATTTTTTTTCACTAGGCAGAGGCACAGGAGAAGGTAAGTTTTGGAGGCTGACACTCCTGAGTCCAAAATTCCAGCTGTACTATTGTGTAGCTGTGTGACTTTGGGGGAAATATTTAACCTCTCTGAGCCTCACTGCCAGTTCTGATAGGTCAGTGTAATAAAGTGTTGTCCGGATAGCAGGTAGTGAGCCTTAAACACATGATGGAAGCTACTCCCTGATACTGTGCGTATCGGCACACAGTAGGTATTCAGCAGAGACCATCCTCCACCCCCTGACCCTGATATCAGGCTTGAACATGAAGTATCAGTCTCTTTGGCCTTGGAGACTGGAGCTGAGACCCATAAATTCTTGTGTTTGAGAAGGGACATGGAGGCCAGCTGTCTGAGCACCAGACTCTGGGAGGTCCAGAGAACCAAAGACATATTCCCAATCACACAGATTATGAATTAATCCATACAGTATTAATATAAAACTCCAGACGACTTGGTATATTAATCCAGGTAAGCTGTGACTAGACCTTCCCAGGACAAGTCCAAACTTGAGGTCATTCCCACTCTTGCCACACTCCCTGGCAGGAGTCCCGGGTGACCTCCAAGTCACCCCTTTTCTGTTGGGGCAGCTTAGGCTGTACCTGGTTCTTGCCCTCCAAACCCTCTCCTAGTTGGGATAGACAAGCCTATGTGTAGGGACACTATGGGGTTGAGCACAGACATGGCTCCCAATTTCCCAGTGCCCAGCCCATACTTACAGATGACCTTGCCACAACCCACTCATCTGTCAGTCCCTGGAATAAAAGGTCAGTGGGGCTCTCCTGCCTTTGATGTTTTCTACCTCTGGCCCCACCTATACTGGGTCCCGGCAGAAGAGGAAACTAGAAGTTCAAACTTGGGACCTGACTGTGTCTGCAACTCATCCACAGCAGAAGTCTGACACTGAGTCTCGAGCAAGCTTCTGATCTAATCTCTTATACAGTAAATCAATGCCAAGCATGAGTACTAAGCAGAGGAGGGAAACAGTGACTTAGCACTTGGGCAGAAAAACCTACAAATGGCCAAGGCAGGAAGGGCCTTATATGTGCTGATCTAGCGTTTACATGTGCTGAACCCAGATCTTAAATATGGAGCTGTCTCCTGGCACCCAGATGATAACAATGTTCTCCTCAACCTTTCACCAAATTGGAACCCTAGTTCCCACACTCATACAGTGAGCCAGAGGAACCTTCTAGAAATGCAAACAATTGCATAAGAAATCACTCCCAGCTCAATCAGTTCCACCCATATGACAGAAACCTCCACAGAGATAAGACCCAGACACCTCTCCTGGTCCCACAACCCACTCTCCTTTCATTACCAGCCTTGTCCCTAGATCAGGGCATCAGCACTGTACTCTCTTCTCTAAACTGATGGACCACATGGCTGGAGAGGCAGAGCAATTCTAGGCTTAGGGCCTTGCTTCCTCTCCAATAGGTGATCTCCAGGTAGAAATAGGGGTTCAGGCATTGCTGGGTGACCTGCTGAGAATGTCTATGTGGCTTCCAGCAACATCTAAGCTCTCTGGGACTGAGCTCATCAAAAGAATGAGAGTTGTACCACACTGGGAGATTAACACTGCAGGCTATCCCCTGTACTACACTAGAAATGGCTGAGTCCTTACCTGGGATCCAGGTGCTCCTGGAGGTCCTGGAGGACCATGTGGTCCTGGGGGACCTGTGGGCAGAGTCACTGGTGAACACTTAAGGACAGAAGAGCTCACTGCTCCCCCATAAGATCTGAACAGGGGCATTCCCGGCATTCTGACCTTGCCCTGGGTCTTCCCCCTGCCCACTAGTAGCAAATGAATATTTGGTGAATATCAGAAAAGACTCAGATTCTCCATACCCCTCCCACCCTCAGCTCTCAGAGGCCCACCTCCATCCACCCATCTCCTTCCCTTCCTAACCCACCTGGTCACCCCAATCCTGAGACCTGGAGACTGAGCAGGGAGCACACTCACAATGTCCCAGCCCAGCCTGTCAGACTTCTGCCAATTTGGAAACCTAGAACCAGCCCCTCTGAAGCCCCATCCATTTCGCCTTGGTTACCATGAGCACCCACCCTGCCCATTAAAATCTCATACTTAGAAACACTCTGTCGGGGTCTCTGAAGCCCCCTTGCCCATTTTGAATAGACTTGTTAACTTGACAGTCATCTTGAGAATCATCTGAGAGGAGATGCCCCAATTGAGGGATTGCCCAGATTAGAATGGTGTGTGGGCCTGTCTAGGAGAGTGTCTTGATTGTTAGTTGACGTAGCAGAGCCAAGCCTATTGTGGGCGACAGCACCCCCTAGGCAGGTGGTCCCTGCTGTGCAAGCCTGAACCTGTGAGGGAGCCAATAAGTAGCATTCTTCCATGGTTCCTGCCCTGGTTTCCTTCGATGACAGACTGTGTCCCATAAGCTGAAATAAACTTGTCCTCCCCTAATCTGCTTTTGACCACGCATGGTGTTTGTCAGAGCAACTGGCTAGAAACTGCACCACTCCCAAGTCTCAAGTCAGGCCCTCTTCATCTTTACCCCACAGATACCCTTCTGGAAAGTTCCACTGTTGCTGTTTCTTCCCATCAATTGATGAGCAAGCTCCCTATTAGTCTTCCCTGGTTCTCCTAGGCAGCACTGGCTAAGAGGAACCCCAGAACTCCTCCCCTTCATTCTCCACAGATCTTTGATGTGAGCCAGCCCAGGCTCATGGCCATCATGGGCTCCATGCCTATCTCCCCCCACCCCAGACTTGCACTTCCCAAGCCTCGTGGAGCCCTAACCAGAGTGTGTCAATGTGGCCACTCTCAGGAGCAGACATCCCAGACCACAGCCTAGTTATAAAACAAGTGCTGTCCTCGTATCCCAAACATGCCAGAGACATGGCATGTCACCCAGAGTCCTCAGTACCCCATGAATCGGCTTCCTCGCCACTCTCAAATGTAACCTTCTGTATGGACTCATTCATCTTCTTTCCAAATCTGTCTCTCACCATTGCTTTCTTCTGTTTTACAGAAGCGTGGGGAGGGAACTCAGATCCTTGTGTATGCTGAGCTGTGACTCTACCACTGAGCCACATTCCTACCCCCTCACTGAGCCGTAGCCCCTGTTCCTAGAACAGAGGGGAGCAGGGAGGCAGTGGCCACCTGCATTGCTTGTCTGTCCACTTATGGAACCCGTGGGGCACAACACATGTGCCTCTGTGTACACAGAGGGTCCGTGAAGGATGGGACACAGACCACCCATCTGCCCTTCAGTTGCCCCAAGAACCCTGGGCTCAGTACTAAGGATGAAGCTAGGTAGTGTGCTTGAATGGTTGGGTTCCTAGCGTAACACAGACCAGGTGGAGTGGGACACTTCAGCAATCCCAGAACTTGGGAGCTAGAGGCAGGAGGATTGGAAGTCAAACATTATTCTTGGTCACACAGAGAATGGGAGGCCAGCCTGGGCTACATGTTACCTTGTCTCAACAAATAAATAGCTAACGTAGGAAAAAGACCTTTGTTCTCAGGACAAGCCCAAGAAAGAATCTTCAATCCACTCACCAGGGGGGCCAGGGGGACCCCGGGGACCTGGGACACCTGTCAGCACTGTGTCAACCACAGCAGGGTTCAGCTGGGAGTCTCCATCTGCAGAGAGAGTCACATGATCAGTGATCGGGTGGGGTGAAGGTGGCCAATCTGGAGGCCAAGTCTGAGGGGTTAGTGGGCTCCCCAGAGCTGAGTCCAGCACCCTCCCCCTGTGTGTGAATGGACACCCTACATTTATTGCTCAGAAGCAGTCAGGGTTAGGGGTGGGGAGGTGGATCAGTGGTTAGAGCACTTGTCACACAAGCTTGAAGATCTGAGTTTGAATCCCCAGCATCCACATAAAAGCTGGGAGTGGTAGCACTGGCCTGCAATCTCAACACTGGGGCCTGGAAACACCAGCTTTGTTGACCACCCAATCAGCACGCTCCAGGTGCAGTGGGAGACCCTGTCTCTAATAATAACATGGAGAGCAATGGTGGGGGGCACTTAGCTCAACCTTTGTCCTTTACACACACAGGTACACACCTGCACAAACACATACATAGCACACACACATGTTCATGCATGTACACATGCATGCATGCATACATGTACATCAGGGTGGACCCTCTGTTGGGCTCCTCATGGCTTATGGGTATATTTTAGTGGCCATTATGATCATTACCTGCTTCTCAACATATCTGCCTGTTCCCTAACTAGGGGTATTTCTTTAAGGAAGCCCGAGCTACAGACGAAAGTCAGAACTGGCCTTTGACCCACCTGCGACCCTCTGAATACACCTAGACTCCCATCTGACCTTGGGGACAACCCCAACTTTGACTGTAAGCACTCAGGGACTGTGTGTTTCAACCTCCAGAGTGGCTTCCTTAGGGAGCATGGCTTTACAACTGGGGAAACTGAGGCCTGGATGCAGGAAGTTATCAGTGCAGAGGTGAGGTTTGTGTTATGTGTATTGGAGATGAACAGGGGTCTCCCCCACTCCATTCCTGTGACAGCTAACATGAACGCCATACCATACTGTCAGTCACGGACCCTACCCATCCTCTTCTTTGAGATTTCACTTTGGAAACTGGAAAGATGGCTCAGAGGGTAAAGGCATCTGCCACCAAGCCTGACGACCAGAGTTTGAGCCCCAGGAACCGCATGGTAGATGGAGAGAACTGACTTCTACAAGTGGTCCATCCTATGACCTCTACACGTGAACGATGGCACGCCCCTACTGATAAGTAAATATAGTAAGCTTACTTTAGATTGCTCTTCTTCTGATGCAATTGTTTATTTATTTATGTGGTACTGGAGATTGAGTCCCACGTCTCATGCATACTACATAGATGTTCTACCACTGAGCCACACCCCAGCCCCTCACTGGGGGATTCTAGGCAGGGGCTCTACCACTGAGCCACACCCCAGCCCCTCTCTGGGGGATTCTAGGCAGGTGCTCTAACCACTGAGCCACACCCCAGTCCCTCACTGGGGGATTCTAGGCAGGGGCTCTACCACTGAGCCTCACCCCAGACCCTCACTGGGGGATTCTAGGCAGGGGCTCTACCACTGAGCCACACCCCAGCCCCTCTCTGGGGGATTCTAGGCAGGGGCTCTACCACTGAGCCTCACCCCAGACCCTCACTGGGGGATTCTAGGCAGGGCCTCCACCATTGAGCCATGTGCCCCAGCCCTAATTTTTTAAAAATACACTTAATTTTTTTTCTTTTGAGACAGGGTTTCCCTGTGTAACTCACACAGGCCTGAGTTTGTTATGTATTCCAGGCTGGCTTAAAGCTGGCAGTATTTGTCCTGCCTCAGCTTCCTGAGAGCAGGAATCTAGGTTTGTGATACCATGGCCAGCTTCTCCAAGATTTTAAAATAACCCTAGGGTTAGGGTTAGAGTTATGGTTATGGTTAGGGCTAGATTTAGGGTTAGGGTTAGGGTTAACATTAGGGCTAGGGTATCATTTGGGTTAGGGACAGGGTTATAGTTAGGGTTAGGTTTTGGGTTAGTGTTTGGACCCTATTCAAGCTTGCTGGTCCTTTCAGAGTGACAGACTCCCACCCTCAAAGTAGTCCCTAGACCCAGAGTCTTTGACACCTTTGGGCTGTGTCCTCATAAAGCTGGTATGTTTTGTACTCTTTGGCTCACAGCCACCCTGAGGTCCCTAGGGACCACGTAGATTTATTTCGTCACATTTTGTGCTCAATCAACACTCTTGGGAGTCTCATTGTGATGAGACCTTAGAAGGAAACGTGACAAGGTGCGTCCGATGTGGGCCGCCTTGCCAGCTAATAGAGCCAATTGCAGTTGTAAGTGGGATGTGTCAGACCCAGCCAGGTGAACCTTGATGCCCAGAGCAGGGTTGGACACCACGCCATTTTCTCAGAACAAAGTCTCATGTCCTGGCTGATCCCCACCATGGTGGACTCCCAGCTTCTCTAGGATCCCTAGGGAAAATCTAGTTTTCCCCAACAGACAATTTAGCTCACCCAGTCTCTCCCACCCCGGCACCCAGCACTCACTCTCCTTGTCTGTGGGTGGCTGCAGGGAATACAGGACACCTTGGGGGCTGTTTGGCAAGAGGCTGGGACTGCCTGCTGGGCCAGGAGGGCCTGGTGGACCAGGACGTCCCATCTCTCCTGGAAGCCCGCGTGGTCCCGGTGGCCCCAAGAGACCTACAATGCAGAGCAAAGGGTTTAGGTGAGACTGACCAGTGTGACGTCACAGATGGGTAACCAAAGACCTGAAAGGGCAGAGGAGTGGCTGGGGTCATTTGGGTACTCAGTGACAGGCCTCTGCACCAAAGGAGGGTTAATGAGAAGGGTTCCCCTTCCAGGTAGGGGACACAGGGACAGCAGAGGACAGACATGATAGCATTTGAAGAAGTGGGATCAGGACTCTAGAGGAGTTGAGCTCTGGAGCAAGGACTGAGGGTGGGCCAGTTCTGAGCAGGGCTGGGGTTCCGCAGCACTCAGGGGATCATGGGATTCCTGGATGGTGTTGCGGGTGCTTGGGACAAATCCCTAGTCCTTAGCAGTCCCATCCCACCCTAAAGGCCCTTGTAGATTTTTGTCCTGTGGTACCCCAAGATTGGAGAGGGAGAAGGGTGAGAGGAAATGCAATGGATTTGGGGCTAACAAGCAAGATTGGGGTGCACGGAATGTTACCACTGCTCAGGTACAAAGCAAATCACAGTCTCTTACTCTAGGGGACAAAGGTTCCTTACCTGGAGGTCCCACTGGTCCCTTTTCTCCTGTCTGACCCCGGTCACCTTTGGAACCTGGGGGCCCTGCAGGCCCCGGTGGTCCCATCTGTCCTGGAGGCCCTGGGGGAGAGAATAATGGACGAGCATTGTGGACTCAGAGTGCCATGGAGGCTCCAGTTCTGGGCACATAGATTGTGTGCTCAGATGAGCTGTTAACAGGGGCTCTCCCCCTGAGCCACGCCCCAGCCCCTCACTGGGGGATTCTAGGCAGGGGCTCTACCACTGAGCCACACCCCAGCCCCTCACTGGGGGATTCTAGGCAGGGGCTCTACCCCTGAGCCACACACCCCAGCCTCCTGGGTGGACCAGTCATTAGAGCTGACAAGCTGTCTTTCCCTTCTGGGATCCCAATAATAGCTGTGTTTGTTCTCCTCTTTTCCACATGGGTAAACTGAGCAGCAGAGAGGAATGAACTCCTGCTCCTGACTACAGAGCCAGGCTATAGCTTGTTTTCACATGTCAAATCCGTTCTTCTTTCTTGCTTAAGTAAATCCGTCCTTCTTGCTATCTTTTTGCTTAAGATCCAGCACTTGTGGCAGCTGAGCCCAAGCTTCCCTGAAGGCTCTGCAGGGTCAGGCCTCCTGCCTTGAACCACTATCCTCTTGAAATGTTCTAGAGGCCTGAGAGCAGCCATAGTGCAGGTCCAGTTATCCCAGAGCTTCAGAAGCAGAGGCAGGAGAATCAAACGTTCAGAGATAGTCTGGTGACGGGAACTTTGTCTCACGGTCAAGTCAACTGAGGGTCATTCATGGTGCTCACCATTTAAATTGCATTAGAACCTGGTCCATGAGGAAGAATTTGGCGGTGTGTGTGTGTGTGTGTTCTAAAAAGTGCCTCTTGCTGGGGACTTCCTCAGGTCAGGGAGGCAGGAGTCACCATTAGTAGGGAGTGTCTGCCACCTTCTGGCCATTGCTGGAACTTCACTTTCTCTGATAAAGTCCCAGCCAAGCGCATCAGTGAGTGAGTTTTGAGACAATCCACGAAGGAGATTTGGGGCCTGTGTCCTTGGGGAGATGGGATAAAGGACAGGAGTGTGAACTCGGAGGTGAATCCTGAGATTAGCTGGAAGGAGAAAGAGAGGTGCAAATCGTGCCCCCGGGGTCTTGTGGGGCTGTGAATCACCAGCAAACTGGGTGACCGTGGGGCAGTTATCTCTGTTAACTTGGCTGTCCACAGGCCTTGATAAAGTCAGGCCTGACTGTCTGCCGCTGTAACCCCAGCACTATTGGAGTGGGGTGCCAGAGACGAGGGGACCATGGGGACTTGTGGGCCTCCAGCTTACATCCAGGTTCAGTTAGAGACCCTGTCTCAATGGAGTGAGGTGGAAGGTGACAGACATCCTCCTATGGACCTTGTGTGGGGACACACATGAACTTACGAAAATATCTAGGGACTAACCCAGAGGAGACATTGACCCTGTCAACCTCTAGTTAACTGCCCTCCCCACCCCCACAGACACCCCACAGTCAACACCTGAAGCCAGCACGAGCCAGGTGTCCACCACAGTCAACAGCCTGAAGCCAGCACGAGCCAGGTGTCCTAGCCAGCTTAAATGTCAACTTGACACAGCCTTGAGTCACCTGACAAGCCGGTCTCAGCTGAGAACTGCCTAGATAAGATTGGCCTGGGGCACATCTGTGGGGTTTGTCTTCTTGGTCGACTGAAGTAGGAGGCCCCAGCACACTGTGAGGTGGTGCCAGCCCAAGGTGGGTGGTCTGGTCTGTGTATGAAAGCTAAGTAAGCATGAGTCTGGGAGTGAACAGGGAATGTGAACTGGGAGTGAGCCAGGAGTGTGAGCCTGGGAGTGAGCCAGGAGTGTGAACTGGGAGTGAGCCAGGAGTGTGAGCCTGGGAGTGTGAACTGGGAGTGAGCCAGGAGTGTGAACTGGGAGTGAGCCGGGAGTGTGTGCCTGGGAGTGAGCTGGGAGTGTGAACTGGGGGTAAGTCAGGAGTGTGAGCAGGGAGTGAGCCAGGAATGTGAGCAGGGAGTGAGCTGGGAGTGTGAGCCGGGAGTGAGTTGGGAGTGAGCCAGCAAGCAAAAGTCCTTCACAGTTTTTGCTTCATCTTCCTTCCCTGACTTCCTTCAGTAATGGACTGATCTGTAAACGGAAACAAACCCTCACTTCCCCTAAGCCGCTTTTCCTTTGGAGTGTTTCATCCAGCAACAGGAAAGACACCAGGACAAGCAGGCACTGACAACTGCAACCGAGTCGGCTACAAACGACAGCGCCTTCTGCTGCCTGGTCGCAGAGCCGCGACCTCCAGGGAGAATCTACAGAATGACAAGAAGCCAAGTATGGTGGCCCAGGTCTACAATTCCAGCACACAGAAGGCTGGAGCAGGAGGCTTGGAAGCAGGACACCAGAGCTTAGAATGGATCTATAGGGCTCCACATGTCTTAGGAGCAGCTGAATGCTTCCAGACCTTCCTTTTTTCTTTTTGTTTATTACCATCCTGGGACATGAACCCAGAACCTCACACATAATAAGCAGGGGCTCTACCACTGAGCCACGCCCCCAAGTCCATTTTATACTTTGAGACAAGGTAGTGTTTTGCCAAGTTGCCCAGGCTGATCTTAAATTCACTCCACGTCTCAGGCAGACCTTAAGTTTATAATCCCGCCCTCCTTTTTTGAGATAGGGTCTTTCTGTGTAACAGCTCTGGCTGTCATGGAACTCACTTCATAGACCAGACCAGGCTGGCCTCGAACTCACAGAGATCTGTCTGCCTCTGCCTCCTGAGTGCTGGGATTCAAGGTGTGCAACACTTATCCGGCTCCTCAATTCTCTCCTTCTACCTGTGGGGCTGGAGGACTGAACTCAGGTTCTCAGTCTTGGTGGCAAGTGCCTTTACCTGCTGAGCCATCTTGCTAGCCTCAAACTACCTTTTTAGAAGATCTTTCTGTTGGTCCTGATTGAACCCAGGACCCTTCTCCATCACCAAGTTATACCTACACCCTTCAGCTTATGCTGTAAATGGGATAAATGGTGAATTCTGTGTTTGTGGATTTATTTCATTTAGAAAAAGAAATAGAAACTGAGCAATGGTGGCGCACGCCTTTAATCCCAGCACTCGGGAGGCAGAGGCAGGTGGATCTCTATGAGTTCGAGGCCAGCTTGGTCTACAGAGTGAGTTCCAGGACAGCCAAAGATACACAGAGATACCCTGTCTTTAAAAACAAAACAAAACAAAACAAGAAACCTTATAATCCTCCTGCCTCAGCCTCCCAGGTAGCTGGGATCACAGACCTATGGCACCAGACCTGGCCAGATCTTACACTGTTCTAAGAAGAATGTGAACTCCTGGTGTTATGCTTAATCCACCATTTTTTAAGCAATTACTTCAAGTTTCAACACACTACATGAGCAAATCAGACCCAGGAGGCCAGGGCGTGGCCTATGTGTGGAGGCCCTGGGCGCCCACTCTGACCTCATTCCCTGGCCGGATTCCTCCCCGGTGGGCCTTGCTCACCAGCTGGTCCTGTGGGTCTTCTCCTTCGGGGCCCTGGGTGAGCAATGGGAATGGCATCTGGCAAGAAGTCCTCATTCCAGGTTGGCGGGGTGCTCTGCGGGGGTGGCAGATCATTGTCTGGGCCTGAAGGCTGCTCAGCGGCTTCCAGCAAGAGGACCTAGTCAGAAAACGGAGAAAGGTCAGGCCCTGGCCAGCAAGGAGGGGGTAGATAACAGGCAAAAAGAATGGGGTCTAAGCACACAACAGGGTATTATTCAGCTATCAAGAGGAGCGCTGTTTGCAGAGAGATCGTTAGGCTAAGCAAAATATAACAGACTCAGAAAGACAAATACTGTACATTTCTCTTACACTCAGGATCTCTCTCTCTTTCTCTCTCAATCTCTCTCTCTCTCTCCCTCCCTCCGAGTTGAATACAATTAAAGTACATAAAAAATACTTTCAGACAAATAAAAACATACGTGGGCTGGCCAGATGGCTCAGAGAGTAAACACACTTGCCACCAAACCCGACGACCCGAGTTCAATCCCTGAGACCCACACAGTGCAAGGAGAGAGCCGACTCCTACTGCTCGTCCTCTGGCCTTCAAATGCGCACTGTGGCATGTGCCTGCCCCTAACCCCGCATCCACAAAAAAATAAATAAAATTAAAACTCTTAATGACAATGGAAAGAAAGTTGGGCATGACGGGCACACCCATGTCCTCATGGGGACACCCATGTCCTCATGGGCACACCCGTGTCCTCATGGGGACACCCATGTCCTCAGTATTTGGGAGGTGGCGACAGGAAGATTAAGAGTTTGAGGTCACCCTGGGGTACATAGGAGTTCATGGCTAGCCTGGGCTACATGAGACTGTGTGTGTGTGTTGTTGTTGTTATTGCTGTTGCTGTTGTTGAAGCAGAACAGGGGCATGGATGTGCAAGGACACACGCCCCCAATGGTTCCTGAGACTCAGCTGTCCCCTGAGCAGGGACACATCCTTTGGTAGGTACATCCCTGTCCTTCCTCTCATTAGAGAAGTTGTGACTTTCCGGACCCTCTAGTTCATTCTATAGCCACTCGTCACTGTGACTGAGTGACGCCAAGCTCCCCCTTCACTGACACGTGAGACTGTGAGCATGCACTGTGTCCCCTCTCTTCGTGGCTTGGTGCTCACATTCCTTCACTGGGGAATAACTGAGGATGGATGAATGGACAGACGGATGGGAGGAAGGATGGTTGCTATAGGGATGGGTGGATGGGTAGATGTGTGGGTGGATGGGTGGTTGGTGGATGGGTAAGTGGATGGGTGGGTGGATGTGTGGGTGGATGGATGGGTGGATGTGTGGGTGGAGGGGTGGATGGATGGGTGGATGGTGGGTGGAGGGGTGGGTGGTGAGTGGGTGGGTGGAGGGGTGGGTGGAGGGGTGGGTGGGTGGATGGTGGGTGGAGGGGTGGGTGGAGGGGTGGGTGGGTGGAGGGGTGGGTGGGTGGAGGTGTGGGTGGGTGGGTGGGTGGAGGGGTGGGTGGAGGGGTGGAGGGGGGTGGGTGGGTGGAGGGGTGGGTGGATGGGTGGGTGGATGTGTGGGTGGATGGGTGGATGGGTGGGTGGATGGATGGGTGGAGGGGTGGGTGGAGGGGTGGATGGTGAGTGGGTGGGTGGATGGGTGGGTGGAGGGGTGGGTGGGTGGGTGGAGGGGTGGGTGGGTGGGTGGAGGGGGGTGGGTGGGTGGATGGTGGGTGGGTGGAGGGGTGGGTGGAGGGGGTGGGTGGGTGGATGGGTGGAGGGGTGGGTGGAGGGGTGGGTGGGTGGGTGGAGGTGTGGGTGGAGGGGTGGATGGTGGGTGGGTGGAGGGGTGGGTGGAGGGGTGGGTGGGTGGGTGGAGGTGTGGGTGGAGGGGTGGATGGTGGGTGGGTGGAGGGGTGGGTGGAGGGGTGGGTGGAGGGGTGGGTGGATGCATAGATGGGGAAATGGATGAAGAAGGAAGATGTACATGACCTTTTTGGTTTTGGTTTGTGGCCCTTGGTAACCATCTAACAAAACTACAAGGAGACAGTGGCTCCCCAGTACTCCTTGCCCTTCCCTCTCCCCTCAATGAAGGCAGGGTTCAAAGATGCAAAAACCTGTGCCTGGAACTCTTTCCCTCAATTCACTTTTTAAAGGAATGTATGAGAACGCCACAACAAACTCCATAACTTTATGTGTTGACTTTTAAACAGTTATTTATTTTTATTTTATGTATGTGAGTATTTTTTCCTGCATGTATGTCTGTGCACCATGTGTTTGCTTGGTGCCCACGGAGGTCACAACAGGGTATCAGATCCCCTGGAAATGGAGTTATGGAGAACTGTGAGCCATCATGCGGGTGCTGAAATCCAAACCTGGGTCCTCAGAAATAGCACCAAGTGCTCTTAACTGTTGAGTTATTTCTCCAATCCTTTCGTGTGCGGATTAAAGATCAATAATCAATAAATAAATAAAATTAAAATGTCCAAACCCAGTGGCTCCTGGCTATTCCTGCTGTGTCCAGCAGAGGGTGCGGTGTGTCTGAGCTGAGCACAGGACAACCACTGCTCTGGGCGTTTAGTCTGGAGTCTGGTGGGCCCTCCGGCAGAGAGGGGTACACTTGGGAACGCTGTTACTCCCACTGATGCTGACAATCAAAGGGATAAACAGCCCTCTGGGGCCTTGGCTAGCCTGAGGTTCCACAGGCGGTATGCCTTTCCAGTTCTGCTGTGTGAGACCCCTCTCCACCTGGTACCAGTGCCACTCCCCGAATCCACTCTCTTTGATCCTTGAGCCAGGAAGACTCCCTGGATCCTCCCCATACAAGAACTGGAAATGGAGGCTCAGGGACTGCACTTAACTCCTTTGAGGTCACCCAAGGAGCGAGTGGTCAGACCAAGGCCTTAGATCTCCTGCCCCGCCCGCCCCCGCCCCCTGCCACCTCTCAGTCCGCAGGACAAAGGGAGGGTTCTGAATCCTGCTCCACCCCGTGGGCATCCCAGACCTCTGGCTACTGTTGGGTGTGCTGCAGAGGTGCGGGGGGGGGGGCGGGTAACGGAAGAAATGTGCGTCCATGGATGGCATGAGCTTGGTGACTCAGCGCAGTGCGTGTGGTCATGGCATGACAGGAACCTGAAGCCCCTGTGGCGGATGGTGGAAGGCTGTTCCCCACTTTTGCCTGGGTACTGAGACCATAAAGATCTTGTCCATTAAACAGGGGCAGGCTTGGGGTACAGTTGACAAGCAGTTGGGGTGCACTATATCCCAGTATCCCCCAGGCTTTAGAGATGGGCAAGGGGACAGTCCCAGGTACATGAACCGGAAGTAGAACCACGTGAGAGGATGGGGAGACGTGGGATGGGGGAGGGAACTGGGGCAAACAGCAAGCCAGAGGGATCCAGGAAGAAGTGTCTACCCTGTGTCTCTGAGGATTGACCCCGATACTCTTTCCTGCTAAATTCTGGGCTCCTTCTAAGGGATCTGCCACCAGCTCTTTGCTTTGGCATGAAATGCTTGGCTGACTCCTTCTAGATACTTCCACATGGCCATCATGGCCCACAGAGCCCATGAACCTGGGCAGAGGTGTCCCAGCCTCGGTTAAATTTGAGTCTGCCTCAGCCTGAGCTCCTGCGCTCACGGCTTGGCAAGGCTGACCTCCCATGGGGAAGAATTCCACCTGTGCCCCGGCTGAGTTTAACAGGACTGACATGGAGCACAGTCCAAGAAAGCCAGACTACGGGCTGGTGTGATAGCTCAGGGGGTAGAGGTGCTTTGCTGCCAAGCTTGCCAACATGAGCTTCATCCCCAAGATCCACATGGTGGAAGGAAAGGAGCGACTTCTGCAAGCTGTTCTCTGCTTACACACACAGACTGTGGCATTCGTGCCTGCACTCACGAGCATATGTGTGACCATGCTCACACCCAGTGCAACAAGAAAAAGAACAGTAGGAAGGAAGAGAGAGAGAGAGAGAGAGAGAGAGAGAGAGAGAGAGAGAGAGAGAAGAAGGAAAGAAGAAAGGAAAAAGGGAAGGAAGGAAGGAAGGAAGGAAGGAAGGAAGGAAGGAAGGAAGGAAGGAAGGGGAAGGGAAGGGAAGGGAAGGGAAGGGAAGGGAAGGGAAGGAAAGGAAAGGAAAGGAAAGGAAAGGAAAGGAAAGGAAAGGAAAGGAAAGGAAAGGAAAGGAAAGGAAAGGAAAGGAAAGGAAAGGAAAGGAAAGGAAAGAAAAGCAGACTACAGATCTTGTGAGACAGTGGCCTGATGATGTCATGACAGTCAGGCCCCCACCTTCCTCCATCAGAGACCTGAGTGCTGGGATTTGTGTAAGTTTCACTTCTTGGGGTCCCCCTCAGTCCTTAGGGCTAGTGAAGTGGGAACTGGAAAAGCAGAGGACAGAATGCAGAAGAGGAGCCAGGCCCCTGCTGGCCTCTTGTCTTCCATCCTTGCCCAGGACGAGAGGAAGCCTACCCTAATGGCTGCCTGTCCCTCAACTTTCCCTTCATACCTTGCTCTTGATCTTCCCACTGTGCTGAGTCTGTGTGTGTGGTCCAGAGACAGAAGCACAATTAGATGTTAATCATGTCTGTCTCTTTCTCCTGGGTCGGGGGCTCGTCTTCCTGGCTGGTGACCCCTGGGGAATCCACTGCCCAGGGCTGACCTGTGGGACACTGATTCTGTTGGAGCGCTCGGTCTCACCGAGCAGGGTGATGATGGGAGAGCGTGAGCTGCGGCAGCCGCTTTTAACACGAGGCGTCTTGCAAGGCCGGATAAATTGGGGAGGCAGCGGGGAAGGGACAATGACAGGCACTGAACAAAATCCAAGACATCCAATTCTTGGACTTCCATCTGAACAGATATATGTAGGGCGTCCGTTGGCTCACTTTTGTTGGCTGGGTCTGTTTCTTACAACTTGATGCACCACACAGAAGCTTATTCTGAGGAAACGGAAGCCTCAGGCTCTAGGCTTCTGCGTTGCGACTCTTAGGCAGGCTGCCTCATTAGGCCTGGTTTTATTTTTTTGTTTGTTGTTTTCTTTTGTTGTACCAGGGATTGAACCCCAGGCCGGGAGACACAGGGGCACTGTACAGGCACCTGGGAAATGACACTGACAAGAAGCAGTGTCCTCAGCCCCTACCTGAGCACTCAGGGGTCTGTTTGAAGCAACCTGGGCTGAGGAGCTGGGCTCTGCTCCAGGGTGGGCCCCATGCTCCCCAGATTCAAGCTACCTCCCTGGATCCCACACCCCAAGCTTCTGAATGCTCCACCCCATCTTGAAGCTGGCTATTTCACAATACCCTGAGGTCCCTCTGCCAGCCTGAAGGATGGAGGGCAAGCCTTTAGCAGCGGCTGCTTACAACTGTTGAGACCCTTTGTGGCAGGGGTTGTCAGGAGCGAGGAGACGGGGGAGGAATGGCTCCCAGCCAGAGAGCAGGCATGAGGGCCAGGTGCAAGGGAAGACAGTTGGCCCCCAAAAGCTGTGACTTTTAACACCCAGAATGCTGAACCAGAGCCAGGCCAAATCGTCAGCTTTTCCTCCGTGCCAAACCCTACCACGGCTTTGGAAAGTGCCCATCAGGCCGACTCTCCTCCCTGGCTCTAAAACCTCAGGGGCAGAAGTTCGTCCCAGCCTGGTCCCCTGCATCCTACCCACCCTTTCCAAGGTTGACCTGGTCCCGGCTGGGGAAACCTTCCACCCCAAAGCCCCCAAGAGATCCTGACTCCGGAGGGAACAGAGGACCTCTCAGTCCCCACAATGCCCTGGGCCTGGGCTGGGAGACTCTGCCTGCTCGTATAGGGGTTTGAGCACAGGCGGCTGTGCATGTATAGGGGCCTTGAATATTCTAGGTTCTCCATAATATCCCCCACAGCCTGTCCCTGAACTTCTTTTTTTTTATTACGCAAGTGTGCGAGTGTTTGTACAAGGTGTGTGGTGGTGCACCTGTGGTCAGCAGACAGCTTGAAAGAGTTGGTTCTTTCCCTTCACCATATGCATGCTGGGAATTGAACTCAGGCCATGGGGCTGGGCCGCAAGCTCCCTTACCCACTGGCTCACTGGTCCTCCTCCTCCTCCTCCTCCTCCTCCTCCTCCTCCTCCTCCTCTTCCTTCCTTCTTTCTCTGTCTCTCTCTCTCTCTGGAGCTCAGGTGAGTCCCGCCTAATCCTGCTGGCTCTGTCTAGACAGCCAAGCTACTACAGAAGTTCCTATGCCTTCAAAAGGCTCTGTGACCCCAGCAGGACACACGCACGCACGCACGCACACGCACCACCCCTCCTGCTCTGGGTGTGGTGGGAACAGAGCATGGCCCTCTAAGGGGCCTGTCGTAGGCACCTTTGATTTTGCCCGCTGCTTTCTGGCTAGCGAGGTGCTGTGATTCAGGATGAAAGCAGGGTCGTCACGGGAGAGGGGGACTGACTCTGAAGAAACTTCACCCAGTGTGGAACAAGAGAGGCTGCTGGGCTTGTGAGTTCCCAGCATTTGCTCCACAGTGCCCCCAAGAGGAACCGTAAGGTAGACTCCTATTGCTAACGGGATGAGCTGCCTGCAAGCTGCGCAGTGAGCTCCAGGCTCCCAGCTTTGTGAGCTGTATCACCATCGCTGGGCTTTGGTGATGCAGTTGTCTTTGAGCCATTTCTGTTCCCATAGTAACCCTTCACTTATATTCCTATGAGTAACCCCAATAAAACCCATCGGCTCATCAAGTTGGACTTTGGTGGTAGTTGTTCTGGGCTCCATGTCTAGGGTGAGTGTGTCGTGTCTCCCCAGGAATGCTTGTTACCCAACACACTCCCTAGTGGGACCACAACATGGAGCCTCAGGGTTTGTGCAGGTACCCAGACAGTGAGACAAATGTCCTATGCACAGGGTAGGCACCCAGACAGTGAACACACGTGTCCTATGCACAGGGTTCTCTGCACCCTTAGCCCTCTCCTGGCACAGCGAGAGGGCACGGGGTGGGGGTGGGGGCTCGAGCCACAAGTCCTTAGGTCCCTGGAGCATCCATTGAGAACTTGCCCCTCATCTGACAGCCCCTCCCCCATGTCTTTCCCAGTACCTTCCCCTATGCCCAGTCCCGAGCAGGTCCTCTTAGCTGGGAGGAGCGGTGGGAACTGGGGACAGCGACTCCCTGAGACCTTAATCTCTTCCTATCTTAGGAGGCTGCTCTACTGAAGGCCACTCAGAGCCGCTGGGCCTCAGAAGGTCTCAGTGCCTGAGAACAGTCTGCCCAGGCTAGCCGGGCTCCTGGGACAGGGACATTTTCTAGCCACATCCGGCATGTGTCGCATGTCCCTCCCTCCCCACTCGCTGTGGCTCCCCAGGCCCCCCAGACCATCTAACCTTGGCCTCCAGCGTGGTCAGGCGCTCACTCATATCGCTAAGCCGGGTACAGTTCATACACTCTGGAAAGAAAAAGAAAGAAGAACCAAAGTGAGGTACAGCATAGGACCCCCCATCACCCAGAAGGGGAAGCCCGACGGCAAGGATAGCCTCTAGTGACAGCTGGGTAAGACATGTCCAAGATATCGCCTGGAAAATCCTCCCCATCATCAGGGCCTTGTCCTTGAGACCTATCCCCCTCCTTGCATCCCTCTATGCTTGGGTCAGCCTGGGTGGGGGACAGTCAAGGAGGACATGCTGGAGACAGTGGCATCTAACGGGAGGTCTAAAGCCTGCAGTGTGGTTGATACATCCGGAGACCCAGATGGGAGCAAAACTGTATCCAGCCAGCTCATCTGGGGGCTGGGAGGAGGGGTGGCAATGAGCCTGTCCTCACCCCAGAGGGTCTGGGGGGTAGGTCTGGCAGTGTTCAGAAGCCCATGGGTAGCACTGGAAGGAGAGCTTCAAGAAGGTGAAAGTCGGGTTTGCAGGCTGTAAGGCTCCTTCCGAGAGCTAGGTTAGGGCTCCGCTGGGAGGGAGTGCACTGGCCAGCCAGCCTGCACTGCAAAATCCAGGCATGGTGCAGGCCTGGGATTCCAGAGGACATGCTCAGGATCACCCCAACTGTATATCAAGTTCAAGGCCAGCCTGTGATACATAAGACCTATCTAAAAATAAACAAAACCCCTGTAAATTCTTGGGGTCTGTGCATAGTGGTTAATACCTATGATTCCAGTATGTGAGAGGCTGGGCAGGAGGGTCAGCGAGAATTCCAGGCTAGCCTGGGCTACAGTACAACTTTCAGGCTAGCCTGGGCTACACAGCTACTCTCTCTCTCTCTCTCTCTCTCTCTCTCTCACACACACACACACACACACTACACTCTTACATACATACACACACCTTTTTCTTTCCTATACACATACCCTTCCTTAGACACACACTTCTCTGTCTTACACACAACTCTCTCTCTCTCTCTCTCTCTCTCTCTCTCTCTCTCACACACACACACACACACACACTCCCTCCCCTTCCCTCCCCTCTCTCTCTCACATACACAGCCACCAATAATGAAGCTCCCCAGGCCTTCACCTCTTCTCACTTTAATTATCTGTTTATGTCAGTCTCCCCAGACCAAAGCTCTTTAATGGGAAAACAGACGGTCAAAGCTGCTCCTGAGAGCTTTGATTGCTTTAGACCTCAAGGCTTGTCTCTCGGCTCGGCTCGGTCGCTCTGTGTTCTTTGCCCAGTTCAAAGCCTAGATTTGTAGGAAGGAACCTCCTTCTGGAGAAACAGATGCCCAGAGACATGGGGGGCATTGCGGGCTGACTGAATAGTTGTGCCCACGTGGGTGCCAGCGCCTTGGACACAGGCTGCTGAGAGGTTGCAACCCTCCAGGAGGGGTGTGGTAAGTCCTGGGGTAACGAGTGTTAGGACAAAAGCACTAGCTCTCTGAGTGTGCACAGGCTAAGCTGGGCACCGGCCTGGTGCCCCATTTAAAGAGAAAATAAAATGGGTATAGCACACACTTATAATCCCAGCCCTCCAGAGGCGGAGGCAGGAAGGTCGAAAGTTCAAGAGCAACCTGGGATACAGAAGCCTCTATCTCAAAAAAAAAAAAAAAAAAGTAAAGGCTGGGGAAGAGGCTCAGTGTGCAAGCATGAGATTCTGAGTTCAAGTCCCCGGAACTCTTGTGGGGAGCACAGACAGGAGGATGCTGGGGCTTGCTGGCTGCCAGCCCAGGCAGGAAAACAGCGAGCTCCCGGTTCAGTGGGGGACTTGGTCTCAAGAAAGGAAAGTGAAGAATAGCAGAGCGGAACAATTGATGTCTTCCACAGGCCTCTGCAGGAAGTGCACATGTGTGTGAACCCGCACACGCATGTATACATGTGTCACACATACGCATGCCCCGACGCATGTCCCGAAACAATAAAACAAAATAAGGAGAGTAAAATCAAATGCAAAGAGACGGCGAGTAATAAGGAAAAGCCAAGAGGGGACTTGGCCAGTGCATACCAGGAAGGGAGCAGATAAAGGGGTCACATGCCCCTAAGTCCATCTGTGGCCCCGACATAAACTCTTGGTCTAAGAGGAAGGGTCAGGGCAGGGAGGGAGAGCCATGTATAATTACACAGTTCTGGTCAAGGTGGGGTCTGGGTTGTCACTGTCTCAGTCTGGTTCTGCGAAGAGGTCCAAGGAAGCCTTGTCACTTGAGGGGACAGGTCAGTTCTCAGAAGCAAGCTACTTCAGCACCCTCCTCTTTACGGCTTTGATCTTCATTTTCTGGAATTCAAGGTGTCTGTAGGTTTAGGCTTTTTAAAGATTTATTTTACTTTCATTTATGTGTCTGTGTGTATGACTGTATAAGAGTGTGTGTGCTCGTGAGTGCAGGTACCAGCACAGGCCAGAAGAGGGTGCACTATCTCCTGGAACTGGACTTACAGGAGTTACATGAGTTCTTGGAACTGAACTCTGTCTTTTGCAATGATGGCGAGTGCTAACCACTGAGCCACCTCTTCAGCCACACAACTACAGGTCCACAACAAAGGGACGCTCTGTGGGTTCTGGAACAGGAGGACATAGACACTGACAGTAAGGTGTCTCTGTGACTCTAGTCTCACCCTTCACTTCACTATGAGGGTGATCAGCTAGATCAGGTATCATCTAGTTTTAGATGGATGCCCCTGAGTGACTACTGGACCCATGAGCAAGGGTAGCAGCTGACCCGGGTAAAGGATGAATGCCGAGTGAAGGTGGAGATACCAGGCTTCCAGCCTGCTTTTTCTCAGTTACCTTACAGGCCCAGGTGAGGAGGCTGTGCTTTTCGGCACAAGAAGCTTGAAGTGTCCAGTTGTTTTGTTTTGTTTTTGAGATACTGGATATTGAACCAGAGTAAGAGCTCTCCCACTGAGCCACACCCCAGCCCCTCACTGGGGGATTCTAGGCAGGGGCTCTACCACTGAGCCACACCCCAGCCCCTCACTGGGGGATTCTAGGCAGCTCCTCTCCCACTGAGCCACACCCCAGCCCCTCACTGGGGGATTCTAGGCAGGTGCTCTACCACTGAGCCACACCCCGGCCCCTCACTGGGGGATTCCAGGCAGGTGCTCTCCCACTGAGCCACACCCCAGTCGCTCACTGGGGGATTCCAGGCAGGTGCTCTCCCACTGAGCCACACCCCGGCCCCTCACTGGGGGTAGAGCAAGTGCTCTACAATGGAACTCCTTATTGCAGGGTGGGGGAGGGCTCTAGACAAATGCTCTACCACTAAGCCCCATCCCCAGCTCTCTTTTACCTCTGTATTTTGAAACAAGAACTCATGAAGTTGCTCAGGCTAGTCCTGAACTTATTCTGTAGTCCAGCCTGATCTACAATTTTCCATTTCTTTGCCTCAGGCCCCAGAGTAGCTAGGATGACAGGCGTGTGGCACCTGGCCCAGCTCTAAGTGTCTGCTACAGTAGGATTATGAGAACAGGTGAGTGGGGCTTTGTCCTCCACCTCCTCCTCCACTTCCATCCCCAGGCTCAAGCTGACAATCACTTAGCAAGAATAATGGCGCCCAGGGCACCTTCTGCTCCCCAGCTCTACTTGACTTAGTGGAAAAAAATTGTAAGGCTTGCATGGAGCCTTCCCTGCACCACTCAGGCGCTCAGACACACAAATACACACACCCCAGTTCCTCCCTCCTACCAAGGGCTGTTCCGCATCAGTGGTTTATAAACAGGTTTTAGGAACAAGGACTCTTTCCCCCTCTCCATAAAACCCTGTCGCCCCGATACATAAAACAGATTAAAGATGGAGCGATAAACACGGAATATTAACACAAGCAGAGGAATGAGGATGTATACAGTATCCGAGGCCGAGACCGGCAGGACTTTAGAAAGGAAAAGCAAGTGGGAAGTGGTCTTCTGGTTTAACTTGGCAGATTAAATGCACATGTTCCCTAGAGGGGGAACCGGAGGTAAAGAGAAAAATACAGCAGACGTACAACAGAGCGAAAAGGCCGAGGCTACCTCGGCAAACGCCTGCCGCCAGTGATGTCTTGTGAGACTGAGTGCAGTCCGGCGTTCAAGCTCATCCTTGCAAACCAGTGAGAGCCAGGTCACAGCCATTGGGCCCAGCTAACCCTGGAGCAGACAGGGACAGGTCCTCTCTGGGATGGGACCAGCCAAAAAGGAAAGGGCCATGGACACTGGAGTTTAGGGAGGCCACCGATCAAACACTGGGTCCCAAGAGAGCTGCTTCTTGGGGCGTGCATGCATGTGTGCATGCGTGCGTGAGTGCGTGTGTGGGGCCGTGGGGGTGTAGGGTGTGGGGGTGTGGATTTGGGTGTGTGTGTTACGTGTTGGTAAACTGTGTCTGCAGCAAGAGCAGGGGCCCTGGAGGATTCCTGGTGTCTCTTTCCTCTCTCCCAGCCCAAGATTCCTGGGCCATTTAAAGGAAAACCATAGCAGGGTGGGCAAGACCATCGTCTGTAACTCCAGGCCCTGTCTTGTGCCGGACAGCGCTCTTTGCTCGTCTTTCATCCATTTCCCATGCACCCTCACCCATCCCTCACTGAACCCCCACCCATCCCCCATCTCATCCTCTACCCATCATCTACTTTTTTGGTTTTTTTCCTGAGACAGGGTTTTCTGTAGTGCAGGCTGGCCTTGAATTCATTGTGTAGCCAAGGAGGACTACGAACTCTTGATTCTCCTGCCTCCACCTCCTAAGTGCTGGGACTAACAGCACACACCACCACACCCTACTTGGCCGTTGTTGCGAAAGTGATTTTCACCTTGAACCTTGGCACCCCCTGCCCAGATTGGGAGGTCCCCACCCTACCCCAGGGGGCCACCACAAAGAGCCAGAAAGCCACAGCGGACCTGGGTCGTGGTAAGTTAGTATCTTGGCCCTTCCAGGGTTCTGGGTGAACCGCCCATTCCTGAGGCCTCTAAAGGCTTCTAAGGGCTGTTTCCAGGGTCCGGAGCAACAAATAAGACCCTTCACAGGGGGCAAGGGCAGCCAAGGGAGGAGCCTTAGGTCTGTGGGGACCCGTTTCTGGAAATGTGTTGAGCCCAACCCAGTCTGCTCTGGCTTCGGCTGCTTTGGCAGGTGTGCAGTGCCTTGGCCCTTGGAAGACAGGGTGGGTGAGGCGTGTCTCACGCTCCAGCCTCAGAGGGGTGTCCTAAGAGACCCAGCCAGCTCGGACACCGCATGCCACCAGCCAGAGCAGGCCTTCCACATCTGGTTGGTCTATGGCGCCCCTGGAATCTGTCACCAACAGGCAGTTAAAGCCTGTTTGTTTAACTTGTTCCAATTATTAAGCAGCGTAGGTGGGGACTGGTCCTGTCCCCTGGCTCTGGGACCCAGACAAAGATATTTCTGCCTTGCTCTGTGCCTCGGTGGCCCTCTCAGTAAGATTCAGGCTTTAACTTGGGGGACTCTGAAGATTTGAGCCCATTCTGATTACTGTCAGAAAACACTTAGGCCAGGAGGAGAAGCTGGGAACAAGGACATTCCAGGCATCTAGAACATGGGCCGGGGGAGGATCTGTTGATCCCTGTGAGTTATCAACACCCCAGGTGGCTGGAGTGATGTTCTCAGCAATGAGCCTGCCTTACAAGTATGAGGACTTGAGTTCAGTTCCCAGAGGCCACACAAAAACGACAGGCATGAGGTGGTGCCCACCCGTGGGCCTTTAGGGCCAACTGGTCACCTAGCCTATCAAACTTGCTAAGTTCCAGGCCAGTGAAAAACCTTGTCTCAAAAACTAAGGCAGCAGTGGGGCGGTGGTGGAACACACCTTTAATCCTAGCACTTGGAAGAAAGAGGCAAGGGGATCTCTGTGAGTTCAAGACCAGCCAGGTCTACAAAACGAGTTCCAGGACAGTTAGAGGCACAGAGAAACCCTGTCTAGAAAAAACAAACAAACAAACAAAAACACAAGGTGACAATTGTGGTGGTTCGTACCAGTAGGAGATGGAGAGGTGGAGGCAGGACTGTGAGTTCCCAGGCCAGGCCGGCCAGGACTAACAAGGTGGCTCACTGGGCAAAGGTGTGCCGAGTTCAATCCCCAGAACCCAAATAAAAGTGGGAGAACTGAGTAGTCCTCTAGCCTACACACACACACACACACACACACAGAGAGAGAGAGAGAGAGAGAGAGAGAGAGAGAGAGAGAGAGAGAGAGAGAGAGAAGTACCAGGCATGTTGACACACACCTGTAATTCCAGGGCAGAAGGATTACTGAAAATCTGAAGTTAGCTTGGACTACAGTGGGCTTTGGACCAGCCTGGGCTACATATTGAGAGCATGGGCTTGACCCCTTTCTTGCTCACTGAAGGATGACATCAGCTCCCCCATCTGTAAAAGGGATCGACATTGGATCAGCCCCAGGGCCTTGGTCACGATCCTGAGGTCCTTCTCCGCCCTTAGCTGACAGACTCTGCCTGCACACACCAAGAGTGGCCGATGGGTCCTTCTGCTGCTGGCGTTTGTCCAGCACTGCTGCTGCTGGTGGCTCTACTCTCAGAACTCAGGCCTCACCTCCTATGTGAGGCTGCACTTCAGAGGCTGGGCTCTGAGAAGGGCTTTGTCGATAAGGTAGGAGTTGGCTACTGCAGGGAGCTTAAAGAGACAGCGCAATCTCATTGGGAGGCTTTGTCATAGACCCTAACAGGGAATTTGAGGGGACAGTGATCTTGTTCCCCTGAAGTCAGCTCCCTCTGTTAGAGGCCCCAGAGTGGATGTCAGTGGGCACCGCCAGGGTGCTGTTACCAGTAAGCCAGCGCAACCAAGGACTATTTCCAGGAGATTCTTAGACTGGGGAGACCCTTGTTCCCAGCCAAGACTCCTGGGCCCTGTTGGGAGACGATAGATCCAAAGCCACAGGGAAAGATGCTGCCAGGCCAGGGCGCAGTATAGCACAGTGGCCCCAGGAAAAAGCCCTAGTGTGGGCTCAGTGTCTCCAGTACGACAGGCAGAAGGCAGAATTAGGCCTGTCTTAGCTCACAGGCCCTGGTGGAGGGCAGTGCTTATGATGGACTTGGCAGATCCTACAAGCACCTGTGAGATGGACAGCTGCATATGTCTGAGGGGGTCACCATGGTAACGTTAATTAATGCAGAAAGACCCAGAGTTCACCCTGGGCAGGAGACAGTGAACCAAGCTCTAGAGGATTCCTGGCTGTTTCCTGACAGCTGGGTACGTGAACATCTTCTTCAAGTCCCTGCTTTTGTGACTTCTCGCCCATGATGGTTGTACCTTCAACTGTGAGTCAGAAAAACAAACAAACAACAACAACAACTACAAAACAAACACTCTTGCTTTTGTCAGGGTGTTTTTTTTTTTTATTACAGCAAAGAGACAAAAAAAATGCACATTTGGAAATAAATTTTTTTAAAAAGCGAATAGAAAAGTCAGTAAAGGATTACAGATTTAGGCTTTTGTTTTACAAGATTGGAAGGGAAAAAAGAGTGTGAAAATTGACAAGAAAATAAAAAGGAAATTTGAAGAATAATAGGAGGTCGGCGGTTAAAGGAAAAGGAACCAGACAAAGGGAGTGAAAGGAAGTCACCAAGAAGTTATTGGAAAAGTTTACCTAAAATGGAAATGTTTTGGGGGATTTGTGAATTGAGGGCTGGTGAGACAGCTCAGCAGGTAACGCACTAGAGGCCAATCCTGAAACACTCAATCCCTGGAACCCACAGGGTGGAAGAAGAGAACCAATTCCTGCAAGTCGTCGTCTGACCTCCACATGCATGCCTCCTCCCATAAACATAACTTTAAAAAACACATCAGGGGCTGGAAATGGTTTAGTAATTTAGGGAAATAGCTGCTTTTCCATAAGACCAAAGTTCTGTATCCTACAACCATATCAGATGGTGCACAACCCCCTATAGTCCAGCTCCAGGGGACCCCATGCTCTGTTCCAGTCTTCATACACACACACACACACACACACACACACACACCACAGAGAAAGAAATGAAGACAAATCCTTAAGAAGGCATAGGCATAATATTGCAAAATTTCAGAGTCTCAGAGGTAAGGAAAATACGGTTTCCAAAGATCAAATGAGGCGTATGGAAGATGTCAGAAATCAGATTGGTGTTGGAACCCTGAACAGTAACAAAGAGATGGAAGTAGAAGGTGGGAGCTAGCAGTACTCTTTTGAGAAAGACGGTTTTCTGGCTAGGATTCTATACCCAGCACAACTGTCCTTCAGGATCTGAGACTAGAATGAAGGCCTTGGTTTCAGACACGCAAAGCCTTGAGACACAAATTCATACTCCACATCCCTCCTCTCAGAAAGATGGTGAAGGACAAACATCACCCAAAGGAGAGAGGAAGCTAGAGAGAAGAAAACAAAGCATGAATATGCGAAAATGGGGAGTTCAACTTGGTTTTGAATCACAGAGCCCAGAATGACTTTTTACTCCGGATCCTCCTGCCTAGGTGCTGGGGTCACAGGTGTGTGCCACCCACTGTGGTTTATGCAATGCTGGAGATGATACCCAGGGCCTCAAGTATGCTAGGTAGGTCCTTTACCAACTGGGCTACATCTTCAGCCCCCACTTCTCTTTTATAAAAGTTCAAAGCCCTAGCCAGGTGGTGGTGGCACATGACTTTAATCCCAGCTCTCAGGAGGCAGAGGCAGGCAAATCTCTGAGTTTGAGGCCAGCATGATCTACTGAGCAAGTTCCAGGATAGCCAGGGCTACACAGAGAAACCCCATCTTGAGAAACACACAAACAAAAAATTTGAAGCCTTAAAGAACTGCCTTTTTCTCATATGTGATATAATTTGAAGAATGTTATTTTTGGTTGTTGGCATTTGAGCTCAGAGCCCCGTGTAGGCTCTGTGTGCCATCCTTCCACCCCATTACACACCAGCCCAAGGACACAGTTACTTTTTTTGTTTTTGTTTTTTTGTTTTTTTGTTTTGTTTTGTTTTGTTTTGTTTTTGAGACAGGGTTTCTCTGTGTAGCCTTGACTATCCTGGAACTAGTTCCATAGACCAGGCTAGCCTCGAGCTCACAGAAATCCACCTGTCTCTGTGTCCCAAGTGCTGGGATTAAAGGCGTGCACCACCACTGCCTGGCTCAATTGCATTTTTTTAATGGGAAAAAAAATCAATACTATAGGAAAAGATGTACAAATTGTATCTGTATTGCGAATGGAGCAGGTGGGATGCTCACACTTCACAGCAGTGTACAGTCATTTTTGAATTAACTTATTTTGTATACTGATTATTTGTGGGGGGTATGTGTGTGCATGTCATAGCATCAAGGGCAGAGGGCAGAGGACAGGAACCAGTCTCTCCTTCTACTCAGGGTGTCTGGGGATTGATATCAGGTCATGAGGCCTGATAGCCAACGCCCTTACCCACTGAGCCATCCTACCAGCCCACGGTGCAACCACTGTTAAAAAATGCCCTGCTCGTTTCTAGCAAGTCTAACTGTAAGATAACTTGACTAACATGCCAAACAAAATGAATATATGTATTCGCCAAGACGCATGCGTGCGAAGGAGTGTGGCCGGCTCGCTCGTGGTAGCCCAAGCTACAAATAATTCTGACTTTTTGGCTTAGAGAAACGGCCCAGTGGCTAAACAGCTTGGCTCACAAGCGTGAGGACTTAAGTTTGCATCCCCAGAACCCACATAAATCGGGATGTGGTAGCAGACATCTGTGATCCTGGCTCTCATCTGGTGAGATTAGAGGCAGGAGAACCCACCAAACCTCTCAGGCCAGTTAGCGTGGCTTATACAGACCACAGTCAGCAAAGGACCTGCCGCAAACAAGGTGGAGGGGAGGAATCCTTTCCTGAGGTTGTCATTTGACCTCCACATATGTGTTCCATGGCATACGTGTACTCACATAGATGGAGAGAGATCAAGCAAGAGAGACAGAAACAAGGAAAAAAGATTGATTCCCAAATCAGAACCCAGCATGATGGTTCAGGCTTCAATCTCAGATACCTGGGAGGCTAATGCAGAAGCATGGCCAGTGAGGGGCCGGGGTGTGGCTCAGTGGTAGAGCCCCTGCCTAGAATCCCCCAGTGAGGGGCTGGGGTGTGGCTCAGTGGTAGAGCCCCTGCCTAGAATCCCCCAGTGAGGGGCTGGGGGCGTGTCTCATCAGCAAAATACTTTCTTAGTTATGTAGTAGGCCCTAGATTCAATTCTCATTAAATAAATAATAATAATAATGAATAATAAACATTTCTAACTATAAACACAAGTAGGAGGAGGCTAGCGTGCAGAACGCTAGCACTGTGGACATCCTATTATGTACAAAGCCGAGTAGCAGTAGAGACAGGGCTCACGCCTTGCTCACAGGTTTTCCAGTCAGATCGGCTTTCCCTGTCCCCTCCCAGCAGACCCTCAGCAGACCCAAAGGGTAGCTTGCTTCTCTGAGGCTCCCTGTCCCAGTGTGTCCTGGGGGCTTAGCACTGGAACTTCCTCTTGTGCACAGGAAGTGCCTCCCTGCCCTGCTGCACCCTTCTGTTTTGTCCCCTCGCCCCCCCCCCCCAACAGCTGTTCTCCATTTCCTGAACAGCTCAGGCTGCAGGCACACGGATTAAAGATGGAGATAAAGATCTTTGATAAAGAGGACTGGCGGCCCTCCATCCTGGCTGTGTCGCGAGACAGGAGAGAGCGAGCAGGCGGGAAGGGGGGACGCTCACCCCCAATTGCCCGAGAGGACCCAGGAGCAGCCTAGGCAGAGAGGATACAGGTTAGAGTGAAGGAACTTCACTGGACGATGTCTCAAGTGCCAAACCTATACTCATGCCCCATGTTCAGTGTGAACGCATCTCATCCTGAAAACCACCACTGAGGCCTGAGCCTAGATCAGGCAGCCATGATGCTTAAGGCTGTGGACCACCTAGGTTTCAATCAGGCTGTGTGACATTGGATGGGTTAATTAACCTCTCTGGGCTTAGTTTCACCATCTCTGCTTTCTTGGGTTCTTGTGGGCAGGATGGTCTTGTGACACACACACATGCACAACCACCCATACACACACAACGACTCAAACAGCAGCACAGTCCCACCTGTTGCCTGCTTCCCCCTGCCGGCTAGGTCAGCACTGAAGTCAAGCTGAGCCTGAGCTGTGGGAACTACCAGCACCGTGTACCCTGCCTCCCTCATCACGTGCTGGAGATGTTGGGATTCAACATCTCTGCCAACCCGGTGAGTGTGAGGAGACATCTCCTGTGACTTGAATTTGTATTTTCTTCTTACATGTTTGTAATCTCACTCCCGGGGAGGGGAAGGTGGCAATGTCATAATTTTGAAGCCAGGCAGGGCTACACAGTAAAATCCTGTCTCAAAAGAAGGAGGAGGAGGAGAAGGAGGAGGACAAAGAACCCACAATTAAACAGAGTGCAGTGATTTTGTTTTTAACTATGTATGTATGTTTGCTTGTGTATGTGCCCATGAGTCCAGGTGTCCTCAGAGGCCGGAAGAGCGAGTCAGATCTGGAGCTGGAGTTACAGGCAGGAGGGAGCCACCTGCCATTGGCGCTGGGAGTCAAACGCGGGTCCTCTGGAAGAGCAGCCAGTGCTCTTAACCACTGAGCCGTCTCTCCAGCCCCTGAATCTCTCTTTTCTGCGCTGCCAGAGAGGCAGGTTATCTTCTAACAGTGCGTGAGGCTTTTCTGTTCCCTCCCGTGTCCCTTTGTGTCCTTCAACGGTTTCTCCATTGGACTGTTCTAGTTCCCCCTCACATTGGCTCATAGGTGTTTGCTTTTGTTTGAGACAGAATCTTATGTGGTCCAGGGTGACCTTGAATTCACTATGAGGTGGGATCTGACCTTGAACTTCTGATTTTCCTGCCTCCATCTCCACCATAGGATTATAAACATGTCCCTATAATAAAAAATAAAAAGCCCTGATTGGCTTTTTTAAATGTTTTTTTTTCATTTATTGATCTCTTGGTGTTGTGTGTGTGTGTGCGTGTGTGCATGCATGCATGCATATGTGGGTGCGTGCGTGTGTTTGTGTGTGTGTGTCTGTGTAGGGAGGTGCACTGGGAAGGTCATCCTAAGTATCAATCTTCAGATGCCACCCATCTTCTGTTTGAGGCAGGGTCTCTCCTTAGCCTGGAACTGCACCATGCAAGCTAGGCTAGCCAGCCAGTTAGTTTTCTCTCCAGTTCTGGAATTACAGGTGCAGGCCCCTGTTGTGTGGTTATGGGCTCCAAGCTGTAGCACTGCACCCCTGAGAGAAGCTCCAAGGAAATAAATGACTCAGTCTCTGGAAGTCCCTGAAACTCGACAGACTCTCTAAGGCCCTTCCCAAGGTCAGAGAAACAGCAGGTCCTGCGAGGGAGGAGAGCCTGATACATGGAGCTGCCTGCGAGTTGTTCAGAGAGCGCCAAGGATGCAGCTTTTGTGAGCTGGCACCCAGGTTGGCGAGGGTTTTTCGGCAAGACTTGTCTTGTCCTACGTCTTGTCTTGACCCCTCTGCAGTCATTGATCCACCAGGAGACGGAATCAATCATGTCTTCAGTTTCTCACTGGGAATCTACCTGGGGGCAGGTGGTCTTGGAAACAGCCTGCACCATGCCTGATGCTTTTGTGTGTTCAGAAGATACAAACTTGGGTCCTTCATGTGTGAACTCAGCGCTTTACCCCCTCAGCTTCGTTTGGTTTTTCTTGTGTTTTTGTTCTGTTTTGTTTTGAGACAGGATTGTACTAAGTAGCTCAGCCTGGCTGCAAAATCATGATCCTCCTGCCTCGGCCTCCCAAATGCTGGGGTTACAGGGCTGTGCCACTGTGTCTGCCTTGAAATCTCTCTCCTCCTCCACCTCCTCCTCCTCCTGCACCTCCTCTTCTTCTTCCTCCTCCTCTTCCTCCTCCTCCTCATCATCACCATCATCATCATTATTATTGATTAGCTTATTGGAGAGAGTTCACATGGCCCAAACAGACTTCAAATTCACCATGTAGCCTAGGATGATTTTGAATTTGTGATCCTCCAGCCCCCACCTCCCGAGCGCTGCGTGAGAGCTGTGATCTCCATCTGCAGCCCCCACCTCCTGAGTGCTGGGGTGACAGCTGTGACCTCTGTCTCCATCACCCACCTCTTAAGCGCTGGGTGAGAACTGTGACCTCTGTCTCCATCACCCACCTCCCGAGTGCTGGGTGACAGCTGTGACCTCCATCTCTGGCCCCCACCTCCCGAGCGCTGGGAGACAGCTGTGACCTCTGTCTCTGGTCCCCACCTCCCGAGCGCTGGGAGACAGCTGTAACCTCTGTCTCTGGTCCCCACCTCCCGAGCGCTGGGGTGAGAGCTGTGACCTCCATACCTGATCTGCGTGGTGCTGGGGGTCAAACCCGGGGTTCTGCGCACACTAGGCAAACACTCTACAAAACGAAGCTGCATCTCCAGCTGCAGCACAGCTTCTACAAAGGCAAAACTCCCACCCCAGGACAGAGCGCAGGGACAGCGCGTTGGATCAAAGGCTGCAGGATGCAAGGGCGGTTCCAGGTGCCCTTTGCGCACTGTGAGAAAGGAGGATGAATCTGATGTAAGATACAGACTAGGAATCAGGGAAGAGATGCAGCTTGGTCAAGGGGACACAGCCGGGGTCATGACCCTAGCCAGGCTTCAAGCCCAGCTGGCTGGTGACTCCCACCACCTTCCTCCTGCCTCTTTTCTTCCTTCCTTCTCTTATTTCTTTCATTACTTCTCTGTATGTAATTCATGTGTTCATGTGCATGCATGTGTGTAGATGCATGTGTGTTCATGTGAGTGGAGGCCAGGGATCAACCTCAGGGTTGTGTGTGTGTGTGCGTGCGTGCGTGTGTGCACGCTCATGCACACACACACACACACACACACTGTGGCACGTGTGTGACTCTATCCTTCCACCATGAGGCTCCTGGGGATTGGATGCAGGTCATCAGCCTTGCCCGCAGGCACCTGTTTTCACTGAGCCGTTTCACCGCCATCTTGTTTTTAGAGACAGCATCCCTAACTGGCCTCTGACCTGCTGATTCAGCTGGACTGGCTGGCTAGGGAATCCTAAGGATCCTCTTGTCTCGTCTTACCCAGTCCTGGGATTACAAGCAGGCACCACCATGTTCAGCTCGCCCCACCTGCATGGGTTCTGGAGGTTTGAACTCAGATCCTCAAGCTTGCAAAGCAAGCACTTCAGCCACTGAGCCGTCTCCACCGTCCGTCCGGCAGTAGGTGTCTTGTACACAGTACGGCTGATTGGAGATGGCCTCCTGCCTTTAGCGGACTTTCCCAGGGCAGTGCACAGACAGGGTGACAATGGAGGACACAGGCATTTCCCACAGAGGAGCGAGCACCTCGTCACTCTCAGCTCTAGTGCTATTGTCGGTGATGATCCCAGTGCATCTCCCAGCCCCACACCTCGCCCTGTGGGACAGGCGGCTGCAGGGAACCGTGACACAGCCCGCCTCAGAAAGAACACGACAATTCAGTCTGGCTTCAGTTCCCAGAGACTAAAATTAGGCAGGAGAAATTTAGGATATACTTTAGATGTCCAAAGAAAATAGGGGTGAGGGCCAGAAAATGGATCATAAAAGAATTTGGGTGACTCAGCCCCAGCTGCGGAGCAGGCATGAACTCTGCCTAGGAGAAGGAGCAGCGGATACTCTTCTTCCTTCACAGCCAAAGGAGACCGAAGGTCCCCCGGATCAATACATTCCCTCAACAAGGCCTTGGCTCAGTCTCGTGTCCCAGACAGAACAAGAGATGCTGGCTCCAGAAGGTGCTCCTGGTTGAGAGGAAGTGAGCTGAGCTTTTATTTCAAATGGTCCTGTTTCTTCTCCTCTTAAGGTCGCACAGGGGAGCGAGTCTTACATTTTAAATTATTATTGCGTGTGTGCCAGACACAGGTGTGGAGGAGAGAGAGCACGGAGCATCATTTCTCTCCTTCCACTTTTCTCTGCATCCTAGGGATCAACCTCAGTCCACCATGCTGGCACGGCATGTGCCTGTACTTGCTGAACGGTCTCAGCGGCCCGTGGCTGGGGTCTTGAATGAACTGCTGCTCCATTTGAGCTAAGTGTATCTATTTCCAAAGTCCAGCTGACTAAAAGATAGTTTAGGAGAGAAAGGGAGTTTATTTGGTTTATCCTTCCAGGTTATATCCCATTCTAGCATGGAAGTCAAGGCAGGAAATTAAAGCGGGTTTTTTTTTTGTGTGTGTGTGTGTGTGTGTTCACAGTCAAGAGTAGAAAGAAACGAACGCTCCATGCTGCTGTTCAGAGAGCTTTCTTTAGATCTAGGGAATGGTGCTGCCCACAGGGGCTGGGTCTTCCTACATCAATAAACAATCAAGATGATCCCCTACAAACAGGCCAACAAGACAGTTTGGTTTGGACAATCCCTCAAATGAGATTCCTGTCTCAGATGATTCTAGGATTTAGCACATTGACACTTTAACCGACACAGTAGTCAAGTATCTGGGACTTCGAAAAGCAACCCCAGATGGGTGCACACCTATAATCCCAGCGCTCAGGAGGCAGGAGGATCATTCGCATGCTTCAGGTGAGTTTAGGTCAGCCGGGCTACATGAGTCCCTGTGTCCATAAAACCCAAACAAGAGAAACAAAGAAAGACGTGGAGAAGAGGAGCAGAACGTGAGAAACACAGACCCCACAAGAAGTGAGACCCAGCGAGGAGCCGGGCTTTCTCTTCATCCTGGCATCTTTTCTGGAAGACCCAAGATCTAGATTTAGTGAGAGAGCATAGAACCCTCTAGGACCCCAAGAAGCAGATTCTCTGTATGGGGTGTGTTTTAATACACAAGGCAGAAGGTTTTTGCCGAATTTTCAGAGAAATGGAGTACATGACCCCTGAAGTCTGAGACTATGACCTTGTTTATTTAATTGGACCTGTCCTTTTGTAATTTTATTTGTGTGTGAATGTATGTTGGGGCCAGAAGTCAACTCCAGGTGTCTTCCTCAGTCACAGCCACATTACATTTTTTAAAAGATTCATTTAATTTGAGTATATGCACGTGAGCACAGATGCCCACGGAGGCTTCAAAGCCCCTGGACCTGGCGTTCGCTGGTGTTCACAGGTGTCCGGTGGGCTCCTGACATGGTGCTGGGAACCTAACCTGGGTCCTCTACACGCGCAGTGCACACTCCAACAGCCTGGGTCCTCTACACGCGCAGTGCACACTCACTACAGCCTGGGTCCTCTACACACGCAGTGCACACTCTCAACAGCCTGGGTCCTCTTCACGGACAGTGCACACTCAGCTGCTTGGCCCCCTCTCCGATCCCTCTGGTTTATTTTTGAGACAGGATCTCTCACTGAACACAGAGCTCACTTTTGTTAGTTGTACATGGTGGTACATCCCTGTAATATTCAAGGGGCTGAGGCAGGAGGATTGCCACAAGTTTCGGGCAGTCCAAGCCACACACAGAGTACTAGGTCAATCAGAGCTTTGCAGAAAGAAATCTTGAATGGATGAAACATAGAGAGGAAACTCAATGAAACTAAGAGGAAAACAGGGATTCTTGTACACCTCAAAACATCACAACAGAAGTGGAGAGACAAGGTATAGGATGAGAGGACAAATTAGTCACAGCTCAACAACAACAAAGCAGCTCAATTTAAAAGAAAAGAGTGTGTGTGTGTGTGTGTGTGTGTGTGTGTGTGCATATGCGGTGTCTGTCGAGGCCAGAAGAGGGCATTGGGTTCCTTAGAGCTAGAATTAAAGGTGGTTTGAGCCATCTGACATAGTTGCTAGGGTCTGAACTCAGATCCTCTGAAAGAGCAGCAAGCACTGTAAACCACCGAATCATCCCTCCAGGCCCAAAAGCTCAATTTAAAAATGTTAAAAAGACATTTCTGTATAGATTTCTCTTTAACAGACATATCAAAATCCCCAAAATGTGATGCCACTGACTCTTTAAATTGTCCTCTGACCTTTACACACATGCTGTCTCTCTCACACACACAAATCAAATTTAAAATAAAAACAATTTAGGACAAGACACAGGTAGCAATTAAACAATATACTGGGGTTTTTTTCTGTTTTTTTTTTTTTTTTAACCAAACACATCTGAGTCAGTTCAAATGATTAGTTTTGCACTGTGTGACTCTAACCTCAGTAAGTCATTCTAAAAACCAAGTCTCTCCCTTAGATGAATGATGTTTCAAATGCTTGGAGTTGAGATTTGAGAATGTTTGCCTACACTTTATCAGTTGAGCTTGAAAACCCGAAATGTTCCTTACCCAGGCTGGACCGCTCTTTTTTTTAGGTTCTTCAACCAACACCTTTACCCCACAATCCCTGAGCAATACAACCAGCTTTTTCCTTTAACTAGGCAGGAAAAGAGAGCCATCCAAACTGAATGTCTTAGGCGTTGTTTTGCATGTGTGAGTTCTGCATCAGAGGCAACAGAGAAAGAGCACCTTCCAGAAGAACCAGGGCTTGATGGGACGCAACAGTATTTCCAGTTTAAATGATACTGTTTCCGGCTTTCAATACGGCTGTTTCTGGTTTAAAATCAGGCTACTTCTGGGTTCAAGGCATCCATTTTTGTTCAAAAATAGCGCCCTTCCTCATGTGAGGTTTTATCACTCGGCTCCAGGCTTACACTCCCTGTCAAAGGGACACTCAACAAGCTTCCTAGAGAATTTCACCAGGGCCGCTCCAGGAGGGCAGCTTGTCTTTGGAGCCAATTGACAAAATCTTCATCCCCCAAGGCAGACATTAGCGTGATGAGGCTGTCTGGAGAGGTTAGGGACTCTCCCCTTACCCTGCTGAAGCCAATGGCAGAGCTGGAACTGAGTCCAGGCTTAGCTTCATCTGTCAATGCGACGGCACCTGGCAAGGCAATCTCAGTTGAGGACTTGCCGCAGATCGGACCGTGTGCATGCGTCTGTGGGTGATCGCCTTGATTGCTGATTGACATAAGGGCCCAGCTCACTGTGGGCAGCTCCATCCCTAGGCAAGTGGTCCTGGACTATATAAGGACGGTAACCACTTGCCTAGGGATGGAGCTGCCCACAGTGAGCTGGGCCCTTATGTCAATCAACAATCAAGGCGATCACCCACAGACGGCTTCACCACGCTAATAATATCTAAGAGTGAGCCTGGGAGCGAGCCAGCAAGCAGTGATCCTCTATGGTTTCAGCTTCTAGCTGCTGCCTGAATATCTGCCTTGTCTTCCTTCAATGATGGATCGTGACCCTCTTGGTCAGAGTGTGTCAATGCAACAAATGAAAGCAGAGCACCGAACTCTGTGTGTACAATCCCACAGTCCTCTAGGGACAGTCTTGCTACAACAGCAAAAACGACAGGCATGTCCCTTCCTACCGTGCCTGCCTTACTCTCCTTTCCTTCCCTTCGACTCCAAGCTCTGCCTGCCCATTTGTTTCCCTTTCATCTCCACCCTTAGGTCTTGAAGCAGGGACCAGGAACCCTAAGAGACCAGCATGCTTCCCTGCGTCTCCCCCGGAAGGTGTCCAGAGCATGGGCTAACCCAACCTTTGCAATCAGTCATACTAGGCAGGAACCCAGATTTTAGAACCCATTACCTGGCTGAGGAACCCCAAGCAACTTAACCTCACCCCCAAAGTGTCCTGAGATGTGAAAAATAGGCCTACATATGAAGTTGTTATTGATGCTTTTTGTTTTAGAGGGTTTTGTTGTTGGTGGTTTTTTTTTTTTTTTTCTGAGACAAACTCTCACTAATTCAGTTAGAGAAGTCACCAATGTTCTTTGTGGTGGTTAGTTCATGTCAGGCCTTTGTGTGTATATGTGTGCATTGTGCATACAAGCATATGTGCACATGCACATTGCGTGTGTGTGTGTGTGTGCATGCTCGCACACACATATGGAGGCCAGAAATCTTTCCTCAGGAGCTATCTACTTTGTGTTTTGAGATCAGGTTTCTCTCACACTGGGTCCTAGGGCTGGACAAGTAGCTATGCTTGCTGGCCCGTAAGCTCCAGGAATCCGTCTGTCTGCCCGACTCACAGTGGGTTCACAAACACACACAACCATAACTATCATTTTAAAGTATGGGCTCTGAAGATCAAACTCAGGTCCTTATGCTTGCGTAGCGAGCACAGGCAGCTATTTCCTGCCCCCGGGAGCTGTATCATTCAACCTGCCTTCTGAGATCAGAGGGAATTCAGAGCCAACCAAGGCTTCATCCCTGCAGACATCAGGCTCACAGAGACATCAAAAGGCAATAAAGCTGGGCATGATGGCACATGCTTGTCATGCCAGCATTTGGGAGGCTGAGGCAGGGGGATCCTGAGTTCAAGGTTAGCCCCAATTACATAGTGATACCCTGTCTCAAAAAAAAAAATCATCCCCACAAACAAAAGGGCATATAAGGGCCAAGAGCAGCTGTCGTGGGATCTTTGCTTAGGAGGCGTCCAGAGACTGGGAGCAGCGTGGAGGCAGCTTGGAGGGGTGCTGGGGCTCAAGTGACGAAAAACTTTCTGAGTCTTGAGCTAGAAGGAAAAGTCAGTCATAAGAGGCAAGGTGTGGTGGGGTAGACAGCTCCCAACAGGAAGAACGTGGGAAAGAAGGCGGATGGGAGCTGAAATGGGGCAAAACTATTAGAGCATTTGTAATGGTCAGGCCCTACCTATCACGTCGTCTATCCACTATCTATCTATCTATCTATCTATCTATCTATCTATCTATCTATCATCTATCCATCCATCCATCCATCTATCTATCCATCCATCTGTTATCTATCTATCCATCTATTATCTATCTATTATCTATGATCTATCTATCTATCTATCTATCTATCCATCTATGATCTATCTATCTATCTATCTATCTGTCTATCTATCTATTATCTATCATCTATCTATCAATCATCTATCTATCTATCATCTATCTATCTATCATCTATCTATCATCTATCTATCCGTCTATCATCTATCTATCTATCTATCTATCCATCTATCATCTATCTATCATCTATCCATCTATTATCTATCTATCTATCTATTATCTATATATCATTTATCTATTTATTATCTATCTATCATCTCTCTATCTATCACCTATCTATATCATCTATCTATCTATCTATCTATCATCTATCAATCACCTATCTATCTATATCTATATCTATCATCTCTCTCTATCTATCTAGCAATCAATCATCTGTCATCTATCTACCATCTGCCTATCATCTATTTTCAATATATAGATCTATCTTCTTATTATCTACCTATGTATCTATCTACTATGTATACATCTTCTGTTTCTCCACATATTACATCAATACAAAAATCTATACTTAATAATAATTACCATGTGAATTGTGCTAATATTAATAAATATAATAGTATATTCATATATTAGCATATTTAAAACACACACACAAATATATATACATCACAATGCAGTGAATGGAACCCAGGGCTGGCCAAGCACCTACTAGTTAAGTGAGCTTCCACTGAGCTATATATACCCCAGACTCTTGAGGCCTATTTTAAATACTTCACAAATATTCACTCAGAGGAACTTCACCACGGCCCTATAAGGAGGTATTACCAGTATTCCCATTTTATAGCAGAGGAAATTGATTGCTCACAAGGAATGCAGCATGGTGGGACCGAGGTTTGTTTGTTTCGCTCTTGTTTTAGACAGTGTCTTACAGTTAGTACAAACTGCCCTCGAGCCCCCACGTGCTCACGGATCACTTTGATCTTTGATCTTTCTGCCATTGGGGTGTGAGATTTTTGGGTGTGCACCATCAGATCCAGGTTATGCAGTGCTGGGCAGAACCCAGGTTCTCCTGAATGACAGGCAAGTTCTCTATCAGCTGGATCGCAGCCCCATCTCTGACGCTAGGGTTCTGTCTCTAAAGTATTGCACGTGCTTATCTGCCATGTGCTTACGCCTGTGGCGAACCAGCAACAACTCCGGGTCATTGGAAGAGAAGAGGTGAGTGGGTCCCAGGCACCGACTCCGTAGGACTGGGCCTGCACAGTCCCCTCCAGGTATCATGGATTTCTGTGGTCATTACTACAGCTCTCCAGCAGATGGCAGCCTTGCACCTCTGGGGGGGAGCTGTCTTTTCTTGCGTTGCACAAAGACATCTGTGTCCTAACGTAGTTGCTGTTTGGCTTGTAGCCAAACGAGTGGATCTCCACTGCAGGGACTCCAGTGGAAGAGTGGGATGGCTGGCTTTCCATTTTAGACAGTTCACTCTTGATGGGAGGACGCTGTTATGGCTGGGAGACTTAGCCCCACCGACAGCAGAACAATAGGCTAGCAACTGAGAAGGAACCAGGGCTTTGAGATTTCAGATTCGGTAGCCAATGGGTTAGATTGGGTGGTGCGGGTCACCAAGCAAGATTTAGAAATGGTTTTAGGGAACAGGGTGGAGTAACTTGTTTGTTTTGTTTTTATGGGACAGGGTCTCAAGTAGCCCAGGCTGGCCTTGAACTCACTGTGTGTCTGAGGAGGACCTTGAACTCCTGATCCTCTGGGATTGTACGCCTGTGCCAACATGCCTAGTTTTACGTGGTGCTAAGGATGAAACCCAGAATGTGCTAGGGAGTAGCTTCTCAAATGTGGGGGATGAAGGGACTATGGAACACCCAAGAAGGATGCTCAGAGGAGGTCAGGATGCAGAGATCTGAATCTTTGCTCATGGTGGTTGCTAGCTGTCTGAAACTTCTCAGAAGTCTGCTGCAAGTTCTGCAGCCCAAATCCAGACTCAGACAGAATGCCTTCCCATCCTGCTACAGTGGGACTCCAGATTGCTGTCCATTTTCTGGCCTAAAACCTTATTTTGCATATGCACACACATATGTGTTCACCTTGCTTTTGGAAACAGGGTCTCATACTGCACTGGAACTAAGTGGATTATGCTTTCTGGCCAGTCTGCCTGTCTCTGCCTCCCCAGTGCTGGACTTATAAGCACACACGGCCATTCCTGACTGTGTGTGGGGGGAGGGGTTAGAGGGGAGCACCTACTACGTGGGTGTGGTGTATGTGCACACGTGCATGCACGCGGAGACCCAAGGACAGTGTTGTGGGTCTTCCTTTATTACTCCTTTCTGTATTTTTTGAGTCAGAGTCCATCCCTGAACCCTGACACTTGTGTTGTTTTTACAGCCAGGCGAGCGTCCTGCAAGCCCCAGCGATCCTCCGCGATGCTCGAGTTAAAGGCGTGCACAGGACCATGCCTGACCTGTTATGTGGGATTCTAACCCAGGTCCTCATGGTTGTGAGCAAGCGCTATTGCCCACTGAGCCGTCTCCCCAGCCCCCTGGCTCAGGGTCCTTTAATACAGTCTCTCCATGGAGCCCTAGTGTCTTGTGACTGAAAAGGGGCTTGCACTTCCAGAAGTAAACTGAGTCCCCACCACCATCCTCACCAGCCCCTGTCTCCCCAGGAACTCCTTCTGCAGTATGGGGCACAGACTGGGACAGCAGAGGAAAGGGATCCAGTGTTGCTTGGACAGAGACCCCAGGCTGACATTGAAAACCCCAGCTGATAGACCAACCACGGTCTGGGGGAGCCGCTCTCTCAACCACTTCACGCTGGAGCCACTGTCCCAAGAGACAGGCAAGAGTGACTTGGTTTCTGCTTAGAGTCTCCCACCAACTCTTTGATTAGCAGCCAAGACGCGTTTCTTTCCAGGTCTGAGCGAAAATAAAATAAAGCATGCTAGAGAGTGCCTCCCTCTCCTCGGATTCATTTTAATGTGGTTTTCAGCGCCGGCTTACTGTGAATAGGCCTGTGTGCGTGAGCACATGTGCTCGCAATATGCCTGCGACCGAGGCCAGGGGCCCGCGAGCAGCAGGAGGAATCGGCAGGAAGGAAGTTAGAGGCAGGGCTTGGAGGATCAGGACACTGAGGGCCGAGGTATCTGTCCGAAAGGCTGATAGGATGGGAGAAGGATGGACAGATGGACGATTCAAGAGCCATGGCCTCCAGGGTAAGAAACAGCTCACGAGTGTGGTTTCTGTTCACTTGTGAAGTCTGGGCACAGGAGTGCGCCTCTGTACTCCCGTCCCCTAGGTGAGAAGGGAGGCAGAGACAAAGGGACCCCTGGTCTAAGCCTGGCAGCTTAGACTCTGTTTTAGACAAGAAGGAAGGTGAGGAAGTTATCATCTGACTTTCACGTGTGCTTTGTTGCCCGTGTCTGCGCATGCACACGCGTACACACACACAAACACACATACTCACACATACACAAGCACTCACAAACTTCTTAGAGCCATGAGAATCAGCAAGGCAGGCAGGATGCTCCCCTGCAGAGGTGGCTTAGGGTCTGGCATGTCAGAACACTGGGTCATCTCAGGCAAGTTCCTGTCCATCCCTTAGTTGTTTGGCCTCAATTTCTCCACCCTTAAGAGTTACCTGTTGGCTTTGGAAACCAGTATGGCAATTTCTCAGAAAATTAGGAAACAACCTACCTCAAGACCCAGAAATATCACTTTGGGGTGTATACCCAAAGGATGCTCAATCATACCACAAGGACATGTGCTCAACTATGTTCATAGCAGCATTGTATGTCATAGCCAGAACCTGGAAACAACCTACATGCCCCCCCCCACCAAAGAATGGATAAGGAAAATGTGGTACATTTACACAGTGGAGTACTACACGGCAGAAAAAATGATAATATCTGAAATTTGCAGGCAAATGGACTAAGTTAGAAAACATCATATTGAGTGACCCCGGAAAGACAATTATCACATGTATTCACTCATAAGTGAATTTTAGACATAAAGCAAAGGAAAACCACCCTACAATTCACAATCCCAGAGAATCTAGACAACAAAGAGGACCCTAAGAGAGACATACATGGATCTAATCTACATGGGAAGTAGAAAAAGACAAGATCTCCTGAGTAAATTGGGAGCTTGGGGATCATGGGAGAGGAGGGGAGGGGAGAGGAAAGGAGGGGAGCAGAGAAAAGTATATAACTCAATAAAAACAATAATAAATAAGTAGACTACATCTCAAATAAATAGATAGATAAATTAATTAATAAACTTAAAAGAGTTACTTGTTGGTGAGATGGCTCAGTCGGCAAATGCGCTTGTTTCCCAGCCTGTCAGCCCGAGTTTGATCCCAGGACCCTCGTGGAGGAAGGAGAGAACCAACACCCACAAGCTGTCCTCTGACCTCCACACATGTGCTGTGGCATTTGAGCCCCCAACACACACAAGTACACTAAATAAATAAGTGGATAATTTAAAACTTTAAAGAGGTATTTGGCTTAGTTTTTAAATTTTTCTTTTTTTCTCTCTTATTTTTTTAAGTTAATTTTTTATGTGTATGAATGTTTTGCCTGCATGAATATATGCATGCCACATGCATGCAGCGCCCAAGGAGACCAGAAGAGGGCATCAGATTCCCCGGAATTGGAGCTACAGAGGGTTATGCGCCACCATGTAGCTGCTGGGAACAGAACCTGGGTCCTCTGGAAGAGCAGCCAGTACTCTTAACTGCTGAACCATATCTCCAGTCCCTTCTTTTGTGCATATGTGCATGTGGGTTTGTGCACACGTGTGTGTGTGTGTGTATCTCAGGAACACTATCCTCTTCTTTTGAAAACAGCTCTTTTATTCGCCGGGAACTCACCACTTAGATTATGTGGTCGGCCAGTGAACCCAGGGTTCCAACCGTCTCTGCCTCCTTGGCCTGTGTACGACCATGCTCAGCTTCTTACTTGGTGCTGGGATTGAACTCTGCCCTTGTGTTTGCAAAGCAAACATTTTATTGACTGAACCATTCCCCCAGCCCCTGTTCCTCCCAGTTTCTCACAGTCTCTGCCTTCCCTAGGTGGGGGGGATGAGGGTAATTTCAATGCTATTCTGTAGCACTGTAGGGTGCCTTAGATATCACCAACACCCTCCCCGTGTGTTCATTAGCTCTTTGTCAGTTTCTCCCTCCCACTAGCTTGGTGTCTCTGGAACCTGAAGTTCTTGCCTCTCTGGGCCCTAGCCAAAGCTTCTTTTAGGCCCATGGCAAACAGTAGGTTCCTCTGGAGAAGATGGTGGAACATGCTTCTGGGTCATTACTCGTGTGTGTGTGTGTGTGTGTGTGTGTGTGTGTGTGTGTATGGGTGGGTTTGTGGATGGGTGAGTGGATGAAAGGATGGGTAGATGGGTGTGTGGGTGGATGGGTAGATGGGTGGATGGGTAGATGGGTGGGCAGGAGAGTGGGTGGGTGGGTGGATGGATGGGATGGGTGGGCAGGAGAGTGGGTGGGTGGATGGGTAGATGAGTGTGTGGGTGGATGGGTAGATGGGTGTGTGGGTGGATGGGTAGGCAGGAGAGTGGGTGGGTGGATGGATTCTGTTGTATGGGATTGAACCTAGGACCTCAGGCATGCCAGGCAAGTACTCTGCCACTGAGTCTGTCCTGTTGGTGCAAGCTTGGGTTAAGAATGTACTTAAGGCCCAACCGGTAGAACTTAGTGGGATTCTGTCTCAAAATAAAGTTTTTCTTAAGAAAGCTGAGATAGTTTGGCTCAGTGGTGGAACGCTTGCCTAGAATCCCCAGCTGGCGTGTGGTTCAGTGATATAGTGCTTTGCCCAGCGTGCATGAGACCCTAGGTTCAATCCCCACCACCACAAAAGAAATAACTAAAGAATCAATCCCAGCTCGGGCCTTCACAGGCACTGAGTGGGTCATTGAATTCCTCTGAGCTCAGTGGCCTCATGTTTGAAACGAATAAGTAAAAACATCATAAAAATCCTCCCTGCCTGCTGGGCCTCCTGAGGCTCTGCAGAAGGATGGAGGAGATGACAGGAGGGTGTGTTTTATGCATCCCAGACCCCCATCATCATGCCTCTCAGCTACAGCTTCAACAGATTCCCCACATATGGGAACGCCGGCAACTCAGGCTCGGGGAAGGGCAAGGTGCGAATCTCAACCCAGAAACTCCTCAGGTGAGAGAGATGGCTCAGAGGCTAAAGGTGCTTGCTGCCAAGGCTGATGAGCTGAGTTTGGTCCCCAGGGACCCACGTGATGGAAGGGAAACAAAACCAAACCCGTGATTCCCAGAAGTTGCCCTCTGACCCCCACACTTGTGCCACGGCACACGCACCAAACTCCACCCCAACCCAAAGTAAATAAAAATGTAATAGAGAGGGCCTTTGTCCCGAGTCCCAAAGAGACAGGGGTGGGCTGTGGCGGAGAAGGTGGCTGCCTTACGTAGGGCCGCAAACCCTCAGTGACCCAGGCCTCTGTGCTCTGGAGGAGGCCTGCAGAGTAAAGGCCTGTCGGGCGGAAAGCCGCCTGAACCGCAGCTCTCCAGCTGCAGAAAGGCAGGTCAGACCATCTGTATGATCCATGTCTGAGAACCCTTCCAAATGCCCATATCATAACACGACTGTTGATGGGCCCCTGTTGTAGACCCGTTGTGCCCATAAGGTTTCTACCATGCTATGGGGCTGTGTTTGGTATAGTTAAGGCAACGGTCTCTCCAAGGAGAAAGATGGATGCTACCCTCCCACGGCCTTTGCCAGGGGCCACCTCTCTCTTCTCCAACCTGCCCCGGTGGTTTCTCACAGCGAGAGGCCCAGAGTCAGCCTAGAGGTACCATACTGACACCTTGACTGCCCTCCCCCCACCCCCCCAACCCCCCACCCCCGCCCCGTGTGGTCCAGACCAGTGGCACGTGCTGGAAGCTGGCTAGAAATGCAGATGTGGGATGGGGTGGGGTGAGGGTGGTGCAGCCTTTAGTCCCAACCCTTGGCCCTCAGGAGGTGGGAACCAGATCACAAATCTCAAACGCCAACCTCAGGTAAGGTAAGGTTTAGCCAATAAAGCCCTCACAATGCATGTTTGCATGACTCGAGTCTGATCGCCAAGTAAAAGGGCCACTGATTCTGCAGTCACGTGAGCTCTAACTCCTGCATGTCCATGTGTCCCCTGTCACACACATGTGATTATAATAAAGTTTTAAAAACTTTAAAAAAAACAAACATGTTGGAGCTGGGCACAGCGGTACCTGTCTGTAATCTGGTTGCTGGGGAGGAGGGGATGGGAGGTTCAAGGCCGGTCTCAGCTCATAACAAGTCTAAGGCCAATCTGGGCCGTGCGCAAACCTGTTTCATAACAAAACAAGCAAAAACCCGTAACAACAAAACCAAACAAACTAAGAGAGACTGGAAGAATTTGCTTTGCAAGTATGTGGACCTGAGTTCACTCCCTAGAATACAACAAATAAACAACAACAACAAAAAAATCACGGGGTGTGGGAGTGTATGCCTGTGATGCTCGGGAGGGGAGACTGGGTCCCTGGGGCCCACAGGCCAGCCTGCCTGCCCACTTGGTGAGCTCCAGGTCACTGAGAGATCCTGTCTCAAAAACAGCATAGACTGGGATCTAAGGGACAACAACAGCTGAGGTTGTCCTCTGGCCTACACACACACATACACACACACTCACATATACACACACGCATACACACACAAGTGCACACACACTTATGCACTCCCGCATGCACACACCCACTCACATACACACACGCACACTCACATACACACACACTCACAGACTCACTCACATACACACACTCACGCACACACCCACTCACATACACACACACACACACACCAACAATGGCAAATGCAGGCTCCTAGGCCTTGCCCCCGCCCTACCCACTCTGAATTTTGTCAGTGGCTCTCTTAGGTGATTGCTGTGTAAGGACAGTTTGAAAGGCACTGTCTCATGTGTCATTTTCCAGCCAAGAGATGCCAAACCGGGAGCGTGGAAGAGACACTCTCCTGTTTCAGGGACAAATGGGGTGTGGACTCCCCAGAGACCTGACAATAACATTCCACCTTGTTTGAGATGAGCTCCCTGCTTTACAGATGGGGAAACTGAGACTCAGAAACTCAGGAAGGTGATGACTGACACTGGGTTGTCCTCTGACATCTACAAGTGTCCTGAGGCATGCACACACATCTGTATTCACACACACACGTCCCAAGTTGTTTGTCCCCATTCCATCTGGGGCTCTGATTCTAGAGGTTCTGCTACTACCTTTTCTTTGCTCGACTCTAAACAGGATCTCTCTCTCTCTCTCTCTCTCTCTCTCTCTCTCTCTCTCTCTCTCTCTCGTTTCTGTCTGTCTATTTCTATCTCTCTCTGTGTCTGTCTGAGTCTCTATGTCTCTTTCTGTCTTATTCCTGTGTGTTTGTCTCTCTGTGAGTATGCACACGTGAGTGCAGTACTCCTTACGACCAGAAGAGGGCATCAGCCAGACCCCCCCCCAGCTGGAATTACATGTGGCTATAAGCTTCACAGTGTGGGTTCTGGGAACAGAACTCTGGTCCTTTGCAAGAACAGTAAGCACTCTTAGGCATTGAGCCACCTCTCCAAGCCCCTAAAAATAATATAAAGTGGGGTTTTGTTTGTTTGTTCAGTGCTGGGGATTGAATCCAGGGACTTGGAGCCAGGGCCTCACACGGTGCATGTTTGGTGTCCTAGCTAGCTTCAGCTGTCAACTTGACACAGCTCAGCCTCATCTGAGGGAGTCCAGTTGTGCAATTGCCCAGATCACACTGACCTGTGGTCATACCTATGAGGAACTGTCATGATGGTTGATTGATGTCCAAGCCAATATGAGCGGTGTCATCCCTAGGTCATACCTATGAGGAACTATCTTGATGGTTGATTGATGTCCAAGCCACTGTGAGTGGTGTCATCTTTAGGGAGAGGGTCTGGGTTGTTTGAGAAAAGATCTCTGTGGTTTCTGCTCTAGATTCCTGCCTTGATTTCCTTCTGCCCCAGCTTCCCTCGGTGCTGCCCCATGACCTGTGGGAGTGTAAGCTGAAGTAAACCCTTTCCTTCCTTAAGCGGTGCTTGGTCATAGTGTTTACTCCTGCAATAGAGTGCCCGAATAGTAGGCAAGTACACTGCCCACATCCTCCATCTGAACAGGACCTTAACGTCAAGATTAAAGGGGAGGAAAGCTACAGATGGACCATGTGGGGTGACCACTGTCCTGCATCTACCCAGGGAGCTCCCTCACCCAGCAGCCTCTTCCTCTCAGCCTTCCTTGCTCAGCCCGTCCTCCTGGAGAAAGGTGCCCCCAATCTGGAAAGCATTGAGAGCGAATGGCTCCATCTCAGGCGCAATCATTACAAACCCCCTGGAGAATGTGTCTCCAAAATGAAATCCCCTGTCAAAACTTTTGTGAATGCTCCCTCCGTCTTTGTACTGGGATTGGCCTACGTTCACATTCTGCCAGTGAGCACTTGATGGGGACCAGATTCTCAGGGTGCGGCGCAGAGGGTAGCCAACCCCCAAGCCTCCTTCCTCCCTCTGCAAACCCTTGTGAAGCCTGTCTTCAACCTGGTCTCCAAAGGACAGCCTCTTCTGTGGTGGGGACTTGTCTCAAGCAGTAACATCATGTTCAGAGTTCAGAACGCATGGCTACTTGCTTGAGATAATTTCTCAAAAAAAAAAAAAAAAAAGAATCTCTCTGTGTGTATTGTGTTCTTGTGCGTGAGTGTGTGCTGTACCACACACGGAGACGCCAGAGGACAACCTCAGGTATTGGTTTTCTTTTTTTTTTTTTTAATATTTGTTTATTTATTATGTATACAATATTCTGTCTGTGTGTATGTCTGCAGGCCAGAAGAGGGCACCAGACCTCATTACAGGTGGTTGTGAGCCACCATGTGGTTGCCAGGAATTGAACTCAGGACCTTTGGAAGAGCAGGCAATGCTCTTAACCACTGAGCCATCTCTCCAGCCCCCCAGGTATTGGTTTTCACCTTCCACCTTGGTGGGAGACAGAATCCTGGGTTGTCCGCCACTGTTTCGCCAGGGAAGCTGGCCTGTGAGCTCCCAGGGGTCTCCTTTCGCTGCTCTCACCCCACCCCGAGAACACTGAGATTGTGGGCCGTGACTTTACGTGGGTTCCGGGATTGGGACTCAGATTCTCATGTCCACACAGGAAGCTTTCCGCCCACGTAGCCATCTTCCTAGTCTTCAGATGTTAGCCTTCCTGAAGGTGACTAAGGACAGAGAAAGTGACACTGGGTGTGATCCAGGGTGTGTACTGTGGCCAGGGTTCTGTGATGACATCACACAGAGGCCTGGGCTACTCAGCAAGTCTTAGGGAGTGCCAGACGGTCATGAGAATCTGGGTGGTCCCAGGCCTGGGAGCGGGGCTAGAATCATCTGTTAGAGTCCACGCTCAGATGCACTCTGCCTTAAGTCTCTAGGAGCGTGTGACATCACAGTCCACACCCCTACCTAGGAAAAACCCACTTTGCAGTTGGGAAGACTGAGGCATGTGGGTTCAGGCTGAAGATGAGTTCTATGGGGTTCCCTGGTCTGCTGGGCACGCCCAGGTCTCTGTTCTTAATCTCCCTGACATAATTTGGATGGTCCACAGGGGTGGGGGAGGAGCTGCTGTGTAGCCATATTCTCTGGATTGAAACATGTCCCCGTGGAAGGAGACTCATCAAGGCTTAGGATGTAAGAACTGGAGAGATGGCTCGTGGTTAAAAGCACTGGCTGCTTTTCCAGAGGACCCAAGTTCAAATCCCAGCACCCATATGGTGGCTCACAATCACCTATAACTCCGGTTACAGGGGATCTAACACCTTATTCTGGCCTTTGTAGGTACCTGGCAAGCATGTGGTGGACAGAAACCCGTGCAGACAACACACCTCAGATAGATAAAATCAAATAAAAATGTTTTAAAAGACTTGGGAAGAAAATACAACTCACAGGCACAAACAGAACTGGTGAGTTCAGGAAGTTCTGAAGCCTACAGGAGCCCTCTCTTTGGGAGATGATGGTCACACTCCCCAATAAGTCACCCGGACCTCTAAAGTTGCTTTGGCTTTGCATTTTGGGGTCAACTACAAGACAAACTAAAAGGCTTGAGGGAATTCCCAGAGTAGACCCCACTACGCACACCATCACCAGTGCACCCCACCTTCTTGGATGGAAAGGGAGCAGTGACCACCATTCACCCCCGAGTCCCTTTCCTGTCCTGACATCATAGACGTGCTCCAGGCCTCTGCTACACCCTAAGCTCTGCTCTCCCCACTGTGGTTGGGGTGCCCAACAGGTGTCTACTGCAGCCAGCCTGCACTGGAGGGGGCACTGTGAGCCCCATTTCTCCTGAGCATCCATGGTACCAGCCGATGTTGCCTACTACTGACCCTGCGGCCCTGGGCCACAAGTCCGTTCACTCGAGTCTTTTCCCAGCGGAAGCTCTCTACTCTGGACGGTAACAAAACCCACCACGGCTCCCAGGGTCTGGGCTTGTCTTGCAGACCTGAGCCATCCTTCTGGTTATGCACGAGTCCTTCGAAGTATCCAAGACAAGAGTGACCAGATATGGTGACGGCAAGTCCCACACAACCCGCGGTGGCTAGCTGCTTCCTGCATAGAAAATCTGTAGAGCTAAGTGGTTTCTCCTCATCATCAAGGGAAAATCACGGGGCTGGGGGAGACAGCCCAGTGGGCAATGCGCCTGCTGCCCACGTGTCAGGACCTGAGTTCTGATCTCCGGCACCCACTAACAAAAGCCAGGCATGATCACACATGACTATAAAACCCCAGCACCATGGGGGCGGGGTGTAAGCAGGGACAGGGTAATCCCTAGAGCTCACCAGCCAACCCGTCGAGTATAACCGATGAGCTCAGAACAGTGAGAAGACCCTTGGCAGAGGATGCTCAGTGTTCATCTCTGGCCTCTGCATGCATAGCTGAGAACCCCCTGCCCTCTGCCCCGAACAGAGAGGAGAAATCAGGTCAGCGTGCTGGTCTCCCTGGTGTCTAGGCTGTGTCACGGTAGACAGCCTCATAACCCGCCATACTCGGTGATTGCAGCCAAGAGCTAATGGTTCCTCTTCCCACAGTCTCTCTGGTAATCCAACGTTCTCAGCGAATAGTGTAATGCCTCTTTAAGACAATAACACTCCAGGTCTCTCCCTGGACCCCACCCCCAGAGTAGCATCAGGTCAAGGACTTTCTTAAGCTGCAGCACTTTCTTCTGCTGCCCTTTCCAGAAGGGGGGTCTGAAGCAACAGGGTCAACCCAGGCATGCAGAAGCCAGGCTTCTTTTTGCCAAGGGGAAGGGTCACAGCCATTTGGGGGGGAGGGGCAGCACAAGGTCGTGCTTGCAACCTGTGGAGGTGCTGCTTATCACCCACATGGGGTAGAGCCAAGTCACGTCAGTCTTACTAAGCAAGCGCAGTTGGAAGAGCCGGGCCTGGCCCCCTGCCATACTTTCCTGGACTTAATTCTCTCGCTCTCTCGCTCGCTCGCCCGTTCAGCAAACCCGGGAGAGCCGGCCTGTCTGCAGCGCACAAACTGCGCAATATTTGAGTTACTGAAAATACAAACAAAAGCCTTGAGGGACCCCGCCTCTGGAACTCAGGTTCATAGCTGGGGTTCGACGGGGAAGGATCAGGGGCTGGTGAATACTAGAGACTTAGCTCAGTCCCCAAAGTGCTCGCTTGCAAGTGTGAGGTCCCGACTTCTGTCTCTGGTACCCAGAGAAGATGCCAGGCATGGTAGCTGGTAGCATGCACCTGTAATCCCAGCACCAGGGAGGCAAAGACAGAGAGATCCGGGCACTAGAGGTCTAGGTTAGTCCCGTTGGTGAGCTCCAGGCCAATGAGGTCCCTGTCTGAAAAGAGGAGGATGGTGTTCCTAAGGATGGCACCACAGGGTTGTCTCTGGCTTCCACTTACCTATGCATGTGTGCTCATGCATACTGCACACATGGGCACATACAAACACACATGCAGAATACATGAACAAATAAATAAACCAGGGGCTGGTGAACTTGAGGAGAATTAGAATTATGGGTCTGAATTGCAAGGCTGGGGGAGGGACTGCATGTGGGAGGTCCAGCCTGGGCTACAGAGAAAGTAGCAGGTCAGCCTGGGCTACACAAGAAAACCTGGTCTCAGGGTTAGGAGCCCATTAGGAGTGTAGAAGGCCCCACCATGTACAAGACCCAGGTGACGTCTGTTTTCAGGACAAATGCAAGGTAGCCTGACTGCTTGGAGGAGCCACGAGGGGAACCTGAGCCTGCAAATCCCGGTCCCTTCTTCCCTATTGCAAAAAAAAAAAATGTACTTTTCCAACAAAACGGCTCGGACACGAGCACACACTGCCTGCACTTCTCTAGCAAGCCCTTCTTGTCATTCACTTCTTAAAATTTCTCGTTATAGCTGCACTTTTCCTGAACCAAACAAAAGCCCCCTTCTTGGAGGAATTGCTCCATGTACCCCTAAATACCTGCTTGCTACACCGAGGGTGCTTGCACCCTCCATCTCCTCGCTCCCCAGATCACTGAGGGACAAGGCCGTTGTCACCTGCCTGTGATCTCAGAGGAGCCTTTGTCTTTGTCTTTCTCTCTCTCTCCTTAAATTTAAGGGTAGGGAAAAGAGAGGAGGAGAGACAGAGGAAGAGGAAGAGAGATAAAGAGAAACAGAGAGAATAGAACACACACATTTACAGGTGCCTGGGGAGGCCGAAAGGAGCACAGGAGCCCCTGGAGCCAGAGTTACAGGCGCTGTGAGCTGCCTGACATGAGTTTGAGAACAGAATCTAGGTTTCTACAAGAGCAGCAAACACTCTTAGCCACTGAGCCCTCTTTCCAGCCCCTAAGGCTGGTCTTCTGACCTTCCTGAGACTGTATCTTCCTCTCTAGGCAGTGTTCATAGCCACCTACACTTCACAGGTATATCTCAAGGGTCAGCACGAGTGGATGTCGGTGTGGCCACAGGCATGAAAGGCAGGCTCCCTGTTTGCCTGTCTGAGCTCAGAAGCACAGTAAAGCAGTTAGTGAGACGGTCTCAAGCTGTCCCCGTCTGCCCCGCCCCCACACGTGTGTGTGTGTGTGTGTGTGTGTGTGTGCGCATGTGAATGCTTTTCCTGTGTGTAAGTGCACACGAGAGCACACCTATGTATACACATGTAGAGGCTAGACATCAACCTTGGCTCTCATCCCTCAGGTGCTATCCACCTTGCTTTTGGAGGCAGAGTCTCTCACTGGCTTGGAACTTACTGATTCAGCCAGGCCTGCCAACCAGTGAGACCCAGGGACCCACCTGATTCTGCCCTCTCAGTCCTGGGATTACAGGACCATGCCGCTACGTCGGGATAGTTTCATGTAGGCTCTGAGGATCTGACCAAACTCAGACCCCCCACACTTGTCAGGCAAGCATGTGACTGAGCCCTCTCTCCAGCCCAAGCCCCTTTTAACTCTGGCCAGCTGACCCTGAAATACTGTCACTCACTCCTAGAGTGGCAGAAGTGGGGGTATTCTCTGGTACCCGTCTTCCTAGAATGCTGTGACAGCTGAGAAGGCTCCACGCCTTGTGTCCCCCCGCCCCCCGGCTGAGGAGGTCTGGGCTCCAGCCCAGCTGCCTCACTTCCTCACCTGCCATATAAAAGCCATGCCTGCCTGTTGAGACCGGTGCCAAAGAAAGGGAAGATGCAGGCCGGTCCTGTCCCCAGCTGCCTAACTACGTGCTCTGTCCTACAGCTGGAGACTTCCCCAATTTGGAGATTAAAATGCTGGCCCTAGGCCAGGTGAGGTGGTGCCTGTCTGTAATCCCATCACTTGGGAGGTAGAGGCAGGAAGATGAAAAGTTGAAGGCCAGCCTCTTTAATGTGGAGAATCTGAGGCCAGATGGGGCTACATGAAACCCTATATAACAAAGTCAAAATCGGACTGGAGAAAGGGCCCGGTTGCTTGCCTTGCAAGCTTAAGAACCTGAGTGCATTACCCTGAAGATCTGAGTTCGGGTCCTAGAGAGCGGCACAAACACCAGGTAGTCCTGGAGGACCACCTCAGAAGGTGGAGACGGAATCCCCAGATCAAGCTGGCTACAGAGCCTGGCCGTCCCAGCGAGCTCGTGGTTTGGTGGAGAGACCTGCCTTGAGGGATAAGCTGGAAGAGCTGTAGATGATGGTTTCTGACATCTGCCCGAGGTCACCACATGCCTTTACACACATGTGTGCATGCACCTACACACACACACACACGAGCAAGACATATAGCTCTCCCATCTGAAATGAGCAAACACTAAAGTTTTGACCCAGTTTCTCAATTAAAAGCGGGGCAGGGCCTGGGAGATGTCTGTCACAGTCCACAGGCCAACGCACAGAACTATGGGATCGTGGATGCTACAGGAATGACAAAATGAGCGAATGAGTAGATGCAAAACAGGCGCCTCCCTCCGGGGCGCAACCAAGAACATTCCACAGGATGCAGTTAACAGACATGCATTCAGACCAGGGTCGCACACAATGATTCTGACATTTGTACAACTTCACAGGCTTATAAAATTGCTAAAAGACCATAAAAGGAGGCGATAACCCTAGAGGGTGTGCTGGAGAGAGAACATCTGGTAATCCTCCCCCCCTTTAAAAGTTTAATCAGGGTGCTAGGAACATCCTGGAGACGGCCAGTGGTGACAGTTGAACCCACAACGCAAAAGCACTCGATGGTACTGAACCACACACTTGAAACGAGCTAGCTACATTAATTCTCAGAGTGGGAGAGATGGCTGAGCGGTTATGCGTGCTTGCTGGTCATGTGGAAGACCAAGCTCCATTCCCAGCTCCCACGCTGGGCAGCTTAAAATCCGCTGTACCTGAAGCCCCAGGGGATCCGACAGAATCTTCTGGCCTCTGAGCACACCAGTGCTTCAGGGTACACACCCCCACACAAATACACACAAGTTCGCGTAATGTACAATAATTCAATCAATCTGAAAACCAGCTGAAGTGATCAGTTTTATCTTCTCTTCTCCCTGCGTGTGCCTGTGCCTATGTGTGCCCGGTACGCACACTTCCAGGGGCCAGAAGCCAGCCTCGGGTGTCAGCCTTCAGTCACTGGCCACAGTGTTTGGAGACAGTGCCATTAACTGACCTGGAACTCACCCAGTAGCCTAGCATGGCTGCCCAGGGAGCCTCGAGGCTTGTCCTGCCTCTGGGACCCCAGCATTGGAGTTACAAGGGCACATCACCATGCCTGGCTCTGTTTTGTTTGGCTTTTGACCTGAGTTCTGGGAACTGGTTCACCAGTTGAGCTCCTTCCTCAAGTTGGTATGGCTGTAGGCAATTTCATCTTACACAGCACTATTAAAGAGAAACTGGGAATCTCCTCAGCGGGCAAAGTGCTTGCCGTGCAAGGGTTGATGGCTCAGTGGTTAATAGCACTGACTCCTCTTCCAGAGGACCTGGTTCGACTCCCAGCACCCACATGGCAGCTCACAAGGTCTGTAACTCCAAGATCTGACACCCTCACATAGATATACATGCAGACAAAATACAATGCACGTAAAATAAAAATAAACAAATTAAAAAAAAAACAGTTCGGATCTTCCAGACCTACAAAAAGCTGCACACAGTGATAAACGTCTGTACTTTCAGGACTCCTATAAAGGGATGTGAGACCAAGACCAGGAGAAGCCAAAAGACCAGCTATCCTGGAGGGAGGAGCAGGAAGGCCAGCTATCCTGGAGGGAGAAGCCAGAAGGCCAGCTATCCTGGAGGGAGAAGCCGGAAGGCCAGCTATCCTGCAGTACTCACCAGCTAACAAGAGACCTGGTCTCAAACAAGGTGGACCTCCAACGTCTACACGTATGCCATGCCCCATGCACCTACAAGCACACTATTTAAAGAAGAGATAGCCTGAGTTCAGTTCCCTGTACCCACCCGGAGTGGCTCACCATCCCGTGTGAGTCTAGCTGCAGAGGATCCATGGCCTCCGTGTGCACCTGCACCTGTGTGTACACTCCTGTATTAAATTAAGTACATGCACATTAAATAATAATATGGGACAGGACACACTGCCCCTATGCTGCCTGGTGGTACGTAATAAAACCCTTCTCTCGGTCTTTTCCTGTAGTAAGTAGCTGCGGGCCTCTTCCCACAGCCCGGCTCATGGTTGCCTGGCTAGCTTATGCCCCAAAATAACGACACACAAACTCTATTCTTTTAAACACTGCTTGGCCCATTTCTGTTCATGTATGTAGCACCCCAAGGTGCGCTTACCGGGAAGATTCTAGCCTACGTCCATCCTGGGTCGGAGCTTTATCGCGTCTGCCGGGGAGAGGGGAGCATGGCGTCTGCTCCAGAGAGGAGCTGCCTTGCATCTGAGTTCACTTCCTCTTCCTCCCAGCATTCTATTCTGTCTACTCCACCCACCTAAGGGGTAGCCTATCAAATGGGCCAAGGCAGTTTGTTTATTGACAAATGACCTTCCTCCATCATTTCCCTTTTTTCTGTTTAAACAAAAAAAAAAAAAAGGAAGGCTTTAACTTTAACATAGCAAAATTACATATAACAAAACAGTTATCAAGTAAAAATTACAATATTTACATCTATTTTATCTTTATCATAACTAAGGAAAACTATAACTATCTATCTATTATTCAACTCCATCAAAGACTCCAGAAGAATACAATATTACCTAAGCAAACAAAAAGTAAGCAACTTCTAAACTCTAGAAATGACAGAGACATCTCACTGCCTGGACAGTCACCCAAAGTTCCTCTGTACCGTTGGGGCATCCATCTTCGGCCTAAAAGTCCATAGTATCCAGAGACGTTTCCATGAAGCAGGAAATTTAAAGGCAGTTCAGTCACTATCTGCTGTGTCCTGCAGAATGTCTTGCAGACTCTTTCATGAATCAGGAACCCCGAAAGATCATCTCACCTTTAGGCAAGTTCAGCAGTCCTCTCTCTGCGGGTTCTTTGTGTCCAGTTTATAAAATAGTCCAGGCAAGAGCAGTTTCTTGCCCAAATGGCTATCAAACTCCATAAGGATCCTCTTCGATGCCCATCTTCTTCTTGAAGTAGATTGGTGCTGCCAGGAGCAGAGTGTCTCATTGTCATGAAAAACCCTAAGTTATTAAAACATTTAAAATACCATATTCTCTAGCCTTTGAAAGATATGATGAATGCCTATCTGAAATATATGCATGCACATCTAGAAAATCTAACTAACATGACTACAAGCTTGACTATTATTGATAATTATCTATTAACAACCTATACACATTACATTTTTAAGTGAACTACACAATCACAATACCTTAATCAATATCAGAAATACATATACATATAATAAAATTGACCTTAAATTAATGTCAGTAAACCAAGATTCATATCAATGCAAATTATTCACATCTATATCATCTCCCTCTTGAAATGTAAAAGAACATTTATAAACAATATTTGGGAATATGGGCGCAGTTTTTTCTCTCCAAACTGCTTCCTGCTGAATGGGGGCGCTGTTAATCAAGTCTTTCATGGTATAACCTGTGTGCTAGGTTCCTCTCAGTCGGCAGTTGAGCAAAGTAATTTTTTGAAGGTGTTCACAGCAACCCTTCAGGAGGACGTGGTCTATCATACCATATCGTGATCAAAGAAGCAATCCACAGTGTCTCATCTTCTGTGAAAACAAAAGAAGAAACTCTTTTCCAAAGTATCATATCCTTAGATCCAAATTCTGAAGTCAAGGTATTTTGAAAATATCTATCTTGGATTAGTTCAGCAACATTTATAAACAAATATCTTTTAGCAGCTGTTGCTCCTTCCTCAGCATTCAAACAATTCAAAGAGAGCATAATAGCATACAGTATCAAGATTCTCATTGTATTTTCCATCTTTGTGCAGCTTTATTTTAACCTCTATTTCGTTTACTTTTACTTTTATTTTATATTTTATGTATATCTTCGTCCTGGAATAACTCTTTAGACCAGGCTGTCCTTGAACTCTCAGAGATCAGTTTGTCTCTACCTTCTAGGCACTGGGATTAAAGGCGTGTGCTACCACACCTTGAAGTCTCAGAGGTCAATCTCCCTCTGCCTCCCAAGTGTTGGGATTAAAGGTGTGTACTACCACACCCAACTACTCTCTTTCTTCCTTATTTTACTTTTAGGAACTTTAACTTTCAGCCTGCATATATTTTTAAACACACTGTAAATCATTTAAAGTTTTCTTTGTCTTTGAATCTCTCTTTACTGTATATCTCTCTTTTTCTGACCACATGAGTCTTTAATTTACCAAGCAATATCAGTAGGACGAAAGCCGTGGCTTTGACAGCTGGATTCAGCACATTCCTTAGCTTTCCAGCCTCATGGCTGAGGTACTGGCTGTAGCCATGTTTATCACCACAACTCTGTGGCGTTTCAAGGTCCTTGCCAGCACACAAGCTACAACACTCAAATGCTCTCTCTGTAGCTGGCCCTCCTGCCTCAAAGAATCAGAGTTTGCCCTGGCAGGGCGGCCCAGAAAGCCGGTATTTTAAAACAGCACAACTTTTTTCCTGCTACGGCTGAAAACAAACAAGCATGCAGTCAGCTTTTATCAATACCATTTAAGTGTTTCTTGGCAGGAACTCTTAATGAGCTGCAGGATTTTGCAGCTAAAGCTGAGTCAGGAAGCCTCTCTTAGATGAGAGCGCTTGCTTGCTTCTAGCAAGCAGGGCAGACCCAAGAAATTGCTGCTACCAAGAAAACATGTTTTACTCTATTCTTTCCCAAGCTTTCTCAGGCTTTCTGTGGATGCAGTTATCCACGTGGGCGCCATCTGTAGTAAGTAGCTGCGGGCCTCTTCCCACAGCCCGGCTCATGGTTGCCTGGCTAGCTTATGCCCCAAAATAACGACACACAAACTCTATTCTTTTAAACACTGCTTGGCCCATTTCTGTTCATGTATGTAGCACCCCAAGGTGCGCTTACCGGGAAGATTCTAGCCTACGTCCATCCTGGGTCGGAGCTTTATCGCGTCTGCCGGGGAGAGGGGAGCATGGCGTCTGCTCCAGAGAGGAGCTGCCTTGCATCTGAGTTCACTTCCTCTTCCTCCCAGCATTCTATTCTGTCTACTCCACCCACCTAAGGGGTAGCCTATCAAATGGGCCAAGGCAGTTTGTTTATTGACAAATGACCTTCCTCCATCATTTTCCTGTGGTTATTGTTATTAGATTTCTGGGGCTTAACCTCAAGGGCTCATGCCTGCCAGGCAAGCAGTCCACCCATGACCTCCATCTTTGCCCTAACGCCTCTAATTTTCTTTAGGACTGGAATTGGCTGAGCTGGAAACACAGGCAAGGAAAAATGATGACAAAAGCCCACAGTGTAAAAAACACTTGATAGCCCAACAGTGACAAGTAGGTCTGCTTTGTGACCTGCCCCAGAATCTCTCCTGACCCCCGCGACAAAGATGATCTTCCTTTAGACGGGAAGTGACCAAGCAGGGGACTGGCATACAGAGGGCTGAGGACTCTGGGGACAGAGTAATGGGCCTAGGGTCTCAGGTCTTCATGTGAACAGGATGTCTTACCAGGACCCCACCCTCCTCATGTCACAGAAGCACCCCAAGCGGTGAGTGTCATCGAGAGTTCCAACTTCCACAACAGCCCCTTTGGGTGTGTCCGAGGAGTCCAGGGTAACTAGAGAGAGTACTGGGTACCAGAACATGAGAAGAAAGGTTGAAGGGGTGGAGAAGGGGGAATCCCTTCCCCCCAGGGCCACATCTGTCAGTGGCCCCTCAGATCTGTTTGGTCTCTGTGCTCTGGCTCAGGGCAAGATGGAACTTTGTGCCGCCTGCATCTTCAGGGCCCGCTCAGAGAGACTGCTCAAGGACACACACTTCTCCTGGATGTGGACGGGCTATCTGCTACCTATGTTTCAGCCTCTCCCTCACACCCTGTTTCTGGCCTCAGTGCCCCACTGTCAGCTACGGCCTGGGATGAGACAGGAAGATAACCCCCACTGGGCTGGGACGAAGGCTCAACCGGGAAAGCACCCGCCTCAGAAGCATGAGAACCCGAGTTTAATCCCCAGAAACAAAGCTGAAAAGCCACAGAGAGTGGTCCATGCTTGTGATGCCAGTGCTGGGGAGGAAAGACAAGGGGATCCCAGTCCTTAGTAGCCAGCCAGCCTAGCCGGAACAGCGGGCTCCAGGGCCGGTGAGAGACCCTGTCTCTAAAAGAAAGGTGGCTAAGGAATGGAGGACGACATCCCAACTTAACCCTCTGTCCTCCACACTTAGACACACACACTGCACACCACACATTCACGGACACACAATGAAAAGGGACAAGGAGAAGGGTCACTGCTTAAAAAGGTATAGGGGCCACGCCACTATGGCTGGGGACACACTAGGCAATGCATTCCTTCCGCCCACAAGAATCTCCCTACCCATGTCTGTCTGTCTGTCTGTCTGTCTCTCTGTCTCTCTGTGTGTGTGTGTGTGTGCATGTGTGTGTGTGTGTGTGGTGTATGCATGTGCACTTGCTCACAGCCCATTTGGAGGCCATAGATTGACACTGGTGTCCCCTTCACTTACTTCCCACCTTAGTTTTTTGAGACAGTGTCTCTCCCAGAGGCTGGAGATGGCTCTTTCAGTTAGACAGACTGGCCGGTGAGCCTCAGGGACCAGCCTATCTCTGCCTTCCCCAGCATTGGGGTTACAGATGTGTGCCCCCAAGGCCATATTTATGTGGGTGCTGGGGGATCAGAACCTAGTCCACAGGCTTGTGCAGCCAGACTTTACCCACTGAGCCTTCTCTCCAGCCCCTCCGGTGGTTTTGGGAGTGGCATCCCACTTCAACTGTGCCATGGCACCTCCTCCCTGCCCAGGACCTGTATTCCAAAGGCTCCTTGTCCTTCTGCATCCCCTGGCCTCTCTGCCCACGTCTGCTTGGAATTCCCGTCGAACTGGGAGTTGTGGATGTGGGCTTTCTCCCCCGCCCCCCGCCCCCCGCCCAGGGACTGTGCCCAGGTTTCTGATACCGCTGTGATGACCAGGGGGTGAACATGAGCTGGATATTTGCCCAGAGACTTCAAAATGAATAGCCACAGAGTCTGATTCCAAAATAGCATACATTAACAACCTGGAATCCATTCCGTCCTGATCCCGTTAGGCAGGAGGAAACGCAGGCTGAAGCCAAATAAAAGGCATCCTGGAACCCTTACGGTCTCCTCCGTGGAAGACAAAGGCAGCGCGGGACATTATGGGATGGACGTGCCTAATAAACGACGTGTTGGCATCTCCCTTCCACGGGGACGCGGATTAACAGCAGATGTTCTACACGCATGCCGACTTGTATGCTAATGGAAAACAACTGTGAGGCTCTGCAGACAGGAATTCCATACATGCAGACCAGGGCCCGGTCCTGCAGCTGCCGGCGGGACAGCAGTGGAGGCAGAGCAGGCCGAGGGGGGCTCAGGCCCCAGCCCTCCCCTGCAGGGCTGCTGATGGGGTTGGGGGACCCTTAGCTCAGGGTCAGTGATGATCCAGTTCCTGCTCTGCTCCGAATGGGGACCACAGACTTCAAGGGGATGGAGCAGGACGCTGAACGCCTTGGGTTCCCGGGAAGGTGAACCAAGAATTCAATTTGGTTCCTCTAGGCTGTGTTTGACAACTCCTTCGGAGGGGGTCAAAGGACCCTTTCATGGGGGTCACAGATCAGATATCCTGCATATCAGATAGTCATATCACGATTCATCACCATAACAAAATGACAGTCATGACGTCCCAATGAAAATAATTGTATGGCTGGAGTCACCACCACAAGACGAGCTGTATTAAAGGGTCACAGCGGCAGGAAGGTTGAGAACCACCACCACTCTACTGGATGGATTGGAGAAGACATCCTGGCATAAACTCTGTCCTTCACATGTGTACAGACAAGTGAGCACACGCATACACTACACCACACACACACACACTGGGCATGAACACACATCACACACGCATACGTGTATGATGACTGATCTTAATTGTCAGCGTCATGGGATTTAGGGTCACCATGGAAACAGACCTCTGCACCTGTCTAGGAAGGATTATCATGGTTAGGTGAGTTGAGAGCTGGTGAGATTGTTCAGAGGGTCAAGGCACTTGCCGCCAAGCCTGACGACCTGAGTTCAGTCCCTGGGACCCACAGGGTGGAAGGAGAGAACTGACTCCCACAGGTTGTCCTCTGACCTCCACAGGTGTGCGTGTGCACACACAAACACAGACACGCAAATAAAAATCAATGTGACTTTTTTTTTTTTTTTTTTTTTTTTTTTACAAAATTAAACAGGCAAAGTTGTTAAAGTGGGAAGATCCATCCTAAATGCGGGCTGGGGTTCTGAGCTGCATAAAAACGGACAGAGTGATCCGAGTGACAGTGATCCTCTCCACCCCTGCGCTTCCGGACTGCGGGCACCCCTGCCGCTGTGCCTCCCCGCCATGCGGAGCCTCGCCCTCAAAATGGGAGCCAAAATCAACCCACATTTCTGTAAAAATTCATTCATTTCTTGTGTGTATGATATGGGGTGTGTATGTGTGTGCGCATGCCACAACACGCACATGCAGGCTGGAGGACAGCTTTTGGGGTTCAGTTCTCTCTGTCCACTGTGCGTTCTGGGGATGAGACTCAGGTCTTCGGGCTTGCGTACGGAGCAGACGTTTTTCCCCCCTCAGCCACCTCTCCAGACCCTTTCTTTCCCTACGGTGATTTTTCAGACATTTCCTTACAACGAGAAAAGTAACTAAGCATGCTAGCTGGTCCTTTGCCAACTTGACACACAAGCTGGAGCTGTCTGAAGGGAGGGAGCCTCAATTCAGAAAAACGCCTCCATGGGATCGGGCTGTAAGGCATTTTTTAAACTAGCAATTGATGCAGAGTTTCCTGGGCTGGCAGTCATGGGTTCAATAAGAAAGCGGGCTGAGCAAGCTATGAGGAGCAAGTCAGTAAGCAGCACCCCTCCATGACCTCTGCATCAGCTCCTGCCTCCAGGTTCCAACCCTGCTTGATCGAGTTCCCGTCCTGATTTCTTTCAGTGATGTGGTCGTGTAAGCCAAACAAATTTGGTCACGGTGTTTTGTTGCAGCAACAGAAACCCTAACTAGGACACGGAGTTAGGACTCTTGAGGGTGCAGATGATGAAATAAAGTCACCAAGGCGGTTATCAGACACGAGCAGCCGCAGGGAAGGAGGATGAGAGTTAACAACAGGCTGGGACGCAAAAAGATAAGCGGGGGACCACAGCCTTCCATGAGCTCTCAGGCCCAGGTCCGTGGAGAAGTTTGGTGTCTCCTGCAGTCACTCACACTGGTGCACTCGTGTGTGTGCGCGCGCGTGTGCGCATGTGTGTGCGCGTGTATGTGCACGTGTGTGCACGTGTGCAAGCGTACTTGTGGAGAACAGAGGAAAACTTTGACCATTGCTCCCCAGATACCATCTGTCTAGTTTTGTGGGGTTTCGGGTTTTGTCTTGTACTTCGCTTGTTCTGTTTTTGAGACAGGGTCTTGTTAGGTATCCCTGGCTGGCCTGGAACTTGACATGTATATCAGGCTGGCCTTGAACACACGGAGTTCTTCCTAGAACTGGGATGACAACTGTGTATGACCACGCCCAGATTTTTTTTTAAAATGTGGATTCTGAGGATGAAGCTCAGGTCACCATGCCTGCAAGGCAGGTTCTTTATCAGCTGAGCTATTTCCCAAGTCCCAAATCTACTCCTCAAATAGATGCCTGACTTTGGGAAGTGGTTCTAGACACGTATGTGATCTCGTAAGACAACCCTTGGCTGTGTAACTGATTCAAAAACAGTGTGTCCTGGGCAGGGAAGACGGCTCAGTGCACACAGCGCTCACAGCGCGTGTCAGGATTGGGGTTCAGATTCCAAAAGCCTGGTGGAAATGGCCGCCTGCTTGTAATTCATCGTTCAGGAGGTGGAGATGGGGGTGGGGTCCTGGAGCAGCTGGCTAACTACACCATCCAAATTGATAAGCTCTTGGTCCAGGACGAGACCCTGCCTCTATCAATACAGCAGACAGTGACTGAGAAAGTACCGGATGCTGACCTACGGGCTTCATGCACATGTACTTAGGTGCACATGTTCACACACACAGGTGAACACACACATGCACACATGCACAGACACACACAGAGATGGGGAACACACATGGACATATGCACAGGCACACACACACCACATACATATGAAAATAATTATATTCTTGGTTGGACTTACTGGTGCATAACGGCACTCCCAGCATGCTAGAGGCTAAGACAGGAGGACCGTGAGTTTTAGGGCAAAACTCTGTCTCAGATAAACAAGGATTATGGTGTAGTTCAGCGGCAGAGCAGTTTCTCAGCATGCGCAAAGCCCTGGGTTTGATCCCAGGACACAAGACACACACTCCAAAGATTATTACATTTACTGTGTGTGCGCACACGCATGTGAATGCACACACGCACACACATGGAGGTCTGAGGACAACTTGGAGTCAGTTCTCTCCTCCAATCATGTGGGTTCTGGGGACAGAACTCCAGTCGTCAGGCTTGGTGGCAAAAACCTTTAGCCAGTGAACCATCTTCCCGGCATGGAATTCAAAGATAGCCTCGAGATGCAAACAGATGAGTACATGGACTGACTGATACACAGACAAAGCATCATGAATCTACAGACACCAAAGACAAAGACAAAATCTGACAGATTAGCAAAGGACAGAGTTGCCTCCAAAGACATTCTCAAATGCCTCTGAAAAGCAACTACAGAGGCCAGAAGATAATGGCATAATGTCTCCCAAAGGACAGAGAGAAATAGCCATAGACCAAGAGGGTGGCTTTTATTCTTATTTTTAGACTTATTTGTTTTATTTTCTGTGTATAAGTGTTTTGTCTGCATGTATATATGTGTACCATGTGCACACCTGATGTGCACAGAGGTCAGAAGAGGATGTCAGGTTCCCTGGAACGAGAATTACAGATGTTTGTGAGCCACCATGTGGGTGCTGGGATCAAAGCCCGGGTCCTCTACAAGAGCAGCCATTGCTTGTAACTGCTGAGTCATCTCTCCAGCCTCTGAGCACGCGTTTTTTTTTTTTTTTTTTTTTTTTTTTTTTTTTTTTTTGGTTTTTCGAGACAGGGTTTCTCTGTGGTTTTGGAGCCTGTCCTGGAACTAGCTCTTGTAGACCAGGCTGGTCTCGAACTCACAGCGATCCGCCTGCCTCTGCCTCCCGAGTGCTAGGATTAAAGGCGTGCGCCACCACCGCCCGGCTGAGCACGCGTTTTTATACATAGCTAAACTATCATTCAAGAGTAATGGTACAATTCAATAATTTGGAGATAAACAAGACTGAAAGGAGCCAAAATTTAAGTTGTATTAGAAAAATGCAAATTTCAAAATGAGTTACAATCTCTCATCTCTGAGTTTGCAAAACTTAGTAAGTCTGGGCCCAGTGAGAGGCTCAGCAGGTAAGATGTCTGCTGTCATGCCTGAGGACCTGAGTTCAATCCCCAGGACAGACACGGTGGAAGGAGAGAGCAGACCCCCACCTGACCCTCACATGTGTGTCCTGACGTGCGCTCCCACACACATGCACACACACAAAAGCGAATAAATACAATTTAATAGAAAAAAAATAGGAAGGCTTGGTGGTGGTGGCACACACCTTTAATCCCAGCGCTTAGAAGGCGAGGCAGGCAGATCTCTGAATTCAAGACCAGTCTGGTCTACAGAGCAAGTTCCAGGACAGCTGGGGCTACACAAAGAAACCCTGCCTCCCCCCCAAATATGAAGCCCCACACCACCAATTACTGGCCGGGCTATGGAGTGATGGAGAACTTTGTTCACTGCTGGTGGGGTGGAAGTTAGAACTCTGAGCTTGGAGAAGAACCGGCAGCATCTACCAGAGTTAGACAGGGGCTGGCAAGACGGCTCGGTGGATAGTGTCTGCCACACAAGCGTGACACCTGCTTGCATAGCTTTGGTACCCATGTCAAAGACAGCTGTGGACGTGCGTATCTGTGATCCCAGTGTTGGGGAGAGGAGAGAGGCGGCTCTCTGGTACTCCCTGGCCAGCCAGTCCAGCCAATCAGTGACTCAGGCTCACTGAGCAACCCTGTTGCAATCAATAGAGATAACCTCACGCCAACCTCCGACTTTTGCATGTGCACACACACACACACAACACATGCACATACTCGTGCGTACATACTCACACACGTTTACACTTGCGTGCACACATACACACGCCCTACATGTGTGCACACAAATCCACACACATGTGTGCATCACACACACATGCATATACACAGACAAACTCATACACACACATTGTACAAACATAAACACACAAAAAGTCACAAAGAAAACATAATAGTGGTTTAGTCTTGGGAAGCTTTTGTTGATGAGCACAAAGCCCCAAAGTTGAGCAGGCACATTGGTGAATCCCAGCATTTGGGAGGAGGAGGCAGGTGAATCTCTATGAGTTCGAGGCCAGCCTGGTCTACATTCTGAGTGCCCAGACAGGTAGGGCCACACAGAGAAACCCTGTCTTGAAACAAAAACAAGAAATGCCCCAACGTTGCTCCCTGAAGTTCCACTCACAATTGTAAGAAAACATTTGCCTTTCGTAAGCGTCAGATAAACAAACCGGAGTGCATGCGTGTTGGGAATGTTATAAAGCCGTTAAATGTCAGTGGGTGGAGAAAGGACTTGTATGGCTGGGCCTCACGAATGTCTGATGTGAAAAGACAAGCTGTGCCGACAACGTCAGCAAAACTTCACCAAAAAACAAAACAAAAACAGGGTCTCACATACATCAGGCTGGCCTTAAACTCCATCTGCAGTCAAAGATGACCTTGAACTCCCAGCGCTTCTACATCCACCTCCATATCACTCATTGGGATCACAGGCACGCCGTGCCATGCGTGGCTCAGTTATACAAATTTATATACAACACAAAAGCACAAAACTTAGCCTGAGGAAGATACACACTAACCATAAGTTAGTGTTATGCTTAGGAAGGAAAAAGAGGAAGGGGGGGGGGGGGCTGGAGAGATGGCTCAGTGGTTAAGAGCACTGCCTGCTCTTCCAAAGGTCCTGAGTTCAATTCCCAGCAACCACATGGTGGCTCACAACCATATGGAATGAGATCTGGTGCCCTCCTCTGACCTGCAGGCATACACACAGACAGAATATTGTATACAAAATAAATAAATAAACATTTTTTTAAAAAAAAAAAAAAGAGGAAAGGGGCCAGCAAGGTGGCTCAGCAGGTAAAGGGGCTTGCTGATTATACTGAGAGCATGAGTTCAGTCCCTGGGACCCACATGTGGAGGGAAAAAAAATTCCTGAAATTGTCCGCTAACCTTTACAGGGATGTTGTACACACGGGGGAGGGGGGCGGAGGGAGAGAGGGAGGGAGAGGAAGAGATATGGGGTTGGAGACATGGCTCTTAGCCACTGAGTCACGTCTCTTGTTGCTCTTGCAGAGGACCTGGGTTCAATTCCCAGCACCTACAAGGCAGCTTAGCTCACAGCTGCCTTAACTCCAGATCCAGTTCTGACGCCCTCTTCTGGCCTATGAGGGCACTACATGTACGGAGGGCACAGACATACAAGCAGGCAAAACACCCAACCACATAAATTAAAAATACATACATCTTTTTAAAATAAAAAGAAAAGAAAAAGCATATAGAATATGTTTATAACTATACGGCTTGGTCTACATAGCAAGACCCCGTCTCAAAAAGAAGAATACATTGCCCTGGACTTTTTCAAAATAAAAGTCAAGGAAACAGTGAAGCAAATATGACTTAATGCTAACAGCTATTTAATCTCAGCGGTTGGTATATGAGTATTTTATGGGGTGTTTTATTTGCTTCTTAGCTCAGAAATATTTCTTACATAAGGTTTAAAAATTAAGAGTTTAATATTACCGTCAGGATGTCAGGAGGCTGGCTAAAGCTGACTGTGCCCGCCTGCCCTGTGTGGTGACCTGCCTCTGCAAGGGGGCATTCCATGGTTTTCTTCTAGGCTATTTTTGGCACAGATGACAGATACTACCACATGAAGCCCAACTGAAGGGACAAAAGGGACTAACTTTTAAAGACAGAAATCCACAAAGATAAAAAAAAAAAAAAAAAAATCCAACACAGAAACTACAGAAAAACAGGTGCTGAGCATGCCCAGTCTGGGAAGGCAAAAGCGGGTGCACTGTGCGCACCCGCAATCCCAGCTCAGAGGGTGGGACAGCATGGTGTGCTTGAGGGCATCCTGGTCTACACAGTAAGACAAGGACTGTAGACACAGGTGGAGTCAGAGACAGGGACAGAGACAGAGACAGGACTCAGCAGGTTAAGGTGTCAGCGGCCAACTCTGATGACCTGAGTTCAATCCTTAGGACCCACAACTGATTCCTGAATGTTGTCCTCTGACCTACACACACACACACACAACCTATAAAAACAACATGCTTGCCGGGCGGTGGTGGCGCACGCCTTTAATCCCAGCACTCGGGAGGCAGAGGCAGGCGGATCTCTGTGAGTTCGAGACCAGCCTGGTCTACAAGAGCTAGTTCCAGGACAGGCTCCAAAACCACAGAGAAACCCTGTTTCGAAAAAAAAAAAAAAAAAAAAAAACAAACAAACAAAAAAAACATGCTTCTCTCAGTAGAAAAAGAAGATGAGCAGGAATTGGGGGGTGAGGGGGAAAGAGAGAATGAGAAAGAAAGAAAGAAAGAAAGAAAGAAAGAAAGAAAGAAAGAAAGAAAGAAAGAAAGAAAGAAAGAGAGAGAGAGAAAGAAAGAAAGAAAGATGGGGAGGAAGGGGACAGCAGGAGGAAAAAGGGGAGAGGAGGAGGGTGCCCTGGTTTGGCAGCAGGAAGGGCTGATAAATTCTGGACCCTGCAGAGCCCGGTCCCTAGTGGCGTGTGGCATGGACTTGGACTTGAAGGGAGAGAACACAGAGGTGCTGAGTGCAGACCGGGTTCGTGCGGGAGGACATCCCTGGGTACTGTCCTCTCCTCGGGCAGAAAACTGGACTCTCTGCGGAGGGCAAAAGCAAATCGCTCACTACTGAAAGAAGCCAGCCGTGGAGAGGATGGAGAGTGTGGTGAGACCAGCGAATGAGGTGTGAATTGATGCACTGACTTGCCGGATGGTTCCCACCCTTCATTCTCCCGGCTCCGCTTCCAGATGGCCGGTGGCCAGACACACCCAGCAGGTACAGTTAGACACATTTCCTGAGGAATCTGTTCACGTCAAGAGGAGGTCTTAACGGCTTGTTACACATACACTAACTACACACTGCACCTCCACGCTCTCACGCACAGACACACATGCCGATGGACAGGCACTGCTCCTCAGCTTACAGTGAGTTTACATCTCCACAAATCCTTCATATGTTGAAAATACTATTAAGTCAAAGGATGTTAAATATGGCTGGAGTGTAGCTCAGTAGTAAAGTGCTTGCCTGGAATCCCCAAGTCAGGGTCTGAGGGTGTGGCTCGGTGGTAGAGCATTTGTTTGTCTGAGGGAGATGCTGAGTTCAACCCTCAGCGCTGTGGGGGCGGCGGCGGGGGTGGAGAAGGTCCCAGCAACAATTAAAGAGCAAAGAGAGGCTATTCTCTCGGAGGCTGACTAGTTGGGAAGACAAACACACAGGCAATTAAGACAGCAGTAAGAAAACTGCAGAGCTATAAAGGAGTGTGGAACAAGAGGCCCGGGCAATAAACGATTGCATTATAAAAGGCAGAGCGAGCACGAAATTCTGGAACATTCCAAACCCACATCGGGAAATACAGGCAATATTTGGCCATAAAGAACATTGAGGGGATTCTTGTGTGAGCTAGGAACCAAGAGCCAAACACATTCCCTGGGACACAGAGCTAGAGACTCTTCTAGAAGCCCCTGGAACACGTTAGCTGGGAGGTGGGAGGGTCTGAGCCATGGATTCCAGGATTTAAGGACTCCAAGGAGCATGTGGGCACACGTCATGAATTGAAATGAACAGTGGAAGAGTCGGCTGGGAGGAAGCTGTCCTCATGCTCTCTTGGAGGGGACATGAGAGACGATGACCTCAGACACAAGATTCATGTGAGCTAGAATCAGGTAGTCCCGTGATTGATTGATCACACCCACCCACATGTGACCACTGTGAGACTTCAACCACCAGGTCCAGATGGCCCTGTCATTCAGCCATGGGCATTGCCGGAGCAAAGCTCAAGGCCTGATGACAGGAGAAAGACCCCCTAGGTGAGACCTCATCGGAGGGCAGAACCATAGCATGCCTCTCTATTAGAGACCAGCACCTCCTCCACCTTTTGACTCAGAGCTAATGCTCACACAGGAATCTTTTAAATCTTGGGTTGTTTTTTAAAAGATTCTTTTAAAATATGCATGTGTGTGCTTACATGAGTGTTGTGTACCATGTGTGTGCAGATGCCTGGAGAGGCCAGAAGAGGGCAGCAGATCACATAGAAATAAGAGTTACAGATAGTTGTGAGACACAGCAAGAGTTCTCTTAAGAGCAGCATTGCTCTTAAATGCTGGGCCATATCTTTAGCCCCTACTTATATTAATATTTATTTATTTGCTGTGTCTAGAGAGAAAGAGAGTGTGTGTGTGTCAGGGCACATATGTTGGAGTCAGAGAACAACTTGTAGGAATTCTCTCCTTTCAATGTATGGCTCCAAGGACAGACCTCAGGTTATCAGGCTCGGGAGCAGACACCTTTACCCACTGAGCCATCTTGTTTGCCATATTTATTGCATATATATACATATATAGTATATATTGTGTGTGTTCATATATACAAGCATATGCATGCATGTGGGGGCCAGACGTCTGCACTGAGGATCTTCCTCAGTCACTCTCTGCTATATTCTTTGAGACGAGGTCTCTCACTGAACCTGGAGCTCACCATTTCTGTGAGGCTGGCTGGCCAATGAGCTCCAGGAAACCTGTCTCCGCCTCCCAGGTTTTGGGGTTATAAGTGCATACCCCCATGCCTGACTATTTCCTATGGCTTCTAGAGATCTGAACCCAGGTTTTTACTGCTGCCGGGCAAGCAAAAATGCTGAGCCATCTCCCCAGTCTTCAAGGGTAGCATCTTTATGATACACGGGAATAGCGAACACAAGGTCAACCTTTGCAAACTGTGCTGCCTAGTCTTCACACCAGTTTGACACAAGCTAGGTTCCTGTGGGAAGACGGGATCTTTTTTTAAAAAGATCTATTTATTTATTTATATTTATTTATTTAGTATACAGTGTTCTGCCTTTATATGTGCCTGCAGGCCAGAAGAGGGCACCAGATCTCATTATAGATGGTTGTAAGCCATGTGGTTGCTGGGAACTGAACTCGGGACCTCTGGAAGAGCAGTCAGTACTCTTAACTGCTGAGCCATCTCTCCAGCCCAAGATGGAATCTTAATTAAGAAAATGCCTTCATAGGATTGGCCTGTGTGATATTTTGTTTGTGCTGTAACAAATAAAGCTTGCCTGAAGATCAGAGCTAGCCACTAGTTAACTACAGAAGCCAGGCAATGGTGGCACACACATTTAATCCCAGGACTTGGGAGACAGGCAGATGGGTCTCTGTGAGTTCAAGGCCACCTTGAGCTAAACGAGATTGAATCAGTCTAAAAGAGAAACAGAGCTCACACATTTGATCCCAGCACTTGGGATCCCACCCTTTTAATCTCAGCACTTGGGAGTTGGAGTCAGGAGTGATGTGGCTGGGCCGAGAAAGGAGTATAAGGCAGGAGACAAGAGCTCACAGCATTCAGTCTGAGGATTCGGAGGGGCAGGCAGTCCTGTCCTATGGCCTGAGGTCTGGTCCTTTAGTCTGAGGATCCAGTAGAGGTAAGAACTAATGGCTGGCTGCTCTGCTTCTCTGATCTTTCAGCTTTCACTTCCTAATATCTGACTCCGGGCTCTTATTACTAAGACCAATTAGAGTTTACGCTACAGGCCTGTAGGCAAGACTGTGGAACATTCTCTCGATTGATGCCTGAGGTGGGAAGGCCCAGTTGTTGGTGGTGCCAGCAATGGGCAGGTGGACCCAGATGGTACGAGAAACAAGCTGAGCAAACCATGAGGAGCAAACTGAGGAGCAACCTAAGCTGTGCTCTTCCATGACCTCAGCATAAATTCCTACCCACCAGGTTCCTGCCTAACTTCCCTAGACGATGGACCACAAGCTGTAAAGTGGGGGTAGGGGGAAGACTTCCATCTCTAAGTGGCTTTGGTCACGGTGTTTAATCACAGCAATAACAACCCTAACTAAGACACATCTGTTGCATGATAATACATAGAGAGAGACGGGCACGGCAGTGGTTGGAATCTCAGCCTTGGGGGAGGCTGAGTGAGAGGGTTCTCAAGTTCAGTGTCTGGGCTACACAGTGTTCCAGGACAGTTCGGGCTATGGAGCCAGACGTTACCTCAAATAACATTCAGGGAGTTCTTGTGGGAACCAGGAACCACAACCCAAATCCATACCCTAAAATGCAGTGTTCGAGGCTCCCCAGAGGCCTCTAGAACATTTCAGGAGTTAGCCACCGGATGTAGGGGCCCGAGAATTGAACTATCATCCTCTGGAACAGCAGCAAGTGCTCTTAACAATCGCTCCATCAACCTACCTTTAGGGCGGGTCTTTCTAATCAATTAGCCTAATCTAGAAGCCCCTCCTCGGCATGCCCAGAAGCTGTCTCCTGGGGATTCTAGATTCTGTGAAACTACCAGTTTGATACCAGAAGGAAACATAATGCTGTTCATTTCTTTGTTGTGAGAATTCCTTCAGCCAATAGCCTTTAAGATACCCGTGTCTTGACTACTGACAAAATGCATGGTGTCCAAACTGGACAAGCAGGATACAAGCAAAAATGACCACCAAACCTTGCCAAGATAGGGTAAGACAGCTTTCCAAGTTTTCCTGCCTGTGAAAATGGTCTGTCAGGTACTCTAGGCCTTAGCCAAAGTGGGTTGCCCCAATGTTGCAAATGAGACTTTGGGTGATTGCCTAGGTTGTCTCTGTCATTTCTTGTACCTTCTAGAAGTTGCTTGAATGTACTTCTTGTTTACTTATGTAATATTAAACCCTTCTCAGGTCTGTGATGGGGTTGAAGACTAGATAGTCATAGTTACTTTCCTCTCATGACTTAGTCAAGCTATTTTTAATATAAGACTTAGATGCTGCCGGGCGGTGGTGGCGCACGCCTTTAATCCCAGCACTTGGGAGGCAGAGGCAGGCGGATTTCTGTGAGTTCGAGACCAGCCTGGTCTACAAGAGCTAGTTCCAGGACAGGCTCCAAAACCACAGAGAAACCCTGTCTCGAAACCCCCCCCCCCAAAAAAAAGACTTAGATGCCTTAGGATTGGATAACTATTAAAACATTTATTATATGTTTCTTGTTTGATGTTGCTCATACTAGTTGTAATTCTAATTTTTATGTACGTTTTTGCCTCTTCTTTTCCCTGGACAATACTTAATATTTGTTATCATTGTATATAGTTTTGTATTAGGTTTAAGAACTCCCTTATTTATACATAAGGGGGAGGTGTTGTAGGAACTCCTTCAGCCAATAGCCTTTAAGATGCCGGCCCACTTTGGGTGTGGTCTCATGTGCTATAAATGCAGATGAAAAGCATGGGCGGCCCTCCTTCTTTTTTTCTCTGCAAGATTTGGTTCCAGGTCCCAGCACACACCGAGGACTTCAGATCACTACCCTTACTGTGAGCTTATCCCCAAATGAATACACCTTTGCTATACTCCATTCCAGGCTATTGTGGGACTCTGATACGACTACATATCTTTATCTATAAAGATATTCTTTCAAATGCCATATGGAGCCTTCAGTCTTTTCAGAGAAGGGGAGTCTAGACTCGCTGAGACTGATCTTCACATAGTTGCTTGGTCTTCACAGCCTGCAAAGCCATTTCTGGGTCTTGCATGTTTTCTGTCACCTGCCCACGGCAGGCTTTAGTCTCCAAAACAGCATTCCTTACAAGAAGTGGGCCTGTCTGCCAGAGTACTCTGCCGGGTCATAGAGGATCAGGAGATGGAAACATTTGGGCTGCAAGATTCTTGCCCCAGTCGCAATTTTATGGATAAGGAAACTGAGGCTGGGGTAGACTGTAGCAAGCTTGTCCCTGCCAGGCCTACCCATGCAGCAGGTCTGAGCTCCAACCGTGTGTGGACACTGCCACCCCGGCAGAAGCTCCAAGCTGAGACCCAAGCCATGGCCAAATGCTGAGGGCTGCATGTCCTTGTGGCTTCTGAACCCCCATAAAAGAGGAAGTCAGGGCTGAGAATATGGCTTGGTGGTAGAGCACTTGCTTAACACGTGTGAGGCCTTGGGTTCAATTCCAAGCACTGTAATAAGTAAATTATATATATACATATATATGTGTATATATATATATTGAGAAAGAGATGGATGATAGATATAGATGATAGATGGATAGATAAAATGGATAGATAGATAAACAGATAGATGATAGATAGATAGATAGATAGATAGATAGATAGATAGATAGATAGATAGATAGATAGATATAGATGATAGATAGATAGATAGATAGATAGATAGATAGATAGATAGATAGATATAGATGATAGATGATAGAAGATAGAAGATAGATAGATAGATAGATAGATAGATAGATAGATAGATAGAATAGATGATAGATAGATAGATAGATAGATAGATAGATAGATAGATAGATAGATAGACAGACAGACAGACAGACGGAACTGGGAGGTAGCTCAGTTGGTAAAGTGCTTGCCAGGCAAATACAAAGATCGGGGTTCAGTCCCTAATACCTATGTAAAAGGCTTGGGCATGATGGTGCATGCTTATACTCCCAGTGCTGGGGATGCAGAGACAGGTGGGATCCTGGGGACTTGTGGTCAGTCTGTCTACCTTAATCAACAACCCCAGGCCCCAGTGAGAGTCGTTTTCTCGAAGAACAAAGTAGATGGCTCCTGAGAGAGACTATCTGATGTCAACTTCTGCCTTACACACACACACACACACACACACATACAAACACACGCACACACACACACGGGAATGGAAAGGATATGCTTGAATTCCTTTCCCCCAGGATATCTTGACACAGGACTCTATAAAGAGAGTTCGAGGTCAGCCTTGGACGCATGGAACCCTGTCTCAAAAAGAAGGAGAAGAGGGAGGAGGGAGAGGAACTGTGGTTCTTGAAGCTTGAGGTGGAGACACATACCTATAAACCCAGCATTCAGGAGGCTAAGGCAGCAGGGTTTGAGTTGGACGCTAGCCTGGGTTACATAATGAGAGCCTACTTTAAAAAAAAAAAAAAAAAAAAAAACAGCTACGACAAAATACTATACCACAAAGGCCCTTCCTGATGGACATGGGCAAGGTGTAAATCAGCACAGAGCCCCTGAGGAGCGGCAGTGGCTTAGGGACACTAACATCCTCTGAACCTCACTGCCAACCCCAGGACATCCTTGTCTTCTGCTGAAGTCTCCATCCTGGAGTGGCATGGGCTTGCTGGGCAGTGAGGACACACACAGGCAGGGGCAGTGATCTGCCCAGAGTCCCCCTACCCTGCCCCGCTGAAAAGCCCATTGCCAAGTGCGTGGCTGAGGGACGGGCTAAGAGTGTTCTGGACGTGCAGACAGACCAGAAGCCACACAAAGTGTTTCGTGAGCTGAACAAGAGCTTTCCAGAAAAAAATCAGGCAGCTGACACATGCAGGTTCATGTGCCACATGGGGCTCCATGGTGGCATGGCTGGAGGTGAGCAAGGATCTGATAACAGAACTCCATCCTGTGCCTGGCCTGGTTCTGGGTGAGATGGGGTTATCACAGGCTCAAGGTGAGATGGGGGTATCACAGTCTCAGCATGAGATGGGGGTTATCACAGGCTCAGGGTGAGATGGGAATATCACAGGCTCCAGAGCTCTTCCATCAAGTCAAGTCAGTGTCTTCAGAGTAAAGGCAGATGCAACGAGGCAACTGAGGCCTCAGCTCATCTCCCACCCCCACCCCCGCACCCCCTCAAACTGGCCCTCTGTCCTCACCATGGCACAAAGTCTACCAGAGATGCTAAAGAAGGAGGTGTCAGAAGTGGGTGTAGGAGGAGCTAGGGTCTTGACACAGAGGCTAGACCAATTGCCACATAGCATGAGGACCTGAATTCGAATTCCCAGGACCCACATAAATACTGGAGGGTGTGGCAGCCCCCCTGTAATTCTAGCCTGGGGATCCTTAGAGAAAGCTGGCTAGTGAGACTTGATATATTACGGGCTGGCTCTGGGTTTGAGTGAGAGGCTCTGTTCAATGAACAAGGTGGAAGAAGGGTTGAATATGATTCCTGATAGCAACCTTGGACCTCCACATACATACACACTTGCAAAGACACACAGATACATGCACATCGCATATGCACATACACACACAAGAAAAGAATTTAAACAAATGTTGTGGCAGCTGGGGGTGAGAGGCGGCTTCATCCGTAAAGTGCTATCATACAATTGTAAGGACCCAAGTGTGATCCTGAAAATACATGTGAAAAACCAGGTGTGGTAGGGGACATCTGGGATCCCAGCACTGGGGTGCAGAGACATGGCCTCATGGGTTGGAAAAGATTCTGGAAGGCCAGAGCCTGAGTCAGGGAAAGCAGAACAGGCTCACAAAAGGGCAGAGAGCAAAGAGGAGGCAGTACTAAAGGTGATGGAGAGTCAAGCTGATTTTTGTAGTTTGAGTTTGAGGCACTGGGGACAGAGCTCAAAGCCTGGTCATGCTCCTCACTGGGGATTCTAGGCTCTACCACTGAACCACACCACACCCCCTCACTGGGGGATTCTAGGCAACTGCTCTACCACTGAGCCACACCCCAGCCCCTCACTGGGGGATTCTAGGCAGGTGCTCTACCACTGAGCCACGACCCCAGCTCTGAAGATTCTTCTCTTGATGGTAAGAAACACTAATGGGAAGGAGCTAGAGGGAAAGAGATAGGAATTTTTTAAAAAAGACGTTTGGTAATATCCAGGAAATAGGGTCCCGTGCAAATAAGTAGAAGCCATAGAGCCAAGTCTGGAGTTTCGAAAACCCTACTCACCAATCTCTATCCCCTGTGGCTTCCGCAGTGTTTCAAACACACAGTTCTTTCCCAGCACTGAATCCTCTTCTCAGCTGCCCAGGTGCATCTTGCAACCCTGCATCTGAGATATTGTGACACATGCATCCAACACAGTGCCTGGAACTCCCTATGTCTGCCATACATTTTAATAAGTGGCCATATTTGCCCAAATCCCACTTCAATGGCAGCCATGAAAGACAAGCCATAAAGACTTCCTAGATTCACTGGGAACCATTTCCCTAAAACCCTGAGCTCTGCAGATTGACCAGGGGTGGCCTCAGCCCCTCCTAGGAGAATTCCTTCTAGCTTTGAACCCTCTGCCATTCAAAATATAAACAGGCTCATACACAGAGCGTATAAGCAGGGTGAAAGGGCAACCTCATTTGGACTCAAATCAATCAGCTCCACACTCTAAGGCACTGACTAAACACCTCAGCCCCAGGCTTTCCTTGCTCCTAAAGAGACTCTGGGGATTTGTTTCCTGCCTTCCCAGGTTTATTTCCAGCTAGAAACAAAGAAAGAAAGAAAAAGAACAATTCCACACTTAGGTTCAACTTACCTCCTGCTGGTTGAGTCCTTCAACTTGTTACAAGTCTTACAAATCCCTCAGACACTCTTGTCAGTTACTTTTCTGGTTGCCCTGACCAAATACCTGACAAGAAGCTCTTTAGGACAAGAGGAGTCTGGTATGGGCAATCCTTTGTCTATGTGTTGCTTTTATTGGTTAATGAATAAAGAAACTGCGGGGCCTATAGCATGGGAAAAAGAAGGGGGAAGTCACAGAGCTGCCATGGAGCTGCCATCAGAGATAGACATGCTGGAACTTTACCCAGTAAGCCACTGCCCCGTGGCGATACACAGATTAATAGAGATGGGTTAGTTTAGGATATGAATTATCCAGAAACACACTTAAGCTATTAGCCAAACAGTATTGCAAATAATACAGTTTCTGTGTGATTATTTCGGGTCTAAGCTAGCTGGGCGGCTGGGAAGAACAAGTAGCCTCCCTGCAACAGGTATCTATTCCGGCTCATGGTTTCCAGCGACAGTCGCTAGAGGAGAGGAAGGCACAGCAGCAAGAAACTCCATGGTGGTAGGAGAATGTGTCGCTAGGAATCCCTGCCTCCTCCCTTCTTAGAGGAACAGGAAGCAGAGAGCAGACAGTAAGTGGGCTGCAAACTTGTTGCATTGCACTATCTCAGAGGCAAACAAGCACCTTCTTCACAGGACCATTGGCGTGCAAAGTCATCACAGCTGGGATTGGTGCAAAGAACAATATGGTGGGGAGGGTCACTTCCCCCTGACATTATGCCCTAATTTCATGTGACCATGGGCGACTCAGGGAAGGGGCTAGGGTACATAGGCTCAGAAATCACATCCACGCTGGTCAGACCTTCCAGTAAAACTGCTTTAGGGTTCCCTACACTCTAACCTCTGACCTCTCTCTCATTCATGATCTGTAAGTAAACTCAGCAAACTCATTGGTTCCCCAGGATGAACTTCGGTGAAATGGAACTTTACTTTGTTATTGACACCTCACAAGGTAGGGGGTAGACATTGCTTAGTCTCCCCATTAGGGAGAAAAATTTTACAACAAACCCCCAAGCCCACCCCACCCACCCACCCCATCTGACCCCACCCCCCATCTGACCCCACCCCCATTATTCACTTCCTTCATCAAGTCTCCACCTCCTAAAGGTCCCACAATCTTCACAGTGCCACCAGCTGGGACTCCTGTCAAAACACGTGAGCCTGTGGGGGACACTTCCTATTCAAACTATGACAAGCCCCTAAAATGGGACTGATTTGCTTGCGAAGTCGCTAGGAACTGTATCACTGTGGATACCGGGGAAAGCCAGGTCCAGGCTTCGGCTAGGATGGCTTTGGGGAGATTTCCCTAAACCTTCAAACTTCCAGGCAGCGAAAAGAAGCTGAGTTGATGACAGTCGCTTAAAAAAAAATCCCACACTAGCTCAGAATTGAGAAATAGACGGTTATTTATTTAGGGGTAGACTCACAAATCAGAATCCTCTGCTGGAACGGAGATCAGAAACCGAAATCCGTAACTGGAACCGAAGAGGGTCGGGAAAAGAGGGCGGAAGCCGATTCTGCATCAGCATACATGGTATAGGAGGCCACGCCCCAGTGGGCGGGTAACCACAAGCTGTAAGACTTCCTACAGCACCGAGTTCCAGCTCTGTACCGGACACTCATTAGTTAGGTGACCTGACGAACTTGCTTCTACCTCAGAGCTCTGGTTTCCACAGCTGTACAATGGCAGTATGCGGCACCAGGCTGGAAGATCTCTCTAAATTGTATCACATGCAAGGCAAGGGACATGGACACCACTAACCGGAGGGACACCTGTTAGTAAGACACGGGATTTAATTTTTAGATAGATAGATAGATAGATAGATAGATAGATAGATAGATAGATAGATAGATGGATGGATGGATGGATGGATGGATGGATGGATGGATAGATAGATAGATATTAAAAATACATATTTAGTTTAATATATTAAATATACATTTAATTTTATATTTTTAATTTATATTAAATCCCATGTCCTACTATGTCCTACTAGCCATATATATATAACTAACTATATACACACATATACATATGTGTTATATACATATATGTATATATGATTAATATACATGTATTTTAAAGATATATATGTGTGTGTATGGAGGTGTGCACATGTGTTGTATGAGCTCTCCAAGAGGCCAGAAGCATCAGATGTCCTGGAGCTGGAGTTATAGGCAGTTGAGAGTCACCAAGTATGGGTGCTGGGAACCTAACTCTAGTCCTCTGTAAGAACAGCAGTTGCCCTTAACTGCAGATCCGTCTCTCCAACCCTATGGAACCACTCTTAAACCAGACCTAACAAGAAAGACTAGAGCCGTACTTGTGCACTTGGCCTTGACAGAAATCAGCATCTGAGTTCAGCACAAGTCAGAAACTTTAAAAAAATGTCTTTTGGGGCTAGGGGCATGCATGGCTCAGCCTATAAAGTGTTTGCTGGACATGCATGAGGACTGTAGGCCCATATTTCTACATGTTGTGACAGCCAGGCTCTCAAGACATAGTTTGTAACTGAAGTGGCCATGTAACCTTCCAGACAGGCTGTGGCTACCCTAACAAAAGGTCAGGATGTTGTTTTGCTCCTTTCTTTGTAATTTGGAGGATGCCTGAATAGAAGTGCTAATTCAGCTTACATGACAGAGCTGGTATACAGAGCAGGAAGATGTGACAGCAGGCACAGGTAGATGTGGAGGTGACTAAAAGCCATTTACCTGGTTACCTAAGAAACAGAATGCTAATGAATTTACCCCTCAGTTTACGTTTTGGTATAAAAGCTGTTTGGAGAATAAACGAGAGGAGTTCTCCAGGATGTGAACTCAGGACTTCATGAGGGACCACTGAGAATCTCCCTCCCGATAAAGCCATGTGAGTTGTGTCTTTATTCCCGCACCTCCATGCCAGTCTAGAAAGATAGTTTATATTGGGAACCAGAGAGAAATAATTTATGGTTGGGGCTATCACCAGACCCCGACAGAGGACCCATGTTGGGTCTCCAGCACCCATGTAAGTGCAGCATGAATAATAAAAACCCAGAGACAGATATTGGAGTTCAACCTGAAGACCAGAAAAGGAAAGCAACCAGCTACAAGGGCACAGTGGTCTGAGCCAGACAATTTCATGGTAGAAAGAAAGGTTTGTTGGGGATCAAGGGATGGGGGGAAAGAAGAGCAAAATGGGGGATAGCAAGCCGATTTTATTATATCGACGGGGGGGGGGGTGTGGTGGCGCAAATGAATGTAGACAGATTATATAGATATATACAGCTTTAATAAGGAAATAGACTTACAGGACCACAGGTTTCCGCGGAGCACTGGAAAAGCGGAGCAAAAGAAAAGGGCTGCTGGGCTCACGCCCGGCAGATTTATCCGTAAACATTAGCCCGAGGCGAACACGCCCCCAATGGGTGGGGCTATGTCCCTACATCTCCCCCTTTTGTCTAAATAAGATAGAACCAAACCAAATACAACTATATACAATAATAACAAATAATAAATATAACAAACAATATTGAGAACAAAACTTTTGCTAAACATTTTATCTCAAGGAGTCTAAATAACATAGAGAGTAACTACAATTATATAATCTTTAACTCCGTCAAAGATCTGAGAAGGGAATAAATATTACTTAACAATCGAGAGATATCCAAAATGTGCAACAATTGACAGAGACAACTGACTACCTGGGCAATCATCCAAAGTCTCGTTTGTAATGTTGAGTCAACCAACTTTGGCTAAGGCCTAACATAACTGGCATACCATTATTAAAGGTAAGGAACTTTCTTAGGACTATCCTACCCTGTCTTGGCAAGATAAGACAATCCTGTTTTATCCACTTAGGGATATTCTGTATCTTTGGGCTGTTGAGGGTTGACCAGGATTAGATGTCCCTGCCTAAGGTAGTTAGTTGATCTTCGGGCAGGATCAAGAGACATTTCTGGTAAACAAACTCAGAGTTTGGGCCTCTGTTTACCCAGAAATAGTCCTTCTGTGTAGGGCAAGTCACCAGCACTGCCATTGTGGGGGTGGGGGAGGGAGAGCCTCTACCTCAGACTGAAATGGCAATCCTGCCTCCATGGATCCACTCGATGAGACTAAGCCTGAGACCTGACTCCTCCCATTTTATATTCCTCTGTAGTGGGGGGATTAAAGGTGTGCATCACCACCGCCCGGCTTCTGGGGCTAACTAGTGTGGCTACTGGGATTAAAGGTGTGGCCACCACTGCCTGGTCTGTAAGGCTGATCAGTGTGGCTGTTTTACTCTCTGATCTTCCTGCAAGCTTTATTTATTAAAATGCACTCCGTTTCCCCTTTTTGTCTAAAATAAAAAAAGGTTATAACTAATATAAGAAAAGCTATATACAATAAATGTAATGACTATATACAACATATACAGGCAACAAATACATCAACAATGTCTAGTCCATTTGCATTTGACAAATTCGGAGAAAATACTCCATATCTATCCTATCTTGGTGAGTCCAAAGTCTTGTACTTAATTTACTTTCCATCATAACTTGCTTTCTACACTAGGTAAACAAGGAAAACAACTATCTAGTCTTCAACTCCCTCAGAGACACAAGGAGGAAATAATATTAACTGAGTAAGCAGGAAATGCAAGCAAGCAACTTCCAAAAATTGTGGAAAATGATAGAAACATCTGGCTGCCTGGACAGTCACTCAAAGTTCCTCTACAATGTTGGGGAACCCATCTTCATTCAGCCTTCAGGCCTAGAATATCTGACAGACTTTTCTATAAGGCAGGGGTTCTGAAAGACTGTTCTTGCCTTGTCTATGCAAGGTTTGGAAGTCACTCTCTTGTGTCCTGCTTGCCAGTTAGGACTGCATACTGTCAGCAGTTGAGGCAGGGGCACTTTCTTGCCCAGTGGCTTACTTTTGCCACAAAGAAAGTAAACTCCATGTGGAGTTCTTTGATGCCCATCATCTTCTCTGAAGTAGATTGGTGCTGCCAGGATCAGACATGCCTCATTGTCATAAAAAAAAAATAAAAAAGAACTTATGTCATTAAAACATCTTAAATGCCATATTCTGTAGAACTCTGAAGTGTTTGAAGTGTCTACCTGAAATGTATCATTGTTTGACCTTAAAAACATCCTTAATGTGACTATAAGTTCATTTATAATAAGTGATTAACTACTAACCTTTATTTCCTTATCCTCAATGTTAGTAATAATATTTTTCAAGAATTAGAAATTTGCATTACATTGTTAAATGTAATAGGTACAATACCTTGAACAAGAGTAGAAATGTATGTACACTATGTTCTAACAAAATTAATCTCAAATTTGTATCAATATATAAAAATCCAATCCAATATAAAACTAATAGTTGCTTTTTAAAAGTAGACTCAATAATCTACCTTATCTTATATCTATATCCTCCCTTCTTACTTTTCAAAACAAGAACCTTGAATCTAATATTCCTTTGTTTAGCTTCTTTCCTGACCATTACCAATAACAACTTGTATCAATCCCCTAAACAATGACAAATATCCATAACCCATTGAACAACCAAAAAACACCCACCCCAACTCTTGGGAACGTGGGCATCATATTCTTAAATTTACTTCCTACTGTCTGGGGGTGATGGTATCTTTAGGGGGTCCTGAAAAGAAAAATTTGGGTTAATTGTCAAGTCCTGGAAGAGGTAGCTGTATCATTTGTTGTCTGGTCTTTGCATAATAGGAAAGTACAGAGCTTGTGCCAAGTCCTGGCTAGAGCAGTCTGTGAGGCTGAATCATCTCAGCTAGCCATCTAGAAATTGTTCTGAGCACTTCGCAGTTCAAAGCTGAACTTTTTTGTAACTTTTTGTTGTTGTTGTTGTTGTTTTTCAAGACAGGGTTTCTCGGTGTAGCTTTGGAGCCTGTCCTGAAACTAGCTCTGTAAACCAGGCTGGCCTTGAATCACAGACATCCACCTGACTTGCCTCCTGAGTGCTGAGATTAAAGGTGTCCTTAGCTGGTGTTTTTCAGCTAGTGGTGTTATCATAGTCCTGGAGGAGTCGACGTTGTGGGACCCCATCCTCCTTATGGAGGCTTTCAAAGGTAAAAGAGGACACCATCTAGGCAATTGAGAAGGCAAAGGAATGCCAGACTGTAGAGAGCCTTTTGGCTGAATCACCTTGTTAACAGCTCTTAGATCTGTTACCATTCCCAGATTTCTTTTTACAAACAAATACAGGCGAATTCTAAGGGCTGGTTGATTCTTCAACATGCTGAGCATCTAGTTGCTTCTGTACCAGCTATTCTAAAGCCTGCAGTTTCTCTATTGTCAAAGGCAATTACTTAACCCATATAGGTTTTTCTGTCAACCATTTTAAAGGTAAGGCTGTTGGTGCCTTTGGAAGATCAGCAGCTGTTGTACCCTGTTCTTGTACAACCTGAATGGTCAGTGACTGTTCTTTATAAAACTTTATAATATTTTTCCTGGAAACTTATGTTAATTTATGGTTTGTTTTTAAGATTGAGGGACTGATAATCTGAGTATTCCATTGCTGCAACAAATCACATCCCCATAAACCCATGGCTATGTTAGCTACATATGGCTTTAATATCTGTCTCAGTCTTTACATTTGCCAATCTTGCACTCTGCTTTACCTGAGATAAATTTCAAATCCCTAAAAAATTGAACATTTACATCCTGAAGGATCAACTTGGATGCTAAGATTCTGATGAAATTATTGTTACATCCACATCTGTGTCTACCAGACCTTCATGACAATGACATTTATTCATATTTTTAATTTTGGTCTTTGTTCATGTATAAAGTTTGCCAAAATACTTACTTTATGGTTTCTCCTGAAGTTTTTGTTTTATCTTCTATAGCTGCTCTATTATCTAGAGCGGTATGGTTTCTTACACTAGTCATTAGGTTCTTTAATTGCCCTGGGAAGGAGCTTCCTCTCCTATGGCAGGAAACAATTGAACTGGATTTGGTCTAGGGGCCTGCAAGAGGCCTCTCATGGAGTTTCCCAATGGCAAAAGAGTACCATGAATATTCCTTGTTGACCTACATTCATTAGTCCAATACCTGCCTTTGCTACACCTTCCACATAATCCAGAAGGGAGGGGTGTTCCGAACAGACTATTCTTATAAAAAGCATTGTTTCTAGGAGAGCCCTGTCTACAGTCCCTTTAATGGTGATGTTGCTTGCCACAGTTATAACACTTGACATTTCCATTTTTCCTCAAACCTCTGGAAATCACCTCTCTATCCATGTATCATCATAGTCATGAGATTCAGTATTGTATCTCAGACCCATTCCTCCACAGGTGCTGCCTTTGCCTTTACCAGCCTAATTATCCTTTTTGCATAGAAAATTGACATTTTCAAAAGCCAGAGATTGAATTGTTATTTGCCTAGTTTCTAAATTTGATATTATTCTATTTACTGCTGAAGTCAATCTTTGTAAGAAATCCATAAAGGCTTCCTTTGGGCCCTGTATAACTTTAGTAAATGACTCAATTTTTCTTTCCTATTTCTTCAGTTCTGTGCCAAGTATTCAAAGCTGCTGTGTGACATAAATCCAGGGTGTGGTCATCTTATACAGCTTGCCTTTCTATGGTAATATAATCTCCTTCTCGAGAATTTGATCTTGGGAGATTTCCCTACCTCTATCTTTACTCTGTTATTCAATAGTCTTAGTCTCTTCTCTGAAACAGGCACTCCATTGTAATTGTGGACCAGGCTCTAAAACAGCTTTAACCAATTCTATCCAGTTGTTAGGAATAATTCTATCACAAACTGCCAGAGTTTAACATTTGCTTCACAAAAGGTGAATACAAGCCTCATGAGACTATTGCTTCCCTGAATCTCCTTAAATCTAACACTAGCACAGGAGTCCAGTTAGCTGTAACAGAACCCCTGCCATTTGACAATTCCTGTAAGGTTACAGGAATATATTATGGTTGGTTGTCTGAAAACCTTAGGCTGTTCCTCTCTGTTCTTACAATGTAATGCTTAAATTGGGTCTCCATTAAATTCCTCTGTCTAGATTTGAATATTTCTTGGATCTGTTTTATTAGGTTTTTCTAAAGCCTGTATCTTAGCACCCAGATTAACCAACTTTTTTAGTGATAAGACAAAAATGATAAAGTTGATAATGTTTTCAATTCACATTGCATAAATCCCATCTAAATTAGATATCCTCTCATTTAATTGTCCCATCTTCAAACTATCTAGTATATTATCATACAGAGACCTAAATCCCTCCATTATAATGTTTTTCCCATTTTTTAAAATAGGAAAAGCTCTCTCTTTTAACTAATTCCTCCCTTTAAGAATTCCCAATTGTCTTACCAAATCTGCTAACAATGTTGATGAAGATATGAGGCTTATTGCTGCTGCATAGAACAGTTAAAAATCTGATTGGATTTCAAGGTAGTTATCTAGTTTGGCAGCAGCCCATGAAGGGGGTTCAGGGAGAGCCCTCAACCCACCCTGGAGAGAGAGGGAGTAAGAACTGGTTGTCTGAAAAACTCACAGGGCATTGAGAGGTTTGAGGAAAGAAGAAAAGAAAGCCTGGCCAGATGGGGCTCCAGCCCCACCCACAGCTCAGGCCTGTGCCAGTGACTAAAACATCTCAGGCAAACTTTTATTTTAATGAATTTATACTCCAAACATTGGGTGCCAAATGTAGCATGAATAATAAAAACTCAGAGACAGATATTGGGGTTCAGCCTGAAGACCAGGAAAGCAAAGCAGTCAGCCACTGGCTCTTACCTCTACCTCAGTCTGAAATGGTGATCTTGCCTCCAGGAATCTCAGAATGAGACTGTGTCTGAGAGCTGTCTCCTCCCATCTTATATTCCTCTCTAGGGCTGGGATTAAAGATGTGTGCCATCACTGCCTGGCCTGTATGGTTGACCAGTGTGGCCACTTTACTGTCTGATCTTCAGGTAAGTTTTATTTATTAAAATACAAATTAAATAGCACTACATGTATGTATAGCAATGTGCCTGAAACCCCACCACTGCAGAAGCAGAGACAGGGATCACTGGGGCTCATGGGGCGGTAAATCTAACAGAAACAATGAGATGCAGGTTTGGTGATAGACCCTGGCTCAGAAATAAGGTGGAGAAAACCTGGGGAGGACACCTGGAATCAGTCTCTGGCTTATGCACATGCACACCATGTCATCCATATTTTGGATGTGAGAGGAAGCACAGACCAATTGTCCCTCAGAGCCTGGCTGGTTTTATTCAACATGAACTTCTGTTCCCCAGTCATTTCCCAAAAAATGAAACCATTTCATTCTCCTTTGTGGCTCAATAAAAGTCCCTGTGTGTACAGGCGCATCTTCTCCATCCCCTCATCTACTGTGTGTAGAGTCGCCTTCTCCATCCCCTCATCTACTGTGTGTACAGGCGCATCTTCTCCATCCCCTCATCTACTGTGTGTACAGGCACATCTTCTCCATCCCCTCATCTACTGTGTGTACAGGCACATCTTCTCCATCCATTCATCTACTGTGTGTACAGGCACATCTTCTCCATCCATTCATCTACTGTGTGTACAGACACATCTTCTCCATCCCCTCATCTACTGTGTGTACAGGTGCATCTTCTCCATCCATTCATCTACTGTGTGTACAGGCGCATCTTCTCCATCCATTCATCTACTGTGTGTACAGGCGCATCTTCTCCATCCCCTCATCTACTGTGTGTACAGGCGCATCTTCTCCATCCATTCATCTACTGTGTGTACAGGTGCATCTTCTCCATCCCCTCATCTACTGTGTGTACAGACACATCTTCTCCATCCCCTCATCTACTGTGTGTACAGGCGCATCTTCTCCATCCATTCATCTACTGTGTGTACAGCGCATCTTCTCCATCCATTTATCTACTGTGTGTACAGGCGCATCTTCTCCATCCATTCATCTACTGTGTGTACAGGCGCATCTTCTCCATCCCCTCATCTACTGTGTGTACAGGCGCATCTTCTCCATCGGTTCATCTACTGGTGGGCACTAGGTAGACTCCAGAACTACGCCAATATTCTCTCAACTTAGAATCAACTGTGTCACCCCCTCCACTGCTCAGGGAACACCGCAGGGGAAGGGATAGAAAGAAAAAGTTGGAGGGAGGTGGGAAGTGTCCCAGAATTCTGTCTTGTAGGCATGACACAGCATTAGGACTCAGACTCTCAGCAGCAGTCAGGTAGACTGGGCCCATCAAAACCCCATCCTGGAGGAGGGAGGGACTCAGGAAGCTCCACCCTCCCTAAAGATCTCTAGGCAGTGTGGTTGCTGGGGAGGAGAGGCATTTTCTTCTGTGTTGTAGCCACTAGTGAGTTGTCCACACCACTGTAGGTATCCTTACCATGTTCTTGTAAGCAACCTTAAGGAAACTCATTGACTCCCCCAAGCCAGCAAGCACAAGACAGAAAGACAGCTGGGGCTCGTAGGCTTCTGGTCAAACCAAGCCAAGAACACATGAGATGAGCCTCAGATTCAGGGAGAGACCCTGCCTCAAAAGAGCAGGCAGAGCAGGCTAGAGAGATGGCTCGGCAGGTAAGAGCACTGGCTGATCCTGCAGAGGACCTGGGTTCAATTCCCAGCACCCACATGGCAGCTCTCCAACATCTAGAACTCCAGTTCCAGAGGATCTGCCTCCCGTTCCTGACCTCTGTGGGCACCAAGTATGCACACGCTGCCCAGACATGCATTCAAGCAAAACACCATACACATTAAAGAAAATTCTGAAAAAAAAAAAAAAGTTTTAAGGTAAAGGGTGTCCAGTATCCTCTTTAGACCTCCACACTCACACACAGGCAATGCACCCCACATACATATGGAGAGAGAGAGAGAGAGAGAGAGAGAGAGAGAACTAAATAAACATATGTGCATTATAAGTATATGGGAAATTTATTTTTTAAAAAAGATGTTTATAGGAATGCTATGAAAAAATTGGAAATAACTCAAATATCTTATAATAGGAGTTCAGTTATAGATGATGTGTGCTCCCGTCTCCCCGAACCACTGAAAAAGGCATTGTAGAAGACCGTTTGTCCACAAGAAGGCATGGCCTTGAATGGTTGTTCCATAAGCACAAAAAAAGGTCTCGAGGTTTGCTGTTGTTGCCGCTTTTTGGTTCTATTTTAATTTTTTGCCAAAGGAAGACTCGAGGCTACTTTGAAAGAGGCATTCTAGGAGTTTCTACACTTCAACACTGAGCATAAATAGGTGCTTTCTGATTTATAACAGGACAGTGCCCAAATATACGCTTCATAAATTTAAAATGTCAAACATGCACTTGAGGGGCTGGAGGGATCCCAAGCCTTGGCCTGAGGACCACTAAGCTGGATGTGTTGCTTGCACTGGCTGCCATCTCCACACTGGGGAGCTGGAGACTGGGGTATCCCTGTGACCCATTGCCCAACCAACCAGCCTACCTTAATCAGTGAGCCTCAGGTCCCAGTGAGGAACCTTGTCTCAAAATGATGAGGTTGATGGTTCCAGGGTCGACTTCTGACCTTCACAATATTCACACAGCCATGTGTACCTACATAGTCTTGTGTGTGTATGTGTGTGTAATTATCGTATATTAATATATAATATACATATGTATTAATATATGTAATATACATTTATTATAGATAACATAACGTGTATATTATATATATATTTATAGCACCATGTGTTGTGGGAATATTTGTTCACTACGTGAAAATGTGCTGTTGTGATTAGTGTAGTAAAACGCTGAACAGCCAATAGCTAGCCAGGAGTAATAGGCGGGACTTCTGGGCAGAAAGAGAACTCTGGGGAAGAAGGTGGAGTCGCCAGCCAGACACAGAGGAAGCAGCAGTATGGAGAGATAAGATAAAGAGCTACGCAACAGAATGTAGATTAAAATAAATGGGTCAATGTAAGTTGTAAGAACTGGTGGGACAAGCCTAAGCTAAGGACATGCTTTCATAATTAATAATAAGTCTCTGTGTCGGTATTTGGGAGCTGGCAGTACAGAGAAAGAGTCATTGCACATGTAGGCACCAGAGCCCAGGCTGTGCCAGGACCCTGAAGCATTGAGAAGGAAGGACTGAGCCTGGCCAATCTATCCATTTTTCCACTGAAACTGAGGGAAGCCAGGCACAGCTTGGCACCCTGGCATCTGCCTGATTGTACCCAGTTAAACTTTATCTGTATTGGTTTGGCCACAAACAACTAGTAGTACCTGCCCCGGTTCTGAGTGTGTCAGAGCCAGAAGAAGAGGAAACGGGCTACCACTCATAAGGCTCCCCCATCACCCAGTCAACCAAGGCAAATAGGAACCCACGTCACGACCCACAAACATGGTGGACCTCGGCACCCAGAGCACTGGGCTCGGGGATCTTTAGGAAAATAAAGAAGGGCATTCTCAAAGTCCGCAGAAAGGGGAGCAGCTGGCACAGGGCAGTTGGGGATGAGGACGGAAACACCACCGCCCCTCCAGCCTAGATGATGGGGCCCCATCCCCTACTTACCCTCCTCACAGTTGCTCCCAGTAAACCCAGGGCAACACCTCCACTCCAGCGCAGTCACCGTGCGGTAGGAAACCCGGTAGGTCGGTCTGATGAGAGTTCTGTAACTGACACAAGGACGAGGTCAGTGGGGATGCACTCGTGCCTGTCCACCCCAGACCGGCTGCTGAAGGTACTGTGCCTGCTCAGAGTTCAGGTGGTCACCAGGACAGTGGACACATCGCCCTGGCTTTGTGTTCACTTACTCTGTGGCTCTAGACAAATCACCAGCCCTGGAAACCAGGCAGGGATCAGAGACCCTTCCACACCACTCTGCTTCCTCAAAACCCCTCATTGGAGGATACTAGGCAGGCACTCTAATACCCTGAGACAAGTCCTCATCCCCACCCCATCCCAGCCCCTCACTGGGGGGATCCTAGGCAGGGGCTCTACCACTGAGCCACACCCCAGCCCCTCACTGGGGGATTCTAGACAGGGACTCTACCACTGAGCCACACCCCAGTCCCTCACTGGGGGATCCTAGGCAGGGGCTCTCCCACTAAACACCCTCAGCCCTCTCTTTAAGACAAGGTCTTACTAAGTTGCCTAGGCTGGCCGTGAACATATCCTGTATCTTCCTAGCCTTGAACATGCAATCTTCTGGTCTCTGCCCCTGAGTATCTGAATTGCTCGTTGTACTGGCTGGGTTTGCGTGTCAACTTGACACAAGCAGGAGTCATAAGACGAAGGAGCCTCAGTTGGGGAAATAACTTGATGAGATCCAGATGTAAGGCGTTTTTCTCATTTAGTGATCAATGCAGGAGGGCCCAGCCCATGGCGGGTGGAGCCATCCCTAGGCTGCTGGTCCTGGGTTCTATAAGAAAGCAGGCTGAGTAAGCTGTGGAAAGCAAACCAGTAAGCTTGCTCCATGGCCTCTGCATCAGCTCCTGCCTCCAGGTCCCAGCCCTGCTTGAGTTCCTGTTCTGACTTCCTCCAAGAAACCCCTTCCTTCCCTACCTGCTTTTTGGTGGCGGTGTTTGGTAGCAGCAGCAGTGGCCCTAACTAAGACAATCACCCAGGCGTGTACCGCAGAACCCGCTCATCCCTTCCTTTCTCTAGCTCTCCAAATACATCTACTTGTTGAGGGGAGATGTCTCAAATTCTTGAGTCATCCTGGAGTTGTACTGTGGGCGTTGCAGGTGTTCACCCTCAGCAAATGCATTTCAATTAAAACTCGGACAGCCATGGTAGACAGTTGGAGCTGCTAGACACATGAAGAAGGTGAAAAGCAGGGCTGAGGGAAGGAACAGCCTTGTCGGTAAAGTCCTTGCCTTGCACATACAAGATATGAGTTTCATCTGCAGAACCCGCATTCAAAATCCCGGTGTTGTAGTGTGTACTCATGATCCCAGCTCTCAGTGGAGACAGGAGAATTCCCGAGACTTGCTGGCCAACCAGTCTACCCAAAACCGTGAGCTCCAGGTGGAGTTTCGCAAAGTGAGGTTGAGGGGCTGGTGTAATGGTGTGAGGGGTAAATAGGTATTTCCTGCTAGGCTGGTGGCCTGAATTTAACCCCCTAGACTCGCACAGGAAGTAGAGAACCAACTCCCAGTCTGCCGCTGCGAGTGCACTCTGCATACATGCATGTATGTGTATGCACACTCGAGAACACGCACATGCGCCCACACACACGCACACACACACACAAAGAAAGGTTAAAAATGAAATCCAGCTCAGTGTTATGGTGCCCACCTGTGATCCCAGTGCCTGGGGAGGCTGAGACTGGAGGACCTCATTTCTGAGGCCAGCCTAGGCTATTCACAGTGGGACCCTGCCTCGAAGAGAACACCTATATGGTCAAAGATCACAAGTCCGGGTTCATGTGCGTCACTTCAGCGCTCTCCCCAAACATGTCTGCACCAATCCCCCTTTCACGGAAGGCTACATGACTTCACCAACACTTAAATCCACTGACACGGGGTGACTCAGTTGGCAAATGGAGAGATGACGAATTAATTGGTAGCAGCATCTGGAGCTATCCTGTTGACAGGAAAACACACAAATCACGGCCGTTTCTAAAATTGGATTTCAGAAATAGAGCTTGGCTTGTAGGAATTCTTGAGCGTCCCCTCCAAGTTATGTTTTAGAAGCACTCCAGGGCTTCGTTACAAGCCCCTGCTTTCCTTGGGGTGGGACAGCCCCTTCTACAGACTGTGACACACACTGCCCCCTCTCTCCCAGCCTCTGAGCACCTCAGAGGTACTCCATCCAGTCCAGGTCTTAAGTGATGATGCTAGTCAGAATTCAAGTACCGGACTGGAGGGATGGCTTAGCAGGTAAGGTGCTTGCTGTTCAAGCATGAGAACCCAAGTTCACATCCCCAGCACTCATGTAAAAATGCTGGATGTGGCAGCATGCATCTGTCATCCCAGAATGAGGGAGGCAGAGATAGGAGGACACTTGAAGTTCACTGGCCAGCCAGTCTAGCCTACTTGTGAGTTCCAAGCCAGTGACAGACCCTGTCTCAAAATAGGTAGCCAGAAGGCTGGAGAGTTGGCTCAGTTGTTAAGAGTATTTGTTGCTCTTTTTTTGACAGGGTTTCTCTGTGGTTTTGGAGCCTGTCCTGGAACTAGCTCTTGTAGATCAGGCTGGTCTCGAACTCACAGAGATCCGCCTGCCTCTGCCTCCCGAGTGCTGGGATTAAAGGCGTGCGCCACCACCGCCCGGCTATTTGTTGCTCTTACAGAGAACCCAGGTTCATTTCCCAGCACCCGGCTCACAGCCATAACTCTGGTTCCAGGGATCAGGATCAGACTCCCTCTTCTGGACTCTGAGGCCGCACACACATGGTGCACATATACACATGCAAGCAAAGCACTTGTATACACGAAATAAAATACCTTTTAACATTGTTCTGAGGGGCTTTCGGGTGCCTCAGTGATTAAAAATATGCACTGCTCTTCCAGAAGACCCAAGTTTGATTCCAAGTACCCACACTGGGCAGCTCACAACTGCCTGTAACCCGGCTCTGGGGACTCAATGCCTCTGGCCTCCACAAGCACCTGAACTCACGTGGACATACCTATACTCAGACACACACCATACACTTAGTTAAAAACAATTTTAAAGCCAGGCAGTGGTGGCACACACCTCTAATCCCAGCACTCCGGAGGCAGAGGCAGGCGGATCTCTGTGAGTTCAAGGCCAGCCCGGTCTACAAGAGCTAGTTCCAGGACAGGTTCCAAAGCTACAGAGAAACGCTGTCTTGAAGAGGAATCTAAAATGGCTGAAAGACACTTAAGGAAATGCTTAACATCCTTAGCCATCAGAGAAATGCAAATCAAAACAACTCTGAGATTCCATCTTACACCTGTAAGAATGGCCAAGTTCAAAAACACTGATGACAACTTATGCTGGAGAGGTTGTGGGAAAAGGGAACACTTCTGCATTGCTGGTGGGAGTGCAAACTGGTACAACCCCCTTGGATGTCAGTGTGGTGATTTCTCGGAAAATTAGGAAACAACCTATCTCAAGACCCAGTAATACCACTTTTGGGTATATATCCAAAGGATGCTCAACCATGCCACAAGGGCATGTGCTCAGCTATGTTCATAGCAGGCTTGTTTGTGATAGCCAGAACCTGGAAACAACCTAAATGCCCCTCAACCAAAGAATGGATAAGGAAAATGTGGTACATTTACACAGTGGAGTACTACACAACAGAAAAAAATAATGACATCTTAAAATTTGCAGGCAAATGGATGGATCTAGAAAACATCATATTGAGTGAGGTAACCCAGACCCAGAAAGACAAATATCATATGTACTCACTCATAAGGCTTTTAGACATAAAGAGAAAAAACAGCCTATAATTCATAATCCCAGAGACCCTAGACAATAAAGAGGACCCTAAGAGAGACATACATGGATCTAATACATGGAAAAAAACAAGATCTCCTGAGTAAATTTGGATCATGGGGACCATGGGAGAGGAAAGGAGGAGAGGGGAGAGGAAGGGAGGGAAGCAGAGAACAATATATAGTTCAATAAAAATAATTTTAAAAAAAGAAACCCTGTCTCAAATAAAATATTTTTAATCTTTAATTGTTTTTCTAAAGTGGCCAACATCCAAGTGCATTTGCACATGAACACAAAAATAATTATTATTACCATACAGAACATTTAAAAACTATACAGTATTATTGTGCAGAGAGGGCCTTGCATGTGCCAGAGCACACACACAGTGGCCACAGGACAACGTTCAGGGGTCGGCTTTCTCCTTCCATTGTGTGGGTCCTGTCCTTGGGCAGCAAACACCTTTCCCCTCTGAGCCATCTTGCCGGCCCTAATACAGTAAGTCGAGATTCGGTAACAGCCAGTGGGATACCGTAGCAGATGGTTTACATAAACAAGGCAAGAGGCAGAGACCATTACCGTTCCAGGCTTGCACATGAGGAAACTGAGGCGGGAAGATGTTAAGAAACTTTCATAGCAGCGATGCTACAAGTCCGTGGCCCTGTGAACTGAGTCGGAGGAACCGTTCCAAGGCCCAGTTATTCCATTCAGGCTATCCAGTGCCAGGGAACACTTTTCCTTCCAGAAGCTGCCCGAGGCTTCTGCTTTCAGACCCCTGGACTGCAGGGGGAGAGCTTGTCCCTCCAGTACAGCTTCCCTCTGGTCCCTATTCTCGGGGCTATGCTGCTGACTGGTGGCACTCACACATCCAGAACTCTGGGCTCCTAGCGGATAGCAATGTCAGACACAGGCTCCACCAGTGGGTGGCGCTGTTTCACCAGCCTGACCAACCAAAGCTCTTTGCCGGACAACTTTGTCTCCTGGATATCTAAAAGGCTTTGTGAATTTGTGAGCCCGCGGAAGATGGAACCTGAGGGTGCTTCACTCTTCTATATAAAGCCTCCTGCTCCTGGTCTTGCCCAAGAAGGTTCCCCTCTGTATATGCCTTTTCTTCCTCTTCCCAAAGACGCTTCACAGTGAAGCTCAAATGTCCCCTCGTCTATGAAGCACCTCTGTCCTCTGGGCAGAGACGGCAAGCTCCCTCCTCTTCCCTTTCTACACTTCTTGTGAGAGAGCTTGGTTATACGTCATTCCTGCTGTCAGTAAGCAATTACCAACAGCCTGCTTTGTGCAGGAGATGGGAATGTCAGTGAACAAGTTGCCAGGCACGGCTGTGTGCACCTTTAACCTCAGCACTCGGGAGGCAGAAGCAAGCGCATCTCTGTGAGTTCAAGGCCACTCTGATCTCCACAGCAAGTTACAGGTTAACCAGGGCTACACAGTGAGACCCTGGCTGTCCTGGCTAGGGTTTCTATTGCTGTGACTAAACACCATGAACAAAAGCAAGCAGGGGGAGAGGGTTTGTTTCGCTTACACGTCAGCATTGCTGTTCATCACTAAAGGAAGTCAGGATGGGAACCTGGAGGCGGGAGCTGATACAGAGGCCATGGAGGGGAGCTGCTTACTGGCTGGTTCTCCATGGCTTGCTCAACCTGCTTTCTCATAGACCCCAGGATCAGCAGCGCAGGGGTGGCCCCACCCACCAGGGCTGGGAGCCCCCATCAATCACTAATCGGGAAGAGGCTCTACAGGACTGCTCACAGCCTTATCCTATGGAGGCATTTTCCTAACTGAGGGTCCCTCCTCTCAGATGACTTTTGCTTGTGTCAAGTTGACATAAGACCATCCAGCGCACGGGCCAAAGACAAAAAATAACATACAAGGCAGACAGAGAAAAGTGAGGAGCCAACAAATTCCAACTTTCTCCAGTTTTGTTTGAGTATGTGTATGGGTACAAACCACTGAATCTGGGGGTGGGGGGGCCACAAAGCAACTTGTGGGAGTCAGTTCTCTCCTTCTACCACGATCAGAGGGCGAACTCAGGTCCTCAAGCTTGGCGGTGGCAAGCACCCCTCCCTGTGAGGACCCCGTCTGCAGACCTCCACCTAAGGCCAGACAGGAAGGGAAGAGAAGCATGGAAGGGAGTCAGGGTCTGCTAATTGAGAAACAGGGACCCAGCAGGGACAGACAGACAGATGGACAGAAGAAAAGTGACACCCAGAGGAGAATGAGGTCAGACTCAAGGTAGCATAGGTTTGACAAACTCAAGCCCCCAATGGGACCAGCCAGTGTGCACGTGTCTGCTGAGTCATGTATCAAGACTCTCAGCTGGAGTCCTGGGAGGGGACTTTGTGAGGAAGAACACTTTTTGTACAAACCTGAGGACCTGAGTTCAAATCCCCAGTATAAAGCCTGGGCCTGGCTATATGTGCCTATAACCTCAGAGCTGTAACGAGTCGAGACGGGCATTGCCGGGACCTGATGGTTGTCAGCCTAGCTCAGGATCGAGTGGAGATCCTGTCTCAAGGGAATAGGATGGAAGTGAGAGGACAGGACACAACACTCTCCTCTCACCTCCACACTGGACCTGGACCCTGAACAGTCAGAGAGGCCTTGCCTTCTGCAGCAGCCCCCAAACCTGCGGAGACCCTCTGCGGTAGTTCCTGCTGATCGTCAGCTTTACGGGGCCTAGAGTCACCATGGAAACAGATATCTGGGCATGTCCATCTTAGAGTTTCTAGATTAGGTCAATGGAGGTGGGACACCCCACCCTGAATGTGGGTGGCACCCTAGACTGGGGTCCTGGACTGAATACACAGAAGAAAGTGAGCTGAGCACCAGCGTCTGTCTCTCCCTGCTTCCTGCCTGTGGACGCCACGTGACCAGCTGCCACACATTCCTGCTGCCATGTCCCCCACCGTGGACCATACCCTCTAACTATGAGTCACAAATCAAACTTCCTCCCTCGAGTTGCTTTTGTGGGGTATTTTGTCATAGCCAGGAGGAAAGCAACTAATTGTGCTGTCGAATTTTATGTCAACGTGACACAGACTAACATCATTTTGGAAGGAAGGGCCTTAATGGAGAAAATGCCCTCACTAGATGAGCCTTTAAGTAAGCCTAAGGAGCATCTTCTAGACTGATGACTGACTAGTCTAGGAGGTCCAAGCTCACTGTGGTGGTGCCAACTCTGGGCTGGTGGTCCTGGATGCTGTAAGAAAGCAGGCTGAGCAAGCCATGGTGAGCCCGCCAGTAAGCAGCACTCTGCAGTGGCCTCTGCATCAGTTCCTGCCTCCCAGTTGCTGCCTCTGCTCATGTGGATGGGTTACAAGCGGTGATGATGAAATAAGCACTGTCTTTTCCGCATTGACCTTGTCATGGTGTATTCTCACAGCGACAGAAACCCTACCTAAGATACTAATACACCCTTCGAGGATACACGAGTCCTCCAAAGAAATGGTCCAAATCACAAGAATGGGGCATGAAGGGAACTCTGAGGGGGTCTTGTTACAGGCCCACAGCTATGCAGTGACTGTCCTGGAAGGCTTCAGACATGCCCAATGTGTCCCCAAAAGTAGGCTGCATTAAAAGAGATTAGAAGGGCTGGTGAGATGGCCTAGGCAGTAAAGATAACGGCTGCCAAGCTTGATCACCTGAGTTCAATCCTCAGGACGTGCCTGGTGGAAGGAGAGACCCGACTCCTGAAAACTGTCCTCTGGCCTCAACATGTGTGTTATGACACACACACGTACACACACACACACATTTAAAGAAAGAGAGATTTGAAGGAGGTATTCCCATCAGGCATAAGATACCTTTACACTAGAGATAGATGAGCAGGGGCCATAACCCTCGGCCCTTCGAAGGTGACCTCCCTATAGTAACATAAGGTCTCTTAATGGGATCCTGGATACTACATGATCTAGAAGCCACTGGCTCAGGCCTAATTCTTCATCCAAAAGAGTCTGACGTCCGTATCTCACTGGGAAGGCCATCCTTCCGGGCTCCCTGGCTTGCATGGGCCCCTGCTTCTTCAGCAGAGAACACAACGAAGAGGAACAGGCTGGGAGGTAGCAAGGCAGGAACCGGGAGGCAATGCTGGGAGGGGAATTATTTATCTCCCAGCTAACAGCAGAAGACCAGCAGGGAGGGAGGGGTTCCATTGCAATACTGAGGATGGCAGGATTGTCTCTGGCCTCTGGCACTCCCCAGTGTCGGATGAAAGGGGCAACCGGCCAGTCAGCGTGGCTCACTTGCGAAATTGAGGCAAGAGGATTGTGAGTTTGAGATAAGCCAGGCTACCTAGTGAGTAGGTAGGTAGGTTTCATCTCAAACAATGATGGAATCAGGAGGAGGCTGGAGAGAGAGCTGGGTAAAGCCTGAAAGGATTAGGATCAGAACCTGATCCCCGGTATCCACGTGAAAAAAGTTGGTCATGGGCCAGCAAGATGGCTTAGTGAGTGAAGGGCTTGCCACACAAGCCTGGAGACCTGAGTTCAATTCCTGGAACCCATGTAAATGTAGAAGGAGACAATTGGCTCCGTAAAGTTTGCCTTCTGACTGTCACATTAACACACACACCACCACCACCACCAGCAGCAGCAACAACAACAACAATATTTAAATGTCAAGGTGGAGACAAGAGGATCCCTGGGGCTTGCTGGCCAGATAACCGAGCCAAATTGGTAAATTTGAAGTTACATGAAATATCATATCTCAAAAACCAAGGTGGAAACTCTAGTACGGCCTGAGATAGAACTGAATACCTGCACACATATTCATGCATGTGCACACATGCGCACACACACACACTAAGATAAACAGGGAAAATACAGTAGACGCAGCACACAGCTTCTTCCATTTTAGCTCAGGTCCACAGGGGTGGGAGACATCGCCCAGACATGGGGGGGTGGGCCTCTGAGTTTCCACTTCACAGTCAGGGTGAAGAAGAGGAGGAGGAGGGACAAGAAAAATGAGGAAGAATGGGGGAGGGATGAAGAGGAGGAGGGACAGGAAGGAAAGATAGCATCTTAAAGTATTTAAATCGGAACTCCATTTAGCCCAGCAGGCATCAGCCCCCTGAGTAGCAGGCAACCCCACCAGAGCAGGGGGCCGGCCAGCAGGGGATCGTCTGGCAGAGGAGGAATGGGGAAGCAGATGACGCCCTAGAGAGTTCCTACAAAGACTTCCACTCTGCACATCTGGAAGAGGTTGGCTGGAATGCCATCAAAGACCTCCACGGGGCTGAAGAGTCCGGCTGCCAAGGGCAGAGGAAGCCTGGTGGAGCAAAGCTACCCACCCCTCAGTCCCTATGTGACCCAGGTCTGGCAGACCTCCTGAACCCAGCCCACCACTGCCAGTGGTTGACTGAGGGACCGGGTGGAGGCACTCAAGGGTGGCATCCATACCACCTGACATTCACCGCACAGAACAGACACAAGCCTATTCTCCACTGCAGCGCAAGAGAGAGGTTAGGGGTCGTCTCCATGTCCCAGCTGAGAAACTGAGGCACTGAGCAAGGAAGCCCAGATAGTCCATCCTGTCTCCAGGTCCTCCGTGGGTGCTGACCCGTAAAGGGAGGAAGGGTTGATCTGGGCTCACAGTCCAAGGGCACAACCCATCAGGAGAGAGCAGTTGAAACATTACCTCCACATTCAGGAAGATGTGTTGAGCACTAGGGGTGAGCTTGGCTCACTTTCTCCTCGTTTTAAATTTTTACTTCATTTTATTGATTCATCTCTCCCTCTCCCCTGTGTGTGTGTGTGTCTGTCTGTCTGTCTGTGTGTGTGTGTCTGTGTGTGTCTGTGTGTGTGTGTCTGTGTGTGCATGCGTGTGCAGGTACCACATGCATGCCAGAGGTCAACCATCCACCTTGGTTTTGTCTTGGAGACAGGTCTTTTACTGGCCTGGGGTTTGCCAATTCGGCCAGGCTGGCTATAGGTGAGCTGGCCAGTGAGCCTCAGGACCTGTTCGCCCCTTCCCCGAGCTGGGGTTACAAGTGGGCACCACCACACCCTGTTTTTAACCTGGGTTCTGGAACTTGAACTCAGGTCCTCAAGCTTGCAAGGCAAGCCCTTTTACCCACAAAACCACGTCCCTCAGTCAGGCCCAACTCTTTCTCTGTTCACAGGAAAATCTCAAATCCTTACTTCCTCACCTCACCTCATTCTTATTTTCTCCCGGTTCAATGCCATCCCCATGCCTACCACTTCCCCAGAAATGCACTCACTGCTGTCCAGCAACTCACAGTGCTATACCCTCTGGTATTATCCCCCGAATGACCAGAGAGCACCCAGGAGCCACCTTCTTCTGCCTCCCCAGTGCTGGGGTTACAGGCATGTGCCACTGTGCCCAGCTCTTTTACATGGGTTCCGGAGATGAAACTCAGGTCTCTTGTTTGTACAGTAAGCACTTTACCCACTGAGCCATCTCCCAAGCCCAGATTAATTACCTTGAATAGAGCATGAGACTCTTAATCTCAGGGTCGTGAGTTCAAGCCCCACACTGCGTATCATTTGTAGGACAAGTTTTCCTATGCTGGCAGCCACTCTCAAATAACCACTCAGAGTCTTATTATTAATTATAAGTATGTGGCCAATAGCTCAGGCTTATTACTAACTAGCTCTTACAACTTAAATTAACCCACTTCTATTAATTTATGTGCTGCCCCAAAGCTTGGGGCATTTACCTTTCCAGTACATCTTGTTTACTTTCTGGCTGGCTGCCGACTTCTCTCTCCACCCCTCTTCCTCCCAGCATTCTCCCTGTGTCAGGCTGTCTTCCCCAGTCTCTTCCTGAACAACTATCAGCCAATCAGTTTTTTATTATCATTAAGAGCAATACATACTTACAGTGTACAAAGATTGTTCCACAGCATCAATGTAACCCAGGTTGGCCTGAAGTTCAGTCTCCCTGCCTTGGTCTCTTGAATGCTGGGATTACAGGCACCCAAACAACCTTCCTTGAGGGTCTCTTTCTCTCCTTTTCCTTTTCCTTTTTTCTTTCCTTTTTTTCTTTTTTACTTTTTATTTATTTATTTTTTTGAGACAGGGTCTCATGTAGCCAAGGCTGGCCTGGCTATGTGGTGGAGGATAACCTTGAACTTCTGATCCTCCTGCTTTCAGTTCTCAATACTGGGATTCTAAGCATGCTCCACCATGCCTAATTTATGCAGCGCTGGGTATGGAAGCCAGGGCTTTCTGCATGCTAGGTGAGCACTCTACCAACTGAGTCACGTCCACAGCTCCTTACTGTCTAGGGCTGACCCAGGCTTGAGAAATTGAAGCGATGTTACTACCATGGAGAAAGCACACCAAGAGAAGCCCTTTGCCTCAGATCTCGGGCTTAGTGAAGTGGGTTCTGTATGTATCCTGTTTTCCCCACCGCGGTTCTATGCCAGCCCAAATCAAGGCATCCAGGAATGCATCAAAGGATGGGAATAACCAAAATTGGGCCCCACACAGCTTCAGAAAAACGGGGAGGAGAAACAGACGAGAAATACGGAAACCTGAACGCTGCTGTGTAAACGCTGCGGTTGAAACGTGGCCAGCCTCGCTGAGCAACTGGGATCCTCAGTGAAAGAATGGGCCCCGAATCCGCTCAGGGTAGGGTGGGGGTCCTCCTTCCCTAACCTCAGAATGAGGAATGCAGGCGCACAGCTTGCCCAGGCCTGAACCGCACCAGGAGCTGCCTGGGGGCTGAGCGCCTGGAGTTGGCTTCTAAGCTCTTCGCCACACATCAAAAGCAAAAGCCTCCGCCTCCGAGTTGATTAGAAGTCAGGTTCCTGCGGGACTTCCAACATGGAACCTCATCTCCTGCTCCAGCAATATCTTGAGGCAGTATTCTGTTTCCTCCACTTTACAGTAGGGAAACTGAGGCCTTGCAGAATGAATCTTAGCCAATGAGACATCGAGAGAAATCTCTGAGCAGGCTGGGTTGTGTGGGAAGGTGGAGCTGTGAGAGAAATGGGAGGAGGACGGCTGGGAGGGGGCACGCTTGAGGGGGTGGGGCCAGGGTAGGTGTGGCTTTTAAGGGGGCGTGGTTGTTGGCGGATGTGGCTCTGGCTAAGAGAGTGCAGACCCTTGGGAGGACATGGCTGTTAGAGGCGTGACTGTGGGAAGGTTTGACTGTGAGGGGGCGTGGTTGTGGGAGGGCGTGGTTGTGGGAGGACGGATTGTGAAAGCCTCAGCAGCAGTTGTACTAGCGCTGCTAAGGGGCAGCTCTAAAAGCTGGATTTTCAAGCCCCGCAATTTAGTTTTATTTACTTTCTTCCTTAGCACTACCCTCACCATCTCCTCTGACCCCTCCTGCAAGCATCTATAACAATCCCGAACGATGACACTGTGTCAGGTAGGAGCACATCCCTCTCTTGGTGGTACGGACACCTCACTCCTCTGGACACAGAATCAGCGCTCACCTCTCCTCTCCAGGCATCAAGCCTGCCAACCCCAGAGCTGTCCTTGGGTCATACCATACAAGGGAACAGAAAGACAAGGCAGGGCAGGGCACCCCGGGTGCCTTTACCTCACGAGGTTGGCACAGGGCCCAGGCCACCGGCAGCTCTGGTAGACTCGCTGGACCACCGTCTCCGAGCCGTTCTGCACCTGGCAGGACACTGTCCTTGTCACCGTGTGATGGCACCAGTGCCTGTGGGGACAGCAACAGTTGCATTAGCCTTGGCCGTTCTCAGAGGGTCCAGCAGCATTCTAGAAGATTGTGCTGTGGGGAAAGGGGTACTGTCAAAATAAAATACCCAACAAAAACAGCTTAAGGAAGGAAGGGTTGATGTGAGCTCAGACTCTGCGGGTGTGGTCCATCCATCATGGCCAGTAAAGCATGGCAACCAGTCACATGGCAACCACAGTCAGGAAGCAGAGAGAGAGATGGATGCTGGTGCTCAGCTCGCTTTCTCCTTTTTAGTCAGCCCAGGATCCCAGCCTAGGGAATGATGCTGCCCATTTGGAGTGGGTCTGTCCACTTTGATTAACCTGACCTGGAAACATACTCAGAGCTATGGCTCCTGGGTGATTCTGTATTCTGTCAACTTGGCAATCAATATTAACCACCATCATCGGGCCTGGACCAGATCTGCCTGCTGTGGGACTCTTTCTAGAAAAGGCATCCAATACCAAAGAGAATGGAAGAGAGGATATGTTGCAGGTCTGTAGGAAGCACAGCTTAGAGTAAGCATTGGAGAAACCAGGATTGGCAATCACATGGGTGTAGCTGGAAGCTACCCGCCAGGTCCTGCAGCCACTTATAATCACTCAGAGCCTTAATATCAATTATAATCATTTGGCCAATGGCTCAGGCTTATTACTGGCTAGCTCTTACATTTAAATTAACCCATTTCTAATAATCTGTGTATCCACATGACTTGGTGGTGTTACCTGGTCTCTAGTACATCTTGCTGCTCTGGCAGCTATCTGACTTCTCTCTCAGCTCAGCCTTCCTCTCCCTGTATCTCTGCTTGGATTTCCCGCCTAGCTATATTCTGCCCTGCCATAGGCCAAAGCAGCTTTATTCATCAACCAATAAAAACAATACATATTTGCAGCATACTGAAGGGCATCCCACATCCCTTAGGCCTATTATCTTCAAAGAAGAATGACTGGCACCTGGTCACCTGGAATGCCGGAGTGAATGTGGTCAAATGACACATGATCCTTTGCTATTCTACTAGGAGCCAGCCCCCACTTGAAGCCCTCCCCCAGTATCCTGAGCATTGTTTAGGCTCTAATCCCAAGCAACACCTCTCAGTGAGTAGAACCCATCCTTATCAAAGAGGTCCCATGCACTTGGCATCCTCCACCAATAGAATTCATCCTTAAGTTCATGACAGAGCCTTCCTCTAGGCCCTATAGCTGAGCTCATACATCAGCCAATAGAATTCATCCTTATAATAAATAAAGTGCTTTGCTACTTTGCTAGAGAGTTTCTATGTAGCCATACCTAAAGCTTTGTGGTGATACTATGTTTAAATGTGTAGCAGTATACCATGAGGTCAGATGCTGGACGTTTTTGATCCAGTGTCTACAAATATGGTACTGACTTGAGTTTCCCTCTTCCTCTCCCAGCCAGCTGTGAGGCTTATGGAGTCTCCAACACCAGTGGACCCAAGCCAGGACAGCCCTTGAAAGGCTTCGATCCCTGATCCACTTTGTCTTCTCACATTATACTCTAAAACCACACAGTGGGGCAGGCAAGCGAGGTATTACAGTCGCACACGTGGCAGTCAGCAGGTTGTGAAGGGCAACGACCCGCTGTATTAGCCATTTCCCCAGGTCATTCTGTTCCCGGTAGCGAGCGAAGTCACGCTTGGCAAATAGGCAGGGCAAGCGGCGCTTTAAGCAAATCAGCAAATAAGTCAGTATCGAATCATTGGTATTTTCTACTTTTCTACTTCATTCTCTTTTCTTCAAATCCTTAGCTTCTTCCTACTCCCAAGACACAGTCTTGCTGTGTAGCCCTAGCTGGCCTGGAAGTTACTATGTAGACCAGACTGGCCTCCCACTCACAGAGAGCCCATGTCACCGCCTCCACCAAGTGTTAAAATTAAAGGCGTATGTGGTAGCCCAGATGAACGTCAGTTAACACTGAGCTGTGGCGGTTCATCTTTAGAATCATCTAGAAGACACCCCCTGGAAGTGTCTGAGAGGTCTCCTTTGAGTGGTGTAATTGAGGTGGGGAGGCCCGCTCTGAATATGGGTGACACCATCCGGTGGTCGGTCTGGAGTGAGGAACAGAGAAAGCAAACTGCCTGCCAGCACTCACCTCTCCCTGCTTCCTGACTGTGAAGACAGTGTGGCCAGCTACCTCAAAGTTCTGCCCACACATTCACCTGAATGAACCCAGACTAGAAACTCCCTCCCAGAAGTGTCCACAGTTTTGTTTCCATGTGATTCTAGATCTTGTCAAGTTGACAGCATGAACTACCAGAGACCCCATGTCAGGGACTGAAAGGAAGGGAGAGGACCTCGGGCTCTGAGCCCTGCTTTTATCCCAGTCACTAACCTGTGGATCCCATGAAGGAGGCTCAAAAAGCTACTCTAGCGGGGATGACAGAGAAGGACAAGGTTACAGCACCAGAACACAGGGGAAGAGGTCCAAACACCTGATGAGCACAAGGAGCTATAAAAACAGAGGAGGGTCAGTTCTAGGAAAGGCTACCAGCTAAGCACGGAAAGATCAAATTCATTAACTGCAGTTATATCAGTCACCAAGGGACAGCATTAGTACAGAAGGGTAAGTGTGGGCCAGCAAGTGTGAAAGAGCCACAAGCATGTCAGAAATCCCTGTGGAACTAGAAGTGTCCCTGAGGGCACAGACCTCCTCTGGAGGCTAGGGCCACTCAGTAGCAGGGCACCTGCCTGGAATCCCCAGTGAGGGGCTGGGGTGTAGCTCAGGGGTAGAGCACCTGCCTAGAATCCCCCAGTCAGGGGCTGGAGTGTGGCTCAGTGGTAGAGCACCTGCCTAGAATCCCCCAGTCAGGGGCTGGGGTGTGGTTCAGTGGTAGAGCCCCTGCCTAGAATCCCCCAGTCAGGGGCTGGGGTGTGGCTCAGTGGTAGAGCACCTGCCTAGAATCCCCAGTGAGGGGCTGGGGTGTGGCTCAGTGGTAGAGCACCTGTCTAGAATGCCCCAGGAAGGGGACAAGAGTATGACTCAGCAGGACAGTGACTGGCTACAGGAAGTAAGAGGAAAGGAGAGCTGAGCAGAGGTGGAGAAGGGGACAGAACAAATAATATGAAGATTAGGCTAAGATGTCCAGCAGGAACATGCTCCCATCCCCTCCACCTACCACCGTATCCTAGAAAATTCAAAGCTAAAAATAAGTCCCAAGTCATATTAGAAAATGAGAAGCAGTGGGCTAGACATTTTGAGGCTTCCAGGAGAGACGGAAAGCAGATGGGAGCAATTTGGAGGAGGAGAGCACAGCCGGAAATATGCAGCCAACAGGACCAGCACTAATGATGGGGGCAGGTCAGGAGCAACACATGTGGCCAATATGGAAAGGAACCATCCCAGGTGACTGTCAGACGGTAAGGCAGGGGACCACACTACAGCGTCAGAGGGTAAGCCAGGGACCACACTACAGCGTCAGAGGGTAAGACAGGGACCACAGCATCAGAGGGTAAAGCAGGGACCACAGCATCTGAGGGTAAGGCAGTGACCACAGCATCAGAAGGTAATACAGGGACCACACTACAGCATCAGAGAGTAAAGCAGGGACCACAGCAGAAGTGGTAGAGGGCAGGAGTAAGAACCCATATCGCTCTCTATCCCTGCTGGTATCAAGAATCAAGCATCGTAGCTGAGAGGAGTGATACACACCTACAGTCTTAGTATTCGGAAGGCTTTGGCAGGAGGAATGGAAGTTTGAAGCTATCTTGGGTTTACACAGTGAGTTCAAAGCCAGCTGATAACCTTCAATACACCCTCAAATCAAATATCTGAAGTCTTTTACACACTTGTTCCCCGTTTTTCACCCATACCACTAGTGTACCGAAAGTCAAGGTGTCCTCATGCAGTTATTGGGGCACGCTTTGAATCCCAGCACTCGGGAAGCAGAGGCAGCCAGATCCCTGAGTTTGAGTCCAGTCTGGTCTACACAGCAAGTTGCAGGACAACCAGGGCTATAAAGAGAAATCCTATCATGAAAAAAAGAAAAGAAAACAATCTCAAGGAAACCAGGTGTGATGGCACATACTTGTCGTCTTAGCACTTGGGTAAGTAGAGGCAGGAGGATCAGGAGTTCACAGTCATCCCCAGCTAACTATCGAGTTTGAGTTCAGCCTGGGTAACATAAGACCCTAACAAAAAGAAGCAGTGAGGGAGAGGGGAAGAGAGGGGATGAAGAAAAGAAAGACAGAGACAGAGAATACAGTAAGAAAAATTTACTGGAAGCTGGGTAGTGGGGAGGCAGAGGCAGGCAGATCTCTGAGTTTGAGGCCAGCCTGGTCTACAGAGCAGTCCCAGGACAGCCAGCGCTAACAAATCTTGGCAGTAGTGCTGTTTTGAAAGCTTGTGGTGACTTCAGAATGAAGGACCTAGCTAAAGGAAATAGGTCACCAGGGATGCAGCATGGGAATTATAAGTGGTTATTTCCTGTCAGTCTCTCCTTCCTGGTTGGCTATGATGTGGCCCCACAGTGATGGATTAAATCCTCTGAAACCACCAGCCAAAATGAACCATTTGTCCTTCGCTGTCCACTTCAGCTGTTATGGCCATGGTAAAGCAGAGGTGACTTTAACACAGACGGGAAAGCGAGTCCTGAAGTTGTGTGACCTCCACAGCTTGGGCGGACATTATGGCACACCTGTAGAGGTCAGGCAGCAACTTCACATGGGTCCTAGGAATTGAACTCAGTCAGGAGAGCCATCTTTACCAGCTGAGCCATCTCATCAGCCCCTTTCCCTTCATTACACTATAGCATGGGTTCTACATCACCACTCCGTGTGTGCTGCCCAAAGGGCACAGAGCTGTGGTTCTCAAATGATCTACTGCCAATCCAAGGACAATACCCAACCTTGAAGCACATCCCGCGGACACTAGAACAAACAAAGAGTCCAGCCACCTCTGGATCACACCAGGTTGTTTCCACAGGGAAATGAACTGCAAATTGGAAAACATTTTCCAATGGTTTGAATCACCCTTTGCAGACATCTGATGTTTTCATGGGCTGTCGATGGCTTCCAGCAACCAAAACCTGGCCCCAAACGATGAAGACAGGAAAACGGAGACACAGAAAGAGGGCTCTGGGCCTATCCAGATAGACTTCCAAACTCAGCGCATCCGTGCTGGGGAGGTGGCTCAGACAGTGAAAGAATTGCCACGAAAGCACGAGGACCTGAGTTTGGTACCACAGTATCCTTGTGGAAACCGCCAGGAATGGGGCACACCTGTAATCCCCAGCCCCGGGGAGCAGAGCTGGGAGGGCCCCTAGGGCTAGAAGAATCAGGGAGCTCTAGGTTCAGTGAGAGAAATTATATGAAAGCAACAGTGTGGAGAGCAGTTATGGAAGGCACTGGACATTGACCTGTGACTCCACACTCACATGCGCGCGCGCGCACACACACACACACACACACACACACAAATTAAAGAGAAATAAGACATTTCATTCTAGGGTCTCATGGTTTGAGGCCCTTCCCAGGCTCTGGGTCCTGTATTATCACGCATGTCCATGACTTCCATTCACTGGGGGGCATGTTCCACCACCTGCCCACACATCCCAAGTCTGTCTGTACTGCAGAATAATTCCAGCCAGAAAGGTTTGGCAAGAGAGGTGTGGCTCCTTGCTGACATCCCTTTGAGGATAGATCCAGACACACAGAACTTGTAACACACACACACACACAGTTAAAATCAAAATAGGACTGGAAAAATGGCTCAGGGGCTCAGGGGTTGCTTGCTGCTCTTAAAGGAGATCTGACTCCTGTTCCCAGAACCCATATCTGGCTGCTCACAACTACCTATAAATCTAGCCCTAGGGGATCTGCCACCCTCCTCTGGCCTCCCATGGTACTGCACAGCACTTATGTGCATATACCCCATGCAGACACACATCTGTACACATAAGATAAATCTTTAGAACTTGGTGATGGCAAGCTGCTCCTCAGGCTAAGAAAAAGATACACGCTAGGTTGAAAGAAGCAGGCTGACACTCTTTTTGACATTATCCGAGCAAAATATGTTCCCTATGTCCCTGAGCATGTGAACTGCAGCTCCCACACCTGAGAGCAGGGAATGCAGCTGAGCTGCAGCTCCCACGCCTAAGAGCAGCGAATGCAGGTGAGCTGCAGCTCCTATACCTGGGAGCAGGAATGCAAGTGGGCTGCAGCTTCCACAGCAGGGAGAAGAGAATGCAGCTGAGCTGCAGCTCCCACACCTAGAAACGGGGAATGCAGGTGAACTGCAGCTCCCATACCCAGATACAGGAGCCCACATAGGACTTAGAGATCCACACCAACAAGAAGTTCAGTGTGAGACCACAGAGTTGTGGCCTCCAGAGAGCCAAGGCAGAATCCAGAATCAAGACAAAGAAAGATGGCTCAGTGGGTAAAGAGGCTTGCTGCCAAGCCTGATGACCTGAATTTGAACCCCAGGCCTCACAGGGAAGAAGGAAAACTGACTCCAAGTTTGTCTCGACTTCCACACGCTCACCGTGGTAGTTACACCCACACTCATGCATGCAAACACACAAAATGAGTAAGTAAACAAAGAACTAGATATTTTAAATTGTTTATATGTATGGGCGCTTTTCCTGATTGCATGTAAGTGTGAAGTGTGTGCCTGGTACCCAAGGAGGCCAGAAGAATACAGCAGACCTCGTGGAATGGGAGTTACAGATGATTGTGAGCCGTATGTGGGTGCCATATGTGGGTGCAAGAGCAACCAGGGCTCTCAACGGCTGGGCCATCTCTCCAGCCCATAATAAGTAAAAATTGTAAGCCTAATGTGGAGAATAAACCGTGCTCCCCAACACACACTCCACCCATGAGTGCTGGAGGCTGGGATAGACCACTCAGATGTCCCGTGTCACTGATGGGATAAAATGCCTGACAAAAACACTGCAAGGAAGAAAGGGTGTGTCTGCCGTGGGGTGTGCGTGGCAGTCAGAGGATGACGTTTGGGACATGCTTCTCCCCTTCCACCTTGTGGGTCCTAAGGCTCCAACTCAGTCATCAGGCTTCCCCAGCCTCTACCCACTGACCCATCTCAACACCTGGCTCACAGCTTGAGGGTACAGTCCACTGCAGGAGGAAGTCGTCATGGCAACAGGAGGGTGAGGTGGCCGGTCACATCGCATCCTTAACCAGGAAGCAGCGAGAGATGGATACTCAACTTTTGTTTCTGATCTAGGATCCCAGCCCATGGGATGGTGCCAAACCTCTCCAGGGTGCGAGTATGGTTAGAAGCCAGAGGTCAACCCCACCTGTCATTCCTCAGGTCCCAGCCATATTGAGTTTGCTGTTGTTTGAGGCAAGGTCTCACTATGCAGAACCAGGCTGGCTACAAACTCACAGAGATCTTCCTGCATCTGCCTACCAAGTAGTGGGATCAGAGTTGTGTGCCAACATGCCTGGCCAAATGACATCTGGAGTCAACCAACTGTAGAACCTAGAATCTTCTGACACAGTCAGACATACTACCCGTTGCATGCTAACCCCCTTGCTTTGATGTTTAAAGACGGAGTCTCTCACTGGTCTGGGACTCATCAAGTAGGGTAGGATGGCTGGCCAGTGAACCCTAAGGAGCCTCCTGACTCCACCTCTCCAGCTCCCGGATTACATCCATGGGCTGCCATGTCTGTTTTTTTTATTATTATTATTTTTTAAGTTTGTATTATTATTACAGAGCAGGTGAGTGTACACATGATGTGTATGTGTGGGCATGTGTGTTGTGGAGTTGTTGTGTTCAAGGGACACTGTGGAACTGGGTCTTTCCTGCCACCTTTACAGGGCCCGGGGATCAAACTCAGGGGTCACATGATTGTAAGGCAAATACTTCTCCAACTGTGACCCAGCCCAAACTGTTGATTTTAGATTGATGGGGTACTGATCTGAGACCCCCATGGTCACTGCTCAAATCTCCTGGCAAAACAAGAAGGCAATAGCATGGCGCCTGGATTCCGGGAGCCGCCACTGAGCCCTGAAGGATGAAGAACATGTGTGGAATTGTGTTCCGGAGGGGTCACACCCTTGCAGTGACCCTGCAGAGAGAGCAAGCTATGTGCCTTCCTCCTGTCCTTTCATTGTTCCATGTGTTCATTCACCAGAACCTTCCACGGTGAGAATTCCAGAGCCTACTCCATAGGAGTGAGCCCTCCACGAACCATCAGCTCATCCCCAACATGCTGGTCAACCCAGAAAGATAGTTAGGGCCACTTAGGAATCAGACTTCCTGTCCAGCAGGGCCACAGAGGGGTTGTACGATTAGGACAACGGATCTTCAGCCATTCATAGGTATGTCAGGGAGGAGCACGGGGAGAAGAGGGAGCCGAGTGCTCTCCCCTGGGATCAGCAGCCCCTGTGACACATTCAGGACTCTGAGGAACAGGTGCTGGCTGGATCTGGGCAAAGCCCACAGAACTGAAAAGCTGAGTAGCTGTTTCTTGTTTTTAAATCCTGGACCCAGAACCCAGTGCTCTAGTACTGAGTCATGCCCCTAGCCTCTCACTGGGGGATTCTAGGCCCTCCTCTACAGGTGAGGCACCCACTTAGGTGGGAAGAGGAAGGGGGTCTGCGGGAGTGGGAGGGGTAACCAGAGGTGAATATTATCATGATACACTACATAAGCTTGAAGCGATCGCTTAGTACGCAAAGCCATGCAGATGTGAGGGCCTGAGTTCAAGGCCTCGGAACACGTGTAAAAAACACAGACAGACAGTGTGAGACTCTGTAATTCTAGATCTCCTACAGGAAGGTGGGAAGTGGAAACAGGAGAGTCCCCAGAAGCCCACAGGCCAGCCTGGACTATGCAGTGTAGAGAAAAAGAGACCTATCTCAAACAAGACAGACGGCTGGGACTCTCCTCCTGCTTCCAACGCACACCTCCATGGCAGGCCCATTAACATACGCTAATGAAGAAAGTTTTAAGAACCTTAGAGCTGGGCGTGATGATTGACACATATAACCCCAGCATTTGGGAGGCCGGATGGGGCAAGAGGTGATGAACCAATCTACCTCCATTTTGGGCTTGAAAGTCATCTTACGGTGAAGACAAACTAGATTCGTTCCTGTTTATGATTAATCTGTTTCTTAAGGACTGGGCTGTGCCCGACCTATAACTTCACTATAAATAATTCTGTCCTGCCTGATCCAGGAAGTGGCAACCATGCCTTTGTTTCAGGAGATGTTTATGACCGATTTGTTGTCCTTATGGTCTGCTTCTGTAACCCCACCTATTTACCTGCAAAATCCCCCATTTGGAAACTCCCTACCTCTGACCTATAAAAACCCTTATCTTCCCCATATCCGAAGCTGACCTTTTGAACCGCACCTTAAAGGGAGGCAGCCTAGGTATGCAAATAAAAAGCTTGCTTTAATTAGTTCGGCCATGATGATTTGGGATGGTGGGTCTTTCTCCTCACTTCTTTGCGATTAGTAATTAGCAGAGGATCAGGAGTTCAAGGCCAGCCTGAACTACACAATGAGACCCTTGTCACAGAACAAAAACATCCAGCAAGATGGGTCAGTGGGTAAAGGAGCTGCCAAGCCTGACTGCCTGACTTCAATCCCTGGGACACACTTGGTAGAAGGGGAGAACCGACTCCTGTAATTTGTTCTCTGAGCACGCGCACACTAAAAACATGTGTTATTAGTGCACCCAGGATCAACACGAATAAGCAAGCGTGCAAGCACCTGTAAATTGTAAAGGGTCCTTAGCAGTCCCCGCCACACCAGTGAGTGGAGATTAAGTCAGCAGCCATGTGCCCAACTGCTGAACTGGGAGGTACAAAGGCTCTAGAATGTTCTCTGAGTGCCTGGTGCTTTGGAACTAAGTATGCCAATCTCCGCCATAACTGTTCTTCAGAGAACCAGATGTCCGTAGGTCTGGGGCAGTGAAGAGCAGGTCTCTTATCCTCTGATGAAAGCAGAAGAATGTGTCTTGTTGTTTCCTGGAAGCTTTGTGTTGTGGACTTGGGTGGAGACAAGAGAAGGCTTTGTACTGCAAGTCTTTGGTGGGTGGTGGAGGTGGTGATGGTGGAGGTGGTGGTGGAGGTGGTGGTGGAGGTGGTGGTGGAGGTGGTGGTGGAGGTGGTGGTGGAGGAGGAAGTGGTGGTGGTGGTGGAGGTGGAGGTGGTGGAGGTGGTGGTGGTGGTGGAGGTGGAGGTGGTGGAGGTGGTGGTGGAGGTGGTGATGGTGGAGGTGGTGGTGGAGGTGGTGGTGGAGGAGGAAGTGGTGGTGATGGTGGTGGTGGAGGTGGTGGTGGTGGAGGTGGTGGTGGTGGTGGAGGTGGTGGAGGTGGTGGTGGTGGAGGTGGAGGTGGAAGTGGTGGAGGTGGTGGAGGTGGTGGTGGAGGTGGAGGTGGTGGAGGTGGTGGAGGTGGTGGAGGTGGAGGTGGTGGAGGTGGAGGTGGTGGTGGTGGTGGTGGTGGTGGAGGTGGTGGTGGAGGTGGTGGTGGTGGTGGAGGTGGTGGTGGAGGTGATAGCAGAGGTGGTGGAGGTGGTGGAGGTGGTGGAGGTGGAGGTGGAGGTGGTGGAGGTGGTGGAGGTGGTGGAGGTGGTGGAGGTGGTGGTGGTGGAGGTGGTGGTGGTGGAGGTGGTGGTGGTGGTGGTGGAGGTGGTGGTGGAGGTGGTGGTGGTGGTGGAGGTGATAGCAGAGGTGGTGGAGGTGGAGGTGGTGGTGGTGAAACTGTTGAGATGCCTCAGTGGGTAAGAGCACATCCTGCATAAGCAGGAGTACCCCAGTTCAAATCCTCAGCACCCGTGTAAAAAGCTGGGCATGGCTGAGACCAGCTGTGTACTGGCTGGTTTTGTGAGTCAGCAGACACAAGCTAGAGTCATCAGACAGGAAGAACTCTCAGTTGAGGAAATGCCTCTTTGACATATAGCTGTAGGGCATTTTCTCAATTAGTGATCAATAGGGAAGGGCCCAGCCCATGTTGGGTGGTGCCATCCCTGGGCTACTGGTTCTGGGTTCTATAAGAAAGCAGGCTAAGCAAGCCAGAGGAAATAACCAGTAAGCAGCACCCCTCCACAGCCTCTGCCTCAGCTCCTGCCTCCGGGTTCCTGCCCTGTCTGAGTTCCTGTCCTGACTTCCTTCAGGGATGAACAGCAGTGCTGAAGTGTGAGCCTAATAAGCCCTTTCCACCCCCCTGACTAGGAAAGGTGCTGACCCAGGAGGACCATTGGGGCTCATTGGCCAAGATCCTGTCTCCAGAGAATAAGGTGGAAAACAGGACACCCCACACACACACACATGCACACACATCTGCACATGCTAACACATTGGAAAAGAAAAAAGGTTCTCTTGCCTCACCCCCTCCCTCCTACCCTCTGTCCTTCTTTCCTTCCCTCTCCTTACTTGTCTTGGGACAGAGTCTCGCTCTGTAACCCTTGGCTAGTCCTAAACTCATGATCCTCCTTTTCCCACCCCCCCTAAAAACTGAAATCACAGGTTGCACCCCCAGGTCTGGCTCCAACCTCCAACAGGTGAGGAAAATCAAGACCCCGAGAAGGAAATGGCCACCCATAGTGGCCCAGCAAGCTGCGGGCAGAGTCAGCAAAACCCAAAACTGTGTTTCATTTTCTCGCCATCTATCCCCTTGCGATCAGCAGGCAGACTGGTTCCAGTGTTCACTAGAGGGAAAGAGAGACCTGATAAGAATCTGTGGAATGCGAGCGAGTGCTGAAGGGGGGGCGAGGGGATGACCACAGAATTTGGCATCGGATATCCCGGGGCTGCTGAGGCTGCTGGGAAGGTTGCAGGGAATGGCAACCAGAGTATCTCACCATGAGCAGTGCACCTCCTGGTCCTGAATCCAAAATAACGCATCTACAAATGTAGGTATGTGTGTACCCTACACGCCTACAATCCCAGCACTGGGGAGGCAGAGGCAAGAGAATTCCTGGGGCCTGCCAGCTAGCCAGTCCAAACAAACCAATGCTCTCCAGGTTCAGGGAGAAATACTATCTGGAAAAACTAAATAAAGGTGGGTTTGGGGAAATGGCTCGGTGGTCAAAGCACTCGCCACCAAGTGTGGGGACGCATACGACTGAAAGAATGAACTCAAATCCCAGAATCCGCCCCGCTGACTCTGACGCTGGCTTTCTGTGTCTCTCCAAGCCTGGATTCTCTTCCCTGCCTCTTTGAGGTGGTCATGGCTTGTAGTTCCCAAAGTTCCCAACTTGTGAGTTCAGACGAAGCTGAACACCTTAAGACCCCACAGCTGAAGATGAGGAAGCTGATTCCAAAGCCTTGGGTGAGGATCGTGCTGTGGAATCACTGACTTTGTGTGGGGCGAGCCTTCTCCGGGCTCCAGGGTCCAGGCTCCTTCTCATCTGCTAGCAGCCCACGGAGAGGAAGGACAGCCTTGAGGCTGGGAGAGCTTCAGAGCCCTTCATGCTGATGTGCGGATAAAAGGCTGGAGCGCTGTGGCAGCTGTGCAGGTGTCTCCCAGCAGCTGTGCCGGTGAAAACCAAAGCGGCCAAGCGAATAGTTGTCTGGGGGCCAGTTTCCACTGCCCCCAGGGTTCCTCAGACAGGGACAGCCTCGGGCTTACCCTGGCAAGATGAGGTCATCTCTAGGTCCGCAGGGACTCTGAGATAACTTCCAGCCAAGTGGTGTCAACTAGAAAGGTACATGTGCTGGTCGTGTTCCCTTGTCCCTTCCTTCCAAATGTCACTGCTGGTGGGCAGATCCCAGAGTTCTGGTCCCCAGCTCCCCAGCCAAGGGTGGCTTAGGATACACATTGATAAGAACACATATGAAGAGAGAGGTGGACTGGTCTGCAAGAACAACACCCATCCTCCGGAAATCATCCAGACTGAGTCCTGGTCCTTTGGTAGCTCCTGTCCTGAAACACAGGGTTCCAACGTACACACACACACTCTCACACTCACACACACGCGCGTGCACACACTCAGGCTGAGCTGGACCCACATTCAGACTTTCATCCCATACAGACTCTTCCAGAAATGCCCCTGTGCCTCTTACCACCCTGACTCAGTGGGACACCTCCTCCTCCTCCATGGTTTCTCAACAATAATGACCCAATTAACCAGGGTTCCCAGATCAACAAAGTCCACACCCCTCCTTATGTAAGGAGTCCCTCTGAGCATGCTCAGTGCCACTCTGAGAGTGATGACAATGGAGGTAATTGAGTGACTTTTGAAGACACAGAGAGGGTGACTAACTCATGCATGTTTTAATCGGGGTGACAGTAAGTATGTGTAAATACGCATGTGGGTGCGCTCGCCTGCGTGAACGCATTGGAGACCAATGATCGATGTCAAAATGGCTGCCTCGATCACCCTCAACAATATTTTCTAATTCCACTGAAACTGGAATTCATCGAGCCATGCCCTCAGCCTTTCAGTGACATCTTCTTGACAAACACTGTATAACTGACACACACCCCCAGCCCCTCACTGGGGGATTCTAGGCAGAGCACTTAAAAGACCCTGAGTTCCATCTTTAGTACTGCAAGATAGACAGACAGATGCATGTGCATAGAAGCATGCCACATTTTTCTGAGGACCGCCCTACTCTACCTTTCAAAGATAAGAATTTGGAAAAACTTAAAAGCCCCAGAAGTGTAGGGAACAGCTCTGAGCGGCTGGAATGACGGCGTTGAGGGGGTGAGAAGTGAGGTTGGGGCGGGATCAGAAAAGAGCCAATCAGAGAAGGCCACTGGGCCTGAGCTTGGACCGCTGGCCTGAGGCGGTAGGAACCCGTGTAAGGGCATTTAGGTAAGGCCTGGACCTGAACTGATGCAGAATTTTTTCTCCAACCCCCTCCACAGACACTGTGGTCCGGGCAGCTGAGACCCCTGCCCCCACTGCAGCAGACTGCGGAGAAATCCGAACTGCCCTCAGCCTGTTACAGGCAATTAATTGCCCCCCTTTGTTCTCCCGCATTGATCAAAGGCAGATGTCCCCCTAGTGGAAGGGTGCAAGGAGCCCACCTCTGCTCTCTCTCTCTCCCATCTCCCCAGACTGCCGCGCCCAAGTCCTGCAGGCACGGCGGGGGCCCGCCACCATTAGACCACAAGAAAGACCCAGAATCACCCAGAGGATCCGCAGCTGTTTTAAGTTCTTGATTTGTCCCTGCAGAGCCATCCTCCCTCCCTCCCATGCCACACACCCTGCAGTCTCACTGATTAAAGGGTTTTCCTTCCAGGAACCCCTGCAGACCCTAGCAAGGGAGATTCCCACAGAGCGCCAGAGAAGCCCCGACTTCCGCACCTAGACCCGGGAGCCACCGCCGCGCTTGCTTGTGGGTTCCTCTGTGGGATCAAACAGAAAATTAAATCCATCGCAGGCTGCAGAACGAGCCGAATTAGGCTCATCCATGAAAAATCTGAACGCTAATGACTTGCAGTTGCCTTACCAGAAAGGTTTCCTTTAATCAATCCTGGGGTGGGTTTGCCAGGCTCTGGGCTAGAATTCCTGGGGATAAGTTTCTCTCCCTGTGGAGGGGAACCGCACAATGGGACATTTGAAGCAGTGAAGTCTAAAAAGTGCCCTTTTCTTCCTCCTCCTCCTCTCCCTCTTTCTCCTCCTCTTCTTCCTGCTCAGCTCTAGCTTCCCTGAATAGTCACCGGTGCTGGGGTGGACTTTCACTGATGAGGAGGAGACCTTTGAGTCACCCCATACTCCTGTAAGGAACCCCAAGAAACTCACTAGTTCAGCCGTTTGGACTATGGTGGTGTCCTTTTCTCTGGTTCGTCAATGGTTCCTAGCTTTGGTAAAGAGGTATTTGTGTCAAGTCTCCCCAGGAACAGCGGCACACGACACCAGTAAAGAGGGTCACTGCTGTACCCCAATAACTACATTCATGATTACTTATCTTTTATTACAGTTTCACTTTTTATTTATGTGTGTGTGAGTGTGCACATGGAGGTCAGAGGACAACCTGCAAGAGTTTCCTCTCTCCTTCTACCATGTGGGTCCCAGGAATTGAACTCAGGTCCTGAGACACATCAGCAAGTGTCTTTACCCTCTGAGCCATCTCTCCGTCCCCTGCTTGCTTCTGCATAGGCGACATTCAACATGGGCTGTCATGGAGTCCTAAATGTTAACAAGGTCTCTAGCTTCTAGAGCCTCCATGCGGTAACCTACGTCCCGCACACATACATGGTGACATGTTTTGTCCTAGACGACCCAGCAATGCACAGCTATGGTTTGAGTCTGGAATACCCCACTCAGGTTCCTGTGTTACATACCTGTCCCCAGCAGGAGACCAAATTCAATTCCCAGCACCCATTCAGACAGCTCTCAACAGCCTGTACCTCCAGCTCCAAGGGGTCTAATGCTCTTCTGGCTTTGGGGTACCTGTGTTTATGCGCGCACGTGCACACACACAATTAAAAATAAATCTTAAGAAACTAAAATAACACCCTTACCCACATTGATCTCATGCCCCTTGCTTTCTACCTGACCCGAGGCCATGACTCTGTCCCCTGTGTCACACCCCTTCCTCTTGAGAGGTGTGAGTAACAGATTCCTTTATGGTGACATGGTCTCTGGATATGTAAATGTTACTGTACCTCACTTTTCTACTCATCCAGCAGTGTGTGTGTGTGTACGTGCACATGCGTGCATGTGTGTGCATGTGTGCACTTGAGAACATAAGCACGTGCCATCCAGAGGTCAATGTTGAGTGCCTTCCCCAATTTCTTTTCCCTCCATTCATTCATTCATTCATTCATTCATTTTTGAGGCAGGGTTTCCCTGTGTTGCACTGGCTGACCTGGAACTCACTCTGTAGTTCAGGCTGGCCTCGAACTCAGAGATCCACCTGCCTCTGTCTCCCATGTGCTGGGGCTGGGATTAAAGGCGTGCGCCACAACAGCCTGGTTTTCCACCTTTTTAAAACAGAGTTTACCTGTTTGACTAGCCAGTTACCTTCAGGGATGTGCCTGTCTCTGCACCCCACTGTTGTGGGATCTTTTGGTACACTGTGAAGAAGTGTCTCTGTGTACACTGCCTTCTGATTGGTTTAATAAAGAGCTGACTGGCCAATAGCTAGACATGAGAGAATAGGCAAGAGTTCCTGGGAGAGAGGAACTCTGAGGAAGGTGAGGCCTGGGGAATCTGTCAGTGGACCACAGGGAAGTCAGACATACAACATGGTGGAGAGGTAGTGAACCACATGGCAGAATGCAAATTAATATAAATGAGTTAATTGAAGTTTCAAGAGCGAGCTGGGAATGAGCCTAAGCTAAGGCCAAGATTCCATAATTAATAAGAAGTCTTTGTGTCATTATTTGGGAACTGGTGATCCAAAGGACATCCAGCTGCACCCCACCCCACAAGTGCTGAGGCTGGAGACAAGCAGAACTACGGCCAGCTTTTACAGGGTGCTAAGGATCCAGACTTGGGTCCTCATGCGTACACAGCAAGCCCCTCACCCATGAGCCGTCTCCCTAGGGTAAGGATACTCTGCACTTTAGGATGGCCTGCCACCCCATCCACCCAGATGCAGACTCCGAGATGAAGAGAAACAGAAGTGGTACCGAAGCCAGAAAACCCAGGCTCTGAGCTGGGCTCAGGGCTTGGTTGGTAGAGTTCTTGCCCAACGTTCATGACACCCCAGGTTCCATTCCCCAGCACCACATAAAGCAGGAGTTGCGGCAAACACCTGCGTTACCTCGCTCTAGAGGTGAAGGCAGGAGGTTCAGAGGTTCAAGACATTCTTGACTACCTAGTCAGCCTGAGCCTACATCCCCCATACACACACACACACACACACCCCAAAACCCAGGTTCCAGCTCTTCCTGGCCCAGCCATTCTCTAGCTGTAAGACTTTGGGTAAGTCCTTCCTTGTCTTTTTCTTGAGACAAAGAGCCCGTATTCTCATAGCAAGGGACACACAGCAGCAAGCAAGCAAACAAACAAAAAAACTAGAGCAGTGGGAGTCTGCAAATGTTTCCGTGGAGAAAGGTGCTTGCCACCAAGCTTGACTCCTTGAGTTCGATCCCCAGAACCCACATGGTGGAAGGTGAGAACCAAGTCCTGAAAATCGCTCTCTGTCCTCCACAGGCACGCCATGGCACCAATGTCCACACACATACAAGCTCATCAAATAAATGAATAGATTTTTTTTTATCTTAAAAACTACAGCAGTGAGGTACTGTTTCCAAACTTCGGCCTGTAGAATTCTGTAGGTCTTGAAAATGTGTAACTATAAATAGAGTTCAAACGCAGAAACTGCCCCCTTCTCAGGTCTCAGAGAAGATCAGTAAGGATGGGGGAAGATGCAGCTTTGCTCAGGGAATTTCCTGGGCCCAGCCATCACTCAATGGGACCTTAGCTGATGGTGCACTGGATCCTTCAGGCCTCGGGGTGGGTCATGGCCCCTGCCCTGGAAAAACTGACAGCTCCGACCAAACCAGATTCTGGAGAACATAAACAAGGAGGCTCTCCTCCAGGCTCCGGTACACGGCCAAAACAGAGAAGGTGACCTCCAACTCTGTCCATGCAGTCATATGGGAGTAAACTCTACAGCCAGAAACACTCCAGCCTTGCATTGGGACCGGATGCCCCAGAGAGGCAAACAGACTCTTGTTTTTCTTCACCATCTGCTGTGGCTTTCAGAGGGCTGAGGCTCTAGCCCATCCCCCTTCCTTCCTGCTGGTCTGTCACCAGCCTGTGAGGGTCCAGTTACCACAGCCAGGCAGTGCGCTGACCTCAGGAAAAAAGGCTTTGGTTACTGGGTCAAGCTAGAGGGACAAATCCCTGGAGCTCAATGGCCGTAGCCAATTGGTGAATTGGATTCAGTGAGAGACCTTGTCTCAAAAATAATAATAAATAATGTGGAGAGGAACTGAGGAAGACAGCTCACACCCACTTCCGGCCTCCATGTGAACGGTCACATGTGTGCATGCGTACCCACACGCACAAGTGTGCGCACACATGTACAGCACACAAGCACAAATAATGACTCTGGAAGGTAACACACAGCAGACAGGAGCCCTTGAGATTACAAACCTGTTGTGATATTTCATTTGTATTTTAATAAGTAAAGCTTGCCTGAAGTTTAGAGAGTAAAACAGCCATAGTGGTTACAGACCAGGCAGTGGTGATACACAGCTTTAATCCCAGTAGCCACACTAGTTAGCCATAGAAACCGGGCTGTATTGGGAGGCAGAGGCAGGTGGATCTCTGTGAGTTCGAGACCAGCCTGGTCTACAAGAGCTAGTTCCAGGACAGGCTCCAAAACCACAGAGAAACCCTGTCTCGAAAAAACAAAAAAAAAAAAAGAAAGAAACCGGGCTGTAGTGATGCACACCTTTAATCTCAGCACTAGAGAGGAATATAAGACGGGAGGAGGCAGCTCTCGGTCAGTCTCATTGTGAGATTCCTGGAGGCAGGATCGTCATTTCAGACTGAAGTAGAGACAGTAGCTGGTGGTCTTGCTTTTCTGACCTTTGGATTGGCTTTACTTATTAACATAGAAATAAAATATCAGTACACAAACCTGCCCATGGTGAGGAGCAACGTCTGACAGCTGGGGGAGGCAGGGTGGGTGTGGAGTGTGTGTGTCGGGTTCGTGCTGATGTATTCAAGTTCTCCACTATGGTGTTGGTCCTTTCGTCCTCGCCTGTCACTGGCTGAAGTGTCTTGTTACGTGGATTTTGACTCAAGGTCTCACTTATCCTGGGCTGGCCTTGAACACATTGTTTACTGAGAATGGCCTCCTGGCTCCGTCCCCCAAGTACAGGATTCCAGGTGTGTGCCACCATGCCCAGTTTTAGCAGTGCCGAGGATGGCACCCTGGGCTCCACACATGCCAGGAAAACGCTCTACCCATCGTACCACATCCTAACCTTAAGAGGAGGCTTGCATCCCTCCGCATTTTGGTTCTTTGATCTTGTGGGTGTCTAATCCCCAGGCATCTGCCTCAGACACCTCATAGTCCCGAACACTCAGAAGACAACTCCCCCAAATACACACACACATACACAAACCCACTGCAGAGAATGTACACCCCACAATCCCCAACACTCAGAAGACAACTCCCCCAAATACACACACACTCACACTGCAGAAAATGTACATCCCACAGTCCCTAACTCTCAGAAGAAAACTCCCCCAAACACACACACACATATACACACACACACACACTGCAGAGAATGTACACCCCAATCCCCAACGCTCAGAAGACAACTCCCCCAAACACACACACACATACACACACACTGCAGAGAGTGTCTGAGGCAAGCTTTCCCATCCTGGGATACTGGGGAAAGAATCAGATCAGCATCTTCCCTGGGTCGACCTCCTCGCCTCTATTTCATTTGCCAATAGAGCTCTTCCTGGCCCAGCACGATGAATGATGCCGATGAAAATGTACAAAGCTGGAGAGAGGGCACAGCACAGTGGTTAGAGCACCTACTGCTCTTACAGAGGCTCCAAGTTCAGTTCCCAGCACCCTCATCAGCTGGCTCACAACACCTAGTTCTAGTGGACATACAAGTATACACACACACCTTTAATCCTAGCACTCGGGAGGCAGAGGCAGGTGATCACAGCGAGTTCTAGGCCAGTCTGGTCTACACTAGCAAGCTCCAGGCTAGGTAAGGCTACAGAGTAAACCTCTGTTTCAAAAAAAAAAAAGTTAATACATACTTATATACCACACACACACATTAAAATATGCATAGTATTTACTACATGGATAAGCTGGCAAGGAAGGAGGTAAGGGCTAGCAAGGTGGTTCAGTGGATAAGTGTGTTGGCCACCAAACCTGACAACCTGCATTCAATTCCCTAAAACCACAAAACCCTGGGTTCCTCCCCATCGCTACATAAAACCAGACATACTAGGCAGTCAGAAGCAGGAGGATAAGAAGTTCAAGGTCACCCCTAGCTACTTAGGGAATTCAACACAGCCTACATCAGACTGTGCCTCAAAAAAAACTAAATCATAGTTAAAGCAAGAGTTCAAGTTATGAGTGAGCGCTGTGACGCGGTATGTTTAGACACAGCTCTGTTTATCATTTACCTTTAATTCCAACACAGAAATGATGTCGTGTGCCTCTGTCTCTCCAGATCCCTTTATGCTACTTAGATCTTCTTTCTGTGACAAAGGACCTGAGACGATAACCCTGAAAGAAGGGAAGGGCTGCGCCCTGGCTCAGTCAGTGAGGTGCTTGCTGTGCAAGCGTGGAGTTCAAAGCCCCATATGAAAAGCCGGGCACAGTCAGGCAGGGGTGGCGTACACCTTTAATCCCAGCACTCGGGAGGCACAGGCTGGTGGATCTCTGGGAGTTCGAGGCCAGCCTGGTCTACAGAGTGAGTTACAGGACAGCCAGGGCACACAGACAAACCCTGTCTTGCAATCTAAAATAAAAGTACCGGCATGGTTGTAATCTCAGCCCTGGGGAGGTGCAGACAAGAGGATCCCTGGAGCTCCTTGGCCAGCCAGGCCAGCAAATCCATGGGCTCCATAAGTGGCATCTTTGTTTGGTTGTTTTTTTTGTTTTGTTTTGTTTTTCGAGACAGGGTTTCTCTGTGGTTTTGGAGCCTGTCCTGGAACTAGCTCTTGTAGACCAGGCTGGTCTCGAACTCACAGAGATCCGCCTGCCTCTGCCTCCCAAGTGCTGAGATTAAAGGCGTACGCCACCACCGCCCGGCCATAAGTGGCATCTTGTCTGAAGAGACAAGGTGCAAAGGCTCGGGAGATGTGCAGTCCATGAGATGCCCAGCCAGATGAGGGACCCTGTGCAAACAAACCAACAGTGGAAAATGCCTGCAGAATGACAGTCGAGGTAGTCCTCCACCCTACACACACGCGTGCGCGCACACACACACATACACACGTGCACACACACACGCATACACTCACACACACACACGCACACACACATACACACACGCACACCAGAAAAGTAACTCAGCTGGGTATGACCATGCTCATTAATTTTTTTTTCAAGACAAGGTTTTTCTGTATAGCTCTGTCTGTCCCAGAACTCACTCTGTAGACCAGGCTGGCCTCGAACTCACAGAGATCTGTCTGCCTCTGCCTCTCAAGTGCTGGGATTAAAGGAGGGCGCCACCACTGCCCAAGCTCACTCTTATTCCCAGCATCTGGGAAGCTGTAGCAGGAAAATACTGGTTTTGAGGCCAACCTCAGCTACACACAGAATTCAAGGCCAACTTAAGCTACCAACATAGTCTAAAAAAAGAAGAACAAGGAGAAAGAAAGAAAAAAGAAAGAAAGAAAGAAAAAAGCAACTCCAAATAAGCTAAAGGTCTTAATGCAAGACCCCAAATACTCCAGCTCCTAGAGGAAAATGCAGGGGAGAATTTCATGACATTGGATTGGGTGAGAGTTTCTTGGCTATGACACTAAAAACACAAACAACAAAAGAAAAAGCAGATACATTTGATTATGTTAAAATTGAAAACATGTGGGGTCTGGGGAGACAGCTCAGTCGGTGAGGGACTCGTTGCATCTTGAGCATGAAGCACCCATGTATAAAAGCCAGGCATGGTGGCGCGGGCTCGCTCGTTACCCCAGCATTTGCGGCAAGGTGACCAGAGGATCTCCAGCGCTTGTTGACCAGCCTTATCTAATCAATCACCGATCTCCTTATTTAGGTAGAGATCTTTAAAAAAGAAAAAAAAAAAGTAGATGGAGAGTGATGATAGAGGAAGACACCCAGAATCAACCTCTGGCCTCCACACTCACGTGATAACACACACACACTTCATGTACGCTATATATATAGTCATCTTTAATTTCTATTTATTTGTTTATGCACATTCACATGCACACACATATACTTCATGTGCACTGCATGCACAGTAATTTTTTAATTTGCATTTGTGATGTATCTTGGTGTTTTGCCTGTATGCACATCTGCATACCACTTGCATAGGTGGTGTCTGTGAAGGCCAGAAGAAGACATCGGGTTCCCTGGAACGGGAGCTACACTTGTGAGCCACCATGTGAGTACTGGGAATTGAACCTGGGCCCTCTGCAAGGATAGCAATGCTCTTATCCACTGAACCATCTCTCCAGCCCCACAATTTTTATTAAGAAGTAGGTAGCTTTAGCTGGGCTTGATGATGCATGTCTATGATCTTAGCATTCAGGAAGCTGAGGCAGGAGGATTCCGAGTTCAAGGTTCACCTGGACTAGAAAGTGAGGCCTTATCTCAAAAGGGTAAAATCAACCAAAAAGACAGAAACAGCTGACACAAAGCTCTTCACTGTTAATAGGGATGGATTCTGTCACTGCCACTGTGAAGTGGATCCTCAAAAAACAACAGACTGGTGCTGTGGTCCAGCAATTCTGCCCCTGAACTTGTACCCAAAGGAGCTGAAGGCAGAGATGAGAAAAGATGTTCACCCAATTGCAGTCTTAGCAGCAATGCTATGACAATCAGAAGCACATGGCAAGATCCTGTTTTACACACACCACACACACACATGAACACAGGCATGCACACATGTACATGCACACACACACATCCACAAATACATGTGCAACACACACAGGCATGCACAGAGCTGCAGGTTTGGACGTTACTTCAGTAAGTAAGCAAGCAAGAAGGACATTAGTTTGATCTCCAGAACCAACGTAAAAAAGTTAGGAGGAGTGGGGTGCACTGGGAATTCTCAGTGTTGGGGAGGCACAGATGAGCAGATTCCTGAGATTTGCTGACCAAACAGAATAGCTTATTCAGTGAGTTCCAAGCTAGCAAGAGACTCTGTCTCAAATTAAATGAATGAATGAATGAACGAATAAGTAAACAAACAAATAAGTAAACAGATGGAGAGGGGAAGGGCTAGAGAGGTGGTTCGGTAATTAAGAGGACAATTGAGTTCTCAGCACCCACACCCAGTGGCTTGCAGCCACCTGTAACTCCAGTCCTGGGAGATCTGCCTCCCTCTTCTGGTCTCTGCAGGCGCCTGCATGCAAACAATGCGCATACAAGCAAGTAGGCATACACACAAACACACCAAATGCAGGCACGCATTGCGCGTGCAAGTGCATGCACGCGCGCACACATGCGCACGCGCACAAACAAATAAATAGATATACAAATAAATAAAACTTTTCTTTTTAAATACAAGGTGTAGACTCGAAAAACAACACTCACAATTGGCCACTGGTCTACACCCACTGGTGTGATCGCGCATGCGCAGTGTGCCAGCGCTTTTAAAAATAGACGAGCGAGCCTCACCCCCACAGCTGTGCTGGCCCCGGGAGCCTGAGCCCTCACAGCTGCCTAGCCTGCAGAGCCGCAACACCCACCAGCTTCCTCTACCTGACACCAACATTTGGCTTCCATTTCTGGCCCCTCACATCTTTCTCAGAGACCAGCTTTTGCAGGGTTTCAGGTCGAGCGGAAGCCAGAGGCTCTTGGGAGAGTCAGTTTGCATCTCAAGGGGTGGGAGGTGGATTTGACTGGGCCAGCCAGTGAGCTGTCTTGCCCAGCCACCCTCTGGCGCCCCCAAATCCCATCCATCCTGCAGGCTCCCCACCCGCTGTCAACAGGGCAGGCACACTTCCTGGTGCAAGGTAACCCTAGCCGGCTCTGCTCCCCATGGGCTTGGCTGGGCTCTGTTATTAATCTCCGGCAGATCCTGTGTCCTGAAGCTGAGACAGCTGTCCCCATGAGCAGCTGTTCCAGGACCAAAAACAGCAGGCAGACAACTTCTAATGTTATCACTTTTATGGAGAGAGGGGGAAAAATTACAAAAAGTAGGTATGAGCCATTCGTTCTGCAGCAGCCTGGGCAGACCCTCGCACTGTCAGCGTGCTGGGGCTCCTGGCTCCGTGCTTAAAACACATTTCCAGGCTCAAGAGTTCACGGATGCTCGTGCTCAAGATATTCTTCTCAGGCGGAAAAGTGGACGCAACAGAATTCCATTGAAATTGAATCAATAAGGGATTGTTGGGGCTGGGATGTAACTCAGTGATTGAGAACTTTCTTGGAATCCCCCAGTGAGGGGCTGGGGTGTGGTTCAGTGGTAGAGCCCCTGCCTAGAATCCCCCAGTGAGGGGCTGGGGTGTGGCTCAGTGGTGGAGCACCTGCCTAGAATCCCCCAGTGAGGAGCTGGGGTGTGACTCAGTGGTAGAGCCCCTGCCTAGAATCCCCAGTGAGGAGCTGGGGTGTGGCTCAGCCCCTGCCTAGAATCCCCCAATGAGGGGACGGAGTGTGGCTCAGTGGTTACCTAGCACACATAAGACCTGGATTTCATCCCTAGCACCACAAATGACAAACCAGAACAGGGCATTGCTTTAGTCCATGCCCTGCTCAATCCTGCATTACCTGCTATGGTGGGTGGCTCAGGAGGTAGAGTGCTTGCCCAGCATGCATGAAGTTAGATTCATATGCCACATTAAACTGGGAGCTGGGGCAGGAGAGATGCCTCAGTGGTCAAGAGTACCTACTGCTCCTCCAGGAGACCTCAGTTCAGTTCCTAGCACCCACGCCAGGCGGTTCTCAGATGCCTACAACTCCAAATGTAGGGGACCCAACACCCTCTCCCCACAGCTTCATTCACGTACACAGACAGACAGACAGACACACACACACACACACACACACATCTGGTTGGGCGTAGTGCACACACCTCTAATTCCAGCACTGGGGAGGCAGAGGCAGATGAAGCTATGAGTTCCAAGCCAGCCTGGTCTGCATACTAGGTTCTGGGATAGCACGGTCTACATAGACAAGTCTCAAAAATAAATGAACAAATAAAAAAATCCATTAACTAACTTAGAAAAGAAAAGGTAGCAGGGCTGGAGAGATGGCTCAGTGGTTAAGAGCATTGCCTGCTCTTCCAAAGGTCCTGAGTTCAATTCCCGGCAACCACATGGTGGCTCACAACCATCTGTAATGAGGTCTGGTGCCCTCTTCTGGCCTACATACAGAGAGAATATTGTATACATAATAAATAAATATTTTAAAAAAAAGAAAGAAAGAAAAGAAAAGGTAGCAGTGGGATTAGACCCGGGTCCCTGCACCCAGCACTCAGGCCACGGCAGGAGGGTCGCAAGTTCAACTTGAGTTGCTGGGTCTACACCAATTTTCTTGTGATCAGATGGAGTGTCCAGTCCTGGGTCAAAGCAGGCTTTGGCACACACTCGCACACGCATGTACATACGCACGCGCGCACCCACACACACACAGGAGATTATAAGACTTTCCTAAAAGCCCTAGAAAACCACCTGGTAAAACATTAAAACAATTAAAACAATTTCTCAAAAATAGTCTGGGTGTGGTGGCATATGCCTTTAATCCCAGCACTCAGGAGGCAGAGCCAGGGGAATCTCTGTGAGCTGGAGGCCAACCAGAGCTATATAGTGAGACCCTGCCAAAAAAAAAAAAAAAAAAAAAAAAAAACAAAAAAAAAAAAAAAAAAAACCAACAACAAAAAAAAAACCCAACTTTCTATTATTACTGTGTGTGTGTGTGTGTGTGTGTGATGGGGTGGGAGGCCACATGCTTCCTTTGCATGTGCTGGTCAGAAAACACCCCCTATGGAGTTGGTTCTCTCCCTTCACCTTTATGTGAGTTACGGAAATGGAACTCAGGTTGCCAGGCTCGAGGCATAAATAGTTTCACGATTTAGAAGTGAGGCGATGGCTTAGTGTGCAAGCGCACTTGCCATTGCAAGCACGAGGACCCTGAATCCAGCTACCCGGCCCCTTTGTGGAAAGCCGGGCACGGCCATGCCCACCTGCACCCCCAAGGTCACGTCGGTGGTGAGACAGGAGGCCCACTGGGACTTGCTGGCCGCCTCCCTAGCTCCAGGCTCCGTGACAGGCCATCTCAAGGAAGTCAAGTAGGGTGTGGCACAGCAGAGCACCTGAGGTACCCTCCGGGCCTCTGCACGTGAGCACACGAGCCCAGGCACCACACACACGTGCGCACAAACAAGAAATCCTCAGGGTCTGAGTGAGCTGTCACCAACAGCTGCGGAACGAAGGGGAGGATGTGGCTGACACATTCCAGCAGCCCAGGATCACATCACCCCAGAACCGGGTGCACAGGCAAGCCAAGACCTCTTCGACTCCAGGACCAGCCTTATGGCCAAGTCAATCACAGGGGCGGGGGGGGGGGGGGTAGAACCACAGACAGGGTCTGCCAGGGGAGCAGGAAAGACAAACGTGTCAGAAGCCCGAAGTGACACGCCTGGGTGTAGAGTGGGGCTCAATCAGGAAGAAACTGCTGCACTCAAGCATTGGGGTGCCCACGAGGTGTGAATTGTCAGCATGCCCAGGCCCCTCCGGTGGTCATCAGGGAAGATCTGGCAACATTCTCAGGACAAGGAAAGAAAGCCTGAATCATCCACAAGGCTCCCAGGAGGAATATGACTCAGTGGATAAAGCACTTCCCATGTGATCATGAGAACCTGAGTTCAAATCCCCAGAACCTTCAGAGAGCCAGACAGACATGGTAGGATGTGGCTGTCACCCTGGCGTTCCTCTGGTGAGATGGTAGGTGGAGACAGGAGAAGCCCAGAATCTCCAAGGCCATCGTCTAATCTACGCAAGCATACACATGCACGCGTGCGTGCACACACATACACACACATTTTTCATGTTAGATTAACCAGGAGGCTAATCAGCTTGCACTCACTTACAGCCTTATGAGTTGCTGCCATGCATCCTACCCAGAGCCTGTCTGTGAATCTTTAATAGTTGCCCTTGCCCATACCTGAACCCAGGAAAGAAGTTAAGACACTGCTCAGGTTGCACCCATCCTCCTGGGTGATTCGGAGGTCCGCCGCTATCCAGAGAGGCAGACATCCTACCCAGAGTCTTTCAGTGAGTTTATTTACAAGTGTCTGGATTCCAGGAGAGTGACACGTGACAGTCTCGCTTCCCCCCCCCCCCCCCCCAACGAAGCTTCCAGACCTCAGGTTGCCGGCCCTGAGGCATCTGAGGATTAAATCATATCCTGGGACCAGGATCTTACAGAACACTGTCTAGAGCTGGGATCCAGGCTCAGTCTCCTTGTCACACCCTCTCTCTTTAGGAAGAAAACCCTGCAGCTTTGAAATGAGGACTTCAGCATGTTCTAGGAAACCACGGCCCCTGCTCCAACAGCCCTCAGCTCACATCAAAGCGCACAGGGTCTTGGAAGACCTTCATGGCCACCCCTCTTAAGAGCAGCTGAGTATAGCTGTCCTAGCATAGCTGTCCTATTTAAACGGAGATACTTTAAAGAGACACTGGACCCCTTCCTTTGGCTATCAGGCTATAGACAATGGTGCCGGTGCCGGAGAAATTGGAATTTTCCCAGGAATTTCACGCTAAGAGAAGGAAAGAGCTGAAGCCTGTTGCCAGTCAGAGGTGGGAGCTATACTGAAATCTCCTCTAACTATATGAAGAGATTTCACATAGTTCTGATGACATATCAGACCATCTTGGAGAAGAAACAGGAGCCAAGACAATAGTGGGCCCGTGGTAGGCAGAACCACACCTTGACCGGAGCTGCTTAGCTGTGGATACATTTTGCCCTAACATAAACCTAAAGCTAAATGTTAGGATACCAAAGAAAGACTTTGGGGTGGAGGGATCACTGTGTTCCTCTTCCCAATGTGGTCAACGTGACCAGTTGAATAAATCTCTTTCTTTTCATATGGTGTGTATGTATGTGTGTGTGTGCATGTGTGTATGTACATTCCATGACATGTGTGGAGATCAAAGGACCATTTACAGGAGTCAATATTTCTTCCCACTATGTGGGTCTCAGGGTTTGAACTCGGCTTGTCAGTCTTGACAGCAAGCACCTTTGTTCGCTGAGCCATCTCACCAACCCTGAATTAATCATTTCTGTTTTCAATATTGAATTGTCAGTTAAAAAGACAAAACCCTGCATATGGCTTATTAGGCACTACCAGCACCTAGGCCCTGACCGTGACAATTCAGGTAACAGCATCAGAGGAGAAGATAAGAGAAGCCAGAGGATTCACTTTTGTCCTTGACTGTGACCCATTAACCTGGACCGAAGGTTGCTTATTCCAAAGGGAGAGGCAGCCAGAAGGGCGGGACCCCCGTCCCCCAAGAGATTCAGAGAACAGTATATGATATGCAGGTTTGCCATGAGGCCACAGACCGTCCTCCCCAGCCAGGCACATTGTGCGAACATTCCTGAAAATCCTCTAACAGTTCCTTATGGAGGTTCGGGTCACTGCCCCAGGGGCAGCTGGTCTGCGTCCAGATCACACATTCTTCCAACAGCAATGAAGTGTGCGGCCAACCAGAGCCAAGAGAAGCTAATGGGGATTTCTACTGCCACAGCAATTCGTTCTCTGGGAATCAATCTTTAAAATAACGGACAAGCTGTCAGAAGAGAGGGACAGGACGAGAGAGAGAGAGAGAGAGAGAGAGAGAGAGAGAGAGAGACCCCCTGGGGCTTTGCAGGAAGGTTCCCCACCTCCCTGCACTCACACGCATCCATGAAGACCGTCCTGTGTGATCCCGTCTGTAAAGTGCTTGCTGAACACATATGGGGACCTGAGTTCAAGACCCAAGTGGAAAGCCAAGTGCCCTGCATGTTCCTCTAATACCAGCTCTGGGCAATGCAGAGGCAGGAGAACCCTTGGGGCTCACCAGCCAGTCTAGCTGAACTGGTGAACTCCAGGCTCAATTAGAACAGTGCCTCAAAAACTAAAGTGCCAGGCCCATGAGACATCTCAGTGGGTAGAGGTGACTGCCACCAAGCCTGACGACCTAAGTTCAATACTCAGAACCCACAGGATAGAAGAAAAACAAATCAACTTCCACAAGCACCATAGCATACAAGTTCACATGCATGCACACATAAATGGAATTGAAATTTTTTAAAATCTGTGCGTGTGTGTGTTTATATGTGTATGGATAACTGAAGGAGCCACAAGAGGGCGTCAGATCCCCTGGATCTGGAGTTACAGGCATTTGTGAGCTGCCCCACAAGGATGCTGGGAACGGAACTCCTGTTCTCCACAAGAATAGCCAGAGCTCTAGACCACTGAGCCATCTCTTCAGCCCCCAGTAAAAGTCATTTAAAAAAAAGGAAATAGGTTTTTAGTCCTAGATGAGAAGTGTGCATACCCAGGGCCCCTTCTACCAACTCCAAGGTATTTCTGCCCATGTGCAACCCACTAACTGGGGTTATGTTCCCAGCGGTCAAGGGCCCCAGGCTCACTGTGGGAGGCCCATACAGAGAAGTCCTGCCAGATGTCTCGGGCTCTCCAAGCCACCAATAGTATCACAACTGCTCTGCAATGCAAGGGACAAGCTGAGGGACACAGTTTCCAGCAAGACACTCTCTGAGTGTGCCCTGGCACAGCCAGCTTAGGGCAGAGACCACAGTCAGGATGCCCTGAGTTGAGAAGCCCATTCCCTTATCTGCCTGAACCACACACCTGAACCCCAGCAAGATGCAGGGGCAACTGGCTCCAGTGGGGGTGGAGAGGAGACACCAAGAAGGGTTTGAGAGGCTCCACGGTGGAGAGATTAGAAACCTAGTTCTTGGGTAGAAATTTTCTCCAACTTCAGAATCCAACTTTGCGATTCAGTAAGTTCTGAAGGGAGACTCCTTCGAACTCAGGAAGTAGACAACACACAAGTCTTGGGAAGTCCCTGAAACTTAACAGATTGACAAAGTTCCTCCCCACTCAAGGTTATATAAATGGTAAAGACCACGGAGGAGACGCTCCAGCCTGCAGGTTGTAGAGAGCTACATCTTTTATGAGCCATCACCCATGCTCTCAGGGATCCAGCTGCTTTGAGACATCCATGTTCCTATGATTAACTCCTCATACATGCTCCTGTGAGGAACTACGGTGAACTCATTAGTTCACCAAGCTGGACTTTGATGGTGTTGTTGCTTCAGTCTCTGCTGGTTCCATATCTTGGGTACGTAGATGATGTCTGTTCATATCTCCCCAGACACAGTGTCACACAACACCATCCTAGAAAGGCCAGGAGGCCGTAAGAAGTAGTATATCTCCTCAGCTGGTTTCAGACCATCAGAGGGTATTCCGTTGTTCCATCAGATACCACTTACAGAGTTAAAGATAAGAACACTGAGTGGCTGGGCAGATGGTTCAGCCAAGAAAGTGCTTACCTTAAAAGACTGAGGACTTGAGTTTGATCCCCAGAACCCACGGTTTTAAAAAGCCAGGGGTGGGCAAAATAGCTCAGCAAGTAAAGGCACTTGTCACTAAGACTGAGGATCTGAGTTCGATACCTGGGACCCCCATGGTGGAAGGAGAGAACCAACTAGTCCAAGATGATCTCCACCTTCTGAGAGTGGGATCCTGACTGGGAAATACTGGACTGTCCTGGAAATTATCCTTGATGCAGGCTCTTCCTGAGGCGACATAAAGAAAGGGTAGAGAGGGAGAAGGAGACAGAAAGAGCAGGAAGGAGAGGAAGTGAGGAGGGAAGGGAAGGGAAGAGAGAAGGGGGAGAAAGAGTGGGGACATAGCCCTGTCATCACGTCAAGGCTCAAAACCTTTCCCAAACAGACCTGCCAGACACTTTCCCAGTGGGCTACAAAACGGTTTCAGGTTCTGCATTCGCTCTATCCATCTGTACAGAGGATGGTCAGAAAATGGGCAAAGACTTTGCACATGGAGCCAAGAAGTAATTGAGTTTATTTTTGTGAGAAAGGAAATGTTTCTGTGTATATGCAATGTGTTTGCATGTATACGCAATGTGTTTGCGTGTGTATGCAATGTGTTTGTGTGTGTATGCAATGTGTTTGCGTATGTATGCAACGTGTTTGCGTGTGTATGCAACGTGTTTGCGGGTATATGCAACGTGTTTGAGTGTATATGCAACCTGTTTGCATGTGTATGCAATGTGTTTGTGTGTATGCAATGTGTTTGCGTGTATATGCAACGTGTTTGCATGTATATGCAACCTGTTTGCGTGTATATGCAACCTGTTTGCGTGTATATGCAACCTGTTTGCGTGTATATGCAACCTGTTTGTGTGTATATGCAATGTGTTTGCATGTATATGCAATGTGTGTATGCAATGTGTTTGCGTGTATATGAATGTGTTTGCGTGTATATGCAATGTGTTTGTGTGTATATGCAATTTGTGTGTATGCAATGTGTGTATATGCAATATGTTTGCGTGTATATGCAATGTGTTTGAGTGTGTATGCAACGTGTTTGCGGGTATATGCAACGTGTTTGCGTGTATATGCAACCTGTTTGCATGTGTATGCAATGTGTTTGCGCGTGTATGCAATGTGTTTGTGTGTATATGCAACGTGTTTGCATGTATACGCAACCTGTTTGCGTGTATATGCAACCTGTTTGCCTGTATATGCAACGTGTTTGCTTGTATATACAATGTGTTGCATGGATATGCAATGTGTTTGCGCGTATATGCAATGTGTGTGTATGCAATGTGTTTGTGTGTATATGTAATGTGTGTGTATGCAATGTGTTTGCGTGTGTATACAATGTGTGTGTATGCAATGTGTTTGCGTGTATATGCAACGTGTTTGTGTGTATATGCAATGTGTTTGTGTGTATATGCAATGTGTTTGCATGTGTACGCAATGTGTTTGCGTGTGTATATGCAACCTGTTTGCTTGTATATGCAACGTGTTTGCTTGTATATACAATGTGTTGCGTGGGTATGCAATGTGTTTGTGTGTATATGCAATGTGTGTGTGTGCAATGTGTTTGTGTGTATATGCAATGTGTGTATATGAAATGTCTGTGTGTATATGCAACGTGTTTGCATGTATATGCAACGTGTTTGTGTGTATATGCAACGTATTTGTGTGTATATGCAACGTGTTTGTGTATATGCAATGTGCGTGTATATGCAATGTGTTTGCATGTGTATGCAATGTGTTTGTGTGTATATGCAATGTGTTTGCATGTGTATGCAATGTGTTTGTGTGTATATGCACATGCAAGTGTGGGATCCAGCAACAGCAAGCCTATTGTCTCTACTCCACATGGTGCTGGAGTCATAGGTGCCTGCATGACCATACTCAGCTTACTGTGTGGATGCTGGAGACTTGAACTCAGGTCCAAATGTTTGCTCAGCAAGCATTTTAACTCACTGAGCCATCTTTCCTACAACTGAGATTCCATAGGAACAAACACCAAGGTCTTCCCTGCGGCTTCTCCTCATTTCTGAAAGATGAATGTGGGACTCGTGCCCCCCAAACCCTAACTGTGTTAGACACAGAAACCATAACAGCGACGGCAGTCAGCCGTTAGGACTTAGAAGAGTAGGTAGCACTCCTGTGACCACCTCCCCCAGGAGGGGCTGCTCAGCCTGCAGCTGGCAAGGGACAATGAAGAGCGGCAGGAGGCAGCGGAGGCTATCTGTCTCAGATGAGAGAAGGGTTGAGCACAGGCTAAGCCCTTCTGACCCTCCTGGTTGCAGCTGTAAACAAAGAGCCACAGGTAGTTCAGGTTGTACATCGCTTGTCCGGCATGGAGAAGGCCCCGGGTTCGTCCCCAGCAATGCATAAACCAGGTGCCGTGTACACATTTGCAATCCCAGGAGGATCGGGAGTACAATGCCATCCTTGGAGACATATTTTGAGGCCAGCCTGGACTTTATGAGAGGGGACAGATGTGGCGGTATATGTTTGCAGTTCCAGGGCCAGAGACAGACAGTACCGGACAGCCAGCCTAGCCTGTTTGGTGAGATCCAGGCCAGTAAGAAACCCTTTCTCAAAATGTATCTCAGACTTTGTGTGTCAGTAAGGATGCACAAAGTCGTCCTCTGTCCTGCACATATGTGTGCATTTGCACGCACTTATGAACTCCCATAGATATCAGCATGTGAGTGCTCACGCCACCCCCCACGTGTAAACAATAAGGAACCTATAAAAATGAATGAGGTTAGATGGGTATTTTGCAAACCCCAAATCCTTGCATCCCTTTCTACTCCCAGCATCTCATGACTATTCTGGTCTCTATGAGAGTCTTATCATATGAACCAGATCCTGGTCTCTATGAGAACCTATCATATGAACCAGATCCTGGTCTCTATGGGATCTTTATTTATAGACCGGATCCTGGTCTCTATGGGATCCTTATCATATGGACCAGAAACCAGGCTCTGGGAGATTAAACATCTTATACAAGACTTCTGTCGGGACAAGACCAGCTGTCAAGGCTCTTGGGTGAGCTATCAACAGACCACTAAGATAGTACTTGACATGGTCCTCAAAAAAAGGGGGGGTGCTGGAGAGATGGCTCAGAGGTTAAGAGCATTGCCTGCTCTTCCAAAGGTTCTGAGTTCAATTCCCAGCAACCACATGGTGGCTCACAACCGTCTGTAACATGGTCTGGTGCCCTCTTCTGGTCATCGGGCATACACACAGACAGAATATTGTCTACATAATAAATAAATATTTAAAAAAAATTAGGAGACTTCACTGTAGTTTCATCAGAGCAACTTCAACACTGGATCCATGCTGGGCTTCTTACAGAGGTGATCAAAGAGAGTCAACAACGGTCAGGTGACTGGCTCATGAGAGCTCCAACGTCATAATAGATAGATCATTCCAGTTTCATAGTTTGATGATGGGGTTTGGTGGTGAGAGAGACCAGAGAAACGGGATTTCTCGTACAGGGACCCAGGTGTTCTGTCCTGAAGTTACACGACAAACTAGGGCTGGAGAGATGGCTCACTGGTTAAACACTACCCCACACACATAAGGACTGGCATTCAGATCCCCAGAACCCACATAAAGGTCAGGTGGTCAGCCTGTAGACAGCACTGGAAGACAGAGACAAGGGATCTCCAAACCCAGCTAGGTAGCCAGAACAACCACATCAGTAAGCTCTGGATTTGATTGAGACACCCTGCCTCAGTGAATAAGGTGGAAGAGTGGTTGATATGATTCCTGCACCAACTTCAGCCCTCTCTCTGCATTCACATCCAAGTGAAACACACACCCATTCACGCTGCTGCTGCTGCAACCCAAAGTTAGCTTGATGCACAGGTACAAGTCCCTAGATTTGTATGGGGTTGTGTGACTCTGGTCTTGTCTTAGGACTCTCTGTATAATATTTAATGGCTCAAAAAAAGAGTATCACACACACACACACGATTATTTTCCAAGCCAGACACCATAATCCCAGGTACTTGGGAAGGATGAGGCAGGAGGCCAGCCGTGTTACACAAGCAAGTTCAAGTCAAGCCCAAGAATCTTAGTGAGGCCCTCTCCCAAAAAGAAGTTTTAAAAGGAGCTGGAGAGAAAAGGCTCAGTGGCTAAGGGGGCTTGCTGCACAAGCCTAAAGACTTGAGTTTAAATCTCCAGTGCCCATATAAAAAAAAAAAAAGAAAAAGACCTTGGGAGCGCACCTCTAAGCTCAGCACAGAGGGAGCAGGGGGGACATGAGCAGAGATAGGAAGGTGTCTAGGCATTAGGGCTGCAGCCCTGTTCCCGGTTCAGTGAGAGGCCACCTCGTGGAAGAACAAGGCAGAAAGTGATAGGGGACAGCACAGGTACAGAACACTCCCTCTGGCCATCACATATGCCTGCAAAGAGATACGTATCCAAACACATGTGTACACATACCACACATACATATATGCCATTCACACACACACACACCAATTAGCTAATAGTTTTTTAAATAAAGATGAATTAAAGGGTGGGGCTGTCACCGTGGTAGAATCCCTGCCTGATGTATGCAAGGCAGTGGGTTCGATCCCAGAACTACATGGTTATAGGGGGAGGGGTGCTGTGTAGAATTATTGTGTTCCATAAATGACATCACACTATACAGACCATTCTACAACTTATGAAGCTTGCTTACTGCTATCTCCACATCTGGAAGCGTGCAGAGCACACACTTCTGTGCATGTTCCGAGACCTCTCCCAGCAGAAACTTCTAAAAAGCATTTCTGAACAAATTGCAAGCGATAAAATCATAGACAAACATCTGTGTGTGTTTGGAGAATCCTTCTATAATCCTTTTTTAGAAAGCATCTAAAAAATATTTCTGAACAAAACGAAGGCAGTTAAGTTCCATGTAAACTTGTGTTTGTGTGTGTACACGTTTCTGTGTGTGTGTTTAGTTGTACATCCCTTGTGTGCACACAGGTATTGGGCAGAAGTCAAGATCAGATGTCTTTACCACTCTCACTCTCAACTTTACTTCTTTGTTTTTGTTTCTCGGGACAAGGTCTCTCTGCACAACTCTGGCTGTACTGGAACTTGCTCTATGGACCAGGCTGGCCTCAAACTCAGAGATCCGCCTGCCTCTGCCTCCTGAGGGCTGGGTCTAAAGGCAAGCGCCACCACCGCCTGGCTTCAACTTTACTTTTCTGAAGTAGGGTCTCTCACTAAATCTGGAGCTAATGACTCTGCTGACCAGCAAGTCCCAGAAATCCTCCTACTTCGGCCTCCCAAGCACTAGCACTGCGGGCGCACATTGAAGACCCATCCAAACCACCTCCCATACCCCAGCAAGCAAATTTTGGCAGAGGAAAAGGATCCACTATCCACAAAGCATCCGCAGCTCCCAGCACAAACTGTTCCGGTCTCCTTGCTGTAAAATGCTGATAAAATTCTTGTTCATGGTTATTGGGTCTAGTATCTACTTATCCAAAGTTGGCTGAATCCAAGAGATGCAAATCTATACATGGGAGAGGTGTGTGTGTGTGTGTGTATGTAACTCCAGACCTCTGGTTTAGTCTCAGGACTCTGTATAACAGTTAAATTACACACACACAAAACTACTTCCCAAGTCAGGCACAACATACATGCCTTACTGTAATTCTAGCTACTTTGAAAGTTGAAGCAGGGGGAACAGAAGAGTGAGGTCAGCCTGTGCTTTACAAGTTAAAGACTAGTCCACACACTTTAATGAGACTCCATCTCACTAAATTTTAAAAGGCTTTAAAAGGAGCTAAAGAGAGGGCTCGGTGAATAGGAAAGCTCGCTGTACAAGCTTGAGGACCAGAGTTTGAATCCCCAGCATCCATGTTCAGTTGTTCCAAAATGAGATCATGGCTCACACTATACAGAATGTTCTTCAACTTTTAACGTGTGTTTCCTGCTATCTTCACAGATGGAAGTGTGCAGAGTCTACACTTCTGTGGGTGTTTGGAGATCTCTCCCACTAGAAGCTTCCAGAAAGAATTTTCCAACAAAATAAAAGCAATAAAATTACAAACAAACTGGCAATAGGACTTGGGACCTAGTTCTTGGCTTTCATAACAGGGGAGGGGAGCAATAGAACATGTCCGAAGAAAGAAGATGGGAGTCGCCCCTGCGTGCTGCCAATGAAGTTAGAGAGTGAGGACTTCAGTTAAGAGACAGGGTGTGGAAACCCTGTCTCGAAAAACAAAAAACAAAAAAAACAAACAAACAAAACAAAAAAAAAAAGAGAGAGAGAGAGACAGGGTGTGTGTGTGTGTGTGTGTGTGTGTGTGTACACGTGCATGTGAGTGCAGTTTCCTCAGAGACCAGAGGAGGGCCTCAGATGCCCTGGAGCTGGAGATACAGGAGATTGCGAGCCCCATGCCCTGGGTGCTGGGACCCCAACTCTGGTCTTTTATTAAGAGCAGTAAACCAGTACTTTAATACTCTCTTGCGGCTCTTGAACTGGTGTAAGGATGAAAACATATGTCGTGGCGCCGATACAGGTGTGAAGATTGGCGATACCGTCAAATGGGAACGCTAAACTCAGTAAGATGTGCAAACACGGCGGTCAGTAACATTTATTTGGTTGCTTTTCGTTTTCTTTGGGAATTCAAAAGCTTGCAAGACTCAGCGTTAAGCCATCAGGGGAGGCCAGCGCGCCACCTGGCGGTAGATGGAAGCAGCGGGCGGGTCCAGGCACCGAGGGTTGAGTGACCCCGTGCCGCCTCCATCCCCACACCGAAGTCTTGGGATCCAGGCGGGTACCACGTCCCGGAGTGAATGGGAAGTAGCAGCCAAGGTGGCCTCAGGCCCCCAAAGACCAGATGAAATAGCCTCTTTAGTGTCGCCAAGTGGCCAAAAGGACTCACGGCCTTGGTAACTCTGGAAACTGTGGAACACAAAGCCAAGGCCACGCAGGTGAGCCTGGTAACTTTGTGGAGGCTGAACCTCGAGTCTTGTGAGTGCGAGGAATTCTCTCTACGACTCCCGTATGCAAGTCGGTACCATCTCCATTCGAAGCCCCGGGCTGAGGGGCAAGAAAAGCAGGAGGGGTGGCGCAACTGGAGACCACCAAAGCCGGGGCGACGCTTCCCAGCACCCCTCTAACACAAGTTGGCGTCCAGGCCTCCTTAGGCCTGGGGTCCACAACACAAGATCGCAGTATTCGCTCCCACCCCCTGAGCCTCACCACAAAGCTTCTACCGTCGTGCGTTCTGGCCATTTCGAATACACAGGCCTGCATCAGCAGCACCGGTGTCTCGGAGGCCACCCCACTGTACCCTATCTCGCTTTCAGCCTCCGCACCCCCAGGCCTCGTGCTCCAAGCCCGATGTCTCTCCTTCCCAATCACTGGGCCACTACGCCTCATAATCTCCGTGGTGCGTTCCCAAACCCGGAGAATTCGGTGTGGAGTCACAGCGCCTTGGATCAAGCGCGCACTGGCTCCAAGTCTCACGCCCCCGTGTCCTGAGTTCCCCGACACCGAACCACCGCGCCTCGAAGTTCTCACTATCCCTCGATCCAGCTCCTGCGTCCCCAGCACCCAGCCACCGCATCTTGGAGTTCCCACTGTCTCGCGATCCATTCCTGCAGAGCCCCCAAGCCCCGTCCCTTGAAACCCCAACAACAGGCCACCGCTCCTCAGATCTCCTGTTGTCTCTCCATCCGGCCCTCACGTCTTCTGTTCTTCCAACCCTCGACCACAACTTCTCTGTGACCCTTAGTCTCTCTATGCAGTCCTTGGTCCTCTATCCCACTCCCCACCCCAGCAGCGGGCCAATGCTCCTCACAGTCCCCGATGTGCCTGAATTCAGTTCCCCCGCGCCCCTGAGGCCACTGTCGTGTGTCCCCAATACCCGACCACGGCTCTTGCAAGCTCCGGCTGTCTCTAGAACCAGCCATCGCTCCCCCAGGCCCGGCGCCCGGCGTTACTCACCGGCGACTCGAGTAGCTGTTGCCGGGGGAGCCGGCGCCCTGCTCCGGGTAGCCGTGCTGTTGCAAGGCTGCTGCCGGGAACGGGTAGAGGAAGCCGGTGGCCAGCGCCGACCCGCACAAGCAGCAACACGCCCATGGTAACAGCAAAACGAGCTTCATTTTGTGCCGCTCGCCCGCGGGGACCTGAAGTCCCGGGAGCTGGGGACAATCAGGCGTGCCCCGGACGGCTGGACCGATCCTGCGGCCCCAGGCTGGAGCACAGGGAGCCAGCCGGTGATGGTGTGAAGGCTGGGTCTGAGGTGGAAGTCGTCTGGGGGTCGCCCACGCCTCTCCAGGACCGCCTTTTCAAATTCAACGAGGTGGGCTCTGCGCAGTTAAAGGGGGCGTGGGTCTTTCTTTTTAACCCTCGGAGGTCCAGGGCTGAGGAAGCGTCTACCAAGCTGGGGGCGCCCCAGGAGGCGCATCCTTCTGAACACCAAATCTTACATCCCGGGGACCTTAATACACATTTTGAACTTTTCATACCCAGGTGAGAAAGACATTCAGGTTTCCATGGAGCCGCACCATCTAAGATCCTTATCGTCTCCATTTTTCAGAAATGGAACCTGAGGCTCAAGGAAAGTTAAGTTAAGCTAGGTAGATGGCTCTGTGGGTAAAAGTGTGTGCTACAGACCCCAAGGACTTGAGTATGAACCCCCAACACCCATGTTAAAAACCAGGCATGGCCCCTGACCCCATCCCGCAGCCCCCAGTCTGAAGAGTGGGAGCAGGGGCTTTGCCAACTTCTGACTTAGCTCCAGGTTCAGTGAGAGAAGCCCTGTCTGAAGGTAATGAAACTAAGAGGAACAGGGCAGATCACCTATGCTGTTCCCTGGCCTCCACACACCCATGCGTGCGCACTGCATCACACACACACACACACACCTTCAGCAGAGACTTTACAGACTGATGGTGAATTTGGGGGTCAGCCTAAGCAGCAAAATGAGCCAGAAAAAACAAATGGAGTTCCTTCTTTCGCTGTAGCATCCACAGCACAGACCAGCTGACAGCAGCGTGGAGTTTTCCTGTCTTCTTCACTATCCTAGGAGCCAAGGGAAGGCTGGAAGACAATGACTTTCAAACCCAGGGGAGGAGGGGGCTGTGACCTAACTATGTATTGGACTTAGCCAGTGCCCACAGAACACACTTCAGTTTTCTTTGGAAGGAGTCACTGGTACTCCCCATAATGTAGGTTCTCCAAATCCATCAGGACTGGGGGAGAGATGGATGGAGAGTGTAAGAAAGGACACTAGGTCTAAGTCATTAATCCCACCAAGGGGCTCTCCATTCTGCCATGACTAACCTGGCCTCCAAGACTATCGCGAACTCGGAAAGGGTGGACGTTCCACAGAATAAGACGGAGCTGGGTTGAACATGGTGGTGCTTGCCTGTGATCTCAGTACCTGGGAGGCAGAAGCGGGAGGAGCCTGGTCTGTAGCAAGACTTGGTAACAAACAAACGAAACAACTAAATTGGGATTTGCGGAATCTCAGGAGACAGGATGGGCAATTTAGGAAAGAAGATGAAGAGAGATGAGTGTGATATATTTGGGTACCCACACAAGAAGGTACCTATGGGTTATGTATCTATGGGATAATATTGGACCAGATAGCAAGTGTAATGTGAATTCTAATTGGTCTTAATAAGAAAAACCCAGAGTCAGATATTAGGGGGTGAAAGCTGAAAGACCACAGAAGCAGAGCAGCCAGCCACTAAATCTTACCTCTACTGAATCCTCAGGCCTAAGGGGCGATCCTGTCTCTGTAAGTCCTCAGACTGAACGACTTGAGCTCCTGTCTCCTCTGCCTTATATTCCTCTCTCTGCCCAGCCATATCTGGTGGAGCCCTGCCTGTCTCCACCTTCCTAGTGTTGGGATTAAAGACATGTAACTCCCAATTACTGGGATTAAAGGTATGAGCCACCACAGCCTGGCTCTGTTTCTCTTTGAAATTAGATCAATCTCGTGTAGCCCAGGGTGGCCTTGAACTCACAGAGATCCATCTGCCTCTGTCTCTGCCTCCCAAGTGCTGGGATTAAAGGTGTGTGCCTCCACTCCCTGGCCTCTATGGCTAACGTGTGGCTAGCTCCACACTTGGATCTCCAGGCAAGCTTTCTTTGTTACAGCACAAACAAATATCACCATAAGCAAGACACCCGAGTGGGCTGCCCACCATATTTCCTTAACAATTGTGCTATAGCCAGATGATGAAGTGATGCTAATTCCAACCTCAGGCAATGGGGATGAGATTTTGAGTCCAGCCTGGGCTATACAGCAAGACCCAGTCTCAAGGAGGGCACTGAAGATGTAGCTGCTATCTATACAGAATCCCCACCCCCATCAAGGTGCTGGAATGTGATAGAGCCCCTGCCTAGAATCCCCCAGTGAGAGCTTAGGGGTGTGGCTCAGTGGTAGAGCACCTGCCTAGAATCCCCCAGTGAGGGGCTTTGGTGTGGCTCTGTGGTAGAGCACCTGCCTAGAATCCCCCAGTGAGGGGCTGGGGTGTGGCTCAGTGGTAGAGCCCCTGCCTAGAATCCCCCAGTGAGGGGCTTTGGTGTGGCTCTGTGGTAGAGCACCTGCCTAGAATCCCCCTGTGAGGGGCTGAGTGTGGTTCAGTGATAGACTGCCTATTTAGCATGTACAAGGGTGTAGATTTGAGCCCTAGTAACACACATGCACAAATACACACACACACACACACACACACACTACAATCCTTTTACAAAATCTACTGTAATACCTTAAGCACAGGTGTGTTCTGCAGCTTCTCTGTCGCAGACACCTTACAGACTGGAGGTTACCTTGGCAGGGTCAGAACATTTCAGAGCTTGTTTAACCCTCAGGACGCTACCAGGGGAGCCAGTAAAGGCTCCCACCCTGTGGAAGCAGAGCACAGGCCAGGTTTCCCGTCCCATCTGGTGTCATACAGAGTACAGTCCCACACAAATCAACTCAGATGAGACCTGGAACCCAGTGTCTCCATCTGTAAAACATGGGATTGGGGAAGGCAAGATGGCTCAGTGGATAAAGATATGTCATGCCAAGCATGACAGCTGAGTTTGGTCCTCAGGTCTCACACAGTCGATGGAGAGAAGTAACTCCAGCAAGCTGTCCTCTGGCCTCCACATGTGGACCATGGCACACTCGTGTGTGCACGCACACACACACAATTCAAATGCAACTAAAAATAAGGTGTAACGCACTAGAGGAAGGCATCTACCATCAACCTCTGGCCTCCACACACACAAACACATCCACAGGAGCACACACAGGCCACACGCAGAGACTCAAGAACAAGCTTTTTAGGTAATCTTGTAACTCAGTTGTGCCGTTCTCCAGCATGGACTTAGTCGATAACAATGTCATGTTTTGACATCAACCGTCTTTTGTCTCCAAGACAGCTGTGGATGCACACAATGATTTAAAGTTGCTCCCCCTCCTGTCTCTCACCGTTCCCAACGCCAAGACAAAGAGTTCTCTGTGTAACCCTAGTTGTCCTGGAACTAACTATGTGGCCCAGGCCGGCCTTGAACTCATATCTCCTGAGTGCTGGGATTAAAGGCATGCACCACCACCGCCTGGGTCTGGCATTGCTCCTCCTGAAGGAGGTTTTCCAGATGCAGCACCAGCCAGCAGCGGGGGATGGGAGAGCGGGGAGACATGATGACATCTGCCTGTCTGCTCTCCCTCCCCCAAAGAGAACACCTGCTGTTGCACCCCCTGAGTGACTTTAGACCAGTCTCTCAACCTCTCCGAGCATCCTCATCCAGGAAATCGAAAGACTAATCGCAGTAGTTTTGTGCAAATGTCATAATGAAATCCATGATTTTGTTTACCAACTGATAAAAATTAACTTAGAAAATTCAGAAACTAACAACAACAACATTGGGCTGGGGCTGCAGCTCAGTAACTGACGGCTTACCTAGCATGCACATAATCTTGAGCTGTGGTCTCCACACTGCATGAGCTAGGCGTGATGACACATGCCAGAGAAGGAGACATGCCAGGCTTAGTAGCACACAACTTTACTCTTGGCACTTGGGAGGCAGAGGCAATTGGACCTGTGATTTCAAGTCCAGCCTGGTCTATAGAGCTAATCCCAGGACAGCCAAGAATACACAGAGAAATCTTGCCTCGAAAAACAAAAAAACCAAAGGAAAGAAAGGAAAGGAAGGGAAGGGAAGGGAGGGGAGGGGAGGGGAGGGGAGGGGAGGGAGGGAGGGAGCGAGCAAGCAAGCAAGAAGAAATGGAGACGAAGACAGGAATGTCAGGAGTTCAAGGTCATCCTAGGCCTGCCTGGGTTACATGAGACCTTTTCTCCCTGAAGCAAAAATAGTATGAACGCATCTAATTTATGAATTTGCTGAAAGCATTAAATGAATTATTCAAACGATGTACTTGGAACCATGTGTCTGAAATACTACAACCATTCATAAATACTAACAAGTATTAATTAACAGATGCACACCCGGTTTCTCAGATCCCCTGGATGGGAACAGACAATAGATTCATAGGCAGAACTCAGGCTTTCTCTCTCAGAGGACCAAGCTCAATGCATCTTTTGTGTGTGCACGGTACTGGAAATTGAACGCAGCAGGGCCTTGTTCATGCAACACAAACACTCTATCAGTTGAGCTATATCCCGAGCCCCTGGTACATCCGTGTTGCTGGGTGAAGAATAATTTAAAATAAAATTTTGTTTTGGGGCCGGGCGGTGGTGGCGCACGCCTTTAATCCCAGCACTCGGGAGGCAGAGGCAGGCGGATCTCTGGGAGTTTGAGGCCAGCCTGGTCTACAAGAGCTAATTCTGGGACAGGCACCAAAGCTACAGAGAAACCCTGTCTCAAAAAAATAAATAAATAAAATTTAAAAAAAAATTGTTTTGAAGAAAACACAAGCCAGGCATACTGGTACACATCTGCTGTAATCTTAGCGCTCAGGAGACAGAGGCAAACACAACGCACAAATCCTATGGAGGAGAAGATGCGATTCGTATGACTTTCCGTGTTCTTTTTCTTTCCACCATGTAGCTCCCAGGCATTAAGCGGAAGCGGGCAGGCTTGATGGCAAACACCTTTATTCTATGAGCCACCTCTCAGGTCAGAATTCTATTAAAAGATAAAGTAAAGCAGTGTGCGGTGGTGCATGCTTGCAATCCCAACACTTGGGGGTTGAGAAAAGGTCAGGAGTTCGGGGTCAGCCTCAGGGACACAGTGAGTTCAAGGCCAGACTGAGCCATGGAGGACTGTCTTAGAAAAAAAAATTTTAAAAGTAAATTAAAAACTTTAAAAATTAAGAATAAACTCTCTAGGGGTGGGCAGAAATTTAGGGACATTCCGGCAGCCTCGGAGTCCAGCACTCCTTAGAGAAGCCAGCAAGAGACAAACGCATTCTCTAAACTAGAATGTTCACAACTGCTGTTGCTACAGCTGCCGTCTCCACCCCCGCAGGGCTGCCCCAGGGGCCTCTGATCAGTTCTCCACACGGGCATTTGTCTGTGTTTCAGAACTGTGTTCCCAGCATTCCTGAGATACATGGGAAAACTTCCTGAGAGGCGGAAGCCATTGTTCATTTTCCAAGAGCCCCAGAAATCTAACAGCCCAAGTCTGGAGCTGAGACGCGATCGGAAGCTGGCTTTGTCCCTGGGAACCCTCTGTATTCACTGTCCGGGAGTTCACCATGGGCAGAGGGAGAAAGCGCCGCTGGTAACGTGCTTGCTTTAGGAGCATGAGGAGATTACCCCACCAGAAAAGATGGCTTGGTGGGTAAAGGTGCTGGCAGTCAAGCCTGACATCCCGGGTTCCATCCCCAGAACACACAGGGTGGAAGGAGAGAGCTGGCAGCCATGGATTGTCCTTTGACCTCCACATGTACCCCTTATACACACACACACACACACACACACACACACACACATGCCTTAATAAATACAATGTGATTAAAATAAATAAAATCAGGGTCTGGTGTTGCGCAGCTGCAATCCCAGCATTGGGCAGGAGGATCCCTGGGCTGGCTGAGAAGCCAGTCTAGCCCAGGTCCCAGTGAAAGACTGTCACACAAAAAAACAAAGTAGACAGAGTATGAGAAATGTCATACAGCCATCTGGTCTCCAACACACACATGTCCATGTGCGTGTACACCTGTTCACATGTAAATACGCATCTGCATCTAGACAAAGGCTTTCCCTTACCCCTAGATCCTCATTTTCTCACAAGGTTCTGTGAAGGCAGGTCAGAGCTTGCAGAGTCGCTATCTGACAGATGAAAGTGACTTGTCCAAGATCTACTGCTCCTCCCCTTCCATGGTGGACAGGCAGCTGCGTGTGCAAAGAGGGGTTGGGGCTGGGATCATGACCAGGGTCTTGAACATGCTGGACAAGAGCTCTTTGGGAAGCCTGCTTTGCCTGTTTCTGGTCCTAACTGGGCATGCAGCTCCATGGTAGTGTTTTTGACTAGCACATACATACACAAGGGGTCTGCCTGGATTCCCTGCCCAGCACCACAAGGAAACAGCAGTGACAAACTGCTAATAGCTTTTGACCTAGATCTGGTGGTGAAGACCTGTCATCCCAGCAATCAGGAGGCTGAGGCAGGAGGCTCATGAGTTCTAGAATAGAAAAAGAGAGAGAAAAAGGAGAGGGGGTGGGAGGAGAAGAGCTGAAGAAAGGAAGGAAAGAAGGAAGGAAAGGAGAAAAGCAAGCTATCACAGAGAAAGCAGTTTTTGCAAATCTAGTTTGCTAGCTCTTCTGATAAGAAAATCTCGTCAGCAGCATCCTCTTCAGCCCACAGAAAGCAACCCTTCACTTCTGCTGAAGTCAGCAGTGCTGCTGAGCGGAGAAGTAAATAGAGAGCAAGCCGAAGCCAAGGTAAATAGTGACCTCTTGGCATGATAAATCTTCCTGTTAATCTAAAACAGGAATCTCTCCCAACCACCGCCACGGGCCCCAGATTGCCCCATAACAGGACATGGATTCTGCAGGTCTCAGGAAGGCGGAGGGAGGAGGCTAGCTAGCACTCTTTCTCCCGACACACCGGCTCCCAGCTGTTTCAGGTCCCAGAGTAACAGGAGAGTGATAAGGAGCACACTTGGGAACAGCAAAGCCGGACCCAGAGGACTTCTTGCTTTTACACCAAGTCCTCCGTGCTTGACTGTGGAAAACTGCAAGCTGTCTGTGGATATCACAGAAGAGCCTGGCTTGAGTTTTCTTCTTTATCTCTACTCCTCAAAATTCCACCCAGCCTCTCTGAAAGCAATGGCTCCTTTGCTGAGCACATCTGCAAGTAGAAATCCATTGCCCTAGTGCTGCCAAGAGGCAACCAGAGGGTCCAAAGACGGCTGGAGAGGGATTGGGGTGGATCTCAGAGAGTAGCGGATGTGCCTGGCATGCAGGAAACATGGGGTTCCATCCTCATACACCAGGCATGGCAGCGCACACCTCTAATCCCAACATTCAAGAGGTGGAGGCAGGAGGATCAGATCAGGGTCATCCTTGGTAGAAATAACAAGTCCCAGGCCTGCCTGGTCTACAAATGAGACTCTGTCCCCCAAAGAAACAGAATGAAATTAAATAAATAAATGTAAAAGATCTGTCTGAGACGCTGTCTCAAAAAGAAAAAAAAATACAAAGAAACAAGAAGACAGTGAATTGACTGACCATTGTTTTGGTTACTTTTAATTGTCAAATTGACACAATCTAGCTTCACCTGGAAAGGGAGTTTCAATGAGGATTTTCTTGATCAGGTTGGACTTTGAGCATGTCTGTGAGGCATTGTCTTGATCAGTGAGAAGACCCAGCCCACTGCAGGTGGCACCATTCCCTGGACAGAGACCCTGGATTATATCAGCATGGAGGAAGCCAACTGAGCATCAACTTGCATGTCTGCATGCATGCATGCATTCATGCATTACTTACTCTCTGATCTTGTCTGTGGTTGACATGTGAATCTTCTCTCAAGCCCCTGCTGCGCTGGCTGTGCTGGGCTGAAATCTGAAATTTTGAACCAAATAAGCCCTTTCTTTCTTAAGTTGCTTTGGTTGGGGTATTTTATCCCAGCAACAGATAAAGTAATTAATACAGCTGTCCTGGACTACCTAGCAAGACTTCGTTAGTTCTTTTCCCCCGTCCCCCCCTCCTCTCTCTCTCTCTCTCTCTCTCTCTCTCTCTCTCTCTCTCTCTCTCTCTCTCTCTCTCTCTCTCTCTCTCTCCTGCCCCCCCCCCAGTTTTTTTTTTCTCACACTGAAAGGTAGTTTTGGTGATTCTGCATCTTTTTCAACTATAAAATTTAAAGTCATTAAATAATAATCTGACTGGAAAAGCATCTATGATTAAGTGTCTGCCATCAAGTTCTCTATGGATTTATGGCCTAGACATCATTTCTTTGTGAATTTGTGTTGCTGATGTTGTTGTTGTTGTATATTTGTGGTCTATCTTCTAGCTTTTTTTCAAAATTCCTTCAGAGTTAAATGTCTTCAGTTAGTAAGGTTCTACACTGACATTACTTCAGACTTTTTATGAGACAGGATCTTATGCAGCTCAGGCTGGACTCATTTTTACTCTGTAGCCAAGGTTGACTGTGAGCAGCTCTTTCAGACCAAACATAACCTCTTAAGAAAAAAGTTTATTTTCGTATGTGTGTGTGTACATGCGTGCGCGCGCTCCTGCATTACCATACCCATGCAAGAAAGTACATATGGGTTGTGCACCTATGGGACGATACCGGGCCAATTAGCAAGTCACCAAAGTAGGATTTTCCCGCCACGCTCTTCCTGCAGCATTTCTGCAGCCACATGGTGTAGTGATCTGTGATCCTGGCCCTCTGGAGGTCCAAACGATAGGAACCAGACTTTGAGTGCTACCTTTGGAAGCTAGAAGAGGGCATTCAATCCCCTGGAGCTGGAGTTTCAGGCTGTTGTGAGCTTCCAAACACAGATGTTGGGACCTGAACTCGGGTCCTCTGAGAGAGTGCACAGTTGTCTTAACCACCTTCCAGCTCCAGTCACAATCTCTTAATTTTGACAAAAGTATCATGAGTCTGTGAGATTTAATATCAATAAACAACTGGGGGGATAGATGAGAACACTCTGTACCTGTTTTATGACTTTTCTGTAAAGCTAAAAATTATTGAGAAATAGATAAACATGGTATCCAAGGGCTGGGGAGTTTGCTCAGTGGGTAAAGTACCTGCCACATAAATGTGAAGGGTTAAGCCAAGATCCTTAAAACCCATGCAAAGCTAGATGCTGTGGCTCACATCTGGAATCCCAGCATTCCTGTGGAGAGATGGGAGGAGATGGGAGAATCCTGAAGACTCACGGGCCAGTACAATGATGAGCAAGAGAGATGATCTCAAACAAGGTCAAAAGTGAGTACCGGCCCCTCAGGCTGTCCTCTGACTTCCACGCATGCCTCAGAGCACACCTGTGCCCACAGTCACATGTTCACCTATGTACACCTGCATGCATACACACATGCACACATGCATGTGTGTCTATGTGTATGTATGTACATATCCAAACACAATCAGTTGCCTTTGCTCAAATCTTAGTTTTGAATAAAGCAACAGAAAGAATCTTGATGGCAGAGAAATTTGAGGTCAGACTTGATATTGAATAACACTAAGACATCACTAACCATTTTATTAAGTATGATAATGGTGCTGTGCTCATGTGTTCGTCTGAAGCATCTCTCTGGTAAACACAAACATCTAGTCCTAAAAATAACATGATGTCTGGGATTTGTTTTCAAATATACCAGAGCTGGGGGCCCAGTAGGAGTGCATGACTTAGTCCCAGCACTTGGGAGATGGGAGATGAAGGTTTGAGGGCCAGAGGTTCAAGGTCAACTGCTCAAGGCCCACCTGTCCCAAACAAAAACAAGCAACAACAAGAAGAAATAAACACCAGAAAAACAGAGAAGCTGATGGTAGATAAATAAAATGAGACTGAAAGAGACTGGACATTGATGAAGTAGTTGACTGTACACATAGTTTAACTCTGGGCCACTGAGATGGCTCAGTGGTGAAGGTGCTTGCCGCCAAGCCTGATGACCTGAGTTCAAGGCCCCAGAACTACATGGTGATGGAAAGAACTAACTCCCAAAAGTTGTCCTCTGACCCCACCTCACACACAGGGGGCAGGGAGACAGACAGACAGGCAGACACACAGACACACACACATGGGGGGTGACGGTCAGAGTACTACCTGAATGTTTAGGGATTTGGAAGGCTGGAGAAATGTGGTTAACAGGTTATGCTGTTCTCCCAGAGAACCCAAGTTCAATTCCCTGCACCCACGTCAGGGGGCTCGTAACCACCTGTAACTCCAAATCCAGAAGCTCCAATGCCCTCTTCTGGCTTCTCCACGGGCACCCACATCAGGGGGCTCATAGCCACATATAATTCCAATTCCAGCTTCAGAAGATCCAATGCTTTTCTGGCTTCTCCGCGGGTGCCCACTCTCACATGCACATAACCACATACAGACACACAAGAGACAAGAAGTCTGGGAACAAGTTTAATGGCGCAAGGAGAGAACCGGGCTCTACAAAGATGCTCTCTGGTCTCAAAAGGAGGGTTGTAGCATGTTACATGCACACATGCATGCGCATGCACGCACACACGCACACGCACACACACACACCATAATAATGATTTTTTTTTAAGTAGAAGGAAGCTAGGCATGGTGGTACATGTTTTTAATCCCAGTGCTTGGGAAGCAGAAGCAGGTGGGTCTCTGTGACTTTCACGCCAGTCTGGTCCACAGAGTGGAACCCTGTCTCAGTCAACAAAACAAACTGGAAAGGAAAAGGGAGAAATTTAGAAAGGAAAGAAAAGTTGGGAGCTGGCAAGGGAGCTCAGTGGGTAAAGGTACCTGTCACCACACCTGATCCCTGGTTCCTGACTGTTAATTCCTGGAGCCCAGGTGGTGGAGGAGAGAACCCACTCTGGAAAGCTCTCCTCCGATCCCCATATGTTCTCCATGGCGTGTACACATACACACACACACACACTGAATAAATGTAAAACTTTTTTTACATACACAGCACCTGAGGAACAACTCCTGAGATTGTTCTACATACGTGTGTGTGTACCACACCCACACAAACATATACCATAATGATAATACCTACTGCACAGGATGTTGACAATTTTAAATGAGAGGCCAGGAAAATGGCTCCATGGGCCGGGCGGTGGTGGCGCACACCTTTAATCCCAGCGCTCCAGGGGCAGAGGCAGGTGGACCTTTGAGTTTGTGGTCAGCCTGATCTACAGAGCAAGTTGCAGGATACCCAGGGCTACACAGAGAAACCCTGCCAAAAGAAAGGAAGGAGGGAAGAAAGGAAGGAAAAAAGGAAGGAAGGAAAAAAGGAAGGAAGGAAGGAAGGAAGGAAAAGGGGAAGGGAGGAAGGAAAAAAGAAAAGGAAAGGAAAAAAGAAAAAGAAGCAGGGAAGTGGAGGTGCACACCTTTAGTCCCAGCACTTGAGAGGCAGAAGCAGGTGGATCACTGAGTTCGAGGCCAACCTGGTCTACAAAGTGAGTTCCAGGATAGTCAAGTCTGTCTCGGGAAAAGAAAATAGCTCAGTGGGTTAAGGTGCTTGACGACCCTGAGGTCACTGCGACCCACAGTGGTGGAAGGAGAGAACCAACTTTGTTGTACACGTGTGCACACACACAAACACAAATCAATATTTTTCTTCAAGACGGGTTCTCTGTGTATACTTGGCTGTCCTGGATCTTGCTCTGTAATTCAGGCTGGCCTCGAACTCAGTGCTGACTGCTTCTGCCTCCCGAGTGGTAGGATTAAAGGCATGCGCCATCACGCCCAGCTATTTTGAAATTTTTTAATGAGCTGATATGTGCAAAGTGAAGGCAAGACGCAAACCCTTCCACAGTTCTCACGGCCGTTGCACAGATACTTTTGCTCTGAACAAAGGCTTAGCTGCCACGGCCCGCACATGCTGATGGCCAGGGAGCGCTTACGTCCCTGCCTCTCCTTGGATCCATAACGCATCCCATATGAACGTTACGAGTCGCCCGCAGCCATCTGGCCAGAACTGCGCCTTTTCGTCTATCCCATGCTCCTCATGTTCAAATTAACGTCTCTTGTTTTCACGGTCATTGTCAGAAGCAATTTGACGAATCCTTTTCACGGCCTCGAAAGACTCCGCTGAGGAATCCCTCTTGCAAAGAGCAATCCGCCAAAAATTGACAGACAGCAGATAGAGCAGGATGTGAATTTCCAGAGGTTCATTTCATGGAGGGGGGAGGGGAGCGTCTGTCTGTCTGTGCATCCTTCACGCTGGGTGGACACTCCCGATGTCCATGTAAAAGAGAACATGCCTTGAATTACGATCTGTCTGGCATCCTGGAACTCTGCATCCTGTCTATCCTTACAGCTGGACCACGGGCAGAATGGGGGATGTTCAAAGAAATTCTCTCCTAACATATGAAACCTCCCCAGAGCACACCAGCTCTTCGCAGCATATTTAGCTAATTGGTTTATGTTTGATTGTTCTGCACAGTGCAATCAAGCCACTTCCTGGCTCTCCCAAGCTTCTAATTCGCAACGATGCAACATGCTTTTCTTTGGGACCTTTCTATTCTTCTACAGAAAGACTGGTCCAGGAATACAAACACATGCTATTGGACTTGGACCAAAGTTTCACATTTATAAAAATCTAATGTGGAGTGGCTGGAGAGAAGGGTCAGTGATTAAGAGCGTATACTGCTTTGCAGAAGATGGGTGTGGGGTCAGTTCTCAGCCGCAAATCAGCCAGCTCACAACCTCCTGTAACTCTAGATTGGAGGGGATGGGCACATCTGACGCCCCCTTCTGGCCTCCTTGTGCACCTACACTCACATGTGCATACACACAGGCACACAAATAATTAAAAATAAAATCTTTTTTAGAAATCTAAAGTGTGGAGGAGGCTGGTTAAGAGAGCTTTCTGTGCAGACACAAAACATTCAGATTCCAAAACTCACGTAATGAATTGGTGTCCTGTCCAAGCCTGGAACCCCAGCTTTGAGGTGGTTGGAGACAGCTGAGGGGGCTTGGTGACTTTCAGCTTAGGAGAAAAATCAAAGTGCCAGTTTCAGTGAGGAACCCTACCCCAAAGGAACAGGTACAGAATTATAACAGAGAACGATATCCCACATCCTCTTTTCGCCTCTGGGGACAGACAGATGTGCTCAACTCCACGCCTTTAATCCCAGCACTTAGGATGCAGAGGCAGGCGGATCTCTGTGAGTTCGAGACCAGCCTGGTCTACAAGAGCTAGTTCCAGGACAGGCTCCAAAACCACAGAGAAACCCTGTCTCGAAAAAGCAAAAAAAAAAAAAAAAGAAAGAAAGAAACTTTTTCAAGTGACTTCATCCACACCCTGGTCCATAAAATGCTGACAGCTATGCAGTTTCAACATGTGACTTTGCATGAGGTGGTGGCACACACCTTTAATCACAACTCTTAGGAAGCAGAGGCAGGTGGATCTCCATGAGTTCGAGGCCAACCTGGTCTATGTAGCAAGTTCCAGGTTAGCCGGGACTATGTAGTGCACACCTTTAACCTCAGCACTCTGAAAACAGAGGCAGGAGGACCTTTGTGGGTTTGAGACCAACCTGGTCTACAGAGTTGAAGATACCCGGAGAAACCCTGTCTGAAAAACCAAAAGTAAACAAAACAAAGCAAGGTGAAAAAGAGATTCAGGAAGACACTTTGTAACAAGTAGAAGATGATTAAAAGGAAAAGATACATAGAAAAACAGCATCAAAGCAAGACAACATCCAGTAGAGAGACAACTGGAGTCGCCTACCTGGGAGAGGAAAGAAAGGGCCCGTGAGACGGCTTAGCCAGCAAAGGCGCTTGCCCAACTTTGACAACCTCAGTTCTCTTCCCAGGACCCACATGGGAACCAGTTCCCACAAGTTGCCCACTGGCCCCGAAGTACCATAGTGTGCACGGCCACACATACACTGATAAATCAAATGTGATTTTAAAATCACTGTTCTGTATTTGCTCTATTTTGTTTTAAAGTTTTGTTTTGCACGTGTGTATGTGACTGTGGGTGTGCACACACGCATGTGCAGAGGTCAGAGGACACTTCCAGGAATCAGTTCTCTCTTTCCATCATCTGAATCTTGAGGATTGAACTCAGGCTATCCGACTTGGTGCCTTTCTGATCAGCCGTTTTGCCCAGCCAATCAGTGTCTAAGTGAGGGAGGAGGGCTGAAGGGACATTTTGGTCTGGACCTGGTGGTATAGCCTTTCCTTTCAGCTCCTCAGGAAGCCGAAGGAGGAGGATAAAAAAACTCAAGGCCAGCCTGGGCTACAAGGGTGAGGTCAAGCAAGTCCGGCAACTTACAGAGCTCGTGTCTCGAAATGAAAAGTGAGAAGCCAGGGTTGGAGAGATGGCTCAGTGGTTAAGAGCATTGCCTGCTCTTCCAAAGGTTCTGAGTTCAATTCCCAGCAACCACATGGTGGCTCACAACCATCTGTAAAGAGGTCTGGTGCCCTCTTCTGGCCTTCAGGCATACACACAGACAGTAATAAGTAAATAAATATTTAAAAAAAATAAAACACAAACAAAATATCACTAGTTTTTTCTTAAAAAAAAGAAAGAAAGAAAGAAAGAAAGAAAGAAAGAAAGAAAGAAAAGTGAGAAGCCAGATATGGTGGCACAGGGAAGCAGGTGGATCTCTGTGAATTCAAGGTCAGCCTTGTCCACATAGTTCCAAGACATCCAAAGTTATAAAGTTACATAGACCTTGTCTCAAAATAGATAAATTAATTTAATTTAAAGCAAAGGAGAGCTAGGAGTGTAACAGTGGTGGAACCCCTGCCTAGAATCCCCCAGTGAGGGGCTGGGGTGTGGCTCAGTGGTAGAGCCCCTGCCTAGAATCCCCCAGTGAGGGGCTGGGGTTGGAGCTCACTGATAGAGCATCTACCTAGAATCTTCCATTCTCTTACTCCCAAGTCAGTTATCTTTCCAACATGTACTGCTCCTCCCAGTACCCTCATTCAGAATAGTGCCAGGTTCTAGGGACTAATGAAACTTTTCCATCAGTCTGTTGGGAATTTTTTTTAAGTTTACCTTCAATATTTATTTCTTTTCATTGCAGGTTTATTTCAGGACAGTGCAACTTATCGAAGAGCCCATAAAAGGATCTCCTGACCTGAATTTCTACTTCAAAATTAATGGACTTCCTATACTTCTGAAAGGCTCAAACTGGACCCCAGCTGACTCATTCCTAGAGAGAGTCACTCCCGAACTGTGAGTGTTGGCTTCTTTGCCTGTCCTTCCCCTACCTAAGCTCAGAGTTCAAAGTTACTCACATCTGTTTCTTTCACTCTGTTGGGAAATATTTTTATATGAAAGTTTCATAATGAAAATTGATGAAAGTTTTCTTTTTTTTTAACTTCATTAAGTTTTAATCCAAAGCATATATTTCTGGACCTGGTTCCTCTTCTGCCTTTTGGCCTTGCTAGAGATGGAACTTCGGGCTTTTTAGAGAAATTCTAAGGCAGTATTCTACTGAAAAACCACGATCCCTAACACCGAGTCACGTCTCCAGGCCCTCTCTGGGGGATTCTAGGCAGGTGCTCTGCCACTGAACCAGGCCTGTGATGGTCTGATAAAAATGGCCAGCGTAAGTCCACAGGGAGTGGAAGTATTAGGAGGTGTGGCCTTGTTGGAGTAGGTGTGGTTTGCTGAAGGAAATGCATTGCTAGGGGTGGGCTTTGAGGTCTCAGAAGCCAGACCTAGCGGTTCACATTCTCTCCCTACTTCATGCCTATCCGGAGACAAAACCCTCAGTTCTTCCTCCATCATATCTGCTTGCGCGCCATCGTGATTCCCGCCATGACGATAATGGACTAAACCTCTGGACCCGCAAGCCGGCCCCAGTGAAAAGTCCTCCTTTATAAGAGTTGCCGAGGTCATGGCGTCTCTTCCCAGCGATAGAAACCCAGACTAAGGCAAGGCCCCCATCACCCCCACTTTCCCTTTATTTGTAGAGGACAGCAGATGTTTATAGAGAATGGAACAGACCCAGGTTCCAAACAGCTCCACGGCCATTCTTATCGCTGAGGGCTGACGTGGATAGACTGAAAACCTTTGTGTTGCACAAAGAAATTCTTGAAGGTCGTTTTTATTCCCGTGAATCACAGGAAATCCACAAGTTTTTTTTTTCTTTGGTTGTAAAAATAGCATGTGTTGTCACTGGGGCCGTGGAGGATCAGCTCAAACGATAGACTTTTATGACTGCTGGTTATATGAAATCTTTTCAACAATTCATAGAAAGGATTTAAAATATGTCAAACTTATTTCTTTCCTTTTTTTTTTTTGTCAAGTGAGAGATTTTATTGCCTTGATCACTGAACGGGGGGAAATGAGTTTTACTCCCTGCAGCCCTTGTCCCTGCCAACATCGCACTGCCCCTCACACTGCCCAAGTCTTAAACTGCAGCAAGTCAACCGCATCTGAGTAAATGAAAGCCTTAAAGTATTTTAATAATTTATGATGATCATAATAATCCCAGGTTTAAATAGTGCATATAGCCAAGCAAAACAAAACACTTCACGTTTTTAATTCTCTCACCTGGAAACTGAAAACCAAAGCGCTTTGGCGAGACTAAAGTGGCAGCCACTGGCTTAGACACTTAGATATATAAAGGACAAGTGGATACGTGGGCTGGTGGAGGGCTCAGCAGCTCTGAGTACTGACTGCTCTCGCAGAGGAGAGCACCCACATCAGGCGGCTCCCAATTGCCTGTAATCCCAGAAGCTCTGACACCCTCCCTGGCCTCCACAGGCACCTTCACTCACATGCACAAACACACATGTACACACATGTACACATATAGACATATTCAAAAACAAAGCCAGTGGTGGCAGAGGTACACACCTTTAATCCCAGAGCTTGGGAGGCAGAGGCAGGCGGATCTCTGAGAGTTCGAGACCAACCGGGTCTACAGAGCGAGTTCCAGGACATCCAGAGCTGTACAAAGAAACCCTGTCTCAAAAAAGGAAAAAAAAAAAAAAAAGCACATCAACAACAACAAAAAAAAAATCATTGGGGGGGGTGTCTGTGTGGAAGTGCCTTGAAAGAGACAAAAAAAAGAATTTGTCTGTATTGAGTAACTGTAGATCAGATTGGCCCGTGGCCTTGTCTGTGAAGCTCTTTCTTAAATGCCGGTCGATACAGGAGGGCCCAGATCACTGTAGATGGTGCCACCCCTGGGCAGGTGGGCCTGGGCCATGTAAGGACAGCTGAGCAACCCAAGGTAGCAAGTCAGCAGTTCCTGGCTTCAAGTTCCTGCCGTGGCTTCAGACCCGTTGCACTGCCATGCTCCAAGACTGTTGATAAAGTGAACCTTGAATCAGGGGCAGAGTCAGTGACGAAGCCGACCGGAATTAAGACATCTTGGAGGACCCAAGATGCAGTGGAGAGGCACAGGAAGGAGTAGGAAGGGGCCTTAGAAAGATTCAAGGGCTTTTTCAGTCTTGAAAGTGTGGAGAGAATGTCGGTTGGTCATTCTTCCCCGCTTTCTTTTTATTTATTTATTTCATGTATGAATGCTCAGCATGCATACCTGCAGGCCCCAGGAGAGGGCATCAGGTCCCATTAGAGATGGTTGTGGGCCACCATGTGGTTGCTGGGCATTGAGGTTACGTCCTCTGGAAGAGCAGCCAGTGCTCTTCCCCACTGAACTATCTCTCCAGACCCCTGCTTTTTTGATCTATCAGGTTTTTACCACAATATCTGACTCCTGAGTTTTTATCAATAGAACAATTTAGATAAACCCTTTTCCTACTCCACCTTAGTTTGGATCCAGGTTTTATCTCAGTGATAGAAAAGCAGACTAAGGCAATGTTCACACACATACACACACACACACACACACACACACATGCACGTGGGTGCAGGTACTTGAGGAGGACAGAAGAGAGAGTTAAATCCTCTGAAACTGGAATTATAAGCAGTTGGGAGACACCCCAAGTGGGCGTTCGGAACCAAACTCTGGTTGTCTTGCAAGAACAGCAAAGCACTCTAAGCTGCTGAGCCATCTCTCCAGCTCCTCTGCCTTATTTGTTGAGGCAGCATCTCTCCATGAACCTGAAACTCACTGCTTCAGCAAGATTGGATGGCCATTAGCTCAGGGGATCGGCTCCCTCTGCCTCCCAAGCAGTGGGATTACAGGAGTACTCGCTGTCACCCCGACGTTTTACGTTTTACGTGAGTGCTAAGGATTCAAACTCAGGTTCTCCTGCATGTGTGACAAAATTTTCACTCTGAACCATCCCTGCAGCCCCTTGTTTGTTTGGTGGGAGGGAGGTGTTGTTTGAGTGTTCAGCCGGAACCGCCAGCTCCCTCCTGCTCTATCCAGAAATTCCCATTTCTCTCTCTCCCTCCCTCTCTCTCTCTCTCTCTCTCTCTCTCTCTCTCTCTCTCTCTCTCTCTCTGCAAATCCTGTCCTCTCAGAGAATCTCCAACAAAGAAGAGGCACCAAGATGTCCAGTTCTGCATTCTTGGCAGTGGTGGCAGCTACTTCCCTGAAGCTGCCAGCAACCCAAGACCCCGCCTAAATCTGTCAGTGTTTGACCATACTTGGGCACAAACCCAGCTTGTGCCATCAACCCCTCACCTACATAAGCTTCCTGCTTTAGTTCAGGTGTGTGACTTCTCCAGCCTTCTGGGGCTGGAGGACTCACCCGGGAGTTGCTTTACTCAAATAAACCTGTTCTTTTGCTTTTCTCAATTTGACTTGATCGGGCTTACTGCATCAGCAAATAAACCTATTATCGAGTTACAGAAAACCTATTAATGAGGTCTTGTGCAGCCTAGGTTGACCTTGAACTCCCGATCCTCCTACCTCTACCCCTTAGTGCCAGGATTACCCAGGCTTGCACATCGTGCTTGGTTTTTTCTAGAATGTCAAAGGATAGAAGACAGCAACTTCTTCCCAGTGTGATAAACAAACCCCCAGGCTGGGCTGTGAACCAAGCCTGGTGCAGAAAAGAGGCAAGCCATTTCCACACACAAAGGAAACAGGGCACCTTTGCATATAAAGGGGGGAATGGGAAGGCTGGGGTGTGGTTCAGTGAGTAATTGCGTATCACACAAACGTGAGGACTTGAATTTGTTCCTAGAAGTCATGCAAAAGCATACATCAAGACAAGCATCCATTGTCTCAGGCCTGGGGAGGCGGTGACAAGGAGACGCCTGAAGCTTGCTGATCAGTTGACCTGGTGAGATCCATGTTCAGTGAGAGATTCTGTCTCAAAACTTAAAGGGAAGGGACTTGAGGGTTGACTCAAGGGTAAGAGCACTGGTTCTTAACTGGGATTTGATTCCCAGCACCCCTATGGCAGCTCCCCCCAGTCAACAGTCAACTCCAGTTCCAAGGGGATCGGATGCCTTTCTGGCCTCCTCGGGTACCGCATGCAAACAGTGCACAGTCATGCACGCAGGCAAGACATCCATCCATACATATAAAATAAACGTCAAAAGATCTTTTTTAAAAATGGTGGAGCTGGGCGATGGTGGTGCACATCTTTAATCCCAGCACTCAGGAGGCAGAGGCAGGCAGATCTCTATGAGTTCGAGGCCAGCCTGGTCTACAAGAGCTAGTTCCAGGACAGGAACCAAAAGCTACGGAGAAACCCTGTCTCGAAAATCAAAAAAAAATAAATAAATAAATAAATAAAAATGGTGAGGAGTGCCAGGCGGTGGTGGCACACGCTTTCAATCCCAACCTGTGGAGACAGAGGCAGGTGGATTTGTGTGAGTTCAAGACCAACATGGTCTACAGAGCGAGCTCCAGGACAGCTAAGGCTACACAAAGAATCCCTGTCTCAGATCTCCTGAGTAAATTGGGAGCATGGGGACCTTGAGAGAGGATTGAAGGGGAGGGGAGATGCAGGGAGGGGAGCAGAGAAAAATGTGGGGCTCAATAAAAATCAATAAAATTTTAAAAAAGAAACCCTGTCTCAAAACCAAACAAAAGGTGGAAAGTTATAGGAAACACCAAATATGTACCCCCTAGCTCTGTACACTGTATACATACATGTGCACAAACACACATGTATATGTACCTTCATGGGCACACACATCTACACAAAAATGCATACACATTCAGGAACACACAGAGAAGGGAGAGAGGAAAGGTGGCTGGGCTCTTAGCCTGTTGTTCTGTCTTCCTTACTGCTACCAATTTAGTCACAGACCCCTTACACTGTGTGTTAGTTGCATTTATGCCATGTTATAGTGCCCAGACTACACAACTTATGGGGGGAAAGAATTTTGTCTCAAAGAGTTCAGTCTGTCACGGTGGCAATTCAGTCCACACACAGAGGCCAGGAAGCAGAAAGCAAGACAGGAGTGTAGCCAGGTATAATATACCCTGCAGGGCCTGCCCCGGCGACCTCCCTGCTTCAGCTAGGCTCTGTCCCCTAGTGTTTGCAGAACCTCATAAAACAGCACTACCAGCTGCAGAGCAAACATTCCAAACCTTGATGGAGGAAGGTCATTGGTTAAATAATAAAGAAACTGCCTAGGCCCATTTGATAGGCAACCCTTAGGTGGGTGGAGTAAACAGAAGAGAATGCTGGGAGAAAGAAACCGAGTGAGGAGTCGCCATGATTCTCCCACTCCAGACAGACGCAGGTTAAGATCTTTCCTGGTAAGCCAGCTCGTGGTACTACACAGAATATTAGAAATGGGTTAGATCAATATGTAAGAGCTAGCCAATAAGAGGCTGGAACTAATGGGCCAGGCAGTGATTAAAAGAATACAGTTTCCGTGTAATTATTTCAGGTAAAGCTAGCCGGGTGGCGGTGGGAAGCAGCCCCGCCGCTCATATTACAACAGAGTGGCACCCAACGTGCTAATGAACTCCATGTAAAACCTGAGAGGGCTTAAAAAGGATACAGAGAGAATTTAAGACAGATTTTTGCTGTTTGTGGGTTGCGTGCGGCAAAGAAATTGTCCTGACTCAGCAACAGGAAAAAACTGGCTGTTTTAAAATGCCGGCTTTCTGGGCTGTGCCGCCATTGCAATCTCTGTCTGGCTCCTGCGGGAGATGGAGCATTTGGAGTAAAGTGCTACGGCTTGCTTGATGGCAATGTGGACTGCTGTGTGCCTGGAACTGTCTGTGGCTCAGGGGCACCAAATGGCTCTGAGGCAGGAGCGGCTCAACTCCGCCATGCTGAACTGTGCTGGTCTCAGGCAGGAACTACCGTAATTACCATAATAACAGCGCAGTTAAGGTTTAGACTGAGCCGGACACAGGTGGTACCGTATTACCCCTATATGGTGCAACTTAAGTTTTTAAGAACTGCTTAACATTTTAAGAAATGCTCCTGAAAAAAAAAATTACAGATTCACAATAAAACAGATTCAGACATAAAAGACCTCTATGGGTCACAGTGTTGGATGAATGTACGTAGGCTTGAGAGAGAGAAAAAATATATATATAGAGAGAGAATAAAGTTAATGCCCTTAAAAAGGGGGATAAAGTCTTTAAAGAGACAGAGTACAGATAGTTATAGATTAAAAGAAATAAAGAAAAATAAGCCACGTAAAAATGGAAAATTCACAGAGAGTCTGGATTCTTTGTATTATTGTGTTTTCTTTAAAATTTTTGACTGTAAAGGAGCTAAGTGCAGAGAGACATTTCATTACATGGGCTGCCAAGCTAAACCAGAATGGATACAAGGGTATTATGATTTCAGAATATGGGTCTAAGGATATGATGCTTTGGAGAGGGTCTTCTTTTGTTTTCACAGAGGATGCGACCCTGTGGATTTCTTCTATCCCAATATGGTATGATAGACCACGCCCTCCTGAAAGGTTACTGTGAACCCCTTCAAAAAATTACTTCACACAACTGCCAACCGAGATGACCCTGACACACAGGTCACACCATGAAAGATCTGAATAACAGCGCCCCCATTCAGCAGGAAGCAGTTTGGAGAGAAAACTGCGCCCATGTTCCCATATATTGTTTATAAATGTTCTTTTTTACATTTAAAGGGGGATATGATATAGATATGAATAATTTGCATTGGTGTGGATTTGAAGGTCAATTTTGTTATATGTATATGCATAATTCTAATCTTGATTAAGGTATTGTGATTGTGTAGTTCATTTAAAAATGTAATGTATAATTAAGAAATATAGATTAATGGATAATCATCAATAATAGTCAAGCTTGTAGTCACGTTAGTTAGATTTTCTAGATATATAGAGATATATTTCAATTAGGCATTCTTCATATCTTTCAAAGACTGCAGAATATGGCATTTAATGTTTTAATAACTTAGGGCTTTTCATGACAATGAGACACGTCTGCTCCTGGCAGCACCAATCTACTTCAAGAGGAAGATGGGCACCAAAGAGGCTCCTTAAGGAGTTTGATAGCCATTTGGGCAAGAAACTACTCTTGCCTGGACTGATGCATAAACTGGACACAGAACCCACAGAAAGAGGACTGCTGAACTTGCCTAAAGGTGAGATGGTTTTTCGGGGTTCCTGACTCATAAAAGAGTCTGCAAGACATTCTGCAGGACACAGCAAAAAGTGACTGAACTGTCTTTGGAATTTCCTGCTTGATGAAAATGTCTGCTGGATACTATGGGCCTGCAGGCTGAAGATGGATGCCCCAACGGTACAGAGGAACTTTGGGTGACTGTCCAGGCAATGAGATGTCTCTGTCATTTCTAGAGTTTTGGATTTCTTGTTTACTTAGGTAATATTATATCCTTCTGGAGTCTTTGATGGAGTTGAAGAATGGATAGATAGTTATAGTTTTCCTTAGTTATAAGATAAAATAGATAAGTATTGTAACTGTAATTCTTGCTTTATAACTGTTTTGTTATATGTAATTTTACTATGTTAAAGTGAAAGCCTTTTTTGTTTAAACAGAAAAAGGGGAAATGATGGAGGAAGGTCATTGGTTAAATAATAAAGAAACTGCCTAGGCCCATTTGATAGGCAACCCTTAGGTGGGTGGAGTAAACAGAAGAGAATGCTGGGAGAAAGAAACCGAGTGAGGAGTCGCCATGATTCTCCCACTCCAGACAGACGCAGGTTAAGATCTTTCCTGGTAAGCCAGCTCGTGGTACTACACAGAATATTAGAAATGGGTTAGATCAATATGTAAGAGCTAGCCAATAAGAGGCTGGAACTAATGGGCCAGGCAGTGATTAAAAGAATACAGTTTCCGTGTAATTATTTCGGGGCATAAGCTAGCCATGTGGGCGGCTGGGTGCCGGGGACGCAGCCCTGCCGCTCCTATTACAACAAAACCTGAGCAACCAGGAGGTTCCTTAAATTAAAGCGCACACCTTGACTTTGGGGATTAGCGTAGGCCAATAAAAACAAGCCTCTAGGGACTGAGGAGATTGCCATGCAAGCGCAAGGATCTGAGTTCTAATCCCTGGCATCCACATAAAAGCCTAGTGGCAGCACCAGAGGGGGAAGAGGCCATGGGATCCCAGGGAGCTGCCAACCTAGGAAGGTGGAGAGTGATAAAGATACACAGAGTCAACCTCTGTGCTCCACTAGAAGACAGAGAGACAAGCACACACACACACACACAGTGCATGAGCGATTCTACAGGAATCTACTTGGCAAGGGGAAATGCACTCTATAGTTTATCTCTCATCAGAAAAGGAAGCTCAAGATGGGAAAGAAGCTAAGGAGTTCCATCTCTGAACCCAGCCTTGCCCAATGGCCTGGCACCAATTTCTCCTAAAACCCAGGTCAGTGACTTAAGTGTTTCACTCCAAAAGTTGGAGTCGGGAGCACAAAGTTCCCTTCAATTTTTCCACATTGTATAAAGGAATAAATAACTTTTCTGAGGGTCCCTGGTCTTTTGAAACTTTTAATTTTTTAATGCATGCAAAAGAATGTGCGTAATATACGGCCGCAATGAAGCAAAAGCAATAAAATGAACCACCTGGGACCAATATAATGATGCCAAAAAGTATGAAAGAGGGGACTGGAGAGATGGCTCAGTGGTTAAAAGCACTTGCTGCTCTTGTAGAGAACCTGAGTTAGGTTCCCAGCACCCAGTTTGGGCAGCTCACCTCAGCGCGCTAGAGAAGCTCCGGATGGCCAAGAACAATCTCAGCATCGAGATAAACAATGGCAGGGCTGGCAAGTGGCTCAGCAGATACAGGCCCGTGCCATCTGACCTGAAGACCAGAACTTCATCCTAAATGTGTGTGGTGGGAGGAGAGAATTTACTCCCATGGGTGGGCCTCTGAGCTTCACGTGTCTGTCATGGTAGATGCGAGAGATAACGCGCGCGCACACACGCGAAGAAAGAAATATAACTTTTTTAATTTAAAAAAAAAAGTTGGAGGTCGAGAGTGGTGGCTCACGCCTTTAATGCTGGCACTTGAAAGGCAGAGGCAGAGCAAGTGATCTCTGTGAGCTCGACCAGCCTGGTCTACAGAGAGAGTTGGACTGGGGTGTGGTTCAGCAGCAGAGTGTTCGCCAAGACTTCATGAACACCTGAGTTCATTCTCCAGCACCCACGGAAAACAACAACCACCTTTTAAAATCGGCACGAGCTGGACTGAGGTGCAGCGCAGGCTAACACATATAAATAAGACCCCGGGTTTCAACCCTCAGTACGAGGAATGAAAGGGAAAAAAAAATCACAGTTCTGGCTTCCAGTCCAGCTTAGCAGCTCCCCGACTCCCTGGAACGTTCACGGTGACCGGGAGAAATAAAGCAGATTGGAGCCTGATCATTCCGGAACCCCTTCCGTGTCCAGAATGCAGCCAGCAGACCCAGCTTTGCTTTTGTTTTTTGGTCCTCCTCGGCTTCCATAGCAGACCCACTGTTTCAGACCCCGGAACTGGCCGAGTTTCCTAGGTTTCTGCGCAGCTGTCCCCCGGTCACCGTGGAAACCGATCAGCCAATCGGAGCGTGTGGCCCTTCTGGCTGACGCGGCGGGATCCAGCGTGCATTGGCGGTGGGCTTCCGCGGGTTCTGGATAACGGACAGCGATGCTGAAGGCCAAGATTCTGTTCGTGGGGCCCTGCGAGGTGAGACCGGCCGGGTTCGGGAAACTCCTAGAACTGGGGTTCTTTCCAGGAGGTGCAACTGGGACCAGCGTCCCCACTGGGGGCTACAGCTGGCCTTACGTGACCTGCGGAGCTGCCAGGCCTTGATCCAGTTCACCCCACCCTGGTAGTGGAGGAGAATCTTGAGGTACCCAGGTCTGAAGGCCAACGGGAATGAGGGGCATCTCATGACTCCCCTTCGAACCTTCCCCGCAAAAGGAATCTGTCAACGGGATGAGAAAACTAGATTTTTTTCAATATAGAGTCCTGGAGCAAGTGGCTATTGATTATGAGGGAATTACTACGTAGGTGATGCACACTATACACCAAATTAAAACTCAGATGGGCCAAAACTAAACATGCAAATGAGTTCACTGTAGAAGAAGCTAGGTGTATTGGCACATACCTGTAATACCAAGACTCCAGGAGGCAACAGGGGAGGATCATCACAAGTTCAAGGACAACCTGGGCTACGTGCTGAGTTCTGGGACATTCTGGGCTGCAATGTGAGATGCTGTCTCAAAGTAACAAATTGTGTGGGGGGGGGAGAGAAAGAGAAAACAGAAGATGAATATGTGAATATGTAAAATCACCTAGCTGGTTTATTAAAACTCAAATCTCTGAGTACCAGCTCAGAAAGTTATCTTATGTTAAGTTTTGTTATTTGGTGACAATGTAGTTCAGGCTGGCCTTGAACTCAAGACCCCCCTGCTTCAGCTTCCCAAGTACTGGGACTATAGGCCTGTATCACCCTGCCCTGAATAGCCTAGTTATTGCTCCTGAGTAGTTCTGGGAAGAATGTCGAAATTCAGATTTTGTACATTGGTCCATAGAACCACTGAGAACCATTGTGCATTCATGGGTGAATATATGGCAAAGATGAGGTCTTAATCTTAAATTAGGAGGCTGGGAATGTGACTGGATGATAGAATGTTTGCCTGGCATACGGGAATCCCTGGGTTCAATCCTCAGCACCACATAAAACTTTCGTGGTGGCACATGCCTCGATTCCAGTATTTGGAAGGTGGAGGCAGCATGATCGGGAGCTCGAGGTCACACTCCTGGCTACGATAACAAGTCTGAGGCCAGCCTGGGATACATAAAACCTGTCAAAGAAAGAAATTCTAATCCCGAGTTAGGGAGGAGTTCAACACACACAGAATCTAGGAAGGACTGAGCCGTGCATTGTGCTCAGACCTCAGCACGCAGGAGACTAAGACAGGAGGATTGCCACAACTCCGAGGCAGTCTGGGCTACATAGGGTTGTTGAGGCTAGCTTGGGGCAGAGAGGAGGAGAAGGCGGCTCAATGGATATGACAGCCAGGACTGGAAAGAAGGTTTGGGGTTAAGATCACATAGAGCTCTTCTTTTGCACAGATCTTCGTTTGGTCCCCAGCACTGTAGCTGTTGTTTGCTTGTTTGTTTACTCTTTGGGGGCCACCACCAGCTCCCTAATAAACAAACGGAGACTCCTTCTTATGGCTGCCCGGCCTTAGCTTGCCTTGTTTTTCTACCTTTCACTATCCTGTTTCTCTTCTTCTGTCTTTTGCCGCTGGGCTTCTTACCTTTCTTTATGCTATATGCCTTTCTTTTCCACTCTGTGACCGGCTGTGTGCCTGGCCCTGGTGTCCTCCTCACCACCTTGTCTCACTCCTCTCCCTTTTTGCATCCATTTCTAGCCTAGATTTCTCCAGTTTATTTTCTCTGCCCACCATTCCCCCATCCCTCTCCTGCCTAGCTATTGGCCATTCGGCTCTTTATTAGACCAATCGGGTGTTTTAGGCAGCTAAAGTAACACAGCTTCACAGAATTAAACAGATGCAACATAAAAGAATGCAACACACCTTTGTATCATTAAGCAAATGTTCCACAACTTAAATAAATGTAACGCATCTTAAGCTAATATTCCACAACAAGCTCCCGTGCCAGCTAACTCACAACTGCCCATAACTTCCAGTTCCAGGAGATGTGACAGCTCAGGCACTCAACACGCACAGACACATGCACAGACTGGGCATAATGGTACATGTCTTTAATTCCAGCACTGAGAAGACAGAGACAGGTGAGTCTGAGTTGGGGGCCAGCCTGATTGATATAGTGTTCTAGGCCAGCCAGGGCTATATAGTAAAACCCTGTGTGTGTGTGTGTATTAAATTTAAAAGAGAGCACAGTTGTAGTTTGGAAAAAGTTTGCAAGATTTGTTACAGATCTAGGTTTGGCGATAGTGGTAATTTCATCATTTTGAAGGCCGAGGCAGGAAGATTGACCATTGGTACCCAGCTTGGGCTACATGACAAGTCCTTACCTCAAAGCAAGTGGTTTAGAGAACAGAGTTTAAGTGCAGAGAGGTTTTTGGGGGGATTTGTGCTTGTCTCTGTTTTTCTTATATGGCTTTTGGGTTTGCTTGTTTGTTCATTGAAACAGGATCTCAGGAGCCTAGAATGGACCTGGCCTACTAATCGTCCTGTCTCTTCTCGCCACCTCTCCAACCCTTCTCTCCCCCTTCTTCCCTTTTGCCTTTCTCCTGTCCTGTGGAATTTTGCAGGGGCTCTCTCAGATTTAAGCCACTGGCTTCTGAGGAATAATTTTATTTGTTTTATATTGAGGCCTCTGCAGTATTTGTTCAGTGGGCCATGCAAATACGCAAAGAAGATCTGAAAAGCAGACCATGGCTCTGAGGAGGGAATGGGTGGGTGGGTGAGAGGGTGGGTGGATGGATGGATGGATGGATAGTGTGAGTGAGTAGCTGAGTACATGGATGGACGAGAGGGTGAGTGGATGAATGGGGTGAGAGGGCGGTGAGTGATGGAGGAGTTAGTGGGTGGTTGGTGGATGGACAGCAGGGTGGGTGGAAACCTGCTTTGAGTAGAGGGCTCAGAAAGGCTGTCTTACAGTCCTGTTGACTTTTTACAGGAATGTTGATTACTTACATAACACATGAAAAGAGGCAGACTGCTGACCTGTGACCCAACCAGCAATGGTCCACAAACCTGGGTCTCAGCCTTGACCTTGGTCCTCTTCCTGACCTCGTAGCTGTGACAGACTGATTGGCTAAAGCTGTGGAGAAAGGCAGGGGAGGGTGGCGGGACACACACTTACCTGGGTCTGTGTGGTGTTGTTTGTTTCTGGTTTTCTGTTCTCAGGTAAGTTAACTGAGGACCAGCCAGACTGTCGGAAAGGCTTGCTTGGTCCCAGTCCAAGCTCTGTCCACTGCCGCTAGGGCAGGGCAGCATTCTTCCCAACAGTGAGAGCTCTGTCCTAGAGATCTCAAGGAGTCTTGGCCAGTACTTCACCACACCTATTCCCAGGCTGGCCTCAGCGTCTCCCTATGTAGCCCAGGCTAGCCTGGTACTGGCACTCTTGCTGCCTCAGCCACCTGAGTGCTGGGGTTACAGGGGTTACATGGTGGGTGAGGGCTCCTGTGTGGTTTATTTCTCGGCTCCATTTGCTCTTACTTTCACAGAGTGGCAAGACAGTGTTGGCCAACTTTCTGACTGAATCTTCAGACATCACTGAATACAACCCAACCCAAGGTGTGAGGTGAGCCTGTCCAGTCTCTGTATCTAGAGCAGTTGTGGAACACTGTGCATCCCCTACCTCAGGAGCTGTGCATGTTCCAACACGGCTTCCTAAGGAAGGCCCTGCTGCCCTCTTTGTATTTTCAGGATCCTAGAGTTTGAGAACCCACATGTCACCAGCAACAACAAAGGCACGGGCTGTGAATTTGAGCTCTGGGACTGCGGTGGCGACTCGAAGTAGGTTTTCCTTAACATAGCTCTGCTTCGACAGCTGCCTGACAAAAAGTAGAGTCGGGGTTGGGTGCTCAGTGGTAGAGCCCCTGCCTAGAATCCCCCAGTGAGCGGCTGGGGTGTGGTTCAGTGGTAGAGCAGTTGCACACGTGTAAAGCCCAGAGTGCAGCAATAATAATAATAACAAGAACAACAACCACATTGAGAAGCAAGGATGTCCTACCATTGTCTCTTGACTTCCTTCCCTCTTGGCAGGTTTGAGTCCTGCTGGCCAGCCCTGATGAAGGATGCCCATGGAGTGGTGATTGTCTTCAATGCTGATATCCCAAGCCACCTAAAGGAAATCGAAATGTGGTATTCTTGCTTTGTCCAGCAGCAGTTCCTCCAAGACAGTCACTGCATGCTCGTGGCCCACCACAAACCAGGCTCTGGAGGTGACAAGGGCAGCCTGGCTTTGTGTAAGCACCCTAGACTTCTTTCCTTGCTTTTGTCTCCACTGTTTCAAGCATTTCTGGGGGAGGGGTATGTGTGCACGCACGCACTCCCATGCACAAGTGCACAAAAGCATAGTTCTATGTTTATTTGGAAATCATAGATCAACCTTAAGTCTCATTCTCAGAAAAGCCATTCACCTTAGGTCTTTATTTTTTTAATTTAATTTTTTTGTCCTTACTTATGTTTTGTGTCTGCCTGTGTATGCATATGTACCTCATACATACCAAGTCTTCATAGAGGCATGCATTAGCCATAAGGTGCTTGCCTCAAGTCCCCAGTAAGGGGCTGGGGTGTGGCTCAAGGGTAGAGCACCTGCCTAGAATCCCCCAGTGAGGGGCTGGGGTGTAGCTCAGTGGTAGAGCACCTGCCTAGAATCCCCCAGTGAGGGGCTGGGGTGTGGCTCAGTGGTAGAGCACCTGCCTAGAATCTCCCCAGTGAGGGGCTGGGGTGTGGCTCAGTGGTAGAGCACCTGCCTAGAATCTCCCCAGTGAGGGGCTGGGGTGTGGCTCAGTGGTAGAGCCCCTGCCTAGAATCCCCCAGTGAGGGGCTGGGGTATGGCTCAGTGGTAGAGCCCCTGCCTAGAATCCCCCAGTGATGTATTAGGGAACAGCTCTGTTACAGAGCACCTGTCTGATATGCATAAGGCTCCTGGTTCCTTCTGAAGCACCATAGAAAAGACAAAAACAAGAACCTGCCAGTACCTACTTGGGTATCTTTCCTATTGCCAAGGGGCAGTTTCAACTCTTTGTTAGGTTTGGTTTGATTTTTGAGACAGGGTTTCTCTGGTAGCCCTGGCTGTCCTGGAACTCATTTTGTAGACCAGGCTGGCCGCCAGCTCACAGAGATCCATCTGCCTTTGCCTCCCGAGTGCTGGGTTTAAAGCCGTGCACTGCCACCGATGCCATTCCCTGTGTGTCAAGCAGGTTAAAGTTTGTAAGAGTTCAGCATGTCACGGGTGTGCTAGCACATGCGTGAAACCTCAGCACTGGCAAGACTGAGCAGGAGGACCAGGTCCTAAGCATGCCTAGCAGGGAGGGAGGGTGGAAGAAAGTGGTACTCCAGTAGCATGGGTTGTTTCGCACTAGAAAGAGCTTGTTCAACCTTGAAGCCTAATTAATTAGCCTCGTTTCCCCTGTGGAGCTCCCCCCTTGAACAAGCTGAAGCTGGTGCACTCGAACCTGGAGGAAGATCCCGAGGAGGTCCGAGTGGAATTCATCAAGTATTTAAAAAGCATCATCAACTCCATGTCGGAGAGCAGAGACCGCGAGGAGATGCTCATCATCACCTAGTGGCCCTGTGCCACCACCTCCCAGACGATGCTGACTTCCCCAGGCAGAGCTGACACCCCACCCAGCTGCTGACACGCCCTTCTCCCTGTGGCTATAGACGCGTTCCTTATCTGCTAAAAGGTGCCAGTAAGAGTCAGGCATGGTGGCACAGGCCTGTGATCTCAGCTTGTAGGAGGCTGAGGTAAGAGGGCTGAGAATTCAAGGCCAGCCTGGGCAACAGGTGAAGCCCTTATCACAACCCCTCTCCAGAAACAAGAAGTACCCTGCCTGTCTGTCTCAGCTGTCACACCATAAACACATCCTTCCAGCAACCTTCTTGGTGCTGTTTTCAGGTTGAGCTGTTTGTTGGTGGTTAAGGGAATGAAATGGCCAGGAGCAGAGAGATGATGTGATCTCTGATGTCCCTGACAGCAAAAAGGATGTGGTGTTTCTTACAGAGAACCCAGCTAGAGCTGCTACTTCCGGACTTACAGACAACAGTGCTGTGGGCTATAAAGGAATCAACAGCAGGGACCATTGAGATGGCTCAGTGGATGAGCGCGCTTGCCGCCAAGCCTTACAACCTGAGTTCAATCCCCAGATCCCACTTAAAGGTGGAAGGAGCGCTCCGCCCCATTCAACCCCCCTCCACACACACACACACACACAACACAATCGCACTATATAGAACTTTAAAAAGGAATGGGCTGGAAAGACGGGTCGGTGGTTAGGAGCACTTGTTGCTAGTGCTGAGGACCTGAGTTTGGATCCCACATTGGGCAGCTATGTCTGTAACTCTAGCTCCAGGAGATCCAGCCTTTTTCTGGTCCCCATGGGCACACACACACACACACACACACTCTCAGACTGTGTTAGCTACTTTTCCACCGCTGTGGTAACACACCATGACCAGGGCAATTCTAAGAAGAGTTTATGTGGGCTTCAGGTTCCAGAGAGATAGTAGTCCATCAAGACAGGGAGGCATGGCAGCAGGGACAGGAAACAGAGGCTCATATGGAACTGTAGACATACACCAGAGAGAGCAGACAGTGAGTGGGCCCCCTAACCCACCTCTAGAAACATAGTTCCTCAAGCAAGGCCACACCCCCTAGAACTCCCAAACAGTGCCACCAACTAGGAGGCAAGTATTCAAATGCCCAAGGCTATGAGGGAATCTCTTTCAGAACACCACACAAACACAAATATACACAAATAAGTCTTTTTTTAAGGGAGGGGCTCGGCAAAGGACTGGGCCAGCTGTGGGGCTTCACAGTAGGGCATGTGCTTGAGTCCCCCAGCGGATTAGAAATGGATCACTGTTTAGCATGTAGGAGACCTTCAGTTCCATTTCTAGAAAAAGAAAAAACTCAACAATACAAAGTGTCTTTGGTTTTTCGAGACAGGGTTTCTCTGTGGCTTTGGAGCCTGTCCTGGAACTAGCTCTTGTAGACCAGGCTGGTCTCGAACTCACAGAGATTCACCTGCCTCTGCCTCCCAAGTGCTGGGATTAAAGGCATGCACCACCACCGCCCGGCTACAAGGTGTCTTTTTAAAGAAATACAAGGGGTTAGGGAGATGGCTCAGTTGGTAGAGCACTTGAACTTGCAAGCATGAGGACCCAAGTTCAATCCCCTAATCGAGTGTAAAGATGCTGGCATTGTGGCATGTACTGGGGAGCCAGAGCACTGCTGGCCAGCCAACCTATTCTGTTCTGTGAGCTTCAAGCCCATGAGAGACCCTGTCTCAAATAGAAGGTGTGGGCTGAGTGATCAATCCACTTGCCACATGAGCAGGTGGTGAGGACTGGGTTTAGAGTCTCGGAACTCATAAAAGTCAGGCAAGTGTGACCGCTTGATGTAATCCCAGTATGGGAGAAGCAAAGACAGGACCCCCCCCAGGGCAAACTGGCTGACTGGACAAGCTGGGATCAACCAACTCTGGGTTCAGCTCAAGACCCTGACTTAGTAAGTAAAGTGGATCAAGGAAGATGTCTCTCATCACCTTTGGGCTCTGATGGCGCACGCACTCACACACACACACTGAGGCATGTACACAGAAAAGTGGATGTGCCTGAAGGACTGATCACCAACGCTGTGCCCTGGACTTCACACCCATGTGCACACACATGCATCATACAAAGGAAACTGGTTATCTTGGCACATGCTTGTTGTAATCACAGCTGGCAGGAAGTAGAAGCAGAAGAATAGGGACTTCAAGGCTAACCTGGGCTACTTAGACTCTGGATCATTTCTAAACAAGCAGACACCGTGTGCATGAGATAGATCACTGGTGAAAATGTGACAGGCTAGCAGGATTGGGTCCCAGCGTTCACCACGGTCACCATTCTGGGTAACTTGAAGAAACGTTGTTCATGTCGACAAGAAAAGGCTAGTGAGATGGCCCAGCAGGTGATGGCGTGTGCTGCCAAGCCTGGTGACCCGAATTTGATCTGCAGAATCCATACGGTGGCAGGAAAGAGCCAACTCCTGCAAACTGTCCTCTGACCTCCACATGCACACCCCGCAGCACGCTTGCAAGTGTCCTCGGGCACACACATAGTCACAGAAAATAAAGTATGATTCTTGCCTTGGTCTCTTCTCATTTTAAGGCTCCACTCTCAACACTAGAGGTCAGAAGTTCAAAACTGATACCTACTGAGTACAAATCAAGCCGCTCCCCCCCAGGTCATAATCACTCTAGATGATTTCAGAGAATTATTGTTTGTTTGCTTTGTTGTTTGGGGGCCTGACTTTGAGACGAGTCTCTGTGTAGCCCTGGGTGGCCTGGAACTCACTTTTTAGACCAGGCTCGTCATGAACTCACAGATGTCTTCTGCCTCCCCAGTGCTGGGATTAAGGGTGTCCACCATCACTAAGGCTGTTGCTGGTTGCTACTGGCTTCTAGTAGCTGCCCGCATTCCTGTCTGTGGCCCTATCCCCCCTGTAGTCCAAGGAGACCCAGCAAGACAGACAGGGATAGGGTTGGATCCCAGACCTCTGCTCTTCCCTCCCTCCAGCTAGCGTGGATTTTTAAGTGTCGCCCTCAGGGACCAGAACTGGTAAAGCAATAGTCACCACAGTGCTGCAGTTTGAACTGTATGAAACTTTTTCTTTGGGGCCACCAACCAGCTCCCAAATCAAGCTGCGGAGACTTAGTAGTTATGACGCTTGGCCTTAGCTAAGCTTTCATTTCTTGCTAGCATCTACGTTTTTGCCTCAGGGCTTTTTACCTTACTTTTTTTTCCAAGACAGGATTTCTCTGTACAGAGCCTGCCCTGGAGCTAGCTCTGTAGACCAGGCTAGCCTCAAACTCAGAGATTGTCTGCCTCTGCCTCCCGAGTGCTGGGATTAAAGGCGTGCGCCACCCCCACCACCTAACCATTTTGCTGTTCTTTCCTTCTGTGTATCTTTCTTTTACTGCTTCTCGTGCCTGGTTGGCTGGCCGCTGCCTGGCTTCTGGCCCAGGGTATGTCCCTCTCTTTTCTCTCGAGCCTAGATTTCTGTTTCTACTTATTCTCTCTGCCTACCAGCCCTGCCTATCCCTCTCCTGCCTAGCTATTGGCCATTCAGATTTTTATTAGAACAATCAGGTGCCTTGGGCAGGCAAGATGCAACAAATGCAACACATCTTTACATAATTAAATACACATCTTACATCATTAAACAAATGCAGCATAAACAAATATAAACACACCTTCACATAATTAAAGTAATATTCCACAGCATAAACAAATGTAACACATCTTTGCCTAGTTAAAATAACATTCCACCACATGGAACCTTCAAAGGCCCAAGTGTTGGAAGCTTGATCATTGATCTGGTGCCATTGGAAGGTGGACATCTCTGAGATGTCAGTCCTAATGGGAGGCCATGGGGAGCATGGCCTTTGAGGGGACCATGGAATGCCAGTCTTTCATATGCTTCTCAGTGGCCACGAGGAGGGAGATTTGCTCCACTCTGCTTCCACCATGGTATGTCTCTTTCCACAGGCCTTTACACAACCCACCGCCTACTTAAACCTGGGGGACCACAAGCCAAAGAGCGACCTTCTTTCCCTCTCTCAGAGGTCACCTCAGGTATTTTGTTACAGTAACTGAAATCACTGCCACCACTGGGGTCAGCCATGAGGAAAAAGCACCCAGTCAGAAAGTGGCTGGAAGGGGTCCAGGAAGAGCAAGCATCATGTTTCCTTGTGTCAGGTGACAGGAAGTGGTCTGAAGTACAGCCCATTGGACAGAAACCTGTGCCTGGTTTACATGGTCATTTGAACATCCATTTCTTAAAATTGATCAGGCAAAGTCCCTGGAGATTACTATATTCTGTGTTTAGGGTCAGATAATTGTTCTAACAAAATTTTTCAGGTCACAGAGCACGCAGATCCATGTTGTGTGTGTGTGTGTATGCGTATGTTGTATATACACGTGGATGCAGGTAGGCAAGCTCGTGTACACACAGAGGCAAGAGGATATCCCTTGGTCTCGTATAAAAACCAAAACGAAATGGTTGGAGATGACTCAGCCACATTGGCTGCTCTGGCAGAGGACCTGAGTTTCCTTCCCAGCACCCCCCTGGCAGCTGGCAGCTGGCAGCTTACAGACATCCGTAACCTCAACTCCAGAGGGTTTGATGCCCTCTTCTGGCTTCTATGGGCACTGCATGCATACTATACACATACATGCATGCAGACAAACACTCTTACACATAAAAAAAAAAAAAAAGTTGCCCTGTTGTTGACAGAGTTTTCCCAAGCCACTAGCAGCTTCCCAAATAACCTACACAGAGGCTTAATATTAATTATAAACACTCGATTGATAGCTGAGGCTCGTTACTAGCTAACTCTTAAACTAAATTAACCCATATTTCTCATCTGTGTTTTGCCATGTGGCTCATACCTTCTTATCTCATTTTCTACACTTCCTGCTTCTTTGGCAACTGGCTGGCATCTCCTGACTCCACCCTTCCTCATCCCATCTTTCTCAGTTTGGCTTTCCCACCTAACTCTATCCTGTTCAGCTATTGGCCGGTCAGCTTGTTTATTAAACCAATCATAGTGACACAGTAGACAGAAGGACTATTCCACAGCACCTGGTCTACAGAGAAAATTCAAAGCCATCCTAGACAACTTCGTGAGATGCCGTCTCAGAATGAAAAGGTGGTGGAAGATGTGGCTCGGGTAGAGAGATTGCCTAGAATCCCCAGTGTGGGGCTGGGTGTGGCTCAGGGTAGAGAGATTGCCTAGAATCCCCAGTGTGGGGCTGGGTGTGGCTCAGGGTAGAGAGATTGCCTAGAATCCCCCAGTGTGGGGCTGGGGACAGCTTCAGCTGTAACCAGCGAGAGGCCCTAAATTCAGTCTGTAGCAACACACACACAGGGAAGGCATTCTTGCTTTTAATATGAAGAAGACACTGTGGTTCTGATGTGACTGCCTGTCTCTCCGTGTGTTAAGACGGGAACCATTTTCCTGCTGAAGTTGCAGCAATGGCGGTGTGCAGGCCACCTGTTCCCACCACAGAATGAAAAAGCCCCTGGTGCTCTGAGGTGAGAAACATCTATTATCATCCACTCTGCACTCTCAGTTCATTCTAACCAGGCTTTTGGGTTTTTTTTTTTTTTTTTTTTTTTGAGTCCTGTGTAGCCCAAGCTGATCTCAAACTCCCCATGTAGCAAAGGATAACTTGAATTCCTGCTCCTTCCCCCTCCACCTCCCAGATACTAAGATTACAGGCATGCGCTCCCATGCCCAGTTGATATGATGCTGCAGATGGAGCCCAGGGCTTCATGTTAGACAAGTACTCTGCCTGCCAAGCTCCAGGCCTCTGTCCAGTTCTTTCTTGGGACTATGAAAGCCCCCCCCCCCCCCCCGCACCATTTCTAAGGCTCGGCACAGACTTACTCTTCAGTTCAGGTCTACTTGAAGAGTCTAGACACCCAAACCTGTGGGAATCAAAACAAGCCTCGTCTCCTCGTCTGAATTTCATGCTAAGTTTCTATTCCTAGAAACCTGTTTCAGGGGACTGGAGAGATGGCTCAGCGGGTATGAGCACTGGCTACTCTTCCAGAGAACCGGGATTCAGTTCCCCACACCCACATGGCAGCTTACAGCTGTCTATAACTCCAGTTCCAGCCAAAGGATTTGATACCTTCACAACAATGCACATAAAGAAAAAAAAAACCTGGCTGTGGTGGTGCACACCTTTAATCCCAGAACTCAGAAGGCAGAGGCAGGCAGAACTCTATGAGTTCGAGGCCAGCCTGGTCTACAGAGTGAGTTCCAGGACAGTAAGAGCTGTTATACAGAGAAACCCTATCTTGAAAAAACAAAAAACAGTATATATCTCTTTGGGAGTTGGGGAGATGGTCCAGTCAGTACAGCATCTAATCTGAGAGCAGGGGGACCTGAGTTCAGACCCGTAGCCTCCACGTACAACAACCTGGTAGGGTGGTGATTCCTGTAACCTCAGAGATGGGCAGATCCCCAGCACGTGCAGGCAGCCAGTTAGCCAATTGATGTGTCTCACGCACGATCGATGGACATACGGAGAGACGGCTTAGAGGTAAAGTGAGGAGCAGAGTTTGGATTCCCAGCATTCACACAAAAGCCAGGCACTGAGGCACTCGGGGGAGGGGAAAGGGGACAGAGCCAGGAAGGATCTCAGTAGCTTGCTGGCTAGCCAGGTTAGCAAACTACTAAGATGAAGATCCCGTGAGCCTGGTCGAGGCAGACTAGTGGCATCGTGCACCTGCACACACAGGCCAGAAGAGGGCGTCTGATCCCTTGGACTAGTCATCATATTATATAAGGGAGGGGAAGAAAAAGGCCATCGGTCATCCAAACTTTAGTCTTGCCCCTCTGGTCAGATGATTTGCATTGTCTTTTGAGAGTCCACTCTCCTTAATTATTGTCTCTCAATGTGTAGCAGGAGAAGGGTTCACATACCAAGGCCTTGCAGTCTTCTTGTGCCTAGAGAGAAGATTTAGATTGAAGAGAAACTGAGAACAAATAAGCCGATAGCAATTTTTAAGATTTATTTCTACTGAATTGTTTACCAATAATAGACGCTATGAAGTGTGTCTATTAATTCTACTATCCACGGGTTACTTTGAGCTACTTTTGTGCTCAACAAACCTGAGAAGATGGCTGGAGACAGGCTAGGCACGTACATGCTCTACTTAGGAAAGACAGAGTCTGAAACACAGTCCCGAGGGTTGACATAAGAAGGGACTTATGAGTACTAATTACTCTAAGTACTTATGAGGCAAATTCTGTGTCAAGAATCTAGAGGAAGAATTTTTATCCCCCTTAAATGTTTGGCCAGTGATCAATGGACTACATTTCCCATAGCTCTTGAGACAGTTTCGCTTATGCTTCCCAGAGGGCTGTTCGTCCTTTGCTCTGTCCCTGAGCATCGGTGGGAAGACAAAGAGGCGCTGTACTCGTCAGCATTGCTTAAACCACATATTGTATTCTGTCCTTCCTCGTTCCTCTAATCTGGATTCTGCTCCTTTCGGAGCTCAAATAATCTGGGAATGGTCGGTCTCTGCGGTACCAGCCATGCCTGAGCATTCTGGGAATTGTAGTTCTGGTTCCCTTACAGGCTGTAGCTTGTCTTGCTCCGCCTCCTCCCGCACCAAACGTGGGCGTCCGGTGGCGGCGAGCGCGTGAACAAACGGGTGGCAGCTATGAGGGTTAGTGACAGATCTGCCTAAGAGCACCATGCGGGCCACCGACGACCGCGGAGCCAGTGAATTTCCTGTCGCGAGCCCCGTGCGGTCACCGGCTTGCCGCTGAGAGCTCTGGGAAATGTAGTTAAGCGCGAGCAGCCGCCGTTAGCTGCGGGTCTGCGGCCGGCACCGCAGCTCCGCAGCTGCCTGCGGCTCGGATCGTCCTCCCACGGTGAGGATTTTCAGTCGGGAAATCGGGACCAGACCCGGGTTGGACGCGCGGGAAACCGGGCCCTCAGCCGGGTGTCGTGTTCGTCACCTTGCCGGTCTTGAGTTCACCGTTCAGGTTCCTTCGTTTTGCCTGGAATAGCACATGAGTCCTGGTGATCAGAGCGAACCCATAGGAAGGGCCAGAGTGGAGCATTTAAATGCGGTCCTTGGGCCGGGGAGATGACTCAGGGGGTAAGAGCGCTTGTTGTGCAACCATGAGGACCTGAGTTCGAATACCCAGCACCCATTTTCAAACAAACAAGCAAACAAAAGACCAGGAAACACAATAACAAAAACCTGGGCATGGACACACCCATCAGTGACGCCAGCGCTGTGGGGTCAGAGACCAGAGGCTCCCTGGGCTTTTGGGCCGCCAGACTAGTCTAGCTGCAGGTTTAGAGAAGGGCCTGTCTCTAGGGAATACGGTTGCCAGTGATAGCCTCCTCTGTCCTCTGCAGATGCACACATATGTGAGCATATCCCACACACAATACCAATAAATGACAAGTTTTGTGGGTTGCTTTTTCTTTTCTTCTTTAAGTATGTGGGGAAAGCATGTAGAAGTCAGAAAAAAACTTGTTGGGATCCGGATTGATTCTTTCCATTGGCTTGAAATGTGGGTCTTGGGGCTTGAGCTCAAGTGGTCAAGGTTTGCAGGGATCACATTTACCTGCTGAGCTATCTCACCACCTATCTTGATTTTTCGGGGGTTGTTGTTTGTTTGTCTGCATAGCCAGGACCACCTAACAAAGTCAAGCAGAACGGGGCATGCCTGTAATCCCAGTGCCATGCTGGGGAAGCAAGACAGGCAGACCCCAAAAGCTGGACGGCCAGCCACCCCCGCCAAGTCAGGGATCACTAGGCTATAGAGACCAGGTCTCAAAAACAGGGACAGGGACAGAAGGACACCCAAGGTTGACCTCTGGCCTCCACATGCACCTGCGCATACATAAACACGAGAGCCAGCATTTGGGCCTGCGTTCTGACTTGGCCACTTGACTGGACCGCCCCGGCACCCCCCACACCCTCACGTATATGCAGATTACATAGCCTTTAAAGCTTTCTAGTTTTTCAAACCTTATTAAAATCTGAATAATTGTAATTTAGACTATCTCTGAGAGCTAAGGATCACGAAGGGCATTTCTGTTATACATTCTCCAGTGCAGGCGAATCCGGGGCTTCCACCCAAGTGTCTAGTAAAGCTGCAGGAACCCTGTCTTGGCACATTTGTATAAGGCTCTAAGTTGTTATTGCTTAGTAGTGGGTATTTGTAGTAAATAAACATTGATTTCCTAGCCAGAAAAGCTGTTAAAAAACAAAACAAAACAAAAAACCCTAGGGGCAGAGAAATGGCTCAGCAGTTAGGAGTGTATGCTGTTCTCACAGAATATCTAAGTTCAGATCCCAGGACCCACTTCGGGTCCAGGGGATCTGCCGCCTTCTTCTGGACTCCATATATGCACATATATTCACACAAACATATGTATGCATAAATAAAATAATAAAAAGAAAATCCTTAAGAAAAATACACTGAGTGGGAAGAAGCGTGGGGGTGGGACACAGTGGCTCACCCATTATTCCAGAAACAGCGGTACAAGTTCAAGACCAGCCTGACCATCATAGTGAAAGGCTATGTGTAAAGACCCTCTGAAAGAGAACTAAAACCACGCCAAGCACTGTGGCACACACTCCCAGCAGGCAGCTCTCTGAGTCTAATGCCAGTCTGGTCTGTATTTGGGATCTAACAAATTTCATTAGAAGAGGAAGCAGGGCTGGGCACGTGCAGTGAGAATGCTCACTGAGCACACCAAAGCTCTGGGTTCGTTCCACAGCGCCACACTAGGTGGGATGGTGTCTGCCTGTAATCCCAACACTTGGAGAGTGGAGGCAAGAGGATCAGGAGTTCGAGGTTAGCCTCGGCTACATAGTGAGTTCAAGGCCAACCTGGGCTATATAAGACAGACAAAAATCCTTCAGTGCCTGAAAGTCAAGGACTTACTTAGGTAAACCCTGAGAAGTGGAGAGAGAAGAAAGAGGAGGGGAAGGGAGGGAAAACACGGGCTACATAGCCCCCCCCCCCCATGAGGCGTATTTCTTTTAGGGTCCCTGATGTTCTGTTATTCTTCACAGTCCACAGTTCAGGAAGCTTCTGGAACACACGACCCCTCTGCAATGGAAGCAAGATCTGCATCCCCAGCTTCAGACGTGTTCTTGGAGCCCTGGTAAGAACTGGACCTGCAGCATCTGTGCCTCCTTGCCAGGGCTGAAAAGCTGTTGAACCCCACTCCTCAGCTTTGAGATCTACATGGAGCTGGTGTGGTCCTCATGCTACCTTATGACCCCGGAGGGAGCGCAGGGTCCTCCTGTCTGCTATCTTTAAGTGGCTTGTGTCCTCCATCCCATGAAGAGTTGCTTTAGGACCACTATTAGGCTCTTCCCCATTGTCAGCTGATGACTTTCTAGGCAACCCGCATGTGGCACTGTGGCTCCTGAGCAGATGTGTGGACAGTGGCATTCCTCGTGGACTCAGTGTCCAGGCGGTATCCCCCTGGGCTATCCAGTTCCTTTCTCGGGAATCCATGGGAGAGCCTATTCCAGGGAAAGAGGGGCTGCAGATGAACACAGTAGACCCAGCTGGGTGTGGGGCTTCACACCCGTGACCCCAGCATCTTGGGAGGCAGAGGCCGGGGCGTTGGCGGGAGTTTGAGGTCAGTCTGAGCTATGTAATGCAATTCCATCTGAGACAAAGCTAGCTGAGAGCCTCTTTAGCCACGCCCTCTCAGCCCCAATCCATGGTTCAGCAGCGAGTGGTGGTCAGGACCCTTCTCCATCACTGGAGCAGCGTTTGTGTGTGGAAATCTCTAGCTTCTCAATGATTTTAGTGTCATATAGCCGTTCTCCACCTGCCCAGCCCAATGATGTGCAGCCACCAAAATTAGCTAGAGTCAGGCTTTGGCTCCCTGTGTGCAGCAGTACAGGCTGGGGCAAGCCCTTTTGCTTCTCTGAGCCTCTGTTTCTCTGTATATGGATATCAGATAAAATAACAGATGAGGATTGGGAATGTGCCATGATGGTCACCAGCCTAGAATCCCCCAGTGAGGGGCTGGGGTGTGACTCAGTGGTAGAGCCCCTGCCTAGAATCCCCCAGTGAGGGGCCGGGGTGTGGCTCAGTGACAGAGCTTCTGCCTACACACATAAAGCCTTTTGTTTGATCTTGATGCCCAGACGATATATGAAATAAGTAGTAAGTTTAAAAGGACTTTATAAATTACAGCGTGCTACACATGGAAGTTCTTTTGGTTACTGTGTGTGTGTGTGTCTGTATCTAAACAGGGCTTCGCTGTATAGATGAGGCTGACCCCAAACTGTGGTCCTTCTGCCTCAGATCCTGAAGCTTGGGGTCACAGGTGTTAGTCACCCACTCAGCTCAGTCTTATGTGCTTGCTCTTTGCCCAGCCACAGCCTCAAGCGCAGCCTCCCTCCCGCTCCTGCCCTTATCTTCTTCCCACAGTTGCCCCTGTCTCCCTACAGCTGCCCCTGAAGTCCTCCCAAGCTCTGGGCAGCCTCCACCCGTCTCATAACCGCAGCTGCTACCTGCCTGGCCAGCAGGACTCTGCCCTGGGGCATCATTAATCAGCACCCCTTCACGTGCCCGTCACACCACCCAACACAGCTGTCAGCCACACCCTCCACTTGGTGGTCAAATTAGTGTTACCAAACCGCTCCTACCTCCCTCACCCCACCCCAGCGGTGTGAAACAGTAGCTGGTGAGCTTTCCCAGGGGCAAAAAAAAAAAAAAAAAAAAAAAAAACAGATGAACCTAGAAAGAGAATGGAAGAGAGTCTCAAGCTCACTGAGATCCTCGTAGTTTATAACCGGCTCTGATACTCAGCCGGGTGTGGTGAAACTGAGGTAGGAGGGCCCGGGGTGGAAGGAAAAGAAAAAAGGGCCTGAAAAGATAACCGAGTGGTTAAGAGTTTCTATTACTCAGTAATGAGGAGCGTAGTTCAGATGTCAGCACCTACGCAACAAGCGGCATGTCACACTCGGGCCTGCAACCCCAGCCCCAAGGGGTCAGAGACAGGAGGATTACCTCCCAGGCTGAGGAATCATGAGCCCTAGGTTCAGGGAGAGGCCCTGCTTCCATTGGCCTCTATACATACACTCAGGCACAAACGCACGCAATATTTTTTAAGTTTTTTTTTAAAGGCATGGTAGATTGTGCCTTCAATCCCAGCACTCAGAGGCAGAGGCAGGCAGATCTCTGTGTGTTAAAGGTCTACCTAGAGAAGTCTAAGCCAGCCAGGGCTACACAGTCATACAGTTTCAAAAATAAAAGTGTTCATCTCTTGCTGTGGCTGTGGCCTAGTGTGGGTGGATCATCAAATAACTAAGGCCCTGAGCTATAGTTCACACGCTGGAGTGTTTACCTAGTGAGTGCAAATCCCTGGTTTCCACACCCCCAAGTACTTAAACTGGCTGTGGAGGTGCACACCTGCAGTCCTAGTGTTTGGGAGTTAGAAGCAGGAGAGTTGGAGGCTCACAAGCACCCTTGGTGCTGAGTGGTGGTGGCACATGCCTTTAATCCCAGCACTCAGAAGACAGAGGCAGGAGGATTTCAAGGCCAGCCTGATCTACACAGTGAATTCTAAGACAGCCAGGGCTACTGAGAGAAACCCTGTCTTTCAAAAAAAGAAAAAAAGGAGCATCCTTGGCTATACAGAATATAAGGCCAGCCTGGGCTACAGGAGACCTTGTCACAAACCAGCAAGCAAACAAACAAACAAGAACTCGAATTCCTTAAGATCATAACACTTACCATTAGTAGTGGCGATCCGAGCACTCAGGAAGCAGAGGCAGGTGGATCTCTGTGAGTTCGAGGCCAGTCTGGTCTACAGAGAGAGTTCCAGGACAGCCAAGGCTTCACCAAGAAACCCTGTCTCAAAAAACAAAACCTAAACAAAAAAAATTATACAATTTACATCTCATTATTGTACTGTACTCCATAGTTCCTCGGTGGGTCCAGAGGGGAAAGGACTTAGTCATGGACCCTGAGGTAATAGATCTCATTTGAATGTTCTCTGTTTTTAAGACCAAAGAGTTCACCTCGAATTGGGAACCTTCTGAAATATACCCGCGAGGGACCTCAAGTAGAACCTCTGGAGAAGCTGTGCAGCACCCATGCCAAACAATACCACAGCGCGTTCAGGGACCCTCCACTGGCTTCAGGATCTCCTGGAAGAAAAACTAAGCCATGTCATTCCAGGGAAAGGGGCTCCAGACAGGACGGAAGAGGGAAGAGCCATCCAGGTAAGTCCCGTGCTCCAGTCAGAAGCGTGTAGGCAGAGGCTCGTGGGTGTTATGTGTGTACCTAAGGCCAAATAATGAGAAGGTCTGAGGGAAAAGGTCTGGCTAAGCAGGAAACTCTGATGGACAGCTTGGCTGTAGTGGTCAAAAGAAAACAGCCCTGTCTTCAAGGGTGCCGCTCCTCCGCTGGCCGGCAGAGAAAGCTGTGAGCCATGAGTGTAGATTACTTTTCTTGTCCCTTGGCCAAAATACCTGACAGGGCTGGAGAGACGACTCAGCAGTTATAAGCACTTGCTGCTCTCGCAGAGGACCCCAGTGTGGGTTCCAGCACCCACATTGGTTGGCTTACAACTACCTGTAACCCCAGCGCCAAAGGACTTGACACACAGTGACCTGCACACATACACACACACACACACACACACACACAGAGTTTAAAATTTGTTAGACAGCTAAAGGGAAGAAGAGTTTATTTAGGCTCATAGTTTATTTTATTTTTTTTTATTTTTTTATTTTTTTGGATTTTCGAGACAGGGTTTCTCTGTGGTTTTGGAGCCTGTCCTGGAACTAGCTCTTGTAGACCAGGCTGGTCTCGAACTCACAGAGATCCGCCTGCCTCTGCCTCCCAAGTGCTGGGATTAAAGGCGTGCGCCACCACTGCCTGGCTTAGGCTCATAGTTTAAAGCAGTGGTTCTCAACCTGTGGGTCACAACCCTTTAGGGGGTCAAATGGCCCTTTCATAGGGATCACATATCAGATCTCCTGAATATCAGATATTTACATTATGATTCGTAACAGTAGCAAAATCACAGTTATGAAGTAGCAAAGAAACAATGTTACGGTTGTGCCAAAGGGTTACGGCATCAGGAAGGGGGAGAAGCAGGGTCTGGAGGATTCAGTCCATCACAGCAGGAAGGCAGGGCAGAGCTCAGGGTAGCAGGAGCGTGTGGCAGAGACTCCTGTGGTGGTGGATACCGAAGGTGGACTAGCCAGAAGTGGGTACAGTCCTCAGAGGCCTGCCCACAGTGACCTGCTTCTGCCAGCCAGGCCTCCACAGCCTTCACAAGAGCCAGGGGAGCCTGCCCCGCCGCTAGAGCACTTCCTGCTCCTAGAAAAGAATGAGTTTGGTTCCTAGCACGCATTCAGACGTGAGCCTCTGGAGGACATCTCAGATCAAACAGTAATGCCACGTATTGTGAGAAGGCCTTTCTCCCTTCCGCTGTCAGACTTGACGGGAAACCACCCTTGGGAGTGATCTGCAGGGACTGAGCAGACTCTGTGTTCGTGGTCAGTCCCTGAAACACCCCACTTGGAATCTGCGGGCAATTCCAGGCTTATCATAGGCTTGGCTCGAAGCTGCACCCACTCCACAGGGAGCTTTCAGAGAGACGCATGGAGAGACCATAGCTGGTGCCTCCTTGCTGAGAGCTGCATGTGGTTTCGTGTCGCAGTCCTAGTACCAGGGAGGCAGAGGCAGGTGGATCTCTGTGAGTTCAAGGCCAGCCTGGTCTTCATAGTGAGTTTTAGGCCAGCCAGAGCTACATAGTGAGACTCTGTGTCCAAAAGAAGGGAAACATAGGTTGGGGGAGAAGAGAAAAGGAAAACTGCTGGGAGCCAGGCACGATGGTACACACTGTAACCATGGCACCCAGAAGGCTGAAGTAGGAGGACCACAGGTTTGAGGCCTGTCTGGGCCACATAGTGAGAAAAGAAAGCCGGAAGTCAAGGATTTCCCCTAATGACCCGGCTCCATGGAAGATGCCACAGACCAGAGACCTCCCAAGGTCAGTCTGTCTCAGATGACAGGACTCCAAGCATCAGAAGCCAGTTCCCTGTCCCTTTTACTGTACCTGGCCCTGTGACACAGCAGGTCCACGCTGATGGAAGATTGACCCAAGCCCTCTGATCCAAGACGATGCCCTCTGAATGACAGACTCGTGCTGATAGGTACTGGCAAGGGTTGGGCAAGGAAGCCTGGCCTTGGCTCCAGGTCCCCGCAGAGGTGGCCCGGCTCTGACTCACCTTCATGACTTATGCTTGAGTATACAGCTGCCCTCAAGCAAGCTTGTTTCCATTTACGTGTTATTTGATTTAATTTGATTTGGTGTGTGTGTGTCTGTGCGTATGTATCTGAGAGAAAGATAAAGACACACATGTGCCGTAGCACATGGGGAAGCAGAAGACAACTTCCTTCTCGTTGGGGTGTCTCTTGCCCCTGCCATGCTTGTGGACCCAGGCTAAGTGGCCCCTGAGCTTCCGGCCAAGCTTCCTTCCTGTCTTCGGCCTCTCATCTTCTCTCTGGCACTTACAGACGTGTGCACACCACCTTGCTGGGCTTTTTGATATAGATGTCAGGGGTCAAACCCAGGTCCTCAGACTTGTGCGACATCTGAGCCATCTCGCCAGCCCCCCCCCCCTCTCTCACACACCCACACACACACATGCACTTTCTAACAACCCCCCCCCTTCTGAGCCATAGTTTTCTATGTAGCCCCAGCTGTCCTGAAATTCACACTGTAGCTAGACCAGGCTAGCAAACTCAGACTCACAGAGATCTGCCTGCCTCTGCCTCCCAAGTACTGGGATTAAAGGTGTGCACCGCCACCACCCGGCCACAACAGCACATTTTTATGTTTTGTATAATCGTCTCTGTAACTTTGTAGGAAAGATGTTTTACCATGTGATGCTTTGGAGGGAAGTCGAAGACCACACAGGAAAGGCAACCCCTCCCCTTGGCAGGTGTGTAAGCTGAAAGGACCCAAAGAACACAAAGGGCAGCCATTCATCTGGAATCTTAGCCCAGTTTGGAAGGAAGGGAGATGGAATCTGCCGGAAGGGTGGTTTACGGGCCAGCATCAGCTCAATCTCAGCAGCTGGCTTCCACTTAGGAGCCCCCTGAGTCACTGTTCTATTGCTTCTGACCTTTGTGTGTTTGGGGATTGGTGGTGGTGGTGGTGTGTGTGTGTGTGTGTGTGTGTGTGTGCATACATGTCCCTCCAGGCTTGCACAGGACAGCTTTTGGGTGTTGGCTCTTTCTGCTATAGGTCCCAGGAATCAAATTTAGGTGGTCACACTCACACACCAAACACATTTACCCACTGAGCCATCTCACCAGCCCACATCTGCTATTTTTTAAAACTTTGTCTTACAGTTTTCCTATTAATAACTAAAGTAAAAATAATAATGTGGGAAAAGTCTAGTTTGCGATGGTGAAGAACCATGGGTGACATCTGAATACCTTTGGGACACTTGCTGACAGATGAGCATGCGCATGTGTGTTTGTACACTTTCCTCACTGATGACCTTTAAAAGTGGAATCTCAGGCCGCTAGCTTTATCAGCAGGCCAGCTTGCTCTTCTAGGCGATACTGCATGCAGACACAAGGGGGCGATATGTGTCCATGAATGCCCTTTATTAAACAGAGCCTGCTGCAGACTGCAGCCCAGGAACCTGATGAGATTGTTTTAACCAGGTCACCCCGAGCCACTCGTGGCTCACTCTGCTCTCTGTACCTATAAGAAACCTTGGGAGTTGGGATCGGAGCTCACGCAGTGGCAGAGGCAGGTGGATCTCTGGGTTTGAGGCAATCCAGACCGGCATAGAGAGTTCTGGGACAGCCAGACAGGGGTACATGGTGAGATCCTATTGGGGTTGGCGGGGCGGGGGGGGGGGGGGGGTAGAGGTGAGAGGATATTCTTGTTGACTGGCTAGCTCCACTGGTAAACTGCTTGCCTTACAAGCACAAAAACCTGCACTGACTCCCCAGAAACCACACAAAAGGCCAGCCTGGGGCCTCATGCTTGTAATGTCAACAGAGAAGTGGGGCAGGAGAATCCCTGGGGCTCACAGCCTAGCCTAATGGCTGACCACTTAGGGACCCTGCCTTAAAAGAGACAAGCTCTGAGCTGGAGAGATGGCTCAGTGGTTAAGCACACTTGGCTGCTCTTCCAGAGGACCTGGGTTCAAGTCTCAGTACCCACACGGCAGCTCACAACGGTCTATAACTAGTCCCAGGGATCTGACACCCTCACACAGACACACATGCAGGCAAAACACCAACACATCTAAGATACGTAAATAATCTAGAAGAGGAGAGAAAAGTGCTTCATGTCTGAGAACAATCCCCAAAGTTGTATGCGTGTGCTCAGGCACGTGTGCGCGCGCACACACACAGAAACCTTGGCTTGTGAGGAAGAAGAGAATTCACTCATTAACTGATGTTGCCTGCATTTGACAGATCTTCCTTCATTTTGCAACCTTGGGCTTTAACAATAGGTTACAGAGCCACTCAGACTGCTCCCCTCAACCTCACGCCCTCCACTGCCTCCAAGGATTGAGTCGGAACACCTTACCAAGGTCACTGGGACACGCAGACAGACCCCTCCCCCTGTTTGCTTTCTTTGCCTTTTGGATTTGGTTGTTGTTGGTGGTGGTGGTGGTGGTGCTTTGTGTTTGTTTAAGACAGGGTCTCACTCCAAAGCTCTGGCCTGGAGTTTGATAGCCTGCCTTCTGCCTCTGCCTCTGCTGGTCCTGGGTTCCAGGCTTGCACCGCCATACCCAACTTCCTCTATTTCCTGATCACCGTAGGCTTCCTTCAGCAGCCTCCACACTTGTCCCGCAATGTCAGGTCTGGCCAGGCACTTCCTGGAAGGTTCTCTCCTTGCATTTCACCAGATAGCACCTTCCCAGAAGTCTCTGCGGACTTTGTGGTGTCAGATGATGTAATCCCCTCCAAGCTCCCCTGGGGCCCAGCACATCCGCTTTCAAAACACTTAGCAAGCTGGACTGCCTGCCCCGCTTCTAGAATGGGAGTCCATGGAGAGCCTGGGGTCAGACCTGTCTATTTCCCCAGCACCACAGTGCCCGGTTCCCCTGTGGGGGTCGGGGGAGGTGCTCTAAGTGGGTGCGTGTCTGTTTCACCCTTGACCTTCTGGTTCACAGGGCTCCCTACTGCCCCTGGAGTCTCTAAAAATACATCCCGAGTAGCAGGTGATGTCACCAGTTGTGCCCCTTGTCCCCTTTGGTGTTAGAGAGGCAATGTGGTTTGGTCTAAGACAGGTATGGCTTCAACAGCTTCCAGTGTGGGCTCTGCCACATATGATTACACGCGTACTTAGTTTCTTTCTTTGGTTTGGGTTCTGTATCTGTTTTTGTTTTTGTCTGGTTGTTGTGTTTTTTAAACAGCGTCTCATATAACCCATGCTAACCTCAAACTCATGGCATAGCTAATGCTGGCCTTGAACCCCCAACCTCCTCCCCTACAGTCCTGAGTGCTAGGATTACAGACCTGAGCCACCGCTCGCTCTTGACTGCAGCTCAGACTGGCCTGGAGCTCAAGATTTTGCTACTTCAGTCTCACCCAGTGCTGGGATTACAGCCCGCATCGCCACACGCAGCTTTATCTCTGAGAGGCGCGGAGTCCGCAGAGTCCGTGGCTGGGCTTGCAGGGATGCCATGAGGAATAAACTCAGCCTAACACACAGAGGGCAGCCATGGGGCCACAGTTCTCCCTCCCTGCTCAGGCAGTTCTCTCTTCTACATCTCTTTCTGCATCCTCTGGACACAGGTACCCCTAGAAGCCCAAGACCACCCGGCCACTTGTAGCTGACACTGTCTTCTTCCTTGTCTTGTATCCCAGCACCAGTACTAGATAGGACAGGTGCCCTGAAGATTTTGTCACAAGTGAGCCAGCCATAGCGACAGCTTATGGAATGCACGGGCAGTCAGGCCTTCCTGCCTATTGCTGGTGGGCAGAGTACCTGGAGTTTGGGGTATTAGGAGCCCTCACAAGGCCTAGACAAGGGACTAAGGAAAGGGCCCGAATCTTGCTGAGAGATAAAGAGGAGAGAGGGGCTATGAAGAAAGCATGTAGCTGGATTCTCCTCTTCTATACAAGGGTGGGGGACCCTTCATGGCCCCCCAGAGCTCGCCTGTGCAGGACCGTGAATCATCTGAAGATCTCTGCCCCAAAGGCACCGTTACTCCTTTAAACTCAGCCTTTCTGGTTCTGCCCTCGCCCCCTCCCTGCCTGCCAGCATTCCGGGCCTCACTCTGTGTAGGCATAGATGACCTTGAACTCCCGATTCCCGTCTCTGCCTCCCAAATGCTGCCGCTGCCATCACAGGAATGCATCCTTAGGCCAGTTTGTGTGGTGCTGCTGAGGGTACCCAGGACCCTGTGCCTGCCAGGCAAGTGCTCCACTAACTCAGGTTCCTTCCTAATTTTGAGGCAGAGTCTCTGTGTAGCTCTGGCTTGGCCCAAACGCTCTTGAAATTAATTCATTTATTTACTTACATTACTTTTTTTAAAAAATTAGTTATTTATTGGGGGACACATCTGCTGTGTGAGTGTGAAGGTCAGAAGACATCTTATTGTCTCGTCTTCCTCCTAGTAAGACCCAGCTTTGGCCGTGAGCACCTTTTACACACTCAGCCACCTCACCAGCCCCTCTCAAACCCTTGATCCTTTTGCCTCGGTCTCCCAAGTGCTGGGATTGCAGGCCTCCACCCCCACACCTGGCTTTCTGTCACATCCGCTGCTAAGAGCATGAGGGTTGTCGAGACCACTTTCTAAATCCGTCTCCTCCTGTGTGAGCACTTTAGGTCGTAAGTGCTCCAAGCTCCATCACTGCCCTCCTTGGGCCCCATCTTTGCTATCCTTGTCTTGGGAGATGGGAGCGCCCCCGGAGCTTCGTCACTGATGACAAGCATCCACCCTCTTTCCAGCCGGAACCTTCAGCTGATGAATAAGGCTTGATTTGTCCCCTGAACCGTCACCACCCCCGATTCATTCCATTCAAAGGCTTTCACTCCAAATGGCTCATCTGATGCTTCTGGAAGCGGTGGGGCCCCCTCGGAGCTCCGCTTCCACATGTAGAGAGTGCGCTGTCTCCTGTGACGCTCTCTGGAGTGATGCGCTCTGACGTGGGTTCGAGTCTATTCAGGTGCTGTATCCACCCTGTGATTTTCCCCTCTCTATGGCTGCTCGCCTCCACCCAAGGAGCGTCCTCCCTCTCTGCATTCATTGGGAGTCTCTCCAGTATGAATTACGGAGTGAATGGAAAATTTCCCTTATTCACGGCATTCAAAGGCCCGCTCAGCCACGCAAATGTGTTGGTTAGTTACTGCGTCCCATCCAAACATCTGGGCAGAGCGAGACCCAGAGGGGCTAGGCTTTGTCTTCGCGTGTTTTCTGTGCCTGTTGTGAATACCGCGACCAAAGGGGACCTAGGGACAAGAGTCCACTGATTTGTCCCAAGGTCCAGTCCATCATATAGGGAAGCCAGGGCTGGAATGCAAAGCAGGAACGTGGAGGCAGGAACTGAGGCAGAGACCGTGGAGGAGTGTGGCTTGCTTGCTCTGATTTATTCAGCTACCTTTCTCATACAGCCCAGGACCATCTGTATAACGCAGGCTAGCCTCAAACTCGCCATTCCCCTGTCTCAGTCTACTGAACAATGGAATTACAAGTAAGAGGCAGATGCCTGGCTCTCTGCCCATCTTTCAAGCCTGCCTAAAGACCCCCTCTTCTTAGAAGCCCTCCGGAGATTCTGTGGGCTCTACACACTGACACATTTCTGTGAGATTTGATGTCTGCAAGTGTTCCCTTCATCTACGATCTATTTATACCGTATTTTTTCCTTCTCTGACAGATCTAACATTTGAAGGTGAGCCACATCTTGTCCTTTGCGTTCTCCATGGAGCCTTCAAGGACGGTGCTGGGGCTTGGTAGCTGTGTCGCTATGGACACTGTGGCATAAGGAGAGGGCTCTGGCCATTGGCCTTGGAAGATGAAGCTCGCCTTTTCCAGACGGTTTCCTTTCTTTCCCTCAAGGTCGCACGGGGAGGAAGGGAATTTCTTATTGCTTCCTCTTCCGCCCTATCACCCCACTCACCAGGCCCTGAAGATCCCCCGTGAAGTGACAGGAGCCCCGTTGCCTCCCCTCTACCAAGGAGACCTCACTGCTTAGTGGGCCTTGTGCTCAGACAAAGGAATGACCTTGGGAAAGGACACTTGATGCGTAAACAAGAACAGGCACTGGTGTGTCTGTTTACCACACCCAGCTTGTGGGGGAAGCTGGCTGGGCTTCTATGACACCTAAGCAGATTGTTTATGGCAGTAACACACAGAATTAGTGAAGGAGGGTACTGAGCTGCCCGGCCTCCATCCCCGTGTGAAGGTCACTCCCTTCCTTTCAGTATACAGCTGAGATGGGGTCTATCTTTGTTGCTTGTAAAAAATCTCTTGTGTCATGGATGAAAAGGGGGGGTGGCAAATGTCTCTAAACCCAAGTTCTCGTATGGCCACTGCTCCCTTCTAACCTTTTAAAGCGAGTACCTTAGGGGATGGGGGTGTAGTTCAATTGGTAGGGTGCACGCTTAGTGGGCCCAAAGCCCTGGGCTCCTTTTCTCGTGTTCCATAAGCCAGCTGTGGTGGTGCATACTTGTAATCCCAGCACTTGGGGACATGTGGAAAGGCCACACACAAACCCGTTTGTCTCCAGCATTCCATGCTCCTGTCCTGGAAGTGCACTGCTAGAATGTAATTTGTACTGAGTCTCTAAAACATTCTCTCTAGTAGCATCTATAATGACTGTCCCAAGGCCACTTCAATAAGAAATGGCACAAATGGGTAGAGGAGGAGACAAAAGGAGAGGAAATTTAAGCTCGGCTCTTGAAGGAACGAAGGCCTGAAGTGAGAGTACACCCTAACCTGGACACCCCAGGGAGCTCTGAAGTCTGCCCTAAAGGGGGCTTCTAGGAACCTGCTCAAGACAGTGTCTAAAGATTTGTGCAGATGCCCCTGGCTGGTCTTGGCAGCGCACACACCAGTGCCTCAGCAACAAGGCATTCTCAAGTTCAAGTCATCCTTGGCCTCAGAGTGTGCTTGAGGCCTGCCTGGGTGACATACTCAAAATCCTTTTTGTTGTTGTTGTTTTGTTTTGTTTTTCGAGGCAGGGTTTCTCTGTAGCTTTGGTGCCTGTCCCAGAACTAACTCTTGTAGACCAGGCTGGCCTCGAACTCCCAGAGATCTGCCTGCCTCTGCCTCCCAAGTGCTGGGATTAAAGGCCTGCGCCACCACCGCCCGGCCTTGAAATCCTTTCTGAAGAATAATTTAAGTGTCATGCTGGATTCCCCTTCACCCTATTTCCCATTCTGAGATCACCAGCAGGGCTCCCAGCCATTCTTGAGGTCCCTGACTCCCCCGACACACTATTGTTTTGTGGTTTTATTTGTTTGTTTTTCGAGACAGGGTTTTCTCTGTAGCTTTGAAGTCTGTCCTGGAACTAGCTCTGCAAACCAGGCTGGCCTCAAACTCACAGAGATCCACCTGCCTCTGCCTCTGAAGTATGTGAGAGATGCTCTTTTTCTTCTCTTTTTTTCCCAAGCACTGTAGATAGAGTAAGGGAAGCTCTTAACACTACCTAACCTATTAGTGCTCACAGTGACCTGGGAGTCCCATGCAGTGTCTCGTTTAATCTTCTCAACAATTCTTAGAAATAAGTCTTTGGGCCATGTGACAGCTGAGGGAAGCAGGCGTGGGGCTTTACTCATCTCTCAAAGCCTCGCAGCTCCTGGGTAAAGGAGCCCGGTGCCCGCCCGGACAGTCCCCATGTTGCTTGCAGGAGATTCCGTTTCGTTCGCTGGGATAAGTAGCCCGCTTCCAGGACTCTGGCCTGTTTCTACAATCTCATCTTCAGCCTACCCAAACCTGCCCAATCCTTTGCAAAATCATCTGCTCCCCATTGAGAGACACAAGCTCCCAGCCAGCAGCAGACACTAACTTATCTGATCTGGGTGGAAACTGAAGGATTCTTGAGTTGGGGCAGATTCAGAAGCCTCCGGTTATGCCCTCGACTCTACAAATCAGGCATTGTTAGGGTTGATCTTGGCTCCACTGGGATCTCCTGGGATTGGCTGGAGATCATGGACATGGTCCAGGTAGGGCTCTGTGTCTGGAGCCTCTACTATGTCTTCCCTTTGGGTTCATCTTCTCCCACCTGGGGCTGGGATGCCGGAAAGGGCTTTGGCGGGCAGGTGCCTGGTGCCTCTACCTTTTTTATGTGTCCACTCTCTTCCTCTTGTGCTGTCTGGGCTGTCCGAGCCCACGCTAGGACTATCCCTCTCCACTGCACTCCACTTTACCTGGCCTCTCTCTAGCCAGTGCCACCTAAGGCAGTCATATACGAAAAGATTCTGCCTCTGTGCATGAGTTCTCTTCTTTGGACCAGAATCTAATGCAGGCTGGTCAGCAACTTTTAAAGTCATTTGACTGAAAAACGGAAGGAAATCCAGTCAGGCCGGTTAGATTATCTTGGAATCTGAACCTGAAATCTGACTCACGGACAGTATGTAACAAGGTGTTATGACGGAAAGTAGGGCTTTGATGGGCTAATGTTCTGGCCACAATCACAATGGAGAAAGTTAGTGAGGAAATAGGAAACAAGTCTGTGATATGGGGAAGATCCACTTCCTGTGGAACAAAGGAAAAGGAGAGAACGCTCAGAGCTGGCCATGACTAGTGAGCCGCCTGCCTCACTGCCCTGTGCCCCACCAGGCCCGTCCTCGCCTGTCTGTGTCACTGGAGCAAGCTCGTATTGTTTGCTTTTGCTGTTAATTGACTTAGAAGTGGCCGTGCGATTCAGTTCTGCTAATAGACTTATGGGGAGACCAGGATAAGATGAGAGAAGGAACCTGTGGTTCCTGACGACACTGTTGAGCCACCACACCTGCCTGCCTTAGGAGACTGCCCTCCCGAGTCCCGTCCTGCCCCTGTGGCCTGGAACATCCCTCAGCTCTTCACAGAACTTCGCGGCCTCCCTGCCCCTCCCTGTTGTTCTGTGGGCCTCTCTGAAAGGAGGAAACACCCCCAGCTGCTTTTCTTCCTAAATGTTGGGAGAAATCCGGCTCAGATGGTAGAAAATTGACAGGAACAAACCAACCTCCGCGATCAGTCATAACCCTTCAGGCTTACTGGACAAGACCGGGAAGGATAAACAGTTCTGGAAATTTCCATAGGCATGAACCCAAGTCTTCTCAGACAGGGCTGAGGCATAACTTTTTAGAAGAAAAAAAAAAGACACTGGGGGGGGGCAGTAGTGGATGTTAGTGCCTGAGACCCAGAATGGACCGGGCGAGTGACCTCCGACGGCAGTGTCAGTACCTGCAGCTGTTGTTAGCAGTGCACAGGAGCTCGGGAGCAGTCTGTGGCACCTGGAGCCAGCAGGTGCAAAGGCCGTGGTCAGGAGCCAGCCCGAGTGTTTTCAGATGGTCCTCTTGGGAGGAACAGCGCCAACCGGTGCCTGCTGCCCTTCTCTATGCTCGGGTATATGTCATCTTCACTCCTCACCTCTTCTCTCTCGCTCCCTTTTTTCTTCTACCTTTTGTTCAAGTGATGAAGGCAGGAGCCAGAAGTGTGAGCCACCAACCTGCATCCCTTTCAGGAAGCTAAGCCCTGGGAGATGGGGAGGCTGGGGGTGTGGTTCGGTTGGCAGAGTGCTTGCCTAGCTGGCACAAAGCCCTGACTTTGATCCCCAGTACCACATAAACTAGGCATGGCTGTATGGGCTTGTAATCCTACCCCTTGGGACTGGAGACAGCAGAGCAAGATCAATGGAGAAGCTGGATTCAAGGCCTGGCCCCTCCCCCTTGAAACTGTGTTTTCTAAGTGAAAGGGCTAGGCTTCTGGTGCCTGATTTGAAGATGACAAACACCCATTGCCCCGTTACAAGGAGACTCTAGCAAGAGCTGCTCTCTCTCTGGGGCATCAGTGAGAAGCTGTGACATAGACTGACACCAGCCCTCAGGGCGTGCCTTGTGCACCCCAGGGAGCGTGTGGAGCCAAATGCCGAGGCCAGTAGCTCACAGCTGTCTAGTGTAGACTTCATTCGCTCGATGAGAATAGACTAAAACCAGCCAAGTGAATCTCAGCTTGTAAAAGGGACAAGGAAGGTGAGTCACACAGAGGGAAAAAACTCCTGTGAGGCAGAAAAGGAGCAAAAGCTTGGGCTGGGAGTGAAAAGGCAAAAAAGAAACGTTTAAATGTGTCCCCCTCCTCGATAATTTTTTGTATATATAGTGCCAGAGATTGAACCTTGGACCTCACACATTCTGGAAAGTTTTCTCTCACTGAGCCATGCCCTGGTCCCTCACTAGGGGATTCTAGGCAGGGGCTCTACCACTGAGTCACACCCCAGCCCCTCACTGGGGATTCTAGGCAGGTGCTCTACTGCTGAGCCTCTTTTGACTGTTGATTTTGAGACAAGGTCTTATTGAGTTGCCTAGGCTGGCCTGAATCTCACTCTGTAGCCCAGGCTGGCCTTAGACTCACATCCTTTCTCCTGCTTAGCCTGCTGAGTCACTAGGATTAGATTTGCCTCAAGACTGCAACAGACTCACCAAGCTATTGCTGACACTTGGAACCCAAAGTCTCCCCCACTCCCAAACCCAGGAAGCCTCCCTATAGAGATCACAGCTTTGTATTCTCCTACATCCAATAAAGGGAAGCATCAGCTTTCCCTGCTTCTTCACACAAGGGCTTCATGCCATGAGGTGATGTGGTTAAGGCCCCCCCCACCAACCTTTATGGGTGCCATTTCATTCCTGTGCATTCTCTGATGAGAAGCCCAGAGCCATCCCTGCAGGCCAGTTCCTCTTGCAGCTTCCTCTCCAAGCAAACAGCCACCCTGAACACGCACCCCCACCAGCTTCTCCTAAGGGTATTGTCATAGCCCTTAGTTATGACTGATTTAGGGTTCAGATGACTTAGCTGATAGTGTCTGACATGAAGTAGCCCGCACAGTCTGTAGGTTAGGATTCTGACAAAGGCTCTTCACCCCTCATTATCTCTCCAGGGTCTCTGTCTGCTACACAATCCCGGCCGTCTAATTAGCTCCAAAGTACTAGGGAAAGGGATTGATTGACATACCTTCCCTAGCGTAGGGCTTTTCCCCAGTGTGAATTCTCTGACATTGAATGAGTTTCCTGATCTTGAAAGCCTTCAGGCGGTCACTGTGGTGGGTCTCTGTTGAGTGGAAAGGAGTGAGGGTACATGGGGATGCTGACTGGTGCCTCCCACGTCCACAGGATGTTCTCCAAAGTAGATGTAATGATGTTCGGAAGATTGGGAGCCTGCATGAAAACTGTTTTGTGTTTACGACAGTCACTGCTGTTCCCGCCAGTACCGACACTGTAATACTGAATAAACTCGATCCAGACGTGAGACTCAGCTTCACTTATTTCTAAAAAATGTATTTGGCCTTTTGTGGAGGGTATTGTGTGGTGTGTGTGGATCATGGGTCACATGATCTTCCTCCAACACAATCCACATTGTCTCCTGAGTCATCGTTTTTCTCCAGTTCAGAGCTCACTGAGTAGACTAGGCCTTATGGGCAGTGCAGCCCTGGGGATCTGTCTGCCACCATATGACCTACAAGGACATGCCACCAGGCCCAACTTTCTTACGTGGGTTCTAAGGATCAAATCCTGGTACTTGTGTGCACACAAACACTTTACTGAGCATCATGGCTGCCGTGTTCCTGATCCTCCTGTCTCGACCTCATTTGTGCTAACGGCTGTGTGCCACCATGCCCAGCCTTCCTATACTTGTGCACATACCCCTCATGCTTTATTTTAATTAATTTAAAATTTCTTAACTTTATTAAAGAACTTGTCTAGAATCCCCCAGTGAGGGGCTGGGGTTTGGCTCAGTGGTAGAGCCCCTGCCTAGAATATAAGGCCTGGCTTGGGTCCAGGTAGAATGAGCACCACCTCTTTCCCGCTCTCCAGTGATTATCCAATTGTTTCTAATGAATCCCTCTCTACCCCGCTGTTTTGAAATTCTGCCTTTATTGTTAGATTCTTGTTCAAGTTGACTGTTAACCTTGAATCTGCTTGAACCTTCTCCAGCACTTAATTATCTCACTGTATAATTTGCTTTGATATCTGATTCAGTTGTTCTCCCTCTTTCTGTTTCAATATTCACACAATGAAAAACAGGCAGCTAGGTTGGAGCTGATGAGAGTTACTCTGAGGTTGAAAAACACTTCTTAGCTTACTCTTGTCTGTGGCCAGTCGTCCAGAGGGACAAGATACTGGATATGGTGAAGGGCTGAGACATACTGTAACTGAAGAAAAAAAAAATGCATTCCCCATGTTAGGAACTGCACAAGATACCACAATATAGACAAGAGTTGGACTGTCTCTCGTCTTAAGCAGTGATTCTTTTCTCCACAGTGTATTCCTGAAACCATTTGGTGGTGGTGGTGGTGGTTTTTTTTTTTTTTTAATCATGTTGTCAATAATGACTCTGGATGAGAAACTTAGTTTCAAATGAGATTTTGATTTCCACCCATTATACAGTCCTGACGTTAGGTCATGTGTCATGGCTCTGTCTCAGGACTGGAGACTTCACAGACCTCGGTACACTGTGCCACAATGCCCAGACTGTCCTGTCTTTCTGCCTCTTCTAGAAGTAGCCCTGTGACCGAAGCCAAACAGAGCCTTAGCCATTGTACTCCCTTTCTCGGGCTCTGATGGAATTGTGAGCAAATTATGTCTCAGCTGCCCATCTTTCATAGAAAACAAAAATGGACCTTTGTCATCTGACAAGGTTCCCTGAAGCCAGCAGGAGCCTTTGGAGTTATTCCAAGGGCCTGTACCATTTGAGGATATTCTCTGTCTTCATAGGGACAATAGGTTTTGTGTTGTTTTGTTTTTGACGGAGATTATTTTTATTTGTATGTATGTTTTGCCTCCATGTGTGCATGAGCACGGCATGCATACCTAGTGCCTGTGAGAGACCAAAAGAGGGCACCGGATCCCCTGGAACTGTAGGTATGGATGGTTGTGAGTAGCCATGCAGATACTGGGACCTGAGCCTTGGTCCTCTGCGAGAGCAACATGTGCTCTTGTTGGCTGCCCCCGGGACAACAGTTTTGAGTACACCAAGCAATTGAATGTGTGTGTGTGTGTGTATGTCTGTGTCTCTGTGTATGTCTGTGTGTGCATGCGTGAACACACGTGAATGTCATCTGTGCATGTATGCATTTGCTCCTTTCCTCTCCCCTCCCCCTTAATTCTCCCTGTCTTTCTGTTCTACTTCAGCTGGCCCCACATAACTCACATGGAAGGATTTTCACAGTTAGGATTTATTTCAGCAGATACATTCAATGCAGGCACAGCAGGAAAGAGATAAAAATAGCTGGAAGGTGGCGGGGTCAGGCGCACGCTTTTTGCTTCAGGAGCAAAAAGCAGAGGCTGGTTTGGGATGTCCTTGTCCTGGAAATCTCACTTGAGTCCTAGCATTAAAATTCTCTACAGGAATTGGTCACATGCCTGTTTTGTGACTACCACGGTCCCATACAAAGCGTGTGACCACCACGGTCCCATACAAAGCGCCCGGTGAGTGTGGTGAATCCCCATGCCTTCTTAAAACAGGCTGGCAAGCTGGAGAGATGGCTCAGTGGGTAAGAGTACTTGCTGCACAAGCAGGAGGACCTGAGTTCAAATTCCCAGGCCCCACATAAACCAGTCAAGGGCACATTGTAACCCAGTGCTGTGGAGGCAAAGACAGGTACTGGGGGCTTGCCAGTTGCCAGCCTAGCTCCAGATTCCCTGAAAGACCTGGCCTCAAGGGCATGAGGATGAAAGGGGCAGAGCAGGACCAGCTGTGTTTGCAAATGTGGGCGCATAGCATATGCATACACAAAGAGCTAGTGAGAAGTGGCCAGTAAGTACTGGCATCTATCACCAAGCCTGGTGACCTGAGATTGATTCCCTGGGATCACATGATCACATGAAGAAGAGATCTGGCTTCTGCAGGTTGTCCCCTGTCCTCCTTATACAGCCATACACAATCACATACACACACACACACACACAATTAATCACAGTTTTTAAAAACTACACCTGCTGTGTTGGCTGTTACTCTGACAGAGTAACTCTGTGGCTCTGGGGCAGCCAGCCAGAAGAGGAAAAGGTTATTGGAGCTCTGGTTTCAGCCCAGTCTCCGGGCTGCTGTGCATCTCTGACAAGGTGGGAGGAATGCCAGGAAATGGGGGATGGCAAGGCTGATCATCTAATGGCGTCTGAAAGGCAGAGAGGAAGAGGAAGGGGTGGGGATGGTATGAGTACTTCCAGGTCTGACAGTGATGGATTCCTCCAACCAGGCCTCACCTCTGGAAGTTCCCATCACTTCCCAGTCTCGCCATCAACTGGGCACCCAGTCTTCAACACGTGAGCCTTTAAGTACGTCCCGAACCTGAACCAGAGCTGCCAGGATGGCCTAGCTCATCGTGGCGTTAGGTTTTCCACAGATGCGTTTGTTGCATGTGTTCACGTGTGTGCACAGCCGCACATGCCCATGAGGCGAACATCAGCAACTCCACCATATGGCCTTGACACAAGGTCTCTCATTGCATCGTATTTGGAGCTAGACTGTTGGCCAGCAAGTCCCTGAGAATCCCGTCTCTGCCCCCCTCTGCCCTGGAGTTACAGGCATGTAAACGGTCATGCTCAGTGTTTTACACAGTGTTGGGGGTTCAAGCTCAGGTCCTCATGCTTACATAGCAAGTACTCGTGCCACGGAACCATCTCTCCGGCCCTTAGTTTGTCTTTTTCTGATACACGGTTACATGTAGCCCAGGCTGGCCTCCTGCTATGTAACCCAAATGAACTTCTCCTCCTGCTTCCACCTCCCAAGGGCTAAGATCACAGGTGTGCTCCTCTGTGCTGGTTTGCAGCCGGGTTCGCCTTGATTCTATTTTGGGCACAGAGAATAACTCCTTCTCAATAGCTCTGTGAGGATGCTCGTTCGGTTTTCAGAATGTGACCAAGGGTCATTGCCATGGCTACAGGGATACGTGGGACTGCAGCAAAACAGACTTGCTGCGTTAACTCTATCCTCACTCCTACAAAGGAAATCTCCAGGCCAGACAGTTTCACTGAGGGATTCTGCTCATAAACACAGTGCTGCAAAGCCATGATTCCAGGTCTCTAAAGGCAGATAGGAGGACCGGAAGTTCAAGACCAGCCCAAACAATGGATGAAGTTTTTGTTTTTTGTTTTTGTTTTGTTTTGTTTCATTTTAGACAGGCTTTTCTATGTAGCCCTGGCTCTTCTGGAATTCTCTACGTAGATCAGGTTTGCTTCAAACTCAGAGATCCACCTGCCTCTGCCTCCCTGGTGCTGGGATTAAAGGTGTGCACCACCACGACAGGCTTGTCGGGGTATTCTCTCACAGTGACAGAAATGATGCAGAGAAACAATCCCCCAAGTGACTGGTACCACACTCAGCATATGTAAAGGACAGGCTCCAAAACCACAGAGAAACTCTGTCTCGAAAAACCAAAAAAAAAAAAAAAAAAAGAAGGGGAAAGAAAAAATAGGGATAACAGAGAGCAGGGAGGGGAAGGGAAGGGGGTGAAACAGACAATGGACATGATGAGGTATTTACTTGAAGTCATATATAACATTAATATGATTGGCCGTTAGGAAAACAGCAATTGAAGTCACAATGAGGTAACACTAAGCTTGTATTCGAATGACTAAGATAGCTTGGTGGTGGTGATGGTGCACGCCTTTAATCCCAGCACTTGGGAGGCAGAGGCAGGCGGATCTCTGTGAGTTCCAGGACAGCCAGAGCTATGCAGAGAAACCTTGTCTCAAAAAACCAAAACCAAACCAAAAATGACTAAGGCAATAACACTGATAATTTCAAATCCTGGCAAGAATGCAGAGAAACTGTAGTTCTCAGTGCTTCTAGTGGGAATAATGTGACCAGGGCTGGGGTGTGGCTCAGTGGTAGAGCCCCTGACCAGAGTCCCCCAGTGAGGGGCTGGGGTGTGGCTTAGTGGTAGAGCCCCTGACCAGAATCCCCCAGTGAGGGGCTGAGATGTGGCTCAGTGGAAGAGCACCTGCCTAGAATCCCCCAGTGAGGGGCTGGGGTGTGGCTCAGTGGAAGAGCCCCTGACCAGAATCCCCCAGTGAGGGGCTGGGGTGTGGATCAGTGGGAGAGCCCCTGCCTAGTCTATCCTGATTGGTGAACCCCAGGCCAGGGAGAGACACTGTCTCAAAGGAGGTGGATAGTGTTCTTAAGGATAACACCTAAGGTTGTTCTCTAGGCTCTATTCTCTCTCTCTCTCTCTCTCTCTCTCTCTCTCACACACACACACACACACACACTGGGGCCTGGAGAGATAGCTCAGTTGTTAAGAGCACATTCCGCTCTTGCCTGGCACCCACACCAAGCAGCTCACAACCACCTGTAACTACAGCTCCAGGGTAAACAACAGGGCTTTCTGGCCTCTGGGAGCACCAGCATCCGTGGGCACACACATACGCATGATTTTTCTTAAGAGGTCTTACATGAAGCTTCCGTTAGCTGGAGGTAGGATACTTGAAGTGTGAGATGCTGGGGTCTCAGGATGAGGGAAGGTGACCAGGGACCAGCACCCTGGAAACTGAAGCAAAGGGACTGTGAATTTAAGGCCAGCCTGGGCTATGCAGCAAAAGCCCACATTGAGAATAAAGAGAGCCTGTGAGATAGCTCAGCAGGGGAGGGTCCAGCCACCCAAGTCTGATGACCTGAGTTTGATCCCTGGCACCCACTTGGTGGAAGGAGAGAGAAGACTCCTACAAACGGTCCTCTGACCTCCATACATATGTGACGCACGTGCGCACAGTCTCCCCAACCACCCACGCACAATAAAACAAAGAATAAAGGGTAGAGGAGGGGAGGAAGGGGGACGGGGGAGGTGGAAAGGAAGCCCTAAATATAGCCTATTATGAGGAACCTCAATTAGGACTTCACTCTGTGACTTTGGGGACAGAAGTCGGGGCACCATTCTGCCCGTAACACACAGAAAGCTCGGGGTGGTTTTGTTCCATATTGAACAAAACCCTTCTAAATATATAGTGGGGGTGAAAAAAGCTTCATCTAATGAGAGATTTCTTTGCAATTTTGTACTGACTTCATCCCATCTTCAGCTGGGTAAATCAATAAAAGTCTCCGCAGTTTAAAAATACTTGGGCAACTTTGACACTGAAGAACACTGAGTGCCTAAGCGAGTTCTCAGACTCGCTCGGCTTGCTGGAATCTGCTTTTCCAGAGGAAGCAGCCTCCACTTAGCTCTTAGTCATAGTTGGCCTTCTAGAACATCCTTCCTTAGCACCTGTACATTTCCCAGCGGTTGCGGGTATCTGGGGCATTTGGGGTAACCTGAATATGTTAGCTTTCCTCTTCATGATGAGTTCCCCAAGTTTTCATAGAAAAAAAAACCAAAAAGCCAAACCAAACAAACATCAACAAAAGCAAAACAGAAGTAGTTAAACTTGCATTGCAGCGACTTTTGGTTTTCTAAGATTTATTTCGGTTTATTTGGGGGGTGGGGGAAAATGTGCAAATGAGTGTAATACCTGAGTAGGCCAGAAGAGGGAGGCAAAACTCCTAGAGCTTCAGCTACACCTGTGACTGGCTGTGAGCCACCCAACATGGGCATAAACGTGGTGTACAGACATACCCGCAGGCAAACCACTCATACACATAAAATATTTAAAAGGAAGAAGAGGAGGAGGGAGAAAAATGAGATGGGGTCAGGGATATAGCTCAGAGGGTGAAGGAGCTTGCCACCAAGCCTGACAACTTTAGTTCAATCCCCCAGATCCCACATAGAGAAAGGGAAAGACTGACCCCTGTGGGCTCTCCTCTGACCTTCACATGCATCCCGTGGCATGCATGTGCTTGCAAACACAAACGCACATAAAAAATTGGAAGAAGAAAAAATGATTGCACTAAAGTGTGAATCTAAGCACATATCTGGAAACATTACCAACCTGGTGTCGAATTGTCACCCGGGAGAGCACGGGCTCCAGTCTGAACCCGGTTGTGACCGAGTGTAAGGGCTCCAGCCGTGAACCCGGGAGTGACCGAGTGTACAGGGCTCCAGCCGTGAACCCGGGAGTGACCGAGTGTACAGGGCTCCAGCCGTGAACCCGGGAGTGACCGAGTGTACAGGGCTCCAGCCGTGAACATGAGGATTTGCAGCCAGAGTTTGTTTGTGTTGCTGTGACGAAATACACAAGATTGGACGTCTCATGAAGCAAAGAGGTTTATCCAGCTTGAAGCTGGGAAGGCTGAAAGTCCAGGACTGGGCTGGGCCTCTGATACACACAGGAGATGACATGTGAGGGGGGCGGCACAGGTCGTCTGGTAAAAGAGGAAGAAGACCTTAGAGTCAGGCCATGCTCACCTTTCTTTTTACTTTCTCTTTATTTATTCAATGTGTCTTTCACATCATGCATCTTTTTTTCATTTTATTTATTCTTATTCTCATTTGCATTGGTGTTTTGCCTGCATGTATGTCTATGTGGGGTGTCAGACCTTGGAGTCACAGACAGTTGTGAGTTGCCATGTGGGTGCTGGGAGTTGAACCTGGGTCCTCCGGAAGAGCAGTCAGTGCTCCCAACCTCTGACTCCCAACCGCTGAGCCATCTCTCCAGTCCCCACATCATGCATCTTGATGCCATTCATTTCCCTGCCCCTTCACATCGGCCCCCCCGCCCCGGCAACACTCCTCCCAAATAAAACAAAATCAAAGAGAAAGGGGGAAAGGAACAAATTAAAAGTCCCGTCACGGCAGCTGCAGTGCGACACAGTCACGCAGTGAACCCTTTGTCCATGCATCTTTACTTGCAAGTGTTCATGGCTGAGTCAAAGGTGTAGTTGGAGGCCTCTGGCTTCTACTGCACTACCAATCCTGGGCCCTCACGGGGGCTCTTCTTGGCTAGCCTGTTGTTGCTCTGTGCTGTGGAGATCCGGCAATTTGGGCCTGCAGGTCAGGCCCCTTCCCGTGCCCCAGCAGATTATAGATGAGGTAGATACTGGGGTGTGCCAAGTCATAACCCAGGTTCTGGGCCTGGGCAACTGTAAAGTTGGTCTTCATCGCCAGGGTGAGCTCGCCAGCATTGCCCCCCCCCCTCACTAATTCACTCTGGCAGTGATGAGGGAGGGGTGGGGCCAATTCTCCTGCTTTCATGCCCTCAGGGTCAGCTCTTCCACCTGTCTCAGGCCAATGATGGGCAAGAGGTGGGGTGCGGGGGAGGGTATCCCTCCTCTGTCCATGCTGCTACATGTCAGATGAATAATGGTGGCAGCTCTCTCTTGCTCCCAACACTGGGGCTTGGTCACCCACACCTCCCACAACAGGGCCAGCTCTGCTGAGCTGCCCCGTGAGGAGTGAAGAAAGGAGACGGCTAGTCTGTGTCCTGGCCATCCAGACCCTAATAATCACACAGAAACTATATTAATTACAGCCCTGTCTGGCCAATGGCTCAGGTGCATTCCTAGCTAGCTCTTTTCTTAAATTAACCCATTTCTATTCATCTGTGCATCGCCATGAGGCTATGGCTACCAGTAAAGGTTCTGTGAGATAGGAGGGTCTTCTATCTATCTGTTTCTTTCATTGGTTAATAAAGAAAACCGCTTGGCCTGATAGGTCAGAACATAGGTAGGCGGGGAAGACAGAACAGAATTGTGGGAGGAAGAAAGCAGAGACAGGCAGATGCCATGATTCCCCTTCCCGAGACGGATGCTGGCTAGACTCATGCTGGTAAGCCACGACCTCGTGGTGGCATAGATTATTAGAAATGGGTTAATTAGGACGTAAGAGTTAGCCAAGAAGAGGCTAGATATAGTGGGCCAGGCAATGTTAAAATGAATACAGTTTCCATGTAATTATTTCAGGTAAACCTAGCCGGGCGGCGGGAAGTGGGCCCGCTGCTCCTTATTGCAACAGTTCTGGGCATCTTTCTCCTTCAGCCGCTACATGGCATCTCTTTGACTCCACCTGCTCTCTCTCTCTCTATCTCTGCTCTGATTTCCCGCCTGGCTTTACTCTGCTAAGCCATTGGCCTAAAGAGCTTTATTCCTCAACCAATAAGCACAACACATATACAGAGGGATGTCTCACATCAAAGGAGCAGGGCCTGCTTTTCCTGAGTGCTGCAGTTGGCAATGGGGAAGGTCATCTCAAACATCTGTTGCAGGCTGTAAGGATTGGGGGGATGGAGGGAGTTAATGGGGGCATCTCTCTCCCACCCACATGGCGGAATGACAGATGAGTAGTGGGGACAGTTCTCCCAAGCTTACAACTTCGGGGCTGGCTCACCCACACCTCTGCCAACAGGGACATCCAGCCCTGTGGGACTGAGCAATTTCTAGATCCTTGGACTTTCCATTTATAGTCCTCCATTGTTGGATTAGCTACACTGCAGCCTGGAAGTCATTCCAATAAATTTCTTAAATAGATCATGATCACCTATGACTCCAGCTCCAGGGGCATCCAACACCCTCTTCTGGTCTCTCTGGGTACCTGCATTCATGTACATATAACACACACACACACACACACTAAGTAAATATCTTTTTAAAAAGAAAGGCCAGGTGTGGTAGCGCACACCTTTGATCCCAGCACTTGCAGAGGCAGGTGGAGCTCTATGAGTCTGAGACCAGGTCAGCCTGGTTCACACAGTGACAATCAGACCACCCAGGGCGAGAGGGCGGGGAGAAGGGGAGAAGAGGGGAGGGGAAGAGAGGAGGGAGAGAGAGGGAGGGAGGGAGAGAGAGGGAGGAAGGAAGAGGGAGGGAGGGAGGGGGGGAGGGAGAGAGGGAGAGAGAGAGAGAGAGAGAGAGAGAGAGAGAGAGAGAGAGAGAGAGAGAGAATGGGTGGTGGTGGCACACACCTTTAATTCCAGCACTTGTGAGGCAGAGGCAGGCGGATCTTTGTGAGTTCGAGGCCAGCCTGGTCTACAGAGCAAGTTCCAGGACAGGCTCCAAAGCAACACAGAGAAACCCTGTCTTGAAAAACCAAAAAGAAAAGAAGGAAGGAAGGAAGGAGGGAGGGAGGGAGGGAGGGAGGGAGGGAGGGAGGGAGGGAAGGAAGGAAGGAAGGAAAGAAGGGAGGGAGGGAAGGAAGGAAGGAAGGAAGGAAGGAAGGAAGGAAGGAAGGAAGGAAGGAAGGAAGGAAGGAAGGAAGGGTAAGAAGACAGGTTTTTCCACATACGTTAACCTAATCAGGATGGCCCCTCACAGACTGCTCAGAGGCCCTTCTTCCAGGCAACCTGTGGCATTGACAACTAACCAATCATCACACAGGACAGGAAGCAAAGAACAAGGAAGACCCATCCTTGGTGGCCTGCTTCCTCCAGCTATGTTCCACTTCCCAAAGTGTTCAGAACCTTCCAAGATGGTACCCCCAACTAGGAACCAAGCTTTTTGGTCAAGTTCAGATCCTACTGGCCTCTATGTGTCACTCCCAGATAGTTTGACTCAACATAAAACAAACAAAAAACCAAAAAGGTGGCGGTGAAGGGTCTGAGGAAGCCACAAATAATGTACGCTGGAAAAGACTTTGTGTGCATGTGTGCGTGCGTGCGTGTATGTGTGTGTGCTCACTGTGGAAGTGGAAGAGCAGAGAGCTGAGGCTAAGGAAAGGAGCCAGTGGCTGGCTGTTAGGTGCACAGTCTGGGTTCATTGCACTGGGCTTTAACCAGCAGAGCCCCTGGTACTTGGCAGCTATGGTCATCTTTGGCTTCTAGCAGCAGGGGGTGGGGCGTCTGAGAATCGTCTTGAAGTTTGGGGGCCCTCAACTCTTAGAAGAGCTAGTTATAGGAATGTGTTAGAATCCAGCTTCTGGAGGCTGGATACCTGCAGCGGTGCACGCCCCCACCTGACAGGCACCCTGTGGAGACGTTGTGAGTCCCTAGATGACACACTACAGCTACCAGGATCTCTTCCCCAGGAGTGGTTTTGGGTAGCCACACATCCTGCTCCCCACCCTCCTGCCTGGGAATCAGAATCTCAGACGTTGGCTCTTCAGGCATGACAAACCCCTGAAGTGCCTCCAGTGACTGGTACCTGTGTTCTGCTTTGTTTTTAAGATTTGTTAATGTGTATTATGTGTGCCTGAGTGTATGTGTATGCACCACATGTGTGCAAGTACCCGAAGAGGCCAGAAGAGGGCGTTGGGCCCTCTGGAACTGGAGTTGCAGGCAGTTGTCAGGGGTCAGGTGTGGCTACTAGGAACCTATTGTGGAATATTAGCTTAAGATGTGTTACATTTGTTTATGCTGTGGATCATTTGTTTAATGATGCAAAGATGTGTTGCACTCTTTTTTTTTTTTTTTTTTTTTTTTTTTGGTTTTTGGAGACAGGGTTTCTCTGTGGTTTTGGAGCCTGTCCCAGAACTAGCTCTTGTAGACCAGGCTGGACTTGAACTCACAGAGATTTGCCTGCCTCTGCCTCCCGAGTGCTGGGATTAAGTGTTGCACTCTTTTATGTGGTATTTGTTTATCTCTGTGAAGCTGTGTTACATTGCCTGATTGGTCTTCTAAAGACCTGAACAGTAAATAGCTAGGCAGGAGAGAGAAATAGGTGCAGCTGGCAGGAAGAGAGAATAAACAGGAGGAGAAATCTAGACTAAAAAAGAATGAGAAGAAAAGAAAAGGGGAGGAGGATGCCAGCCACACATACACACAGCCACACAGGCACATACCCACACATCCACACAGCCACATAGACACATACCCACACAGCCACATACCCACACATCCACACAGGCACACAGACATGTACCCACACATCCACACAGACACATACCCACACATCTGCAAAGACACATACCCCCACACACACATAGACACATACCCCACACAGACACACAGCTAGTCACAGAGTAAAAAGGAAAGAAAGTATAGAATAAAGAAAGGTTAAAAAAAAAAAAGCCCAAATAAAATTTAAATTAGAAAATCTGGCAAGAAATAAACCATGCTAAGGCTGGGCATTCTTAAGTAAGACTAAATCTCAGTGTATTAAAAAACAAAACAACGACAAGAACCACACTCAGGTCCCATGGAAGAGCAGCAAGTGTTCTTCACTGCTGCCCATCTCTCCAGCTCTCATAGTGGCATTTTTTAAAAGAACAAAAACCTTCAAGACCAATTCTCAGACGCCCCACCCCCTGCCGCTAGACGCCAAAGATGACCATAGCTGCCAAGTACCAGGGGCTCTGCTGGTTAAAGCCCAGCGCAGTAAACCCAGACTGTGCACCTAAGAGCCAGCCACTGGCTCCTAAAGCCTGGAGCTACAGGCCCCTAGTTTTCACGACTTAAGTTCTGGGTCTGTCAGCATTTAAGAACTTCTCCTCGCCCACCCACAATTCCTGTCCACTGGCAGAGCAAAAGAGCCCCAGCCAGAAAGCTATGACAGCTTTAAGTAGTTTATCCAAAATCCTCTAAAGGTAGCTTCAGGTCTCTTAGTTATCGTAGGGAATTGCCTGTGAGCCAAGGCCTGTGATCTTATCTCCACACAAGAGATGCTTAGTTGGTAACCGGCTAGTCATGCGAGCATGAAGACCTGAGTCTGAATGCCCAGAATCCACGTAAAGAGCTAAAGAGCTCTGCATGGTGGGGCAGGCATTTGTAACCCAGTGCTGGAGAGCCGGGGGCGGGGAGGAGGGTCCTGGGGCTCGCTGGTCAGGCAGACTATTTGGTGAGCTCCAGGTTGGAGGGTTAATTACTGCAAAGCCTCAGATGGACAGGAAAGTTGACTTGCCTGATAAGGAGCTGATCCACATAGCAAACCCACTAGTATCTACCACTTTGACACTACAGGGAACTGACCTGCAGATGGAACCCTCTATCCGCTAAGGGCTCCCTTCCCATCCATGCCATTCACACTGTCCCGAGGAGAGACTGTGTTCAGCTGTTCTGGCTAAAGAACACGTAGGCTTCTGGAGATGCCTGTCACTTCTATCAAACACAGGTTCAGTGAGAGAATTTGTCTCAAAAAAAAAAAAAAAAAAAAAAAAAAAAAAAAAAAAACAAGACAGACGGAGAGCAGGCAGGCGGGTCTGTGAGTTGGGAGCCAGCCTCAAGTACACAAGGCATTCCAGATCGAACAGGACTTCATAGCGGGACCATCACAAAAACAAAAAGAGGGACTGAAGAGGAAACCCAAGTCGGACTTCTAGATTCCACAGGCATTCACACACGTATACACCACACACACACACACACACACCCTAATTTAAAATAATAATAAATCATTTTTATTACATTTTATATTGTGTATGTGCACACCACAAGGTGCATGTATGGAGATCAGAGAATAACTTACAGCAGTCAGCTCTCGCCTTTGACCATGTGGCTCCCGGGTATCGAACTCAGGTGATCAGGCTTGGCGGCAAGCACCTGTACCCGCTGAGCCATTTTGTGGGTCTGTAAAAATAATCTAAAAATCTGATAGATGGAGAGACTCTCTTTCCAGCATCCGGTCGCGCCCCGCCCTCTTCGCTCCGCCCCGCCCCCTTGTAGGACAGCTTGTGCTCACTGGCCATTGTGGTCCTCTCGCTCCGCCCTTGATCCCGCCTCCCTGCGGAGGACAGCGACTGCGCAGACGCAATGACTTCCTCTTCCCAATGGAGGGGCTCCCGGTCCTCCAGATCACCAAGCCGGCTTCCTAGAGCAGCCCCTGCAGAGGTGCCACCCGGAAGTTCAGACTCCCAGAGGGGACCCAAGCGTGCTTTCCGTAAAGCTCGCCCTCCTCCCTCTACCCTGAGGCTGGCCTCAGGTGGCTGTCCTTTGACAGGAAAGATGAACGAGGCCCATTGGCTGTCGCATGAAGGGTCGCAGGGCTGCGTGGTAAGGGATGAACCCCCCAGAGAGCCTATGGAGAACAGCCTGGGCCTAGCCCTGGCTCTAGTTGATCGCTACGGATAAAATCAAAGGAGGCTGTTATGAGATCATCCTCGGGTGCAGGGTACCTGGATGCCCAGAGATGAAGCTGCAAGGGTAAGTGGGGTCGATGCTGAGGGTTGAGACATTCAAACATTATCTTGAGTAGCCTTTTATTTATTTATTTATTCATTCATTCATTCATTTATTTATTTATTTATTTATTTTTTGAAGCAAGGTCTTGCCATGTAGCCCAGGCCAGCCTGGAACTCAGGAATCCCCCTGCCTTAGTCTCCCAAGTGCTAGGGCCATAGGCATGCATCACCACTACTCTCGGCTGTAAACGGTATTTCAATAAGGGCATTGGCGCTTCTATTTTGGCCACGAAATGCAGCTCGTGCCAGACTGGGTTGGACTGTGTTGACTGGAAGCAGGAACTATCTGATTATATAAGTATTAGCTATTCTGGCTCTTCCACGACGGTGTAGCTTCCATGAGAACAAGGGTTCTCTTTTCCTACCTAGCATTGAGAAGAATGCCTGGCACATAGTAGCTGCTTAATAAATAGTGTGGGTGGTTTTACTCTAGATGCTACATCTTCAGTTACCGCATTGCCAGAGCAACTGAGAAGTAGAAGAAAGGTAACTGAAGGTTGGAAGATATCAAAAGCGGCATCCCTCTCAGGAGGATTTGCTGAGCATCCTGAACTGACCCCTGGCACAGGCTCCGGATGAGGTCAAGAGAGGGGCCCAGAGCCCAGAATCCGGACCACAGCTAAATTTAGTCTCACCGACCTTCAGTGTCCCTGTCCTTTGTGCCCACACCCATGCCAGTGTTGGAAAATGTTTTCTTTTTTTTTTTTTTTTAATGTTACCATCTACAGGTGCAAAGCCAATATGCTTGTGCTGTTTAAGCCGTCTGTAGCATCATTTAATCATTTAATAAGACCATTTGCTATGGTTTCCCGCTCAGTCGATGCAGGATGAGTATCTTCGTGCCTGCCTGTCCTTTTCTTCCCTTTCACTGAACATTTTCCCAAAGAGTATATTACTTAACCAAATTATATTGTCTTACTGCTTCTTAGGTTACTTCCTGTGTATTAACTTTCTAGAAAGTTAATAGTGATGATGAGCATTCCTATAAATAGAAACAAGGCGGGCTGGAGAGATGGCTCAGAGGTTAAGAGCATTGCCCGCTCTTCCAAAGGTCCTGAGTTCAATTCCCAGCCACCACATGGTGGCTCACAACCATCTGTAATGGGGGTCTGGTGCCCTCTTCTGGCCTGCAGGCATACACACAGACAGAATATTGTATACATAACAAATAAATAATGTTTAAAAAAAAAATAGAAACAAGGCTTCAAAGCTGACCTGGGTATTGGGACCCTGCCTCCCATATATATGTATACGTGTGTGTGTGTACACATGCATGTATGTGTCTGTACATATACATGTTGAGCAGGTGAAATGTCTTTGTTCATAAAGGCACTTGTCAAGGCTGGTGACCTGTGTTTAATCTCCAACACCCACATAAAAGCCGTATTCTTGTGCACATCTGTAATCCTAGCGCTGGGGGTGGGGACAGGTAGATCCAGGGCAAAGTAGCCAGTCTACTGGGTACACTCGGGGTTCAGAGAGAGAGACCCGGTCTATAAGGTTGGGGGCAGTAGTGGAAGAGATTGGATGCCAGCGTCTGGCCTCCACATGCACCCACACACACACACACACACACAAACACACTCTCTCTAATAATAATTTTTAAAAGTTAATAATGAGGGGGTGGAGTTGGCTCATAGGTTAAGAGCACTTGTTGCTCTTGCAGAAGACCCAAGTTCAAGTCCCAGCACCCACATGGTGATTCACAACCATCCATAATTCTAGTTCCAAGTTATCCAACACCATCTTCTGACCTCTGAGGGCACCAGGCCTATATGTGATACACATTTACACATGCACATCCGTACACATAAAATGAAAAACAATTGTTTCTAAAGTTACTAATGACAAGAATCTGTCTCCTCAATAATTACGGCTTGAGTGTCTACTGGTGGTAGGCACTGAACTGGACTCGGGAAGAGCAGACAGATGTAGATCCTGCCCTCGGGTACCACCCAGCCTAAGGCAAGAGGCCAGGACTCAGCCCATGATCAACACAAGTGGCCGATGGCACACTGAAAAACAGCACAGAGCAAACAGCCACTAGCACTGAGGATGAAATCAGATTTCAGTTTCAGGAGAGGGGGCAATGGTGCTGGGGAGTAATTTTAGAACTGCACCCCCTTCAAAACCGGTTCTTTGCGATGGCTTCGCCTGGGTTGGGTTCTGAATTAACATTCACTGTGACTTCCTTCTTCCCCTCTAGTTGGAGACAGTGAACAAGTACTTCCAAACTTAGGGACCAGTGAGATGGCTCAGCGGTGTGCTGGGAACAGGGAACTGCAGTTGAGAAAATGGCTCCATCAGATTGGCATGTGCAAGTCTGTGGGGCATTTTCTTGAATTTCAATGGGAGAGGGCCCAGTCCAATGTGGATGGCGCCATCCCTGGGCTGGTGGTCCTGGTTCTATAAGAAAGCAGGCTGAACGAGCTATGAGGGGCAAGCCAGTAGGCAGCACAGCTCCGTGACCTCTGCCTCTGGGTCCCTGCCCTGCTCTTCCCCCCAGTAATGGATGATGTTTGGGATGTAAACCAGATAAACCCTTTCCTCCCTAAATTGCTTTTGGTCACGGTCTGTAGCAGCAATAAAATGTAACTAGGAGGCACGGGTAAAGTGCTTGCCACGAAGCCAGACAACCTGCATTTGATCCCGAGACCACGTAGTGGGAGAGAGAACTGAGTCCTCCTGCAGGTTTTCCTCCGACCTCCACGTGGACATTATGACATGCGCACCTGCTGGCCATGGTGGTGCACACTTTTAATCCTAGGAAAGCAGAGGTAGGTGGATCTCTGTCAGTTCGAGGCCTTCTAGATCAAACAGGGCTACATAGGAAAAGAAAAACACAAAAACGGAGTATAGACTGAGGCATACACTTTGTTATAGAGGAGTAACTGTACGTAACTGACTTTGCCTCCTGCATGGGCTCTAAACACATAGATAGCCCCTTCTGTCTTTTCTCATCTAAAGTGTCAGTAAGAACCAGGTGCAGAATTGAAGGCAGCTTTGGTTCAAAGCAAGTAGAAGAGGAGATGGGGGTGTTGCTCAGCCAGTAGGGTGCTCACTACGCATGTGTGAAATCCTGCATGAACTCCTGCATTCCCCTCCCCAGCACCACATAAACCAGAAGTGGTGGTACCACACCAGTAATCCCAGCTCTTGAGAGGTGGGAGCAGGAAGATCAGACAGACGTTCAGAGTTAGCCTGAGCTACCTAGTGAGTTTGAGGCTAGCCTGAGCTAGAGACTGGGAAGGAAGGAAAACAAGCCGGGAAAACATGGACTGAGAGAATGAAAACCTCCTTTAAGGCACAACTGAGGTTAAAAATCCCAGGTCCGGGGCGGAGAGATACTGAGTAGGTGAAGAACTTGCTGAACAGGCCTGACGCCCCAGTGATCCCCTCCACCATGTTAAGTGGGAGAACCAACTTTACAGAATTGTCCTCCGCTCTCCATACTTGTGTTACGGCCTTTGTCATGCACATTAGACTCCACGTGAGAACAGTAACTTTCTAGAGCCTTTTTTCTTATGTCTCAGAGGCCTATCCCAAGGAGGAGTTGAAGGGTGTCCATCAGGTCTGCCAAGACAGAAACATCTGTCAACCTGGTCTCCTCTCACAGTTTCGCCAACTCCCTCTGGTCAGATTTCCTGAAGTCCTTGTGTGTTTCTGTTCAGTGCTAGGGATAGAACCCAGGCAGCTGCAAATGCTCTACCACTGAGCCACACCCCAGCCCCTCACTGGGGGATTCTAGGCAGGGGCTCTACCACTGAACCACACCCCAGCCCCTCACTGGGGGATTCTAGGCAGGTGCCCTACCACTGAGCAACACCCCAGCCCTCTCTTGGGGGTTAGCCAGTGCTCTGTGACCAAGTTATATCCTCAGCCTTCTTTTTCATTTGTTTGTTTTTGAGATAAGGTCTTTCTAGTTAGCTCTGGCTGGCCTGGAACTCACTGAATAGACCAGGTTGGGCTTGAGCTCATAGAGATCCTCCTGCCTCCAATTCTTGAGTGTTGGGATTAAAGATGTGCGTCACCGCACCCAGCTTTAGTTGTTTGTTTGCTGTTTATTTTTTATAGTTATTTTATTTGGGGCAGGAGAATGGTTCCACAGTTAAGATCACTTGCTGCTCTTACAGAAGACCTGGGTTCAGTTCCCATCACCCATATGGTGGCTCACAACCTTACATAACTCCAGTTTTGAGGGATCTGATCCCCTCTTCCAACTTCCGATGGCACTAGTCATGCACACGGTGCACATATATACATGCAGACAAAACATTCATGCATATAAAATAAATTAATTATTTTATTTTTATTATGTGTATCTGTGTGTGAGTGTGTGCACATGACATGATGCAGGTGTCCTTGGAGACCAGAGGTGTTTCACATCTTCTGGGACCATTGTGGTTGCTGGGAACCAAATATGGGTCTTCTGCAAGAGAATTAAGTTCTCCTAACCACTACCACTGAACAACACACACACACACCTTTCATTATTTTGAGACATGGTCTCATTAAAGTTCGCTTGGCCTTGAATTCATTCTTTGATCCTGGTGGGCCCTTAGCTTGTGACCCCCTTGCCTGCTCCTGCAGTAACTAGGATCTGGGCTCACAGCCTCCAGGTCCAGAGTGCCCTTGCCCTTGTCGGCCTGGAATTTGCTCCCATTTGCCTGCTTTGGTCCTTCCTTCCCATTGTTACGCCAGAATCCCGCTTCCTCTGAGCGCATCACTGCGTCCTACAGCAGCTTCCTTTCTTTGGTCCCTTTTCTGTAATGTTTCATTGCGCCTTCATCTCCTGTGTGGGTTCTGGTTTTCTTTCCCTTCTTTCCCTCCTCATTTGTTCATTTATAGTGGAGGGGCTGAGTGTGGAGGCACCAGGACAGCTTAGTGAAAATCAGCTCTTTCCACCAGGTGGGTGCCAGGGACCAAGCTCAGTCATCAGCCTTGGCAGTTAGCACCTTTACCGACGGAGCCGTGTTTTTGTGCCAGTGATCAAGCCCTGGGCTCATGCTTACTAGGCAGCACCCTGCACACTGAGCTACAGCCTAAGCCCCCACTTAAACGAGAAAACGATTTCTCTCCTCTCAAAACCTCACACAAACTTGGGTTCAAAATTCTCCAGATCCCAGGTGATTCTCCATTTTGTGGACCCTATCTTGGGGTCTCCCCTATGCTGGCATCTGAACCCACAAGTTACAGCACTCAGTCCGTCAAGACATTGCCTGCTTCAGATGGCCCTCATGAGCCCCAGGTTGCCCCTGCACCTCCGCGTGCCTAGTTTTCAGGTTGAGCGCTGTGACAGCTGAGAGATTCAAGGGAGCGCTGCCATCACTGCTTTCTTAGGGAATTACAACTCAGGATGGCCAACTGGAAGACGTGCGTGGGCATAGAGGGTAATTCATGCATGGCCTTCATGATACTTCCACGTGATCACCAGCTCAGAAGCCCTGCACTGCAGTTGAGAGCCTTTTATGGCAGCTTCACTCCCCTAATGAACAAGGGGTAGGTAAGGCACAGAGATTCAAACTTTTCATCTGGGCTGTGGTCTTCTGGAGGGGCTTCTGTCCTGAAGCTACCTAGGATCCACCAGAATCCACCTCATGAGAATGAAAGAGTTCTCATTCCTCAGGAAGACCCAAGGGATTCAGGACTAGGATGTTCCTGTGACACCCCTCAGGGATTTTATGTGGGCATGGTAACCCACACCTTTAATCCCAGCACTTAAGAGACAGAGGAGGTGAATTTCTATGAGTTTAAGATTATCCTGGGAGCCGGGCGGTGGTGGCGCACGCCTTTAATCCCAGCACTTGGGAGGCAGAGGTAGGCGGATCTCTGTGAGTTCGAGACCAGCCTGGTCTACAAGAGCTAGTTCCAGGACAGGCTCCAAAGCCACAGAGAAACCCTGTCTCGAAAAACCAAAAAAAAAAAAAAAAAAAAAAAAAAAAAAAAGATTATCCTGGGCCATGTAGGCCATTCAGGGACAGCCAGGGCTACGTAGTGAAAATACTGCCTCAAAAAAACAAAACCCAGGGATCTTACCAACATTGCGTCAGAGTGATCTATATACATCTATCACTTTGTCACCCTGTTTGGGGTTTTGTTTTTTATTTTTAAAAAATTTAATTATGTGTATATGATGTGTGGAGAAACCCCCAGAAACCAGAGGCATCAGATCCACAGAACTGGAGTTACAGAAGGTTGTAAACCATCTGACATGAGAATTGGGAACTGAGCTCAGGTCTTCTGGAAGGGCAGGCTGTTTTCTTCGTTCTTTATTTTATGTGTTTTGGTGTTTTGAGACAGGATCTTTCTGCATGGCTCTGGCTGTCCTGAAACTCACTCTGTAGACCAGGCTGGCCTCAAACTCACAGAGATCCACCTGCCTCCCAAGTGCTGGGATTAAAGGCCTGTATCATCACACTTGGCCAGACTGTTTCTTAAGTACTAAGCTATCTCTAGCTCATTTTTCTTTTTTCTTTTTTCTTTTTGGTTTTTCGAGACAGGGTTTCTCTGTAGCTACGAAGCCTGTCCTGGAACTAGCTCTTGTAGACCAGGCTGGTCTCGAACTCACAGAGATTCACCTGCCTCTGCCTCCCAAGTGCTGGGAGACAGGATCTTGACCTGAACCCATAGAAGTAAAGGTGTCATGGGGCAGGACTGGGAGTGAGAATAAAGAAGACAGACAGCTGGGACCGGGAGGTGCTGCTGAAGTTGGTGGCTTATGCTGAGCCATTAAGAAAGAAATACAGCATCTTACACAGTATTTGTAAGGGGAGAATGGGCCAAAGTAGCAGAGAGCTAAATCAGACGATGCTGGCAAAGAGAATACATGATACCTCAGACACGTACATCTGCCCAAGGACTGATAGCCACAGCCCACGGGGAAGAACAGGATCCCAATAAGCTGCAGTCTTCACTCCTTCGCCGCATGGGCCCCAGCCTCAGACCTACCAAGCCTGCTTCTGGACAATGACACACAAATAACCTCCCCTTTGTCTTTTTATTCGGGCCTCCGAGAAAGCCTTGGATTCTCAGTCTCCCGACAGGGTCTCGTGTACCCTAGACTGGATCTGAAGTAGCTGTGTAGCCAAGGATGGCCTTAAACTTACTGATCCCCCTGCCAGTGCCAGGATTTTAGGCCTGCACCACCATTCTCAACTCTGCTTCTGTTTATTTTATGCCCCCAGTGTAGATGCATGGGGACGGGAGTTTGATTTCTATCGGGGTCAATCTCGGTACTTAGTGAGCAGCGTATAGAAAGTACTCATCATGAACGAAGAGTCAGCCAGTAAGCAAGGGGCAGGGGTAGAAGGAATACCAGGGGCTGCACGTGCAGAGGGCCTCTGTTCGTTGCAGGTTTCAGAATCATAGGGCGGGGCAGTGAGTGTGCCAACCAATCTATCAACTCGACACACAAGCTAGAGTTATCTGAATGGAGGGACCATCAGTCGAGAAAATGCCTGCATAAGATCCAGCTGTAAGGCATTTTCTTTATTAGTGATTGATGGCGGAGGGCCCAGCCCGTTGTGATTTCTGGACTGGCGGGCCTGGGTTCTATAGGAAAGCAGGCTGAGCAAGCCAGGGGAAGCAAGCCAGTGAGCAGCATCCTTCGTGGCCTCTGCATCAGCTGCAGACTCCCAGGTTCCTGCCCTGCTTGAGTCCTGTCCTGACTTCCTTTGATGTTGAACTGTGATGTGTGTGTGTCAGCCCAAGGAACCCTTTCCTCCCCAGGCTGTGCTGTTTCATCACAGCCATTGCAACCCTGACTCGGGCAGTGAGAAAATCTGTCTCAAAAAACAAACCCAGGTGGTTGGCACCTAAGGCGTGATATCTAAGGCTGACTTTGGGCCTCAGGAGCATGCGCACACACGGAAGGGAGGGGGAATTTGTGCAGCCACAAATAGGGTTTTGGTAATTACTTTCTTCATATTTGGCAAAAATGCATTAGGCTGCTGGGTATGGTGGTATACAGCTTGGGAGGCAGGGGCAGACAGAGCTCAGAGTTTTAAGGCAAGACAGTGCAACATAGGAAGACTCTGTCTCAAAAAACATAACAACAGAAAAGGGTGCTGAATCTTTGAGTATTAAATTCCATTGTGGGCCTGAAGGGCAAGATGAAAGGCCCAGACTGTTTACCACGTACTGCACCTAATACTAAAATACCAGAAGTTAGCACGCATCCCTTCTCCTCAGGCCGAAGGCCTCGGGTCCTCAGTTACCCCAAGAAGATAGTTTGGCTAAATTACATTGGAAAGATCTGACCCTGCAAGAGCTAACTTTTATTTTTAATTATGTGCATACCTATGTGTCTGCATGAGGACACATTGCACAGGAGTGCAGTTATGGGGGGGGGGGCGTCAAAAAAGGGCACTGGATTCCATGGAGCTGGAGTCACAGGCAGCTGTGAGCCAGTGTGAGCGCTAGGAGCTGAACTTGGCTCCTCTGCAAGAGCAGTATGGGCCTTTGACCCCTGCACTGTCTCTCTTGCCCCATCAGCTTTTCTTCATATTACTCTTAGTATCCACTGTGGTCATGTGCCCCAAGTCTGTGGGGAAATAGTTACCAAATCCTCTTGTAGTGTGTAAGCCAAGGCCCTCGGGTCCCTGGTACCCATTAGGATTTTGTTGCAAACACTGAAGATAAATAGCTTCCAGGGGTCTACGGATCCAGCACAGTGAGGGGCTGTTAGACTGGTCGCTAGGATAACGTGATCCTCCAAGGAGGTAGGGTCTAGCTAGGGTACCAGAGGAGGCCAAAGGCAGAGGAACCCAGCGTAGGCGCTAGCGCCACCGCCCGCCCCGGCACAGGAGGAAGGGGCGGGGCCTCCACAGGTCGTTGCCGGAAGTGCCTCTCCGTCCCTGACACTGGACCATGGAGACCGTGGCCCAGTAGAGACCTTAGTGTGAGGCTTGCAGGCGCAGTGGCCATGGAGGCCGTGCTGAACGAGCTGGTGTCCGTGGAGGATCTGAAGGTGAGGCCTGGGACATAGGAGGAGAGCAGATTCGGCAAGGGCAGCTCCTGAGGAGAGCTAGCCGAGGCGGAGCACTACCGGCTTCGACTTGTTGGGGAAGCTGGACTACGGCTCCCAGCAGCCTCTGCGGTATCCTGCTTTTTGTGGGTACCTGCGCTGTGTTCCTCGGCCTGGTGGGAGTTGAAGTTTCCAGGGTTTCGGCACCTCAGCCTTGAGGCCTTGAGTCTTAGGGGGCTAAGTGTGATGCAGAGTTGGGAATTTGGAGTACTCATGCAGGCGATGAGGTAGCATAGTCACCGGCATACGCTTTTGCTAGTGTTGAGTCCGGCATGGTTCACTGCATGACTAGCCTTCGTCCTTGCAGTGTCGTTTTCTTTCCTCTTCTAGAACTATAGTGAGGCAGATCCAGGTCCAAAAGAATGGGGGTGGAAAGGGACCAGCAACCGTAAGCGAAGGTCGCGTAGGAGGTCATTTAGCTGCTGGGGCAGTATGTTTACTGTTCAGCCTCTTGGGGTCAGCTAGTCCAGGAGCAGTGCCCGCAGCTGCCACCAGGTGGCATCTCCACTTGGTACCACTAGGGGCTGGGTGCAGGGACCTTCAGAGGGGAGGGCACAGAGCCTGGGTACCAAGGATCTGCAAGGGGAAGGTGGTTCAGCTGGGGAACGCTGGATGCCCTTTGCTTATAAATGATGTCTTTTCTCTCTAATGACAGAATTTTGAAAGGAAATTTCAGTCTGAGCAGGCGGCTGGCTCAGTATCCAAAAGCACACAGTTTGAGTACGCCTGGTGCCTGGTGCGAAGCAAATACAATGATGACATCCGTAAAGGCATCATGCTCCTGGAGGGTAAGGCGCTGGGTCCCTTGACCTCACCCCTCCAGGATCCTTTTCAACATGGAACCCTCACCCCATGGCTCATTCGTCACCCAGTAACCACCAGTAACTTCACCGCAGCAGAGGACTAGGTTGCTCCTCTGTATCCCCAATTTCAACATCCAGACATTCATTATGATGTAAGATGCTGTGGGGAAAAAATACATGTTCTCAGGCAACTCAGAGTGCTTCTGTGCAGGTATGAAGACCTGAGTTCGAATCCCCAGCTCCCATGGAAAAAGCTGATAGTTGTGGTTGCAAATGTCTGTATAGAGAATAGAAATGAGGTATTGCTGGGGGCTTTCTTGCTGCAGTCTTAGCCCCGGTGCAGAGGAAGACTCTTTCTCAAGGGAATGGGGTAGAGAGTGCCTCTGGTCTGTGTGTGCATGTGCACACAGCTACACGTACATAGCACACACACGGTATCCACGTAACATTTCTTGTTCGGTTATTAATTGCTGTTAATGTAGCATTTATATTGTGTTGGTTAGCTGTAATTAAGAAAGTTCTAGAGATTAGAATATCTGTGGGGCTGTTGTATTAAGGGCATGTGATCCCAGCGCTCCAAAGGTGGAGGCATGGGGACGTGACTGCAGAGATGAAAGCAGGAAGTTGAAGGCCAGAGTCAGCTACGTACCGATCAAACTCGAGGTCAGCCAGGGCTACCCCCGAGCTCCCTGTCTTAAAAAGGCATCTTTGGGGAATACAGCTAGGTTCTAAGCAAATACTGTTTAATTTTATATAAGGGCCTTTATATCTGTAGGTTTGGGAATCTGAGGGGCATCTTGGGATATTGCCAGAGGCAATCAAAGAATAATACTAACAAAGATGCCTGTGTCATTTAGTTTTTGATTTTGAAACTTTGTATAGCTTGGGACGCTTCCACGTCTGCTTCAGCCACCTTAGTGCTGGGAAGTGATCTGTGAGGTCCGGGATCCTCGTAAAAGCAAATGCTGTCCCCTACTTGGATCAGTTCGGATTCTTCAGGTTTCTTGTGTAGCAGGACACAACAGGAAAAGTGGTGTTGGAGTGTCTGAGTCTCATGAGCGGCGCAGTGCAGACACCGAGAAGGTCTCAGCACCGTAAAACTTGACCTCAAAGGACGGATGCGTGCACCTGTAGCTCCAGCGCTCAGGAGCCCCAGGCACCTGACAGGGTTTCTCTGTAGCTACGAAGCCTGTCCTGGAACTAGCTCTTGTAGACCAGGCTGGCCTCGAACTCACAGTGATCCGCCTGCCTCTGCCTCTGCCTCTGCCTCCCGGGTGCTGGGATTAAAGGCATGCGCCACCACCGCCCGGCTGTCTGCCTACTTTTAAGACAGGATTTCTTCTTGTAGTCCAGGCTGTCCTGGAACTCACTCTGTAGATCAGACTAGTCTCAAACTCACAGAGATCCTCCTGCCTGTCTCTCCAGTACTGGGGTTAAATGTGTGCACCACCATTGATAGCTCTGAGTCCTAATCTTAACTCCTCCCTATCCCACACACACGGAGAGAGAGAAAATTAAAAAAAAAAAAAAAGTCAGGTGAGGGTCACTCGGAAAATTAAGAGAAAAGGATGTGTTGTAGTGGTGTGTGTCTTTAGTTCCAGGACTCAGGAGGCAGAGGCAGGTGGGTCTCTGTGAGTTCGAGGACAGCCTGGTCTACAGAGTGAGTTCCAGGACAGACAGGGCTACACAGAGACACCCCATCTCGGGGAAAGGGGAAAGCTCAATCAGCAGAGTGCCTGTCTCCTATGTACGGGACTGAAGCACGGTCCAGTTCCACCCCCCGGGCACCGCAGAAACCAGGTGTGGTCCTGAACTCAGGAGGTGGCAGCAGGAGGGTTAGAGTTCTGGTCGTCCTCAGGTAGCTGACACAAAAGAGGGAATGCAAATGTCAGGCAGGAGTGACCTTGTGGTGACCAGTAGCTGACCAGTGGGGATGCGCCCTTCCATGCAGACTGCAGCAGTGCGGACCAGGTCGCTGGTTCCCAGCATCCACACGGGGCTGTAACTAGAAAGCAGAGGGTGATAGAAGCTGATAATGGAGGTCTAGGACAGTGACCTTCCCAGCTTCCGCACGGGGGTGAGTCAGCGTGGCAGGACCTGTGGGGCGCAGTGTTAAAAAGAGAATCCAGGGGCTGGAGAGACGGCTCAGCAGTTAAGAGCACCAGCTGCTTTTCCCAAGGACCTGGGTTCAACTCCCAGCTACCACACGGCAGCTCACAATTATTTATAACTCTGGTTCCAGAGGATCTGAGTACCCTCACACAGACATGCATGCAGGCAAAACACCAGTGCACATCAAATAAAATAAATATAAATTTAAAAAACAAGAGAGAGAGAATCCATCTTTCTCCTCTCCCTTCTCCCTCTAGAGCTGTTGCCCAAAGGGAACAAAGAGGAACAGCGGGATTATGTCTTCTACCTGGCAGCGGGCAACTACCGACTCAAGGTAAGGCGCAGAGTCCGTCTTCCCATTGCTCAATCCGCTTGAGACCCCCCCAGACAGAGCCCTGGCCCTCAGGAAGTTAGCAGCGGGCAAAGGCTGGGGCTGGGGTGTACGTGCATGGGTATACAGTAATTCCAGGACAGACTCTAAGGGAGGATGAGAGAGTATCAGGGTGTGGAGATCATGGTGACGTCAGGATTGGGGTGCAGCCCCATGCCTGTAGCTGTTATCTCCACTAGCTTATCACCCCCCCACAGCTGGGCTGTTTGTGGACTCTACTCTGTGGGGTGGGGCTGTAGCAGGAGTGGGGGAGGAAGATGAGCCTGAGCTGAGGCCCGCGAAGGACTGACGGCTCTGGGTGGGGGCTGGCGGGCAGCATCCTGAGGAGCGAGCACGTGGTGTGAGGCGCTCTCCCTCTGACTGCAGGAGTATGAGAAGGCCCTAAAGTACGTGCGAGGACTGCTGCAGACTGAGCCCCAGAACACCCAGGCCAAGGAGCTGGAGCGCCTCATTGACAAGGCTATGAAGAAAGGTGACACCCCCCCACAGTTCTTTATCAAACCTACCCCCCTCGAGGGTCCCTGGAGCCCCAACCCCCAGACTCTTCTGTGGGGGGCAGGACCAATCTGCTCACGGCCCCCTCTCTTTTTCAGATGGACTAGTGGGCATGGCCATTGTTGGTGGCATGGCCCTGGGTGTGGCGGGACTGGCCGGACTCATTGGACTAGCTGTCTCCAAGTCCAAATCCTGAAGACAGCCTCACCCACTCTCTGCCCTGGCGCACCCGGGAGCCTGGGGGCCACTGGAAGAGGGTCCTGTCCATCCTCACCATCATCTTCCCTTTTCCTCCCCACCCCTCGTCATCCATCTCTGCAGTCTCCGTGACCTTCAACCTCTCATCCCCCAGCACCTGTTGTTTAGCCCTGAGTCAAGCTTTGCAATGAGTGTAAATAAAATTGGGCTGCGGCTTGGGAACCTCTGTGCCGGAGAGTCTGTTGAGGGAGGAGCGAGTTCACTGGGTGCACTGTGGCCCCCGCTACCCCCCTCCAGGTTCCTCTGCCTACATCCCAGCCCACACCCTTCCTTCCTCCCCTATCCTGAATGCACAAGGCAGGAACAGGGAACAGCTCGGAGTACATGGCCTTTCCATTGCCCCAGAATCCTGGGAGAACAGCAAACAGAAGAGGGAACAGCAGCCTGGGATTTATTACCGTGGTCTCCTCTGACCCACTAAGCCGCCTGGAGTTTTCCACTGCAGGGGGCCCCCACTGGGCTTCCTCCGAAAACCTCCGCCCTTCCCTCCCTTTGTCTTCCTGCCCCCTCCCCTTCCTCTATCCAGTCCTTCTTAGGGGGGCATGGATGGGTGACGTAGTATGAGAGAGGAAGCCCTATGAAGATGCCAGGGGCTGTGGGGGTTGTCGGGCACAGGATACCCCAATCCCAGCCTGTGGGACGGGAGGCAGAGAGCTCACAGATCTCACCCCACGCCCCCTGTGCCAGGCTCTGCGTGGGCCTGTTTGGCTTCCCGGCATACTTATCATTCCACAGCCCCTGCCAGGCTTGCTGGGGGGCGGGGTACCTGGGGGGAGCACGGAGGAGTCTGATGCAGGAAAAGGGTGGGGGTGTCAGAGGGCATGGCTTTGTCTCACATACTCCAGAAAGGGAACCCTGGTGCCAACTCACCAAGCGAGACGTGGTCAAGAAGGAAATCTTTATGCTCAGACAGGTGCGCAGCCAGGATGGAGTTGGAGGACCCAGAGACTTCCGTTTATCAGGATGAATTAATAGAGCTGGTGATAAGTTCCCAGTAAGTGAATAGGCAGAGAGATCAACCAGAATCATTTCCTAGGCCCGTGATCCATCCCCCAACCCTGGGCCCCTGGGCCCTTGGCAGCGAGATCAAGCTCAATACCGAAGCGTCAAAGGTCAGCTCCGGGAGGGACAATTCAGGAAGTTTGGAGGAAAGTAGTATTTGGTGGCCTCACCTCAGCCTGCGGCTTTCAGATCCAGGGCAATTACCAACTGCTGGGGCGATGGGAGTGTGCCGGGAGCTGTGATCTGTGGTCCCAACTCCCATTACAACCTAAGAAGCCAATAATGTTGTGTCAACAAGGCTGAGAGCCAAAACCTCCAGCCCTTTGATAATGCTGGAGTCTAGTGGGAACCAGGTGGCTGGGTTCCAGAGCTTCTGTCGCCCCAAAATCAACTTTCCTGGTCCTCGGGGGATATAAGTGTCCCAACTTGGGGTCTTCAGTGACTTGGGTTGCTCTTGGGGGTCTCAATCCATCGCAGAAGCCCGTGGTGGGCCCGTTGGAAGTTTTCTTCTCTCTCGACACGCTGATCTCTCAGCTACTGAAAACTCTGTCCCTCTCATTTCGTTCCCCGACCCTGGTGACAGCTGAGTCAGAGACAGGCCACTTCCCCTGGATTCCTGATGGATCCCTGGGGGCTGCTCCTTCCTTGGCTGTATCCCTGAGTCTCCTAGTAAGTCCAAGCTCCCCCCCTCCTAGGGCGGGGAGTCCCGGGCTAGGCCGGGGGAGGGGGTGGACTTTTGGCCCGTTTATTCCCTCCATCGCAGTCAACAGCTGCTGAGCAGAGCAGGCTTGGCTCATTCCTCTGACCTGCCAGGAAGGAGAGAGTCCCAGAGACTGAGCTCCAGGAGAAGGCAGACAGGGATCGCAGCTCCACGGCCCGTCCTACACCCTCCTCCCTCCTTAGTCTCCAAAGCCCCCAGAATTCACCTGGAGGTGCCACATCTATCCCAATCCCTGGGGCTCCAGCCCCTTGGGGGATCTACATCCCAGCATGTCGATAGCTGTGGAGACCTTCGGCTTCTTCATGGCAGCCCTGGGACTGCTGATGCTGGGAGTGACCCTACCCAACAGCTACTGGAGAGTGTCTACCGTCAATGGGAACGTCATCACCACCAACACCATCTTTGAGAACCTATGGTACAGCTGTGCCACCGACTCCATGGGAGTCTCCAACTGCTGGGAGTTCCCTTCCATGCTGGCCCTCTCTGGTATGGGGTGAAGGGGGCTCTAGGGGACAGAGGGAGATTGGGTGGCTGGCTGGAGATATCCTAGAGGACAGGTTGGAGGTGGTTGCCGTTGGTCTGGCCTTGGGCACCATAATGACAAGTTCAGGTCAAGCCCTCGGTTCAGGGCAGCTGCAGCAAAGAGTCCTGCATGACCCAGAGCTATACATGGCTCCCTGTCCTAACATGTGACCCTCCCTAGCTAAGTCGAGCTTCCAGGTGCAATTCAGGCCTTTGCTAGCTCCAGCCCGCAGATGAACAATGGTCTTGGATGATGAATTTGGTCTTGGCCATCCGCAAACTAAGAGCAGTCACGGTGCCGGTGCGCGAGTGGTCATGAGGCCTCTAGGCAACAAAACTTGCGGGCGTGAATGGGACGTTGGCTATATGTATTTTAGTGTTTTATTCTGGGGAGTGTTTGCTCAGTTGGCAGGGGTGAGACCAAGACTCCATCTTGGTTGATTGACTGCTAGCCCCAGTAACCCTCTGGACACTAACGGACTGTGGTCTACCTACCCTGCTGAACTCGAGGGCCCTCGACGCAGCTCACTTATTGTGGAGGAGAGTCTCCTGAAAGTCTGGGTGGATGTTGGAGAGGTGGTTATGTGGACACACATGTATATTTGGGGCTCAGAGTGTGGCTTTTGTTGTTTTGTTTTGTTTGAAGATGTTAACATGCTACCGCATGCAGCTCTAACTTGGGCCCTGGCGTTCCTTTGCTACCTGCATTGCCTGCCCCTTGCTCCCCTGCACAGTAACCCCTCCGTTGCTCCCCGTGCTGTCATTTCCCCCAAGGGGTCCACTTGGGCTTCCTAGTCTCCTCGTGCTACAGAGACCAAGAGTCGATGACCGCGAACCCTCCCCGGTTGCCCCTGCCGTAGGTTCCGGTCTTGCCTTCCGAGGAGTCCGACTGTAGATGATGAGTGGGTGGGAGGCTCTGAGGCCAGCCCAGGGGGGAAAGTGGATGCTGGGAAATGGCCCCATTAGTCTGGAAGGTGCCCTGAGCAGTGATGGTGTCTGGGTGGATCACAAACTCAGAGCAGTAAGTGCTCAGAAGGGACCATAGATGTGGGGCAACTCGGCGCCCAGCCAGCCTGCTGCATCCCCGGTGTGCAGAGGGCATTTGGTTGTGAGCCTAGCCACTCAAGAGGGGCTGCTCACCGTGTTGCTGCTCTTTGCCTGCAAGAGAACATGAATTTGGAGGAAAATCACATGGGAGGTTGCTGGGGGTGATGGAGGATGGAAAGCCTTGAGGTCTCCAGGGCTGTAGTCACTTCCCTTTCGTGTTTTTGGGTTTGGGTTGTTTCGTGGTGTGTGTGTGTGTGTGTGTGTGGTATTTTAAGGCATCGTGTTGCTATGTAGTTCGTTCCCCAACCTCACTAAGTGGTCCTAGGCTGACCCTAAACTTGGAAAGATCCTCTCGCATCGGCCTCCTAGGTGCTGGGATTACAGGTATGCACCACCGTATCTAGCTCTTCCTTTTTTTTTTTTTTTTAAATATTTATTTATTTATTTATTTATTTATTCATTTATTTATTTATTATGTATACAATATTCTGTCTGTGTATATGCCTGAAGGCCAGAAGAGGGCAACAGACCCCATTACGGATGGTTGTGAGCCACCATGTGGTTGCTGGGAATTGAACTCAGGACCTTTGGAAGAGCAGGCAATACTCTTAACCTCTGAGCTATCTCTCCAGCCCTAGCTCTTCCTTTTATACGGACACTGCCCTTCCCCCATGTACATCTGTGCTTTTCAGAAATATTTGCATCATTAGCTGGACCACTCTGCAGAGCTAAGCACCCCGCCTAGAGGCCGAGGAAGTAGAGAGGAAGCTGTGATTCTAATCCACTGTGTCTGGGCTGAGGACCAGTTTCTTCCTCTGTGGTCTGCTGAGTCCCAAGAGGGATCCTATCTGTTTGCACCCAGTACTAGAGGTTAAACTAAGGACTATATGCATGCTAGACAATACCCTCTGTCCCTCACTGAGGGATTCTAGGCTGGTGTTCAAGCACTAAGAGCCACCCTACCCCAGCCCCTCCCTGGGGAATCACAAGCAAATGCTCTACCCCAGAGGTAGAGCCCCAGCCCTCTTCTTATTTATTATTTTCATTTTATTGGGTTGTTTTGCTTTTTGTTTTTGTTTTTTAGGCAGGGTTCTCTGTGTAGCCTTGACTGTCCTGGAACTCACTCTGTAGCTGTGATTCTAATCCACTGTGCCTGGGCTGAGGACCAGTTTCTCGAACTCACAGAGATCCACCTGCCTCTGCCTCCCAAGTCCTGGGATTATAGGCGTGCGCCACCACCGCCCAGCTTTCTTTTTGTTTTTCATTTTGAGACAATCTTGCTGAGATGCCCAGGCTGGCCTTGACCTTGCAGCCCCCTTGCCTCAACCTCTTGGGTACGGGGGTGATTTCCCACATAGCTCACCAAGCCAAGCCTATTAATCAATGACTTCACGCCTGTGCCACCCTGCACTGTGACGCTGGACCCACGGACCTGTAGGTCCTTCAGTCATCTTTCCTTTCTCCATCAGCATTCTCTGCACATTAAGAATTGGTGGGTCGAGACCTCTCGCTCCCATTCCAAACTCCCTTTAAAGAAACAAAAAAACAAAACAACAACAAACAAACAAACAAAAAGAATTGGTGGGTCGGTCCTGGAGAGATGGCTCAGCGGTTAAGAGCACTGACTACTCTTCCAAAAGACCCTGGTTCAGTTCCCAGCACCCGCATGGCAGCTCACAACTGTCTTAACTCCCCGGGAACTGACACCCTCACACAGGCATACATGCAGGCAAAACACCAATGTACATAAAATAAGAATAAAAAAAAAAAGAAGAACTGGTGGGAAGCCAGGTGTTAGTGCACACCTTTAATCCCAACACTCAGGAGGCAGAGGCAGGTAGGTCTCTGTGTGTTCAAGGCCAGCCTGGTCTGCAGAGTGAGTTCCAGGACAACCAGGACTGTTTCCGAGAAACCCCAGTCTTCGAAAAAACCAAACCAAACAAAACAAACAAACAAACAAAAATGGTGGGGAATTCTAGAAGGTGTGGCTGGGAGTCATAATGTCCTCTCAGAGAACTTTGTCCCTCCTCCTTCCCTCGTAACTCCACCGTACTTTGGGCCCCACCCGGGAAAGGGGTACAAGGTCCCCGAGAGTGCTTGACAACCATCAAAAGCAGGAGGAGCTAGCAGCTTTCCTCATCTTTGAGAACAGGGAAACTGAGGCACCAGAAGATTATGAGCTGAAGTGACTGGGATGAGTTCCTCCGCTCAGGTTTCCCAGCTCCCCATCCCCCAACCACCCCCCCCCAGCTCTAGACCATCTGCCCTGAGTCACTACTGCCCCCTGCTGGTTACTTCAGAAGAAACTCAACTCCAACCCAGAGTGTCCATGGTGTTGGAATGTCGGCACAGGCCTGTAATCCCAGCAACACAGAGGCTGAGGCAGGAGAATCAAGAGTTACCTCAAGATCATCCTTGACAACATAGCCAGTTTGACCTTGTCTCAATCAATCAATCAACCAATAAACAAACAGGCAGGTGATGTAGCGCCGCCTGTTGGTAGAGTGCTTGCCTAACATGCTGAAGTTCTAGTGAGATCCGGTATCCTTGCTTGCTAGGGTCCTTCAGAGAGGCAGGCTTGTGGACTGGTGACATTCTTTAAGGAGAGGATGGGAGGAGGCACGGAACCCTCACCCCAACCTCCCAGTCACCCCTCCCAACCATTTGTTTGCAATTCTACCCTAATCGCATGGGTGTCTTAGGGAGAGGCTGGAGTGTGTGTGTGTGTGTGTGTGTGTGTGTGTGTATTTATCTATGTGTGTATGTATATCTCCCCTCGAGGGGACAGCTAGGAGATGCTATGGGAGCATCATCCACGCCGGATGAAGACTGTTGTGGCTGCTTTGGGTCGGCCACCCTTCTGCCAGTTAAGCACTCTCTGTGCTCTCTGTGAGGCAGCCCAGTTAACTAGCTGGTTCCCCCAAGGTGGTATTTGGTGGACTCCTATTTTGGTTTGTTCTCCTGGGACCTCAAGAGGAAGGAGTAGACGTTGGTTATATTCACCCAGGGAAGGAATTTGGCAACACCTGGGTTGAATCCCCAACACCAGATAAACCAGATCTGGTTGTGTGTGCCTGTCATGCTAGCAGTGGAGACAGGGGTGGAGGGATGGCACACGGACCGACGGACTCAACACAGATGGACATGGGACGACGACAGAAGGATCAGAAGCTTTAGGTCACGCTCAGTTATTAACAAATATGAGGCCTGGGTTTATGTTTGTTTGTTTGAGTGTTTTGGTTTGGTGTTTGGTTTTTTGAGACAGGGTTTCTCTGTGTAGCCCTGGCTGTCCTGGAACTCACTCTGTAGACCAGGCTAGCCTCAAACTCAAAGAGATACACCTACCTCTGCCTCCCAAGTGCTGAGATTAAGGGTGTGGGCCACCACCAGCGCCAGCACCCCTCCCCTCGTTTTTTTTAAAGTTTCGACAGTAGCACCCTAGCAGGGAAAGGAGGGGTGCAGCACGAGGGAACCAACAGGGAGGCTGATGTGAATCCCGGAGGGGAAAATTGCTAGGAGCTTTAGGTGCTAGAGACCAGTGGGAAAGCATGGCGGCCGAGGGATGTGTGGAAGAGAAACACTGACGGCTTCACCCCGCCCGCTCCCCAGGGTATGTCCAGGGTTGCCGCGCCCTCATGATCACTGCCATCCTCCTGGGCTTCCTGGGCCTCTTTCTGGGCATGGTGGGGCTGCGCTGCACCAACGTGGGAAACATCGATCTCTCCGTGAAGGTCAAGATGCTGGCCATTGCAGGAACCTTCCACATCCTTGCTGGTAATGAGGGAGTAGGGGGTGCATGGGTTAGGGAGGCCCTCGCCACAGCCCCCCGCGGCTTCTCTTGTCCTCCTCTCCTGCTCTCAAGTGTATCTCACCTTCTCCTCCTCGCAGACCCCTGCTGTCTCTTGTCCATCTCTCCCTGTTCCCTACCCTGTCTGTACTCAGCAAATCTCTAGACCACAACTTAGTGTCCAAGAGTAGGGTTGCCCCGCACACAACTGAGCCATATCCCTGCCAGGCCTGAGAGGCTATGTCCTCCAAAACTTACGGGGGATCAGAGTCAGGGTGTACACACACACACACACTCACAGTAACAACGCTATAGATGGCCTATACTTTACTGTCCAGCTTGTTACATTTCTGCACACGTTCTTCATAATAAACCATGTAGAACTGGTAAGCGAAGAAATGGATTTTGTGGTGACCCAAGATTGGTCCAGGTATCCTCAGGGTGGATGGGAACAACCAACTTCTGAAAGTGAGCACCTATACTCACACACATACCCCCACACACCAATAATAGTAAAACAATAATATTGATAATAGTCATTTTTAAAAATCCAGACAGGATGGGTATTTCCCATTTTCTAGATCTGAAGGTTTGGAAAGGTCCCTCAGCCAGCGTGACAAGTGACGGGTGATAACCCACAGGGATGTCTGTCGGGGCAGGAAAGACTTTCTTGACAGCCAGGCTTTCAAGACAGGGGTCGTGATCATTTTCTCTGCCAGTTAAAGACTTAAGAGGCAGGGAAAATCTCAAGCTGGCTAGGTGGCAGAGAGAAACTTTGAACACCGCAGATGAATCAGCAGGTGAGAAAAGGCATTTATCGGGGATGAGGAGACACACAGAAACACTCAGCAAGGCAGAGGGGAAACTGAGAAGCCAAAAGTCCAGGATCTTTTGAAGGCGGGACGTTTAAGTCTGAAGAGCCTTTCCTCTTTAGCGTTGGTCAGTGTGAAGACAACATGACTGACTGGCCCGCAGCTGTTGCGTAACATGTCCTGATCCAGCACTGAACCGATGAGCCAGTTCACCCATGGGCAGGAGAAAAAAAAAGCCGACAATGCCCTTGTTTTAAGCTGCCAGGCTTTTGTTCCAAGTCCAGAAGGGAGGGGGAAGCCAGCCATCTTAGAAGTTCACCATCTTCATGACCTAGGCATGGCCACTCTCCTTGTCCCCCAGGGACTCTTTCAAATCCTAGCCCCTCAGTATATTTGAGGACTAGCAGGCATAGAGCCATGTGACCAGCGATGGATGATAACCCACCGGGAGGTCGGCAGGAATTACCTGCTGATTCATCTGCTGTGTTCAAGGTTTCTCTCTGCCACCTGTCCAGCTTGAGATTTTCCCTGCCTCTTAATTCTTTAACTGGCAGAGAAAATGAAGCCAATCATGACCCCTGTCTTGAAAGCCCAGTTGTTCCATCCCCAGCACTGAGTTAACTCTGTGTGGTAGCTCATGAGGTAACAGGATCAGGGTCATGCCAGGCTACGTGGTGAGTTCAAGGACAGCCTGTTAGGAATATTTTCTAATGTGAGCTCTCTGCCAATGCAAAATAATCCCAATCAAGCCAAATCAGACCAGATTAAAAAATATCCGGATTTAATTAGACACCTTTGCTCCTGGGTGGCCCCGAAGGGAACAGGAAGTCGCCAATGCGACCACTGGAGAGGAAAAGGGAAAACCACATGTTTATTTTTTGTGGAGTAGTTTAAATAGCCCGTGGGAATGGTCTTGACCTTTCCTGGGGAGGGGTCAAGGTTCAAGGGGCACAGAGGAGGGGCCTCCAAAGATGGAGGCTGGGTTTTACACAGCCTAGGCTTCATAAGATTATCTTTAAAAATGTAAGATATCCCACTGAGCAGTGGTGACATACACCTTTAATCCCAGCACTTGGGAAGCAGAGGCAGGTGGATCTCAGTGAGTTCGAGGCCAGCCTGGTCTACAGAGCTAGTGCTGGGATGGCCAGGACTGTTACACAGGGAAACCCTATCTTGAAAAACAAAATCAAACAAAGAACAAACAAAAAAAGTAAGATATCCTAGAACTCAAGAGGCCTAAAGGCTGCGTTTGAATGTGTCTGGGCCACAGGCTGTGTCTGGGACAGAGGGAAGGGACTATTTCTCTTGGACATGACGTCCAGTCCCTCAAACTCCTCAGAGCTCTCTTGCTTTGAGAGGTTGTGGCTGTGAGAAGGGCCCAGAGGACCACCCTCCACCCTTTTCTCCAGGTACCTGCGGGATGGTGGCTATCTCCTGGTACGCCGTCAACATCACTACTGACTTCTTCAACCCCTTGTATGTTGGAACCAAGTAAGTGAGAAACCCTGCCCTTGAGGACAACGGGTAGGTTTCGGCCTAGCCCCTCTGGGCTGGCACTTACCTCTTCTGCTCCCTAGGTACGAGCTGGGCCCTGCTCTCTACTTGGGCTGGAGTGCCTCCCTGCTCTCCATTCTGGGTGGCATTTGTCTCTTTTCCACCTGCTGCTGCGCCTCTAAGGAGGAACCAGCCACCAGGTGAGGAGAGGGAAGAGGATGGAGTGAGGATGGCGACATGCTGTGACCACCTGTGACCCTGCCTTCCTCTTATTTCCGCAGGGCCAGGCTTCCCTATAAGGCTTCTACGGTCGTGATACCCAAAACCACTTCGGACGAAAGCAATGTCAGCTTTGGCAAATATGGCAAAAACGCCTACGTGTAGGAGCTCTGGCCTGGTGGACACGGTTTCCTGCCCTCCTCCTCCAGCGGAAAAGTGTCCCCAGGATGCTCGGACCAGGCTCCAGTTAATAACCTCAGGACAGGCCATTTCCAGGCGCCACCCTGTGCCTGGAAGCCATGACCTGCTCTGGGTATACCTGCTCTGGCACTCCAGCCTCCCCCAGGAACAGAAGCTGCGGGGGGCAACTCGCATGGCCTCCTACAGCTGGACCCAAGGGGACAGAGGTGTCTGCAGCTTGTGATGCCATATAAATACATGTATAAATAAATGTATATTGTGATTGTTCAGGGGCTTCAGGGGCCATGAAGTTGCAGCTGATTGAGGGGCTCACTCTCAAACCACAGACTGTCAATACTGTCCACTTTTGAGCTGTCTTGTCCAGTGAGGATCTGAGTTCAAATCCCCAGAACCCATGTAAAAAGCCAGGCAAGGTCACACTCCCATACCCCGCGCTGTTGGGAAGGCTCTCTGAGGCTTACTGGCTTCCAGCCTAGCTCCAGGTTCAATGTGAGACCCTGTCTCAGAGGTCTAAGGTGGAGAATGATAGAGAAAGTGCTGGAAGCCCTCCTCCGACCTGTGCAGGCACACAGACTGTGCACAAACAGCTTGCACAGGTTCTCAACAAAAGGCACTGCCAGTACCCACCTCAGGGAATTATTGCTAGCTGGGATGCCCCCAGCGTCTCTCTCTCTTGACTCTTAACCTGTGTTCTTCCAGCTACATGGAGGAGACATTGATCCAGAACAGGTGTCTGTATGTGTGTGTATGTGCGTGCGAACTAGATTTGGGGTTTAATAAAGATATTTTAAAAGATGCATTATTTACATGTATGTGTGTGTTTCTGTGTACCATGTGCCTGCAGGTACCTGAAGAGACCAACAGAGGGCACCAGATCCCCTGGAACTGGAATTACAGGTGGTAGTGAGCTGACATCTGTGGGTGTTGGGAGCAGAACCTTGATCCTCTGTCAGCTGCTAGGGCTCTTTTTTTTTAAAAAAAAAATATTTATTATGTATATAATATTCTGTCTGTGTGTATGCCTGCAGGCCAGAAGAGGGCACCAGACCCCATTACAGATGGTTGTGAGCCACCATGTGGTTGCTGGGAATTGAACTCAGGACCTTTGGAAGAGCAGGCAATGCTCTTAACCTTTGAACCATCTCTCCAGCCCCAGCTGCTAGGGCTCTTATCCACAGAGTCATCTCTTCAGTCCCTTAATAAAGATATTCTAATATAGATGGAAGCTCAAGTGTCAAGAGAGGACCTCATAAAAGTGATAGCTGCTGGGCAGTGGTTGTGCATGCCTTTATCTCAGCTCTTCGGGGAGGCAGAGGCAGGCGGATCTCAGTGAGTTCGAGGCCAGCTTGGTCTACAGAGTGAGTTCCAGGACAGCCACGACTGTTTCAGAGAGAAACCCTGTGTCAAAACCATACACCCTCTCCAAAAAGATTCGGAGCCCACCTGCCTAGGGATGAAAACACACATTGGGCTGGACCTTCCCTCATCAATGAGCAACTAAGAACTCCCCACTCGCCAATCTGACCCAGTCAGTCCACCACTGAGACTCCTTCAGATAATTTTGGGCTGTGTCAGTTAACAGCAGAAGTGAACCAGAACACCCACGGTTGTTTTGCACCTACCATGTACACAAATACTTACACACACATACACACACATCAAAAGAGGAAGGAAGGAAGGAAGGAAGGAAGGAAGGAAGGAAGGAAGGAAGGAAGGAAGGAAGGAAGGAAGGAAGGAAATGAAGCCACTAGACAGAAGTCTCTAGTCCAGTGGTAGGAAGGAACGGGCTCCTGACTGGTGTCTCCTGCAGCTGAGTGGTGACCAGGCAGGGTCTGCCTCTGGGTTCTGCCAAGCAGCCCTTTCTTTTTCTATAACAAACCTACTCAATTGCATCGGCTCCCCTGCCTGCCTCTTCTTTCCTTTTCCTTTCAGAAAGCCTGGGCCGAGCTGCACAACTGCACACTTAACCGTATTGAACATGACCGTTGGGCTGAACTTCTGTTTCTTCAGTCACTGTGTGGTCACATAACTATAAAAGACAAAAGGCAACTTTAACAAAACAAAACATCCCCCCATTTTTTGAGAGAGTTTCTCTGTGTAGCCCTGGCTGTCCTGGAACTCACTCTGTAGACCAAGCTGGTCTCAAACTCAGATCCACCTGCCTCTGCCTCCTGAGTGCTGGAATTAAAGGCGTGCGCTACCACTGCCTGACTAACGAAAACATTTAGGTACTTTGTGTGTGAGAGAGAGTACACACACGTGTGCCAACCATACATGCAGAAGTCAGAGGACAACTTGTGGGAGTCAGTCCCAGGGATCGAACTCGGGTCCTCAGACTCAGCCACAAATGCCTTTACCCACTATACCTAATCTTACCAAAATTTTAGTGAGAACTTGTCTCAAAGAGCAAACCAAAAAAGAAAAAAAAAAAAACCTCACAAAAACTTTGCTGGATCTCATTAGTAGCTTATTAAGGTCATTTGTTCAACAACTACTTAGGACACAGCAGGGTAATTTCCAGGATTACGTGATTACAGCTTGCAATCCACTTAGAGAAGCAGTGATCTGTAAACGCCATGTCAGTCTCAGCAGCCAGCACCATCAGCAAGGGGACCTCTGACTTCCCGGGAACAGCTCAGTCGTATGCTGTAGTAATTCCACACACACTCCACTTCTGACATCCTAAGGACAATCGTCCCTGCACACTGGGAGCATGGGGATAGGACAAACACCAGCCTGACTGATCCCACTTAGTTAAGTGTCAGACAGAACTGGTTCCCTCTCCTATCATTTTGCAACGCTCCTCAGCCCTCGCTCCACTTGCCCAGGTACCCAGCCCTTGAAGCTAGCTCAAAACTGCAAACACACGAAGGGCTGGTGATAGTGCAGTCTGTAATCACAGCTGCTGGGGAGGCAGAGGCAGGAAGATCAGGAGTTCAAGGCCTGCTGGAGCTAGAGCGAGGTCAGTCTGGACCACCTAGTGAGATCCTGTTTAAACTGCAAAATAAAAAGTGAGCTGGGGTGGGGGAGTGTAGCTCAAGGGTGGAGTGTTTACCCAGAACCCTCCAGGTGAAGCCTGTTAGGTGAGGTTCTGTAGAAGAGCTTGGGCAATATCTTAAACTCCATAAAAAAATAAAAAAAGAGTAAGAGAGAGAGGAAGACAGAGAGAGATGCAAAAGAGGAGGGAACAGGAGTAGAGGGGAGGAAGGGAGGAGAAAGAAGTGAAAATAGGCTCAGAACCATAAAGATTAAAAATATCTCCTTCCAGGGCTGGGCAGTGGTGGCACATGCCTTTAATCCCCAGCACTCAAAAGACAGAGGGAGGTGGGTTTATTTGAGTTTGAGGCTAGCCTGATCTACAAGAGCTAGTTCCAGGACAGCTAGGACTATTACACAAAGAAACCCTGTCTTGAAGAACCAAAAAAAAAAAAAAAAAAAAAGAAAGAAAAGAAAAAACCTCCTTCCAAGCTGGGCATGGTAGCACATGCTTTAAATCCTAGCACTCAGGAGGCAGAGGCAGGCGGATCTCTGAGTCTGAAGCCAACTGGTCTACAGAGTGAGTCCTAGGACAGCCAGGGCCACACAAGAAACCCTGTCTCAAAACAAATAAATCCAAAAACCCCACTTCCTTCCAAACTAAATTCCTAAGAATAACTAAGAAATAGGGCCAGTGAAGATGGTTCAGCCGGCAAAGTTATGTGCTGCCAGGGCTGGCAACTTGAGTCTGACTCCTGGAACCAGCGTGGTGGGTACACACACACACACACACACACACACACACACACACACACACACGCTGTTAAATCTTCAAAAACAAGGGAAAAACTCGAGGCAACCAATAGGAGGTGAAGAAGAGGGGTTGTATCAGGACACTAACTACCAGGGTTGATGCAGCCGGCCTCGCTGGCTGGCTGGGATCCCTCCCTCCTTAGCCCCTCTACAAGTTTCCAGAAGCTATGACCTCTGGTGAAGAGATGCCTGCCCCCAAGAGGAGGAATTTTTTAACTTTTATTGTTTTTATGTATATGCGTTTATTGTTCTAAGCATGTGTTATTGTTTTATGTATGTTTATTGTTTTATGTGCCTTTATTGTTTGTTTATTGTTTTATGTGTTTGTTTTATGTGTTATTGCTTGCTTATTGTTTTTATGTGTTTATTGTTTTATGTATGTGTGTTTTGTCTTCACATATGTCTTTGTACCCCAAGCATGAGCATAAAGCACCCTCAGAAGGAGGTGTCAGATCCCCTAAAACTGGAGTTATAGATTGTAGTGTGGGTGCTGGGAATCGAATCTGGGTTCTCTAGAGGAGTAACCAGTACACTTAACCACTGAGCCATCTCTCTAGCCCAGCAGGAAATTTTTTTCCAAAGGTACTCAAGTGGTTGTTGTTTCTTGGGGTCCATCTGTAGCAGGCTATATAGTCCTCAGGCTTTGCAGCCAACAGACATGGGCAAGGGAGATTGCCGGGTGGGTAAGGCGGTGGTACCCTTGAAAGCCTGATGACTCACGGTTGGTCCTTAGCCCCAACACGTGCCATGGCTCCTATCTGCAATCCTAGCACCTCTACAGCAAGATGGCATGTAGGACGCTCACTTGGAAGCTCATGGAACAGCTAGCTTGAAGCCCACTGAGGGGAGACACAGTAAAAATCTTGTCTCAACAAGGGAGAAGGAGGGGCTGGAGAGATGGCTCAGTGGTTAAGAGCATTGCCTGCTCTTCCAAAGGTCCTGAGTTCAATTCCCAGCAACCACATGGTGGCTCACAACCATCTGTAATGAGGTCCGGTGCCCTCTTCTGGCCTGAAGACATACACACAGACAGAATATTGTATACATAATAAATAAATAAATATTTAAAAAAAAAAAAAAAAAAAAAAACAAGGGAGAAGGAGAACCGAGTCCCTCAAACTAAAGCAGTTGCTACTAAAGGCAGAGATGAGTTAAGCGTAGCTGGAGATGGGACATAAACCCCACAACACAGAGGGCAGACAACGGAAGGCCAGACGAGAGAAGACAGTACACATGCAGGAGCGACAGTCACCTCCAAACACCTCAGAAAAAGCCGGCAGGTTCTTTTAGCTGGGCACTTTTTAATATTTACACCTATTATAACTCTGTGGGTTAGATCAATCCCACACAGTCCCTGGGGTCCGTGTGGTCTCCGTTGGTTGGCAGGACACAGCTTCGCTGGGTGAATGGATGGTTCTTCTCTCTACCCTTTGAGGATGAGCTGGGGGAAGGGTTGGGGGTACTTCCTCTCCTGATGCAGGTTTACACGGTCCACTTCAGACACCTGCAGAGAGAAAAGAAGCCCGTTGGAGGCGGAGAGAGGTCCTGGATGCTGTGTGGAATGGCGCTAGGGCATGGTTAGAGTCGGGCTCACCTGGTCTCCTGGTGGGTGCCCAGGCAGCGCACTGTGCAGTACCGGGCACCACAGCTTACACAGGTATACGGGGATGGGAAGCCACATACAGCACAGAAGGGGCGCTGGGGTCGGGATGGGGGACCTGCACAGGCTGTCAAATAGTTGGGACCCTCAGACGCACTCAGGTTCTGCAGAGACATGAAGGGACAGGCATCTTGAGTGCTCTCATCTGCCATGCAGCTGATGTCCACCTAGGACCCTTTGCTTTCTAGGGAACCACCACCACCACCAGGCCAAGGACTCTCTCACCTGCTCCTCCAGCAAAGCCTGGAAGTTTTTCCGGAAGCGAAGCTTGAAATGGTCACCTCGAGTTTTCTTCTTTTTCTTTCCTGGGGGAACCAAGGACAGGGAGCTGCTACACAGCTGCTGTGACACTTGGGGTCTGCCTGTACCCTGACATCTCCAATCCTGGTAGCCCAGACTGGCCATGAACTCACTATGTAGACAAGGATGACCTTGGACTGGTCCTCCTGCTTCCACTTCTCACATGCTGAAACCACAGGCGTTTCGCTGTTTTGACACAAGGTCTCATTACATACCCCAAGCTGACGTCAAACTCACGATACAGACCAGGTTAACCTTAGACTCGTGGCAATTCTCCTGCCTCAGTTTTTTCTGTGTGTTGGTGTACACACCATCATATCTGGTGCTCCATCTTTTTTACTCCACATGAAGACACGCAGGCACAGAGAGGGGAAGACAGTTGCTCCCAGCACAGGAACTAGTCATTGGCAAAGACAGGACTGGTTCCCAGCCACCCTCTGCTGGACCCGTCCCACATGGGCCTCCACAGCCTTGACTTCTTTTCTTTCCCAATGACAGGGATAGTTTTTTTGTTTGTTTATGAGACAGGATTTCTCCATGCAGCCCTGGCTGTCCTGGAACTAGTTCTGTAGACCAGGGTGGCTTTGAACTCAGAGTTCTGCCTGCTTTTGCCTCTCAAGTTTTGGGATTTAAGGTGTGCACCACTACCACCCGGCCAACAGGGATACTTTTATTTATTATGTATGTATGTATGTATGTATGTATGTATGTATGTATGTATTTCAAGACAGGATTTCTCTGTAGCTTTGGAGCCTGTCCTGGAACTCACTTTTGTAGACCAAGATGGCCTTGAACTCACAGAGATCTGCCTGCCTCTGCCTCCTGAGTGCTGGGATTAAAGTCATGCACCACCACTGCTGGCTTGGATACTTTTATATTCTGTATTAAAAAGACATACTTGGGGCTGGAGAGATGGCTCAGAGGTTAAGAGCACTGACTGCTCTTCCAGAGGTCCTGAGTTCAATTCCCAGCAACCACATGGTGGTCATCTATAATGAGATCTGGTGCCCTCTTCTGGCATGCAAACATACATAGAAGGAATGCTGTATATATAATAAATAAATAAATCTTTTATTAAAAAAAAAAAAAGACATACTTGAAGCCAGGTGGTGGTGGCGAATGCCTTTAATCCCAGCATTCAGGAGGCAGAGGCAGGTGGATCTCTGTGAGTTCGAGGCCAGCCTGGTCTACAAGAGCTAGTTCTAGAACAGGCTCCAAAACTACAGAGAACTCTGTCTTGAAAAAAAAAGCAAAAAAAGCAAAAAAAGCAAAAAAAAAAAAAAGAGACACACTTGAGCCAGCAAGATGGCTCCGTGGGTAAAGAGCTTCCGCCAAGTCTGACAGCCGAGTACAATCCCCAGGACTCACATTACAAAAGAGGGAACCCAACTCCTGAAAAGTGTCCTGACATCCACCCACATTCCATGCCACGGCATGCATGTGTGCACATATGTGCACAAATAAAGCAACAGAAATTGTTTAAATTTTAAAAATCTCTCTGAGCAGTAGTGGCATACAACTTTGATCCCAGGACCTGAGAGGCAGAGGCAGGAGGATCTCTGTGAGTTCAAGGCCTATCTGGCCTATATAGAGAGACCCTTTCTCAAAATATAGACTGTAGTTGGCTGTTTTACTCTTTTGCTCTTTAGCTCTTGTGGGGGGCCCACCACACAGCTCCCAAATAATCATATACACGGAGGCTTATTCTTACTTATAAATGCCAAGTCTTAGCTTGGCTTGTTTCTAGCCAGCTTTTCTTAAATTATCCTGTCTACCTTTTGCCTCTGGGCTTTTATCTTTCCCTATTTCTATATATCTTTCTTTACTTCTTACTTTGTTGCTTGCTGTGCAGCTGGGTGGCTGCCCCTGGAGTCTTCCTCTCCTCCTTCCGCACTCCTTGATCTCTCTTGTTTCCTCAACCCTCTTATTCCCCTTCTGTTTATTCTCTCTGCCTGCCAGCCCCGCCCATCCTTTCTCCTGCCTTGCTATTGGCCGTTCAGCTCAGCTCTTCATTAGACCAATCAGGTATTTTAGACAGGCAAAGTAACACAGCTTCACAGAGTAAAGCAAATGCAACATAAAAGAATACAACACATCTTTGCATCATTAAACATATATTCCACAGTATAAACAAATGTAACACATCTTAGAATAATAGTCCACACAGACATACAAAATCCTCCCGCAATAGGAAGAGCAGAGAAAGAACAGGCATGTACATTTATCACAAGCTTAGCGCACACAGCTGTTGATGGTTTTTTTGTTGAGTTAATTCCACCCCCCCAGTCCAGGCGTCCTTGGAGGACAAAGGTAACGCCAGCAGACACTAAGTTACTCAGTGGTTCAAAGTGCATTAGCCCACCAGCTCAGACATCCACAAAATGAGGGACAAGATCAAGGGATGACAATGAGAGACACAGTCACCACAAGTCTCAGAAACGTGACACAGAGGGGAAAGACTGGAAGTCAGTCAATCCAGAATGACTGACAGCCTTTTGTCTGTGTATAACCTGCTGACTGAAGATGTATTGTCTTCTCAGATTGTCAACTCTCTGAATAAATTGAAGTTCTGAAGAACCAGGGGCTGGCAAGATTGCTCAGCAGGAGCTGGAGAGATGGCTCAGTGATTAAGAGCACTCACTGTTTGCTCTTCCAGAGGTCCTGAGTTCAATTCCCAGCAACCACATGGTGGCTCCAAACCATCTGTAAAGAGATCTGGCGCCCTCCTCTGGCATGTGGGTATAAATGGAGGCAGAAAGTTGTATACATCATAAATAAATCTTTAAAAAAAAAAAATCAGCAGCTAAGGGCACCTGCAGCCAAACCCAGCAACCTGAGTGACTTAGTTCAAACGCTGCTATAGGGTGGAAGGCAAGAACCATAAGTTTCTGTCTGACCTCCACATGCATGTGCAAAACTACACAGACACACACATGCATAAATACACACGCACACTAAAGAAATGAAAAAATACAATAAAGATTCAATTCCCATCTCTGCTCCATGGCATCTGTGGTAACAGGTTGCCAGGAACTTCGCGACACCATCTCATCCTCTCTCCCACAACGCCCACCACACCTGTGTCTGCATCGTCGTCAAACTGAGGCAGCCTCTTGCCCAGCTGGGGGAGGCCTGCGTGGGGGTCATCCTGGAAATTGTCGTTCTCCAAAGCCTCGAGCTGTCGATTGATCCGCCGCTGCCGGGCTGCCCGGTCCAGCACCCGCCGCTGTCCAGGGTCCTGGGAGCGAACTGGATGGGACAAACAAGAGTTATGTAAGACAAGAAAGGAAGGCAGCTGGGCTGGCAGGACAGAGAGCCACAGTCTCCCGGCCTCGCCCCATCACTATGCTGCGGGAAGTTCCCAGTTCTTGACCCTGCTTCCTTTCAGCTGGGGGAGCCGACTTCAGCCTTTCATGCTCTTCGTCCTCAGTACCAGCAGTAACTAGGGACACAATGAATTGCAGCTAGAGAGATGGTGCAGGGGTTAAGAGCACTTTCTGCTCTTGCAGAGTTAGAGTCCAGTTTCCCAGCACACAGGACTATCAACCACCAGGGTGATTCACAACCATCTGTAACTCCAGCTCCAGGTCCTCCGTGGGCACAAACCCCTAGCCTTTATCTAGCATTCCATTCGCACATAGCAACACACACACACACACACACACACACACATATAAATTTTAAAAAATAAGGGAGTGTATGTAGAGGATTGACACTATGTTGACCTCTGGCTTCCCTACTCAACACACCTGTGACTCTGCAGGGCCAAATCCAGGGTATGTTTCTAGAATGTTCCTTCAGCCTGAGTTGCATTTCTATGCCCTGTGACTGCTCTGAATACTTTCCTTAAACTAAGAGTCTCTGTTCCTTGGCGTGACTTCCAACTGTCCTCCTGTCGCAGCCGGTGTGCTTTCCAGTCCCGCATCTTGGCCCCCCTCTTCAGGCCACCTCTGCTTGCCCTTCTTCTATTAATAACCCCACCCCCCCAACCTTCAGTAGGGTCTCAGGAGGCCCAGACTGGCCTGGAACTTACTACGTAGCTGGGCAGGACTCTGAATGACTTCTTGTGCACCACCACGCCTGTGGTTTATGTGGTGCTGGGGAATGAAACAGAGCTTTGTGCCTGCCAGACAAGCCCTCTACCAGCTGAGCCAAATCCCTAGCCTCTTTCTCTAGCATTTCATACTTCAAAAAGTTCATTTATTTTATGTGTTTCTGTGCGCATGTGGATACCACAGTACACGGGTGGAGGACAGAGGACAATTTGTGGAATTTTTTTTCTCCCATCATGTGGGTCCTAGGGACTGACTTCGACTCAGGCTTGGCAGCAAACACCCTTACCTACTGGGTCACCTGGGCAGCCCATTCCTGGTGCTTCTAACGCAAAGAAAGAGCTGTGTTCCACATAACATGATAGTCTCAAGCCAGAACCCTCTCAAACCACAGACCTGGTTACGAGACATCGAGAGGCTGAGGCAGGACCAGCCTAACTACATAGGCAGCCTAGGGTACAAGTGAAACTTGTCTCGATAAATAAAGAACTTGGAGAGTGGCGTGCGTGGTGGTGGGGAACCTAAAGCCAAGGCCTTTGATTTCCTAAGCGTCTCCGTCCACTCCATCCAGAAGCTGGGGTGGGTACAAATGCTCATTGCACCCAGGCTTTGTCATGACAAGGCTCTCCTCTCCATCTCTGGCGTCTAGCTTACGGCAAACATTCACCAAAACATTCACCAAACACGAATGAATGGTTGCGGGGCTTCCCCAACGCCGGGCGAGAGGGCCTGCAAGGGGATTTGACAGGAATAACCGGACGGGGTAATGTTAAGATGGATTCGAACTTGAGATGCAGAAAAGGGCGAACCTCTAAAGGCTCACGTACCCGAGGGTTTCTTCTCCACCATTTGCGCAAGTTGTTGGAAGAGCCTACTGCGCACGCGTATTAACCACCCACTCTCAGCCCAAGCGCATCCCTTCCGGTGGCGTGCACAGGGCGCGTGCGCAGTCAAGTCCCTCCTACTTGAAGTCAGGCCGTGATGTTCCCTTGGAGACCAGAAAGCTTTTCCGCCATCTTTGATAGGGGCAAACCTACTTCCGGTCGCGGTGTGGTTGTTTAAAAAAAAAAAAAAAAAACAAAACCTAGGAGCTCCTGACCCCCCCGCCAAGGGTCACTTTTAAAACATGGTGCGGGAGGTCTGCGGGGTCCCGGGGCGTGTCCCCGGGCAGCGGGGAGGCGTGGTGGGCAGGTTCGGGGCTTTGTGGAACCCCCGCCCGCAGCGATGTCCGCGCGATCCCGCCTCTCCGGGCCCGTCGTCCCCGCCGCGCGCCCTCGCAGGCCTCGCCGTCAAGTCCTCCTCCGGGTCCGGACTGCGGCCAAGATCCGCCCCCGCGTCCCCTGGACCCTCCCCGGGGGACTCGGTTCCCCGGCTCCTCCCCACCCCCAGCCCGCGCCCACGGGACAAGCCTTGCCTTGTCTCGCCGTCTGCATCTCGGGTTTTCGGTGGCCTCGGGTTACGCCTTTTTTCCAGGGCGGAGTCCCAAGCCCAGCTCCTCCTCACAGCGGGCTCGGCTTCCCTTTTCCCAGAACCTTCTCCGAGAGTCGGAATCCAGGCGCTGAGCTTAGCCCCGTGGCGGGCCCGGGTGTCGCCTGAGGGTGCTGCTGACCATGGCTGCTTCGGGCCCGGAACCCCGGTTTTTGCTCCTGCTGCTGTTGCTGCTGCCGCCGCTGCCCCCTGTGACTTCTGCCTCCGATCGACCCCGGGGCTCGAACCCTGTCAACCCAGGTGAGAACCCGAGAGGCCGAGGGGGCAGAGACAACACGTCTGCCAGCCCGGGAGGGAGTGCCCATTCTTGCCACGCTGAACTAGGGGCTTCCAGTCTCCCCAGACAGACAGGAACACCCCAGCCCCCATTCCTGTTTCTCGACTCTTCTGGAGACCAAATGTCCCTGAGCAGGAATTAAGGAGGGAACGGGAGAGAACTTAAGTGAAATAACAGGGAGATGGAGGGGATACACAGGGATAAACACGTGGGTCCTAAGTGCTAATTCCTTGGCTGTGTCAGACAAATTGCTGGTGATCACTGTGGCTACAGCAGAGACAGAGGGATACCGGCGTTTTCTGCAGTCTGCGGAGTTCTTTAACTACACTGTACGGGTGAGTGGAGGACTCATGGGAGAAGTTCAGTCAGGAGTGGGCTGGGAGCTGGTCGTGTTGCCTCACCTTGATCTGTGGGGGTGGGTTCTCTCCTGCAGACCCTGGGCCTGGGACACGAGTGGCGAGGGGGTGATGTCGCTCGAACAGTTGGTGGAGGCCAGAAGGTCAGGTGGCTAAAGAAGGAAATGGAGAAGTACGCGGATCGGGAAGACATGATCATCATGTTTGTAGACAGGTAAAGAGGGTCTGTCTGGGTGGAGAGAGAGAGGGAAAACGGAGGAGCAGAGAGAAAAAGAGACCCTTTTCCTCGTCCAGCTACGATGTGATTCTGGCCAGCAGCCCGACAGAGCTGCTGAAGAAGTTTGTCCAGAGTAGCAGTCATCTGCTGTTCTCTGCCGAGAGCTTCTGCTGGCCCGAGTGGGGGCTGGCCGAGCAGTACCCTGAGGTGGGCACGGGCAAGCGCTTCCTCAACTCTGGTGGTGAGTGCCAAAGTGCCCTCAGCGGCGAGGCATTGCATGCTTCTGGTTCTTGAGGGTTGGAGAGAGAGTGGGATCCTGGGATCCTTGGGGGTCTACTTCTCTTCTGTCCCCCAGGATTCATTGGCTTCGCCCCGACTGTCCATCAAATTGTCCGTCAGTGGAAATACAAAGATGATGATGACGATCAGCTGTTCTACACGCGCCTGTACCTGGACCCGGGGCTGCGGGTACGGAGACTCCGGACAGGGGCATCCCCTGACTGAATGGGAGGGAAGACATGAGGGGAGTTGCAGAAAGACACGGTGTCACTTGTCCCCTCTTCGTTCACTGCTCCATCTCGTGCCATCTAGGAGAAGCTCAAACTTAATCTGGACCATAAGTCCCGGATCTTCCAGAACCTCAATGGAGCCTTAGGTGAGGAAGAAGATGGTTCGAAGTAGGTGATGAGGGACAGGTTCCTGCCAGGACTGGGCTGGTCTACGGACGACCAGTGTGCCAACCTATCCAACACCTAAGTGTATTATGTTGTGTTAGCAATAGTGAGACTGCGAGAGAGGCCCTGCCGCAGAATGCTGAAGGTTTGCCAGAGAGGGGCTGGGTGTGGCTCAGTGGTAGAGCCCCTGCCTAGAATCCCCCAGTGAGGGGCTGGGTGTGGCTCAGTGGTAGAGCCCCTGCCTAGAATCCCCCAGTGAGGGGCTGGGGTGTGGCTCAGTGGTAGAGCCCCTGCCTAGAATCCCCCAGTGAGGGGCTGGGGTGTGGCTCAGTGGTAGAGCCCCTGCCTAGAATCCCCCAGTGAGGGGCTGGGGTGTGGCTCAGTGGTAGAGCCCCTGCCTAGAATCCCCCAGTGAGGGGCTGGGGTGTGGCTCAGTGGTAGAGCCCCTGCCTAGAATCCCCCAGTGAGGGGCTGGGGTGTGGCTCAGTGGTAGAGCCCCTGCCTAGAATCCCCCAGTGAGGGGCTGGGGTGTGGCTCAGTGGTAGAGCCCCTGCCTAGAATCCCCAGTGAGGGACTGGGGAGCGAGGAACTCAAGGCTAGAAGGTGTGCCTAGCATACAGAAACCCTAGGTTCAGTCCCCAGCACCACCCACATATCTATCTAGCAGACATACGCTAAGGTCCCCAGTCAGGGACTCTACTACCGCTGTGATTTCATTAACACAGAGCTTCTGCAAAGGGAGTGTTCCCTGACTTCCCACCTTGGAAGACCCTTTGGCAGGTGAGAAAACTGACTCCCTTAGGGACTAGTGAGTCACCCCAGGTCAGGTAGAGTGACCTCTCTAAGGCGGCAGCAAGCCTGGACAGACTGGCAAGGCAAGGATGGTGTGAGTTCCCTGGTCTCAGAGGCAGGAGGACCTCGAGTTGCAGTCCATCCTGGGCTACATAGCGGGACCCTATCAAAGGAAAGAAAAGACTCACAGAAAAACTCCAAAAACTATTGTTTTTCTCATGTGTTTGTTTTGGAGTGGAGCACTCATGCCCCGGTGCGGAGTCAGAGGAGCTCCTGAGACTGCTCTTTACTCCGTGTGGTTTCGGGCGCCAGGCTTGGTGCCCATTGCCTTTATCCGTTGAGCCACCCCACCAGTCCCAGTTGGACACACTGTATGATGATTTAAAAGAATAAAATAAGCTGAGCAGTGGTGGCGCACACCTTTAACTCCAGCACTCGGGAGGCAGAGAGAGGCGGATCTCTGTGAGTTCGAGGCCAGCCTGCTCTACAGAGTGAGTTCCAGGACAGGCTCCAAAACTACAGAGAAACCCTTTCTCAAAAAAACCAAAGTAAAGCCAGGCGGTGGTGGCGCACACCTTTAACCCCAGCACTCGGGAGGCAGAGAGAGGCGGATCTCTGTGAGTTCGAGGCCAGCCTGCTCTACAGAGTGAGTTCCAGGACAGGCTCCAAAACTACAGAGAAACCCTTTCTCAAAAAAACCAAAGTAAAGCCAGGCAGTGGTGGCGCATGCCTTTAATCCCAGCACTCGGGAGGCAGAGGCAGGCGGATCTCTATGAGTTCGAGGCCAGCCTGGTCTACAAAGGGAGTTCCAGGACAGGCTCCAAAGCTACAGAGAAACCCTGTCTCGAAAAACCAAAAAAAAAGTAAATAAATATAATAATAATGTTTTTATAAGGAAATCCCAGCCCAACAACAGCAACAAGAGAAAGCACTGCCCTGATTGAGCTGTAGTCCAGACCATTGGGCCCCCACACTGTTCTGTCCACTAGAGGAGTTGGGACCCTGTTGCTCTGTGGTTCCCAGATAAAGGAACTCCTGAAAACCTCCTTTCCTCCCCCAGATGAAGTGGTCTTAAAGTTCGACCAGAATCGTGTGCGCATCCGAAACGTGGCGTACGACACTCTCCCTGTTGTGGTCCATGGAAACGGTCCCACCAAGGTGCCTCTGGGGGTCCTCAGCCCCTGCTTGTCTCGAGCCCTGGGTACCCCATCCCTCCTGGACCATCTGGTCCTCCCCAGTCCCAGTAGAAGAGGTGCTGGGACAGCCGCCTCTCTTCACCCTGTGCTGAGCCCAGCTTGCCTTTCATGTGTCCCCAGACATGTACACCTCAGCTACCTTCCCTCTGTCTCAACAGCTCCAGCTCAACTACCTGGGGAACTATGTCCCCAATGGCTGGACTCCCCAGGGAGGCTGTGGATTCTGCAACCAGAACCAGAGGACACTCCCGGGGGGGCAGGTGAGGAGAGAGATGAGAAGTAGGGGACGACAAGCTGGGCAGCCCCACTTGCCGGGCTCCTGGGCGTCCTGATCTGGCAGCGTGGTCAGTGGCTGGTGAGGGCTGTGGGGCAGAGAGAGGCCCGGGCTTCTGTGAGCTTTGTCCTGTGGTGTCCTCAGCCTCCCCCCCGGGTGCTTCTGGCCGTGTTTGTGGAGCAGCCTACCCCCTTCCTGCCTCGATTCCTGCAGCGCCTGCTGCTCCTGGATTACCCCCCAGACAGGATCTCTCTCTTCCTTCATAACAACGTGAGACATGGGACCTCCCTACCCCCATCCGTCCTGCCCTGATTGCATCTCTGGGTACCACCTCTCTGCCCAAGCTGTCAGTCCATCCTCCTCCCTGTCCCATGTTTAGGAGGTATACCATGAGCCTCACATTGCAGACGCCTGGCCGCAGCTCCAGGACCACTTCTCAGCTACGAAGCTAGTAGGGCCAGAGGAAGCCCTGAGCCCCGGCGAGGCCAGGGACATGGCCATGTGAGTGAATCTCCCTCATCTGCCACAGACGGTGGAGCCCCTGGGGAAGGAGACACGCACTGACTCTTGTCTTCCTCTCAGAGCTGGGAGAGCCCACTTGTCCCACCGTTCCCGTTGCCTTGCCCACACGTCCCATTTGAACTCCTGTCTCCGTTTGTGGGTCTTCCCCTCCAGGGATAACTGTCGGCAGGACCCTGAGTGTGAGTTCTACTTCAGCCTGGATGCTGATGCTGTCCTTACCAACCCGGAGACCCTACGCATCTTGATTGAACAAAACAGGTGACCAGCCAACCCTATGCATCCATGAAGCCCCAGGAGGGCCTAGGAGCTCCACCCCTCCCCTGGGTGAGACGTAGCCCTGTCCCCTCTTGCTCACTCCCCTCTGCCCAGCCTTCACCTCTGTCTTATCCAGGAAGGTAATAGCCCCCATGCTTTCCCGCCATGGCAAGCTCTGGTCCAACTTCTGGGGTGCCCTGAGCCCCGATGAGTACTATGCCCGCTCCGAAGACTACGTGGAACTGGTGCAGCGGAAGCGAGTGTGAGTCCTACCCGTGTGTACCATGCAGGGACCAGAGCCTTTCCTGGATCCCCACTTAGTAGCATCTTGTGTGGTCATTAGACAGGCCACAGCTGTGGGTAGGGACCGGCAATGGATTGGGTGGTGACTTCCCATCAGTGCTGTTATGTTCTGGGGTACCCTGAGGGACGGAGCTTTTACAGTTAATAAAATATAATCTGAGGGGTTGTCTGCTTGGCTAACGATACTCGGTGTCTGCAGGGGCGTGTGGAATGTGCCCTACATATCCCAGGCATATGTGATCCGTGGGGAGACCCTGAGGACAGAGCTGCCCCAGAAGGAGGTGTTCTCAGGCAGTGACACTGACCCAGATATGGCTTTCTGCAAGAGCCTACGGGATAAGGTGAGTGGGGTGGTTGGCATGGGTTGCCAAGTCTGGGGACTTGATGCTGTGCCGACAGCTTCCTGTGGTCCTCCTCACACATGCCCACCCTTTACCCCACTCCAGGGCATCTTCCTCCACCTCAGCAACCAGCATGAGTTTGGCCGTCTGCTGGCCACTTCTCGCTATGACACTGACCACTTACACCCAGACCTCTGGCAGATCTTTGACAACCCTGTGGTGAGAAGGGCCACCTCCGTTGCCCACCTCGGGGAGTGGGTAGCCCAATGGGGAGAGTATAGAAGGTGCCACTCAAATGCCACAACCCCTCTTGCAGGACTGGAAAGAACAGTACATTCATGAGAACTACAGCCGGGCCCTGGATGGGGAGGGGCTGGTGGAGCAGGTAAGCTGCCCCAGAACCACGCCTATGTGACGCGCCCACCGCTGGGACTGGTGGGTTCCAAGCTGAACTCCCAAAGACTGAGGGTTTGCTGTTTGGACAGGAGGGAGGCTGATAGCCACACTGAGTATAACACTGTAATCCTAGCGGTCTGGAAGCTGATGCAGAAGGATGGAAAGTTCCAGGCTAGCCTGGACTGCGTAGTGAGTGTCATACCGTCAGGTGGCTAGACCAAGTCTCAGTAAAACAGATGGGGCAGAGGAGACGACTCTGTGGTTAAGCGCTTAACACGTGAGCATGAGGACCTAGTTCAGCTCTCCAGAACCCAAGTAAATGCTGCATGTGTGGTAGCCTGTCTAATTCCAGCATTAAAAGGCAAAGACTCAGGATCCTCAGCAAGCTGACTGGCCAGACTGGCTGCATCAGTAAGCTCTGGTTGAAAAGTTGAGCAGTTCCTCATGGCAAACTCAGAACCTCACATACACACATTTGAGTATGCACGCCTCTACACAGGTGTGCCCACGCTCACATGAAGACAAACAGAGGTGTGGCGCTTGCCTGTAATCCCAGAATTCAGGCAGTGGAAGGAAGAAGCTAGGAGGGTTAGGAGTTGAAGGCCAGCCTCAGACACATCCTGGATTACGTAGTAAGACCTTGTCTAAAACTAAGAGAAATAAAGGGGCTGGGGATGTAGCTCACTCGGTAGAGGACTTGCCTGGCATTCACAGAGCCCTAGGTTCTGTCTTCAATACCATATAAACCGAGCACGGTGTTGCAGCCTATGAGCTCAGCACTTAGGAGGACCAGAAGTTCAAGGCCAGCCTTGGCTACACAATGAATTTGAGACTAGCCTGGGCTACATAAGACCCTGTCTCCAAAAAAATGGGGGTGGGGGCAGAGCAGGATCATTGTCCTAGATACTGGGGCTCTAGGCACCCTATTTCTGCCCTTCTCTGACCACTGGAAGCTGATGCAGAAGGATGGAGGCCTCTTCGCTGACTACACCCCAGCAGCTGCCTAGAGGGCTCAGGTTGCCCTTCCATAGATCCTCTCCTGTATGTCTCCCTCCCCTGTCCTGTCTCCTGTCCCACCCCTTGTCCCTCACCCTTGAGTTTCACCGTGCTGTGTCCCCAGCCCTGCCCAGATGTGTACTGGTTCCCACTGCTGACGGAGCAGATGTGTGACGAGCTGGTGGAGGAGATGGAGCACTACGGCCAGTGGTCTGGAGGCCGGCACGAGGTGAGGGCGGAGGTTCCCAAGGGGACAGTGGGCTTGGGGTGTGGAGGGAATCCCAAGGGTGGGGCTCATTCAGGGCGTGGCAGTCACTTGTCTCATTGCTGTGACAAAGTATCTGACCAAAGCAACTCGAAGGAAGGGCTCGCAGTCTGTGGGTTCAGCTCATCACGGCGGGGAGGAAAGGCGGCAGGAGCCTGACACAGCTGGTCACATGGTATATGCAGTCGGAAGCAGAGAGAGATGGGTGCTGGTGCTCAGCTGCTGTTCTCAGGACCTTGGCACGTGGGATGGGGCTGCCCACAGTGGTCAGGTTTTCCCGTCTCTGTTAATGTAGTCCGAATGAGGCCCATCAAGTTGACAGTCCAGGTTAGGTCTTACACAGAGGGTGCTTATTTCATGGGCTATGGCTGTTAGATAGCATGGCCAGATAACATGGGAAGGCCAGAGCGATTCATAGGAGAGCTGACAACACCAGAGACTGAAAGCTCCAGCACAGTGACTCTGGCTGGCAGTGGTGCCTTAGCTTTTAGTCCTAGCCCTTGGAGACAGAGGCAAGCGGATCTCTTGAGTAGTTAGAAGCCAGCCTGGTCTACAGAGCGAGTTCCAGGACAGCCAGGAATACACAGAGAACTCTATCTCGAAAAACAAACAAAAAGACTAGGAACCAGCAAGAAGAGGCTGATACTGTCCCTGAGGAAGAATGGGCCAGCCCAGATGTGAGTAGCTCAGTGTCTGTTGTCCACAGGATTCCAGGTTGGCTGGAGGATACGAGAATGTGCCCACCGTGGATATCCACATGAAGCAGGTGGGGTACGAAGACCAGTGGCTTCAGCTGCTGAGGACATATGTGGGGCCCATGACCGAGTACCTGTTCCCTGGCTATCATACCAAGGTAGGATATCCAACCTCTGTACCCCAGTCTTGGAAGGCTCCACATGGAACCCCCTCTCAGTCCCTGTAGCAACTCAGGCTCCATAGACTTGGGGCTTGGGATTGAGGTGGCTTGGGAAGAAGCCAGGTCTCCTACTTGGGCTGCTCTGTCATTAGAAGAGTCCCTGGCCAGGCATGCTGCCACCTGTAACCTCAGCACTTGAGAAACTGAGGCTCAAAAATAATAATAATGATAACAATAATAATAATGTTTCATCAATAAAATACACTTAAAAAAGAGAGAGAGAGACTGAGGCTCGAAGAACAAGGGTTTGAGGAGACCATGGGCTGCTCAGTGAAACCCTGTCTCAAAACAGAAAGGAAGGGCTGGGGATGTGGGTCAGTCGATGCTTGCCCAGCGTGCACAGAGCCCTGGCTTTGTCTCCAGCACTGTGTAAAATGGTGTAGGACAATAATACAGGACTGTTATCCCAGCACTCAAGAGGGAGAAGCAGGAGGATCAGAAGTTCAGGGTCATCTGTAGTCACACAGTGAGTTCAAGGCCGGCCTGGGCTACATGACCTTGTCTCAAAAACCAGGAGAAATGGGGCTGGGGAAGATGGCTCGGTCAGTAAAGTGTTTGTCATGTAAGCCTGATGACCTGAGTTCATGTCATCAGCTCCCATGTGACAAAGCTGAACATTGCGTTACACATCTGTACTCCCAGTTCTGGGGAGGAACCTAAGGTGGAGGAGGACAAGTAGACCCAGGTGTGATGGCACACACCCGTTATTGTAGCACTAACGAGGCAGAGGCAGGAAGAGCTCTGTGAGTTGAGGCCAGCCTGGTCTACATAGTGAGTTTCAGGACAGCCAGGGCTACACAGTGAGACCTTGTCTTGAAAAACAAACAAAAGAATATGAGAAAAGGAAGAGGCGTGGCTTCCCTTGCCTGTCTTGTGGCTTCCACCACATATCCCCACAGACACGGGCAGTGATGAACTTTGTGGTCCGCTACCGGCCAGATGAACAGCCCTCACTTCGGCCGCACCACGACTCGTCTACCTTCACTCTCAACGTCGCCCTCAACCACAAGGGTGTGGACTATGAGGTGAGCCTGGGTCCTTCCCGTCTCAGGACACTGTACACACTTCTCCCGGCAGCCATGTCTCAGCTCCTTTCCCAGCCTCTGGCTGTATCAGGTCATGGCTGGACTGCTCACAGTCATGGAGGGACAGGACAGGAACTCCAGCAGGGCGGGAACCTGGAGGCAGGAGCTGATGCAGAGACCTTGGAGGGGTGCTGCTTTCTGGCTTGTTCTTCATGGCTTCATCCACGGTGGGCTGGGTCTTCCCCCATCAATCATCAGTCAAGAAAATGCCCCACAGGCTGGCCCAATGGAGGTTTTACCTCTGTTGAGATGACCTCCTCCCTGATCCCAGCTTGTGTCAAGTTGACATAAACTCAGCCATTACAGCTGCCTCCCTACGTCCTCTGGCTGGCCATGTCTGAATTGGTTACTTTTCTGTTGTGGCCACAAACTTCCTGACAAAAGCAATGAAGAGGAGGGAGGGAGGGAGGGAGGGAGGGAGGGAGGGAGGGAGGGAGGGAGGGAGGGAGGGAGGGAGGGAGGGAGGGAGGAAGGAAGGAAGGAAGGAAGGAAGGAAGGAAGGAAGGAAGGAAGGAAGGAAGGAAGGAAGGAAGGTCTGTTTTGGTTCACATTCTGGGAGTACGGTCCCTCATGGTGGGGAAGGCATGCTGGCAGGGGGGAGGCTGCTAGCTACGCTGTATCCACAGTCAAAAAGGTGAAGCCTGAAGCCCAGCTTGCTTTTTCTTCTTTTTTTTTTTTTAAATTTAATTTAATGTTCATTGGTGTGTTTGCCTGCATGTGTGTCTGTGTGAGGGTGTCGGGTCCCCTGGAACTGTAGTTACAGTTGTGAGCTGTTGTGGATGCTGGGAATTGAACCTGGGTCCTCTGGAAGAGCAAGCAGTGCTCTTAACTGCTGAGCCATCTCTCCAGTCCTTACTTGCTCCTTTTGATCAGTCCTAGATGATGAGATGGCACCATCCTTCTTTGGGGGGTCTCCCCCTCCCCTCTCTAACCCGTTCTAGAACTCCCTCTCAGATATTCCCAGAGGTGGGTTTCTGTGGTGGTTCTAAATTCTGTCAAGTTGGCATGCAGAGTAACCAGCACATAGCCTCTCTTGCCTGTCTCAGCAGCCTGTTTGATTGGCACCTCTCCCGTGCCTGTTGCCCCCTGCCCCCCACATCCCCATGTCTGCTAATCTTACTTTTTATGTTCTCTCTCATCTCCCCAGGGAGGTGGCTGCCGCTTCCTACGCTATGACTGCAGAATCTCATCCCCGAGGAAGGGCTGGGCTCTCCTGCACCCTGGCCGCCTCACACACTACCACGAGGGGCTGCCTACCACCCGGGGCACTCGATACATCATGGTGTCCTTTGTTGACCCCTGACACTCACCCAGTCTGCCAAACCTTCTCTGCCATTGTGCCTTGATGGGCTCCGGGGGTGCCGTTCTCAGAGAGAGGGGCCCAGCTCTTCTCATTTCCTGAGTGTGTCTGTGCCTGGCACTGAATGTTCTGCCCTCAGGAGGTCCCTGGAGTCTGCCACCTTCCCACCGACCCAGTGGACTCAGGGAGAGTGGACTTTCGTTGTTGTTTTATTTTTTGTTTTTTTTCGAGACAGGGTTTCTCTGTGTATCCCTGACTGTCCTGGAACTCACTCTGTAAACCAGGCTGGCCTCAAACTCACAGAGATCCGCCTGCCTCTCTCTCCCAAGTGCTGGGATTAAAGCACCACCGCTGCCCATGGGAGTGGACTTCTGAGGGTTCCCTGATAAATTATTGAGCTTCCTCAGCCTCACATTGAATAAAAGGGTCTTTGTAGCTCTCGAGTCCATGAGTCATATATGTAAAGTCAGGGTCTCACGTAGCCCAGACAGGCCTCCAACTCACTATAGGGATTACGGTTGTGCACCACACATCCAGTTCATGCGGTGCTGGGATCAAACCCGGAGTCCTGCGTGGTGGCAAGTTCTCTACAACTGAGCTACATCCCTCTCCTTTATTCTTGTTGTTTAAATAAATTGTGTGTGTAAGTGTAGGTGTGTACATGAGAGTGAAGGTGTCCATGGAGGCCAGAAGATGGTATCGTACCCCCTTGGAACTGGAGTCACCGGTAGTTAGGTTGAGAGCCACCTGTCTTGAGTCAGGTGGGAACCAAACACTGGTCCTCTGCAAGAGCAGCAAGCACTCTTAACCTCTGAGCCATCTCTCCAGCCCCCACCCCCATTTATTACATTTATTCAGCGTGCGTGCGTGCGTGCGTGCGTGTGTGTGTGTGTGTGTGTCTTATGGGAGTAGGTTTTCCACCCACCCACATAAATATTCTCTAAAAGTTAAAAAAAAAATCTAGACTCAACTAGACTTGATCACCAGCAGTTGTACATACCTGCCTCATCACGCTTCCATGCTCACAGCAAGTCCCTTCTCTGCCCAGCATATGAGCTGGTGATATAACCGATCCACACATGGTTAAGGGAAGGTCTTTATTGTAGATATGAGAGAGGACAGTCAGAGGCATCGGGAGGAGTCCAGAGCAGAGAGGGAATATAGACTGGACCTGGCTGAGAGAGAAGCAGAGCAGAGGGAGAGAGGAGGACAGTGCCGGCAGTAGAGAAGACAGCAAACTGGTGCCGCATGCCATTGACCCCAGCTCTCCGGAGGCAGAGGTAGGCGGATCTCTGAGTTCAAGGCCAGCCTGGTGTACAAATCGAGTTCCAGGACAGTTAGGGCTACATAGATAGAGAAACCCTGTCTTGAAAAAACAAGCAAACAAACGAGAGAGGAAGAGAAGAGAGCACGGCTGAAATAACAGGGTTATGAGGAAAATGTGCCGCTCTGGGGAGGGAGGGAAGCTCCTGTGGAGGAAGTCAGGATGCCAGCATGGACTCTGAGACAGTAACAGGTCTTTGTGATACCGAGGGAGCCTGGAGCCCCCCCCCCCCCCCCCCGCATACGCTTTGCTGTGCCGATGGGCACTGCAGACAACCATTTGTTCTTTCTGCCAGTGGTAAGGGAACTGGCTCCTTTGGTAGAGGGGAACCAGCGGCACGTGGATTGCTCAAGGAATGCTGGCTTTTGCCTAACTGCCGGAATTTGGGGAAATGGAGTTTGCCTTGCACCTGACACCCAGGCTCCTAGGAAAACCTTCCTGGCGGTGGCAGATAACCTACACATGGTTTGAACACTTTTGCCAGAGTGTGTATGTTTGTGCTGGGTGTGTATGTGATGCCTATGCAGGCTAGGCGGATGCTCTCCCACTGATCCACACCCCCAGCCTCTTACTGGGGGCTCAGCAGGAGCCCCACAGCTGAACTCCATCCCTTGCCTTGGGCAGAGCTCTGTCCCATGGATGGTAGTGATCTGAGCAAGGGGGTAGGGGGAGGGACTTTGGCAAGGTCCCTGGAAGGAGCAGTCTACATGAGCCAGAGGCTTTGCCTGTCTGCCTGGGGCCCAGAATTTTGTATCAATCACCTCCGGCATGTTGGCATTCGGTAACTTTTCCTGGAGGGTCGATTTCTATTCATTAGAGAGAGACGGCAAAAGGAGCTGGGAATGCAGCTACGTTGGTAGACTTTGCCTGGTGTCTTATTTAGGGTTTCTATTGCTGTGAAGGGTCACCATGACCTCGGCAACTCTTATAAAGGAAAACTTTTGTTTTGATTTGGTTTTTCAAGACAGGGTTTCTCTATGTAACAGCCCTAGCTGTCCAGGAAACCGCTTTTAGACCATGCTGGCCTCAAACTCACAGAGATTCCTTGGCCTATGTCTCCTGAGTGCGGGGATTAAAGGTGTGCACCACCACATCTGGTCGAGGAAAACTTAAGCTTCAGAGAACCTGAAGCCTCTGGCCTCCAAGGCTCCTGCATTCACCCTCCCACCCTGAACACACATACACATGATTTAAAATAAACAAATAAAAAAAATCTTCCTGTAAAATATTTATTTTTTTATTTGCATGTGTGTTCATGTGTGTGCACACGTGTGTCCAAAGGCATGCAGGTGCCTGTGGAGGCCAGGAAAGGGCATCAGGTCCCCTGGAGCTAGGGTTACAGGTGGTTGTGAGACAGCTAACAAGGGTGTGGGAACCAAACTTAGATTCTCTGCAAGAGCAGCAAGTGCTCTACAGGGTTTCTCTGTGCAGCCCTGGCTGTCCTGGAACTCGCTCTGTAGACCAGGCTGGCCTCAAGCGCACGGGAATGCACCTGCCTCTACCTCCCGAGTGCTGGGATTAAAGGTGTGCCACCCTGACCCGGCACAGTCAGTGCTCTTAACTGCCCAGCCATTGCTCCAGATTCTCTGCACCCACCCCTTTCTGTGACCGACAGTCATTGCGCCAAATTGTGTGTAGGGCCTGTGCGTGCTGTCCCAGCTGGTTTCAGGAAGGCCGAGATCCTGTGCCTGAAGACAGCGTACCCCGACAGCGGGGCACTAGAGCCGGCAGCAGGCCCTACAGCTGCCTCTTGATGCTTACAGCCTTGGGAGTTTGACCTTAATTAGATTCGGGCACTGACTATGGGATTTCCAAACCTGTTCTTGTAACGGCCCATGGGGCCTTACAGAGTACATGTCAGATCTCTACTTCAGCAGAGACCAGAGGCCCTGACCGCTCTGGAGTTCCAACGCCTTGCTCTAGGCTCCTGGCCACGCCCTGGGTCATTCCCATTTGATACTATTGGTCACTCCTGAAAGCTCGGGGAGAGATAGCTTTGCCTTGCCCCTATTCACAGTTCACTGTCCACGTGGCTCAATGTGTGGGTCAGAGCAAGGGGGTAGAAATGGGGTGGGCCCAGGCTTGGGGGTCAAAATCAGAGGAGTGAGTCAAGAGGGGGGTGTACTTAATCTGTGGGTTGCCCCTCTGCAATTCCCTTCTAAAGTATGGAGGTCTCACCCAGCCCCCTGCTTCGGAGTCTTCAAGTGTTTGCTATGCTTCAGTGGGTCTTTTCATTCCTGGGACTTGATGAGTCCCGGAATCAGACAAACCTGGCTATCGGTGCTTTTCTTCCCCCATGATCCCAAGGAGACAGAGTAGGAATTTCTGGGGTCCTAACAGGAGTCTGGGGCTTGAATACCGTAGGACTGGGAGAGTGGGCCAGTGGGGAGAGAAGGGCTTAAATGTCTGGGCTTTTTTTTTTTTAGTTTTTTGAGACAGGGTTTCTCTGTGGCTTTGGAGCCTGTCCTGGAATTTGCTCTGTAGACCAGGCTGGTCTCGAACTCACAGAGATCCTCCTGCCTCTGCCTCCCAAGTGCTGGGATTAAAGGCGTGCGCCACCATCGCCCGGCATCTGGGCTCTTTTTAAAAATATTTGTTATTATGTGTATTTATTTGTGGGGAGGCATGTTCATGCCTTAGCAAATGTGTGCAGAGCAGAGGGCAGCTTGAAGTAATCGGGTCTGTGATTTCATTATATGGGACCGGGGGATCGAACTTAGGTCACCAGACTTGACAGCAAGCACCTTTACCATCTCAGCCATCTTACTGGCTCTAATACTTGGGTTCTTAGCATGCCTCGCTATCTGGTCCTGCAGCCCTGCTGTGCCTGGTGGCCTTGGTTCTAGGATCCCTAGGGCAGGCCTGGATCCTTGGGGTCCTCTACCTGACCTGGCTCTACAGAGACAGACACACACCCAGGATGGGGCGGGGGGGGGGGAGGAGTCGCCGCACTGCCTGGGTCCGGAACTGGGCAATCTGGAGGTATTTCCGAGACTACTTCCCCATCACGGTGAGGGTCCCAGAAAGTACGCTGGCTTGATGGATGGGTGGGGTTTCAAAAGAGACAAATGTGACTACCCCTCTCTCCCCACTTCCGATGCTGTTCCTCTTTGGGAAATGGGATACATCCATACCCTTTGTTCTCCAGCTGGTCAAAACGGTCGAGTTGGATCCATCCCAAAACTACCTTTTTGGTTTCCATCCTCACGGGGTCCTGGTTGTTGGGGCCTTCAGCACTTCTATACAGAGGCCACAGGCTTCTCTCGCTTCTTTCCAGGTCTTAGCCACACCTACTCATGCTGCCATGTTGGTTCCAAGTGCCTTTCTTCTGAGATTACATCATGACCAGCAGTAAGGAAGCCCCTTCTCGAGATCCCCTGGCGCTGAATGTTACCTAACCTTTCTTATCCTGGGCTGGGGGAGGGGGTGCGGGCGCCTGAGTTCACCTCTATCTTGGTGTTATCCATGAGACCCAGCCTTTGTCCTTCCCACCCAGGTTTAGTCTCTTCTGACAAGGCTAGCGCTTCCTATCTCTTGACCCACCCCGAGGGTGGCCAGGTGGCCATCCTGGCTGTGGGAGGTCCTCTGGAGGCCTTGGAGGCAAAGCCAGGAACAGTGAGTTTGCGGCTCCGGAATCAGAAAGGATTCATTAAATTATCACTGGAACACGGGTGAGGAGTGGGCGGGTGGCGGCAAGGTTTATCCACGAGAACGGCTCTGCTAGAGAGGAGGAATGAGGCGCCAGGTACCTCCAGGCCCCAGTCCGCCTCAGGCATGTCTCTTCCTGCACCTCCAGGGCTTCGCTTGTGCCTGTCTTCTCCTTTGGAGAGAACGAGCTCTTCCAGCAATATCCTAACCCGCCAGGCTCCTGGGTGCGGAGGGTACAGGAAGCTCTTCAGGCGATGCTGAGCGTGGCCTTGCCTCTCTTTCACGGTCGCCTGGGTCTCCTGCTACTCTTCCGTGTGCCCGTCCACACTGTGGGTGAGTCATGTGGGTAAAGCCTGATGTGCTAGCTCCCTGGTCCACGAGTCTGGCATTTATTCCCCCAAGCTTTTTAGGCTGATCCCCAGTTAGTGGGAGATTTAGAGACACCTCAACAGTCAATCTCCCCTCCCGTTCAGTCCTCAGTGGGCGCCCCGATTCCAGTCCATGCACGCGTTGTATGTAGAGCGTCTCACACAGCTGTTTGAGGAACACAAGACACGATTTGGGGTCCCTGCTGATCAACACCTTGTTCTCACCTGGGCTCCTCCATGTTCCCGTGTCCTGGCCTTCCTGAGTGACTGCAAGGGATGGGGGAGGGGATGAGGATGCGGTAGGAAATGAAATTAAATGTGAGAATAGACAAGAAGCATGTGTGTGTTTGTACAAGTTCAGGGGAGGGAAGAGAAGCCTCAGGGCAGGGGGACCCATTGTCCCCACTGATCCTGATAGCCTCGACCACTCCCAGAGACCTGCAAACAGATTACATCGTCAGTGCCTGCCTGCCTGCCCATGTGTCTGGGTCCTCCTGCCCCCTTGCCTGTATGTCGGAGATGAAAGTCTCCGGTTCCCGCATTGTCCGGGACCTGCGGGCCAGTGGGTACCCGCTTCTTGCCTGCTCCCCACCTCAATGCCTCAGTCACCAGGGAGGCGAGGGCTGTCCCTTTTCTACCTCTCTTTCCCCACTTAGAGCTCCTCCCAGTAACCTGCCCAGACTCATTGACCAAGGAAGTTCAAAGGTCAGTCCAAGAAGGAGCCTAGAAAGTTCTGGGACTCCAGGTCCAACATCTGATCACCTCAGAGGTGATCTGCTCCCTGAAGATCACACCCCCAAACCTTCACCCTCTGTTTCCTGGGTCCTGGAGTCCTGGTGACACAAAGTCACTAGAACCGCTGTCCCCACATCCCCTCTCCTCTCTCACCATGAAAACACCTCAGAAGCAAAGGCTTGAAGTGATAGGCGCCTATCAATATGTGGTCACTTTTCTCTTCATGGGTAAGTGTGACTGGGGGGGCGGGGGGAGCCCAGAGACAAGGGATCTAGGAAAAGGCCATATGTCTGGGCTGTTACCATTGTGGGCTCCAGGCACCAGGAAGGGGCCACAGGAGACCACAGGGCTGCTCAGCAGGGGGAAAGGGAGGAGCAGATTGTTTTGACTGACTGCATGACAGACAGAAGCCCAGCCTTCTTTCCTTCTCACCAGGCCTTTCCTGCACCCTTCTGGTCTTCTTTCTCCATTTTACTGGGCTCTGGTCCTTCTCTGTTCTCTATTTCGTGTGGCTGTACCTGGACTGGAACACACCCATCCAAGGTAAGTCTGGGGCAGAGGTCTCCGGTCATGAGATGTGTGTTTCCACTGTTCGTGTGTGTGCATGTGGGCCGTTTGTTTTTATATGTGCACAGGTGCTGCTGGTGGGAACCAGAGGTTGATTCCATCACCCATCCACCTTGTTCACGGAAGCAGGGTCTCTCAATCAAACCCAGAGCACACTGATATGTGGCTGTTTTTGCTAGCCAGCATGCGCTGGGGGATTCCTGTCTCCTTCTGAGACTGGAATTGCAGTGACTTCCATGCTCACCTGGCAGTTCCATGAGTTCCGGAGATCCGAACTCTGGTCGCTTTGCTTGTCTGGCAAGTGTGTAACCCTTGAGCCACCTGCCCCTGCCCAGAAGAGATGGTTTTCCCTGGGGGAATTCTTTCATCCCGGCCCCATCTCTCCATGTGCAGGTGGAAGGCACAGCAGGTGGATGAGAAAGTGGACAATCTGGAAACACCAGAGAGATTATTTCCCTATCAAGGTGACGAGTTCAAACTCCCGAAAGAGACAGTTGGTCTCCTTCCTCTCGAAGGCCTACTCACCTTCCTGCCTGCTGGAGCCTGCGCTGGATGTCTGAGCTGGGGGATGGGGTGATATGTGAGAGTGACCCCCCTCTGCCCTTAGTCCCATCTTAGGACCTTGAACTTTGAACTCCGGTGGGGAAAAGGGCAGTTCTTCCCAGCAGTTACCTTGTATTCTCTTTTATTTTTATTTACTTTTTTTTTTTAAATATTTATTTATTATGTATACAATATTCTGTGTGTATGCCTGCTGGCCAGAAGAGGGCACCAGACCTCATTACAGATGGTTGTGAGCCACCATGTGGTTGCTGGGAATTGAACTCAGGGACCTTTGGAAGAGCAGGCAATGCTCTTAACCTCTGAGCCATCTCTCCAGCCCTTTTATTTACTTTTTAAATTTAAAAAAGTAAACTTACATTTTACTTGTTTGGAGGGTGGGGAAGGGGCTTGTGCAGGCCACCACGTGCTGGTAGCAGTCAGTCAGATTTCCCATCACGTGGGTCCCAGGGATTGAACTCAGGTTGTCGGGCTTGGTAGCAATCTCACCTGGCCCTCACTTTCTGTGCCTCTTCCTCTGTGTATCTCCCCGAATACCTCAAAGCTACTGAAAATGCCAGAGCTGCCGGCTGACCGGAATTACGTGCTGGGTGCCCACCCCCACAGGATCATGAGCACAGGAATCTTCTGTAATTTCCCCACGGACAGCAACGCCTTCTCCCAGGTCTTTCCCAGGCTTAGGCCTTGGGTGGCCACACTGGCTGGACTCTTCTACCTTCCTGATCTTCCTCTCTATCGAGACCACCTCATGTTCAATGGTGAGCCTTCCTAGCCTTGTGTCGGCTTGACACAGCCTGCAGCCATTTGAGAAGGACTCTCAGTTGAGGGATTTCCCGGATCAGGTTGGCCTGTGGCTCTGTCTGTGAGGCACTGTCTTGATTGTTAGTTGACAGGGACACACACACACACACACACACACACGTCCCAGTCCACAGTGGGCAGCACCATTCCCTGGGCCTGCATAAGAAAGTTAGCTAAGCCATGAGTCTGCAAGGGAGCGTGTGAGGAGCGTTCCTCCGCGGGTTTTGCTTCAAGTTCCTCCTTGGGTTCCTGCACGGACTTCCCACAATGATGGGCTGTAACCTAGAAGCTGAAACAAACCCTTTCTTTCCTCTCCTAAGTTGCGTTGGGTCACAGAAAAACACAGTAACAAAGATGAAAGGCGGAAGTGCCCATGGATTATAGGGTATCCCCTCTGACTAACAAGATCCTTACTTGGTTCAGAGAACTGGCTTGGTCCTACTCAGAGGGGAACCCCAAGTGTGGTGTGCAGGATGCAGGGGACGCAGGACTCAGAAGGGTCAGGTACTACAGAGTGGAGGTGGGAGGGCTAGAGAGCTGGGGAGAGGGTGGTGAAGTGGCCCACTTCTGTCCACAGGGCTGTGTCCTGTGAGTCGACAGAGTCTGGACTTCATTCTGTCACAGCCCCAGCTTGGCCAGGCAGTCACCATCCTGATTGGGGGTACCCAAGAAGTCCTGTATGCGGTTCCAGGGGAGCACTGCATCACACTGAGGACGCGGAAAGGCTTTGTGCGCCTGGTGCTAAGGCACGGGTGAGCGAGGCTACGGGTTCTTCTCAGGTTAGGTGTGCTTTATAACAGGGTCTTGTTGAGCAGAGGCTGCTTGTTTGTTCCCGGTTGCCCAGACTCCCAAAATAACCACACAGAAACTGTATTAATTACAACACTGCTTGGCCTATTAGCTTAGGCATATTTCTAGTTCACCCTTACCTCTTAAATCAACCCGTTTCTATTATTTTATATTTTACCACTAGGCTTGTGGCCTACCAGCAAAGTTCCAACCTGTGGCTTGCGTCTTTCTCCTCTGGCAGCTCCATGGCATCTCCCTGACTCCGCCTACTCTCTCTCTCTTCTATATATCTTCTATATATCTCTTCTAGCCTGGCTATATTCTGTTAAGCCATTGGCCGAAAACAGCTTCTTCATTAATCAATAAAAGCAACACATATACAGAAGGACTTCCCACACCAGGGTCTCAAGTAACCCAGGCTGTCCTTGAACTCACTGTGTCGCCAAGAATGACTTGGAACTTCTGATCCTCCTGCCTCCACCTCTTGAGTGCTGGGATTACAGTAAGTGTGCACCATCATGGCAGGTTTATGCAATGCTGGGATTAGAGCCCAGGGCTTCATGCATGCTAGATGAGTGTTCTACCTGAAAGATATAGATATATCTATATTGCATACACACCACACACGCGCGCGCGCGCGTGCATGCGCGCACACACACACACACACACACACGCATGCACGCACGCACACGAGGCCATAAGAGTGCACCAGGTCCCTTGTCCAGAGTTACAGGCAGCTAACTGTGAGCTGCTCAGCAAAGGGACTGGAAACCCAACCCTGGTCTTCAGTCATAGCAGCAAGTACTCTTGTCTTTAATTTTTATGTGCATGTGTGTTTGCCTGCATGCATGTTTATATGCTATGTGTGTGCAGTGCCCAAGGAGGCCAGAAAAGGGTATTGGATCTCCTGAAGTTGGAGTTAGAGACAGTTGTAAGATACCATGTGAGTGCCGAGACTCGAATCCAGGTCTCTCCAGCCCCATCCTGTGCATCTGGATTTTAAAACCCAGATTCTGGGATTCAAGCTCAGGTCTTCAACATTCTGCGGCCAGCACTTCACTGTCTGGGCAGTATTGCCTTCAGCCCATCTCAAGGTGATGCCTTGGAACCAGGTGTGGTGAGATAGGCCTCAAATCCCAGCACCCTGGGAGACTTAGGCACGAGGAGACACACATACTAACCGCAGCACGCCCTTCTTCCCTCTCGCCACCCTTCCAGGGCCTCCCTTGTGCCTGTGTATTCCTTTGGGGAGAATGATATCTGCAGAATCAAGTCTTTTGACCAAAACTCCTGGCAGCGTCGGTGCCAAATTGCCTTCAAGAGACTCACGGGATTTTCTCCCTGCATCTTTTGGGGCTGTAGTCTCTTCTCGGCCAACCTCTGGGGTCTGGTACCATTTGCCCAGCCCATCACTACTGTGGGTGAGTGCAGAATCCCTGGGGAGGGGAGCTGCTGTCGGTTTCATTTGCAGCAAGAGAGCCATGCCACCCATATCTCCCCTCCCTGCAGTGGGCCGCCCCATCCCTGTGCCCCAGTCCCTCAAGCCCACCGAAGACCAAGTGGATTGTTATCACTGGCTCTACATGAAGGCTCTGGAGCGGTTGTTTGCAGACCACAAGGAGGCCTGTGGTGTCCCTGCTTCCACGCACCTCACCTTCCTCTAGACCTGAGACTCTGAACCCTGTTCCTGGAGAGTTCCACCGTGCCAGACTCCGCTCCTTCATAAATGCTAATTCTGCAGGCAAGCATGTCCAGACACGGCCACCTCCATCCCGAGAGGCTACAGAGTGTGTTCTGCCCCATTCTGGGTCCCTCCCGAACCCTGAATCTCTTCCCAGTGAGTCCTGGCTGTTTTTTGGCCTTGGATACATCATTACTCTAGCTGCTTAAGTTTTTATTAACATAATAGGGATTTCGTGGGCCTGGAGATGGCACAATAGTTAAGAGCACTTGTTGCTCTTGCAGAGGATCCAGGTTGGAGGCTCACAGCCACCCACAACCCTAGTTCCAAGGGAGCCATTGTCTTCTGAACGCCACAGGCACCAGACAAGCGCATGGTGCACACACATTCATGTAGGCAAACAGTCATTCACATGAAATAAAATAAGTAAATCTAAAACTCTTAACTATTGGGGTTTTTGTTTGTTTGTTCTGTTTCATTTTTATTTTTCGAGACAGGGTTTCTCTGTGTAGCCATGACTGTCCTGGAACTCGCTCTATAGACCAAGCTGATATCAGAGATCCGCCTGCCTCTGCCTCCTGGGTGCTGGGATTAAAGGCGTGTGCCGCCACCACCCGGCAACATTTTCATACATGTATATAATTCATTTCACCTTACTTATACCCATGACCCTCTCTTGTTCCCCTCCTTTCCTCTTTCCAACTGGTCTGTCTTCTGCTTCCATGTCTTTTTTTGTTTGTTTGCAGGGTTTAGGGATCCAGTGAGTTTCATTAGTGTTGTTTACAGGCCTGTGAGCACCTCTCCAGTGGCTCCGCTGTAGCAGAGAATGTCTCACCCCCACTTCCACCCCCCTTAGCAAGCATCAAGCTCCACCCCATCCCCCATTTTGGAGCCAGAGTCTCTGGCTGACCTGGAGCTCACTGTGTAGACAAGCAGGCCTCTCAAGTGCTGAGATTAAAGCTGTGACTACCGCCACCTCTTTTTTGAGACTGAGTCTCCTGTGGCTCAAGCTGGCTTTGAATGTATCCTATAGTGGAGGTGGGCCTTGAATCCCTGCTCCTTTTGTCTCCATGCCCCAAGTGTTGGAATTGGAGTTGAGTGTTGCTGAGAGGCTGTAATCCTTGCTGAGAATTTTGCTCCTTCTGTAAATGAGGCCAACAGTTTAGCCAAGAACTGCCAGGTACCCAGTGGTGGTGCACGCTTTTAATTCTAGCATTCAGGATACAGAGACAGGTGGATCTCTGTGAGTTTGAGGCCAGCCTGGTCTACAGAGTGAGTTCCAGGACAGCAGCAGTACACAGAGAAACCCTTTTTTGGTGAAGTGGGGGAACGGGGAGGAGTTGGAAAACTGGTGGACTACAGTGCAGAGCTGTGTGGAAGGTTAGCTTTGAAGGGTGAGCAGAATTTTGGAAGTAGGAGAAGTGAGGGTAGGTACTGGAATACCATGAGCAAAAGCTAAGCTTGGGATCTGTCCTGGTGTGCACGCCTTTGTCCCCAGCACCTGGGAGACTGAGGCAGGAAAGTCATGGCTCCTACAGCGAGATGGGAGGAGGAGACAGTCGACTCCCCGAAAGTTCATAGGCCAGCTAGCCTGACATATGCAATGGCAAACCAGAGACCCTGTCTCAAACAAGGTGGACAGTCGGTACTGACGTCTGAGTGTACACCTGCATTCACACAAACACTCCCACACAGAGACTGAAAACAAAACAGGAGAAAACACATGCCTCGTACTAGTAAATCTGGCCAGGAACCAATAGTCTGGGGGAGCTCGTAGGGGCCAAGGGCGAGCCTGCTACTATCCCATTGCTAAATGGACAGACCATCAGAGGGTTCACTAAATCCGTGTATCTCCATACCCACAGATTACCGCGGCTCTCAGACCTTCTCAGAAAGCTCCCTTGTGTAACGGGCAATGGTGAAGGGAGAAACGTAACTAAATAAAGTGCAGAGACCAGGCGTCCGTGCAGTGCTCAGCCCCGGAGGGACACTTCGAGGTGCAGGGACCATCTGGGAAGAGGGGAGCAGGAAGACTGTAGGAGTCGGAGGTCAGTGCAGACAGAGTGGCTTCTGGCCACAACAGGGCACACCAACTGCAGTTGCCTGTACAAGATCAAACCGGCGTGGAAGGGGAGGGGCACACAAGACCCTCTCCCTACCTGAGCCACTGTTGACAGAGGCTTCTGGAGTAGGGAGAGGCAGTTTTCTTTAAGGGTATGGGCCGTGGCAAGTAGACCTATTCCAGTGGATACATCCATACCCATGAGTGTACGGGCACCGCAAAACAGAGTCAGTGAGCTATAAAAGAGAGTGTGTGTGTGTGGGAGAGAGAGAGAGAGAGAGAGAGAGAGAGAGAGAGAGAGAGAGAGAGAGAGAGAAAGAGAGCAGTTCAGAGGGGATGAGGAGGGTGAGGGATGGATGGGGAGAAATGAGGAATCAATGTAATTGAAATAATTTTTATTCATGTATAAAATTTCCTCCCCCAAATTAATATAAAATATTATATTAAAAGAAGATTTAAGAGCTTAAAATAAGGGTGGAGACCAAAGTAGGGTTAATGGCACAGATAAGATGCGGGGTATGATCTGATGTCTTCTGAATCCTGTGGCCACAGCATCCTTTCTTTCACTTTGCCTTCACCTGTTTGCCTGCACCCGGGACTGAGACGCAGAAGGACTCGTCAGCGGGCGTGATGACTCATGCCTGATCGGCTCCTGTGTCAGAAGACTTCTTTCCTGGCCCAAGTAATAATAATAATACCAATTTGTCTGAATGTGAACCGAATGCAACTCTATTTGTCATCACTGTCCTAAAAATATATTCAGGGGAAGAATTTTCTCGTATCTCCAAGCAAAAATTTGGGTAAATTCACAACTTTTGTTGGTCCTCTTCAGATAGGAAGTTGTTTTCTTTTCTTTTTTTTTTTTTAAAGACAAGGTCTCATGTAGCCTAGGTTACCTTGAAACTTTCTGAGTGAGGAGAGGGTGCCTTTGAATTCCTGATCTTCCTGTCTGTGGTGGGGATGGAATCCAGGGTTATTTTGTGTGTGCTACACAAGCATTCTATCAACTGAGCCATCTCTCCAGCCCTCCTGATATTCTGTTGTGGTGTGTGTGTCTATGTGTGTCGGAGTGTGTGTGTCTCTGTGTGTCTGTGTGTCTCTGTGTGTCTCTGTGTGTCTGTATGTTTGTGTGTGTGTCTGTGTGTGTCTGTGTGTCTCTGTGTGTGTGTCTGTGTGTCTATGTGTGTGTGTGTGTCTGTGTGTGTCTGAGTGTCTGTATGTGTGTTTGTGTGTGTCTGTGTGTGTGTGTCTGTGTGTCTATGTGTGTGTCTTTGTGTGTCTGTGTGTGTTTGTATGTGTCTGTGTATGTTTGTGTGTGTGTCTGTGTGTGTCTGAGTATGTGTCTGTGTGTGTCTGTATGTGTGTTTGTGTGTGTGTCTGTGTATGTCTGTGTGTGTCTGTGTGTGTGTTTGTATGTGTCTATGTGTGTGTGTCTGAGTATGTGTGTGTGTGTCTGTGTGTTTGATAGTGAGATAGCAAGGCTAGAGGACACTCAGCATCCTCTATTGCTCTCGCCCTGTTCTCTTCAAACAGGGTCTCTCATTGAAGGTGGAGCTCAGTCGCTGGCCAGCAACCCCAGCAATCCTTCTGTCTCTGCTACCCTTGGGCTGAGGTTACAGGTATGTATGTATGAAGCTTGTCAGATTAAACCCTCGTGGGCTCCAGCCCCATGGGCCTTGCCTCCTACTGGTTCCAGTTCTCCAGGGCCTGCCTTGCTACTTTGTTACACGCCTGGAATATGCTCATGCCCCCATGCCCCGCCTCATGCCTCCTGAATCCGCCCCCATTCACTCTCATCTCTCCCCACTTCTTCTCTCCTCTTTTATCTGAGACAAAGTCTCAGGCAGCTCAGGCCTTGAACTCGCTGTGTAACTAATGCTCCTCTTGAACTCCTGTGGCCGCCTTCCAAGTTTGAGATGACAGACTCTGCCTCCATGCCTAGCTCATAGTAAATTCTCTCCAGAAAAGGGCAAGTGCCAGGTGTTGTGGGATAGTCTTTTTGTACACTATGAAGATGTGTCTCTGTGATTGGTTTAATAAAAAACTGAACAGCCAATAGCTAGGCAGAAGAGAATAGGCAGGACTTCTGGGGAGAGAGAGAAGGCTGGGAAGAAAGGGATTTTTGCCAGCAGACTTGTAGGAAGTCAAACGTGCTGTACTGGGAAAGGGTAAAAGCCATGTGGCAGAAAGTAGATTAATTGAAACAGGATAATTTAAATTCTAAACTAATTGGAAATAAGCCTAAGCCAAAGGCCAAGATTTTATAATTAATAATAAATCTCTGTGTCATTATTTGCTGACTAGAGGTCTCAATGGAGCATGAACCCATGACCCTGGGATTAAGAGTCCAATGTAGCACAAATAATAAAAACCCAGAGACAGATATTGGGGTTCAATCAGAAAACCAGAAAAGCGGGGCTGGAGAGATGGCTCAGCAGTTAAGAGCACTGTCTGCTCTTCCAGAGATCCTGAGTTCAAGACCCAGCAACCACATGGTGGCTCACAACCATCTGTAATGAGATCTGGTGCCCTCTTCTGACCTGCAGGTGTACATGCAGACAGAACACTGTATACATAATAAATAAAATCTTAAAGAAAGAAAGAAAGAAAAAGAAAGAAAGAAAGAAAGAAAGAAAGAAAGAAAGGAAGGAAGAAAAAAAAAAAACCAGAAACGCAAAGCAGCCAAGTCACTAGAGAAGTCTTACCTCTACCAGGGCTGGGCAACTGCAGACTAAAAAGACTAAACCTCTTTCTCCTCTCATTTTATATTCCCTCTACTGCTGGGATTAAAGCCATATTACTCCCTAGTACTGGGATTAAAGGTGTAGGCCACCACCACCTGGATTTGTTTCTGCATTGATCTTGTGTAGTTCAGGGTAGCCTTGAACTCACAGAGATCCACCTGCCTCTGTCTTCCAAATCCTGGAATTAAAGGTGTATGCCACCACTGCCTGCCCTCTAGTGGTTTAACTTGCCCTTCTGATCTTTAGGCGAGCTTTAATATTAAAACATAAACAAAATATCACTATAGTCCCATGCTCTACTGACTGATACCTACGACATACTTCTTTCTGAGTGGCTCTTACCCAAGCTCCCTTCCCTTCAGTGGGTCAAATTCCTTAGACATCCTGGCATGGCTGTTCCATCTAAATTAACTTATAAGACTAGCAAATGTCTTTCATTTGATCAGACATAACCTGCCAAAAAGGCTGGGGCAGGGTTTTGTTTCCAGGAGAATAAAAGGGCCTAACTAAAGAATCTAAATACCACTGGACCAATAAGATGTCTGAAGAAGAAGGATGAATCATCCAGAGAAAATGTCCCAAGAAAAAGAGTAAATTGGCCTAATGGTATAGCACATTTCCAATAGGAAAAAAATTCATAAACCTTCCCAAATGTTTGTTTCTGCCGTTCTCTACAGATGTGTAAGGCAGATGGTCTTTTGGTGGTCTCAACTCAAAAATTAAACTGGCTGTGGAGTTGGAGTGTGACTCTCTCCTTCTCTTAAACACAAGCATGTTTGTTAAAGGAAAACTCAAAGTCTTTGTCTCATGTCAGAAGAGCTACCTGGTATGGGACGGGGGAAAAAATTAAGGGACTATTCTATTGCCACTAATCTCATCATCCCTTGGTTTTATTTTAACTCTTTAAAACCTTTCTTAAGGTATAACTATTATCTCAAAATTTGTTATATATATATATTTTTTTCTGTCATGATATTAATGGTTGTATAGAGTATTGACTAATTCTAAAAATAGGCTTCATCTAGCTAGCTTCCTGCGTATAATTATATAATTTTGGGTTGACTCTGAAGCAGGTAATTAGGAATTAAGCTTATGTATCCCAGGTGTATTTAATAAATTGTGGTCCTTTAACCTCTCCAAGGTCTGCTGCATATGACATTCAAAATGTTTAAGTTTTCTGCAGTGAACCATGACCAATCCTAACAGCAACCTTTGAAGTCTCCAAAAGGATGATAGGGCCCCAAGTGACGATTCTACCTGGTTTGTGGTTACACCACTAAGTTGACAATTAGCTTTGGACTACAAACTGCTCAGGACAGTTCCAAGGCAGTTAGCTAAGGTGATCCAGCCTCACAGACCACTCCAGTCAGAACTTCAGCTAAGCCCTGTACTTTCCCATCACATCGAGACTGGGTAACAGCTAACTCTCCCAGGACTTGGTCTTTATCCCAATTTTTTCAGGGTCTTCTAAAGATGCCATTGCCCCCAGACAACAGCAAGTAGTTTTAAGAACGTGATGCCCATCTTTCTTTCTTTCTTTCTTTCTTTCTTTCTTTCTTTCTTTCTTTCTTTCTTTTCTTTTTAAAGATTTATTTATTTATTGTGTACACAGTGTTCAGCCTCCTTGTATGCCTGCAGGCCAGAAGAGGGCAGCAGATCTCATTACAGATGGTTGTGAGCCACCATGTGGTTTCTGGGAATTGAGCTCAGGACCTCCTGAAGATCAGCCAGTGTTCTTAACCTCTGAGCCATTTCTCCAGCCCCCATATTTCCAAGAGATGGATTTGGTGGTGTTTGGTCATTTGGTGGATGTTTGTCATCATTTAGGAGGGATTGGTTACAAGTTGCTATGGGCCATGATCATGGAGGAAACAAAGCAAAGTCTATTAGATTCAGGAGTCTCATTATGAAAAAAGGGGGTATAGGAGTGATAAGATAAAAGGGGAGATTATTGAATCTACTTTTAAACTAAAAAGGCAACTACTAGTCTCAAACATTTTATATTGGTATGGATTTTTGTATATTTCTACAAATTTAACACTATTTTTGTTATACTGTATATATGTTCCTACTCTTGTTTAAGATATTTTTGTATATTGATACAAATTTAAAGTTATTTTTGTTATATTCTTGTTTAAGGCATTGTACCTATGTGGCCCGTTTAAAAATATAATTTAAGGTTCTAGTACTTGAAAGCTATTAGGATAATAAAGGAAGACAAGTTGGTAGTTAGTCTTTTATAGCAATCAAAGTTACTGTCATGTTAGGGATATTTTCAAGGGCAAACAAAGATATATTTTAAATAGATAGATGGTCTTCAAACACTTCAAAGATCTATATATTATGGAATTTAAACTGTTTTAATAACATGGGATTTTCATGACAGTGAAACACATCTGCTCCTGGCAGCACCAATTTACTTCAAAAAAAGATGATGGGCATCAAAGAATCTCCATATGGAGTTTGCTTTCACTGTGGCAGAGTTAGCCACTGGGTAAAGAAACCACCCCTGCCTTGACTGCTGACAGTGTACTGTCTAAATTGGACAAACAGAACACAAAAGAAGATGACTGCTGAACTTTGCCAAGACAAGCTATGACAGTCCTTCAAAATTCCTGCTTCACAGAAAGGTCCGTCAGATATTCTGGGTCTGTAGGCTGAAGATGGATGCCCCAACATTGCAGAGGAACCTGGGGTGACTGTCCAGGCAGCCAGATGTCTCTGTCATTTCTATAGTTTTGGAAATTGTTTGCTTTGCATTTCCTATTTACTCAGGTGATATTAAATCCTTCTCAGGTCAGGCCTCTGATGGGATTGAAGACTAGATAGGTATAGTTACAGTTTTCCTTAGTTATGATAGAAAGTTGTAGAAGCCATTTCCGGCTTCTCCTTTCTCACATCTCACAGGGCCTTGAAGCGAAAATCTTGAGACAGAAAACTCAAAGTTAGCCAAAACATTCGTGCTAACTGTGGAGACTCAAGCTCTGGAAAGCACCACAGAGTGTCTTCATGGCTTGCTGCTTATCACTAACAGCAGGTGTTCTAGCCACTGACCTTGCAACTGCCCTGCTTAGCTGCCAGACTGCCCCGCTTAGTTGCCTAGCTACCGAGCCCCTCCTTTCCTTCCCCCTTATCCTCCCCCCTTTCCTCAATTCCCCTGCCCAAGCTCCTCACTGAGGAGTATTTAAGACATGAAACTTGCTTCAATAAACGGATACCTTGACAAAATACTGCTTGGCGTCTGTTTCTCTTCCCCCCCAAGTCTTTTATAGAGTGCCTCTTCAAGACCCTGGAGTAACTTAGGACCTGCTGGGCAGGTCAGAAAGTAAATTAGGTACAGAGCCAATACAATGCCTAACACAAATGGACTGGACATTGTGAATGTAATTATTACTTGATAATTGTTCTTATTGTATATAGTTTTACTATGTTAGAGTTAAAACCTTTCTATTTAATTTAGACAAAAAGGGGAAAATGTTGCGCGATAATCTTTTATATGCTAGAAAGATGGGTCACTGTGATTGGTTTAATAAAAAGCTGACCAGCCAGTGGCTAGGCAGGAGAGAATAGGCAGGACTTTGAGAGAGATAGAGAATGCTGGGAAGAAGAAAGGAATTTTTGTTAGCAGACTCAGAGGAAGTCAGACACCCTGTACTGAGAAAAAGTAAAAGTCACATGGCAGAACATAGATTAATAGAAACAGGTTAACTTAGGCTTAGGAAGAAGCCTAAGCTAAAGCCCAAACTTTCATAATTACTGATAAGTCTGTCATTATCTGTAAGCTGGCTGTTCCATCTGGAAAGTGCGGCTGCAGCCAGGTCTATAACATTCCATGCTGGCCTGTCTTTCCTTTCAAAGGTGAGATCTCAGTATGTAGCTAAGCTATCCTAGAATTCACAAGCATTGCTGAGGACTGAGAATACAGGCATGTTCAGATGGTTCTGTCCCTACTCCCCTTCATTCCCCTCCTCTTCCCTTCTCCCCCTTCTCTCCTTTTCTTCCCCTCCCCATTCCTTTCCATTCCCTCCCCTCCTCTTCTCCCTCCCTTCCTTTTCCAGAGCCCTGTATCCTAGAGTTCATAGCTGTTGTGGATCTTTTCCTCACCATGCAGTGAACAGTTCTCCCTGTGGTCTGGAAGACAATGCTCTTCCTGCCATTCTCGAAGTGGCCACCAGAGGGTGATCTCTTTTCACAAGGCAAATCTGTCCCTCTCCAGTTTAAAACCTCTGGCTGCTGGCCAGGCCACCTTACTGAGAGGATCCAATGGGCAATCACACTTAGTCTCAAACTCACAGAAATCCACCTGCCTCTGCTTCCAGAGTTCTGGGATTAAAGGCGTGTGCCAGCACTGCCTGGTTCTGCTTTTTTGGATTATTTGGTTTTAGCCTTTAAGACAGGATCTTACTTTGGAGCACAGGCTAGTCTTGAACTTCTGAACCTCCAGCCTCAGCTTCCTGAGAGCTGAGATTACAGGCATGAGCCACTATACCCTGAAAAGTGCACAGAGCAGGAGGCCTCTGAGCCCTGGGTTTCCCTAGAGACCAGGTGCCTACCTGGAGGGAACACCTCAGTGCAATTCACAGTTCGTTTCCAGAGGGGCTTCCCAGGCCTGCAACCTGCCAGGTGGCTCAAGACCTCCCTTCAAGATGCCCCTCATCCCATTTACTGTATTAGATTGCAGTATGTTAAACATGCCCCCAGCTAAAAGTAAGGACTTGGGCTGGATGAAGTGGAACACATTGGTCACCTCGGCACTAGGGAGGCCAAGGTGGGAAAATGGTGAATTCAGGGCCTCATAGTGTAAAAAATAACCATATATATAATTATAATTATGTATATAATATATATAATAAAATAAAAAAAGTCTGATGATCTGCACTAAAGTGCATGGAGCAACTCATTAATTTGAAAAGGTTAATTTAGTCGGGCGATGGTAATTCATGTCTTTAATCCCAGCACTCAGGAGGCAGAGACACGTGGATCTCTGTGAGTTTGAGACCAGACTGGTCTACAGAGCTAGTTCCAGGATAGGTTCCAAAGCTACAGAGAAACCTTGTCTTGAAACACACACACACACACACACACACACACACACACACACACACACAAAAAAAAAAAAAAAAAAAGGGAAAGGAAAGAAAAGAAAAAGGAAAGATTATAAGGTTATTTTAAAGATTGATTTTATTGATTTTGTGTATGCTAGGGTTGTCGGTGGGTGTGAGCTACCACCCGGATGCTGGGAGCCAAACTCAGGTCCCCTAGGAGCAGCAAGTACTCTTAACCGTTTAGCCATCTGTTTGGCCCCTATTTTAAAAATAATAGGGAAACACTTCCTGCCATTCATCGTGCCTTGAGAAGCTGTCTCCGCACCTTTACGGTAAAGGAAGACAAACCTCCCACCAGGGATTCCAGATAGCCCATGACGTCAGACGGGTGGGATGAAAATATCGCTTGTTTCTTTGTTGTTTGACTTTGGTTTGCTCGGTTAGGGAGCTGAAGTTTGGACTCAGGCCTTTGCAGACGGTAAGCATAAGATTTGGTGCAGCGGGGAGCAAGCTTAATCCCAGCACTCCTAAGGCAGAGATGGGTGGCTCTCTGAGAGTTTGAGGCCAGCCTGGTCTACAGAGTGCGTTCTAGGACAGCCAAGGCTACACAGGGAAACTCTGCTTAGAATAACAAAAAGCAAACAAACAAAACAAAGCCGAAAGGGCTAGTGAGATGGCTCAGGGGTTAAAGGTAATTAGTTGCTTCTAAACCCGATTGCCTGAGTTCAATCCCCAGAGCCCACAAGATGGAAGAAGAGAGCTGAGTCTTAGAATTTGTTCTCTGGGCCGGGCGGTGGTGGCGCACGCCTTTAATCCCAGCACTCGGGAGGCAGAGGCAGGCGGATCTCTGTGAGTTCGAGGCCAGCCTGGTCTACAAGAGCTAGTTCCAGGACGGGCACCAAAGCTACAGAGAAACCCTGTCTCGAAAAACCAAAAAAAAAAAAAAAAAAAAAAAAAAAAGAAATTGTTCTCTGGCTCCCCTGTGGCGTGTGCTTGTACACATGAAGGGGGAGGAGAGGGGGAGAGAAAGAGAGAGAGAGGGACATAATTTTATTTTATTTTTTTTAAATATTTATTTATTTATTATGTATACAATATTCTGTCTGTGTGTGCCTGAAGGCCAGAAGAGGGCACCAGACCTCTTTACAGATGGTTGTGAGCCACCATGTGGTTGCTGGGAATTGAACTCAGGACCTTTGGAAGAGCAGGCAATGCTCTTAACCACTGAGCCATCTCTCCAGCTCCCGAGGGACATAATTTTAAAACACATGCTTTTTTCATTTTGTTTTGTTTTTTAAGGTGAGCATGAACTCTGACTCCTGAGCTACATCCCAGTTGTTGTTGGTTTCCGTTTTGAGGCAGGTTCCCACACAGCCCAGATGGTCTCAGACTGCTGTCTAGCCAAGACTGGCCTTGAACTCCTGATCCTCCTACCTCCATCTCCCAAGTGCTGGAATCACAGACAGGTGTGCATTGTACCACCCCACCCCACTGAAAATATTATTTTTGTTTTGCATGTCTTATTACATTTTATTTGTAATATGTATAGTGGGTGGGTACAGGCTTGCTGAGTTGCTTGCGGAGGTCAGAAAACAACTTTTGGGAGCCAATTCTCTCCTTCCACCATGAGGATCCTGGGGATGGAACTTGAATCATCCTGTTTGGCCGCAAATGCCTTTCCCTGCTGACCATATTACCAGCTCAATTTGCCAATTTTTTTTTTAAATATTATTTATTATGTATACAATATTCTGTCTGTATGACTAAAGGCCAGAAGAGGGCGCCAGACCTCTTTACAGATGGTTGTGAGCCACCATGTGGTTGCTGGGAATTGAACTCAGGACCTTTGGAAGAGCAGGCAATGCTCTTAACCACTGAGCCATCTCTCCAGCCCTTGCCAATTATTTTTTGTTGTTAGTTAGTTTGTTTTTCAAGACAGGGTTTCTTTGGGTAACCTTGGATGTCCTGGAACTCACACTGTAGACCAAGTTGGCCTCAAACTCACAGAGATCCGTCTGCCTCTGCCTTCTGGATGCTGGGATTAAAGGCGAGAACCACTGCCACCCAGCTTCAATTTGCCAATTTTAAAATCCAAATTTGTCTCGGTGTGGTGTTGCGCACCTTCAACCTCAGCACTTGGAAGGCAGAAGCAGGCGGATCTCTGCGAGTCCAAGTCCAACCTGGTCTACAGAGTGAGTTCCAGGACAGCCAAGGCTACATTCAGAGACACAGTCTTAACAAACAATATCCAAATCTAAGCCAGGCATTCTCCCACAGTGATGACAACGGCCACTACTGAATACACAGAGATACAGGGATGTCTCCAACACGACCCTGTCCTAAAAGAGTTCACGATCAAGGCTGACGGTTCTTCTATCTCTGACTCACGAAGCTCTCAAAGGTGTTCCTAGAATCGTACAATCCTGCCCACGGAGTCAACAAAGAGCTACTTCCGGCATGGCTGCCTTGTGCTGTGCAGGCTGTGACGAAACCCTGCTGGAGAACGGCTGCTCCAATTGGCTAGATAATAATTCCTCCCATTACCTGAGCCTCTGTGCCAGAAATATAACGCTAAGTCCACTCCGTGCATCATCTCACTCAGCCCTTACTGGAAGCGAGGGGCCAGGTCGTCTTTATGGAAAGGGAGCTGTCGTGATTCACCAGCGAGCGTGACATCAGCGATCCATCACCTTCTGCGCCATCCAGGCCTTTCCTTTAAGTACTGTCCTTCTGAGTCAGGCTTTTAGGCATTCTTCGGCTCTGCAAATGATGGGCCGCCAATTGCTTAACCCTTTTGTGTCTGGTCTCCTCCCTTGTCTGAAAAGGGAGCTCGTTGTGACGGTGGGCGATGGAACACCTGAGCCGCTGGGGGTGCAGTTCAGTGGGTAGACTGCTTGCTCAGCAAGCAGGAGGCCTTAGCTTCCATCTCCGGCACTCTGCAGAAATCCAAATGGAGCATGGAATCACGGTTCACGCCTGTAATCCCAGAACTACGGAGGTAGAAACAGGAGGATTGGGAATTGAAAGGCAGCCTCGGCTGCATGAAGAGCTAGATGCCAACCTGGGCTACATGAGGCACTGCTTTTGTTTTAAAGCACATGGGGTTGTTAGGATGGCTTGCTCAGTGGTTGAAGGCACTGGCTGCCAAGCCCCACAGCCTGGTCTCCATCCCCAGGTGGAGGAAGAGAACCAACTCCTAGCAGTTGTTCTCTGACCTCCACATGTGTGCTATGGTGCACAGGTGCCCCATCCATAATTAAGCAAATGGAATTTTTTGCTTTTGTTTTATGTGCATTGGTGTTTGGTCTGCATGAAGGGGTCTGGTGTCCAGGAACCAGAGTCACAGGTAGCTGTGAGCTGCCATGTGGATACTGGGAATTGAACCCAGGTCCTCCAGAAGAACAGCCAGTGCTCTTAACCTCTGAGATGTCTCTCCAGCCCGCAAATGTAATTTTTTTTTTCGAGACAGGGTTTCGCTGTAGTTTTTAGAGCCTGTCCTGGAACTAGCTCTTGTAGACCAGGCTGGCCTCAAACTCACAAAGATCCGCCTGCCTCTGCCTCCCGAGTGCTGGGATTAAAGGTGTGCGCCACCACCACCTGGCTCAAATGTAATTTTTTAAGTGATTGGACTTTTAGAAGTTATGAGGGTTTTTGTTTTTGTTTTGTTTTGTTTTTTGTTTTCTTTCATTTTTTAGGCAGGGTTTCTTCTCTGTGTTGCCCCGGTTGTACTGGAACTCACTCCGTAGACTAGACTAGGCTCGAACTCACAGAGAGCCACCTGCCTCTGCCTCCCAAGTGCTGGGATTAAAGGTATGAAAGTATTTTATTTTATGTGTCTGGGTGTTTTGCCTGCATGTATGGCAGTGCACCACATAGGTGCAGTGCCAATGGAGGCCAGAAGAGGGCATAAGATCCCTTAAAAGTGAAGTTACGGACAGTTGTGAGCCACCTCATGGTTGTTGGACTGGTGTGATTTTGAGCATCTGTAATCCCAACCTCTGGGAGGATGAAGCAGGAGGGTCACAAACTCAAGGCTAGTTTACGCTGCATAGCAAGAGCCTGTCTGCATTCAAACAATAAACAGACAGAAAAGGCCTGTTCTCACTCTTTTTTTTTTTTGCCTCAAAACAGAATACTTTTATTTTGTCCAAAAGAGCACAGCATAAACATCCCCAACAATACATAAACCTATATATAAAATTTTTCTTTTATATGGCTGCACAATAGTATATGCAAGTGAAGGTACTGTTGGTGGGACAAAGGACACTTATCTGGGCAATGTCCTAGTTAGCCAGGTATCAGCAATCAAAGGCCAGGCAAACGCTCATTCTAGTAAGGAAAACAGTATTAAAACAATTCCTACAAAGCTGGGCTACACACATCTCGTTCTGTGCCCTGACCATTCCATGCTCAGCCTGACTTCTCTCAGTCACACCTCTTAACCTTTGGAGTGGTACAGGAAATGCCTGCCCGATACCAATTTTTTACCATGGAAATTCATAATGGCTTAAAAAAGGAATATGCTGGATTTCAAATGTTATTTACTTTCATTTGAAAAAATAAATATTTGAAAAAATAAATATGTCCAAAACTACAGGGTTTATAACACCCTGCATCTAGGAGTAAACATTTACTTAGTTCTATTCTCGCTCTTAATGCATAGTGATTTTTAAATTTTTATTTACATGTATGTGCACATATGTGTGTTTGTGAGTATGTATGCATGCATGTGTGCAGGTGTGTGTGTGTGTGTGTGTGTGCTCTCACAGAGACTAGAAGAGGCTGCCAGATCCCTTGGAACTGGAGTTACAGGCATTTGCACAATCCCCTGATAATTTCATGGGACCAAGATCTGAACTCCAGTCCTTGTGCAGCGTGCCCTTAGCCACTGATGCCTCTCCAGTCCCTACTGACTTACTTTTGAGACAGGGTCTCTTGCAGCCAACGCTGACCTCAGACCTCCCGTGTGTCTGGAGGTGAAGCTGGTTTTCTGATCTCCCCACCTGTGGTTGGCTCTTACGACGTGCCTTTCTTGAGCTCATGTGCTTTAACACTCGGTCACCAGCTGGTGGCGCTGTTTGAAAGACTGTGAAACCATTAGGAGGTGGAGACCTACTGGAGCAAGCGGTCAAGATGATTGGATTTGAGTCACGTAGGAGACACATCTCTGAGTATGTTTAACTGAGGAGACAGGATGTACCCTGAATGTGATCAGTAGCATCCTGTGGGCTGGGGTCCAAGACCGAATAGAAAGAAAAAAAAATTGAGTCTTTATCCTTCTCTGCTTCCTGACCGTGGAGACAATGTGACCTGCTGCCGCTGCCACCACAACAGCCTGTACCTTCAAACTGTGAGTCAAGGGAAACCGTCTTCCCGGAAGTTGATATTTGTCAAGTATCTTATCTTGTCATAGCGACTATGCAAGTAAATACACCCCCATCACAGCAGGGCTCCAAACTCACCCCCAGAGAGCGCCGCCTGCCGGAGACCAAGTGTTCAGACACACATGACTGCGGTGACATTTTACACCCACCATAACCACCCGCCTACGGCCTTCTGAGAATTATGCCAACTCTCTTTGAGAACACTCTGGATTGGGCTGTGATTCATAATGCATCATGGCCTGGAGAGGACCCACACAGGGCTGCTGAGTCAAAGGCCTTCTCTCTCTCCTGCCTCTCAAAAGGCCTTGACTAATATTAGCTGCTGCTGAAGGTGGATCGGAGGCAGCATGTTTATTTTCCACGCCCGAGCTCCTGGGATGGATTGCTGGTGCCAAGAGGAAGGGATGGATTGCTGGTGCCAAGAGGAAGAGGAGGAGAAGAAAAAGAAAGCAATGTGTGGTCCACACCCCATGAGAATTAGCATTTCAAAAGCCATCATTTCTGTCTTCTGATCTTTATGGTGGGTTTGGTGGCCCTGGAATTCACAAAGATCCGCCTGCCTCAGCTTCTTGCTGCCCTTCCAAAGGACCTGGTTCAATTCCCGGCACTCACACGGCGGTGGCTCACAACTGTCTGCAACTCCAGCGCCAGGGGATCTGACGCCTTTTTCTGGCCTCGACCTGCACCAACCACACAAGCGGTTCACAGACATGTACAGGCCAAACACCCACACACATACACAAGGAAAACAAATAAATAAACAAGGAACCATCAACCACTCTCATCCCTTCCATCCAGTTCCCCAGCCAGGACAAGGACCAGAATTCTGTTCATAGGACTTCATGGCCCCCGCATCCCAGCTGCCCCATCCCTGGAGTCTTCTTGGGCTCCACTTGGGCCAGATTCATATGGAGGGTTTCTGCTCCATACCCCTGGGAACTTCACAGTTTGGAGTCACTCTCCAAGGCACCACAGAACATCCCCTGAACTCTGAACCCACTGCTCCCCAGAGCTGTATGAAGCGCAAGTCCCTCATCTGGAACCCAAGTCCCAGCCAGTACCCAGGAGCGCGTGCAGCTCGGTGCCTGCTCCTCTTCCTCCCACGCTCTCCAGACTTGGACATGATGTCCCTGCCTTGACACCTTTCTCTGTGTGCACTGGCCTCTCCTCCATTTCTCAACATCCCGGATCCAGCCCCACAAAAGCAGAGGACCGGGAAACAGGAGCAGCTCTGCGTGGGGTGCACAGAAAGCTACCCTCTGCAGGGACAAAAACGGCCGTGCCCCTCTTGGAGACCCCAGTGGTGCAGCTCGATCCGGGCCAGCCTCGTGTGTCAGAGGCCCTCCTACTTCACCTTCCCTATCCACCTCTGTCTCCGGTCTCCATGTTCCTGTCATTTGTCCCTGGGGTTCCCCGCCCAAGGAGGCCCTTGTCAAACAGACAAGTTCCTTCAAAATCTCTCTTGCTTCACTCCTTCGTTCTGAGAAAGGAGTGGAGGGAAGGCTCATCCAGGAAGACGCTCTCCCAAAAGCTGCTTTTCCTTCCCTAACGCGGCCCTCTTAGGCAGCCCCCTCCCTCATCACCCACAGATCCAGGTGACAGCCAGCTTGTCACGACAGGACCAAGTGATCGGGGCCTGCTCACATCACGCCCACAGTCAAGAGCACAGAGAAATGAATGCATGCACATTCAACTCTTAGCTTGGCTTCTCCACTTTTCTACAGCCCAGGATTTTCTGCCTAGGGAATGGTGCTGCCCACAGTGATCTGGGTCTTCCCTGTCTATTAATGCAGAACCAGGACAGTCCCGTGCAGACATATCCCCAGGCCAACCTGATCTTGACTTGACTGATCTGGAGACTTTCTTTCTTGGTGGTTCTAGGTTGTGACAAGCGGACACATGACACTATCTATCACACCCCTGAGGTCTTTCCTCTTCCCAGTCAGTCCTCCTCTTTTCATGGCTGAGTGTGTTTGGTGTGTGTGTGCAGTGTGTGTATGACGTATATGTATGTGTGTATAGTGTGTGATGTGTGTGTATGTATGGCTTGTGTGTGTATAATGAGTGGTGTAGGTTGTGTGTGTATGAGTGTGTGTATGGCACGTGTGTGCATAGTGTGTGGTGTGGGGTGTGTGTGTGTGTGTACCAATGCTTTTCATCAGGGCTCATTACAGAAGATGAATGAAAGGTTATTTACAGGAACATGGGTGACACTGGCAGCTGCATTATTGAAGAAACTCTTCCACCCTCCGCCTAGCAGTGATTAACTCCTTTTGGTCTTTGAGGGCCAGGGCCTTATAAATCCTTCCCTCCTCCATTACGGGATGTCGATGGGGTGAGCTTTGTCTTGTACAGGTCAAGCCCTGTAGTCTTCAGTGGCCCCAGAGGAGCTGGGACACGCGTTAAGCCTAGTTCCTTTTTTCTTAGCCGTTACTGCTTCCCCTCATCCAGACTGGCCTAACTGGAGGCAGGTTACAAAGACTCAGAAAAGGAAAAGGGAGCTGGAGGTCTTCTTTAGAAGTATGTTTCAGGAGCTGGAGAGAGGGCTAAAGCCAGTGGTTCTCAGCCTTCCTGACGCTGTGGCCCTTGAATACAGCTCCCCACCTTGTGGTGGTCCCCAACTGTAAAATTTCTGTTGCAGCTTCCCAGCTGTAAATGTTGCTGCTGTTATCAATCATAATGAAAATATCTGATATGCAATCCCTCTGAAAGGGTCGTTTGACCCCCAAAGGGGTCTTGGCCCAAAGGTTGAAAACCACTGGCTTAAGCAGTTAAGAGCATTTCCTACTCTTCCAGAGGACCTCAGTTCTGATTCCAGCACCCACACTGGGCAAACTTTCCGTAATTCCAGTTCCAGGGAATTCGATGCCCTGATTTCCTTGGGCACGTACATGCAGGGAAAACACCCATAGGAAAAAAATAAACAACAGTGTTTCCCTCACACAGCTCTTGGTGCCACAGCTGGTTAACCCCCTTAAGCCAACCAAGCTAATCATCCCCTGCATAGTTGGGGGCCTGTGTCCCTGGGGTCTTGGCTAAGGGCATTGAATCAGGTTATGTGAGAGGAACACCGGAACTGGCTGAAAGAGCGTGGTGGATTTGATTGGTTGTGCAGTTCATAAGAGGAAATAGTTGCGGAATAGGAGTCATCAGGACTTGGGGAGGGAGGTCCTTCCTCTTTGGCCTTGTCTCTGGGCAGAGAAAATAGAAGAACTGGTCACTAAGAGCATGCCAGGTTCTAGAGAGGGACTCGAAGGAGGCTTGGAGGAAGGGATGTGGAGAGCGGGGGTGTGAGGAACCCTGGATCGGCAGTGGTCCAGGAGGGTGAGGAGGAGGAAGAGGAACCTGATGTGTGTGTGGTGGCACAAAACTTGAATCCCAGCACAGGGAGGCGGGCTGATCCGTAAGTTCAAGGCCAGCCTGGTTTAGCTACATAGGGAGTTCCAGGCCAGGCCAAGGAGAAGGAGAAGGAGGAGGAGGAGGAGGAGAAAGAAAAGGAGGAAGAAGGAAGGAAGGAAGGAAGGAAGGAAGGAAGGAAGGAAGGAAGGAAGGAAGGGAAGAATTCCAAATGGGAAGGAAGTAGTTTGTGGTTTGATTCCCAAAAAAAGGCAGACAGATTTGGAAGTCTCTAAGGGGACAGAAACAGTCAGAGGAGGATCAGGAGGCAAGATGGAGGAGAAACAGCATGAAAGCTCAAATTGGGTCCATTTAGGGTCTCAGGGCAAAAGCACAAAACGGGGAGAGGAGGCAAGAGGGAGGCTCCATGGAGTCCTACAGAGGACCAGGAAGCTGAGAGCCAGAACACAGAATTGACCCTTCAGAAAACCCCCAAAGGGGTCGCCACCCACAGGTGGCAAATGGTCTGGGCCTGGATGCTCTCGAAGCCGAAGAGGTAGGGGTCCTAGCGAACGACTCTCCTTCAGCTCTGTAGTCCCAGTTATTCTGGCCTCCTCGAATCTGGCCTGTCACCTGAGTGGTGTGGTCTGCGGCTTGTGGGCCAGGGAACCCCCAGTGATGTCTGGGGCGGAGCTTGGGAGAGAGCCCCCTAGCGGCCGAGGATGAAGCTGGAGTCTGCAGCAGGGGCCACTCCCAGTCTGGATCCATACCCTGCGGGCGTACCTGGAGACCCTGAAGGCGCTGCACCAGGAGCAGCCTAGGCTCCTGCACTGTTTCTGCTCACAGGCAATCAAGAGACAGTCTCCGAGGACCAAGTTGGCGTGGCTTTTCCCAGGCAACCATCTTACCTCCAACCCCAATTGAGGAAATACTTCTTAACCCCCAAGCTGGTGAAGACAGAGGGTGCTCAGACGGCCTGACATCCCATCTCCACGGCCAGACGACCCTGCCAACTCTTTAAGAACCTAAAATTTTCTAATTTGAACCTCTTCCACCCTATCTTCTGACCCATCTCCCTCGTTTCGTCTCCCTTTGGAGACCCAGGAATCCAAACACCCTTATCCTCAGTTTACTCCAAACTCATCCATCTTTCTGTGGGAATCCAGGTAGTGGGACCCTTCTGACTCTAGTCCAGCCCTGGTACTTTGGGGGATCCAGACTTTCACCCAACTTACTTCACCTTCATCCCTTAAGCCAAACCTCTTGAGGATCGGCCCATGTGAGATGCTGTGGGAGCGATGATGTTGAGGAAGACCCTTTGGCCTCCGGTGCACGCCCATTATGGTCCCCTTGGACATCCTTTTAGCCCCATTCACTGAGTGGAGGATCCCGGTCTAGCCGAGCCCACCATCTTCATACCAGGGCAAGCTAAGACACGGCCCTCCTGCTGCTGTCGCTCTCACGGCAGCGCGACCGCCACTAGTTAGGACTGTTGGTGTGATCAACGGCGGCTATTCAAGGCCAGAGGCCTGCAGGCCCACAGCGCAGGCTGTGCCTGTGTCCCTCCGCATTCTGCCCGGTGGAGAAGGCCAGTATTGCCTTCTGCAGTAGCTCCTGGGCTCAAGTGTAGAGCCAGCAGCTGTGGCACCTGCAGCGACCAGTAGCTTGCCTAGGCTGCACCAGCTCTACTTGGCATCCCGGCTGTGCTCACAGCTGGCTTGGAGGTCAGATCAGCTTAGGAGGGTTGAGCTGGCCAAGGGTCACACTGCACAGTGCCTGCGGGAGGGCTGGACGTCTAAGGCCTCTCCTGAAAGGAGCAAGAAACTCTTTAGACCCCTCCCCTCCTGCACATCCTAAGGCAGCCCCACCCCTGCCAGCCCCAAGCTCCGCCCCTCAGAAATAGATTGATATTTAAAACAAACAAACAATATCAACGGTTTGTTTTCGTATTTAATTATTTTGTGTACAAGTGAGAGCATCACTGGAGGAGTGTGACGGTCAGAGGGAGGTTTGGGGGAGTTCTTTTCTTCCGGTATTGTGATCCAACGAATCAAATTCAGGTTGTCAGGCTGAGTGACAAGAGCCTTTGACCACTAGGCATCTTGTGGGCCCTAACCTCTAATTCTTTCTTTTTTAGACTGATTTTATTTCGTGTATATGAGTGTTTTGCCTACAAATACTGTATGCGTGGTTGATGCCAGAGAGATCAGAAGACGAAACTGGGTCCTTTGAAATCACAGTTACAGACGACTGTGAGCTGCCATGTGGGTGCCGGAAACTGAACGCGGGTCCTCTGCAAGAGCAACGATCGCTCTTAACTGCTGAGCCAGCTCTCCAGCCCCTCTCCTCCTTTAAAGGTTTGCTTTTACATTTTTAAAAAATTGTGAGGGGGCTGGAGAGATGGCTCAGAGGTTAAGAGCATTGCCTGCTCTTCCAAAGGTCCTGAGTTCAATTCCCAGCAACCACATGGTGGCTCACAACCATCTGTAATGGGTCTGGTGCCCTCTTCTGGCCTGCAGGCATACACACAGACGGAATATTGTAAACATAATAAGTAAATAAATAAATATTAAAAAAAATAAATTAAAAAAATTGTGGGGAGGGAGTGGGGAATTGGATTGGGTATGTATAATGAAACAAAAAGATAGGTTTTTTTTTTTTTTTTTTTTTTTTTTTTTTTTTTGTTGTTGTTGTTTTTTGAGACAGGGTTTCTCTGTAGCTTTGGTCCACGTCCCAGAACTAGCTCTTATAGACCAGGCTGGCCTCGAACTCCCAGAGATCCGCCTGCCTCTGCCTCCCGAGTGCTGGGATTAAAGGCATGCGCCACCACCGTCCGGCTGTTTTCTTTTTTAAAAAATAAAAAAAAAATTTTTATTTTATGTGCAAGGGTGTTTTCTCTGCATGTATGTCTGTATGCAACGTGTGTGCAGTGCCGGAGGGGGCCAGAAGAGGACGCTGCATTCTTTGGGACTGGAGTTACAGGTGGTTATGTGACTTCACCTGGGCGTTAGGAACCAAACCCAGGAGCTTTGGAAGAGCATCCAGTACTCTTAACCACCGAACCATCTCTTCAGCCCCTAGGTTCTGATTCCTAAGCCCCTAACTTTTCTTATCTTGTTAAAAGCACCCCAAAATGTCCTTGCCCACATCAGCTCCTGATTTAGGAGATTCTTTTGCGTGACCGCTGCCGGGTCTGTGCCCCAGCTAAGGACAGGCCCCTTCAGAGTTCTTCCCTGTCCCGAAGGGAAGATCATACTTCTTGGCTTCTCTCTTACACCCCCTGGTGGAAGCGAGCAAAGGTGCGTGCAGCACTCAGCCCCTAGTAGGAGAGTCCTGTGTCTGTATTTATCCTTGCTCCCTAAAGCCCCAGAGCTATGTCCTATCCCTCTGGCTTCACCCACTGCCCAACGTGTATGAGACTTTGTAAAGGAAATATATTTCTAATGCTCCCTATTTGGGTTCCCGTGCTTATCTCTGGTGAGGCATTTTCTGAACTTGTCCGCCCAAGGGGGATTGGGGGGAGCTAAAAATGTATCCAGCTACGGTTTTGCTTTTCAAAAAGCTCGGTCCAGCGAGCGGTTTTGACTGGGCTGGAAACCCGAGGGCAGTAGAGGGCTATCCCATGATATTTCTGCATTCGTCTTCCACCATTCCTCTAAACAACATGTGGACTCCCCCACCCCCTTAGACAACATCTCGTGTATCCCGTAGCTGGGCCTGAATTTGAGATGTAGCTGGGAATGGCTTTGACTTCCTGATCTTCCTGCTTCTACTCCCAAGCGTAGGGATTACAGACATGTCTGGTGAGACTCAGTTTATGCAATGGGTGCTGGGGATGGAAGTCAGGGGTTCGGTTTGGGCATTCTAAGCAAAGGCTCTTTCGATTGAGCTTCACCCCAACCTCACCCTGGACTCTTTTTGCTTAAATATGAAAAATAACTTGTGTTTATAGGGTGTGGTCTCCTTTGTTGGATCTCCCCGCTAACTAGAGGGAGAGAACAAACCCAGGAAGATCCAAATGACTTCTAAGTCTCTCTCAGTTGCCAGAAGCCTCTTCAGAGTCTATAACCTAAGCGGTTCAAGCCCCGAGCATGCGCGGAATCTCTCTCTGGGCGATCCTATCGGCTTGAACTTCTCGTTGGACATGGGAACAGTTGCTAGGGAAATGTTACCTTCAGGACAGCGTTTGCTGGAGATGGAATCCAAGGTGTGGGCTGTGAAGGGCTCCAGGAGGTTTCAATGCTTGAAAAGGGGACAGACATCGCTGTCTAATCCTTCCCAGTACAGCCATTGCAGACTCTGCCCTGTCTCAGCCTGACCATGCCACCTTTCTGGTCATTTCCACTATGGCCATGTGACTCTAAAGGATCTTTGGTCTTTCCTCTGTGTGTGTATGTTTCATTTCTTGACCATGGGGAAGGGTGACTCCCTCCCCCCAACAGCCTATATTCAAGAGGATCTCCAAGCCCGGTAGCAATTGGGCTAATGACTTCCTGGAGCAAAGGGCGGGGAGAGATGCTGTCCATTGCACTCCCCCACCTCCACCAAACAGAAGAAAGAACCTAGGTTGTGCCCTGACTAGCCCAGGGCCTCAGTTTCCCCTGGTCATAGGAATGAATTGCTTCCTAAATTCTTGGGTTCGTCTCCTGAGTTCACTCTATCATCCAAGACCAGCCTCTCTCTCAACCCCAATCCAGGCATCTGGCTCCCATCTCTTTAGACTGTGCTTTTCAGACGTTCTCTGCCTTTCCTCATTTCTGGGTGGGCAGCGCGTGACAGAGAGGAGGAGGTGAAAAGAACCTGGGCACCGCCCCCCACCCCCTTCTGCTCCAAGAGCGGCGGAGACTGCGATCCTCAATCCTACCACACGGGGGCGCCAGGACAAGTGCGGACGCGGGCGAGGCAGCGCAAGGTGGTTCTCGACCGTGTGAGTGCGCCCATGGGTGTCTTTGTGTGTCTGCGTTTCTGTACATACGTGTGCGAGCCAAGGGGTGTCTGGGTGGGATGTATTCGGGGCAACAAACCTGATGTATCCTCTGAAACAGGTACTCCAAGTGTCTTTTCTTTTTATGAGGATGCTTAATGTCACTGGCTGTGTGTGGATGGCGAGGCAGGCGACTTATGTGTATCGTCGCGTGTACATAGTGCCGGCTGTGAGTCCCCGAAACGGCGTCTTGATTTTTTGAAGTCACGTTCCATGAGGCTTTTTTTTTCTTTTTTATTTATTTTTCTTTTCCTTTCTTTCTTTCTTTCTTTCTTTCTTTCTTTCTTTCTTTCTTTCTTTCTTTCTTTCTTTCCCCTTTCTCCCACTACCCTGGGAGGAAAAAGGAATAAGGGCTGTCAATGAGAATTGCTATCACTCCGGGCACATCCTCAGCCTTAAGTCTGGGTGACTGTGCTAAGTGTGACATTGTGTTTGTTAAGTGGGTGTGTCTGAGAGTCGGAGAGTAACTCGGTAAGAGGGGGACTGGGTCCTGTGACAGATGGATTTTGGAGGGGGTTGGAGCAAGATTATGGAAGCACCCAATTTCCCATGTTAGTTGTGAATACCACCTTCATTGTATGTGTGGATGTGTGTGTGCGCGCACATGCACAAACGTATGTGGTGTGTTACCCTTCCTAGGTCTCTCAAGTAACAGTTTCTCTGTGTCTCTCCCATCTCTGTCTCTTTTCCTCGTTGCTTGGTGACTCATCTATGCGGCAATGGCCTCCCCCGGCTTGCTGGGTCTCCCTTCCCCCACTCAGAAGTGAGTGGGCGGGGGTCTAATAGAATGGGACCTTGGGATTAAAAATCAGGGTGGGAATCCCCCTCCCCACAATGTATCATTCGGAACCTTGTTGGCCCCCCCTGACCCTCTCTCCAAGTTCCTTCCCAGACTTCCCCAGCTTTGAGTTGACTTGTGGGGTAAGACATGAGTGGGTTCTAATCGGACCATTCTCAAGGGTCTTTAACATTTTCTTTCTTTTTAGTTCAAAGTGGAGACCCCTGTCTCCTTATCAAGCGCCCCTCTCCTTGCCTATTTCCATCCCTTCTCATGGCTGACGAAATGAATGGCTGCAGAGGTGAGTCACTGGTTGGGGGAGGGGAAGCAGGAAGAGGGGGGGTTGGATGAGCTGCAGGGCTGGGGGTGGGGAGACGAAGCCCCTGCTCTTCTCCCACACTTCCTAATGCCCTTCCCCCAGCCCTCCTCCCTGGTTTTCCAAACCGTCAACTCTGTGATCATGGCTCTGCTGAACCTCACCTTCTCCTTCTACCCCTGGAATGCATGAGAGATTCAGATACCAGGACCAAAGTGCACAGGTCCATACACACAAGTCAGAGCAGATACCGGGTGTACCCTCCAGGTCCTCATCTTAGCTACGCCTTTTCTAGTTGTCTTTCCATGTCATTATCCATCTGGCCATTTCCCTCCTCTCCCGCAACCTAGGGACCTGCCCCTTGTCTAGATCTTTTCCTCTGTAGAGGCGGCAGAGTCTCAAGAGGTGGTTGATAGGGCAGGAGTGGGGGGGGAGTGGAGCTCCATCCGCAGAGTGCTTACTCAGCATACATGGAGCCCCGAGTTCAATCCCCAACACCGCATAAACTGGGCACTGAGGATTGCATCTGTAATCATAGCTCTTAGGAGGGGGAGGCAGAATCAGACATTCAAGGTCATCTTCAGTTAGTGATTTAGTGAGTTGGTGGCCAGCCTGTGCTACTTGAGACCCTGCCTCAGAAATAACATAACTACAAAGGGGAAGTCGTGAGAGCATCTGTCATCCCTGGGAGGGGAGGGGTATGTGCTATGTGAATGAGCTGAGCTAGGGACCAGGTAGAGAGACACGGAGTCCTAAGAGCATGAAGGCAGAAGGGGCTTGACCCTATGAAATGAACTCATCAAACCTGTCTGCTATCTGGGCCCTTCTTGCCCATCTCCACCCTATGACGACCAAGGGTCTTGAGATGTGAGTTTATGCGCAGTTACTTGGGTTTCCAAATAAGGGGAGTTGAGGATGACAGAGAAATAGGGAATGCCCCTAACAGCCTGGGGTAAGGACTTGGGGGAGAGGAGCTGCAGACCAACTGGCTTCAATTATAGACTTTATTGTCCTGAGATTTGCAAGGCGAAGAAAGGAGAGGGACAAGAAGGGTACAGAGAAGTTCACATAAGCACGAACACACACCACACCAATAGGCAGGAAAGGATCCTCAGAAAGGCGCACACACTAAGCCAGACACCAGATCTGGAAGCATTCAAAGACCCCAAATAGCACAGGTGTCTGCCGAGAGTTCAAGAGACTAGAATTTACCCCATGCAGCAACAGCTACACAGGTGGTAAGAGAAGCCCCCCCCTCCCCAACTCATTTAAACTGGGACCGCATCCATCCAGTCTCAATGTGATATCTTCACTTGCTTCTTCCTATTTCTCTTTTTCTTCTCTGCCTTGGGTCTCTTTACTCTCTGCCCAGAGAAACGCTCACACATGTACACGCATGCATACAAGCCCACAGGTATCTGGTTTCTCTCGGTGTCTGTCTCCTTTCCCGGGATCTCAAACTCAGACTCTCAATCCCCTCAGTCACCCCTCTTTGGCGAGCTCTCTCCCCCACCTTCCTCTCGCTGAAGCCCCCCCCCACTTCAGACGTCGGAACCAGCAGCCTTCTGATCTTCCTTAAGGAAGGTAATGCGACCCTCTCCTTAGCCCACTGCTCAGGATGAAGGGAGGTGGGGAGGGGAAAGGAATGGAGGGGATTCTAGCCGCAGGCTCTGGATGGTGGTGTGGGGGAGTGTCCGTCGCTGCTGCAGTGGTGGTGGTGGGTATCTCTAGGCCCTTCTCCCTCCCTTCTTTGGAGTGTATACTGTCACCTTGGTTCTCAAGTTGGTTTGTTTGCTTCTCTCCTTTAGCCCGCTCCTTCAACCTGCTTCAGGTTCTTTTTCTGTCCCTTCCCCCTGCCCCCATCTCTTCCCTCTCCTCCCTCACCCCACCTTTTTCTCCGCAGAGCTGATGGGTTTTCTTCTGGGAAAGTCAAGCCACTGATGGAAGGGAGAAGCCACTGCCGGTTATAGAGGGAAAGCACGTGAGTGTGTGTGTGTGTGTGTGTGTCCATGCCCGCGCGCAGGCGCGTGCATGAACTAGGGTCTTAGAATGAGGGTCAGTTTAATGGTGGGATGAAGGTAGGGCTAACTGAAAGAGGCGCTGAGACCCTCCACACAAACACATCCTGGTTTCCAGATTGTTGGGGTGCTGGAGGGGCTTTTCGTGTGCCTACAAGCACCCCTGTGTCCGCAGTTCTTGTGTTTCTGGTATGTGTCATTGTCACCCCCCTTTCCCTGCCCACGCCCCCGCACTGCTCTCCGTCCGCCTGCACCGCAGCCCCCTCCAGCCTCCCTCCCTCCCCTTCATTCCTGCAGTAGCTGCTCCCGGGGCCACCTTTCTCTCTCCTCTACCCCCTCCCCATTTCCGTCCTCCCATCCCACCTCCGCCCACGTCTGGTCTCCCTTCACCGGACCTGGCTGGCTGATAGATTTTCTGCGCAATCTCTGCGTCATCGCCCCCCACTCCCGGAACCTCTAGCTGTTCAAGCCCCCAGCCCCAACCCCTCTGGGCAGGAGATACGGTCTAAGGGTCTGATGGCTGAGAGGGTCCATCTCTGACGTGGCAGTGCACCCCCCTCCGGTCGCGTTCAGACCTCCCCTTTAAGCAGCAGAGAGAAATGGAGTTGAGTCACCTTCTCCACCTGCTCAACCCCCTCCCCACCTGGTCTGGTCTCGCCCTCCAAATGTCCTTGGGTGGGGGCTGTGGGGGAGAGGAAAATAAGCAGAAGGATGTGGGAGAGGCGAATTGAAAAGGGGCACAACAGGGACCCCTAACATGCACAGCAGAGTCCGCTGGTCAGAAGGACAGAACACACCTTTTTTTCCCCACCCCCTCCAGACCGATCGTGAGCAGACACGACCCAGAGGCACACACATCGTCAGTCTTTCCCTTTTCTCTTCCGACTAGGACCCTTTCCAAGGTGATTACCCAAACCGCAATATCCACCCATCTGCCCTGGCCCTGGGCGGGCATTCCGCACCGCAGATCCACTCCCTCCTCTCAGGTTCACGCCGTCCTTGGGCGTGCTCCCTATAGACCACGCTGTGGCGGCGGAGTAGGGAGCTCGACCCCCTCCCCGGCTTTCAAACCCTTACCGTCCCCCCATCCAGTATTGATCTCTTACTGACGCCCAGTTAGATGCTGGCGATGCCCTCTTCCTAGCCTATTCTGCTCAGCAACGCCGGCTCTGCGCCGCAAGTTGCTTTGTAACCCACCCTCCCGCCTTCTGGCTCTTCTGTACCCACCCTTCCATTCATTCTTCCATTCATTCATTCATCCTTTTCTCCTCGTCCCTCCTTCATTCATTCATAGCCCCCTGCCCCGCCCGCCTCGACATTTCATTCATTCATTCATTCATTCATTTCCCGGAGCTCGGCTAGCGCACGCCCCTCCAGCCGAGGGCCTCACTGCGCAGGCGCAGGCCGGGAGCGACGCTCATCCTCCAATCACTGGACACCCACCATCCACCCTGCACCCGCCCGCTTCCCCATGAATGAACATTGACGTCAATGGGGCGGGGCGAGCCCACGTGACCCCGCGCGCTCTCCTTTATAAGGCGGCGACGCGGGCGCTGTCCAGCGTGCTGAAGCCGGAGCGAGAGAGCTGTTGCTGACCCAGCTGAGCCCAGCTCCTAGAACGCCAGCATCGACCATCGCTGATACTCCAGCCGCGGGACGGAGTCAAGGCGGACGGGTCCCGATCTTCCCCCTGTCCCGACCCTCCTCTCCACCTTCCGCCGTCGTGACACCGGCTGGTAAATACTCCGATGTCCATTTCTCCAACCCTCTTTAGTCGTGAGCGTGAAGGGAGGGTTTTCTTTCCGAGTGGGGTATTGAGAACACAGCGGGGTGCCCCCGAGAAGGGTCTTTGGTAAATGGGGGAGTCTCTGCTTTTCTGTCGCTGATGAAGTCGCCCACGCACCATCCGGGGAGTCCTGTGGGGAGGGAACAGATACCCCCCCCCCCCGCTTATCCTTGTACGCGGGCGCTGGCTGAGAGATGACTTAGGGAAGGGGGAGACAGGAGGCACTGGGCACCCAGAACGAGGACTGCGGACGTTGTTTTTCATTTGTACGACTCTAGAGATCGCTACATCTTTCTTGTTCTCTGCTAAATGTGTTCTCTTCGGGTAAGGTTAGAGAAATAAGGGAAACCCCGGATTTCCTGCTTAAAGGTGGGGGAAGGGAATGCAGAAATAGAAACCGGGGAATTCTTACAGAAATTCTCTATTTCTTTGGTTTTTTTCTATTTTTCAGTCTCTGGCAGCCCGTTGGTCATGAAAACCCTCACGTTGCCGGCATCCGTCCTCTTCTGCTTCCTTATACTGATCCAGGGGTTGGAAGCAGCGCCCCCAGGGCGCTCCGATGCTTATCCTCCACCCCTCGGCTCTGAGCATAAAGAGCAGGTAGCTGAGGACGCAGTGTCCCGGCCAAAGGATGACAGCGTCCCAGAGGTCCGAGCCGCTCGGAATTCCGAGCCTCAGGACCAGGGAGAGCTCTTCCAGGGCGTGGATCCCCGGGCGCTGGCCGCGGTACTGTTGCAGGCACTGGACCGCCCGGCCTCGCCCCCGGCGGTCCCAGGAGGTTCCCAGCAGGGAACACCCGAAGAAGCAGCAGAAGCTCTTTTGACAGAGTCCGTGCGCAGTCAGACCCATAGCCTCCCGGCACCAGAGATCCAAGTGCCCGCTGCAGCCCCCCCTCGCCCTCAGACTCAGGACAACGATCCCGAGGCCGACGACCGCTCAGAAGAGCTGGAGGCGCTAGCATCCTTGCTCCAAGAACTTCGAGATTTCAGTCCGAGCAATGCTAAGCGCCAGCAAGAGACGACCGCAGCAGAGACGGAAACCCGCACGCACACGCTGACCCGAGTCAATCTGGAGAGCCCCGGGCCAGAGCGCGTATGGCGCGCTTCCTGGGGAGAGTTCCAGGCGCGCGTCCCGGAGCGCGCTCCTCTGTCACCCCCGGTCCCTTCGCAATTCCAGGCTCGAATGCCCGAAAGTGCTCCTCTCCCCGAAACCAATCAGTTCGGGGAAGGGGTGGCCTCCCCTAAAACACATCTAGGTGAGACTTTGACACCCTTATCTAAGGCGTACCAAAGCCTAGGTGGTCCCTTCCCCAAGGTGCGCCGGCTTGAGGGCTCACTCTTGGGCGGCTCCGAGGCTGGAGAGCGCCTGCTTCAGCAAGGGCTGGCTCAGGTAGAGGCAGGGAGGAGACAGGCGGAGGCCACCCGGCAGGCCGCAGCGCAAGAAGAGCGGCTGGCCGACCTCGCCTCCGACCTGCTGCTCCAGTATCTGCTGCAGGGCGGAGCCCGGCAGCGCGATCTCGGGGGTCGCGGGCTGCAGGAGACGCAGCAAGAGCGGGAGAGCGAGAGGGAGGAGGAGGCGGAGCAGGAGAGACGCGGTGGTGGGGAGGACGAGCTGGAGGAAGAGGATGAGGAGGCGGCGGAGGCGGAGGCGGAGGCAGAGGAGGCGGAGAGGGCGCGGCAGAACGCGCTCCTGTTCGCCGAGGAGGAGGACGGGGAAGCCGGAGCCGAGGACAAGCGCTCCCAGGAGGAGGCGCCAGGCCATCGGCGGAAGGATGTGGAGGGGGCAGAGGAGGGAGGGGAAGAGGACGACGACGACGAGGAGATGGATCCACAGACGATCGATAGCCTCATTGAACTGTCCACCAAACTCCACCTGCCAGCCGACGATGTGGTCAGCATCATCGAAGAGGTGGAGGAAAAACGGAAGCGGAAGAAGAATGCCCCTCCCGAGCCGGTGCCGCCCCCCCGGGCTGCCCCAGCCCCCACTCATGTCCGCTCCCCACCACCCCCACCTCCCTCCCCGGCCCGGGATGAGTTGCCAGACTGGAACGAAGTGCTCCCACCCTGGGATCGGGAGGAGGATGAGGTGTTTCCCCCGGGGCCCTATCACCCCTTCCCCAACTACATTCGGCCGCGAACACTGCAGCCACCCGCATCCTCCCGCCGCCGTCACTTCCACCACGCGTTGCCACCTGCGCGCCACCATCCCGACCTGGAGGCCCAGGCCAGGCGCGCGCAGGAGGAGGCGGACGCGGAGGAGCGCCGGCTGCAGGAGCAGGAGGAGCTGGAGAATTACATCGAGCACGTGCTGCTGCGCCGCCCGTGACCCGCCCCGGCCCCGCCCCCGCGCGCCCGCCCCCAGATGGGCGCGCCACCACGCCCCCCTCCGTGTCACTCCTCCTCCTTCTCGGTGTTTGCATGCGCCCCGGCTCCGCCCCTCGGCTGCCGCCCGGCCCCGCCCCACGTGACCCCGCCCCGAGTTCTGTTGGGACCGGACCTGTCAGACTCCCCTGGGTCTGCAGTCCAGAACTCCGGAAACTCACCGGTGATCCCGGGGCCATCCCAGGCGGGTGGGTGTTTTGTGCGGGTCCCCTTACACCCCCACTTCCTCCAGGGGCCTCGTCCCCATCTAGTTTTGCCGGTCCCAAACGGGAAAACCTGTTCTAATTAATCGTGTGAAGTGTCTGTCTCCCAGCCTTGGGGCCCACCCCCTGGAGCCTCCCTTCCCCCAAATCGTTGTGAACTTCCCCACTTCCTGCCCTTCTCTGTTGTAAATACCCCTCACGGAGGAAATAGTTTTGCTAAGAAATAAAAGGGACTATTTTACTAGAGGACTTTGTTTTCCGTTATTCACCAGTCCCCTTGGGCCTGCGTGGTCCTCTCCAAGGGGCGGTGAGGGAAGCGCCAACATCACCTGTTCCCGACTCTCTGACCAAAGCCAGAGCTGGCTGGGAGAAAGGTGTGAAGCTGTACCTGGAAATACCTATGTGGGATGGTTCAGTGGGTAAAGGCACACGTTGCCACGCGTGACAAGAGTGTGACACCAGGGTTCTTTCCACATGATGGAAGGGGAGGTCTGACTACCACATGCCCACCACGGCACACCCACCCACCCACCCACCCACAGGATAAATAAATAATAAATGTAATAAAAACCAAAGCAAAATAGTATCTCAATCTCTGCTTTCCACTACCACCTTGTGCCAAAACTGAACCATAATTCCTAATTTTGACCTAGGTAAGAGTGGACTCCAACAGGAGCCGGACGTTTGGTTGGGATATGGCTCAGTTGGTACGAATGCCTGCCTAGTGTGCACTTGGCCCCTAGGTCTAGTCCCATAAAGTGAGTTCATAAAGGGTCAGAAAAAGACAAAACAAAACAAAACAAACGAACAAACAAAAAAAACAAGAGCCAATTGTCTGGGACAAGCCAATTTCTAGAACTCAAAAGAAGAAAGGTACCACCTGAGAGATGTTCCTCATTGGGTGTCTGGGAGGTTCCCTCCACCCCAATTCATTCACGCTCCCCTTCATGGCTCCCTGAATTCCCAGAAACTTGGGGAGAAGGAGCTGACCCCCACACGCCTTGTTTTTAACCGTTTCTCAATTACCTCCCCAAACAAAATGAAAATGGAAATTCTCTATGCAGACATCTCAGAAGAGAGAACCTACGACTTCCGGCCTGTCTTTTCCCGGGTATATGTGTAGTCACAGGCAGTGTGTGGGGCAGGGCCACCAGACAGAGCAAGACATTCATGCAAACTTCAATTCCAGATAAGCCATAGATACCCCCACCCCCAGAATAACCTCTTCATGGTGCATGGGACACACTAATTTATCTGTTGGGGCTTTGGATGTGGCTCAGCAATAGAGCATCGACCTCAAATGCAAGAGACCCTAGTACTGCAAAATACAAAATCAACTCTTGTGGTTGGACATGTGGCTCTGTTGATTCAGTGCTTGCCCAGCACGTATGAAGCAGTTTGTAAAATAGAATGTGCTGTTGAACACCTGTAACCTCAGCATTTCTAGAGTAGAGGCAGGAGGGCCAGAAATGACAAGTTTATCCTCCCATCCATACTGAGTTTGAAGCCAGCCTAGACTACGTGAGATCCCGTTTTAAAATTTAAAGAAACTTCCAATGCATCTGTTGTGTCGGGGTGTGGTTGGCACATGCTTGTAATCCCAGACTCATCCCCGAGATCCAGGTCACTCCGAGTCTCCAAACACTGGAGGGCTAAGCGTTCAGGAGGCAGAGGATCTGCCTGGCATGCACAGGCCGTGGGTTTGATTATCCCAGAGCATAAAGCAAAACAGCAACCAAACCTGTTGTCCAGCTGTCATTCAACTGCATCTTCTATTTTTAGCTTTTCTTCTTAGCTATGGTGACCCAGGTCCCAGGAAGACACTAGCAGGAAGCTTCCCTTGACCTCAGGGTGGACACCAATCTGGTTCAACAAACACAGAGGCAAGCCAAGTCCAGAAACACTTGTCCTTTTATTCCAGAAGAAAGGAAACAGAGGCAGCCGCTTGGCCCATTCTACCCGCTTGGCTGGAGTGGAGGGGGACAGGGCCAGTGTCCCAGAAAGCAGGCCCTTCCCCCAACTGTCCCTTCCCTCCAGGAGGCAAGGTTAGAAAAACATTAACTTGGTGGTTCCTTCCCTGGCTCTGGCTGGACATTGGAGCCCAGCAGGAAGTGGGGGCAGGAGAGGGAAATCCCCTCCCAGGCAGAGAAGCTGCCATGGCTGGCTATGGGGAGGGGTGGAGGTAGGTTTAGGGGCAGAGGGGAGAAAAGAGCCCTGGAAACCTTTTCCCTTTAACCTGACATATTTATATATTTACAGCAATAAAGGACAGGGAGGATGGAGGATGGCTGGGGTTAACATTGGTTCTTCAGAGGAAGGGAATGAAAGCCACTTAGCACCCCCATCCAGGTCACATTTTCCTGCCTTCCTACTCCTAAAGCCTCCGCTGGGAAAGGTAGAGGGTGGAGGGAGGGAATGTTTGAATGAAGGGCTGGAGCCACAGCTCCTTCCAAGGAAGGTGAGGTGGCCGAGGAAAAGCAGCCGGCTCCCAAGAGAAGGGGCTTGGGGGAGAGGTGGGAGAAACAGCCCCCAAGTGCTGCCTCTTGTCTTGGCTCCCCAGTTCCACAGGGTCCCCTGCTGGCTGACGCGGCTACGCCAGGCCCATCTCCTCCAGGACACTGCGGGGCGACTCATCCTCCTGAGACAGACAAGGGTGAGGCAGAGACACAGGGAGGGCAGAAGGGGAGGGCAAGATGAAGGGATCAGAGTCAGGGGAAGCACAGACACGTGGGGGTGGGGGAGGAGAAGCTGATGTGAGCCCAAGTCTGGAACACCATGAGCCCTCAGTTGAGGGGGGCTCCCAGGCCTCATGACACCACTCCCAGAACCCACAGTGGTGAGGAGAGGTTGATGCCAAACTCATCACCACCCAGAATCTAAAGCTCTGGACTCAGGGAGCAGGTGTGCAGCTTCAGAACCCAATGGATGCAGAGGAACCCTGATTCCCAGGAGGCAGGTGGCATGGACGCTTGGTCTGTGCCTCTTAGAGTGGTGAAGCCAGCAAGACACTGGTCCCAGAGTCCCCGGGAAGAGAAGTTTAGTGACCAGAGGGCACGCATGCATCTATGTGTGAGGGTGTGACATGAGCGAGCTTACCTCATTTCATTCCACCGTGTCTCCCCGAGAGAGCCAACCTCCCTCATCGCCCCCATCTCTCCCCCTCCTCAGAGCCAGCTCAAGTTGGCTTGCTTGTCACTGCAGAGCCCTGGTGACTCATCTCCCTGCACCAAGGCTCAGCAGCAGCATGGCAGAGGGGGTGTGCCAGATAGCAGGGAGAGCTAACAGTCCCCACAGCCGTCAGTGCCTGAGCAACAGCGGGGTGTATGTATGTGTGTCTACACGTGCATGTGTGTATACATGTGTATGTGGGTACACATGTTGTTAAAAGTGGGGATCAGGCATGGCTGTGGAGACTGTCCTGTCATGAACATACTGTCACCGTGAGCAGGAAGGCCTGAGTTCAGGTCCCTAGCAACCACATACAAGCCTGGCATGGGGGAGTGGGCGGGAAGGAGTAGAGACAGGCAAATCCTGGAGCTCAGTGGCCAACCAGCGAGGCTGAATGGACTCCAGGTTCAGTGGGAAGAGACCCAATTTCAACCTTTGGCCTTCACACCCCCCTCACGTTATACACAGGAACACACACAGGCAGGCCAAGTACGGATCAGGGCCCTCGGCTCCATCAGCAGAGACAGAAAATAGATATGAAATCAAGGAAGAAAAGGCTTATTTACCATGAACCACTCTCCAATTCTCTCAACAGCCCTTACTGTCGGGAGAATCATTAAGTCAAAGGAAATGGGTCCTGGGAAGAGGCCACAGCTTGGGATGGCGAGTGGGAGATGGCTCCACCCACCTCCTGGTCCAGAGGCTCCGGACTTAGGACAAGTCAGACAGCAGGGCGTGATGGAGGGGGCCACTCGTCAATGGGCAAGGTGTCCGAGAGAGGGGAAGTCCCCTCGGCCACAGTATTCCTCCTCCTCCTCCTCCTCACTGTCCCTGGCTCGTACCTCCTGCAGCAGGTCGGCCTGCTCGATGGCCTTAAGCACACTCTTCTTGGAGGTGTCCTGGACGTCCCCACCCATCAGAAACTCATCCAGGATAAAGTAGGCTTTCTCAAAGTTGAAGATGATATCCAGCTCGCACACCTGGGAGAGGAGGGAGAAGGCAGAGCTGAGCATCAAGATGTCCCCCAGCCCTCTTCCTTCTGTTTTACGCCCCTGCAGTCTCATGTAGTCCAGGCTGTCCCTGGATTCACTATATAGCTGAAGCTATCTTAGACTGGCTCTCCTGCCTCCACACCGCACCACATGGCACAGGGTACCGGGCATGCAAGGTAAGCAAGTACTCTACCAACTGAGCTACAGCCCCAGCCCGCAGTGAGTCCCTTCAGTGGCTCTCAGATCCTCCCAGCCCTCAGCTCTCAACTCTGGTCTTTCCCCAGGCTGACCTTGAGGTCTTAATCCTCCTGCCTCAGGTGCTGGGATTGTCGGTACAAACTGCCATCTCTCCTCATCCTTTTATAGTCAGCCTCCTATTCTGGACCAGGAAATAGAAGTCTGTGGTTGCTGTTGCCTTTCTCTTAAAATCTCCAACATGGTTTCTGCCAGACCCTGGGCTAGTCTCCGCCTCAGACATTCTGGGGCAGAGGAGAATATCATGGTCTTTGCTTTAGAAGACCCAAGGTGATCTCTACTAATACAAAATTAGCTGTGTACACCATGGAATGTCTATGGGCCTCAGTTTCCCCATCCAAAAATGGAGACGGTAATGCTGACTCCTTGGATAGATGAACAAACCAGAGAACCTCAAAAGGCCTGTGGGAGTGGTGTAGGTCTCTAGTCTCAGCTATTCCGGGAGCGGAGCAGAAGATAGTCTCCTGGGCTACAGAGGGAGTTCAAGGTCAATTTGGGCAACCTAGTGAGACACTTTCTCAAAATACAAAGTACAAAAGAGGAGAGGAGATAGCTCAGGAGAGGAGCATAAAGCACCCTGATGTGTGAGGCCTTACGTGCCATGTCTAACATGAAATCAACCAACCAATCAATTAACCTAGTCTAGGAATACAGCTCAGGTGGTTGAACGCTTGCCGCGCCGGTGTAAGAATGGCCCCACAGGCTCATATACATGAAGGCTCAGTCACCTGGGAGTAGAACTGTTTGAGAGGATTAGAAGGATTAAGAGGTGTGGCCTTATTGGAGGAAGTGTGTCACTGGGGATGATGGGTTTTGAGGTTTCAAAAGCCCATGCCAAACCCAGAGTCTATCTGTGAGTCAGATTGTAGTTAGCTCTCAGCTACTGCTCCAGCAATTGCCTGCATGCTGCCACGCTCCCACCAGGATAATGGACTAAGCCTCTGAAGCTGTAAGCAAGCCCCCAATTAAATGCTTTCTCTTGTAATAGCTGCGTTAGTCATAATGTCTTTTCACGGCCAAAAGAACAGTGACTAAGACACTTGCTTAAAATGGGTCTGTTCCCAGAACCCTATAAACTGGGTGTGGTGGTCAAACCTGTGACCCCAGAACTTGGGAGAACTAAAAGTCCAGGGTCACCCTCAGTTGCACAGTGAGATGGAGACCAGCTTAGGATATATACATGCTACTCAAAAGCAGGAGCCAGGTGGTGGTGGCACACGCCTTTAAACCCAGCACCCGGGAAGCAGAGGCAGGCAGATCTCTGAGTTCGAGGCCAACCTGGTCTACAGAGTTAGTTCAAGACAGCCATGGCTATACAGAGAAACCCTGTCTTGAACCTCCCTACCTCCTCAAAACTAAACAAAAAAACGGGCTGGCCAGACGGACTAGCAGGAAAAGGCCCTTGTCACATAAGCTTGACTACCCTAGGACTCACGCAAAAGTGGAAGGAGAGAATTCGCTTGACAAAGATGTTCTCTGGCTTCCCAGAGCCATGGCAAACACGCCCCCAATAATGATAACAATAAGGGCAGTCAGATGGCTCTTTGGGTAGGGACACTTATACTTGCTGCCAAGTTGGAGGTCAATCCCCAGGACCCACGTGGAGGAAGGAGAGATCAGAGTCTCAAAAGTTGTCCTTTGACCTCCGCATTCCTGAGTGTGCCTTACCATTCCCAAGTAAATAAATGTACCCCCCCCCCCAAAAAAAACCCTTAAAACAAAAACAAACAAAAAGAACAATAGGGAGAGCACAGAACAGCAGCAGGAGCGCAGGCCTGGCCCAATCCCTGGCACCACCAAAAGAATCAATTGAAGTAGAACCCGCCCCGCCCCCGCCCCCGCCCCCGCCCAAGCAGGACTTCTCTGTGTAGCCCTGGGTCTTGGAACTCACCCTGTGTAGAGCACGCTGGCCTTGAACTCACAGAGATCCACCCTGCCTCTCCCTCCCTAGTGCGCCACCATCACCTGGCCCCGGTTGAGCTTTGTACATCATTAACAGTGTTTTGCATTAAGGCGGCATTCTGATTCTGTATCTACAGTCTGCACACCACACAAGTTCATTCAGAATCTGAGAGGTTAGGTTCTGTGTATCTTTTTTTAATGTTTTAGATTTACTTATTTTCACCTGCACGAGTGTTTTGCCTGCATGTATGTATGTATATGTGCCGTCTGCTTGCCTCGAGCCCAAGCAGTTGAGTCCCCAGGACCCATGTAAAAAAAAAGCTAGACATAATGGTGCTTGTTTGTAGTCCCAGTGCAGGTGAGGTGGAGACAGGGGGATCCCCAACTGAGCTGAATCAAGGAGTACTGGGCCAGTGAGAGACCCTGCCTCAACACAAACAAACAAAAACCAAAGCAAGGCGGTAGCTGGAGATATGGCTCAGTAGTTAGGAGGACATACAGTCCTTGCAGAGGACTGAAGTCAATCCCCTGCACCCACATACTCCAGCCCCAGGAGTCTGACCTCCTCTTCTCTTCTGACCTCTGCAGGCACTTGCAATCACATGCACATGCCCAGACAGACACACACACATATGAATAAACAATAAAACAGGCCAGGTGGTGGTGGCGCACACCTTTAATCCCAGCACACAGGAGGCAGAGGCCAGGCGGATCTCTATGAGTCTGAGCCCAGTCTGGTCTACAGAGTGAGTTCCAGCTACACAGAGAAATCCTGTCTTGAAAAACCTAAATAAATAAATAAATAAATAAATAAATAAATAAATAAAATGAATCCTTAACCCTCAGGGAAAAAAAGAAAGAAAGGAAGGAAGGAAGGAAGGAAGAAGAAACTCCACCAAGGTAGAGTGGAGGGCACAGATGAGCAACACATGAGTTTGTCCTCTGGCCTCTCCATGAACATTTGTGTACAAATACACACACACACACACACACACACATGCACGCACGCACGCACGCATTCTCTCTCTGGGTGTATCTCTCTCTCCCTCCCTCCTTGCCTCCCTCCCTCTCTCCAGACTATTCTAACATAATGCCAAGGTCAGGGACCCCTGTAAAAGGAGAACTTGGTCTCTGCCTATATTCAATGCCAGGATCCCTCTATGGCCACCACCCTCCATGCAGCGAGGCCGGAGCTCAACCGACTGAGGTACACCCCCAAGCTGATTAAGGGCCACAGCTAATAGGCTTAGGCTTAATAGGGGAGATTAATTATGGCTTCTGTGCCCCAACACTACCTCCCCACTGAGACTTCCAGGGCAGGGACTGGCTGAGCCTTTCTTAGGGCTTGGTAGGAAGATGGAACTGCCTGGCATGGAAGCGGGGGTTCGTGGGGAGACGTACGCTGCCGAAGTACTTGTCCAAGAGCTCCACGTATCGGTGGATCAGCTCCAGTGTGATCAGTTCATTGTCTTGACCTTCAATGGCGCAGCAGAAATAGAGACTGGCGTATCTGGGGAGGAAGCCCATGAGGCATAGTTAGGCACTGGCTTCAGGACCCTGGAGTTCCAGGCTAAACCTGTCGGCCAGCCTGATGTCCCAGCCGGTACAGAGAATGTGAGCGTGCTTCAGAAACACCCACGATTCATTCCCTCTCCCTCGTGCCCTCTGACCTGCCTGGCTGAACTCAGCATACACCTGAGCCAGTTCACATGCTCGGAGCAGAAGGAACTGGGAAGGTATGCAGGTGGGAAGGTATGCAGGGGAATGTGGGTGTAGGCATGAGGAAAAGTGGCAGGAGGTTTCAGCATGGTGAAGGAGACTGGGAGGGACCTGTACGTGGGAAGGAGAGCCTTCAGGGTGTGTGCGAGAGGACGCGTCAGAAAACCAAGGAGGCAACCAGAACTTAGATGACCTTAGAAAGTAAAGGAAGAGGGCACTCATGACCTCCCTGTAGATTCCTCAGCGCCTCAGAACTCCTCCCGACTTCAGAGAAAGAGCTATTTCTCAGCCACTTTAACCCAGTGTGAATGCCAGTGCAATCCAGGGACGGCTAAAACAAACGGATGGAGCATCACCTCTTATAGACGACTTTGAGGTCCCTCCACTCCAGGAAGCTGCACATCTTGGGCTTTCGAGCCAGCACGACTTGCATGAGCTCCCGGACCATTTTCTTCCTCTCCTTGTCTGAGGTGGCCAGGTACCATTTTTGCAGCCGGAGTTTGCCCTGCCGGCTGAACAGTAGCATGAATCGCATCTGGAAGGGAGGAAGGACCAGAGCTGAGGGGCACAGAATGGTGCAGAGCCCCTTGCCTTGCACCAGCGCACAGGCCCAGACTCGGCAAAATTCACGACCACTTCTGCCCTAGCTGCGTAGAGAACAATGTTTCTCCTGAGGGAAAGGCAAAGATTTTTATGCCTGCGGTTTGGGTTCGAATCCTGGCTCTATTAGCTGAGTATGACCGCCAGCAAATTAATCTGTTCTGGGCTGGCAAGATGAGCTAAGTTGGTTAAGGTGCTTGCTATCAAGCCTGATGACCTGGGTTCAATACCAGTGGCCCACATTCCAGAAGAGAGCCACCTCCCACGAGCTGTCCTCTAACCTCTACACTCCTGCTGTGGCAAGCCCCCCTTCCCCCACGACAAAAGAAATAAATGTAAAAACATTTTATTGCCTGGCAGTGGTGGCACACGCGGGGAAGCAGAGGCTGGTGGATCTCTGTGAGTTCAAGGACAGCTTGGTCTACAAGAGCTAGTTCCAGGACAGATAGGGATGTTATGCAGAGAAACCCTATCTTGAAAAACAAACAAACAACCCCCCCCCCAAAAAAAAAGGAAAAAAGTTTTTATACACTTATTTGTGTGTGTGTGTGTAGTTCAGAGGACAGTTTTGGGGAGCTGGTTCTCTCTGCTTCTATAATGGGAGTTCCAGGGATCAAATTCAGATACTCAAGTCTTGGCAACAAGTGCCTTTACGCACTGAGCTATCTTACTGACTTTGTAAAAAATTGTCTCTGAACCTCGTTTTTTGTGGGTTTTTTTTTTTCTTTTCTTTTTCTTTTTTTTTTGGACAGGGTTTCTCTGTTAACAGCCCTAGCTGTCTTGGAACTTGCTCTGTAGACCAGGCTGGCCTCAAACTCACAGAGATCTGCCTGAACCTCAGTTTCTTTACCTGCAAGATAGAAACAACAAAGTTACTTTCCTTACAGAATTCTTTTAAGACTTGTCTTTCTTCTTATTTTTTAAAGGTTTATTTTACTTTATGAGCATGAAACAGTCACATGCATGCCTGTCAGAGCCCTTAGGACCAGGGTCACAGATGGTTGTGAGCCACCATGTGGGTGACGGGAATCACACCCAAGTCCTCTGCGAGAGCAGCACATGCTCTTAAGCACTGAGTCCGCTTTTGTTCTTTTTAATGATGTGTAAGTGTGTGCTGTGCATCAACACAGCGGGGATGTGCACGAGTGCGGAGGCCACGGGGGCCACGGGGGCCAGAGGCATCGGATGTGCTGAATCTGGAGTTACACATGGCTGTGAGCAGGCTGACATGCGTGTTGGAAACTGTACTGGGTCTTCTGGAAGAGAAGCAGGAGCTCTTAATGGCTGAACCCCTCCTGCCTTAAGGAATTCTTCAATGAGTTCATTTGTGGGTGCACCTGGAGCACAGTAGGCCCTATAACATGCTTGGGCTGCTATTGCTCCCTGACCTCCTGTTTCCTAACCTTGTTCTCCATGGGGATTAAGATTCCTGGCCTCATGATGAGCTGATGCCAGCGACATCAGTCCTAAGTTCCTTCTAGACCCCGTGTCTCAGAGATGCCGGGTCTCTATCCCACCCTGCCATAAGCCCCTTGACACACGGCCTCTCAGTGCCAGCCCCAGGCCTGTTGATAATCTTCTCTGCACATTGTACACACATCCGAACTGCGTTTGGTACAGGGATATTCAGCTCTCGCCCTCTGCTTTCCTCTGCTACCCACACAATTGGTTCCTAGTACTGGCTTTCCTTCCAGTTTCTTAAAATGTTATTTCATATGGGGGAGGGGTACTCATGCGGGGGAGGGATAACTTTTGTGGGTCAGGTCTCTCCTTCCACCATGAGGGTTCTGGGGATTGAACTCAGGTTGTCTGGTACTTTCACAAGCTGGGCCATCTCTCTAGCCTTCTTTTCTTTCTCTTTCTTTTTTTTTTGAGCCGGAGTTTCAAGTAGCTCAGGCTGACCTCAATTCCCTATGTAGCCAAGGCTGCCCTTGATTTTCTCTGATCCTGTTTCTACCTCCTGAGGGCCAGGGTTACAGGTGTGCAACATAGGCCTGACCTTCCTTCCCAGACACCAGATCACACAGTCAGTACCTCACAGAGGGTCGGTCACCCAGGATGGCTCTCCTAGGGATGTCTGTGGAATAAGGAGCAAGCGGAGTCCTCACTGCTTCACGGATCTAGTTTCTTCCCAGTTGGAGGGGCTCCTGATTCCTTACCTTGAACTCAATTCCCAAGCAAACAGAATTGTGAACATGGCTAGGGCTGGAATCTCTGGGTGTGTGTGGCACTTCCAGCTTACAGGTTATAAATTAAAAGGAACAAAGACCCCAGAAAGTGGGGGCGGCGGTTGTTGGGGGGACAGGGGATGTTAAGAACTGAGGGAGCCAAGTGCGGCTAAGATAAGGGGGTGACAGCTATGGCAGGAAGACGGAAGGCCTAGGTTCCGGAAAAGAAAATGGACTGGGGAGGGTGGAGAGCTGGGAATACCCCAGTCGGGGAGTCTTCCAGAGCCTGGGTTCCCCGACCACAAACACAGGAGCCCACCTGAGCGAGAACTCCGAGCGAGCTCAGTCAAGGAACTGAGACAGGAGGTTAACTATTGACACCCGGAAACCGCTCTCCTCGGGCCCCGCTCCAGCGTGGGCCTCATGGGAAGGGGATTGGGCGAGCTGCGAGCCCCCGAGCGACCCCGGCGCCCTCTCCCCGTGTGGCTTCCCTGCAGCAGTGACCGGGGGCATCGCGAGGACCGAACCCCGTGTCCCGAGCGCTCCACCCGGCTCGGGACAGTCCCGCCACCCTTCAGTCCAGTCCCCTCTCCCCGCCCCTGTCCCGAGTGCCATTTCCAGTTCCCGAGGTCGGCTCGCCCCAGTCGCTCCGGGAAGTGGATCCTTAGCGGACCACAGGGAAGACAGGGCGACTCCTACTACAGGCGGACCCCCTCCGGAGCCCCCGCAGGTACAGCCCACGCCCCTCGGGTCCCCGTCCCCTCCCTCTCTGCACAGCCTACCATCCTGCAGCCTCCGGCCCGTCACGTCCCTCTCCGGCCACCGTAGAAGCCAGCTCCACTCCCCGTCGGATTCTTTTCTTTTCCCTCCCTCTCCGCTTCAAGCCCCGCCCCCGGCCTCACCGGCTCAATCGAGCGGCCACATTGCGCAGGCGCCAATGCTGCAGCGCCCCCCCCTCCCCTCCCACCCGGCGCGCGGGCGGGGCTGGAGGCGGAGAAGCGGAAACCATGGCAACCAGGTCCTTGACTTCAGCTTTGCAGAAGCTCGGTTGTCATGGTAACAAGGCTGTCTTGGAGGGTTGATTGGAGGATGGGAAAGGGAGAGAGGGTAGGGGGACAATGAGGGCCTCGAGCTTTGCAGCATTTGTTGGGGGGGGGAGCGGGAAAAGGGTGAGAGGTGACTGCACGATCTTTAGAGTTTATGAAGAAGCAAGGAAGAATGATGCAGGAAGCTGAGCACTGAAGAGGGAGCACGGTGGGAATGACTGATGTGGAAAACGTCTGTCAAAGGGTGGTGATGGGGCAGCACGAGGGAAGTAGAGAACGGAGGCTGGGGGATACAAGAACAGCTCAGGGCTACGTAACACACAAGGCAGGTGTGGTGGCGCACACCTGTGATTCCCGCACTGGGAAGGCAGAGACAGGAGCGCCTTGTAGTTCAAGCTCAGCCTCAACTGGAGACCACCCAAAGCTACTAGAGAGCCTGTTGTCCTATACCTATCATAAAGTTTAATCTATAAATTGGGCACAGAATGAACCTATGGCCAAAACTAATAGTAAGAGCTGGAGAGATGGCTTAGTGGTTAAGAGCAGGTACTGCACTTGGAGACGACCCTAGTTCAGTTCCCAGCATCCCCCTGGGTGACTCACGAGTCCCTGTAGTTCTGTGTAATTGGCTCGGGATCCAACACCTACTTCTGGCCATCAGGGGCACCTGCACATCTGTGTGCCCATACATATACAAAAATTAAAAAGCCCGAAGGATGAAATAGAACGATTATGACAATGTGTTGCCATGGAGTTATCACCGTCGCTGCTTCTGTACTCTAGATCATTCAGCAAAACATGGGGTATTTGGACACAAGCACTGTGCTCAATCTGATAACCAAGATGGCTACTAAGTGGTTAATGTGTGAGTAATGGGATGATTTGGGATGGAGCGGGGAGTCCTTAGGAATGGCATGCGCTTTGAAGCTCACCAATCGGGGCTGGGGATGCAACCCAGTTAGTTGGTGGAGTGTTTGCCTACCCTGTGTGGAACCCTGGGTTCTGCTCCCCACCTGTAATCCCAGCCCTTGGGTGGTGGAGGCAGGAGGTTCAGGGATTGGAAATCATTTCCCTCTGCTTAGCTGGGTCAAGGCCAGGCTCATCTCTGTGAGACTGTTGTCAAACAAACAAAAAGGCCAACGAGATGGTTTAGCGGGTAAAAGCATTTGTCCCCAAGCCCTGACCTGAGTTTGATTCCTTGGACCCACATGACAGAAGGAAAGGCTGATGCCCATGAGCTGTCTTCTGATCATCTGTCATGACAAGTACACACACACACACAATAGTAAACAAATAAATGTTTAATAAAAATGCACAGGGAACTTGTGAATTGTTTACTTCTTTTTTAATTTTAATTTATTTTAAAAAGTAGCTTTTCTCATTTTACATGCGAAATCCATTTCCCACCCAGTCCCCTCCTCCTGCTTCCTCCACCTCCCCCCTCCCATCCATTACTCAGAGAGCTAAGGCTTCCAATGGGGAGTCAACAAAGCCTAGCTCATTGCTTCGAGGCAGAACCAAGGCCCTCCCCACTATATCTAGGCAAATTGTTTGCTTCTGAGTATTTTCCATTTAATTTTTTTTTGGATTACAGTTGACTTTAGGGAACTGAAACTAGAGTGATCATTACTAAATAATGGTTGGGGGCAAGGAACAACTGTATTTTTTTGTTTTCTAAACATTTGTTTTTAAATTATGTGTGTGTGCGTGTGTCTGTGTATGTATATGGGCACACTAATGTGAGTAAGGGTACCCTTGGAGGCAAGGAGAGGCTGTGGGAGCCAGGTTGTGATGGCGCACACTTTTAATCCCAGTGCTTGGGAGGCAGAGGCAGGAGGATCTCACTGAGTTGGAGGCCAGCCTGGTCTACAGAGCAAGTTCCAGGACAGCCAGTCTGTAGAATCCCCTGGAACTGGAGTTAGCTTGGGAGGCAGAGGCAGGAGGATCTCAGTGAGTTGGAGGCCAGCCTGGTCTACAGAGCAAGTTCCAGGACAGCCAGTCTGTAGAATCCCCTGGAACTGGAGTTAAACACAGTTGTGAGCTTCCTGGTGTGGGTGCTGGGAGCTGAACTTGGGTCCTCTAGAATTGCTCTCAACAGCAAAGCCTTCTCTCCAGTGTTTTATTATCATCATTTATTTTATTGCATTTTTTTTTCCGATACGGGGTTTCTCTGTAGCTTTGGAGTCTGTCCTGGAACTAGCTCTTGTAGACCAGACTGGCCTCAAACTCACAAGAGATCTGCCTGCCTCTGCCTCCGGAGTGCTGGGATTAAAGGCGTGCGCCACCACCGCCAGGCTTCTCTGACCTCCACTCATATTATCCCAAGTGCACACTGTCTCTGTCTGTCTATCTCTCTCTCTCGCGCGCGCACACACACACACACACGCACACACAAATAAGCATTAAAAAGAAAAAGCAGCCGGGCGGTGGTGGCGCACGCCTTTAATCCCAGCACTCGGGAGGCAGAGGCAGGCGGATCTCTGGGAGTTCGAGACCAGTCTGGTCTACAAGAGCTAGTTCCAGGACAGACTCCAAAGCTACAGAAAAACCCTGTCTCGAAAAACCAAAAAAAAAAAAAAAGCAGCCAACAACAACACCTGTTAAGTTTGGAGGCTACAGAGATGTGAGTCCCTACACACTCTGGGAAGCTGGGAATTTCGAGAACTCCTCATCTCAGTTTGCCTAGCTGCAGAAAAGAGGCGATTCACAAGAAAATTGTCGGAAAGATGAGTTTCGCAGGCATGGCTGGTTAGTGTGGGAGCTGACCATTGTCCCTGTGCCGGTGCCTGTCTCGCCTTTCCACTTGAAAGGAGGGCGGGAGAGAGCAGCAAGATGCTGAAGGGAGGTGAGGTTGCCAGCCCTATTAACTGTTCCCCTCCTGCGCCAGGCTTGTGAACTCAGGAGGAAACTCTGGCTTTGATCCCCGGTGCCTAGCACAAATAGCTGTGGTTTACAGAGATTTGTAATCCCAGCATTTGGGAGGTAGAGGCAGGAGACTCAGGAGTTCAAGGTATTTAGCTGCTACTTAGTGAGGTCAAGGTCAGTTTGGACTAGGTGAGGTTTTTGTTTCCAATGCAAAACAAATGACCAGAAAACAAAAACAAAGGAGAAGCCAGGGCTGGAGAGCATTTGCTGCATTTCCAGAGGACCCGAGTTTGATTCCCAGCACCAATGTAAGGTGGTTCACAACATTCCCGCCCCCACTCCACCCACACCCCTCCTCCATAACCGCAGCTCCTTGGATTCTGCCACTGGCATTTACATCCTTCGGCACCTGCACATACATGCACACACTCTCACACGGACGCAGGAGCACAATAAATCTTAAAAACAAACAAGCAAGGATTCTGCTCGTGGAGAACGACAGAAAGGTGATGGCTGGATTTCTTAATTGTTTGTGAATAATGAAAGCAGAGACTACACGAGAGGGTTCCTTCCTGCCCGTGCCTGGGGAGGAGTTAGGGTTTGATGCAGTGGGCAGCTGGGAGTCATTATGGCCATTGGAGCCGGTGAACCACCTAATGAAAGCCGTGGTAGGAAGCTGTGAGCTGGCTCAGTGGTTAAAGTGTTAGTCATACAGCACTGTGTGGGATAATTGGAAAGCACTGATGGAGGGCCAGAAGATCACGAAGGAGGCCGTTTAGGTGTATCCAGGCACAAGGGGGAGAGGGAGAGAGACAATCAGAGCTGAGTGTGATGAGCTAATCAGCCTAGGCTGATAAATGATCTAAGAGGCAGAGAAGGGAGAGGAATCAAAGATGAGATGGAGGAACATGTGCGACTCCTTTTGCATAGATGATGGAGACCACAGGAGACAGTGTTGGGGGGTGGGTACCACCATCCCAACCAGAGCAGCAGCCAGGGTCTTCCAATGACATAACTTTTATTTTTATTTTTTTGAAATGGGGTCTCATGTAGCTCAGGCTTATCTCAAACTTGTGCTGTTAAGCATGACCTTGAACTTCTGATCCTCCTGCCCCTATCTTCCTAGTGCTGGGATTGCTTGCTTGAACAACTACATCTGTTTTGTTTGTTTGGTTTTTTTGTTATTTGTTTACTTGTTTTTGTGATTTTTTTTTCTGGACAAGATTTCTCTATATAGCTCTGGCTGTCCTGGAACTCATCCTGCAGACCAGGCTGGCCTTGAACTCAGAAATCCGCCTGCCTCTGCTTCCCGAGTCCTGGGATCAAAGGTGTACACCACCATGTCTGGTTTGTGCAGTGCTAGAGATGGAACCCAGGCCTTCAAGCAGGCTAGGTAAGCGCTATACCAACTGAGCCCATCCCAGCCCTCATTTGACAACCTTTGCAATTTAAACAATCATGGATGTGGGTTTTTGTTTTGTTTTGTTTTTTGAGATAGGGTCTTAAAAAGTCCAGCCCAAGGCTAGTTTCCAAGTAGTTACCTAAGCACAGGCTGCCCTGGATCCTGAGATCTCTTGAGTACTGGGATTACAGGTGCATGCCACCACACCCTGCTCAGCATGACCCTTGCAGTCCAGTTCAGGGCTTTGGTGCACCTGCCTGCTGGACTTTGGTCCAGGAGGGAGTGAGGCAATCAAAGCAAGATAGGTAGACTCTCAAAGAGAGTCAGAAGGTGAAATCCCTCAGATGATCGTGTCGTGATGCTCCCGACGGTATCCCCTGTTCAGCGAGGACATGGGTGGGATAGGGAGGCACAGGTGTCTTGGGGGGGCATCGTTCTTCATACGTAGCTTTGTTCCCCTGCTGGCCTGGAAGTTCTCTAAGCGCCCCGTTTCCCTGCTGTGCTTCTGTTAGAGCTGGTTTCTGTTCATGTCACAGAGAGCTGCCTGGTAAATTTCCTCATTGTGCGCTCTCCGCTGCCTGCCTATGAGTCAGCCTCATCGATTCAGCTGGGTTCCGGACTCCTGTGGGATGCTGACACATGCCTTCTCATTGCTCCCCATCACCCAGAAGAGGGGGTTTGTCTCTGTATATGTGTGTGGATGCATACGTGTGTATGCTTATGTGCACACGTGTGGTCTGTGTACATGTTTATATGGGTATGTGCATGGGAGTTGTCTGCATGTACATGTGTGTACATCCATGTGGAAGACAACGATGGATATCTAGTGTCTTCCTCAATTGATCTCCACCTTGTTTATGAATTTTTATTACATTTGTGTGCGTGTGCGCACACGCTCGCACGTACATGCATGCACATGCTTTTCACAAGTGGCAGCCAGAGACCAGCTCTCAGGAATCTGTTCTGTCCTTCCATCATGTGGGACTCAGGGATTGGACTCAGGTCATCAGGCTTGTTGGCAAGTATCTTCATCTGAGCCTCCGACTCGTTTTTTGAGAGAGGGTCTCATTGAACTTGGAGCTCACCAACTGTCTAGGCTGGCCGGACAGCGAGATCCAGGAACCTGGCTGTCATTGCCTCCTCAACCCTGGGATGACAGATAAACACAGCTGCACTCAGCTTTATACAGTCTGTGGGGATCGGAACCAAATCCGATCACATTTGCCCAGCAAGTACTTGGCCTCGGTAGGCTGAGCCCCATCTCCAGCCCCCAGAATAGTTGTGATCCGCAAAGATGAGTTTTGATATAGGTTAAGTGTGGGTCCCCTAAAATTCCTACCTTACTTTCTCAATGTGACAATATTGGGCAGCAGGGCCTTTGAGATGTGAGATGAGGGGTGAGGCTGGAGAGATGGCTCAGTGGCTAAGAACTTGTTCTTGCAGAGGACTCCGGTTTGATCCTAACACTCTATGGTGCCTCACAACCATCTGTAACCCCAATTCCAGAGGATTTGATGCTCTCTTTTGAACTCAGCAGACACCAGACATACATGAGGTGCACATACAGACAGACAGACAGACAGACAGACACAACACTCATAAATATTAAAAAAAAAAGGTGGTTGGGGATAGCTGTGGTTTGAAACGGAAACGCCTCCTACAGGGCTGTGTTTTAAGCACACTGTGGAGCCCGTTAGGAAGTGTGGCGTGATGGTTAGTGCTAACCGACAACTTGACACAGTCTAGAATTTCCCCGGTCAGAAAGACACTTCCACTGTGGGCGGCACCATTCCCTAGTCAGGATCCTGGACCACGTAAGTAGAGGAAGGGAGCTGAGCACCAGCAGGTACTACTCTGTGTTCCTGGTTGTGGGGGTCATGTGACCAGCCGATTCCAGCTGCTTTGATGTCCTCATAGGTTGCTTCTGGTGGTGTGTTTTATTGCAGCAGCGGGAAAAGTAACTAATACATGGGGCTCGGCTGACAGAAGTGCAGCACTGGGTCTCTGAAGGCGACACACACACACTGCTCCCATCCAGCTTTCCGTCTTCTGGTCTCTCACCCTGGGAAGAGACCACTGCAGCATGCTCCCACCACCTGGGACGGAGCCATCCCCTGTGTCTCCCCAGGACGATGGGCTGCATCCCCCTGAAATCACGAGCCCAAATAATTCTGTGATGGTTAGTCTTCATTGTCAACCTGACTGGATTTAGAATTACCTAGGAGATGAACCTTTCAGTGTGCCGGGAAGACCCACCCTGAATGTGGGTGACGTCATCCCGTCCACTGGGACTCCAGGGAGCTGGGCACAGCACCTGTCTCCCCCTGCTTCCTGGCTTGGGATGTAGTGTGACCTCCCCCCTCCCCTCATCTTTCTGCCGTCACTCCCTCCCCACCACGACGGACTGTAGCCTTCCAGTTTATTGTGGCTCACAGCCTGAGCTCGGCACTGCTCGGAGCTGCTGGGATTGTCAGGTCTTTTATTACAACACAAAAGTAAGTAACGCAGCCATTAAGGGGGTGATGATGACTTCCTCAGTCCTTTGAGCTGGATTAGTCACTGGGAGTGCGTCGTTATAAATGGGATCCACCCTCCCCGTTGTCTTTCCTCTGCACACGTCCATTTGCCCTCCCCTCTCCCCCCACCACGGAAGCAGCATCAGGCCCCTGGCAGAAGCTGAACAGATAGATGCCAGGGCTGTGCTCCCGGCCCTCTTAGCCTCCAGGGCCGACCATCAGGATCCTCTACCCTTTGTAGATCCCCGAGTCCTAGGTGGGAGTGCTGGCTGGCACTTACCTGTCAACCCCTTGATCTGAGTGACTGAGGCAGGTGACTGACCAGTTCAAGACCATCCTGGACTCAACAGTGAGATCTAGTTTCCTAAAACAACCCTGAAAGCCAGAACAATAAAGCAAACCCGTGTGCATGTGTGTGTGTGTGTATGTGTGTGTGTGTGTACATGCAATCAACGGTCCACATGCAGAGGAGGTCAGAAGACGCCCAAGCTGGTTCTTGCCATCCCAATATGGGTGCTGGGGATTGAACTCGGGTTGTTGGGCTTGGTGACAAGGGCCTGTGGCCACTGAACTGTCTCAATGGAGACACACACACACACACACTTAGGCTTCACAGCCCCAGTGCTTTCCCCCAATCTCCTTTCTTTGAGACAGGGTCTCATGTATCATAGGCTGGCCTCAATCTTGCCATGCGGTCAAGGATGACCTACAGCTTCCAATCCTCTTGCCTCCATTGAAGGAGTGCTGGGATTACAGGCCCATGCCATTCTCTCTGGTCTATGGCGTTGCGGGGATAGAACTCAGGACTTTGTGCATGCTAAGCAAGCCCTCCACCAGCCGAACTGTGTTCCCAGCTCGTGTTTGTCTTGTAAGTGAATCTGAGCTAAACACAGAGTTCAGAATCTCGGCAAGATTTTGTTTGAAGACACATCTGCTTCCATCCAGAAAAGAGCATTCCATTATCGTCAATGTGACATCTGGTGGGGTGGGGTGGGGGGAGCCAGCGATGACACATTTCACCCAGGAAGCCTCTGTTTAGGCTAAAGAGTGGCATATGCAAATTCAGGCAGTGGAGATGGGACGTGAGGCCAAAATAGTCTGCCTGGCTGTGTGTAAGTTCTACACACACACACACACACACATACACACACACACACCAAAATTATTGATTGTGTGTGTCGGGGGAATGCACATACCACGTCATGTATATGGAGATCAGAGGACAACTTTCAGAAATCAGTTCCTTTCTTCTATTACGTGGGACCCAGGAATCGAACTCAGTTCCTCAGGCTTGGTAGCAAGCACTTTCACCCACCAAGTCATCTCCCTGAGCTATTTCATGGGCTCCTCTAAGCACTTTTGATGTCTGGAGAGACTTTTTCTCATTCATCAATGCCACAGAGAGTCAATACACATATCGACAGAAGTGCAGGTATTGTTCTCTGTGGTGCTGTTGGGTAATTATGACATCATCAGTAGGAATTAGGGTGCATTAGTGACTGTCTGTATTCCCAGCTACTTAACAAGTTGAGGCAAGAAGGCTGCTTAAGCCCAGGTGATTGAAGCCATCCTGGGCAGTACAATAAGACCCTGTCTCAAATATACTATCGTTGATGGAACTGTCCAGCTTCTCAATCTCTCCATGTTTCTCCCTCTTTTAAGTTAATACACACTTCTTTAAGACCTTTTAAAAAAACATTTATTTATACTATATGGGTGTGCATGTGCCATGTGTGTGGCGGACAGAGGACAGCGTGCAGGAGAAGGTTTTCTCCTTCTTCCAGGGTTCTGGGCCTTGAACTCTGGTCATTTTGGAGACAGCAGCCTTTATCTGCTGAGCCATCTCAAGGACCCTGTCTCAGGTTTCCTCGTCTCCACATAACTGCTTGCCACTGCTATTTCAGTGACTCTTACTTGATGGATCGATTTACAAAATGGTTTAGGGGTTAGAGATGTGGCTCAGCAGTTCAGAGCGCTGACTGCTTTTCCAGAGGACCTTAGCTCAATTCCTATCACCCACACGGCAGCTAACAACCATATAACTAATAACACCAGTTCCAGGGAACCCAATGCTTTCGTCCACCTCCTCTGTCACTGCATGGATGTGGTACACAGACATACATGCAGACAAAACAGCCATTCTAATAAAATAAGAATCAATAAATCTAAAAATAATTAAAAAAAAAGATTTAGTTAAGTCAGATGTGATGTTACATACCTGTCATTCCAGCTCTCAGGATTTGGGGGCAATATGATGGCAAGTTCCAGGCTAGCCTGGGCTACACATCAAGATCCTATCTTAAAACAAACAAACAAAACCTTCCTCACAATTAGTGAGTCCTTTAATCCCAGCACTTGAGAGGCAGAAGCAGATGGATTTCTATGAGTTTGAAGCTAGCCTGGTCTACACAGTGAGACCCTGTCTCAAAACAAACAAACATAACCAAAATCCCACGATTATTAGATTGGCATGGTGTCACACAATCCCAGTACTCAGCAGCATGAGGCACGAGGATTGTGAGTTCAAGTATAGCCTAGGTCATTTAATGATATCCTGTTAGAGGAAGGAAGGAAGGAAGGAAGGAAGGAAGGAAGGAAGGAAGGAAGGAAGGAAAAAAGAAGAGGAAAAGTTTGGAAACAGGTCACATCTTCTTGATAGATGTGGTTTTTATAGAATATTTTTTGCCGTGAAGGGTTTCTCACATTTGTGTTCATTGCCTGTCCATGGGCAGATAAACAGTCCCACTCTGTGAGAGTCATAAAAAATTAAAAAAAAAAAAAAGAAACTGGGAGTGGTGGCTGGGGATGGATCTTGTTAGTTTTTCATCTTTAAAGAAATAGAGAAAAGAAGAAAAGTTTGGGAGGCCAAGAAAAGCAGGCCACGCAGAAGGCAAAGAGGGCAGGCAGGTTGCACGCTGTGAGGTTGCTGCGGGGTCTCTGAGGTCCCTCACCGTCTTTATCTCGACTATATCTGAGAATAACTGAGAACCTGTTAAGTGGGCCAGCGCCTTGCTTGATTCCTCTGTGGTGAGGGGACCTTTTGAAGAATCCTTTCTTCTTGAGCCTTCCCAGCATGTGAGGCCATTTTTGAACTGTGTATTGGAGAATTAGGGCTCACGAGTCCTACTTTTTTGAGATTTTTTTTTTTTTTTTGGTGTAGAGTTCCTTGTAAGTTTTTAAAAGAAAATCTCTTATTATAAATGGGTCACTCTCCAACCTTCGGCCCGAGGCCTAGAACTGCTCACATTTTCGGGGCATAAGGAGATTATATCTGGGTCCCAGTGTTCTTGAATCCTTAGACAGTTGTCTTCATGACCCTAGCTACCCACCAGGGTGCTCAAAGGGAGTGAGGCAGGAGGATGGAAACTAGTGTCAGAGGAGGGTTGTCTTCTTCCTTCTTTTACATTTATCTCCTTCACACGTATGCACATGCGTGCTCCATGTGTTCATGAATACAGATATGCACGTGCCATGGTTCACACATGGAGGTCGGAAGACAGTTTGCAGCACTCTCTGGTTTTCTCTCCATCATGTCAGTCCTGAGAATAGAACTCACACCCTCAAGCTTGGCTGCAAGTGCCTTTCCCCATTGAGCCGTGTTGCCTGTCCTCAGCTGAAGTTTGGGCCACAATCTCAGTATAGAACTATCTTGTTTGGATCTCCAGGCTAAGTTAACCCAGGGGTGTCGGTGCTGTTTCCCTTCATCCTTTTAATTTTGTCATTTTGTTGTTGTTGTTGTTGTTGTGTGCTGGGGATTGTGCCCAGGGCCTCACGCATGCAATGTAAGTATCCTACCACCCAGCCAGTCCTCTGGCCCTCACTGGCTGATTCTATCCAGCCTGGAGAATGCTTGCCTAGAATGCTCAAAGCTATGACTTGGAATCCCAGCCCTACACACACACACACACACACACACACACACACACCCCAGAAATAAATAAGCCCCCAAATCCCAAACTGGAGGGAGGAAGGAAGGGAGGGGGGGCTTTATAGGAAGGTCTTTAAAAGTGGCTACAGAAGCCGGGTGGTGGTGGCGCACGCCTTTAATCCCAGCACTCGGGAGGCAGAGACAGGCGGATCTCTGTGAGTTCGAGGCCAGCCTGGTCTACAAGAGCTAGTTCCAGGACAGGCTCTGTAGCTACAGAGAAACCCTGTCTCGAAAAACCAAAAAAAAAAAAAAAAAAAAAAAAAAAAAAAAGTGGCTACAGAGAGTACGTACATAACAAAAGAGCCTCGGTTCCTGGGGACCTGATGTCTATCTAAATGGGGCTGGGCACATGAATGCAAGCATGGTTATAGGCTGGAAATGACAACATGATTGGGGTCATGTGGAAAGAGAACCCACTGACGGCTTCGCTGGCCCATCCCAGAGGGAAGTACAACCTGTTCTGGGGCTGGAGAAACGAAGAGCAGAGGTAGAAAGCGGTGGGTGGGGGTCCATGATGGAAGGAATGACAGAGGAGTAGATTCAGAAACAGAGACAGACAACAGCTAGGTCTTTGGGTGTGGGTGCGAAGTGTTTGATGGATCTGGATCCCTGTCTCAGCATCTCTTCCTTTCTCCTCCTCTTGTTTTCACACATCCCAGGCTGACCTTGAACTTTTGTAGCAGAGGATAACTTTGAACTCTTGATCTTCCTTCTTCTACCTCGCCAAATGCTGGACTCAAGCCTGGTTCTGCTTCTGAGACACAATCTCATTCTGGTATCTAACTCCTAACCTTCAACAAGTGCTAGGCTTACAGGCACGCCCCACTCACCCTTCCTTCCCTTCTTCCCTCTCCCCTTTCCTTCCTCTTTCAATTCATCAACCTCCTCCCCTTCGTTCTTGCCAGGGTCTGTCTCTCTCCATAACCCTGGCCAGCCTGAAACTTGCTGTATGGACTAGGCTGGCTTTGAACTCACAGACATCTGTTTGCCCATGCTTCTCAAGTGCTTGGAGTAAAGTTGTGCGTTACCAAACCCAACATACCTCTCCTCCTCCCCACTCCCCTTTGTCTCTCTCTCTCTTCCTTTTTTATTCCTTCTGCTTTTCTGGAGACAAGATCAGCTACAAATTCACTACGTGGCCCCAAGATGAACTTGAATTTCTTAAATCCTCCTGCCTCCGCCTCCCAAGGCTGGAATTACAAGCATGTGTCACTGTGCCTGGTTTGATGAAGTGCCAAGGATCAAACCCTAGAGCTTCGTGCACGCTGAGCAAATATCAACCAAGCCACATCCTCAGCCCATCCTTTCCCCATTTTAAGGATGGTTTCTGGGGGAGACTCAAACCCTGGACAACCTGTCAAGGCAGGACACACAGCTGTGGTGACTGTCTCATGGATTTTCCCACAAGCTTATCCCCATGTGGTTCACCAAAGTCCCTACTGGGGGTCTGTTATGGTTTCTTTGTTGTTGCTGTTGTTATTGTTGTTGTTGTCATTGATTCCAGTTTGTACCTGAGGCTAAGCTAGCCTAGAACTGGAAATGTGTGTGTATGTGTGAGCACCTAAGTGTGTGCTCGGAGTGGGTGTGTCAAAGTCAGAGGACAACTTGTAGGAGTTGGTTCTTACCTCCTGATCTGTGGGTTCTGGGAATTGAACTCGGGTCTTTAGGCGAGCCATCTCACCTGCCCCTTAACTCTCTCCCATTCTCATTGTCTGCATGGGTGAGTATGGGCGCATGTGCCATGTTCTGTGTGTGGAGGTCAGTGGACCTTCCAGGGGTCAGTTCTCCCTCTCCATCATGTGGGATCCAGGGCTTGAGAAATCACGTCATCAGCCCTGTGTGGCAAATGCTTCACCCACTCAGCCTTTCCAGCCCCCAATATGGTTTTGACTCCTTGTGTTCAGCAAAAGGAAAAAGGCAAAAAGCAAGTAATATTGCTCACATATTATTTATTTTTATTGTTTTTGAAAACATATTTACCTGCTTATATATCAAAAGTGAAAAAAAAATGCTTGTTACCAACAAAATTCAAGAACATTCAAGCCCACATTTGGGGTCCCTGTGGGTACACGGTGTATGGCTGTCCAGTGCATAACAAAAAGAGGAAAAAGAGAGAGAGAGAAGGAGAGGGAGGGAGGGGGAGACGAAAACACAAAGAATGAGTTTTGTTTTTCTTTCCGGTGGAGGCGTAATGGATGCAGAGTGGCCTGCTATGAGATTGCATTCACGGTACCTTCTTGCGCAATTTTTCAGTAAATTGGTTTTCTGATCATACCCCCAGCTAAGGAGGCTTTCAAAAATGATTATCTAAGGAAGGTGGTTGACCGGGAGCTGGCTGTCTCTCTCATCTCCCCCGCCTCCCCACGTGTCCACTGCTCACATACAGCAGCCGGAAATGACACATTGAAGTGAGTCACCAGTGCGGCTCTGAGTCACCCAGTAATTGGAGAAAGTTCTGTCCTGTTAGGTCACACAGTCCCTTTGCCATTCTGCTCCTGAATGTATTGGAAAAATTTGAAACCACTTTGCCCTCCCTCAAATCTCTCTCTTCCACCCAATCTTTTTTTTTCTTCCTCTTCTTCCTTTAACGTGGGCTGCCAAGCATCACCTTGGCAAGGTCCCTAGGGAAAAAAAGCCACGGAGGGTGGGGGTAGGGGCGGGGGTGGGGAGTATTGGGGTAAGGGTGCCTTAGGCCGCCACTAGGCGGCAGTGTGAGCCCCATCACGGGGACCACCAGGAGGGCAGGCTTGTGGAGTGAGGCTCCTGAGAGACAGGGATATAGACCCCAAATAGGACACCGTGTGCCGTGGTTTAAATAAAATGCTTTTTTCTTAACAGTGCTTCTTCTTTCCAACAAGCATACAAGAGGAAGAATGAGATAAATAGTCAAGCACACCCCCGGCATCTCCCCTGCACCCCCTCAGGGAGACTGCAGATGAAGAGCCAGGCATACACACATCTGATCTTTCTTTCCCTTCCCCAAAGAAAACTGTTTGTGAGTGATGATAAAGCAGCTATGTAAACAAGTCACCTACACTCTGAAAGAACCTCTGCACGCTGTGTCGCGGAGGGACAAGAGGAACTGGGCTCCATACTGGGCAAACACCCAATCTGTCCATCTGCTGCCCGTCGGAGCTGGGCAAGGTGGTCCTTCCCACGGTGAACCTTGAGATAAGGCGGCGTTTCTTCCTTTGCCTGTGGCCACCCACCCCAGCAGCGGCAGACGGTGCAAGAGGTGGCCACAGTGTGATTTTTGCCCCAGCATGCTGAGGGGAAGCCCTGAGGCCCCCTGGGGCGTTGGTGGGACCTGGGTCCAAAGGCTGAACGCGAGAAAGACGAGCAGATGAAGGTTCTGTGAGGTCGAGGGTCTGGATCAGGGGAGTCTGCCTCCAGTGAGGGAGTTAGACACTTTCCCCTTCGAGAGTCTGAGGTCTGGGAGGCTGGCCGGAAGGGAAAAAGAAATGCCTTCTCCTTCTCCCAAAAGAACACTTAGAATAATTCTCTTCTTTAGAGTTTCTGCTTATATCAGCTCCAGTTTCATCCCGAGCGAAGGCCTCTCTTCTGGCTATCAAGGCTCCATCACTTGGCCCATGAAGAGGTTCGTCTCTGCGGGTAGAGAAATCATGCATGCCAGGTGAGAATCAGAGCAGGTGAGTGAGGGGCAAGTGACTGAGTTAGGACTGGGGTCCTGGCACTGTGTGGGCTACGATGGGGTGCTGGGATGGAACGGAACTGAGCTCCAGAGCCTTCGCTGAGTCCCTAAAGGCTCGAGGGACGTCTACATGGTGGGCAGGTCTATCATGGTTTTGAAGAAATAGTGGGAGGGAGGAGAGTGCTGAGGGGTTCTGCTCACCTGTCGGATTGTGCCGAACCACAAAGAGGAAGGGTCGGTCCATAACCACTTCCTGAGGGGCCATGCGGCTTGAGACGACAATGGCTGAAAGAGAAGGGACGATGTGTTAGGGTTAGAGGGACGCTGTCCTTGGTGTGATCCTAAGAGATCCTGTGACAGCAGTCTATCTGGGGGCAGCACTGGGAGATGACATTCAGGTGGTTTAAAGGAAACCAGTAGTGGGTGTGAAACCCGAGCCTCGGGCATGCTAAGGCAAGAGTGCTACAGTTGAGCCACACCCCAGCCCCTCAATGGGGGATTTGAGGCAGGTGCTCTACCACTGAGCCACATCCCAGCCCCTCACTGGGGATTCTAGGCAGGTGCTCTACCACTGAGCCACACCCCAGCCCCTCACTGGGGGATTCTAGGCAGGGGCTCTACCACTGAGCCATACCCACTGCGGCAGCACCTCAGGTCTTCCTCTGGGGTGATTGTCACATTCTGGGACCCCAGGAGTCATGGATGGGGCAGCAGTGTCCCGGGGAAGGGATCCACTTTCCATATGAGGAAGAGGTTTGGGGAAGGGTGGGCATGGACCTGCTCTAGCTTCCCTGCAGGGCGATTGCTGTCCCAGGTGGTGGACCAAGCCTGGCAGGGCCACACTCACCCGTGGAGGAAGACGCCACTGTGCCGCTCTCGTTCACCTCGATCTTGACTTTCTGCAGGGCCTGAGCTACAGAGAGCTGCTCCTTGTCTGAAACAGAGGGGAGAAAACACAAAGGGCAGGTTAGCCACCACTCTGTCCTCTCCAGGGGACCCTGACCTGCGGAGGTAATAAAGTGAGAGGGTTCTAGCTCACCAGAAAGACTCGAGAAGTCAGCCTGGGCTGGGTTAAACATGTCAGTCATGCCCAGATCCTCCAGGGGCCCTCTGAGGTCCACTTCAGTCTCCAGAGAGAACCTGTGGGCAGGAGCAGGGAGCAGCGTTAGTGTGACCCTCAAATGGCTGATTCTCCCAGGACCTACCAGGTATCCGCTAGGACAGTGGGACTGGGTAGAAACTGACGTGAGCATGAAGGCCTGGCTTTTGTTTGCCTTGACCCAGGATCTCATGTAGCCCAGGCTGGCCCCAGACTCATTATGTAACCAAGACGATCTTGAACTCCTGATGCCCCTGCTTCTACCTCCTGAGTGCTAGGGTTTGAGGTGTGCCTCATCATGCCTGCTTTATGTAGTGCTGGGGTCTGAACCAGGGGCTCCAACAAGTTAGGCAAGCAGTCCGCTAACTCAGCTACTTCCCCAGCCCTGACCTTGAAGGGATCCTCCTGCCTCCAGCACCCTAGGACAGGATTAGAAGTCTTTGAAATCTCATTTGGCTAGGTGGGGGGTCGGGCCTTTTCCCCCCTCCTTGCCAGAAACGTCTAATATTAATGAGCAAAGTTCAGCATCTCCACCCCCTCAAATCCGTGACTAATGACTTTTCTCAAATAAGACAGCAGTTAGAACATAATTGTATTCCGTTTGACTGCGGGAGAGGGACAGGTTCACATCGTCCTGTGCGGGTGCTGGGGATAACTGTGGTCTGCAGGCTGTTTCTGAGCGACTCACACAGTGAGGCTTTGGTGGGGGGCTCTGCTTCCCACCAGGGCATGACTCATTGTCTCTATCTTGATGAGAGAGGAAGGCAGTAGAAGCTCAGTAGCTAAAGCGACTCAATACCCCCCCCCCCTTCTCCAAGCCTGGCATTAGAGCATCTGGGAGTTTAGGGGAAGCCTGGGCTGGAAGCTTCCCTATAATTCTGGAATTACCGAGACACAGCCCTCTCCGCCCCTTTTGATTCTGCAGAGGATTAGGGGAAAAGAGATTTTTTTTTTTTTTTTTTTTAAGTCTCAGTCTGAAGCTGTGGCTGCTCCTCTGCCTGGCCTTGGAGTGGATGGTGTGCAAGGGAGGAGGTGGGGATAGGAACGAGCCGGAGAATAATTTAGAAGCCCCTACATACGTATTTCTCTAGCTCCTCTTTTGGCTGGTCTTTATTTATTTATTTATTTATTTTTAATTCTTCTTTTTTTTTGATGGGGTCTCATGTAATTCAGGATCAGCAAGAGGGTGACCTTGAACCCCTGATCCTCCTGCTTCCAGCCCCCTCGTGCTGAGATTGGGGATATGCAGCAGGACCTGGGGATCCAGTCTAGGGCTTTGCATATGGGAGGTGAACACCCTGACAACTAAGCTCCACCCCTTTCCCTCCGCCCCTCCCCCTTATGAGATAGGGTCTTGCTGCATATAGCCCAGGTTGGCCTTATCCTAAGTATGAGGATTACAGATTTGTACCCCCATGCCTGGTCTGTGTGGGTTAGAACCTGGGGCTTCATGTATGGCATGCGAGCACTCTACCAACTGAGCTATGGCTTCAGCAACCTTGCTCCCATAGCCAAGGCCCGAGCTCTCAAGCACTGAGGCTGCAGGCTTGCACCCTCTACTTCGGTGGACTCTGACTGAGTTTTTGGTGCATGGCTTCTAAGGGGATGGATTTTATAAAATCTGTCTCCTTTCCAACAGTAGAGACATTCTCCAAGTATGATGATGAAATAAGAAACCGTAATCAAAGTCAGGCTAGAAGGTTTCCCATTAGCCTCCCACACATGTCCCTTCCCTGTGGGTGTTCCCCATCCGGGAAACTGCCCATGGGGACGGCGGCTTCAGGAGAGATGGTGGATGTTGGGACTAGGGTGTTGGTGAGTGGGATGGCTTACTTGGGCAGGATGAGGAGCCGGGGCAGTCTGGTCATGTTCCCTTTCCATTGTCGGATGAGCTCAGCATCCAGAATGTTGGTGAGGGCAGAGAGGGGCACTTCCTTCTCGTAGGGTGCCGCGATGAACATGCTGAGGGTTTCGCCATGATAGGGCAGCTCCAGGATGTCGTAGTAGTGGCCATCAGGAGTGGTGAATTCAGCTGGGAAGAACCAAGATGGTACCTTGGAAATGGCTCCAGCTCACGTGGATTCCTCCCTAACTCTCCTCTTGCATGTCTTGTTTTCTCTCCTTCTAGAAGACCAAGCTCTCTGTTCTGGTTTTGGAGGTATGTCACCCACACTACATGCCATTCCAATGTTTTCCTTTCATCTTTTAACTAGCTACGTAGTCAAGGATGGCCTTGAACTTACTCTCCACCACACCCGGCTTTTGGGCTAAGCATGGAACCCAGGGCTTTACTGATGCTGGGTGAGCCTTCTCCCTAAGCCACGCCCCCACATCCTCCTATTTTTCTCCCTCCTGACCTTCACTGATTTCTGTCTGACCACAGCCACTAATTATCCCCATCCTCATCTAAATCTCAACTTCCATATAGCTTTCCCCTCTCACTGAGCTTTTTTGCCTAAGGTAACGACACTAGAAACCTCTTAGGGGAAGAGATGGGCTTAACGGTCGGGCAGATGTGGGTCAGGAAGATCGTCTCCTTTTCAGCTTCACCTAGCATGAAAGAAGCTGGGACTTTTTCCCGCTTCTTGGATTATCTCAGTATGTCCTGCTTGGGAAGTCATTGTAATAACTTGGGTGTGTCCACCTTCTCTGCCATCTTCCTCACTCTGACAGTGACACTGGATGCTGCCCAAGGGTCTGTTGTTCAAAGGTAGGGACTAGGGATCTTGGACTCACTGTAGTTGAACTTGTTGGTCTGAGCCATCATGGGCACAGAGACGGTGCTGCCGTCAGACTTGTGGAAGAGGCGGTGGTGGGTGCTGGCCTCTGAGAAGGGGGTCTTCCATTGGCCATTGAAGTAGAGGGCATTCACCAGCACGAGACGTGTCAGCTGGTCCACAGCCCCTTCGGCAAGTAAGTCACTGATCATACCTAAGGGGAAACAAGGCGGTCAAGAAGTGAGCCAGCTTTTAGCATCTTCGATGCTTCCCTGCTCCTCCCTGTTCTCAAACAGGTGTACGTTGAAGGGATGCAAAGAGCTGGTGGGGTTAAATGGGTCAATTTGTTTTAAGAGTCTTGGGATGTCTTCGAGCTCAATACCCCCATTTCTTTCCTTCCCTCCCTTCTCTCTTCTTCCCTTTCTTCCTCTTCATAGTACAGCCTACTCCAGAGCTCACCCCAAAGCCTAGGTTGGCCTTGAGTTCATGGTAGTCCTCCTGCCTCAGCTTCCCAAGAGCTAGGATGATAGGATGAGCCACATCCCTGGCTTCACACTTTTCTTGGCTTTGGGATCCAGTTTAGCATCAGAATTAGACACCTCTGCCTTCTCATCACCCCTCTCCTCTCGGCCCCTAAGCTGCAATCTTGGAGGCCTGTCCACACACGAGGCAGTCGCTGCTGTTCTCACTGAAAGTCATGTCTTTCCATTGGCTCTGCTTCTGTTTGTTTGTTTTAAAAAATATTTATTATTATTGTGTGGGGGGCAAGTATGAGGTGTGTGGGGGCACGTGCGTGCCAAGTGGAGGTCAGAGGACAACTTATGCAGAGTTGGTTCTCTCCCTTCCCCGTTTCTGTGGCTTCCAGGAATCAAATTCAGTTCACCAGGCTTCACGATAAAAGCCGTTATCTATCTATCTATCTATCTATCTATCTATCTATCTATCTATCTATCTATCTATCTATCTATTTATTTGGAGGTGGGGTGGAATAGCTAGAACTACAGGTATATGCAATGGTTTGAATTGGCTAGTTTTCTCTCTCTAGTGTTTTTTTGTTTTGTTTTGTTTGTTTTTGATTTTGACAGGATCTTGCTGTGTAGTTCAGGCTAACCCCAAACTCATGATTTTCCTATAGGAATGAGCCATTACACCCAGCTCTGAGTGGTCCTATGAAAAAGCCTAACCAAGACAAACAGGGTTTTGGGTTACAGCTCAGTGGTAGAGCATGTGCCTAGAATCCCCCAGTGAGGGGCTTGGGATGTGGCTTTAGAGTCAGAGGATTGTCCAGCATGCATGAGGTCCTGACTCCCATCCTCAGCACCACAGGAGGAGAGGAATTTAACATGGAATTCCCTTCCTCTGCATGCACCCCCGGGACTGGCCTGCCTTCCCCGCCCCTTACCTTTGGTGTGCTTCTCCACCCAGTCATTGATGATGAATCTGGCTCTCTCCACCTCCAAGAAGTCCACCTGCTTCACCGTGGTCCGGAAGAGCTTGAAGAAGTGGGGCATGAAGCCCTGGACCAGCTCCAGGTCCCGCTGGACGAAGATGGCGTCCGCAGTGCTAATCTCATTCTTGTTCCAATGTCCCGTGAGCTCCTTGGACAGCCGACGGAGGGCAGGAGCTGCGCCCTTCTCTGTAGAGGTACCAGAACAGGATCCATTATTCTCCTGTTGAGCCAAGGGCTTTCATCTGAACCAGGTTTCCCAAAGAAGACCTCGCCCCGTCCAGGTGGATGAGGCTCTTTCACCCCTCCAGCGATCAGTGGACGGATGTAACTGTACCTCTTTCTTCCTCTCTCCCCTTTTCTCACCATCCCTCCCTTCTTCCTTGTTTTTTTGTTCATTTTTTTTTGAGACCAGTTCTCACCAGACACCTCTGGGTAGTCAGACATTACTGTTTAGTTCAGGCTGGCTTTGAACTCACAGAGAACTGCCTGCCTCTGCCTCCTGGGACTAAGGGTGTGTACCACTATGCTGTCTCCCTCTCTCATTCTTTCTTCTCCTCTCCACACTCCTCTCCGAGGAGGGTCTCACACGGTAACTCAGACTGCATAGACCAGTTTGCTGCTCACTATATAGCCCTAGATGTCTTGGAAGCTAACAGAAATTCCCCTGCCTTCCCCTTCCCTGTGCTGGGATTAGGGACATACACTGTTAGACTCAGCTCTCAAATCTTAACCCTTTGTGCATCTTTCCCCCAAAAGTCTCAGCTCCGAATACTTTCCTTACATTAGAACATTCTTCTCAGTTCTTAAATCATAAGCACAAGTTTGCTTCCACCGCCCCCACCCCCAACAGTCCTCCTAAGGGCCACACAAGTGCTGGTACTACAAGCACGAGCCACCACCCTGTTTGACTTGCTCTTCTGTTTGGTTTCGGGACAGGGTCTTGCTCTCTAGCCCAGCCTGGTGTGGAGCTTGCTATGTGGCCTAGGCTAGCCTTGAACTCATAACCCCGCCCCCTCAGCCTGCCACGGGCTGGGATTACAGGTTTGTACCACCATACCTAGCTAGGTTGTTTGTATAATAATGGTGTTGTCAAGTAATTCAAGTTCACAATCCTATTACACATTAACCCTGTGTGGTAGACATTCTTTCAGGCATTCCCCATTTTATAGACAATAAAACTGAGGTTTTCAAGAGTTAAGGTCATTGTACACCATTTCCAGTTTTATTTGGTGTTGGGGATGGAACCCAGGGCCTTGTGCATGCTAGGTAAGCTGTATCCCCAGCGTCATGGGGATATAAGCACGGTTTGGATGCTCTGTATCTATTGGCTGGCTGGTACACCATAGACAAGTCAAGGCCATCTGACCGAGAAGCTGGAGAGAAAACGGGTGGACCCTGGACTGCAGCTGAACGCGGCCGGACTGGGGGATACTGGAGTGAGTCTTCTCTACCTTCTCTGTTTGCTCTGGTGCCTAGTCTGTGAGGACCTCTTGACTCTCCCCCTCCCGCTCTGCCCCGTCTCTCACCATTGATTTTGAATCCCATGGCATCCTGGATCTGCTGCTGGGTTTTCCCTGCCGTGGTCAGCTGCAGCATGGCCAGCACCGAAGACACCCCGTAGGGAGAGAAAACCACGTTCCGGTCCTGGGAGGCCTGGACCACATGCTTAAACACTTTGACGCCGAAGTCAGTGGCCTGGTGGACTGTGTGGGACTCGTGATGTAAAACAGAGCCTTCCCCAAAGACCAGAACCAGGCCCAGGGTGAGGCAAGCTAGTGCTGGCGTCTGCATCCTAGGATAAAAGGGAGAGAATCTGATAAGGAACGGATTCTGGAAGACATCCCAGAGCGGGACGTGGTGCCTCAGCCATGGGCTAGGTTCTCTGTGTTCGCCTGTAGCCTGTAAGAGATCAATCTGGTAAGTTCACATTCATTAAGATTCCATAGTGGGATTGGATGATGAGCTCACCCCCTTCTGCCTCCAACCAATTCTTTCCATCTTTTCCAGACAGAGTCATGTTATGTTACCCAGGTTGGTCTTGAACTCAAGGTCCTCCTGTTTCAATTCTCCCAGGTACTGGGATTACAGGCATGCATTATTGCTCATAGACGCTACCTGATTTTTGATCCCAGGCCACCCTCGTTTTTGACCTGTGGAAATCTTAGAGAAGCACCCCTGTGTCTCTCCTCCCTTCTGTGGGACTGAGAGCTTTGGGTAACGACAGCTTTTGATTTACAAGTTGGTTTGTTCGTTTGTTTTATCACAATTCCCCAACTACTGCTTGTTCCATTTAGCAGCATGAAAAAGTTCTCTGGGGCCAGGAGGATGGTCAAGTGGGTAAAGGCACTTGCCACCAAGTCTGCTGACCCGAGGTCTAGTCCTGGGACCCACATGCTAGAGAGAGCGGACTCCTGAAAGTTGTTCTCTGATTTCCACACTTGAACTGTGACACACGAATACGCACACCACGCATACACGCATGCACATACAAATGCAATTTTTAAAGTTTTGGTTTGGATTTTTTCCTTCCTTCCTTTCCTTTCTTTCTTTCTTTCTTTCTTTCTTTCTTTCTTTCTTTCTTTCTTTCTTTCTTTCTTTCTTTCTTTCTTTCTTTCTTTCTTTTTGGTTTTGTTTCTCTGTGTAACAGTCCTAGCTGTCCTGGAACTAGTCCTTGTAGACCAGGCTGGCCTCGAACTCACGGAGATCTGTCTGCCTCTGCCTCCTGAGTGCTGGGATTAAAGAAATGCACCAACATCGCTGCCCGGCTTGGTTTTTCTTTTAAGTAAAGTTTCTTTGCTAAATTGAGAAAGGGGAGGTTTGCTGGGGAGGCCCTGAGAGACAGCGTCTTCGCTTCTAGGATCCGGGGTTAGAAGTGGAGTTTGACCGTCTTTCTTGACCACCTGCGGTCCTGGGTGGGCTGAAAAAGGCTGCGGAGTTCCAGAACAGGGTGGAAAAGAAACGGAGGGAAAATGAGGGTCACAGACTTCTGGGAAGGGAAGGTCACCTTCCTAACGTAATTAGGCCTTAGGAAAGAGCTTGCCTTTCTCCTACCTGGAGTTTTCCAAGGTGCCCTGTGATTGACTCTTCGTCCTGCTTGCTGGCTGTTGCTCGCTGTGGTTGGCTGCGTCCTGCCGGAGGGAGGCGGGAGTGCAGCGGTCCTCCTTCGCGGCTCTGAAGCAGCTTGCTGCAGCTGTGTCGTCCTGTGGCTCCAGTCTCCCTTTATACCAGATGTGGGCAGGAAACAGATGAACTCATGTTCCAGCCCCACCCACTTTCTAACTCTGGAAATGTCTGGGCTGCCCGCCCGCCCTCCCCCCTTCTCCCCCCTCCCTCCCTCCCAGGGATTTGCTAGGACATGTGTGTACGTGTGCTGGAGGGCATGCCGGATAATTGAGCAAACCCTGGTTGCCTTGATTGGAACATCCCCGTCAATTTGGCTGGTCGGTCGGCTCAACCCCCGGTGGCACCACAGAGATTACAATGCCTGGTGTCTGGGACTCCCTTCCCTGGTTCTCAGCTTGCAGCCACATGACTGGGTTTGCCCCTTTGCTTTGGAGGAACCCATCCCAGAGAAGCTACGGAGCTTGCCAGGGCTGTCTGCCCCTTGTGCACCTTGGGCCTACCTCCAGGAAAAGTTGGCCTGGCCTTCCCTTGGGTTTCTGCCCAGTGGCCAGAGGGCATGAAATGTGCCCTGTGATTGTCTGGGTTCTGGTTCCTCTTGGGCTTGAGCCCAAACTGGAGAACTTCAGGTTCTTTCCTCCTCCCTCCAGGTGCCTGCCGGGCCTGCAGTGAAGCAGGGCTGACTCCTCATGTGGGGCCCTGAGGCCAGACTCTCCTGGTGCCCTGAGGGCTCTGTCAATAGCCTTGTGTGGCTGGGTTTTGAAGTGTACTGGGTGGGGCGCTTGTGGCTGGATGGTACCAGGGTTCACCACGGATGGCAAAAGCCTGGTCAAAGAACAAGGAGCAGTGTGGAAGTTTTGGTGATTGGAACAGCCTGAGATGATTGAGATGTGGTGTTTTTTTAAGATTTTATTTTTATCAACTATTTATTTACTGAGAGAATCTATCATATAGCCCCAACTGGGGAACTTAAATCTGGAGTTCTGGCTGGCTCCCAGCTCCCAGCAATCAGTCTGATTCTGCCTCCCCACACTGGAGGTGTGCTCCACCACGTTCAGCTTTATTCTTAAATTTTAACTGTGTGTGTATGCGTCCATTCGAGGGGATGTGCAGGTGGAAGCAGGGGCGTGTCAGGTTCCCTGGAGCTGGAGTTACAGGCAGTTGTACGCTGTAACTCCACTGAGTACTCTGTTCATTGTGGGCGTGCAGCGGCACTTAGGTCCTCTGCAGGAACGGTATGTGCTCTTAAGGGTTGAGCCGTCTCTCCAGACCCCAGAGAACACTTTAGAGTTTTCTTCTCCCCTGGGTGTAGACACAGGCGGGCTGGAGCCACAGGAGCAGGGATAGAAAGAAACAGAATATATATCACGGTGGGGGTCCGGTCCTAGACCATCGTGATCCTGGGGAGGAAGAATGACTGGGGAGCTTTTTTAAAAATTAATTAATTTTTTGAACACTCTCATGCTCATGCAGCCCAGGCTAGCCTTAAACTCATTATATAGCCAAGGATAGCCTGGAGATTCTGATCTTCTGCCTCCACCTCCCATGCAGTACTGGGGCTCGAACCCAGGACTCTGTGCATGGTAGGCAAACTACCCACTGAACCGCTTCCCATTCTCAGGCTTTCTTTAGCGAGTGAACGTTAGAACCTAAGAGGACCAGGCTGCTGGCTCCCAAGGTTGGACAGTCTCAAGCGCCCATTGTGACCCCAGACCCTGTGACTACAGAAGGTCAAGGTGGTCCGGCCGTGGGAGCTGCGAAGGCACTCTGGCCTTGGGGTTCACGTGCTGTTGTCTTCTGTACAGGTGACGGGGTTCACTTGGCAGTATCCATGGAGACAGCTGGCTGGCGAGTCATGGGAGGTTTAAGTGGGTGGTAGAGCGAGGATGTTTGTTTTGGATTTTCAATAAACAGATACCAGGGCAACCAGTCCTACAGAGTTTTCTCATGGCGACCCTGCCTCCAGAGCCAGGTGGGGGAGGGAGGGTTGAGGAAAGAGGGGAAACTTCGGTTGGAAATTTAGGCTCACAGGCCAAGCAGAGAGGCGTTCTGGCCCATCTGTTGTTTGTTTTGCTTTATTTCGTCTTTTTCTCTCCTTTCTCATCGTGGCTGCTTGCCTGGGAGGGAGAGGCAGATGTTCTGGGCCATCTCTGAGGAAGATGACAAAGACCAGACCCATCCTCCTCTCTTACCCCTAGACACATCTCCAGATGCCACACCCTCCATCCTCAGCGGCCAGGGGACCCAGGAGCTGGGTGTCCCCAAGGTTTCAGAAGCAGGCAGGTAGAGATGCATCTGGAAGTGAGCCTCCTTGGGTGCTCTAGCTGGGAAACTGAGGAACCCTCTCACTGCTTCTCTCAGATTTTTCTAGATCTCTCCTTCCAGGGGCGGGGCGAGGCTCTGCCAGGGTGCAAGCAGCTTTTTCCTGACTGGGGTCCTGATACTCTGTTCCAGGACTCAGGGGAGCTGGATAAGGGCTCAGTATCCCTTCTGGAGATGGGGAGGGATGAGGGACACCCTTTTCTTAGGAAATGGAAAACTCTGAGTCTCTCTTTCTTTCTTCTTCCTCTCTTTTCCTTTGGTGGGGAAGACACTAGAGATCGCGCCATGTTATATAAGCCTGAATGTTCCGGAACTCACTATATAATTCATAGCAATCCTCCTGCCTCTACCTCCCTAGTGTTGGAATAATAGGCATGCCCAGTTTTTTTTGCTTTGTTTTGTTTTTTCCTTTGAGATACGTTCTTACTATGTAGCCCAGACTGGCACTGTTCACAATTCTGCCTTAGTGTCACAAATGCTGGGATGACGGATGTACCACCATAGCCAGAACCCTAACGGGACCTCCAAACTGAAGGGCACCCATGGGCATCTAGTGGGTAGGTTTTAGAAACTGAGTCGATGGGCCTATGAGTTGGCTCACTGGGTAGAAGTGCCTGCTGCCAAGTCTGATGACCTGAGTTCAATCCTGGGGACCAACATGATGGAAGGAACAAACTGATTCCCACATGGAAGCTGTCTTCCAGCCTCTACATGTACTCTGCATCACACGTGTGCCTACACGTGGACATGCGCATATAAACAAATAAATAACTAGATAAAAATATACAAACTGAGGCATAGCTTAGCAGAATGAGGCCTCTGTTTCTTTATGAATTAGGGCTACTGAGTTGGCCTCGAACCCAGATTTGACCATGGTCCCTGCATCTCCTCTTTGCCCCATGACCTTATCTATCCTCGAACACACAGGATGCAGCTTCCTGCGGGCTTCCTGGAGGAAGGAGGGGTGTCTTACCCTAACCCCCAAGCCCTCTTAGGGACGCCCTTCTCAGAATCTAACCTGAGTCACTGGCTTGTGTCACTTTCCCTTTTTCTTCCCCACTAGAACCCCAAAACCGCTTTGACCTCATCATCTTCTTTAACTTTTGACCCTTTGGTCAGCGCGGGGGAGGGGAGGGATCGAATGAACAGAAAGAAAAGTCCCGGCTGTTGAAATAGCTCAGTCCTTGATTTGCCTGGGATCAGAGATAAGAGCACGTGCCTTACATGGAGCTGTGGATTTCTGGGAAGGTCCCAGGATCAACTCCACAGGAAGATGGCTCTGTCTGGTCCCTTGGCAGGTGGTTTGTCATTGGAGGGAACTCATTCTTTCCATGACTGTCCCCTACCCCAACTCCTTCCCCTGCACTCTCTCACGGAGCAGCAGGCTCCACTGGGGCCTCAGGAGTCATGGTCCTTGGTCCATTGCCCTTCCCTGCTTTTAGTGTGTGTGTGTGTGTGTGTGTGCGCGCGCGCGCGCGCGCGCGCGCGCAGGTCAGCCTTGGTGGCATGCACCTTTATTTGCTGAGCTGTCTCCCAGGGACCCCTCTTCCCTTTTCCTTTTGACCTTCCTGTTTGTATCTCTGGATCTCCCCTCTCCCCCAGACGAGACGTCCGTGTCACTCAGAATAAAGCTGCTTCTTACTTCCTCTTCTGGTCTCTCTCTTGCACTCTTTGTCATGTCTCTCAAAGGAGATGGCGCCCCCACTCCCTCTCCTCAACGTCTGACTCAATCCCTCTTTCCTTCTCCTTTGCCTCCTGGAATCCCTCTACAGCCAGTCTGGGCTCCAGGGCTCTTCCTCTGGGGAGGAGGTTCAGCCTCCTGCCAGTTACACAGGCTCCTAGGAATGCTAGGTCGGGGCCCCCATGCCTGGTGATTTCACTGGGAGAGCCGGGGGTGGGAGAAGACAAGACCCCCCCTGCTCACCCCCACTCTAACTCACTGCACTATTCCTGGCCTGGTGGCTTTCCAAAGAACACAGTTCTGAAAATAGCCCATGTTTGGGCTGGACTGTCTCTGCCCTTTCTAGGAGTGAGCTGGGTGGAGTGGTCAGTGCCTTGGCTTCTGTTCATTGGCAATCATGGCTCCGGACAGTCCGATATGGTCTGTCTGGTGTCAGCCTGTCTGGGTTCTCCTCTCCTACCCTCACAAACCCAGCCCGTTGGTCTCCTTCCTTCTGTAGCCCATGGCCAGCCACTGTCATTTAACTTTCAGATTAAGTTCATACTTGCTCTGGGTCCCCACAGTATAGTCCATGTTTAAATGGTGTGTGTGTGGTTATGTGTGTGTGTATCAAACTCTGGCTTCCAGGCTTGTGTAGCCTTTAACTACTGAGCTATCTCACCAGCTCTGATACACACACACACACACACACACACACACACACACACACGAGTTTCAAAATTGAGGGTCATAAAAGTTCACTGAGTCGGGCGGTGGTGGCACACACCTTTAATCCCAGCACTTGGGAGGCAGAGGCAGGCAGATCTCTGTGAGTTTGAGGCCAGCCTGATCCTGGAACAAGAGTTCCAGGATAGGCCCCAAAGCTAGAGAAAAACCCTGTCTCGAAAAACCAAAAAAAAGAAAAAAAAATGTTAATTGACTCAGAGAGGCCAAGATATGAATTATGGTCACACAGCAACTGTTCTATAAATGGAAGAATGCTAGTCACAGTCAAATAGAGCAAGCCTCCAGGCAAGGACCTGATGCTGACTGGCTGAGGATTACCGTAAGGATTACTTAGTTCAGAAAGATGAAGAGATGAGCTATGGTCAGACAGCAACTATTCCATAAATTTCCATAAATGGGGATGGGGGGGGGCAGATACTGGCAGTGAGGTCAGACACTCCAGGCCTCCCAGCAGGGACCTGAGGCTGGATGAGGATGTAGGATGCGTATGAAGGCAAAAGTTAACAGTGCTGTGTCCGGTTTGTCTGTCTGACCTGGACCGCACTAGATAGCTCAGGCTGGCCTTGAACTCTCCAGTCTTCCCGCCTCAGCCTCCCAAGTGTTGGGATTGCAGATGTGTGGTCCCTCATCCAGCATAAGTTAATCACTTTGAGCCTTAGTTTTAATTTTTAAAAATAATTTACATGGGTTGATAATTGATTGATTGGGGGGACTTGTGCGTGTGTGTGTGCGTGAGTGCGTGCGTGCGTGCGTGTGTCTGCGTGCGCATGTGAGCAGGCCAGAGAACACCTGCTGGGAGTTAGTTTGCTCTTCAGCTCTGGTTGTGGGGCTAGAAGCTAGGTCAATGGGCCTGGCAGCTTGGCCACTAGCACTTGGCGGCCAGCACGTTTACTCTCTGAACCCCGCAACTTTCCTGTTTTTTTTTTCCTGTTGTTGTTTTTTGGGGATTGAACCTAGGCCTTTACCCCACCCACCAAGTCACACCTCCTGCCAGGTCCTAACTCTCCAGCTAATTATTAATCACGTGTGCGTGCGTGTGAGCGGCTGCTCGTACACGCGTGTGTTCATTCATTGATTGCTCCCTACCTATTTTTTTATTCATTCATTATTTATTTTAGAGACAGAGTCTCTCACTGATTCCGCTAGACCAGCTGGCCAGCAAGCCCAGAAATCCCTGTTTACATCTCTCTAGGCTTAAGGCTGCTGTGGCCAGTGTTTTAAATATGGGCTGGGAGTGGGGGAGGTGGCTTCCAACTCAGGACCTCAGGTTTATGTGCCAAACACTTGACCTCTTGAACCATCTCTCCAACCTTCTTCTCTCTCTCGTTCTAAAGTTAAAATTGTGTTTATTTACTGAGTGTGTGGGTGTCAGCGTGTGTATGTACGTAGGTAGGTAAGAGTGTGGCAGCTAGAGGCAGTTCTTCCCTTTTGCCATGCGGGTTCTGGGGACCCAACTCCGGTCATCAGGCTTTGTGTGAATGCTTTGACCCTCGGAGTCATCTCACTGACCCAGCCTCTTACCTGAGAGAGGTAGGGATTCCCATGTTTGGGGCTGCTGTGAGGATTTGAGCTTGCTAGCATTTACGCAGCGTGGAGAGCCCTAGGGACACTCGGTGAGTAGTAGTTATTTTTGAGTGGCTGACAGCCTACATTGTTAATTCTTCAAGAATGCGAGCTCCCTGAAGGAGGAATGTTGGAGGCCGTCTTTGGGACTTCCTGTGTTTTGCAGTTAGCCTCAGATATCTTGATGGTGGACTGCCTGCTCCCCGGGGGCACTGCTGCCAGCCACTCTCTGGTTGGTTTCCATGTACATTCCTGATGCATCCCCACTGACTGGTGTTGCTGCTTGAGACTATGGGGCTTTGTATGAACCCCGACGGGTTCCTGCCGTGTAGCTTTGACCTCACTGGAGTCCAGGCTGGTCTCGAGTTCCAAAGCCTCCTATCTCAGGGCTTGACCCACCTTTCCAGAGGGGCCCAATGGGACATGAGTCTCAGTATCCACAACTCCTGGCCCCGTGGTCGCACTGTGTGTAGACCAGGCTGGCCTTGAACTCATAGAGATCTGTCTGCCTCTGCTTCCTGAGTCTTGGATTAAAGATCTCTGTAGCTGAGGCTCCTTGAACACTCTTCTGGTCCTCCTGCCTCCATCCCTAGGACACTGCAATTACAGACGTGCTCCCTGCTTTTTGAGGTGCTAGGGATCGAACCCAGGGCATTCTTTACATGAGGCAAGCACTCTACTAGTTGAGCTACATTTCCAATGCCCTGTTTTTTTTCTTTTCCAAAGTAGGGTCTTGCTGTGTAGCCCAGGGTGGCTTTGAACTTGTAATCCTTCTCCACTCCTGGAATACTGGGATTCCAGACATAAATCAACACGTTTGGTTTCTACTATTTCCTGAGGGTGTTTACTGCAGGGTCTCTCAGGAGCTGTTTTCAACAAACACAACTGACCCTCAAGCATCCGAGGCGAGAAGGAGCCGTCTAGAGGAAGTGTGTCGGCAGGAGGGTGGTGCTCACTGTCTGGGCAGACGTGATCACCGAGGCTGACCCTGTCAGCCAATGAACAGACTTAGGACCCAAAGGGCCCCTGACAGCATCCTGTCCCTCCATCCATTTCTCTTTTCCCAAGCCAGGCTCTGACTCACATTCCTTCATCATGGCCAGCCCCTGTTCCGCATTCTCTACATTCCTAAGTTTCGTTTTAGCTCTTTCTCTGAACACAGCCTGTTTGCATTCTGCTTCAGTTGAAGGATGAATCTTGGCTTCCCCAGCGTGACCAAATATTAATTGCCACTCATGCTCGATGGCATAACACCAAGAAAAGAGAAACAGTTCTTTTCCCTGAAGAAATGTCACACACGCATGCTGGGGGCTGAAGACGGACTGGCTCTAGTGATTAGGAAATAGCATACAGAGGCTGGGAGGGTGTGTGGCTCAGTGGGCAGCTTGCTTGCCTCCTGCACAAAGCCCTGGGTTCAATTCACTGCGTACAGTCAGGCCTGGTCAGTACATGTCTGGAACCCCAGCTCTCAGGAGTTGGAAGCTGGAGGATCAGTTCAGGGTTATCCTCAGCTACATAGAGAGTTCAAGGCCAACCTGGGCTACATGAGACACTATTGAAATAAGCAGAGAAGAAACTGTTAAGTTGGGAGCGTAGCCCCCAGGCCTGAGAGTTGTATTGGTCTGGACTCCAAATCCCAGCATGCCAGGTCCTGACCACCCCTCCCTGGGTATTTAAGATAACCCCCAAAGGAGAATCATATGGTCGTGTCCGCCCCTCTTCCCCGTGGTGGTCGCGATAGGCCTCCCACCACCCAAGAGCGCAGGAATCCCATTAAACCTGGATATTTTTAATTTGGCTTGTTGTGATTCGGCTTGATTGGGATTTTTGCAACGGCAGAGAGCTCATGTTAGGAAAAATTCCTAACAGAAACGAGTGTAGTGGCAGAGGTGGCGTACACCTTTAATTCCAGAGCTAGGGAGGCAGAGGCAGGGGAGGATGGAGCTGGGCATATTGGAAATTCGCCATCTGTATTACTAGCCACGGCCCCTCTTCCTGTCTGCTGACCAGGGAGTCTATCTAACTCTGGTCTCTTTAAGACTGGCCTTGCTGGGCAGTGGAGGCACACGCCTTTAATCCCAGCATTCGGGAGGCAGAGGCAGTGGATCTCTGTGAGTTCGAGGCCAGGCTGGCCTACTGAGCTAGTTCCAGGACAGGCTTCAAAGCTACAAAGGAACGCTGCTTGAAAAACAAAAACAAAACAAAAGACTGGCCTTGAACTCACAGACACCTAACTTTTATTCCCCACCAGGGGGCCCCTGCTGACGCCTGGCTCAGCAAGCTCAAGGCCTGGTCAGGATAGTCACACCACAGTTGCTGACCAATCAACAGCAATCCTATCGGCTTCAAATTGACCAATCCTAGAGTAGGGGAAGATTCTTCAGGGGCTTTAAGCCCTGCCCCCCAAACAGGCCTTGTAATGAGGTGGCTTTTGGGCTCTCCCTCATCTGCTGTGCAGAGGGTCTCTTCCTCTGTGTGTCTACCGTGTGCAGGCTTCTTCACCCCCAGTAAACACCTTCCTTCAGCAGCCGATTCTGTCTGTTCTGTGGTGCTCGGGAACTCTGCAGTTGCCTCTCGTGCTTCTGTTTGTTTTTTTTTTTTTTCCCTGCCTTTTAATTCTTTAGGAGACAGAGAAAACAAACCCCATCAAGACCCCTAGAAGGTATCATTTCTAGACTGGGCCAGCCTGGTCTACAGAGTGAGTTCCAGGACAGCCAGGGCTATGTAGACAGACCCTGTCTCAAAAAGCAAAACCTTGATTTGGAGGAGAGACTCTCACTGATTCAACCTAGCTGCCTGAGCAGTGAGCTGCCACTCAGCCCTGGGATTCCAGATGGGAGCCGCCACACCCAGCCTTGACATGGGTGACGGGGATCTGAACTCGGGTCCTCGTGTTTCTGTGTCAAGTGCATACCAAGTGAGCTGTCTCCCCAGCCCCTAAGCTACATTATGAAACTTGGAATAGCATATAAAGATATGCAGACAGTGTGTGAGGAAGGAAGACCTCATGGAGGAGGTGGGGTTGGTGCCTGCTTGTGAGGGAGGCCCCGTGCCCTTGGGAGAGAAATGTGAACGGGGTAGACCGGGGAGACACCAAACACTGCAAGAGAAGGCATGGGTGGTGGTTTGACTAAGGAGGGTTCTGATCGGTTCATATTCTTGAATGCCACTGACGGGTAGAACTTTTTGAAAGGATTAGAAGGATCAGGAGGTGTGGTCTTGTTGGAGGAGGTGTGTCACTGGGGGTGGGCTTTGAGGTTACAAAAGCCCTTGGCAGGCCCAGTCTCTCTTCTCTGCCTGTGGTTCAGGATGTAGCTCTCAGTTGCTGCTCTGGTACTGTGCTCCCCACCATAATATGGTCTCAGCCTCTGAAACTGTAAGCAAGCCCCCAATTAAGGGCTTTCTTTTGTGAGAGTTGTCTCGGTCATGGTGTCTCTTCATAGGAACAGAACAGTGTGTTTCCATTTCTAGAGAGCAATCATCCTCTCTCTGTCTCTGGGGATGGAACACAGGGTACAGATTTACTGGCTAGTTAGAAAAGTATTCTGCTATTGAGTAACTCCCTAGTCCCTGTCTTACCCTCTTAAGATGTTGTAGCTCTTGCTGTTCGGGAGGCTTCTGCCCATTGAAATAGATGTTCTTGTTCTAATCTGGCTGTGGACAAGGACATGCCATGTGTATGTGTGTGTGTGTGTGTGTGTGTGTGTTAACCCATGGACCTAGGAGGCAGAAGCAGGTGCATTTCTGTGTGTTCAAGGACAGCTTGGTTTATACATTGAGCGCCATGGTAGCCAGAACCACATAGTGAGAGTTTTGTCTTACCAAAACAAAACAACAAAAAGATTTGTTTTTAATGATTTATTTATGTGTGGCTATGTCTGTGTGTGTGTGTACACAAGAATGGCAGGTGCCTGCAGAAGTCTGAAGAAGGCCTGAGGTCCCTCTGGATAGGGCACTAGGAATTCAACTTGGGTCCTCTTCACCACCGAGCCATCTCTCCAGGTCCCACCCCCACTGTTTTGGTTTTGTTTTTTAGCCAGCATCTCTTTCTTGTATCTCAGAGTGACCTCAGACTATATAACCAAAGACAGCCCTGAACAATTGGTCCTCTAACTTCCACCTGTCGAGCGCTGGGATTGCAGGAATGCACCACCATGGCTGGTTTATGTGGTGCTGGACCCAGGGCTTCATGCGTGCTAGGTAACAGCTTTAGCAATTAGCTGCATACTCAGGCCCTGGATTTGACTTTTTGATTGCATTCCCATGAGCCAGGCAGATGCCCAGAGAGATGGTGACTAGGGTCAGTAGAAGCTTTGTGGGTAGCCAAGGTCCCAGGGACCGAGAAGACAAGGTGATAAAACTCTAATGAATTTACCACAGGGTCTCCAGGGTGCCCCGACTCATGGTTCTTTTCCCCCTAGTTTTTCCATGGGATCAAGACTCTTGTGTGTGTCACCGTCTGAGTCAGCCCCGCTCACTCTGCTGTTCCCACCATAATGCAGTCAGGCTGTGGCTTTGCTTACATTGCTCTGCACCTGAAGTCCTTCCCAAAACCCTGTGCACAGGGCTGTAGAGGTGGGAGAGCAGGTGCCTGATGTGAGAGGGTGAGAATGGGGGACCCTAGACCAGACAGGAAGTCCCTGGATTGCTCTTTCTTCCTCCACCGCAGCTAATCATAGCGACAGGGTCGACAAGATGGCTCAGCAGGTAAAGGCGCTCGCCGCCAAGTCTGATGACCTGAGTTCAATCCCCAGAACCCACAGGTGGAAGAAGGAGAGAATCTACTCCTGTAAGCTGTCTTCTGACTGTACACATAAGCCAAAGAATGCACAGGTCTCTCTCTCTCTCTCTCTCTCTCTCTCTCTCTCTCTCTCTCTCTCTCTCTTTCTCTCTCTCTCTCTCTCTCTCTCTCACACACACACACACACACACACAAAATGTGTTCAACAGGGTGGGGAGTGGGAATACCAAACCAACTAGCTCTTTTGTGTGCTTATGTATGTGTGTATGCCTACATGCGAAGACCAGAGGTCCATCTTGGGTCATTTCTCAAGAGCTTTCCACTTTGCTTTTGAAATAGAGTCTCTCACTGGGACCTGGGACTCTCTGCTTGGGTATCCTGGTTATAGAGCGAGCCCCAGCACTCCCCCTGTTTCTGCCCCCTGGCATTGGATGACAAGCGTGCTTCCCCAATGCCTGGCTTTTTACATGGGAGCTGGGGCTCGAACTCAGGCCCTTGCGCGTGGGCCACAAGCTCTTTGTTAACGGAGTCACCGCCCCAGCCCCTGCTTATGATCTTTTCTGGAATGGGTTATGTGACCTTCCCAGATATGTACGACAGATACGGTCCTTGTCCTTAGGATCTAACACAATATTTAAAAACATTTTCCTTTTAATTAAAAGTCGGCACCTGAGGCGATCCTTCAGAGCTGGACTGACAGGCAGTTGTGAGCCACCTTCCAGGCCTGTGCTGGGACTAACCTTGAGTCTACTCCGAGTGCAGAGCCTGCTCTAACCCCTGAGGCACCTCTCCAGTTCCTGCCAGAATGGAGGCCGTGAGGAAGGGCCGCCCCAGTCCTCCCTACCCCTTGCTTCCTGCTCTTTGCCCTTGTTCAATTCTGAACCCTATCTGTCCCTGCTAGAGTCCTGCCATTGTGTAGTGTCTCTGCTGGATTCCTGGCCTCAGGCAGTCCTCAGATATAAGGACACTCAAGAGCTCAGAACGTCGAGTATTTGCCAACCCTGCGTGAAACCTTGGGTTCCACCCCCAGCTCGCTAAACCGGACGTGGTGGTGCGGCAGTTGGGAGTGGAGGTGGGTCAGATGTTCAAGGTCATCCTTGGCTCCTAGGGAGTCGGAACTCAGGCTGGGCTGTTCACTGCGAGGAATGTGTATGTAGGTCAAAGGACAACTTGTGGGAGTCAGTGTTCCCCTTCCACCGTGTGGGTCCCAGGGATTGAACTCAGGTTCTCAGACCAGGTGGCAAAGACGCTTGTCTGCTGAGCCATTTCGCCAGCCTTCTTATTTTATTTATTTATTTACTTACTTACTTATAGCCAGTCTCTTCTTGACCTTGGAGCACAGCAATTCAGCAAGACTGGCCCTGGCTGTCTGGCCAGCCTGAGGAGCCTCCTGTCTCTGCCTCCCCAGTGTGTGATGTCATCCACACAGACTGCACCTGACTATTACTTGGGCACCAAGGGTCCAGCTCAGGTCTTCATGCTCGCACTGTGGACACTCTGCCCACGGAGCTCTCTCTAGCTCCATCCCTTGAGCTCTTGGTGATGGAGGCCAGGACTCCCGCACTAATGTACTAACTAATGCCTAACGGTGTGATGAATGAGTTAGTCCTTCAGTAAGGGGACCCTGGAAGCCGAGAAGAGTGAGTAGAGGTGGTCTGGACAGTGCTGGAGAAAGGAAGGTCACCAAAGGCTCTGGCTTTTACCTGTATCCCGCCCAGCAGAAAAGGAACCAGACATTTGCCAGTGCTTGTGAGACACTGAAACCAGCCTGGTCTGCATAGCATCCCCGGCCAGCCAAGGCTACATAGCAAGACTCTGCCCCAAAACAAACCAATAAATATTAATTAATTAATTAGTGTGTGTACATTAATTAATTAACTGAAGGTCTCGGATGAGAGAATCACTATTATGGAGGGAACTTGACTCCGAAGCAGAGCCTTCAGGCTGGTACCCCACCTACTCCCAGAATCTCCTGAAGAGTAAGGACTCACTATCCTCCCTTCCTGGGGGTGGCTCTGCTGCACCCCTGCTGGGATCCCCAATCTGGGTCGGAACTACCAGACAGGATGAGTAAGGGCTGATGCAGGCAGGGCGAGTAACCGTTATTCATATCAGTTCACACTGAAGCATGACCTTGCTGGGGGCCCCGGGGGAGGGGTTGGAGCTCCAGAGGCCAGGGGAGCTGAGGTGGCAGCTATGAGGCAGCTTCTGCTCAGTGGCTGGAAGAGTGGGGTAGCCTGGGGTGAGCTCTGTATGCCAGGAATCTGATGGGAACTCTTGAATTGAGCATGTGAGGACAGGACCTTCAAGGCTGGAGCCACCCCTTGTCCCTGCATCTGTTCCTTTGTCGGTACCTTTGCAAACCCCACTGATTCCAGCAAGGTGGCTTATACCCATTATCCCAATGCACCAGAGACTGAGGCAGCAGGATTTCAAGTTCAAGGCCAGTCTAGGCTACAAAGCAAGACCCTGTCTCAAGAAACTAAGAGGCTGGCAATGCAGCCCGGCTGGTAGTGCTTGTCCAGCATGGATGAAGCTTTGGGTTGGATCTTCAGCACTGGGCATAGTGATACATGCATATAATCCTCGTACTTGGGAGATAGAGACATTGGGATCAAGAGTTCAAAGTCATTCTCAGTTATGTAGGGAGCTAGAGGCCAGCCCTGGCTACATAGGAAATTAGAGACCAGCCTGGGCTACATGTCCCAAATAAATAAAGAGAAGGAGGGGTGGAGAAGTAGAGAGAGGGAAAGAGAGAGAGAGAGAGAAAGAGAGAGAGAGAGAGAGGAATGGAGGGAGGGAGGGAGGGAGAAAGAGAGAGAGCACAAATAGGACATACCATGGGAAGGATATTTGGAGTAGGAGTTGAATGCCCCACTTCTGTCAAATGGTGCCCCTGGTTGCCGGTTGCCATCTCTGTCTGTCTAAGCATGTCGTCATCCCCTTCAACTGGAGGGTTCTTTACTACATTAAGTACCAAACTAGTGGGAGAATGAAGTCTCCGCTGGGTTAGGGTCTACCCTTCTCTATGTGTGTCTCCTCACCTGACCACCCCAGGTTTGCACCCTGGCATCACACTTTCCTGCTGCATAGGGGATGGCTTTCTGTCCACGGGAACACGCCACCCAAAGTGGACACTAACGAAGACGCTGAGAAGGAAAAGTCCCATTTCCTGCTTTGGTCCTCCGTGGTCTTCAGCACCAGGCTGCTCTGCCAGTGGTCAGGCATCTGGCTGGTGGCCAGCCCCTGTCTGGACAGGAGGAAATGGAGACCCGAGGAGCAGCACGCCATGTCCTCAAGAGAAGAAATTCCACCGGAAAGGAAACAATAAGCCGAGGAGAGTCATTCTCTGTAGAGAAGAGATCCCGGAGACAGGGAGGACCTTCCTGCCTCTGCAGGACAAACAAGCCCACTGGGGAAGCCCCAGCTACGCACTACCCTCCAGGTGTGCATATGGGAGTCAGAGCAGGGCATCGGTTGCTGGGGACGGGTCCTCCGCTTTGACACCATGGGGGGAGTCTCTCTTGCCTTGTGTTCTAGCCACAAGGTAGATGAACTCCTAGTAGCAGCGTCAAGATCAGTGGGGTCAGTGAGACGGCTCAGCCAGTAGCTTGCAGCCACACCGAGCGCACCCCCCACCGATAAAACAAATAAATATGCTTAAAAAAAAAGAGTTTGAATCAGGAGGATCTGAGCAAGGCCAAGGGCAGACCATAGGAGCATCTTCTCTAGAGTTTCAAATGTGGAAACCAGACTAGTCACAGACCCCAGTGCCTAGGTGCCTTTTAGGAACCAAGAAGACAGCTCTATGGGTAGAGGGGGTAGGTGAATAGCAGGCTAGCCCAGACATACTATCTGGGGAACTAAAGAGGACAACTAACTTCCCTCTTCCCTCTCTTCTCCCCTCCTCTTTCTCCCCTCCTCTGTGGGCTAGGATTATAGCCCAGATAGACCTTGAGCTCTCCCTGGTCTTCCTGTTTCAGCCTCCCAAGTGGTGATAGTGCAGGGTTACAGGTATATCAGCATGCCAGCTCTTCCTTTGGGGTTCAGACACAGCTTGCCTTCAGGAAGGGTACAGAAGAGCAGGAAGGAGGAAAACCTCAAAACTGAAGAAGTCATTCATGGAAGGAACAGAAGAAGCCCACAGGCCTCAGTATCCCTAGGATTCCCAACCCAGCTTGTCAAGTCCAGCAAGACAGGAAAAGGGGCTTAGGGCCCGGATCAGTGGTAGAGTCCCTGCCCAGAATCCTCCAGGGAGGGGCTGGAGTGTGGCTCAGTGGTAGAGCCCCTGCCTAGAATCCCCCAGTGAGGGGCTGGGGTGTGGCTCAGTGGTAGAGCCCTTGCCTAGAATCCCCCAGTGAGGGGCTGGGGTGTGGCTCAGTGGTAGAGCCCCTGCCTCACATGAATCAGGCCCAGTATGCACAAGCAGGCTGAAGTAAAGCCCGATGCCCAGAGGGAGAAAACTTGGACCCAAAAGTCTTGCATTGGTGTTTGACCCTTTGTTTAGTGTGGTCATTTTCTACTCTGCAAACTCACTCACTTTTAAGATCTGGGGGTCCCCACCCCCACATCTCAGTACCAACCATGGCTAAAACATTGCTCTGGCCAAGCCTGGCTTTATTCCCATTATTTATTTCTTCATCACGGTGCTCAGAAGTGGGTGCGGCTGGCTGCCTGTCCTGCGCAAAATCAGATACACAGAGGGTTGATATCTGGCTCTGACCAAAGCTCTTTGAAGAAGCCATAATCTTGAAGATTCCTTAGAATTACTGGAAGTTGGAGATTTCGAAGAGGTAAAATGACGCAGTCAGAGAGCAGAGTTATTTGGGGCACTCACAGCTACGTCTCGACAACCTCTCTGACTTAGTAGCTCCCAAACCCATCTTTCTCCATCCGCCAAGCCGGGAGTTGACAGGCGCACACCTCCGAGCCTGGCTCTTTGGGTGAGCACTGAAATTCAAACTCAGGCCCTCACCCTCGCGCGGCAAGCGCTGTTACCCACTGAGCCAGCTCCCCAGCCTCCTCTACCTTCTTTTTTGAGACAGGGTCTCTCACTGAACTGGGGACTTGCTGATTCGACTGGGCTAGCTGGCCAGTATGCTCCCGGGACCTATCTGTCTGCCTCCCCCGCGGTGGGGATTTCAAGAGTGTGTTATCACGCCTGCGCAGAGCTTCGTGCAGCAGTGAGCATTGTAGAGACTGAGTCGTCTCCCCAGAGCCTTTCCCTAGAGTTTTTGAGATATCTGGAGCCTCGAGCACCAGCCTTTGAAGATTCTCATCAGAATTCTAGGACGCGGATGTTTGGGTTTTAATGGTTTTCATCAGCTGTCTAGGTGTACCTAGCATGGTGATGACGGCTAAACGGCTCCTTGCTGCCCTGAGGCAGGTGTTGAAGTCAGAATCGTCTGTCACACCGGAGGCCCAGGAGCCAGGTTCAGAACAGACCTCAAGGGACTGGAAAGAATTCAGTCAGTCTCATAGGAACGTCACAGCTGGGGACGTGCTGGGAAGTAGGCCCCGGGCCAACACAGCACATTAACGGGATTTCATCTGCAAAATTTTCCTTTGCTGTGGGGCCCAGAAAGAGCGAGCAACTTTGAGTCTGTGGAGGGAGAAAGGATAGGCGTGTAGATGTACTGCTTTGTTTTTCAAAAGTTGTTGCTCGTTTTCTTTTTAATATATATTTGTTTGTGTCAGTGTGTGTTGGGCACACATGTGTGCGTAAGTGTGTAAATCCCAGAGGTAGACACTGGGTGTCTCCTCTATCACTCAACACCTTAACTTGACTTAGTATTTTTATACTTAGCATATTGTGTGTGTGTGTGTGTGTGTGTACTGTGCACTCCTGTATGTATATGTGTTAGAGGTTGGTATCAGGTGTCTTCTTTTTTGGGGGTGAGGTGGGGTGTTTGAACAAGGTTTCTCTGTTGCTTTGGTGCCTGTCCTGGAACTAGCTCTTGTAGACCAGGCTGACCTTGAACTCACAGAGATCCGCTGCCACACCAACTCCAGTGTCGTCTGTGTGACATGATATATGTCATTATGCCGGACGGGAGCTATGTGTCCTATGGGACTAGGCTTCCTGGAAGTCAATGGCAGATAGCCTGGTATTGGCCACCCTTGGGGCACAGACAGGATTCTCGAGTAGCTGGCTATGTGGGATATGAGCTTTGCACAATTTCTTTCATAATAATGATAGTCTTTATATATACAAGACAAGGATTATCTCTTCAGAAACAGCTTTGAGATAGGGAAGCACAATATGGGAATGAATAAGATTACAGCAGAACCTTTGTCATACACAGGGTGTATGATGAGCAAGGGAATAGATGGGTTAATGTTGGTGGACAAAGACTGTTAAATTATACTCTGAACTTTATGGATAGGCTTGCTCCCCAACCCCCATAGTGTCTGCTGCATAAGAAGGTACTAAAAAGTATAGTTCAACAGGGTAGAGAACTGATTAGGCATATTTGGTCACTAGATGAAATAAAGGGTTGGGAAGAGGAAGGGCCATGATAGTGATAATGAGACAAAAACTTTCTGTTCATAAGATGAAACCACTTGCCTGAGGTTTACATCCCAAGGACAAGATTTCCTCTTCTAAGGATGCTTTATGTCTAACACCTGTTCCTGATAATATACTTTTCTTAAATATCGCTGATGTGACTAAAAGAAGCTTTCATACTGTGCCAACCAATGGCACATGACCTTCTGATTTGTTCTTTGTTTGAATACTATATAATGAAAACATGAATTCAGTAAAATCGCAGCAGATTCCAACCACTCTCTTGTGTGTTGTGTCTGTCTGTCATGGCTGACCTCGTGCCTTCCTGTTACCAGGACCCTGCTTCTCCCACGGTCTGAGTGGCTCCCCTGAGCCGGTCCGTGGCAATCCGCCTTCCTCTGCCTCCTCAGAGCTAAGGTTGTAGGCTTCCATATACGACTGAGCATGGCCTTTATGTTGGTACTGGGAATTGAACTCAGGCCCTCGTGCATTTCAGTGACAGTTTTCCCTGTTTACCTCACTCCCTATGCTTGCCAGCCCCCAAACAGGAATTTTAAATGGGAAGAGGCTTCTAGGGGAGTCTACGACAGATGCCTCTTAAAATGGGGAGTCCAGCAAGGAATATATGGGGTTTGGAGCGAGCAAGAAGAAGGTCACAGACTTGAGTGTGGCACAGGAAGATTAGGATGGAATAGAAGGGCCTGGAAATGGGATGTCGGGAGCTCTGCTGGGGCAATGGCACACACGGGAGCCTGGTGGAGCCCTTCTGTTCCCTGCCTATCACTCACCTGCCCCGACCTGCTGGATGAGTCAGCGCCCGGTGCTTCCTCCCTGCAGTGCCAGGGCGGCTGATGAGGCCCCCGTTATTCACAGGCTGAACCTCGACTCCCAGGGTGCAGCCTGGCTTGCCAGCTCACTATTCCCTTGTCGCTGGCCCCAGACCCAGACAGCCCCGGGTGTGCCCAGGGCAAGCTCTGCAGACAGAGCCCTCAGTGGGCAAGAGCTAACCCCCTGAAAGGACTGGGTTGTCTCAGGAAGCTCAGGGGGGTAAAGGTGTTTCCACCGCCTAGCTACCTCCTCCAGAGTGATCCCCAAGGGGATTGCAGAAACCATTCAAAGCAGGCTTTGAGGTTCAGGAAACATGGACTCTTCCTTCTCATTCTGAGTCCTGCTTTAAAACACACACACACACACGCACACACACATGATTTATTCATTATTGTTTATGCATTGTACAAAATGTTCTTCATTTTAATTTAATGTTATTTACATGTGTGGGGGTGTTTTGCCTGCGTGTTTGCCTAAATGCTACATGTGTGCAGTGCCTACAGAAGAAGGCACTGGATCCCCTGGAAGTGGAGGTACTGACACTTGTCAGCTGCCATGTGGGGACTGGGACTCAAACCCAGGACCTCTGGAAGAGCATTCAGTGCTCTTAATCACCGAGCCATCTCTCCAGTCCCTGCTGGCGTTTTCATTTTTGAGACCTTGAACATGGGACGCCCCCAACTCTCCACGTGCTGAGGTTACATAGAGGCTTGTTTTTTGCAGGATGGGAGATGGAATCCAGGGATTCATGCATGCTAGGCCAACACTCTACCAACTGAGCCACATCCCCAGATGCACCTCTGACTTGGTGGTGGTGGTGTGTGAGTGTGTGTGTGTGCACGTGTGTGAGTTTCATCATATTTTCACATATGTGTATCATGTGCTTTGGTCCCTATCACTCTCTTCTGTTACCCCCACACTGACCCCCCTCCTTTTCCAAACAGCCCTTCTTCTATTGTCATGTTTGATCTAAAAAGCACCTGGATTCCACATCTGTGAAAAACCACAGAACCTTTATCTTCCTGAGTCTGGCTTATTTCACTCAACACGATGATCTCTAGCCCCACTCATATTCCTGAAAAATGGCACAATTTTACTTTGTAATTTGTCTTTTTTTTTTTTTTTTTTTTGAGACAGGGTTTCTCTGTGGTTTTGGAGCCTGTCCTGGAACTAGCTCTTGTAGACCAGGCTGGTCTAGAACTCACAGAGATCCGCCTGCCTCTGCCTCCCAAGTGCTGGGATTAAAGGCGTGCGCCACCACCGCCCGGCTATCATTTGTCTTTTTAAGACGAGAGCTTGCTATGTAGCACAGGCTGGCCTTGAACTCATGATCCTCTTGCCTAGTCTGCTAAAAGCTGGGATGACAGGAATGTAGCACCCCACCTGACTTATTTTTCCTTCTTAGAGAATTTATTCATGACACTAATGTATGTATTGTGGGGGAGCACACCTGTGGGGGCCAGCGCACAACTTTTGGGGAGTTGGTTCTTTCCTTCCACCATGTGAGTCCCAGGGATTGAACTCGGGAGGTGAGCCTTGGCAGCAAGCCTCTTCACCACTGAACTAACTTGCTGGCCCTCTTCATGTCTTTATAAAACTCCACTGTGTGGACATAATGAGTTCTACTGTTGACTAGCACATGCTTCTCTTATCTCTGAACTTGTTACCGATGGTGATGTCAAAGTACTTCAGTTCCCAGCCGTTATTTCTTCAGGAAATGGCGTGCCAAACATTGTTTTGCTCTTGTCTGGTGTTGGAATGGGCTCACGAATTGGCTCACTGACTGGGGGGGCGGGGGGGATATGAGTGTGGAGATGGGAGGCAGGGCTTGAGCGTAGATAGAAAGCTCTGGAAACTCCCAGTTACTCTTTCTGAGAATCCCAAGGGACTTGCAGGCAAGAGGTTATGTTGTGTCTAGAACGCCTGACTACCTTTCCGGGCTGATTCAGGGCCAGGGTCAGCGACCTCGCAGCAGGTGGAAGTTGGTAAGAATTTGGCTGGGCAGAGCTTTCCTATCCTGCAGAGACAATTCCAGTAGCTGTAGAGATTGTGATTGTGTGTGTGTGTGTGTGTGTGTGTGATGAGCAACTGCTGGGTCTGTGGCCTCTGTTTTTGTTTTTAGGAGACAGGATCTGACTTCATACCCCAGCCTGGCCTATAACTCATGATCTCCTGCCTCAGCCTCCTGAGTGCTGGGATTACAATTGTAGATGTGTAGCATCCTTTGAATGTGATGAGTTTATTTTGAATAAATATGGTGTTGGTAGTGGTGACGATGATATAGTACTAGGGATTAAACCTAAGGCCCCCACAGGCTACAAAAGCACTCATTATTGTATATATGAGTGTGGGCATGCATGTTGCTTGCACACCTGAGGAGATCAGAGGAAAACTTCAGGGAGTCAATTCTCTCCTTCCATTGTGGGTTTCAGGGATGGAACTAGGGCCACCAGGCTTGCAGGGTGTCTCAGTTAGGGTTTTATTGCTATGAAGAGACACCATGACCACGGCAACTCTTATAAAGGAGAACATTTCATTGGGGCTGGCTTACAGTTCAGAGGTTTAGTCCATTATGGTCACGGGTGGGAAGCATGGTGGCATGTGGGCAGACATGGTGCTGGAGAAGGAGCTGAGATTTCTACATCTTGATCTGCAGGAGACTGCCATCTACACTGGGCCTAGCTTGAGCATATGAGACCTCAAAGCCCGCCTCCTCCACAGGGGCAAACTTCCTCCAACAAGGCCACGCCTCTTCAGCGTGCTACTCCCTATGGGCTAAGCATTCAAACACACGAGTTCATGGGGGGCCATTCCTATTTAAACCACCATACAGGGGACGTACTTTTACCAGCTGAGCTCACTTGCCGGGCCCCCATGTTGACATTCTTAATATCGTTTGCTTTTTTCCCGGCGTCTCATGATGTGTCTAACAGCGTTGACTTTACCAACGTAGCCTAGACGTTTGCAGAGGTCACGGCCACTAGCGAGTAGCGGGCTGAGTGGTGAGTCCCAATTCAATCCAGTCTGTTCTCCATGCTCTCCCTCCAAGGAGAAGAGGAGCATATCAATGACATCACTGGGACCAAACGCCAGACAAAAGCAACTTAAGAGACTGACTATTATTTTAACTCACGGCTGGAGAGAGAGGCCAGTCCACCATGGCAGGGAAGGCAGGGCAGCCAGAGCACTGAGGCCAGTCAATCACATTCCGTCTGAATACAGACAGCCAGAAAGCCGGAACAGGTAGTGGGGCTGGGTTAGAAAAACCTCAAGCCCCGCCCCCCAGTGATGTACTTCCCCCAGCTAGGCTCCACCTCCTGAAGGTTCTGCCCCAAACAGCGCCACCACCTGGGCACATGAACCCGTGGGGGGCATTTTCTCATTGAAACCCCCACAAAGAGGTATAGGTGAGCCGGAGGTGGGAAGACCCACCTTAACTGTGGATGGTACCAAGTCCTGAGCAAGGGGCATGGAGTGCACAAAAAGAGCGAATAACTGAGGGTGCAAACGACCAGCTGCCTGAAGCTTCTTCCGCCATGATGTCCCTGCCACAGTGAACTGGACTCCGAAACTGTGAGCCAAAATGAGCCCTTCCTCTTTGGTCAGGTACTTATTATATTTATTTTACTACCTTTTATTTATTTTTATGTGAGTGTATGTGTGTGTGTGCATATGTGTGCCTATTTGTGCCATGATGCATGCATGGAGGTCAAATGACAGCTTCCTACCGTGTGGGTACCAGGGATCAAACTCAGGTCATCAGCCTTGGTGGCAAACACCTTTACCTGCTCAGCCATCTTGCTGGCCCGTGGTCGGGTGTTTTGTTGCAGCAATAGAATAAGTAATTACTGCTTATGGTGGGCAAGACGGGAAGGAGCATGTGGAGGGCCCTGCTCAAGATGGGAAGGTGCGTGTGGAGGAGTCTTGTCCAAAGCTTGTATTCAGCCTTGGTAGCTAGATTTGGCAGCTGTGGTCCTCAGCTGAGGATGAAATGGTAGGAAATGAGCTTTACAGGGGAAATTCCAGTCTTGATTATCTGAAGAGGCGAGATCTGGCATGGTGCCCCGACTGAGAGCACCCTGATAGTCCAAGTTGCTTTTCTGTGGCTATGATAAAATATATTTACAGAAGGCAACTTCAGGGCAGAGAACTTTAAAAAGCTGGTCGCATCTCAGCCACAATCAAGAGTAGAGAAATGAATGCCTGCGTGCTTACAGCCCATGAGCCCCGCCTAGGGAATGATGCTGCCCATGGTGGGCTAGGTCTCCCACACCAATTACCTTAGTCAAGACAGTCCCCCACAGACATGCCCACGGGCCAGCCTGATCTAGACAATCCCTTGTGAGACTCTCATTGTTAATCCCAACACTGAGAATAAGGCCACTATCACAATTTGAGCCAAATTTGAAACAAATTTGATTTTTTATTGAGGTTCACCTAAGAAGTGACCAGCAACTGCTTCCTAAGTTAGGTTAAAGGTAGCAGCCCCAAATCCACCTCTTGGATCCCTTTTAAGGAGTAAAATCACTAGTAGCTCTACAGAAGGGAGACAGCGGGGCAATAAGGAAATATGAAAAAAACCTTAAAAAAATAAAACATAATGTGGTCTCCCTCCATGTGATTAGGGAGGGGTCACGGACGGCCAGGGAGGGTAAGGGAATTCTCAAAAACAAATCAAAGTCATGGGTCAGCTTCCAGGAAACAGAACAACTCAGCGTTCTCAGTAAACAACTTATTTTAAAAAATACAGCATAATGGTTCCTGCCTTCAAAATGGAGTCAGGCAGGTTCCTTATCATCCAAGTGTTTCCAGGATGTGTCAAACTGACAGAATTAACCATCACATCCTCTCCCCTACACACACGGATGAGGATAATCACTCCTGGTCCCACGCACAGTCCCATGTGTGAGTTTCCATCGTACCCTCTCCTGAGTGTTTTGCCTGCATATATGTCTGGGCGCCACACATAGACTTGGTGCTTGCGGGGGCCAGACAAGGCCTGAGAGAGACTGCAGTTATAAACAGGGGTGAGCCTCCATGTGGATGCTGGGAATCAAACCTGGGTCCTCTGGAAGAGAAACAAGTGCTCTTAACCCGAGTCATGTCTCCAATGCCCACCTTAGTGGTTTGTTTTTTTTTTTCGAGACAGGGTTTCTCTGTGGTTTTGGAGCCTGTCCTGGAACTAGCTCTTGTAGATCAGGCTGGTCTCGAACTCACAGAGATCCGCCTGCCTCTGCCTCCCGAGTGCTGGGACCACCTTAGTGTTTTGAGGCAGGGTTTCTCACTGAACCTGGCACTCACTAACTTGGCCAGATGAGGCTGGCCAGTGAGCTCCCAGGAGCTGCTTGTTTCTGGACAGGACCGATGGGTGCACTGCCTTGCCTGGCTTTTACTTGGGTCCTGGGATTCAAACCAACGTCTTCATGTTTCTGTGGAAAGCACTTTAACAAATGGGGCCACCTCCCTAGCTCCTTTTCTTCGTTCTGAAACAAGGTCTCACTGGGTAGACCGTGGTGGCCTTGACATTGCAGTTATCCTCCTGCCTCTGCCTCCTGAACGCTGGGATTAGAAACATGGACCGCCACTCCTGGCTGGTCAATATTTCCCTTCTCCAGAACTGTCACACATAACCTGACATCACCTGCATAAAATTTCCCTCTGCCTTGATTGGCAGCTTTTCTTTGTCTACAAAGAAAGGTATTTTTCTTCCAATTCAGAAAATAAAAGCTGATGGCCGGACAGGGACTGGTAGGGGCTTGAAGAGACATGCCCAGCGTTATGTATTGTAGCTCATATACTGATGTTTGGAAAGGAGGCCTAGATGTAATATTAGGAAGTAATATTAGACAAAGTCCTGAGGGTGGGGCCCCTGCCTGCTTCTTTGAAGACGAGAGACATGACACAGGCTTGTTCGGTTTCATAAGATGACCTCTGTCATGTTACTGTAGCAAGACACTATCTGATGTCGGCGGCACGTCCTTGAACTTCCTGGAACGGTGAGCTAAGACAACTCAGTATTTTGTTGCTGCTCTGTGAGACGGGGGTCTCTGTCTGTAGCTGCCTTGGAACTCAGTATGTAGCCCAGTTGACCTCAAACTCTTAAGAGTTCTCTGCCTCAGTCTCTTAAGAGCTGGGATTACAAGTGCGAGCCACTACCTCCAGTCAAACTCATTATTTACAAATAATGGCCAGTCTCAGGCATGTTGTTATAGCAACAGAAAACAGATAGCTGACTGCATGGCTTTGTCTTGTAGACATAAACATCTACTCACCTCAGATAGAGAGAGTCCCAGCAAGCCAAATAAAGGAGTCTGCCCAAGTCCAGCTTGGTGAACCAGTGAATTTATTGGGGTAACTTTCAGGGACATGGGTGACTCACGGGTGGCTATATCCCTGGAAAGTCCCCTGAATGTCTTACAAACAACCATAGCATGGAAGTGTCCCACCCCAGTCCATTGTCTACTGTGCAGAGAACGGGGACTGGAATGTCCAGGAGGGGAGAAGCCTCATCTCCTGATCTAACGAGATCATCATGATGCCTCTGCTTTATTATGGCCAAGGTCATATTCAACCTGGAGACAAGAGCTGTGCTATCCAGATCAAGGCCTCTGCAGAGGCGAGGCAGCCAGAGCGTGTGGGTTTGTATTTGAATTAGTCCAGGGCAAGATGCAAGATGCAAGCATGCTAACTCTGATTTCTGCCCTGGACAGACTGCACGGTTGGCTCCAAAGCCCAAATATAGGGAAAGGGAACTCACCCCAAATCAATTTTCTGTGGGATTCCTGCTTGGGAAGCTGAACTCCAGCCCAGGAAAAGCCCTGCTGACCATAAAACACCAGGGAGCCAGGAGGAAGGGTGTGGGGCGGAGGATGCCTCATTTGGCGAAGTGTTTCCCTTACAAGTATGAGGACCTGGCTGTAGAGCCCCAGAACCTGTATAAAAACCAGGCACGGGTGGTACATATTTGGAATCCCAATCCTGTGCAGGCAGAGACAGGAGCATCCCCGGGTCTGGCTGGCCAGCTAGTCCAGCTGATTGTTGAGCTCCAGGGCGGATGGGAGATCTTGTCTCAGAGAAGGCGAATGGTGTTCCTGAGGATGTCCTCTGACATCCTCTTCCAAGGGTGTCCTCTGACCTCCACATACACACACGTGTGAAGCTTACATACACGTTCATCCATGCATGTGTGAATGTGCACAGGCAGAAGTGTTAAAGTGATGACAGCAAAATGCAGCTGGAGAGATAGCCTAGCAGTTAAGAGGACCAGGGTTCGATTCCCAGCGCTGACATCAGGTGACTCACACCAGGTGATGGGAAGTCCAGCCTCAGGAGATCCACTGATCTCTCCTGGCCTCTACGGCACTGCACATGCAAACACCCCTCCCCCAACAAACACAGAAGACGGATCATTTAAAAAAGAATAAATCTTCAAAGGAAACAAAGCCGGCAAACAACAACACATAAACCCCAAGACCCTAGGTCCTCTTATCTATCCAGGTGGAGGGCAGGGAACAACCTGAAACCTCAGGCTGGCTTGAAGGAAGATCCCCTTCCCACTGGATAGAACTTCTCTGCCGTCCTCCCCACCCTTCAACTCCCATGTCTCCCCAAATGAAGTGAATCCGCACATCAGAGCAGAGGAATATGGGGGGAGCTGGAATGGTGTCCCAGGAGGAGCTGGGAACACACACAGACACACACACACACAGACACACACGAGACGATTGAGCCAGGTCAGATATGGGATACTGGGCTATGGCTTTGCTTCTTGGGGATCTTCCAGTGTAGCTTTCCCTTGTCTGGGTGTGGTAACAGAGCCCTGGAGGGCTCTGGTCTCTGCCTGGCTCCTGGTGATTCTGCATATGTTACATAATTCTGTACTCTCACCCTTCTCCTCATGGAAATGAGTGTGGCAGTAAGGCCAGCCTTGTAGAACCGGGAAGGAGAGAACTGAGATAACACACACAGTCAGTAGAAAGGGGCCTGACTTAGACTTGCTGCCCCTAGATACCATTGTCTGTCCAGCATCTATCCATCCATCCATCCATCCATCCATCCATCCATCCATCCATCCATCCATCCATCCATCCAATATATTCTATGAATATCTCAGGAACCATTCTTTTTACATATTAACCTGTTTTAATTACTGTGTGTGTGTGTGTGTGTGTGCGCGTGTGTTCCCAACTCCTCCTGGGACACCATTCCAGCGTGCACACACACACACACACACACACACACACACACACACACACACACGAGGACGATGTCTGCATCCTGCCCCACCACTCTCTGTCTTATCCTTTGAGATGCCATCTCTCATTGTCCCTGGAACTAGGCAGGAATCCCCAGCTCTCTCTCTTGTCTCTGCCTCCCCACCGCCACAGCACTGGGGTTCCAGGCTTGTGTGTATGCCTGACCTTTTAGGTGGGCGCTTGGGAATCGAACTCAAGCCTTCATGCTTGTGCCCCACGTTTCTCTTACCCACCGCACCATCTTCTCAGCCTCTCAGGAGTTATTCTAAGGAATTACCGTCTCTGAGTGAGTGAACAAAGTTCCCAGCTGGAGTGGTGAGACAGAGCTACCATCCAGACATTCAGGAGGCAGCGTTGGAAGATCTTGAGCTTGAGTATAGCTCAGGCTGCACAGCAAGGTGCTGTTTCATAAAGCCAGAAGGAACCAGCTGTGGTGGCTCCTGCGTACAATCCCAGTATGTGGGAGGCTGAGACAGGGGGATTACAGCAACCTTGAAGCCAGCCTAGGCTACAGAAGAGACTCTGCCTCAGGAGCCAATGGCAACAAACAAAAAACCAAACCAAACCAAAAAACCCAACCACCCCACAAAACAAAACAAAACAAGCCAGGGCAGGGCAGGGCAGAGCTGTGCCCCAGTTGGTTCCGTGTTTGCCTAGCGTGACCCCAGGCACCACATAAACTGTCTATGTGCACCCCCATAATCCCAACAATTGGGAGGCAGAAGCAGGAGGATCAGAAGTTCAAGGTCATACTCAGCTACAGAGCGAGTTTGGCATCAGCCTTAATAATCTGAAATTGTTTCAAAAATAAGTAAAACCCTCAAGAGAAAGCTCTCCCGGGTGAGCTTGCCCTCTTTCCTCCCCAGACCCGAGCTACCTCACTGTTACTCATGCTGACCTCCCAAGGCAAAGGGAGTCCTGTACTTGGCCCCAGGGCCTCACCCCAGCTGCAGAATTGCCAGGAACTCCTCAGATCAGGTTCAGGTTGGATGAAAGCAGCTAGGTTGCCACAAACACCTGATGTGTTTTCTCTGCCTGCAGATCTTTGTAGAGAACCTGCGCACGGCTGAGTCAGACTCTTTATCCTGCTACGCATAGAAGCCTGGCCATGCCAGGCAGGCCTGGGGATGCCAGCGAGGGCCAGGGTAGAGGGCGATGGCCTGTGTGTGTGGCCTTCACTTTGAATGACCACGCCACAGCCATGGCGTCTCTCTCTCTGAGAACACTGTTGTCTTCCTCGGTCCTTTCCTCCTTCCCTTCTTTTTCCCCTCTCCTATTCATGTGTGTTCTTTGTTTGAGAGAGCCTTGCTATATAGCCCAGGTTACCCCTTAAACTCCATACCCCCCCAGCCTCCACCTCCTAGGGGCTGGGATATAGGCGTGGCCCACAGTCTTAGCTGGGGTTGCCCCCCACCTCACCCACCCACCCCACATAGTTCATTGAACCATCCCTGCAACTCTGGAGAAGAGAAAACAGACACTGTTACTTCTGAACATGCAAAGATGTCTTCAGAATTGGTCCCTGAGAAAAGTCAAGCCTGACGAACTCCCTTCCCATCTCCTCAGTACAGGCAGGAAGCTGGGATCATCTGTCTAGCGTGTTCCAGGCCTGGGATGAGTCCTTCCACCCCCATCTCCTTCTATGTCTCCCCTGCTCTCTCTGAGACCCAGCCTCTCCCTGTAATGAGGCTTTTTCACCAGAGCCGTGGGCGGCAGAGGTGGCCCCTGGCACTGGAGTGCACAGCAGGATAAAGGGAGGGAGGGAGGGAGGAGGCTCGTGGCCACATGGCTTGCAGCACGAGCCCCTCGTGGGTCTGACCACAGAGGCAGGCGCTCCGCCTTGGGGTTTGAAGCTGGGAACTGGTTGTCCTCGCTGTAATCTTGGCTCACATGGACCGAGGCCGTCTCCTGTCGCCAGGCCCCCTGAGCTTGCTGCTGAGTCACGTTCCCCGGGGTTCGCCCAGGCGCCCAGGACCGGGCTTAGTCATCGGAGAATGAATTGCAGAATTCTTCTGTAGGCTGTCATTGCGCAGTGAGGCCTTGTTCCTGAGCCAGGCCATTTGCAGCATTCCCTGCTAGGCTGTCATTCTTTCTCCTTGTTGGGGGTCCTGGCTGGGAGAACAAGACCATAGAGAGCCCCGGGTGGGAAATGTCTCATAACTATCTTCCTACACCTCCAGGTCAGACTTCCTCAAGGCCCCAATCCTCCTCTGTTCACTGTATCTTCCTGTCTTGTGTGTGGGCGTTCCTGCACACGTGTGTGCCAGCGTGAGGTAGCGGAGACCAGAGGACAGCCATGGCTGTCAGTCCTCAGGCACCATTCACCTTGGATTTCTGAGACAAGGTCTCCCATTGGCCTAAGACTCCAGAGATTCACCTCTCTAGAGCTAGGGCTGTGCTACCACGTCTCTTAAAAAAGATTACTTATCTAGAGTATGGGAAATGTGTGCGTGCATGCCATGTCCATGCGTGACGGTCAGAGGACAATCTGAGGGAGTCACTGCTCTCCCTTCTGCCCCATGGGTTTCAGAGATTGAACTCAGGTCAATCTTGGCAGCAAACACCTTTACCTGCTGGGCCATCTTGCTGGCTCAGAGCCTGACTTTCAGGAAGGGTTAGCTCAGAAGTGGTTCCATTTGTCCTGCAGAAGCTGGGCTGAAAGGAGACCGGATCATGGGTGTCATTGTGTTGGTTGCTGTGGCTTCTGCAATGTCCCCAAGGAATCAGTGTGGCCACCCTGGGAGTGACCACCAGGCAGCCATGACAATCTGACTCTTTCTGCTCCTTAAATCCTTGGTTTGAATCTGAAATGTCTCCCACAGGCTCATGCTTAGAGACTTTATATTATTTTCAATTTTGTGTATATGTGTGTGTGTTTGGACATGCACACTTGTATGCAGTACCCATAAAAGCCAAAAGAGGACACCAGATCCCCTGGAACTAGAGTTAAGGGAAGTTATGAGTGGGTGGGTACTGGGAACTGAATTCTGGTCCCTTGCAAGAGCAGTGCATGCTCTTTTTTTTTTTTTTTTTTTTTTTTGGTTTTTCGAGACAGGATTTCTCTGTGGTTTTGCAGTGCATGCTCTTAACTGCTGAGCTATCTCTCCAGCTCCAAGCTTGTGTCCTTGGCTTGTGGTACTATTCTGAAGGTTATGGGGATCTTTAGGAGTTGGGGCTGGTGAAGGATGCTACTAGGGGTGGACTTTGGAAGGTAATACCTGCCTCTGGCCCAAGTCTGTACTACTTTCTGGTCCTCTGTGACACACGTTTTCCTTACACACTCCCATTGCTGTGGCAGACTGAGACCCTCTGAAACCGTGAGCGGATATGCACCGTTCCTCTGTTTCGGCAGGGTTACCGTGTGTGTTTGTGTGTAGTGGTGTGTATATGTGGGGTGCATATATACACGTAAGCCAGAAGTCAGCGTTGGGGGATATCTTTCTCAATGGCTCTCTCATACTTGCGCGCACACACACACACACACTTGATTTTGTTATTTTGTGTTTGTGCGGGGGTGGGGAGTGGATTCAGATGCCATGTTGGGTGTGTGAAAGCCAGAGGATATTTGCAGGGCCCGTCCTTTCCTTCTTCCGTGTGGATCCGAGGGATCAAACTTAGGCCACCAGGCTTCGTGACAGGCACCCTTTACCTGTTGAGCTGGCTTGTCACCATATTTGAGAGAGGGTCTCTCATTTAGCTGGAAGCTCCCTGCTTCTGCTGGGCTAGCTAATCTGCCTGTCTCTTACTCCCCAGCGCTCAGGATCCTAGACATGCCTCAGCAAGACAGGGTTTTGGAGGGTGTAGGGGATCTGAACTCAGCCCCTCCTGTTTGTTTGGCAAATGCATCACTCACGGAACCATCTCCCCAGCCCCTGTGAGGTGAAAAAGGAATGTCAGTTGAGCGACGGTCTCCATCAGGTTGGCCTGTGGAGCGTTTTCTTGATTGACAATTGATGCAGGAGGGCCTAGCCCATTATGGGTGGTACCAGCTGTGGACAGATGTGCCTGAGTTGCCTAAAAAAGCAAGCCAAGGGCCCAGAAAGGTGGCTTAGTGGTGAAGAACATTGCTTTCCCAGAGGACCCAGCTTCAATTCCTAGCACCCACATGCCAGCTCACAAGCATCAGTGACTCTAGCCCCGGGGCATCTGACTTTCCAGCCTCCGAGGGCACTGCACACATGTGCTGCACAGACTTACCTGCAAGACAAATATCCACACACATAAAATTTTAAAAAAGTGTAGTTTGTGTTTAAAAAAAGCAAACCGAGCAAGTCAGTAAGCAGCACTCCTCCATGGTCTCTGTATCAGCTCCTGCCATCAAGTTCCTGCCTTGGCTTCCCCGGCTAGAGGATGAAATAAACCCTTTCCTCCCCAAACTGCTTTCGGCCATGGGGTCTTTCTCAGAGGTAAGCAGAGCAAACAAGAGCAGCCAAGTAATTACTACAGAAATGGTAGAGAACTTTATTGAGAAACGGGAGGCACAGCACATGCAATGGTAAGGCTTCTCAGCATAGGCACTTGGTCCCCTGGCAATGGAGAAGTGGACAAGGCTGACTCTCAGGCTTTGTCTTCAACCCACTCTCTCCTGGCCCCTAAGATAACCAGCTACACCTTCCTTGGAGACACGCTGCTGTCTTCCCAAAGTTCCGGCTTCTTCTGGTCCCCTTCCCTGCGCAAGGCCCTCTCCTCTATTTGGTCACCAAGATACCTCACCGGGCACGTCAGGAGAGGAACACCTGACGTCAGTGAGTAGTCTCTGATCCTCCAATCCAGGTGTCTGGAAGTCCCTGAAGAGCTAATCTTTCTTCTTCCCTGATGCATTTTAATAAATTAAGTCCCCGAGTCAGTTGACTGGGCTGATTCTGGTACCTTCTGTCCAGCCCACTTCTGAAGAGCTTCCGGGTGCTCTCCCAGGCTGCTTTGCCCCGGCTAGGGTAAGACAGCTTTCTCCCCATTTCACAGGTCTGCACCCCTTTTCCAATTCTCCAGTTAGAAGACTGTATCCACCCTCAACGTCCTTGCCAGCGAGAGATGGTCAGGCACCTTCACCCTGGCTCCCCTCAATCCAACCCTGTCTAGCTCAGATTTCCCCCAACATCACCCGTTTCCTTAAAAACATGTTCCCTCAGAATTGTGCCCATAGGGATAAAGGAAAGGACACCACTTCACAGATCGGTCTACAGCGAAAGGTCACCGTCTTGCCCTGCCCCCACATCATATTCTCTCCAGACTATACAAAGGTAGGCCACACATGCAATTAAAAAAAAAAAAAACCTTCCCAAAATGTCAACAGTAATTGGTCCTCAGTCAGAACAGCCAATTCCCTGCTAGCTTTGAGAATGGCCCTGACTCTCAGCCAACTGGGCCATTGGTCCCTTGCATGTCTGTGGTCACTTGTGTGTTTTGCTGAGTGGCTTGTTTATATAACTTCTGAAAACTAAAACAAATATTATCCCCAGGAGAAGAAGGCTCACAGTGTAGTCTTAGCCAGACTTTCTTAGGTACGTTATTTTTCTAAACATTTATATTTAATGTCTATGTGTGTGGCTGTGTGTACGTAAGTGTAGGTGTCCTCGGAGGCCAGAAGATGGCGCTAGATCTCTGGAGCTGGAGTTAAAGGCTGGAGCCACCTAATCCGGGTGCTGGGAATTGAACCCAGGTCCTCTGTGAGAACAGCAAGCACTCTTAACCACTGAGCTACCCCTCCAGCCCTTATTTTGAGACCAAGTCTCATCTGTAGCTCAGGCTGATATGATCTTCATGCTTCTGCCTTCCCAGCATTGGGGTTAAGGTCTGTGCCATCATGCCCAGCTCCAGGGCCTGCGTGTCACAGTCTCCCATTTGGTCCTACTCCAATGAAGGACTGCAGAGTCATATGAATATAAAAAATACTGGCAGTTTTTCTGTTGCCTTGCCTCCCTTCCTCAAACAACATCCACTTGTCCCCGATCCATATACAACTTGGACCATTTCAATCAGGAAAAGAATAATTGATCAAGTTGTTGCTACGCGGTTAAGGTATTGATTAAACACAAAGAACAATTCTGAGTCTGGGTGGGATGGGCTAGCATTCCCAGGTCAGTAAAGGTGTGGATTTCAATTTCCAGATGATGCTCAAGGCCACCCCTCCCATCACCCTCCATATTCTAGCGTTGGTGCCTCCCACCCCTACCTGTTTATGAGTTTAGCATTTCCCTTCAACTTCCGAGGTCCCAGAGAAGCCTTTGGTTCTCTGTCTCTTAAGCATTTGTGGGATTCTCTTTCAGAACCAGGCGGCCCCTCCCTTCTCCTGGTACTGGGTATTGAATCCAGGACCACATGCATTCTAGGCAAACCTCTACCACTGAGCCACACCCCAGCCCCTCACTGGGGGATTCTAGGCAAGGGCTCTACCACTGAGCCACACCCCAGCCCCTCACTGGGGGATTCTGGGCAAGCTTTCTATCCCCGAGCTCCAGCCCAAGTCCTTTTTTTACTTTTTATTCTGAAACATGGTCTTGCCAAGTGACGGAGGCAGGACTTCAATTGGCTGTCCTTCTGCCTCAGCCTCCCTACTTGCTGGGACCGCCAGGCCCGGGTTCATTTCTGAATTAGCCTCCTGCTCCAGGTTCCCATGCACCTCTGCAGCGCTGAGCTACTCAAAACAGCACAGGAGCCCCTCCCTTACTCCTCCTTCTCCTAAAAGAGGTGGAACACCCTCTCTTGTCCCTCGCTCTTCCCTCTCCTAAAAGAAACCGGACAACCCCAGTCCTCTATTTTTGAAGTCTTGCCTTAGGAGGTGCAACAGTGCCCCCTACTGGAGACTTCCCATCAACCAAGATTTCTGCAGTCTGACTTAAAGACGTGACATACAGAAAACTCGTGTCAGAACTGTCTGATCCCCTCTCTATAAGTTAATTCACTTCACAGACGGTTATTGAGACTTGCATTGGCTATCACGCTACCCCAGGACAACACACACACTCTCCAGACCTTCATACAACTCCTCCGATCTCACTTTGTTCTGTAGCCCCAGCATTCGGTCAGGACTGGCCGGGAGAACTTAGCAAGACTTCCCAGCACTTGGGAGGCAGAGGCAGGCGGATCTCTGTGAGTTCGAGACCAGCCTGGTCTACAGAGCTAGTTCCAGGACAGGCTCCACAGCCACAGAGAAACCCTGTCTCGAAAAACCAAAAAAAAAAAAAAAAAAAAAAAAAAAAAAAGACTTCCCAGAAGGAACTTCACGGCCACCCCGTCACCTGTGGGGACCACCTGTGGGGACCACCTGGCCGCAAAATAACAAACCTCCGGCCTCGTCCTAAGTGCGAGAGTTACCGGAGTGCACTACCGCATCTGGCCCGGATTAAGTTTCTTCTTAGATATTATTTATAGAAGTATATTTTCTTGAAGTATTCAATCATATAATACTAACTGAAATAGAAATACTCAGATGTATCAGTTCAAAATAACTCAAAAAGACGTAACCTCCAAGATCATTGGCTATTTACAGATTAGGGATCCGTTGCCGGCTTGGCAGCTGTCTAGACAGTCTCACCTGTTGCTGACCTGCTGCAATCAGAACGTCCCAATCAATCACTGTGCGTGCACGCACGCACAAGGTCTAGAAGACACCAAGCGTCCCTCTCTGTTACTCCCCACCTATAACTTCGAGAACCTGGAGCTAGCCCGGCAGCAGCCAAGCCCCTGCCTCTGTCCCTCTACCCTTATAGCTCCGGTACATGTGGCCACACCTGGCTTTTTATATGTGTTCGGGGATCCGAACTCAGGCCCTCGTGCTTGTATGGCAAGCGTTCTTACCCACTGAGCCATCTCCCCAGCCACACCCTCACTCTCTTCTCTCCCCTTATGACTGCATCACATACCATTTCTTTCAAAGACTTCTCATGGCTGTATTCCGCGTAACAGACCACAATCTACTCAGCCCTCCCTCACCACGAAGCAGTTCCCAGTTAATGACAGGTAATGCAGGCAGCTGTAAAGGTCTTTGCAAATATTTTTCTACGACTGAATTATTTTCCAGAATGTATTCCCTAAAGTGGCATGACATTTTTCCCCCAGTGCTACGGATGGAATGGAGCCACCCACTAGGGAAGTCTGGGCAGACCCTCCAATCCTCAGCCCCTGGCGGATTCTAGACAGGCTGAGATTAGTGTAGTTTCACAATCATTCAAGAAGAAGAAAAAACAAAAACGGGGCAAATATTGCCAAATGTCTCTCCAGGAAGCACTGTTTTACAGTGCCAGGAGTCTACGTGTTTCTCCAGAACACATTTCTAACCTCATTGTTGGTGCATGCCAGTGGTTTTATTTGGTTTTATTCATCTTACCAGTCCTTGCTCGTAGTTGCTTCCCCTGGGTGCGTGAACTAGTTCGTTCTTTGTCCAAACAGGAAACAGGTCTTTTTTTTTTTCTTAAAAAAAAACTGGGTACATTAGTGATTCAGCTTTTCCTTATCAAATCAAAAGTCCATGTTTTTTTGTAATCTTACTGGCTTCCATGTCTTTTTTTATGCTTTGGTGAGTACGAACTTGACTCCCCTGCCTCCACTCTATCTCTAGGATCTCAGGTATGTACTATACGTGTTTCTGTTCGGTGCTAGGGATCAAACCAGGGCTTCACGTATGTTAGTCAAGCACTCTACCAACTGAACCTATGGCTCCGCCTGCCTTTGTTGGCAAGGGTCTCAGGAGCCTAGGCTGGCCTCCCACTCACAGTTCTGCTTCCCCCTCCTGAGCCCTGCGATTATAGGCCTGCACCACCACGACAGGCTTTGGAAATCTATGTGTGTTCAAAGCTGATCTGGACATTGGTTGAGTTCCTGCCCTGGTTTCTACAAACAGGAAACATGTCCCCCAGAAAAAGAGTCCTTTCTCTACCCCTAAACTTCCCATCTGGGTTGGTTCCCAAGCCCCGTGGATCCCGCAAACACTGTGTCACCACCATCCCCACCTTAAGTTTCTCTCCAGCATCTGTTCCCCACAGCTCCCGGCTAAACAAGCCCCCCACAGTGACCTCCACCATCTCCGCCCCACAGCTGCCAGCACAGGTCTCTAGATTTTGACACCCCTGTATCTCAGCTCCCCTCCATCGGCACTCCAATCCACGCCGGCCTTTAGGCTTCGGTGGCGCCCCCTCACCCCTCCCGTCGCGGCAAACCTCACTTCGCTTTGTCCACATAAAGGCTAACATTTCCGTAAAGGAATTTTACCAAGAAAGCTAAGGAAAAGCAGTAAATAAATAAGATCCTAGGAAGCATATGGAAAGCATAAGAAAGGTGTTAGATTACAGAGATCTCAATTCCTATTTAAATACCGCTGCTGATTGACTAGACTGTGTTTTTCACCTCTAATATTATATATCAAAGATACCCATATTGTTTGTGTATAAAACTCCACTGTTTGCAGCCAAGCATCGCTACTGGTTCCCCACTGAGCCCCAGAATAAAAGAAGTATGGTGTTTCTCTTACTCGAGAGCTAAGGGAACATGGCTGAGTCTTTATGGACCTTGGGATATGGAGACAACGTTCCTCCCTTAATCTATGCCTCCCAGGCCCCGGCTCACCTGGGCAGGTGCAGAGATGGTGGGAGGGGTCATTTGTGCCTCTGCTTGGAAGGTGAGGTGAGGCATGGGGGCAGCTCAGTGGGTGATTTGTGATCCTCCAGTTGTACCATGCTGTTAGGCAAGATGGAATGCATCTTTCTTCCTGATGGAGCCTGTGATCTTGCAGCTGATGGCAGGGGAAGGGCTGGGGTGTGTGTGTAGATCTTGGAGATAGTCCTGTCCTCGCCAGGTACCAGCTCAGCACCTTTCACACTCTCGCTCTAGCCATGCCCAAGGATTGCCACCCTGCACCGCCTACCAGGGTGTCTGTCAGGGAGTCCTCCAGACCCACCCTTACTATCTTCCAAGTGATGTCACTGGCCAGCACATCGCCTACAATGTCCGACATCTCAGGCTCCAAGGCCTGAAACCTGCTGAAGTCCTGGGTCTGTTAGTCCCTGCATCTCCCGAAGGCCCGGGACAATGGCCAGGAAGGATCTGATGTCCTCTTACCATCTTCTGATACTTCTCGTTCATGAGGGGATGGATGATACAGGGATGGACCTCGGCCAGCCTGGCCACTCATCGAGTCCTGGGCATCCTGAGGGTGGCATTTCAGGGCAGAGTGGTATCTTGGAGAGGATTCTGCTTTCCTGTCTCAAAGGGCTTCTGGTCGTCAGACCGGAACCAGTTGATGTAGACTTCAGTCCACCTTGGGGATGTCGATGAGCTTCACCAGCAACCACAAGACCCCCACCCCATCAGGTGCTGCATCTCGATCCATTGAGCTTTACTCGGCACACACGGATCTTATCATCACGGTTTCTGAGGGCCCTGATGGCGTCTGAGAACTCGGGAGATGTCCGGCTTGAGGGCACTGAAGGGCAGGACGATGCAGTCGGTGGGCTCGGTGGGGCACTCAAGGATGATCACAGAGTCACAGCCCTGCCGACGCGCTCCTCTCCAGACAGGACTCCTCAAGCGTTGATGCTGATGCCTCTCAGCCACCGTCTGGAAGGGTCACTCCCTCTCACAGTGTACATCCTTGCTGATCTGATGATCATGTGGCCAGAGATGGGGCTCTGTCCACGGCACAGCCTGGTGCTTGAGAGTTGGGAGAGTCCAGCTTCTTTTACAGTCTCTGAATGTAGCCCAAATGTATGATCCTCCTGCCTCAGCTTCCCAAGTGCTGGGATTACAGGTGTGTTGCGATGCACACCTGGCTTTATTCTCACATCTATGGCCTCTGCCTGCACTCTCTGACCTCTGACACCTTGAAATCTACCCCTTACTTCACCGAGGGAGTCTTTTCTCCCTGATGGTGGTTAGCAGAACGTGGCATCGTTATCGCCATTCTGAGACCTCTGGCCTCTTCTGACCTCATATACCCCCGTGAGAATGGCCAGTTTTCACCCCATTTCCACCATGCCCACCATGTCTTGACATAGGCTGGGTTGTCCTTTGTTTGGAGAACAACATAAGTCATCTCCCTAGGTCTCACTTTCATCTGTTCCATCTGTTTTCTCCCCCAGGTAGCAGGGTAGACCTAGGGATTGACCAGGATCTCCTGCAGGCTAGGCAGGGGCTCTGCCACTGAGCCACACCCCAGCCCCTCACTGGGGGATTCTAGGCAGGGGATCTCCCACTGAGCCACACCCCAGCCCCTCACTGGAGATTCTAGGCAGGGGCTCTACCACTGAGCCACACCCCAGCCCCTCACTGGGGGATTCTAGACAGGTGCTCTGCCACTGAGCCACACCCCAGCCCCTCACTGGGGGATTCTAGGCAGGGGCTCCGCCACTGAGCCACACCCCAGCCCCTCACTGGGGGATTCTAGGCAGGGGATCTCCCACTGAGCCACGCCTCCACTCCTCATTGGTAGTCTCTAGATAGGCACTCTACTATGGAGCCATACCCATGCCCCCAGCCTCATTTGTGATTTCTAGGCAAGTGCTCTACAGAGGATTTGTGACCCCATCCCAGGAATGGTTTTGAAGAATACAGATCAAGAATCACTTATAAATCTCAAGACACCGAAACTACACAGCGGAGCCGCAGCGGCAGGAGTCACTCCAAAGGGAGCGGTTGGGTGGACTTCTGGCACCTGCTGCGTGCTCCTGAGGTTATGGTCACACCACCACCGCTCTTGGTGTCCCTTCTCCCCATACATCACAAAAGGAGCAAGCATTTTGCCATCTGGGAAAACAGCCTTGGCTACATCATCCCATGGGTGCCCTCCCTCCCCAGCTGCCCTCCCATCCCAGCCCTAAGCCCCTCTAACTGTCAGGAAACCTGACCCTAAACACATGGATCGTCCCGTTACTGAGGGACACCACCAGGTATTTGCCGTCTACCATGGTGGTCACCCGGGGCTTTTCCAGGCCGTGATACGCTGTAAGGAAGTCACCGAGAAGTGACCCCTTGGGATCCAGGATCACCACCTTGTTCACCTCGCGGAGGGTCAGGAATATGAAGCCTTTCTTATCCACAGACACAGAACCTGGCTGGCAGCCATGTAAACCCGGGCCCTTGTATTCCCAGATCACCTGGCCTAGCCCATCACAGAAAACCACACTGTTCTGCTGCCAATCTGACCCGACGAAATCGCCCTGAGGGCTGGTGGTCAGGAACACCAGGGCCCGCTGGCCCCGGCTAGCCTTGCCTCCGGGGATAAACCGCGTAGCCAGGCTGCCTTCCTTCTTGTATACCTCCACGTGGCCCGCCACACTGACGGCTACGCGGTCTCCACACGGCATGGCGGCCACAGCGTGGCTGGACTGGGTGAGGCTCAGGGATCTTCGCCATTGAACTTCTCCCTCAGGACTGACGAGATAGAGCCTGGCATTGGCGGAGAAAGCCACTGCATTCTGTAGGGCAGCCACACTGCACGGGGAGCAACCCTCGGGAACCGGCACCGTGCCCTTGTAGTCGCCATTAAGAGAGAAGCGTTTCAAGACCCTGTTCTGCTCATCCGCCACCAAGATCTCCTGTGGGCCGTAGGGGCAGAGCCCGGTGATACGCGGGGAACGTTTGTCTCCGGGCATCCTCGTGGGGAAACTCCAGGAGAAAACGGGCCGAGGGAGGAGGCCTGAACCTTCTAGGTTTGGCCTCAGGATGGGGCTGGGCTCCCGAGAAATGGGCTTGCCCCTCCCTTTGCACTTCTTCTTCTTGTTAGATCTGTTGCCCCTTTCGATTTGGACATCGTCATCTTCTTGGGAGTTCTGGGCCTTGCCTTCTTTGGGAGTTGGGGCTCCATCCTTACACAGGGACTGGGCGCCAGCCTGCTTCCCTGTCTTGGTTCTCTCCTCCCCTTGGCTCTGAGAGTCATCTCCTCCTTGGGTACCGGCTCCGCCCTTCTCAGGGTCCTTCTGGGATTGTTTCGTCTCCTCAAAGGAGAGTCGAAGCAGGTGGCAGTTCTTGTCCTGGAGCCCAGGGTAGAGCTCCAGCTTGGGCAGCACGCAGCGGGTAGGCCCGGGTGTCCAGGGAGCATCTTGAAGCTGGCGCAGGCGCTGTGTGATCGCTCCCTCCAGCGACAGGATCTCGGCCTCCAGACCCAGGCTGAGCACTCGGCGGGCAAAGGCAGCAGCCGCCTTGGCCACTTGCTCCTGGCCCTCTATCTTGGTCAGCCTCTCCCTGGTAGCCTCCTCAGCAGCCTCCACGTGGGCCCGGAGTTGTCCCAAGACTTCCTGCTTCTGGGTCAGCAGGGTCTTGAGGATCCGTTCAGCGGCCTCCTCTACCTGCGTCCCCACACTGGCTGCCTGCTCTCGCAGCTGGGCTAAGGCTTCCTTTTCTGCTACCCGGGTGGCCTCTAGCTCCACCAGATTGCTGTCCACACCTGCCAATAACTCCTCGAGGCCGGGTTTCCGGGACCGCACTGCCTCCGCCAGGGGCAAGCAGGGGTGATCCAGATGGGGCCCCAGACGGCAGTCCTTACAGAGCAGCTGGGAACACGGTTGGCACAGGAAGCAGAGGGCTTCCCCTGGGTGCTGGGGACACTGGGATGCCTGGCGCTCGCGAGCCTCTTCATCATACCACCCGGCTCTGTAGCCCACCAAGTCCACTACGCGGTGCTTATGGGTCTGGCGGGAGCAGCGATGCCCATCGGCACAGGCCTGGCATAAGTCATCCGCACAGTCCAGGCATCGGGCGGTGGCGGGTCCCCCCGAGCTCTTACCTCCCACCAGAGGGCACAGAGCGCACGTTGGCTTCCCCGAATGCGCGTCTCCAGAAGCCCTGGCCTTGACAAGGTCCAAGAGCCCATTGACAAAGAAGTTGGTCTTGAAGGCGGCCACACCCTCGGGGGGTACAGGCACAGTCTCCCGACACTCAGGGCAGCGGACCTGGCCACCGATGTCCAGTTGGGCCAGACAGTCCTGGCAATAGGTATGTAGACATGGCAGCGTCTTGGGCAAGTGTAACTGCTCCAGGCAGATTTTACAGGCTAGGAAATCGCTGCTCAGAGCCTCCAGCAGAGTTGGGGAGGAGACTTTGGAGACCATTCTATAAGGGAAGGGGCAGAGGTCAGAGGCACGCTGGCTACGCCCGCATCTTGGTTCCCCACCCTCTTCAGCCTGGCCCCTCCCCTGCTCTTTGCTGGTGTCTGGTGTTGGCACTCACCTGGATGGCTGGGAGACTCTGGCTTCTAGGAGGCACTGGGTACTGGGGGAAGGCTGTCTTTCTTCCACTCCGTCCTCTTTACAGCACGCACCAAACGTAAACATGCAAAAGCCGTGGGTAGGGCAGGGCCTGTGGGGGAAAAATGAGACCAGGAAGCTCCTGGGTCTCAGAGGTGGAATAATCTAATTATTAAAATACCAGGTCACGGGCCAAAGGTAAGGGTAGCCCAAACCCTTCCGGTCTCACGTAGCCCAGACTAGTAGTGAAACCGAGGATGACCTTGAACTTCTGAACTTCCTGCCTCCTCTTCCTGGATTACGACCTGTTTACGTAGCCCTGGGGATGGAATTTAGGGCTTCTTGCACGCTAGGCAAGCAGTCTAACAAGTGAGCTACATTCTCAGGTTCTGGCTTGGAGCCCATGCTCCTCCTGCCTCAGCCTCCTGAGTGCTGAAATCACAGGCAAGCACCACCACATTTGTTTTGGTATAGGGTCCCGTTATGAGTGGATACCAGGGCTCAAGGGGCAGCCCAGTGAGGACACATAGAAAGAATGTCAGGTGCACAGAAGTGCCTGGCTTTTTGATGTTGGGGCAAGGTCCCACAGTCTTAGTTTCCTTTGTCTGGGAGGGTGTCCTGAGAGGGTGGGGGCCCTACTTCCTGCCCCAACTATTTTTGAAAGTGATTCCAGAACAAGAGGAAGGCTGCAGTGGGAAAAGTTCATCTCCTTTCCTTCTACTGGACCTCGGGGTCATGGAGATACAGCCTTGTCCCCCGGAGTCCTCTAATTTTACCCTTTTCTACCAAAGGCATTCTAGAAACTTCTGGAGGGAGGGCATTACAAGTCCCCAGCTCGGTGGGGACTTAGGGTAAAACCTAGCCCTCAAGGAGGCTGAGGCAGGAAGACTGCCGCGAGAATTCGAGGCTAGCCTTGGTTACAAGGAAGTTTCAGGACAGCCTAGGGCTACAACAGTTAAGTTCTGGCTGAGCCTGAGTTACAGAGTGAGACCCAGCCTTTAAAAAGAGAGACAGAGAGATAAATAAGATTGATTGATCGATTGCACTCTCCGGTTCCCCCAGGGTTGAGAGAGGAAGCTGGGGGGGGGGGGGATGGCAAGACAGGGTGTGGTTGTCTGTTCTCAGGCAGGGTAGGACTCCCAACACGGTGGGAGGTTGAGGGACAGGGCCCGCCACCTGGCTATTCCTGTCGGGCCTTCCAGGTCCCTCCTGCCCTCTCCCCTCCCTTTCTTTTCCTCTCCCGGGCTTTCTCACTTCCCTCCCCTTCCCTCGCTCCCCTCCCCCCAACCTCGCCTCTCTGGGTCCCGGCTCTTACGCCCCCACCTCTCCTTACCCAGTCACAGCTGACCTTGGACTCTCGCAGCAGGGTCCGAGGAGCCCCGAAATCCCGCTACCGCCGGCTCTCGACTACCTGCAAGAGAAACAAAACTGAAAGTAGTCGCACTGTGGTGCAACTTCCGTCCCCGGCCCGGGACAGCCACTCCGGGGCACAAGCCCCGCCTTCCTCCCCACCTCACCCTGGAGCGCTCCCTTCCTGGCCAGCCGGGGCGGTAGGACAGGGACCCCCCTTCCAGAAGGAAGGGATGGGGGGCACAGGCCAGGGCGCCCGATGGCCCCAGCCTCAAGCTGTCAGTGTGTGTGTCTGTGTGTGTGTGTCTGTGTGTGTGTGTGTTGCAAACAAAACACTGCCCCAGGGTAGGTTCTCTAAGCGTGTTTATTGGGTCAGGATGTTTATGTGTGGGAAGGAATGACAGATGGGTGATCGGGCCAGTGGGCGGGGCTCCTCCGTTGCTCGGTCGCTAACCACAGTTGAAGCTGTGAGCCTCAGATAAGAACACCATCTCCAGGGCTTAGCGCAGGCTTCCTGGAGGAGGCTCTATCTAGAGATATGTTTGAGGGGATCCCAGGGTAAGGGCTTTCTGAGAGCAACAGGTGTGTGGGGGGGAGATGCAGGGGGACCAGAGGAGTGGTAGGGACAGCTGTAATCCCACACTTGGGAGGTGCACGGAAGTTTGATGCCAGCCTCAGCTTCTCAGGAAGTTTAAGGGCCTGTGGGAGCCACTGGAGCCCCTGTGTGGAGAGAAGGGTTACCCAGCCCCCCAAAGTGGCTGTAGGATGACGGGTGCCACGGGGACATTGTGATCCATGGCAGATGAGGTCGTAGAGGCAGGGACTGACGTGTTGGATGCCAGAGTAGTTCATCAAAACAGGACGGGAGATCATTCCGGTAGTACCTGATTCCCGTAGTACGGTTCACCTTGACAACCTTCCTACTTTCTTTTCCTCTCCTAATGTTCCGCTTCATGGTTAAAACTGTGCTCCTGTTGGTTTATTTATATCTCTTTATTGAGACAAGGTCTTGCTGTGTAGCCTAGGCTAGCCTCAAATTCAAGATGCTTCTGCCTCGGCCTCCTAAATGCTGGTGTTACAGGTGAGTAGCACCTTACTGCATCTTTGAATTTTGATACTCAGACTAAAAAAAATAAACACATGCACACACGCACACATACACACAAACACAGGCAAAATTATTCTAAGGGGAAGGCCTGGAGAAGTCAGACAGCACAAAACGAAAAAGGAAATTAAGGGCATATGGGGGTGGACTGGGGACGTGGCTGAGTTGGTAGAGCCCTTGAGTGCAAGAGCGAGGCCCTGACTTCCATCCCCAGCACTTGGGGAGGTGGAGGCTGGAAGGTCAGGAGTTCAAAGCCATGCTCAGTATACAGCAAGTGCCAGCAAATAAAGGGGCCTTCCAGCAAGCCTCAAGATCGGTGTTCGATTCCCAGAACCTGCATGGTATAAGGAGGGATTCAACTTCCATAAGCTGTTCCTAGACCCCCACACCTAGGCCACAATACTTGTGTGTGCACACATTAATAAATAAGTTAAACTTTTAAAATGTGTTACCATAGCAATGAACTTGGCTTAAAGCCTAAAATATAGGACCCAGGAGAGCCTTTCTCCTCTCCCAGCCAGGCTGTAATTGTCAGAAGTCATAGCAGGCCCTTGTACTGTAAGTTAGGTCTTAGTCCCTTGTGCAAGCCTTGTGAGCCATGGTTTTACCTTGTAGCTTGGGATTCTCTCAGTAACCCCCTCCAGAGCCACCCTGCAATCTCATTTACTGATAAAGGGTGAAGATAAAGAAGGGGGATCCCTTAGAAGCCCCTTGGATGGGTCCACCAGATAGCACAGACCGAGAAGGGGGCATGGCCAGCACAGGTAGGTCTATCCAGACTTTCTTTTCTGCCCCCTTCTCCTTTCCTCCTTTTTTCCCTTTTCTATTCCTTCCCCTTTCTTTTCTCTCCCTTCCTCTCCCCTTCCCTTACTCCCCCCCCCATTCTTTACTTAGCCCAGGCTAGCATGAAATTCACCTGAAATAATGCCTGAGCTTGGAAGTCCCCTGCCTCAGCTTCTCAAGCCTCTGGTGTTGTGGGTGTACCTCCAACCAGGCTTAATTTGGGTTTAATTTGCCCTTCTTTGAGTTTCTTGAGGTGAAAGCTTCGATTATTAATCTTAGATCTTTCTTATTATTTAAAAATTTGTGTTTACTTATTCACCCCTTTTGCTTACTTGTTATTGGGGCTCCCACACGCCTCAGTGGGAGGGGCTTCAGAGGACAGCCTTTATCTCCTGGGGGGGGTCTGTGATGAGGATCGAACTCTGAGCCAGCTCACCCTTCCCTCTTCATTCTTTTCTGAAATCAGCTTTTCAAGCTGCCCATTGACCTCCAAGCATTGCTTTATCTGCCTGCAGGCTACGCTGGCCAATGTTCACTGTCTAGCTCTCGGAGGACAAAAACTAACAACTAAAAATCACCATTTACTGCATTTACAAATTCTGGTTTATTTTTTGAGCTGGGCTCTCATGGAGCCCAGACTGCCCTCACATCCACCGTATGGCAGAGGCTGGTCTCGAACTCCTGATCTGCCTCTGGAGTGCTGGGGCTACAGGTGAGCACCACTGCTCTTGGCTTCATTTACACGACTTCATCCTGTGGCATAAATCCTTCTACCCCGGTGGGTTTACAGATGTCAGTGTGAAATTACAAAACGTAAATTTGGGAAGAGACTCGCAGAACTTCCCACAAGCCAGTACAAACCGGCCCGGCGTGTTACTTCCTGGAGCCTATTTTTAGCTGTATTTTCCTTTTCTGTTTAAAGGGATTTCTTTGCCACAGTTATTTATCTCACGTGGGCATGTGAGTGTGAGGGTGTTGCTGCACATGTGTGCAGATCAGAGGACAAAGCACACAAGTTGATCCCCTTCTTCCAGCATGCTGTGGGGCCCTGGGGTCAAACTCAGGTCACCAGGCTCGGTGGCAACTTCCTTTACTGCTGAGCCCCATCCTTGGCTCTTTATTTTAATGAAAATAATAATATGCTGTGATTTTCTTGCTACTGTTTTTTTTTTATTTTTGATCCACAGGTTACTTAGAAGTATGTCGTTCAGACTTTGAAGTGTGTATGTGGTGTGTTTAGGGGCTTGTGTGTGTGTGCACGTGCGTGTGCATGCTCACTTGAGGGGGGTATGTGGCGTATGTATGTGCACACACATGTGTGCCCTTGGGTACAGGATGACCTGAAATTGACACCCAGCGTCTTCCCCCATTGCTCTCCGCTTTATCTTTTGAGGCAGGGTCTCTCAGCTGAACCCAGAGCTCATCTCCTCTGCACGAGGATCACAGCCATGTACCTCGCCCGCTTTCATGTGGATTCTGAGCTTGAACTCAGACCCTCAAGCTTGCATGGCGAGCATCTTACCAACTGAGGCATCTTTCCCAACCTTAGTTTATTGAGAGGCAGGTGTAACTGATGCTATTTTGAAAAAGGGGGTGGGGAGGGCAGGCTCATTTTTAACCAGGTAGCACTTAGCCTCAACTGGACGTGCTCTTAGAGGAACTAAGCCCAGAATGGGGACAAGAAAACTTTTGCCACCACAGTCAGGGGACACAGCAGAGTTCCAAAGATCAGAGAAAGTGTTTCCATGAAACATAACCGTCTTCCATGTTACAGGGCCGATCCCATGCATGCATACTAGCCTAAAATTTGATTTCTTCTCTACAGACTGTGGCTGTTGCCGCCATTCCATAGCAACCACAATTTCTTTTCCTCTCTCTCATTCTCTCCTTCCTTCCCAAGATTTATTTGTTATGTTTACAGTGTTCTGCCTGCTTGTATGCTTACATGCCAGAAGAGGGCATCAGATCTCATTACAGACTGATGACTATGAGCCACCATGTGGGTGCTGGAAATTGAACTCAGGACCTCTGGAATGTCAGGCAGTGCTCTTAACCTCTGAACCATCTCTCCAGCCCCTAATTCTTTTTTTTTTTTCTCAAATATTGTTTGAGCCTATGTAACGGCTTCTCATGGGGGCAGAGACCGCTAGACTAGGTTAGATTGTTCATCCGCTACAGAGTGCTGCCTGCAGCTACTTGTTTTCAAGATGGGGTCTGACGTAGCCCAGGCTGGCCTCACCATTGCTGTGTAGCCCAGGCTGGCCTCACCATGGCTGTGTAGCTCTCATTCTTCTGCCTTCACCTGTCAAGGGCTGGGATTACAGGCATGCGTCACCATGGCTGACGTATCATTGTTTTCTCAGGCAGTAAGAATGATTTGTTGGAATACAAATGTTTCTAAGTTGGACATGGTGGCACACACCTTTAACCCCAGCACTTGGGAGGCAGATCTCTGAATTTGAGACCAGCCTGGTCTACAGAGTGAGTTCCAGGACAGCCAGAGAACACAGAGAAACCCTGTCTTGGTGTGGAGGTAAAAAAGAAAGAAAGAAAAAACAAACCAAAACAATAAGCAAATGAGCCAAAGTGGACTGATACAAAAGAGTGGTACCCAAAGTTGAATTTTGACTTTTACATGAGACACACACACACACAAGCATGCATGCATGCACGTATGCATACACACATGCATACACATCAGAATCGCCACATTAAAAAAACCCTTTCGGCTGGAGAGATGGCTCAGAGGTTAAGAACACTGGCTGCTCTCCCAGAGATACTTAGTTCAATTCCCAACAACCACATGGTGGCTCACAACCATCTGTAATGAGACCTGTTCTGGTGTGCAGGCAGACATGCGGGCAGAACACTGCATACATAATAAACATAAACCCCTTTTGTTCTAAAGCAGGTTTCCATTAGTTCACCAAGTGGCGCCTGCCTCGATCTTCTTGCTTTCACTGCATATTTTGTTTATTATTTCTCTTATAATGTTGTACTTGACGTTGTAGGCAGCCTCCTGGGCTCTGTTTATTTTATATTATTTTACAGAAAGTGTTTCATGGTGTCCAGGCTGGCTTTGAACTCACTATGCAGTCAAACATGATCCTAAATTCCTGATCTTTCTGCCTCCACCTCCCAACTGTGGGGATCGCAAGTGTATACCAGCCTGTCCAATGCTGTGAGGTGCCGGAGCTTGGTGCCCGGGGCTCGGCAAGCACTCCGCCCACCTAGCTACACTCTCAGCATGCTGTCTTTATTTTGGCACACTGTGCTGTGTTTTGTTTATATAGGAAAGGGTCTCGTATATCCCAAGCCAGCCTTGAACTCATTGCATCGTTGTGGGATAATCTTTTTGTTTACCGTGAAGATGTGCCACCGTTATAGGTTCAATAAAAAGCTGAATGGCCAATAACTAGGCAGGATTTCCAGGCACAAGGACACTGGGAAGAAGGGCGGAGATGCCAGGGGTCACCAGCCGGATGGAGAGGAAGCAAGAGATGCAGAAGGAGAGGTAGAAACCATGAGTCAATGTAACAGCATACAGATGAATATAAATGGGTTAGGTTTTTTTTTTGTTTTTTTGTTTTTTTTTTTGGTTTTTTGAGACAGGGTTTCTCTGTAGCTTTGGTGCCTGTCCTGGAACTAGCTCTTGTAGACCAAGTTGGCCTTGAACTCACAGAGATCCGCCTGCCTCTGCCTCCTGAGTGCTGGGATTAAAGGCATACGCCACCACTGCTTGGCTGTTTTTCTTTTTCAAGACAGGGTTTCTCTGTAACTTTGGAGCCTGTCCTGCAACTTGCTTTGTAGACCAGGCTGGCCTTGAACTCACAGAGATCCACTTGCCTCTGCCTTCTGAGTGCTGGGAATAAAGGCATGGAAGTGGGTTAATTTAAGTTATAAGAGCTAGTAAGAAACAAGCCTAAGCTGTTGGCCGAGGTTTTATAATGAATAAGAAGTTTCTGCAGGGGCTGGAGAGATGGCTTAGTGGTTAAGAGCATTGCCTGCTCTTCCAAAGGTCCTGAGTTCAATTCCCAGCAACCACATGGTGGCTCACAACCATCTGTAATGAGGTCTGGTGCCCTCTTCTGGCCTGCAGGCATATACAGACACAATATATTGTATACGTAATAAATAAATAAATATTTTTTTTTTAAAAAAAGAAGTTTCTGCATTGTTATTGGGGAGCGATGCCCCCCACTTGTGATCCCTGCCTCCACCTCGTGAGTGCTGGGGTTACAGGACTGTTCGCACCCCCAGCCTGCTTGTTCTTCAGTTTGTTTTCCTCTGTGTGCGTCCGTTCCTTGAGTCCGTTCATTCTTTGGTCATCTCAAAGTTGTTATTAATCTCTCCTGATGAATCCTTATGTTGCCGATAAAGACAGCATCTCTCGTAGCTTGGGCTGGTCTTGAACTCCCTGTGAAGCCAAGGATGACTTTGAACTCTTGATCCACCCGCTTCCACCTGAGTGCTGGTGTTAAAGACGTGCACCATGACACCTGGCTGGGATGGAAACTGGGCTTCGTGCCTGCTATGCCAGCCTTCCACCCAGGGGGCTACATCCCCAGCCCTTCTATCACTTGACATGACTTCAGTATTCAGTTTGTCTCCCTGGTGGTGTGTGGCCTCTGATAGCTCTGCTTGGGCTTTGTGTGCATGTGCTTGCATGTTCATATCTGTGCAGGTGCATGTGCACATGTGTGTATGCATGAACCTGTGTGTGTGTGTGTGTGTGTGTGTGTAAACAGGTAAAGAGGCCTGCTGCCAAGACGGACAATCTGAGTTCGGTCCCCAGGACCCACACGGTGGAAGGAGAGAACCGACTCTCTGAAAATTGTCCTCTGATGTCCTTAGTGTGTGGCAACATATGCGTGACCCTCTCCCATAAATAAATGTAATAATAAATAAAGATAAAATAATAAGGCACTTTAATAAAGAATGATTACATTCTTGGGATAGTTATGCTGAAAATAGTGTAGAATACAGTGAATTCATAATGCTCATTTAAGGGTTTTAAAATTGCATTTTATTTATTTTTATTTTGGGGACTGGGAGGAGGCACATGTGGAAGTCAGAGGACAACTAGAGCCGGGTGGTGGTGGCTCACGCCTTTAATCTCAGCACAGCAAATCGAGGCCAGCCTGGTCTACAAGAGCTAGTTCCAGGACAGGCTCCAAAGCCACAGAGAAACCCTGTCTCGAAAAAAACAAAACAAACAAACAAAAGCAGAGGACACTATTGGGAGTTGGTTTTCTCCTTCCACCATGCGAGCCTCGGCCACCGTGTGGTCCAGGGCATGGAACTCAGGCTGTGGGTCTTGGTGGCATGCCCTTTTACCTCCTGGCCCAGGATGCTCATTTGAAAGTGCACCTGAGGCCCAGTGTGTGGTACACTTGGAAAACCGATCAATAAGAGAGGTACAAGGTTATCCTGGGCTTAAAAAAGATAAAGAAAAAAAATCAGGTCCAGGGGTAGATCCCCAGCCGAACGAAACAAAACAACAACAACAACAACAACAACAACAACAACAACAACAAAACCCTAAAGATCCAGGAACCAACTCCCAAACCGTTTTTACTCCCCTTGCCCACCAGAGGGCGGTAGACACCCTCCAAAGCTGACCTTAACGGCTAAGGACAGATCGCATTCCAGGCCCCACGAAAACCACCTCTCTTCTTTCTGAACCTCAAGGGTCCTTATTTCTGCGCCTCCCCTGGGATTTGCAGTACTCCAACTAACAAATCATAATGTTGTCATGGCAACTCTGCCTTCGTTGTGTTTTTCTCCTTAGCCAATTGGCTAGGGATGAAGACACCCCTGTGAGAGGCTTCTTTGGGGTTACTCGGGTTCTGAGAAGATTCCAAGACAAAGGGCTGGGGTGTGGCTTAGAGGGTGCTTCCTTAGCGTGCATATGGCCGGGGTTCCCACGCCAGCACCACATACACCCAGCATTGGGTCTGCACCTGTAATCCCAGCCCTGGAGAAGTAGAGGCGGGAGGATCAGGAGAAGTTATCCTCAGAGACATTTGGAGTTCAAGGCCAGCCTGGACAGCTGGAGACTCTGTTTAATCTTATAATCTTATAATCCCAGCACTCCGGAGGCTGAGGTGGATCACCATAAATCCAAGGACAACCAGGATTACATGGTGACTTCCAGGCTATCCAAGGCTCAGAGTTAGACAAAGAAAGAAAGGAAAAAATCCTTATCCTGGTGCCTCTGCCGTGTTCAGACGTTGGGGCAATGGTGCCCCTGTAAGCTGCTTCTGCCAGAGCCTGTTCTCTACCTCATTTGTACGTGTTCCCAGGGACTGGGGCTGTGGCTCAGCTGGTAGCGGGCTTGTCTAGCGTATGCGGAACCCTGGGTTCTAGTTCAAGTACTGCCTAAACCAGGTGAGGCGGGACAAGCCTGCGACCCTAGCACTCAGGAGGTGCTAGTGTGAAGACCACAAGTTCAAGGCGATTCTCTACTATGTAGAGACTTTAAGGCTATCCTGGGCTACATAAGACTTTGTCTAACTCTTTCAGCCTCTGTCTCGGACACTGAACCAGAAAGTGCTCCCACACCTCTCGGTTATCAGCGTACTGCATCTCACAGCTACTGTGATGCCCAGGGGACACACCTCTGGGCAAGTCTGGGAAGGAGTTCCTAGCCTGGGTTAACACCCTGAACATGGGCAGCATTGTCCCATGGGCTGGGGTCTGGAACTGTAGATGCCATGTTACGGCTGCTGCACGCCCCTGCCGCCGTGTCTCCCGCCATGATGGGCTCCCCTCAGACTGTGAGCCAGAAGAAAACCCTTCCTTCCTGAATATCTTTTGTCAGGCAGTGAGTGAGGGGCTGAGTCACAACAAAGTGTAGAGACACGTGTGATGAAAAACACGCCTTTAAATTACATTGTGTGCCTGTGTCTGTGTTTATGTGTATGTGTGTACATAAGAGTGAATATATATATGTATATATGTGTCTATGTATGTGTGTGTATGTGTCTCTCTCTGTGTGTATGTGTCTATTTATGTGTGTTTATATATGTGTATGTATTTGTGTGTATGTGTATATATATGTGTGTGTGTATGTGTGTGTTCTTTGTGTGCATATGTGTCTATGCATGTGTGTATGTGTGTGTATGTGTGAGTGTGTGTCTTGAATGCACAGAGATTGGAGGACAACTTGCAGAAATCTTTCCCTGGAACTCAGACTGGGCAGAAAGAGCCTTTACCGCCATCTCAGTGCCCCAAAACTCATCAATTTGTATGTTACTTTAATATTCATTGATGCAGTTCAAGAGATGGTTCAGTGGCTAACACTTGAGTGAGGACCAGACTTGGGATCCCCAGCACTGGGTAAATACCCAGGGGGGCATTAGTGGCTGGACTGCAACTCCAGGGCTCAGGAAACAGACAGGGGTCGGTCCCCAGAGCAAGCTGGCTCGGTGAGTTAGTTGTATAAGTGAACTCAGGGTTCAGTATTGTAAGAGGGAGAGCAATCAAAGACACCTGATGTCAGTCTCTTGACTACACACAACATAGTCACACGGAGTTTTTTCAGTTTTATTTTCTTTAAAAAAATTTTCTTTTTTGTGCATTTGTGTTTTTGCCAGGGGTGTTGAATCCCCTGGAACTGGAGTTGCAGACAGTTGTGAGCTGCTGTGTGGGTGCTGGGAACTGAACTCAGGTCCTCTGGAAGAGCTGCCAGTGCTCCTAACCACTGAGCAATCTCTCCGGCATAACACATGTAATCTTAAAAATGGAAATTATTATTGTTTTTAAAGAACAGCAAGTCTGACGGGTCTCTGCTAGGGTCCTCCATACCACTCACTTAGGATCTCTCTTCTGTATCCCCTGCAGCCCCCACAGCTCTCTTGCTCTCCCCCAGTTCCTTTAGCTTATCTTGCTTCTTAAAATAGAAGTGAGCCAACTGTTCTTGACCTCCATTGCCCTGCTAGCATCCCTGCCTCACACCCTGAGAGCAGGGCTTGACTCAACTTCCCAGTCCTGACCACGCTTGGTTTATGCAGTTTGCTGGGAAACGGCGCCCCCTCCAGGCAAGCACTCTAACCGAGCCCCAGCCCCAGTTTCATCATCTTGACCCAGAAGTCCACAGTACTTTTATTTCCTTTTCTCTTCGTACTTCCTCCCTGAATGAGCTCATCCGGTTTTATAATCCAATTACGGTGTATCTTTTATAAAATGATGTATTAGTCTGCTTTTCATGTCTGTAACAAAATACACAAGGCGGGGTAGCCTTGTAAGGGGAAAGAGGTTTGTTTGGGGTCATGGCTCTGGAGGCACAAGGTGGAAGGGCTGCTTCTAGTCATCAGAGACCGAGAGACAGGGAGCTTGGACAAGTGTCTTCCTACAAAGCCACTAGAATTAAGGCCTGGTGACTGATATTGGACCCAGCCCTAATCGCCTCTGAAAGGTCTGACTCTAAAGGCCATGCCTGGTTAGGTTTCTGTCACCGCTGGTGAAGGCTGTGACGATCCACAGGGGAGAAAAGACAGAGACTTCTCATCCAGGCTTTCCAGGTTCCTAACTCCATCAAAGAAAAGGACCCAAGCCGGGGAGGTGGCTCAGTGGGGAAGGCATTTTGCCTTTCATTCACGTCCAAGTCACGGCACCAGCCAGCATAAAAAGCTGGCGGCCAGGCACCAGCTACAGGTCCAGTTCCTACAGTGAGGTGGGAGGCAGAGGCAGGAGAATCACTGGAAACTTCTGGGCCAGCTAGCCTGCCTTGCACAAACGGCATGGCGGAAAAGGACAAGAGAGCCAACAAGGGGGAGGGAGAACCCTCCTGAAAATTGTGTTCTACAGGCCCACTTGTGCTTGCACACACACAACACGTACACACATGCACACACACAACACGTACACACACATCACACACCACACGTACACACATACGTTCTTGAAACCGGAAGCAGCCACCACCCATTATTTCCTGACCTGCCGCAGAAGCCCCCTGTGAGTGTTTGCCTTCCCTCCCTGGTATTCACTAGGATGTACTTTAGGGTCCAGGAAGTGCTGGCGTCTCGCAAAGTCCCATCTGCGTTTGAGGAAAATGTCTGCCCGTTAAATTGCTGGGTTCGGGTTGCAGAGATGACTCAGTGAGCACAGAACTGCATGAACACGGAGCTGGACATGGTAGAACACGCACCTGCAAACCTGCAATCCCAGCATTCCCTCAGCGAGGAGGGAGATGGAGACAGATCCTGGGAACTCAAAGGCTAGCTAGCCCGCTGCTGTGGGCAGCCAGCGGCAAACAAGGAAAGAGAGTCCCATCTCAGTCAGGGAGAAGGTGAGGATAACAGCAGAGAATGCCCTCTGACCTCCATACCCTCTCCGTGGCATGCACACACCCACACGCTCACACATACACACGCATGCATACACACATCTATGCATATAAAGGTCAAGCGAATAGTAAATAAAGAAATTGCTGGGATCTGTGTGTGTGTGTTCAAGTGTAGGGCATCTGTGTGTCGTGCCTGTGGAGGCTGGAGGCTGGAGGGCAACCTTGTGCCAGCCCTCAGGACGTCATCCACCTTGGGTTTGGTTATTTGCCTCAGCCTCTATTGCCTTGTCTTAGGTCTGTTTGTTTCCTTTTTTCCCTGTTGCTGTGATTAGCAGGCTGACAGGCGGCAGGAGCCTGAAGCAGCCGCTCCCGTCCCACCCACAATCAGGAAGTAGAGAGCAATGAGTGCTTGCTGCTGTTCAACTTCCTCTCATCACCAGTACGGCCCAGGATCCCAGCCAGGGAAGGGTGCCGCCCATGGTGGGCGAGTCTCTCCACTTCATTTAAAGATACCCCCCCCCCCCCACTCCGGGCATGCCCAGAGGCCTGTGTCTCCGGTGACACTGGAAACCCTCACAGACCTGGAGGACACTGTTTCTGCTAAGCTCTATGGCCAGCCAGCACCAGGGTCCTGCCTGTCTCCCCAGTACCCTACTTTCTTATCTAAGCAAATGCAAATGTCACCTGCTTGCTTTCAAGGTCCCTAGAAATGGGACTCCACCCCCTGCCTACTTAGACAGCCAACCTCTTGGCACCTTTCCCCTTGCCCTTCCAGAACTGTCCTCTCAAGAATCTGACTCCATTTGACTTCTTCCAGGAAGCCGTTCACAAACAAATCTCTCTTACCCCAGTCTCCACTGCTGTGATACCTGGAGCGTTCCTCTCCTTTTCTCGTTCCTATCTGAGCATGAGATATTAGGGTCTTCCTTCCATGGTGCTTGTGTTTGGAAGACGCAATTCTGGCTTGTTAAACTTAATTGAATCACCGCTCCTCTCTGTAGAGCAGGGCCAGGCCTCCTGTACCCTTCCTCAGGAAGGAAACAAAGCAAAATGAATGGCCAGCTGGGCTTCTTTCTCCTTCCCAGGGGACCTAGGATCTGTAAATCCTGCGTCTCCATCTCTGGGTCTTTTCCGGTCACACTCTGTCTCTAAAGACCTGAGGAGTGGGGAGGACAGAGGTGTGAAAATAAAGCCATAGGTTCAGACTTTACCGCATGTAAGAAATAAACCACGAGCGATGCCCACGCCTACCTCCAGAGCCTTCAGAGACGCGGGACAACTGGGGAAGAGGGTCATATCTCTGAGTCCATTACCAGAGTTGTATTTTGGATAACTGTGATGAGTTTGGCCTTTAGAACCCCCTGGGGGGAATCCTGCAGACCCCACGGAGGTGATGGGATTCTGTGGATGGAATTTGAGGGACACCCCCAGGTGAGGCAGGTCTGACTCAGCTGTGGTGATACAGCAGGTGGAGGGAGGGGAGGCAGCATCCTAGGCTGAGCCGCCAGACAGGAGGCTGGTCTCACAGGGGAGCCCAACAGCGAAGGAAATTTACTGCCTGTGTTGGAGCCAGAGAAAGTAGAATTGAACTTGGGCAATAATCAGTCTGATTAGGTTTGTGCCTCCTGGAGGGAGCCAGAGGGAGGGAGGGGAGCCAAAGTGGGGTGGGAAGCCAATCTAGCTAGCCTGGAGGTGGAAGCCCCAGAGGTTTCCTGAGGTCAAGAGCAGCTGGAGGACTGGGAATGGAGGCACACTTACCTGCACTTAGGAGGATGAAGCGGGGGCATTACTCAAAGTCCCAGACCTGCCTGGGCTAACAGTGAGCTCTGCGCCAGTCGGAGTACATAGACAGAACTGCCCTCCCTCTGCCCCACCCCGAGACGCAAAGAATAATGAGGTTGTGTGGATGAGCAGACTCCTAACGGACAGGGAGGGAGCCAGGGAGTGCAGAGCAGTTTCCAGGCCATGGGCTGGGCATTCCTGGGCTCTGGTGCACTTGTTAAGGAAGCTGGAGCTGGGGGAAGGCTGTGGGTAGAGCTGGAGTGTGCCTGACGAGTCCTCCCTGTGTGTCCGCTTAAAGGCAGGAGCTGGCAGGATGAAAGACTCAAGAAGGTTTGATGCTGTAGGCCTGCTGGGCTCATAGTACCTGGGAGGCTGGGGGCAAGAGGGTGGAAGGGAGTTCAAGGCCAGCCTGGCTGATTAGTGAGACCTTGTCTCAAAAAGCAAAGAGAGGGCTGGGGTGTGGCTCAGTGGTAGAGCCCCTGCCTAGAATCCCCCAGTGAGGGGCTGGGGTGTGGCTCAGTGGTAGAGCCCCTGCCTAGAATCCCCCAGTGAGGGGCTGGGGTGTGGCTCAGTGGTAGAGCCCCTGCCTAGAATCCCCCAGTTGGGAGCTGGGGGTGGGTCAGTGGTAAAGTGCTTGCCTGGAATCCCCCAGTGACAGCATGAGGGTTTGTCTCAGTGATTAAAGTGCTCAGCATATGTGAGACCCTAGTTTCAATCCCCAGTACAGGGGATGCAAATAAGCAAACACCTACATAAGCTTCATCTTGCTGTCCATCTCTTATAGACTCTCCCCATTCTTAGCAGGCACCCCCTCGCCATGCATGTCTCTGCTTCCAAGCATCCCCCTATTTTAGTAGGAGCCTTTTTGTTTGCTGTCATTGTTTAATTCTCAGAGACAGGACCCCGCTATGGTGTCCAGACTGGTCTTGAACTTATGACCCTCTTGCCTCCGCCTGTCAAGTCTCCTTTTAGTACTCTGGGCAAATTACCAGTCTTTGCTTCCGATGCCCTCATTTATGAGATAATGGTCACTCCATATTTCACATTTAATTAATTAATTTTTGAATGCATGTCTTGGCAAGGGTGTAGAGGTCAAACACCAGCTTAACGGAGGCGGTGGTTGTCTCCTACCACGCGGACATCAGGAATCGAGCTCAGGTCGTCAGGTTTGGCAAGCGCTTTACCCACTGAGCCATCTTGCTGGTCCTGGCCACTGAGACAACAGGGATGGGAGGAAGACGTGACCGTCACACCTTTACCCAGGTGGCTGAGAGGGTGGGAGCCGGCCAGTGGCTGCCTGACTGCTGTTGGGATGGTGTCTGCCCTGCTGAGCAGGTGGAAGCCGGCAGGAAAAGGTGCTGGCGTGGATAATGGGAGGCGGAGTTGACGGTCCTGGGAAAGCCCTCCTTTTGGGGTGGTGGTCCATGCCTGTAATCTCAGCATTCAGGAGGTAGAGGAGGAGGATCAGAAGTTCAAGGTTATCCTCAACTGCATCTCAAGTGGGAGAGCTGCCTGGTTCCGCTCCCGTTTCAGGGATGTACAGGCTCATGAGAGAAAATCCCTTTCTTTCTCCCCCCCTAAAAATTGAAGTTTTTGGCCAGGTAGTCGTGGCAAACCCCTTGAATCCCAACACTTGGGAAGCAAAGGTAGGCAGATCGCCATGAATCTGAGGCCAGCCTGGTCTACAGAGCGAGTTCCAGGACGGCAAAGGCTACACAGAGAAACCCTGTCTCAACAAACAAACAAATCATTTGTTTTACTTATGTGCATGTATTGCATGGGTGTGTGTGTGTGTGCATTGAGCTCACTTGCCCTGGTAAGCAAGGTCAAAGACAACTCACAGGAACTGGTTCTCCCCTACCCTGTGGACCTCAGGGATCAAACTCAAGTTGGCTGGCTATGCAGCGCCTGCCTTCACCAGTGGGTCCATCTCACCATCTCCCTGAGAGGTAATTATTAAAGTGAAGGCATCTAGATATAGCGAGCAAAGGATTTTGAGGGTAAATGAAAAAATGAACCATGTAGGCTGCAGCTTTTCTAAGGGAATGGCCGAGAAACTGGCCAACGCCTGCAGATGCCCAGAATGGCCACGAGGGGGCGGCAGAGTCCAGGCTCTGTTTTTAGATTTAGGGTGGCTTGAAGTGGGAGGCCTTGGAAGGGCAGAATGGACCGGAAGCATAAGAAATGAAGGCCCCTTTCTTGCTGGGCCACGCCTTTAATTACAGGACTCAGGAGGCAGGTGGATTTCTGTAAATTGGAGGCCAGCCTGACCTACATTGCAAATTCCAGGCCCATCAGGGCTACATAGTGATACTCTGTCTCAAAAACAAACAAACAAATAAATAAGGGGGCTGGAGAAATGGCTCCGTGGTTAAGAGCACTGGCAGCTCTTCCAGAGAACCCGGGTTCAATAGCCCAGCATTCACATGACAGCTCACAGCTGTCTTCAGTTCCAGGGGTCCGACACCCTCACACAAACATACATGCCAGCAAAATACCAATGCACATGAAATTAAAAATAAACAAACAAATAAAGTAAAACAAAACTGTTCCCAAGGTTTGGAGGGAGGGATCTGAGGGCAAAATGCTTGCTGTGCAAATGTGAAGACCTGACCTAAATTACACAGAATTATGTATAGATGGGTCGGTAGCACGCACCCGAAATCCCTGTGTTCCTGTGGGAGATAGGAGCCGAGGCAGGAGAATGCCTGGAAGTTGGTGGCTCAGCTCGCCCGGCACAGGCAGCAGGGAACAAGAAGATACCTTGTCTCAAACCTGTGGAAAGGAAGTCGAAGGACGCCAGAGGTTGTCCTCACATTTTCTGTGGCGCACGTGTGACTAGACTCTCATGCACACACTAAAAACCGACCCCCGACAGACCAGGCCAGCGAGGATGTCTCTGCAGATAAAGACACTTGCTGGCGAGCCCCATGCGCTGAGTCCAATGCCCCTGACCCACACGGGGAAGGCGAGAACAAACTCCCACAAGTTGCCCTCTGACCTCCCCACGTGTGCAGTACCAAGCAGCTGTGTGTGCCCCTCTGAGCACACACAAACAGATGTAAAATAAGACATCTCCAAAATGTTCAGACTTGTAGGAGTGAAGTGGACCCGAGGAATGATCTGGGCTGGGTCCGAATGGTTACATGATTTCCCCCAGAGCTGGTGAGAGAGCTGGGGCTGGAAATAGAGCCCAGGACACCCATCTCTCAGGGACTCTGCAAAGAGCATGAACTTTGTTCTAGAAGAAAGCGGGGACTTGGTTATTTTCTTAAATTTACTATTATTGTGTGTATATACAGTGTGTGTGCACATGTGCCTCTGTGCGTGTGCATGTGTGTCTGTGTGTGCCTGTGTGTCCGTGCATGTGTGTCTCTGTGCGTGTGTGCGTGTGTGCGTGTGTGCCCATGTGTGTCCGTGCACATGTGCCTCTGTGCGTGTGCATGTGTGCATATGTGTCTGTGTGTACCTGTGTGTCTGTGCTTGTGTGTCTCTGTGCTTGTGTTTGTGTGCCTCCGTGTGCATGTGTGCCTATGCATATGTGTCTCTGTGTGTGCATGTGTGCCTCTGTGTGTGCATGTGAGCCTGTGCATGTATGCCTCTGTGTGTTTGCATATGTGTGCCTGGGTGCACGTATACATGTGTGTCTGTGTGTGCCTGTGTGCCTGTGCTTGTGTGTCTCTGTGCTTGTGTTTGTGTGCCTCCGTGTGCATGTGTGCCTATGCATGTGTGTCTCTGTGTGTGCATATGTGCCTCTCTGTTTTTGCATGTGTGCCTCTGTGTGTTTGCATGTGTGTGCCTGGGTGCACGTGTACATGTGTGCCTGTGTGTATGTGTCTGTGTCCCATGTGTGTCACACATGGAGACCAGAGGGGAAGTCAGGTGTCCTGCTCTGGCACTCTGATTTCCTTCAGCTGGGTTCCTGGATCTGCAGCAAGGCTGGCAGCTGGGGTTACAGACCCGTGTGGGTAACCATGCACAACTTTTCGGTTTTTTATTTTTATATTTTTGAGACAGGGTCACATCATGTGACTCTGACTAGCCTGGAACTTACTCTGTACATTGCCAGGCTGGTCTTGAACTCACAGAGATTCACCTGCCTCTCTTTCCAGAGAGCTAGGACTGAAGGTGTGAGCCATCACACCTGGCAAGCACAGCTTTTAAAAACATTTAGTACATTTTAATCACTTTTTTGTTTGTTTTTTCTGTGTAGCCCTGGCTGTCCAGGAACTCACTCTGTAGTCCAGGCTGGCCTTGAACTCGCAGAGATCTGCCTGCCTCTGCCTCCTGAGTCTGGGATTAAAGGTGTCTGTCACCATTGCCTGGCCCTTTAATTACATCTTTTGTGCATGTATATGTGTGCATGTATATGTGTGCACACATGTGTCATGGTACATATGTGAAGATCAGAGGACAATTTGTGGGAGTTGATTCTCTTTCTATCAGGTCTGGCATGACAAAAAGCACCTCTACCCATTGAACTATCTTGCCAGTTTTCCGCCTTTTAACTTGGCTTCTGGGGATTTGAACTCGGGTCTTTATGCTTGCCTCAAAAGTGTTTTTATCCACTGAGAAATCTCTCCAGCCCCTAAAGAGCTTGCTTCTCTTTCTGCCTTGTGTGTGTGAACAAATGTGGTCCTGAGTCATGGCATTCTCCAGAGATCAGCAAGTGAAGCTAGGGGAGGCTCAGGGTGGCATCTTTCTTGGGTGAAGATATTCCCTCTCTTGGGACTGAGGGCTGAATTACATTCTGGAGGGAAGAGGAGGACAGAGAGCCCAGGAGATGTGACTCAGGAACCAGTATAATGTGGCAAGCAGAGAAAGTTCTAGAATCTTTAAAACTTGCAACCAATTTTCTTTGGTTACTGTTAGTTATTATAAGCGTATATGGGGGTTAGAACGATGGTTAAGAGTTCACTTCTCAGTACCAAATACAGGCTCACAATAGCCTGTTTCTCCAGCCCAGAGGATCTGGTGCCCTCTTCTGTCCATTACTGGCAATTGCACACATGTTCACGCAATACAGATACACACACGCATAATTAAAAACAAAATAAATCTTAAAAAATTATATAATTTTATTTACATAGGAAAAATTAGAATTCACCAAAAAAGCCTTAATTTTACCCGATCTTAGAAAGAAACTTAAAGTTAAGCATGACCTTGTAAAGACAGATGGTCTATATTAAAAGCAGTGCTGTCCGTGGAAACGGAATGCCGTCTTTCTCAGAAGAGTGTTTGAAAATGGTAAAATTCAGCCCAGTGGCTAAGCAATCATCGCAGCAGAGGGCACGCGGGGCACTGTCCTTGGTGCTGAATCGGACTTAGGCGTTCTGGGAGGCACGGCCTGCGGTCCTGACTCGCCGGCTGTAGTTCCGCTGTAGTTTCCACACTGTTGGAGCTTCCAGCACTGCGGTCTCTCCGGTGTCCGCTCTTTCTAACTACAGGGTCTCTTTCCCAACAAGTCCCCGTGGGGAGTTCTCAGTGGAGGACGTGTTCCAACATGCTTGACCCAGTGGGGCTCTCCTCAGTCCTCAGCTCCGTGGTTCCAGGCGAAACCGCTTCTGTACGTGTTTACAGTGATGTCATGACTACCTGGGGCCTCTGGATCTGGATCTGAAAAGAGGAACAGAAGTGGGTGAGGGCCAAGCACAGGAGAAATCTGGTTTTGGAAACACTTAAGACTTGGGTCCACAACCCTGCAACTATTCAGACCCAAAATCAGGGTTAGGGGTGGGGGTCCTACCAGGGCTAGGGGTTGGGGTCCTACCAGGGTTAGGGGTGGGGGTCCTACCAGGTAGAAGGGATGATGGAGGGCTTAGGGCACCGGAGGTGGGTGGTTCATCCGGGTTATTCTTACCTTTTCGTCAGGGTTTATATTGCGTAAGACATCAAAGTTGCTGTACACAGAGCCCAAGTTGATGTAGTCTTCTCGTTCTAAGGGAGGAGGAAGCCCAAGGAGATGGGGTTAGAAAGACAAGCAATCATCAGTTCCTTGAGCCCCAATGATGGGGAGGGTGTTCGTCCCATACCCAGGAAACAAAAACCAACGGGGATGCGGTAGACTGCTTGAATCAGTTGCTCCCCAATAGCTCCCTGAATTAATCACTTTAAAGCTACAGTCAGGTGTGTGTGTGTGGGTGCGTGCCTGTAATCACAGCACTCAAGAGGCAGAGGCAGGAGGATGACAAGTTTGAGGGTACGATGGAATATAGGGAGAGGCTGTGTCTCAAGAATGATGTAGACAAGACTGGGTTTGATTCTCAGGTCCACTTCCTTCGGCCTCCCGAGTGCCAGAATTAAAGGTCTCCACTACCAGGCCCATCATTGTTTGCTTTCTGAGACAGGATGTCACGTGTCTCAGGCTGGCCTCAACTTCATAATGTAGTCAAGGATGACCCTCTTCTGTGCTGGGGTAACACAGGCACGTGACCACATGTGATTTATGTGGTACCAGAGATCAAAACCAGGACTTCCTACACCCTAAGCAAGCCCTTCACCCCCTGACTCACATCCCCAGTCCCATTTCTGGAAATTATAATGTTTTCATTTAACAAACTACACTGCTAACCTCTTTGCTCAGTGGTAAGTCTCTTGGTGATGGGCAGATTGCCCCTGGTCTCTCCTCTATGTCCCCATAGGCATAGTTTTATGTTCTAGAGAAATGTATAGCATCGACTGGCTCTGTGCTTCCCCTAGGGTGTTGCTACAATACCCATGTTGTATCTCACCCAGGCTCTAGGCGAGCTTTTGAAGGCGGCACCGAGTGTTCAGGGATGGCAAATGATCCGGGTACCTTTCTCGGGGCTCCTACGTCTCCCACCCTATCTGAGTCTGAGCTCCGCAGAGATTGCCAGTACCTTCGTTGTGGTCAAAACCCATGTTGTTGAAGGCGCCAGGAGTTCTGCCTTCCTCTTCATTCCACTTTTGCATCTGAGTCACTCTGGAACTTTGCCTGTTGGTGGAAAACCCCAGGGGACCCAGTTAAGGCCACGGAGTAGAGACAGCGGCCGGCTGGGATGAGCTACATCCCGGAGGATTTGGATGGCGAAGGAAGGGGGCGCCAGCCGCTTACCTTTGCGCCTCTCTTCTGTAGCGGAAGGAGAACACGGCCAGGATAACGAGGACCAGCAGCAGCACGGCCACCCCGGCTCCCACGAGCCCGTAGACCAGGCTTTTCTGGATGCCCCAGTCGCAAGTCTCTCCGCTGTACCAGTGAGTGTCTGTGGTCAGGCAGCTGAGGTGGGAGGAGGGCAGAGAGGAAAGTCAGTCATGCTCTGGCCTCGTGGGTACCCAAGGAGAGGTGTACGTTTGAAGAGAGCTCTGAGGAGATGAACCTTGGCGCCTGTGGGGACAGAGGCCAGCCTCGGGCCCTGTCTACCTGGATTTTGGAGGCCAAGTCTTTACGTGGTTGTAGTGGTTGAGTGAAAAGTGGCCCCCACAGTGTTGGAACATTTGGCCGCATTTGGTGCTGCTGTTTGGGGAGGGTATGGGACTTTTAAGAAGTGGAGCCTCGCCGGGCGGTGGTGGCGCACGCCTTTAATCCCAGCACTTGGGAGGCAGAGGCAGACGGATCTCTGTGAGTTCGAGACCAGCCTGGTCTACAGAGCTAGTTCCAGGACAGGCTCCAAAACCACAGAGAAACCCTGTCTCGAAAAACCAAAAAAAAAAAAAAAAAAAAAAAAAGTGGAGCTTCTCAAAGCTGGCCTTGGGGGACTATGGTCTCTCACCATTCGAGATTCCCCCCCTCCAGAACCATAAACCAAAATAAACACTCTTCCATAATTGCTTTTGATCATAGTGTTTTATCGCAACCGCAAAATGTAATTAATAGACTGGTTTGTAGCTTGTGTACCGCGTGCATGCAGTACCCACAGAAACCAGAAGAGGGCACCTTATTCCCCAGACCTGGAGTTAACAGTTGTGAGCCAAGGTGGGAGCCAAGTCCTCCTCAAGAACAGCAAGCACCCATGATTTCCGAGACATCTCTCTAGCCTATGCCTGGCTTTTACACGGGCGCTGGGGATCCGAACTCAGGTCCTCATGCTTGCATAGCAAGCACTTTACCAGCTGAGCCATCTTCCTAACCCTTCCTAGTCCCCTCTTTGAGACAGAGCCTCTCAGGGTAGCCAGACTGACTTTGAACTCATGGTCTTCCTGGAGCCTCTGCTTCCCAAGTGCTGGTATCACAGACATGCGCCACCTCACTCAGGGTTCAGTTTGCAATGCCCTTCTTGGTTTTCCTATGCTATGAGTAGGCTGTACCAGCTCCCTGTCCCATGGAGACACATACAGCCTTCTTTATCTATTTCAATAGCAGGAGACATTTTTAAAAATTATAAAATTACATTTATTTACTCTGTGTGTATTTGTGTGTGTGTGTGTGTGTACTGTGGAGGTCAGAGAGCAACTTACAAATGTTGGTTCTTTCCTTTTACCATGTGGATCCCAGGGACTGAACTCAGCTCATCAGGCTTAGCGGCAAGCCCTTTAACCCACTGAGACACCTCTCGGGATGTGGTGCACGTTCCTTCTCTGGAAAGGAAGCCCTGTGTTCTCTGCTAGACTGGGACCCTGAAGCTGGAACGTCCACGGCTCATTCTGTCTTGAAGCTTCTCCTGACCCACTTTCGTGACTCTGGACTTGGCCATGCATGTCCCTTTAACCCTGCAACCTGATTCTTTCACAACCGTATACTCTCAAGAGGTGCAGCGTGTTATATATAATAATTTCATGACCTTGGCCTCCAGGAGAGGAGCCACCCCACGGGCAAAGTGCGGTACTCACAGACACTGGGGGCCACTCCGCTGCAGCTGGCACTTGCCATAGTGGCAGTCCAGGGAGGATGTGTACCCTGTTGAGCAGGCCGTGATACAGTGCCACTTTTCGTCCTTTTGTTCCGCTAAGACATACTGCTTATACTCTTCCCCAGCCTGCTCCCAGCATTCCTCTGAGGGGGATGTGGAAAAACAGCTAAGAATCAAGAGGCCCCGCTCCTCCCTGCCAGGCTCCTCCCTGTCCCGCTCCTCCCTGCCGGGCTCCTCCCTGCCCCGCTCCTCCCTGTCCCTCTCCTCCCTGCCCGGCTCCTCCCTGCCCTGCTCCTCCCTGCCCTCCTCTACCGTTCTGGCCTTTTCCTGAATCTCTCACATTGCTTACCTTCAGGAGTGATGACATCTGAAATGGTAATGCTTTGTACTTGGGTGTCTTTTGCATTGAAACACAGCAAAAACCCTGTGGAGGAAACACATACCGCCCGCCCGTTATCACAGAGGCTTCTGTGTGGGAGAGGGGAAGGAGAGGGGAAGGAGAGGGGAAGGAGAGGGGAAGGAGAGGGGAAGGAACGAGACAGTGCAGTGTGAAGTGTTCTCCTTAGGCTCCTGTGTTTGGACACTTGGGTGACGGCACTGTCTGGGAGAGGTTGTGGAAACTTTCAGGCACCAGGCTTCCCTGGGTCAAAGTAGGAGCCAGGCTAGAAGGCTGTAGACTACTCTGCTTTCACCAGAGCCTTCTGCGTTGAGGGCTTTTTTGTTTTGTTTTGTTTTTAAGACAGGGTCTCACTGTGTGAATAACCCTGGAATTCAATATATGATTGGGTTACCCTCTAACTCACAGAGATCTGCCTGCCTGAGGCCCTATGGGTGTGTTTAAAGACATATGCCACCACATAGGCCAGGCCAGGACTTCATGAGGAACAGCAGGCAGCAGGCGTCTGATCTGCTACCATAGTGCTGCCTGCCCATCCAGGGGAGGCTGTATCCCCACAAGTCAGGAAACCAAAAAAATCTTTCCGCTTTGGACTTGTTTCTGACAGGTTTGACAACAGCCCTTTAACTAGTGGGCGTGGAAGCTGGAAATTGCAGGGGTGGGGGTGGGGTTGGGGGTTGCCAGGTTTTCAGCTCTCTGATAGGCCCCACTCATAGGGTCCTGTGGCTCAGAGGGTCTCAGAGGGTCCACAGCCCCTCTGCCAGGATCCCCCACACAGCTCACTGTGCAGCCAGTCACGTGTTGCCCATCTGTCCCAAGTCCCCTTGCTGTTGACGCTCTGCAGGGATTCTCCATCTCTGCACTGCTCTGTGCCCTCCCACCCAAGGCTTTCTCCCAGTGTGACGGGAGTGACAAGCTGGACACAGATCCCAGTGACCCACAACCTCCGCTTGTCTTCCTTCCCTAAACATCACTTGCCCCAGGGTCAAAAGTCAGGGGAATTAAGGGGCCACCCTCTGAGAGCCCTTCCCTCCAGGAGGGTCTTACCTGTACAAGTATTATTAGCACCGCTTACTTGAACCTGGGTTGCATTTATGATTTTTTTCTGCACATCACTTTTGATGACCTGAAACACGTCTTCATATTCTGGGGTGTACTGGGCCTTCAGGATGACATCATAATCCACAATGATACTGCCGTTCCTGGGGAGATAGGGGTGGTACCCGTGAGCATCCCTCCTAGGCCACCCCTGCTACTCACCTTTGACATCCTTTGCCTCCTCTATACTCCTGGGAGGAATTCCAGGCAAGAGGGTTGAGAGCTCAGGGCTAACCTGGGCTATGTAGTGAACTCAAGCTACCCTTGAGTACAGAAAAAGATTTTTATCAGGAAAGACAGAGACAGAGGGAGAGAGGGAGATGAGAGAGACAGACACACTGAGAGAAACAGACAGACAGACAGACACACATACACATACATGTATCAGGGAGCACTGGAGAGAAACCTCAGCTAGTTAATGAAGTCTCTGATGGATAAACACAGAATTCAGGCGCTCAGGTAAAAGTTGGCTGTCATGACATACATCCGCACCAGGGAGAGCAGAGACTGGTGGATCGCTTGATCTCCTGTGAGCCTAGCAGAATTGATGAGCCCCTGGCTAAATGAGAGACCTGGTTACTAAAAATAGGGTGGAGAGAGAGATTGAGGGAGACACCCGATGTGGGCCTCCGGCTTCCACATCTATTCACACACATGTACCTATACACACACAGAGATGGAGGCACATGTGTGTCTCTGAGCATGCACACACACACACACACGTATGTGTGACGGAGAGATAGCTGAGACTTGCACCCAGAAAAAGTCACCCAAGGACCCAGGGGAAAGACACCACCCTTGGTCTCAGACTTCCCACCACCAGAGCAGTGAGCGTAGTAGAGATTTCTGTTGTTCGAGCCACAACCGCAGGTGGTCCTGCTCAGCACCCACTGTGGGCTAACACAGGTAGAGCCCCCCAATTGGCCTCTGCAATCATGACTGTTGTTCCCACGCAAAAGACCTTCTTCTTGCCAGACCCGGGTACTCACCTCAGCCCTTTGATGTCAACCCCGTCATACTCAGGAATTCCAGCATAAATTATCGCCATCTGAAAGGCAAGGGACCAATGTGTCATCCTGGAAGTCCCACCTTGGGGACTTTCTGTGGGATAGCAGTACTCCCCAGTCCTCACCCCAACTGCTAGCAACCAGGAGATCAAATAGAGAGTCCCTCGCCAGATACCAGGCCCATTCTGAACCCTCTTGCTGCTCCCAGGCAAGTCTTGCTTCCCATCCCCCACCTGCCCTGGCTAGCTGAGAAGCACACACATTTAACAACTCAGTTGCCATCTTAACCCCTCCCTCCAGATTCCTCTGGGTGGTGGGGGTGGGTGGGATGGGGCTGTGTGGTCTCCCGGGGTTACCTGTTCTGAGAATGTCTCATTGAACTTCTTGAATTCCTCGGATTCCCGGTCATTTAGCTCTTCGCTGAAGTTTTGGCTGGTCACTCTGACAGTCACTTCCACGGTGGCAGAGACTGTGGGCTCTAAGAGGACAGACAGAAGCACCGACCATTGAGAGGGACCCTCACCAAAGAAATCCCGATCCCCGGAAGCCCCACTCTGGATGCAGGGAGGAGGGGCATACTGTATCCTTAGGGCTTATGGATGGCAACTTGATGCTAGATAAATCCATCGCATATTGTACATTTCATAAGTGAAAGTTGTATTTAACCTGGGCAGTCATCTGGGATGTAACCCAGTGGTAGGATGCTTGCTTAGTAAGATCAAAGCTTGGGTTTTCCACCAGCAACACAGCAACACACACACACATAACACACACAACACACAGCATTTGATCCATCTAATCTACAGCACACTCCTGTTCAACCACACAGCCAGCTGTGAAATGTCAGGTGATCATTTTTTCCCTTTTCTTTATTCATCACACCTAGTCTGATGAGTTTTCTGTGTGTCCACGCATCTGCCTGTGGGAGAGAGAGGGTAGTTCCACATGTCACCAGCCCAGGAGAAGACCATGTTCAAGATCTGAAGTAGGATTTCCACAGAGCAGCTATTGCTTTTCCAGTGTGGGAAAGTCAAACAAATTCTGGCTGTGGGCGGCTGTGCACCTGCAGCTGTGCGGAGAGGCCAGAAGACGGCATCAGCTGCCGCTACACCGCCACCGTCTTTGTTTTGGGGGATAGGGTCTCTCACTGGATGGGAAAAGGACGAGCTGGTCAGCTAGCTCCAGGGGTCTGCTCGGCTCTGCCTCCCCCACAAATGGGGTCACAAGCATGCACAACCACACCCCCTCTTTTTTCTACACAGGTCTTAGGGATTGAACTCAGGCCCTCACGCCTGTCAAAGCAAGCATTTTACCAACCAAGCTGCCCTCCAGTCCAGAGTAAGATACTATGACTCCAGCACGGTAAATGGGGGGCCACCCCTCTGCAACCACTGTGTAGTTAATTAGCTTGGGTTTTTCAAAGATTTATTTATTTATTATGTATACAGTGTTCTGTCTGCATGTGTGCCTGCAGGTCAGAAGGGGGCATCAGATCCCCTGGAACTGAAGTTACAGATGACTGTGGGCTGCCATGTGGGTGCTGGGAACCGAACCTGGGTCCTTTGCAAGAGCAGCCAGTGCTCTTAACCACAGAGGCATCTCTCCAGCCCCCATGTATTTATTCTTATATGTGTACTGTGTGTGTGGTGTGTGTGTGTGTGTGTTTGTGTGTGTGTGTGTGCCTGTGGAGATGTGAGAGCCATATGCACCTGCACAATGGAGGTCAGAGGTCAATGTCAAGTGTCTCTCTTTGTTGATTTCCACCTTATTTTTTGAGACAGGGTCTCTCGTGGGAGCGGGAACTCACCAGTTTGGGTATGCTGGTTGACCGGTGAGTTCCAGGGGCCCATTGCTCTCTGCCCTCCCCCATTTGGGATTATGGGTATGCACTGCCAAGAGCAGTTTTTTAATTGGGTGCTGGGCACCAAACAGTTCTTCCTGCTCTTGTGACAAGTACTTTACCAGCTGAGGTGTCTCTCCAGGCCTTGATTCCTTCTGTTCTTGTTATATTTAGTTTTTAATTTGTATGTGGAGGGGGCGCATGCATGGAGGTCAGAGGACAGTGTGTGGGAGCCAGGTTTCTCCTTCCACCATGTAGGTTCCTGGACTTGAACTCTTGTCTTCAGGCTTGGTGGCAAGAGCCATCTTGCCTGCCTTTGTTTTCTTTTTTTTTATTTACATTTTTTTAACACTTTTTGTCACCATGTAAATGTAAAATATGGGGTGACCAGAGTGATGGTTCTGAGATCAACAGTGTGTATCACTTTTGTGAGAGACTGGAATTCAGTTCCCGCAGCCCAGCCAGGCAGTCATAATTCCTGTAACTCAAGTTCTAGGCGGTCCAACTCCTTCTTCTGCCCTCTGTGGGTGCCCACACGTGTGGCACATGCATACGTGCGCGCACACACACACATGCCTTCCATGTGCTCATACACATAAATAAATCTTTAAAAAAATATGGGCCATGAGAGGTAGGGTAAGGACAGGTGCTGGCGGGAGATTTCTATGCTGGGCACTGGGGAGGGAGAGCCCGGTCTACATTTGTCATGTGACTGAATTTTCACTCACCTATCTCGATACTCTCCACCACATCCTCACACCGGGGTCCGTGGAAGAGGCTGGTACACTGACATTTGAGGCCGTCCCACGTCCCTCCATTCTGACAGCTGACAATCGGAACACGATCCTGACAGCGATCCCCTGAGAAGCCATTGGGGCAAAGGCAGACCTTCCCTGTCCAGGATCCTCCATTCAGGCAGGTCACTGCAAAAGACAAAGCCAAGATCTAGTACACATTGGTATAGCATGCCACAACTTGATGTGTTCCAGACGCTGCTGCCCCTCACTCCTTCTCTCCTTTTTTATCGTCTTCTTTTTCCCTGCCTCCCTAATTTTCCTAGATGGTTTCTCACTATATAGCATAGGCTGGCTTTGAACAGGCTTCAGCCTCCCGAGTCGTGGGATTAGAGGCCAGGAATGTACCACCATGTCTGGTTTACACCCAGTGACCCCGTGAAATCGAACATTCGGACAAGACCCTACGTTCACAGGACAGTCAGCATCGCCCTCGCTTCACAGACAGAAGCAGTGTAGACAGAGTCCTATCCAAGCACCCAGAGAGCTTGATCTGACCCTGAGTCCAGCTCCCATCAGGTCATCTCATAGGCACAGAAGAGGAAGGAATGGCATTAAATCGGAAACAGAGACAGAGATGGGGTGAATCCAGGGCCGCGGACCAGTGCTGAGTCCACCAAAGGTGAAAATAGTCATCAACTTGCCCCTCCATGCCCAGGAAGTCTGGGGTGCTGCGCTGGGGTGTCATGACTCTTTATAACTTCTGCTAGTCAGAGACAGAGAGCTCGACAGAGAGACATGGCAGGACAGGCGGCAGCTACTCATAACTCCCAGGATCTGTGCAGCTCAACTTCAGATTTTGTCGTATGTATTTATTAAATGCAACGTGTGTGTGTGTGTGTGTGTGTGTGTGTGTGTGTGTGTGTGTGTGTAGTCCGGATGTTGTGTCGAGTGTCTTTCCCAACTGCTCTCCACCATTTATGTTTAGGTCATGACTCACTGTCCCTGGAGCTGCCTGATTTCACTAGCCTTGCTGGCCAATGAGCCTCAGGGATCCTCCTGTGACTGCCTTAGACTAGCCTCCTCAGATTTTACATGGGTTCTGGAGATCTGGGCTCAGGTCCATCTCCTTCCATAGTTGACGCTTCACTGACTAAGCCATCTACTAAAACCATTTATTCACTCAGTTTTAGGATCTCTCTCTCTCTCTCTCTCTCTCTCTCTCTCTCTCTCTCTCTCGTTTCCTCCCTCCTCCCCCTCTCTCTCTGTAATATATTGTCAGAACTAGGCTGGGCTGTACTATGTAACCCTGGCTGTCCTCAAATTATCACTTTTCTGGCTTTGGATTGCTGAGTGGATGGATTACAGGCTCCAGCCACGATGTTCAACATTAGTTCATGTATTTGAGCATTTATTTAGTAAATTATTGAATATGTAGGAGGTTCTTTTTCACTGTCTGAGGGCACTGGAAAGAATACCTTACACTGTGAACTGCACACTTCACACAAAGTACAAATGACAATAGATTATAATAGAACAAGATTAGACAGCAAGGAGAGACAGTGCAAGGGAGCACATCACATCAAAATCAGACACAACACAAGGAAGAGAGGGAGCACTCGACTCCGCCAGACCCACTACTGCAGGGTGAGAGGGGATAGAATCAAGTCAAACTATTGATAAGAAAGCAAATAAGACATATGTGATTGCCAGTGGCAAACAGGTCTTAAAAAACAAAGAAAACAACTGGCTCTGAATATTGAAGTATCAATGACCAAACGTGGAGGGAAAAAAAAAGACAGAGATTTAATGACATCATTGAACGTTTTCACGAAGGGGATGGCCCAGAGAGACAAATAGAGAAACAAGAAAAAGATAAAAAATAACATGCAAAGATTGAAGCAAGCATGCCTGTGTTATATGTGTGTGAGTGTGTATAGTTTCTGTGAGTATCTGTGGATGTGTGTGTCTGTCTATATGCATGTGTGTGTGAGTATTTGAGAGTATGTGTGTGAATATGAGTGTGCAAGGGTGTGAGTGTGTGTGAGTGCATGTGAGTGTCTATGTATGTGTGAATGTGTATGTGTGAGTGTGTGTGAAGATGAACGGGAAAACTGTGCCCTGCTGTAGCAGATGAAGGATACTAGAATAGAAGCAGGAAGAAGCCAAGAAAAAAGTTAACAAGATACGAAAGAAGAGATAAAGATTGAAAAAGTAATAGCAAAACACTAGAACTGTGCCAAATTAAAAGGAGAAAATAGAAATGGAAAAAAGAGAGAAGGGTGAGGGTTATAAAAAAGATACACAAAATGCACATTTGCAGGGGCAGAATTGAAATACAGGAAACAGAAAGGATGAGAAAAAGAGAAAAAGAACTAAAAAGAAAAGATGTTATAGAGAAGAAGGTGGGGGAGAGAAGTATGAAAAACATGGAGAAAAACAATCAAAAACTTCAAAGCAAAAAGTAAAAAAATTTGGAAAAAGAAAGGAGAGAAAGAAAGAAAAAAATCTTACCCGTGGAGGTGGTGACAACGGAGGTGGTAGTAGGTGTAGTAGTGGTGGTGAGAGGAGTGGTGGGGGTCACAGTAGTGGTGGTGGTCACAGTAGTGGTGGGAGTCACAGTAGTGGTGGGGGTCACAGTAGTGGTGGGGGTCACAGTAGTGGTGGGGGTCACAGTAGTGGTGGGGGTCACAGTAGTGGTGGGGGTCACAGTAGTGGTGGGGGTCACAGTAGTGGTGGGGGTCACAGTAGTGGTGGGGGTCAGAGTAGTGGTGGGGGTCACAGTAGTGGTGGGGGTCACAGGAGTGGTGGGGGTCACAGTAGTGGTGGGGGTCACAGTAGTGGTGATAATCTCAGCGCTGGTGGTGATCTCAGGAGTAGTGGTGACATCAAGAGTGGTGGTGATCTCAGGAGTTGTGGTGACATCAGATGTGGTGGTGATCTCAGAAGTGGTGGTGATCTCGGTGGTGGTGATGTCAGGAGTGGTGGTGACATCAGGAGTGGTGGTGATGTCAGGAATTGTAGTGATATCAGGAGTGGTGGTGATCTCAGGAGTGGTGGTGATCTCAGGAGTTGTAGTGACATCAGGAGTTGTAGTGACATCAGAAGTGGTGGTGATCTCAGGAGTGGTAGTGATGTCAGGAGTGGTGATCTCAGGAATCGTAGTGACCTCAGTGGTGGTAACAAGAGGAGTGGTGGTGATCTCAGTGGTGGTAACATCAGGAGTGGTGGTGATCTCAGTGGTGGTAACATCAGGAGTGGTAATAATCTCAGAAGTGGTGGTGATCCCAGAAGTGGTGGTGATCTCAGTGGTGGTGATCTCAGGAGTGGTGATGATCTCAGTGGTGGTGATCTCAGTGGTGGTGATGTCAGGAGTGGTGATCTCAGTGGTGGTGATGTCAGGAGTGGTGGTGATCTCAGTGGTGGTGGTAATCTCAGTGGTGGTGATGACAGGAGTGGTGGTGATGTCAGGAGTTGTAGTGACATGAGGAGTGGTGGTAATGTTAGGAGTTGTAGTGACATCATGAGTTGTAGTGACATCAGAAGTGGTGGTGATCTCAGGAGTGGTAGTGATGTCAGGAGTGGTGATCTCAGGAATTGTAGTGATCTCAGTGGTGGTAACACCAGGAGTGGTGGTGATCTCAGTGGTGGTGATGTCAGGAGTGGTGGTGATCTCAGTAGTGGTGATCTCAGTGGTCGTAGTGATCTCAGGGATAGTGGTGATCTCAGGAGTGGTGGTGATCTCAGTGGTAGTGATGTCAGGAGTGGTGGTGATCTCAGGGGTGGTAGTGATCTCAGTGGTGGTGACGACAGGAGTGGTGGTGATCTCAGTGGTGGTAGTGATGTCAGGAGTGGTGATCTCAGGAGTCATAGTGATCTCAGTGGTGGTGACACCAGGAGTGGTGGTGATCTCAGTGGTGGTGATCTCAGTGGTGGTGATCTCTGGAGTGGTGGTGGTGATCTCAGGAGTAGTAGTGACATCAGGAGTGGTGGTGATCTCAGTGGTGGTGGTGATCTCAGTGGTGGTGACATCACGAGAGGTGGTGATTTCAGTGGTGGTGATGTCAGGAGTGGTGGTGACATCAGGAGTGGTGGTGATCTCAGGAGTTGTGGTGACATCAGATGTGGTGGTGATCTCAGGGGTGGTAGTGATCTCAGTGGTGGTGACGTCAGAAGTGGTGGTGATCTCAGTGGTGGTGATCTCAGTGGTCGTAGTGATCTCAGGACTGGTGGTGATCTCAGGAGTGGTGGTGATCTCAGGGGTAGTGATGTCAGGAGTGGTGGTGATGTCAGGAGTGGTGGTAGTGATCTCAGGGGTGGTGGTGACATCAGGAGTGGTGGTGATCTCAGTGGTGGTGACGACAGGAGTGGTGGTGATCTCAGTGGTGGTAGTGATGTCAGGAGTGGTGATCTCAGGAGTCATAGTGATCTCAGTGGTGGTGACACCAGGAGTGGTGGTGATCTCAGTGGTGGAGATCTCTGGAGTGGTGGTGGTGATCTCAGGAGTAGTAGTGACATCAGGAGTGGTGGTGATCTCAGTGGTGGTGGTTATCTCAGTGGTGGTGACATCACGAGAGGTGGTGATTTCAGTGGTGGTGATGTCAGGAGTGGTGGTGACATCAGGACTGGTGGTGATCTCAGGAGTTGTGGTGACATCAGATGTGGTGGTGATCTCAGAAGTGGTGGTAATCTCGGTGGTGGTGATGTCAGGAGTGGTGGTGATCTCAGGAGTTGTGGTGACATCAGATGTGGTGGTGATCTCAGGGGTGGTAGTGATCTCAGTGGTGGTGACGTCAGGAGTGTTGATGATCTCAGAAGTGGTGGTGATCTCAGTGGTGGTGACGTCAGGAGTGGTGGTGATCTCAGTGGTGGTGATGACAGGAGTGGTGGTGATGTCAGGAGTTGTAGTGACAACAGGAGTGGTGGTGACATCAGGAGTGGTAGTGACATCAGGAGAGGTGGTGATCTCAGGAGTGGTGGTGGTGATCTCAGGAATAGTAGTGACATCAGAAGTGGTGGTGATCTCAGTGGTGGTCACATCAGGAGTGGTGGTGATCTCAGTGGTGGTGATGACAGGAGTGGTGGTGATGTCAGGAGTTGTACTGACATCAGGAGTGGTGGTGACATCAGGAGTGGTGGTGATCTCAGGAGTTGTAGTGACATCAGAAGTGGTGGTGATCTCAGTAGTGGTGATCTCAGGAGTGGTGATGATCTCAGTGGTGGTGATATCAGGAATGGTGTTGACATCAGGAGTGGTGGAGATCTCAGTGGTGGTGATGACAGGAGTGGTGGTGATGTCAGGAGTTGTAGTAACATCAGGAGTTGTAGTGACATCAGACGTGGTGGTGATCTCAGGAGTGGTAGTGATGTCAGGAGTGGTGATCTCAGGAGTCGTAGTGATCTCAGTGGTGGTGACAAGAGGAGTGGTGGTGATCTCAGTGGTGGTGATGTCAGGAGTGGTGGTGGTGATCTCAGGAGTAGTAGTGACATCAGGAGTGGTGGTGATCTCAGTGGTGGTGATGACAGGAGTGGTGGTGATCTCAGTGGTGGTAGTGATGTCAGGAGTGGTGATCTCAGGAGTCATAGTGATCTCAGTGGTGGTGACACCAGGAGTGGTGGTGATCTCAGTGGTGGAGATCTCTGGAGTGGTGGTGGTGATCTCAGGAGTAGTAGTGACATCAGGAGTGGTGGTGATCTCAGTGGTGGTGGTGATCTCAGTGGTGGTGACATCACGAGAGGTGGTGATTTCAGTGGTGGTGATGTCAGGAGTGGTGGTGACATCAGGACTGGTGGTGATCTCAGGAGTTGTGGTGACATCAGATGTGGTGGTGATCTCAGAAGTGGTGGTAATCTCGGTGGTGGTGATGTCAGGAGTGGTGGTGATCTCAGGAGTTGTGGTGACATCAGATGTGGTGGTGATCTCAGGGGTGGTAGTGATCTCAGTGGTGGTGACGTCAGGAGTGTTGATGATCTCAGAAGTGGTGGTGATCTCAGTGGTGGTGACGTCAGGAGTGGTGGTGATCTCAGTGGTGGTGATGACAGGAGTGGTGGTGATGTCAGGAGTTGTAGTGACAACAGGAGTGGTGGTGACATCAGGAGTGGTAGTGACATCAGGAGAGGTGGTGATCTCAGGAGTGGTGGTGGTGATCTCAGGAGTAGTAGTGACATCAGAAGTGGTGGTGATCTCAGTGGTGGTCACATCAGGAGTGGTGGTGATCTCAGTGGTGGTGATGACAGGAGTGGTGGTGATGTCAGGAGTTGTACTGACATCAGGAGTGGTGGTGACATCAGGAGTGGTGGTGATCTCAGGAGTTGTAGTGACATCAGAAGTGGTGGTGATCTCAGTAGTGGTGATCTCAGGAGTGGTGATGATCTCAGTGGTGGTGATATCAGGAATGGTGGTGACGTCAGGAGTGGTGGAGATCTCAGTGGTGGTGATGACAGGAGTGGTGGTGATGTCAGGAGTTGTAGTGACATCAGGAGTTGTAGTGACATCAGACGTGGTGGTGATCTCAGGAGTGGTAGTGATGTCAGGAGTGGTGATCTCAGGAGTCGTAGTGATCTCAGTGGTGGTGACAAGAGGAGTGGTGGTGATCTCAGTGGTGGTGATGTCAGGAGTGGTGGTGGTGATCTCAGGAGTAGTAGTGACATCAGGAGTGGTGGTGATCTCAGTGGTGGTGATGACAGGAGTGGTGGTGATCTCAGTGGTGGTAGTGATGTCAGGAGTGGTGATCTCAGGAGTCATAGTGATCTCAGTGGTGGTGACACCAGGAGTGGTGGTGATCTCAGTGGTGGAGATCTCTGGAGTGGTGGTGGTGACATCACGAGAGGTGGTGATTTCAGTGGTGGTGATGTCAGGAGTGGTGGTGACATCAGGACTGGTGGTGATCTCAGGAGTTGTGGTGACATCAGATGTGGTGGTGATCTCAGAAGTGGTGGTAATCTCGGTGGTGGTGATGTCAGGAGTGGTGGTGATCTCAGGAGTTGTGGTGACATCAGATGTGGTGGTGATCTCAGGGGTGGTAGTGATCTCAGTGGTGGTGACGTCAGGAGTGTTGATGATCTCAGAAGTGGTGGTGATCTCAGTGGTGGTGACGTCAGGAGTGGTGGTGATCTCAGTGGTGGTGATGACAGGAGTGGTGGTAATGTTAGGAGTTGTAGTGACATCATGAGTTGTAGTGACATCAGAAGTGGTGGTGATCTCAGGAGTGGTAGTGATGTCAGGAGTGGTGATCTCAGGAATTGTAGTGATCTCAGTGGTGGTAACACCAGGAGTGGTGGTGATCTCAGTGGTGGTGATGTCAGGAGTGGTGGTGATCTCAGTAGTGGTGATCTCAGTGGTCGTAGTGATCTCAGGGATAGTGGTGATCTCAGGAGTGGTGGTGATCTCAGTGGTAGTGATGTCAGGAGTGGTGGTGATCTCAGGGGTGGTAGTGATCTCAGTGGTGGTGACGACAGGAGTGGTGGTGATCTCAGTGGTGGTAGTGATGTCAGGAGTGGTGATCTCAGGAGTCATAGTGATCTCAGTGGTGGTGACACCAGGAGTGGTGGTGATCTCAGTGGTGGTGATCTCAGTGGTGGTGATCTCTGGAGTGGTGGTGGTGATCTCAGGAGTAGTAGTGACATCAGGAGTGGTGGTGATCTCAGTGGTGGTGGTGATCTCAGTGGTGGTGACATCACGAGAGGTGGTGATTTCAGTGGTGGTGATGTCAGGAGTGGTGGTGACATCAGGAGTGGTGGTGATCTCAGGAGTTGTGGTGACATCAGATGTGGTGGTGATCTCAGGGGTGGTAGTGATCTCAGTGGTGGTGACGTCAGAAGTGGTGGTGATCTCAGTGGTGGTGATCTCAGTGGTCGTAGTGATCTCAGGACTGGTGGTGATCTCAGGAGTGGTGGTGATCTCAGGGGTAGTGATGTCAGGAGTGGTGGTGATGTCAGGAGTGGTGGTAGTGATCTCAGGGGTGGTGGTGACATCAGGAGTGGTGGTGATCTCAGTGGTGGTGACGACAGGAGTGGTGGTAATCTCAGTGGTGGTAGTGATGTCAGGAGTGGTGATCTCAGGAGTCATAGTGATCTCAGTGGTGGTGACACCAGGAGTGGTGGTGATCTCAGTGGTGGAGATCTCTGGAGTGGTGGTGGTGATCTCAGGAGTAGTAGTGACATCAGGAGTGGTGGTGATCTCAGTGGTGGTGGTTATCTCAGTGGTGGTGACATCACGAGAGGTGGTGATTTCAGTGGTGGTGATGTCAGGAGTGGTGGTGACATCAGGACTGGTGGTGATCTCAGGAGTTGTGGTGACATCAGATGTGGTGGTGATCTCAGAAGTGGTGGTAATCTCGGTGGTGGTGATGTCAGGAGTGGTGGTGATCTCAGGAGTTGTGGTGACATCAGATGTGGTGGTGATCTCAGGGGTGGTAGTGATCTCAGTGGTGGTGACGTCAGGAGTGTTGATGATCTCAGAAGTGGTGGTGATCTCAGTGGTGGTGACGTCAGGAGTGGTGGTGATCTCAGTGGTGGTGATGACAGGAGTGGTGGTGATGTCAGGAGTTGTAGTGACAACAGGAGTGGTGGTGACATCAGGAGTGGTAGTGACATCAGGAGAGGTGGTGATCTCAGGAGTGGTGGTGGTGATCTCAGGAATAGTAGTGACATCAGAAGTGGTGGTGATCTCAGTGGTGGTCACATCAGGAGTGGTGGTGATCTCAGTGGTGGTGATGACAGGAGTGGTGGTGATGTCAGGAGTTGTACTGACATCAGGAGTGGTGGTGACATCAGGAGTGGTGGTGATCTCAGGAGTTGTAGTGACATCAGAAGTGGTGGTGATCTCAGTAGTGGTGATCTCAGGAGTGGTGATGATCTCAGTGGTGGTGATATCAGGAATGGTGTTGACATCAGGAGTGGTGGAGATCTCAGTGGTGGTGATGACAGGAGTGGTGGTGATGTCAGGAGTTGTAGTAACATCAGGAGTTGTAGTGACATCAGACGTGGTGGTGATCTCAGGAGTGGTAGTGATGTCAGGAGTGGTGATCTCAGGAGTCGTAGTGATCTCAGTGGTGGTGACAAGAGGAGTGGTGGTGATCTCAGTGGTGGTGATGTCAGGAGTGGTGGTGGTGATCTCAGGAGTAGTAGTGACATCAGGAGTGGTGGTGATCTCAGTGGTGGTGATGACAGGAGTGGTGGTGATCTCAGTGGTGGTAGTGATGTCAGGAGTGGTGATCTCAGGAGTCATAGTGATCTCAGTGGTGGTGACACCAGGAGTGGTGGTGATCTCAGTGGTGGAGATCTCTGGAGTGGTGGTGGTGATCTCAGGAGTAGTAGTGACATCAGGAGTGGTGGTGATCTCAGTGGTGGTGGTGATCTCAGTGGTGGTGACATCACGAGAGGTGGTGATTTCAGTGGTGGTGATGTCAGGAGTGGTGGTGACATCAGGACTGGTGGTGATCTCAGGAGTTGTGGTGACATCAGATGTGGTGGTGATCTCAGAAGTGGTGGTAATCTCGGTGGTGGTGATGTCAGGAGTGGTGGTGATCTCAGGAGTTGTGGTGACATCAGATGTGGTGGTGATCTCAGGGGTGGTAGTGATCTCAGTGGTGGTGACGTCAGGAGTGTTGATGATCTCAGAAGTGGTGGTGATCTCAGTGGTGGTGACGTCAGGAGTGGTGGTGATCTCAGTGGTGGTGATGACAGGAGTGGTGGTGATGTCAGGAGTTGTACTGACATCAGGAGTGGTGGTGACATCAGGAGTGGTGGTGATCTCAGGAGTGGTGGTGATGATCTCAGGAGTAGTAGTGACATCAGAAGTGGTGGTGATCTCAGTGGTGGTCACATCAGGAGTGGTGGTGATCTCAGTGGTGGTGATGACAGGAGTGGTGGTGATGTCAGGAGTTGTACTGACATCAGGAGTGGTGGTGACATCAGGAGTGGTGGTGATCTCAGGAGTTGTAGTGACATCAGAAGTGGTGGTGATCTCAGTAGTGGTGATCTCAGGAGTGGTGATGATCTCAGTGGTGGTGATATCAGGAATGGTGGTGACATCAGGAGTGGTGGAGATCTCAGTGGTGGTGATGACAGGAGTGGTGGTGATGTCAGGAGTTGTAGTAACATCAGGAGTTGTAGTGACATCAGAAGTGGTGGTGATCTCAGTGGTGGTGATGACAGGAGTGGTGGTGATCTCAGTGGTGGTGACGACAGGAGTGGTGGTGATCTCAGGAGTGGTAGTGATGTCAGGAGTGGTGATGTCAGGAGTCATAGTGATCTCAATGGTGGTGACACCAGGAGTGGTGGTGATCTCAGTGGTGGTGATCTCAGTGATGGTGATCTCTGGAGTGGTGGTGGTGATCTCAGGAGTAGTAGTGACATCAGGAGTGGTGGTGATCTCAGTGTTGGTGGTGATCTCAGTGGTGGTGACATCACGAGAGGTGGTGATTTCAGTGGTGGTGATGTCAGGAGTGGTTGTGACATCAGGAGTGGTGGTGATGTCAGGAGTTGTACTGACATCAGGAGTGGTGGTGACATCAGGAGTGGTGGTGATCTCAGGAGTTGTAGTGACATCAGAAGTGGTGGTGATCTCAGTAGTGGTGATCTCAGGAGTGGTGATGATCTCAGTGGTGGTGATATCAGGAATGGTGGTGACGTCAGGAGTGGTGGAGATCTCAGTGGTGGTGATGACAGGAGTGGTGGTGATGTCAGGAGTTGTAGTAACATCAGGAATTTTAGTGACATCAGACGTGGTGGTGATCTCAGGAGTGGTAGTGATGTCAGGAGTGGTGATCTCAGGAGTCGTAGTGATCTCAGTGGTGGTGACAAGAGGAGTGGTGGTGATCTCAGTGGTGGTGATGTCAGGAGTGGTGGTGGTGATCTCAGGAGTAGTAGTGACATCAGGAGTGGTGGTGATCTCAGTGGTGGTGATGACAGGAGTGGTGGTGATCTCAGTGGTGGTAGTGATGTCAGGAGTGGTGATCTCAGGAGTCATAGTGATCTCAGTGGTGGTGACACCAGGAGTGGTGGTGATCTCAGTGGTGGAGATCTCTGGAGTGGTGGTGGTGATCTCAGGAGTAGTAGTGACATCAGGAGTGGTGGTGATCTCAGTGGTGGTGGTGATCTCAGTGGTGGTGACATCACGAGAGGTGGTGATTTCAGTGGTGGTGATGTCAGGAGTGGTGGTGACATCAGGACTGGTGGTGATCTCAGGAGTTGTGGTGACATCAGATGTGGTGGTGATCTCAGAAGTGGTGGTAATCTCGGTGGTGGTGATGTCAGGAGTGGTGGTGATCTCAGGAGTTGTGGTGACATCAGATGTGGTGGTGATCTCAGGGGTGGTAGTGATCTCAGTGGTGGTGACGTCAGGAGTGTTGATGATCTCAGAAGTGGTGGTGATCTCAGTGGTGGTGACGTCAGGAGTGGTGGTGATCTCAGTGGTGGTGATGACAGGAGTGGTGGTGATGTCAGGAGTTGTAGTGACAACAGGAGTGGTGGTGACATCAGGAGTGGTAGTGACATCAGGAGAGGTGGTGATCTCAGGAGTGGTGGTGGTGATCTCAGGAGTAGTAGTGACATCAGAAGTGGTGGTGATCTCAGTGGTGGTCACATCAGGAGTGGTGGTGATCTCAGTGGTGGTGATGACAGGAGTGGTGGTGATGTCAGGAGTTGTACTGACATCAGGAGTGGTGGTGACATCAGGAGTGGTGGTGATCTCAGGAGTGGTGGTGATGATCTCAGGAGTAGTAGTGACATCAGAAGTGGTGGTGATCTCAGTGGTGGTCACATCAGGAGTGGTGGTGATCTCAGTGGTGGTGATGACAGGAGTGGTGGTGATGTCAGGAGTTGTACTGACATCAGGAGTGGTGGTGACATCAGGAGTGGTGGTGATCTCAGGAGTTGTAGTGACATCAGAAGTGGTGGTGATCTCAGTAGTGGTGATCTCAGGAGTGGTGATGATCTCAGTGGTGGTGATATCAGGAATGGTGGTGACATCAGGAGTGGTGGAGATCTCAGTGGTGGTGATGACAGGAGTGGTGGTGATGTCAGGAGTTGTAGTAACATCAGGAGTTGTAGTGACATCAGAAGTGGTGGTGATCTCAGTGGTGGTGATGACAGGAGTGGTGGTGATCTCAGTGGTGGTGACGACAGGAGTGGTGGTGATCTCAGGAGTGGTAGTGATGTCAGGAGTGGTGATGTCAGGAGTCATAGTGATCTCAATGGTGGTGACACCAGGAGTGGTGGTGATCTCAGTGGTGGTGATCTCAGTGATGGTGATCTCTGGAGTGGTGGTGGTGATCTCAGGAGTAGTAGTGACATCAGGAGTGGTGGTGATCTCAGTGTTGGTGGTGATCTCAGTGTTGGTGACATCACGAGAGGTGGTGATTTCAGTGGTGGTGATGTCAGGAGTGGTTGTGACATCAGGAGTGGTGGTGATCTCAGGAGTTGTGGTGACATCAGATGTGGTGGTGATCTCAGGGGTGGTTGTGATCTCAGTGGTGGTGACATCAGAAGTGGTGTTGATCTCAGTGGTGGTGATCTCAGTGGTCGTAGTGATCTCAGGACTGGTGGTGATCTCAGGAGTGGTGGTGATCTCAGGGGTAGTGATGTCAGGAGTGGTGGTGATGTCAGGAGTGGTGGTGATCTCAGTGGTGGTGACATCAGGAGTGGTGATAATCTCAGAAGTGGTGGTGATCTCAGTGGTGGTGATGTCAGGAGTGGTGGTGATCTCAGTAGTGGTGATCTCAGTGGTCGTAGTGATCTCAGGGGTGGTGGTGATCTCAGAAGTGGTGGTGATCTCAGTGGTGGTGATATCAGGAGTGGTGGTGATCTCAGTGGTGGTGACATCAGGAGTGGTGGTGATCTCAGTAGTGGTGATCTCAGTGTTCGTAGTGATCTCAGGAGTGGTGATAATCTCAGAAGTGGTGGTGATCTCAGTGGTGGTGATGACAGGAGTGGTGGTGATCTCAGTGGTGGTGATGTCAGGAGTGGTGGTGATCTCAGTGGTGGTGATGTCAGGAGTGGTAGTGATCTCAGGAGTAGTGATGATCTCAGTGGTGGTGATCTCAGGAATGGTGGTGACATCAGGAATGGTGGTAATATCAGGAGTGGTGATCTCAGTGGTGGTGACATCAGGGGTGGTGGTGATCTCAGTGGTGGTGATGTCAGGAGTGGTGGTGATCTCAGTGGTCGTGGTGATCTCAGTGGTGGTGACGTCAGGAGTGGTGGTGATCTCAGTGGTCGTAGTGATCTCAGGAGTGGTGGTAATCTCAGGGGTGGTAGTGATCTCAGTGGTGGTGACGTCAGGAGTGGTGATGATCTCAGTGGTGGTGATGACAGGAGTGGTGGTGATGTCAGGAGAGGTAGTGATCTCAGGAGAGGTGGTGGTGATGTCAGGAGTTGTAGTGACATCAGGAGTGGTGGTGATATCAGTGGTGGTGATATCAGGAATGGTGGTGACATCAGGAGTGGTGGAGATCTCAGTGGTGGTGATGACAGGAGTGGTGGTGATGTCAGGAGTTGTAGTGACATCAGGAGTTGTAGTGACATCAGAAGTGGTGGTGATCTCAGGAGTGGTAGTGATGTCAGGAGTGGTGATCTCAGGAGTCGTAGTGATCTCAGTGGTGGTGACAAGAGGAGTGGTGGTGATCTCAGTGGTGGTGATGTCAGGAGTGGTGGTGATCTCAGGAGTGGTGGTGGTGATCTCAGGAGTAGTAGTGACATCAGGAGTGGTGGTGATCTCAGTGGTGGTGACGACAGGAGTGGTGGTGATCTCAGGAGTGGTAGTGATGTCAGGAGTGGTGATCTCAGGAGTCATAGTGATCTCAGTGGTGGTGACACCAGGAGTGGTGGTGATCTCAGTGGTGGTGATCTCTGGAGTAGTAGTGACATCAGGAGTGGTGGTGATCTCAGTGGTGGTGGTGATCTCAGTGGTGGTGACATCACGAGAGGTGGTGATTTCAATGGTGGTGATGTCAGGAGTGGTGGTGACATCAGGAGTGGTGGTGATCTCAGGAGTTGTGGTGACATCAGATGTGGTGGTGATCTCAGAAGTGGTGGTAATCTCGGTGGTGGTGATGTCAGGAGTGGTGGTGATCTCAGGAGTTGTGGTGACATCAGATGTGGTGGTGATCTCAGGGGTGGTAGTGATCTCAGTGGTGGTGATCTCAGTGGTTGTAGTGATCTCAGGACTGGTGGTGATCTCAGGAGTGGTGGTAATCTCAGGGGTAGTGATGTCAGGAGTGGTGGTGATGTCAGGAGTGGTGGTGATCTCAGTGGTGGTGATGTCAGGAGTGGTGGTGATCTCAGGGATGGTAGTGATCTCAGTGGTGGTGACATCAGGAGTGGTGATAATCTCAGAAGTGGTGGTGATCTTAGTGGTGGTGATGTCAGGAGTGGTGGTGATCTCAGTGGTGGTGACATCAGGAGTGGTGGTGATCTCAGTAGTGGTGATCTCAGTGGTCGTAGTGATCTCAGGAGTGGTGGTGATCTCAGGAGTGGTGGTGATCTCAGGGGTGGTAGTGATCTCAGTGGTGGTGACGACAGGAGTGGTGGTGATTTCAGGAGTTGTAGTGACATCAGAAGTGGTGGTGATCTCAGTGGTGGTGATGTCAGGAGTGGTAGTGATCTCAGGAGTGGTGGTGATCTCAGTGGTGGTGATCTCAGTGGTGGTGATCTCAGTAGTGGTGATCTCCGGAGTCATAGTGATCTCAGGAGTGCTGATGATCTCAGTGGTGGTAACATCAAGAGTGGTGGTAATCTCAGGAATGGTAGTGAACTCAGTGGTGGTGATGTCAGGAGTGGTGATGATCTCAGTGGTGGTGATCTCAGGAATGGTGGTGACATCAGGAATGGTGGTAATCTCAGGAGTGGTGATCTCAGTGGTGGTGACATCAGGGGTGGTGGTGATCTCAGTGGTGGTGATGTCAGGAGTGGTGGTGATCTCAGTGGTCGTGGTGATCTCAGTGGTGGTGATGACAGGAGTGGTGGTGATGTCAGGAGTTGTGGTGACATCAGGAGTGGTGGTGATCTCAGGAGTTGTAGTGACATCAGAAGTGGTGGTGATGTCAGGAGTGGTGATCTCAGGAGTCGTAGTGATCTCAGTGGTGGTGACAAGAGGAGTGGTGGTGATCTCAGGAGTGGTGGTGGTGATGTCAGGAGTGGTGGTGATCTCAGTGGTGGTGATGACAGGAGTGGTGGTGATCTCAGTGGTGGTGACGACAGGAGTGGCGGTGATGTCAGGAGTGGTAGTGATGTCAGGAGTGGTGATCTCAGGAGTCATAGTGATCTCAGTGGTGGTGACACCAGGAGTGGTGGTGATCTCAGTGGTGGTGATCTCAGTGGTGGTGATCTCTGGAGTAGTAGTGACATCAGGAGTGGTGGTGATCTCAGTGGTGGTGGTGATCTCAGTGGTGGTGACATCACGAGAGGTGGTGATTTCAATGGTAGTGATGTCAGGAGTGGTGGTGACATCAGGAGTGGTGGTGATCTCAGGAGTTGTGGTGACATCAGATGCGGTGGTGATCTCAGAAGTGGTGGTAATCTCGGTGGTGGTGATGTCAGGAGTGGTGGTGATCTCAGGAGTTGTGGTGACATCAGATGTGGTGGTGATCTCAGGGGTGGTAGTGATCTCAGTGGTGGTGACGTCAGGAGTGGTGGTGATCTCAGTGGTGGTGATCTCAATGGTCGTAGTGATCTCAGGACTGGTGTTGATCTCAGGAGTGGTGGTGATCTCAGGGGTAGTGATGTCAGGAGTGGTGGTGATGTCAGGAGTGGTGGTGATCTCAGTGGTGGTGATGTCAGGAGTGGTGGTGATCTCAGGGATGGTAGTGATCTCAGTGGTGGTGACATCAGGAGTGGTGATAATCTCAGAAGTGGTGGCGATCTCAGTGGTGGTGATGTCAGGAGTGGTGGTGATCTCAGTGGTGGTGATGTCAGGAGTTGTGGTGATCTCAGTGGTGGTGACATCAGGAGTGGTGGTGATCTCAGTAGTGGTGATCTCAGTGGTCGTAGTGATCTCAGGAGTGGTGGTGATCTCAGGAGTGGTGGTGATCTCAGGGGTGGTAGTGATCTCAGTGGTGGTGACGACAGGAGTGGTGGTGATCTCAGGAGTCGTAGTGGCATCAGGAGTGGTGGTGGTAATGTCAGGAGTGGTGGTGATCTCAGTGGTGGTGATGTCAGGAGTGGTAGTGATCTCAGGAGTGGTGATGATCTCAGTGGTGGTGATCTCAGTGGTGGTGATCTCAGTAGTGGTGATCTCCGGAATCATAGTGATCTCAGGAGTGCTGATGATCTCAGTGGTGGTAACATCAAGAGTGGTGGTAATCTCAGGAATGGTAGTGAACTCAGTGGTGGTGATGTCAGGAGTGGTGATGATCTCAGTGGTGGTTATCTCAGGAATGGTGGTGACATAAGGAATGGTGGTAATCTCAGGAGTGGTGATCTCAGTGGTGGTGACATCAGGGGTGGTGGTGATCTCAGTGGTGGTGATGTCAGGAGTGGTGATGATCTCAGTGGTGGTTATCTCAGGAATGGTGGTGACATAAGGAATGGTGGTAATCTCAGGAGTGGTGATCTCAGTGGTGGTGCCATCAGGGGTGGTGGTGATCTCAGTGGTGGTGATGTCAGGAGTGGTGGTGATCTCAGTGGTTGTGGTGATCTCAGTAGTGGTGACATCAGGAGTGGTGGTGATCTCAGTAGTGGTGATCTCAGTGGTCGTAGTGATCTCAGGGGTAGTGGTGATCTCAGGAGTGGTGGTGATCTCAGTGGTAGTGATGTCAGGAGTGGTGGTGATCTCAGTGGTGGTAGTGATTTCAGTGGTGGTGACGTCAGGAGTGGTGGTGATCTCAGTGGTGGTGATGACAGGAGTGGTGGTGATGTCAGAAGTTGTAGTGACATCAGGAATGGTGGTGACATCAGAAGTGGTGGTGATCTCAGTAGTGGTGGTGATCTCAGTGGTGGTGACATCAGGAGTAGTGGAGATCTCAGTGGTGGTGATGACAGGAGTGGTGGTGATGTCAGGAGTTGTAGTAACATCAGGAGTTGTAGTGACATCAGAAGTGGTGGTGATCTCATGAGTGGTAGTGATGTCAGGAGTGGTGATCTCAGGAGTCATAGTGATCTCAGTGGTGGTGACAAGAGGAGTGGTGGTAATCTCAGTGGTGGTGATGTCAGGAGTGGTGGTGGTGATCTCAGGAGTGGTGGTGGTGATCTCAGGAGTAGTAGTGACATCAGGAGTGGTGGTGATCTCAGTGGTGGTGATGACAGGAGTGGTGGTGATCTCAGTGGTGGTGATGACAGGAGTGGTGGTGATCTCATTGGTGGTGATCTCAGTGGTGGTGACATCAGGAGTGGTGGTGATCTCGGTGGTGGTGATGTCAGGAGTGGTGGTGATCTCAGGAGTGGTAGTGGTGATCTCAGGAGTAGTAGTGACATCAGGAGTGGTGGTGATCTCAGTGGTGGTGACATCAGGAGTGGTGGTGATGTCAGGAGTTGTAGTGACATCAGGAGTGGTGGTGATCTCAGGAGTTGTGGTGACATCAGATGTGGTGGTGATCTCAGAAGTGGTGGTGATCTCGGTGGTGGTGATATCAGGAGTGGTGACATCAGAAGTAGTGGTGATCTCAGGCGTGGTAGTGATCTCAGTGGTGGCGATCTCAGGAATGGTGGTGACATCGGGAGTGGTGGTGATGTCAGGAGTTGTAGTGACATCAGGAGTGGTGGTGGTTATGTCAGGAATGATGGTGATCTCAGTGGTGGTGATGTCAGGAGTGGTAGTGATCTCAGGAGTGGTGATGATCTCAGTAGTGGTGATCTCAGGAATGGTGATGACATCAGGAGTGGTGATAATCTCAGGAGTGGTGTTGATCTCAGTGGTGGTGATGTCAGGAGTGGTGGTGATCTCAGTGGTGGTGGTGATCTCAGTGGTGGTGATGTCAGGAGTGGCGGTGATCTCAGTGGTGGTGGTGATCTCAGTGGTGGTGACATCAGAAGTGGTGGTGATCTCAGTAGTGGTGATCTCAGTGGTCGTAGTAATCTCAGGGGTGGTGGTGATCTCAGTGGTGGTGATCTCAGTCGTAGTGATGTCAGGAGTGGTGGTGATCTCTGGGGTGGTAGTGATTTCAGTGGTGGTGACGTCAGGAGTGGTGGTGATGACAGGAGTGGTGGTGATGACAGGAGTGGTGGTGATGTCAGGAGTTGTAGTGACATCAGGAGTGGTGGTGACATCTGGAGTGGTGGTGATCTCAGGAGTTGTAGTGACATCAGAAGTGGTGGTGATCTCAGTAGTGGTGGTGATCTCAGTGGTGGTGACATTAGGAGTGGTGGTGATCTCAGTGGTGGTGATGACAGGAGTGGTGGTGATGTCAGGAGTTGTAGTGACATCAGGAGTGGTGGTGACATCAGGAGTGGTGGTGATCTCAGGAGTTGTAGTGACATCAGAAGTGGTGGTGATCTCAGTGGTGGTGATCTCAGGAGTGGTGATGATCTCAGTGGTGGTGATGACAGGAGTGGTGGTGATGTCAGGAGTTGTAGTGACATCAGGAATTGTAGTGACATCAGAAGTGGTGGTGATCTCAGGAGTGGTAGTGATGTCAGGAGTGGTGATCTCAGGAGTCGTACTGATCTCAGTGGTGGTGACAAGAGGAGTGGTGGTGATCTCAGTGGTGGTAATGTCAGGAGTGGTGGTGATCTCAGGAGTGGTGGTGATCTCAGTGGTGGTGACATAAGTCGTGGTGGTGATCTCAGGGGTGGTAGTGATCTCAGTGGTGGTGATCTCAGGAATGGTGGTGACATCAGGAGTGGTGGTGATCTCAGGAGTGGTGGTGATCTCAGTGGTGGTGACATCAGGGGTGGTGGTGATCTCAGGAGTAGTAGTGACATCAGGAGTGGTGGTGATCTCAGTGGTAGTGGTGATCTCAGTGGTGGTGACATAAGTCGTGGTGGTGATCTCAGGGGTGGTAGTGATCTCAGTGGTGGTGATCTCAGGAATGGTGGTGACATCAGGAGTGGTGGTGATCTCAGGAGTGGTGGTGATCTCAGTGGTGGTGACATCAGGGGTGGTGGTGATCTCAGTGGTGGTGATGTCAGGAGTGGTGGTGATCTCAGTGGTCGTGGTGATCTCAGTGGTGGTGACATCAGGAGTGGTGGTGATCTCAGTAGTGGTGATCTCAGTGGTCGTAGTGATCTCAGGTGTAGTGGTGATCTCAGGAGTGGTGGTGATCTCAGTGGTAGTGATGTCAGGAGTGGTGGTGATCTCAGGGGTGGTAGTGATTTCAGTGGTGGTGACATCAGGAGTGGTGATAATCTCAGAAGTGGTGGTGATCTCAGTGGTGGTGATGTCAGTAGTGGTGATCTCAGTGGTCGTAGTGATCTCAGGGGTGGTGGTGATCTCAGTGGTGGTGATGTCAGGAGTGGTGATGATCTCAGTGGTGGTGATCTCAGGAATGGTGGTGACATCAGGAGTGGTGGTGATGTCAGGAGTGGTGGTGGTGATCTCAGGAGTTGTAGTGACATCAGATTTGGTGGTGATCTCAGGAGTGGTGGTGATCTCATGAGTGGTGATCTCAGTGGTGGTGATCTCAGTGGTGGTGATCTCTGGAGTCGTAGTGACCTCAGGAGTGGTGATGATATCAGTGGTGGTGACATCAAGAGTGGTGGTGATCTCAGGAATGGCAGTGAACTCAGTGGTGGTGATGTCAGGAATGGTGGTGAACTCAGGGATGGTAGTGATCTCAGTGGTGGTGATGTCAGGAGTGGTGGTGATCTCAGTGGTGGTGGTGATCTCAGTAGTGGTGATCTCAGTGGTCGTAGTAATCTCAGGGGTGGTGGTGATCTCAGTGGTGGTGATCTCAGTCGTGATGTCAGGAGTGGTGGTGATCTCTGGGGTGGTAGTGATTTCAGTGGTGGTGACGTCAGGAGTGGTGGTGATCTCAGTGGTGGTGATGACAGGAGTGGTGGTGATGTCAGGAGTTGTAGTGACATCAGGAGTGGTGGTGACATCAGGAGTGGTGGTGATCTCAGGAGTTGTAGTGACATCAGAAGTGGTGGTGATCTCAGTAGTGGTGGTGATCTCAGTGGTGGTGACATCAGGAGTGGTGGTGATCTCAGTGGTGGTGATGACAGGAGTGGTGGTGATGTCAGGAGTTGTAGTGACATCAGGAGTGGTGGTGACATCAGGAGTGGTGGTGATCTCAGGAGTTGTAGTGACATCAGAAGTGGTGGTGATCTCAGTAGTGGTGGTGATCTCAGTGGTGGTGACATCAGGAGTGGTGGTGATCTCAGTGGTGGTGATGACAGGAGTGGTGGTGATGTCAGGAGTTGTAGTGACATCAGGAGTGGTGGTGACATCAGGAGTGGTGATAATCTCAGAAGTGGTGGTGATCTCAGAAGTGGTGGTGGTGATGTCAGGAGTGGTGGTGATGTCAGGAGTGGTGGTGGTGATCTCAGGAGTGGTGGTGGTGATCTCAGGAGTAGTAGTGACATCAGTAGTGGTGGTGATCTCAGTGGTGGTGATGTCTGGAGTGGTGGTGATCTCAGTGGTGGTGGTGGTGATCTCAGTAGTGGTGATCTCAGTGGTCGTAGTGATCTCAGGAGTGGTGGTGATCTCAGTAGTGGTGAAATCAGGAGTGGTGGTGATCTCAGTGGTCGTAGTGATCTCAGGGGTGGTGGTGATCTCAGGAGTAGTGGTGATCTCAGTGGTTATGACATCAGGAGTGGTGGTGACATCAGGATTGGTGGTGATGTCAGGAGTCGTAGTGATCTCAGTGGTGGTGACAAGAGTCGTGGTGATCTCAGGAGTGGTGGTGACATCAGAGGTGGTGGTGATCCCAGGAGTGGTGGTGGTGATGTCAGGAGTGGTGGTGATCTCATAGGTGGTGACATCAAGAGTGGTGGTGATCTCAGTGGTGGTGACATCAGGAGTGGTGATAATCTCAGAAGTCGTGGTGATCTCAGGAGTGGTGGTGATCTCAGGAGTGGTGGTGATCTCAGGAGTGGTGGTGATCTCAGTGGTGGTGACATCAGGAGTGGTGGTGATCTCAGTTGTGGTGATGTCAGGAGTGGTGGTGATCTCAGTGGTGGTGAGGTCAGGAGTGGTGGTGATCTCAGGAGTTGTGATGATCACAGTGGTGGTGATCTCAGGAGTGGTAGTGATCTTGGGTGTGGTGGTGATCTCAGTGGTGGTCACATCAGGAGTGGTGGTGACGTCAGGAGTGGTGGTGATCTCAGTGGTGGTGACATCTGGAGTGGTGGTGACCTCAGTGGTGGTGACATCAGGAGTGGTGGTGATCACAGTGGTGGTGACATCAGGAGTGGTGGTGATCTCAGTGGTGGTGATCTCAGGAGTGGTGGTGAAATCAGGAGTTGGGGTGATCTCAGTGGTGGTGATCTCAGGAGTGGTGGTGATCACAGTGGTGGTGACATCAGGAGTGGTGGTGATCTCGGGTGTGGTGGTGATCTCAGTGGTGGTGATCTCAGGAGTGGTGGTGATCTCAGGAGTGGTGGTGATCTCAGGAGTGGTGGTGACGTCAGGAGTGGTGGTGATCTCAGAGGTGGTGAACTCAGGAGTGGTGGTGATCTCAGTGGTAGTGATGTCAGGAGTGGTGGTAATGTCAGGAGTGGTGGGGATCACAGTGGTGGTGACATCAGGAGTAGTGGTGATCTCAGGAGTTGTGGTGATCACAGTGATGGTGATCTCAGGAGTGGTGTTGATATCAGGAGTGGTGGTGATGTCAGGAGTGGTAGTGATCTTAGTGGTCATAGTGATCTCAGGAGTGGTGGTGATGTCAGGAGTGGTAGTGATCTCAGTGGTCGTAGTGATCTCAGGAGTGGTGGTGATCTCGGCAGTGGTGGTGATCTCTGTGGTGGTGACATCAGGAGTGGTGGTGATCACAGTGGTGGTGACATCAGGAGTGGTCGTGATCTCAGGGGTGGTGGTGATCTCAGTGGTGGTGATGACCTCAGTGGTGGTGACATCAGAAGTGGTGGTGATCTCAGGAGTGGTGGTGATCTCCGGAGTGGTGGTGATGTCAGGAGTGGTGGTGATCTCAGTGGTGGTGAACTCAGGAGTGGTAGTGATCTTAGTGGTGGTGATGTCAGGAGTGGTTGTGATCTCAGTGGTGGTGGTGATCTCTGTGGTGGTGACATCAGGAGTGATGGTGATCACAGTGGTGGTGACATCAGGAGTGGTGGTGATCTCAGTAGTGGTGGTGATCTCAGTGGTGGTGGTGATCTCTGTGGTGGTGTCATCAGGAGTGGTTGTGATCTCAGTGGTGGTGATGTCAGGAGTGATGGTGATCTCAGGAGTTGTGGTGATCACAGTGGTGGTGACATCAGGAGTGGTGGTGATCACAGTGGTGGTGACATCAGGAGTTGTGGTGACGTCAGGACTGGTGGTGATCTCAGGAGTGGTGGTGATCACAGTGGTGGTGACATCTGGAGTGGTGGTGATCTCAGGAGTGCTGGTGATCTCAGGAGTGGTGGTGACGTCAGGAGTGGTGGTGATCTCAGGAGTGGTGGTGACATCAGAGGTGGTGGTGATCCCAGGAGTGGTGGTGGTGATGTCAGGAGTGGTGGTGATCTCATAGGTGGTGACATCAAGAGTGGTGGTGATCTCAGTGGTGGTGACATCAGGAGTGGTGATAATCTCAGAAGTCGTGGTGATCTCAGGAGTGGTGGTGATCTCAGGAGTGGTGGTGATCTCAGGAGTGGTGGTGATCTCAGTGGTGGTGACATCAGGAGTGGTGGTGATCTCAGTTGTGGTGATGTCAGGAGTGGTGGTGATCTCAGTGGTGGTGAGGTCAGGAGTGGTGGTGATCTCAGGAGTTGTGATGATCACAGTGGTGGTGATCTCAGGAGTGGTAGTGATCTTGGGTGTGGTGGTGATCTCAGTGGTGGTCACATCAGGAGTGGTGGTGACGTCAGGAGTGGTGGTGATCTCAGTGGTGGTGACATCTGGAGTGGTGGTGACCTCAGTGGTGGTGACATCAGGAGTGGTGGTGATCACAGTGGTGGTGACATCAGGAGTGGTGGTGATCTCAGTGGTGGTGATCTCAGGAGTGGTGGTGAAATCAGGAGTTGGGGTGATCTCAGTGGTGGTGATCTCAGGAGTGGTGGTGATCACAGTGGTGGTGACATCAGGAGTGGTGGTGATCTCGGGTGTGGTGGTGATCTCAGTGGTGGTGATCTCAGGAGTGGTGGTGATCTCAGGAGTGGTGGTGATCTCAGGAGTGGTGGTGACGTCAGGAGTGGTGGTGATCTCAGAGGTGGTGAACTCAGGAGTGGTGGTGATCTCAGTGGTAGTGATGTCAGGAGTGGTGGTAATGTCAGGAGTGGTGGGGATCACAGTGGTGGTGACATCAGGAGTAGTGGTGATCTCAGGAGTTGTGGTGATCACAGTGATGGTGATCTCAGGAGTGGTGTTGATATCAGGAGTGGTGGTGATGTCAGGAGTGGTAGTGATCTTAGTGGTCATAGTGATCTCAGGAGTGGTGGTGATGTCAGGAGTGGTAGTGATCTCAGTGGTCGTAGTGATCTCAGGAGTGGTGGTGATCTCGGCAGTGGTGGTGATCTCTGTGGTGGTGACATCAGGAGTGGTGGTGATCACAGTGGTGGTGACATCAGGAGTGGTCGTGATCTCAGGGGTGGTGGTGATCTCAGTGGTGGTGATGACCTCAGTGGTGGTGACATCAGAAGTGGTGGTGATCTCAGGAGTGGTGGTGATCTCCGGAGTGGTGGTGATGTCAGGAGTGGTGGTGATCTCAGTGGTGGTGAACTCAGGAGTGGTAGTGATCTTAGTGGTGGTGATGTCAGGAGTGGTTGTGATCTCAGTGGTGGTGGTGATCTCTGTGGTGGTGACATCAGGAGTGATGGTGATCACAGTGGTGGTGACATCAGGAGTGGTGGTGATCTCAGTAGTGGTGGTGATCTCAGTGGTGGTGGTGATCTCTGTGGTGGTGTCATCAGGAGTGGTTGTGATCTCAGTGGTGGTGATGTCAGGAGTGATGGTGATCTCAGGAGTTGTGGTGATCACAGTGGTGGTGACGTCAGGAGTGGTGGTGATCTCAGTGGTGGTGACATCTGGAGTGGTGGTGACCTCAGTGGTGGTGACATCAGGAGTGGTGGTGATCACAGTGGTGGTGACATCAGGAGTGGTGGTGATCTCAGTGGTGGTGATCTCAGGAGTGGTGGTGAAATCAGGAGTTGGGGTGATCTCAGTGGTGGTGATCTCAGGAGTGGTGGTGATCACAGTGGTGGTGACATCAGGAGTGGTGGTGATCTCGGGTGTGGTGGTGATCTCAGTGGTGGTGATCTCAGGAGTGGTGGTGATCTCAGGAGTGGTGGTGATCTCAGGAGTGGTGGTGACGTCAGGAGTGGTGGTGATCTCAGAGGTGGTGAACTCAGGAGTGGTGGTGATCTCAGTGGTAGTGATGTCAGGAGTGGTGGTAATGTCAGGAGTGGTGGGGATCACAGTGGTGGTGACATCAGGAGTAGTGGTGATCTCAGGAGTTGTGGTGATCACAGTGATGGTGATCTCAGGAGTGGTGTTGATATCAGGAGTGGTGGTGATGTCAGGAGTGGTAGTGATCTTAGTGGTCATAGTGATCTCAGGAGTGGTGGTGATGTCAGGAGTGGTAGTGATCTCAGTGGTCGTAGTGATCTCAGGAGTGGTGGTGATCTCGGCAGTGGTGGTGATCTCTGTGGTGGTGACATCAGGAGTGGTGGTGATCACAGTGGTGGTGACATCAGGAGTGGTCGTGATCTCAGGGGTGGTGGTGATCTCAGTGGTGGTGATGACCTCAGTGGTGGTGACATCAGAAGTGGTGGTGATCTCAGGAGTGGTGGTGATCTCCGGAGTGGTGGTGATGTCAGGAGTGGTGGTGATCTCAGTGGTGGTGAACTCAGGAGTGGTAGTGATCTTAGTGGTGGTGATGTCAGGAGTGGTTGTGATCTCAGTGGTGGTGGTGATCTCTGTGGTGGTGACATCAGGAGTGATGGTGATCACAGTGGTGGTGACATCAGGAGTGGTGGTGATCTCAGTAGTGGTGGTGATCTCAGTGGTGGTGGTGATCTCTGTGGTGGTGTCATCAGGAGTGGTTGTGATCTCAGTGGTGGTGATGTCAGGAGTGATGGTGATCTCAGGAGTTGTGGTGATCACAGTGGTGGTGACATCAGGAGTGGTGGTGATCACAGTGGTGGTGACATCAGGAGTTGTGGTGACGTCAGGACTGGTGGTGATCTCAGGAGTGGTGGTGATCACAGTGGTGGTGACATCTGGAGTGGTGGTGATCTCAGGAGTGCTGGTGATCTCAGGAGTGGTGGTGACGTCAGGAGTGGTGGTGATCTCAGGAGTGGTGGTGACCTCAGGAGTGGTGGTGATCTCAGTGGTGGTGAACTCAGGAGTAATAGTGATCTCAGTGGTCGTAGTGATCTCAGGAGTGGTGGTGATCTCAGTGGTGGTGATCCCAGGATTTGTAATGATCTCAGTGGTGGTGACATCAGGAGTGGTGATGATCTCAGGAGTGGTGGTGATCTCAGTGGTGGTGACATCAGGAGTGGTGGAATTTTCAGGAGAGGTTGTGATCTCAGGAGTGGTGGTGATCTCAGTGGTGGTGATCTCAGTGGTGGTGAAAACAGTAGTGCTCGTGATCTCAGTGGTGGAAATCTCAGGAATGGTGGTGATCTCAGGAATGGTGGTGATCTCCGTGGTGGTGACAACAGGATTGGTGGTGATATCAGTGGTGGTGATTTTAGTAGTGGTAGTGATGTCATGAGTTGTGGTGATCTCAGTGGTGCTGACGTCAGAAGTAGTGGTGATCTCAGTGGTAGTGATATCAGGGGTGGTGGTCACATCAGGAATGGTGGTGATCTTAGTTGTGATCTCAGAAGTGGTGGTGACATCCGTGGTGCTTATGTCAGGAGTGGCGGTGATGTCAGCAGTGGGGGTGACACTGATGTTCCTAGCGCTCCTCTTTACCCGATGTTTCGTCTCTGCAATGTGAATCCCACAGTCCTTAGTGCAATGTTTACTGTACAGGAGCAGATGTTGAGCTGTTTTCTCTTATCTATGAATTCTCCTGTTCCTGTGTGTGTTTCCCCTGCACAGGTGTTTGTGTCACTGTGTGTTTGTGAGGTTTACTTTCTTTTCATTTTTCATCTGTTAGTTTCTTTCATGTCACTATTTTTCTTGTCATTCACAGGATTCATATGTTTGTCTCATATCTGTGTGGTTTTTGTTTCAATCCCTGCCTCTCCGCTGTCCCAGTCTCCATCACTGAACTTCTCTTTTTGTAAAAATAAGGCCTTTTTTCTGTTATTGTCACGTCCTTATGTTTAATATGTGAATTCTCATTTTCCACAGCAATGTTCTTTTTCCTCTGCCTGTTCACCTGATATTTTGTGGCAATGTTGTTTTATATGCCTGACCTTTTTCTTGAAATTTGAGGACCCCTTGGCAGAGGTTGCCCTGTCTTTTTCTCTTGGGTCCCACCAATTAATCTTTGGTTGTTTTCCTGGCTGCAAACCTCCATAGTCTCCCCTCTCACCCTGTCCCTTCCTCCCTCCATGGCTGTTTCTCTTTCCATTGCCTCCTCTGTCCTTTCTGCTCTCATGGGCCCAGCATTTATAGTCCATAAGCTGAGATCTCTTTTGATCCTGTCTCGGTTATTCCCTGTTTTGCAGCATGGGACTCCTTCCCCATGTCTATGCATTGGCCTTGCCACTTCTGTGTTCCTGGTTCATTTTTTGTCAAGTTGTTACGTTAGAATTGTTTGGGAGAAGAAACTTTGATAGGGAAAATGCCTCTATCAGATTGTATGTGGTAGGCAAGTGTGTGGCCCTTTCTTCCCTCTTTACCCTTTTTCCTTTTTTTCCTTTTTTTTTTTTTTAAATTGAGACAGGGTCTTACTAAGTAACTCTGGTTGGACTGGAACTCACAGAAATCCACCTGCTTTGGTCTTCCAAGTGTTGTGATTAAAGAAAATGTTCCTTAGGAGTGTGATCCTGGGTAGCATCAGGAATCTGATGGAGCCGCTCTCCTCCAGACCCCCTGCTTCCTTATTGCTGCTTCAGCTTCCCCAGGTGACTATGTTTGAATGCAGGGCCCCATCTCCATGTTTGAAGACTTGTTCTCAGTGGTGGTCACAGTCAGTGGAACTGTTTGGGAAGGATCCAGAGGTGTGGCCTTGTTGGCAGAGGTGTGTCACTGGGGGTGGGCTTTGAGGTTTCCAAAGACACACACCCATCCCAGAGACTGTCCCTCTGCCGTGTGGCTATGTCTCAAGATGTGACCTCTCAGCTACTGCTCCAGTGCCATGTCTGCCTGCCTCTGCCATGCTCCCTGCGATGACAGGCATGGATTCTAACCATCTGGATCCAAGAGCTACATATTAAATTCTTTCTTTATAAGTAACTCAGACAGATGACTGGAAGTGTAAGCCTAATAAATCATTTCCTCCCCAAGTTGCTGTTGGCTGTGGTGTTTATCACAGCAACAGAAAGGAAACTAAGATACCTGCGCGGTCGGCCATCATTGTCTGGCACCGAGTTGTCTGGCTGTCTTCTTGGGGGCTGCATCCTCCTCCGTCCCACACACCTCTGGTTCCGGCAATCTCTGAAAGAGAGACAGGGCTGTTGGTCTCCCTGAATCACCAACCTCCTTTCTTTTCTGAGTCCTCCCTGCTTCACTACCTCTGAGCTCTTACTTCCTGCTCCATAAAATGTTAACCCCTGGGACCAGTGAGTCAGGAATTAACCACGGAGCTTGTTCACCACCGAAGTCCACCTAGAACAAAGTCTTAATTTATGGGTCATCCAAAATTGACTGCGTGGTTCTAAATAAGCAACGACTAAATCTCTACTCAAAACCCAAACTGTAAGAACCCTGAAATATTTGTGGCGACTCACTCCTGTGCTGCATCTCGTGACTGCACTGAAGCCTTGGATGTGAACGCAGACCTTCCTGTGCTGGACGCGCTGTCGTCTATGTACCAGGGAAAAACCTGGCCGCAACCCCTCAGCCCCGATTCACCGCTGGTCTATCTTATACATTGTAGCATTTTTACTCTATGTTTGGAGTTTTATGTTCTTGGAACTTGGAGAGCTGTCTTGGGTGGTAAAAGTGTCTCGGGTGATAAAAGTGACACCACACAAGCATGAGGACCTGAGTTCAATCTCCAGTACCAACAGGAAAAGCTGAGCACAGCGGGGTGTGCCTGTCATCACAGTCCAGATCCCTGGGGCTTGCTTGCCAGCCAATCCAACCAAATTGGCGAGTTCCAGGTTCAACAAGAGACTGTCTCAAAACTAAGGTGGAAGTGGAAGCCAGGCGTAGTGGTTTATACCTTTAATTGCAGCAGAGGCAGGGGATTAAACAGGGGTGGATCTGAGTTCAAAGCCCAGTAAAAAGCAGAGAGAGAGAGGGGAGAGAGAGAGAGAGAGGGAAAGAGAGAGAGAGAGAGAGAGAGAGAGAGAGAGAGAGAGAGAGGACAGAGATGGAGAGCAACCAAGAAAAAAACCCAGCACCTTTTCACCTACATGTACGCATACATGGGTACACATAGTCATACCCACAAACGCACACAGAAAAAATGCTTTGCATTCTTGGGGAAAATAGTGGCTCTTATTTATGGAATGAAAAGATTTAATATTTCTCCACTAAACTAGTATCAAGTTAGCATATTTTTAAATTGTATCAAACAAACAAGCACACCCATCCCATTGGTATATAAATTTGCTTTCACTTTCAGTAAACTGTAAAGCTATCTATCCATACAGATAATTGTTTTAGAGTAAATTTCTTTATGATTTGCTATGAGTTAATGTTTGATCTGTAGATCTATTTTATATGCCTGTGTATCCTGGGCTCTCTAAATAAATTAAAGAGCAACAACAAAATAAAGCTTATGCAAATATAATTCAAGGAGACGGGCCAGGTTACACCCCAAGCAGGCAGCGGAACTTGACAGCTTTAGCCATGATGTTTCGAGTCGTGAAGGATGCCAGAGTAAAGGGGATGGGACTCTTCCTCTGAAGTTAAGGGAAGCTGCTGAGATCTGGTGTGTGGAGAGGCCAGTGTGTGAAGCTGGGAGGACAAAGCTTGCACGGAGTTGGAGACCCCATGATGTTGGAGGTGTCAGAGCTGTGGGAAGTTCACCAAGGAGAGCTGCAGACAGGGCTTGGAACTAGCCAAAGAGCGCGGTAATAGAAAAAGTACTGAGACACCCCCAGACATGCAGAGCAACGCAAAAGATAGGAAAATAATTTTTCTTGTGTGTGCATGTGTGTGTGTGTGTGTGTAAGCGCACATATGTGTGCAGTGCACATGCACATGGAGGCTGAGTTTACAGTGTCATCTCGGGGGAGCCATTCACTTTATTTGTTGAGACAGGGTCTCCTGAACCTCGCTGTTTGGCTAGGCTGATTGACCAGGAAGTCCTGGGACCCTGCCTGTCTCTGCATCCTTGGGCGGGGGTTACAGAGGCTCACAGCCACACAGCTTTTCCATGGGTGCTGGCATTGAACTCAGCTTCTCATGTTTATGTCACAAGCACTTTATACGGCTCTGCTCACTTCCCCTTCCCTGAAAGTGAGGTTTCAGTATACTGGGTACCAGATGGAAAAGGACAACGGTTCCTGGGAGATGTGGAGAGAACCTACGGTCACCTCAGCTTATTGGCCTGACAGGATTTTCTGGAAGCAATGAGGAGAGGTGAATACAGGTGGAGGCATGGAGTCTCCCTGAGTTGGGGAGATGCTGTGCTGTAGCCCCGGGCGACGGTGGCCCCTAGAGTTTGTGATGCAGAGTTTCATGAGCAGAGAGTGCGCGCTGGTTAGTTTTATGTGAGCTTGACACAAGCTAAAGTCACTGCAAAATAGGAAGCCTCAGTCGGGAAAACGGCTCTATAACAGTGGTTCTCAATCTTCAGAATGCTGTGACCCTTTAATACAGTTCCTCAGGTTGTGGTGACCCCAACTACAAAATTGTCATTGCTACTTCATAACTGTAATATTACTACTGTTTTGAATCTTGATGCAAATATCTGTGTTTCCTGGTGGTCTTAGGTGACCCTGTGAAAGGGCCTTTTGACCCCCTAAGGGGTCATGGCTCACAGATTGAGAACTGCTGTCTACAAGATCAGGATGAAGGCAAGCCTGTAGGGCATCTTCTTAATTTGTGATTCTTGGGGGAGGGCCTGACCCATTGCGGGTGGTGCCATCCCTGGGCTAGTGGTCCTGAGCTCCATAAGAAATGAGTCTGAGTAAGCCATGGGGTGCAAGCCAGTAAGCAGAATCCTCCCTGGCCTCTGCATCAGCTCTTGTCTCCAGGTTCCTGCCCTGCTTCAGTTCCTGTCCTGACTTCCTTCCTCAAGGGACAGCGATCTGGAAGTGTAAGCCAAATAAACCCTTTCCTCCTCAAGTTGCTTTGGTTATGGGGCTTTATCACAGCAAGAGAAATCATGACTAGGACAGACAGATACATAGTAACCCCGGCTAGGACAGACAGATACATAGTAACCCCGACCAGGACAGACAGATACATGGTAACCCCAACTAGGATAGACAGATACATAGTAACCCCGGCTAGGACAGACAGATATATAGTAACCCTGACTAGGACAGAGCGATGCATAGAGACTGCAGAAGTGAGCACTGGCTTCTGTGGTCAGTGCTAGTTAGTGCGCAACCTTGAAAAAAGTCCTTGAGGGCAGAGGACGGTGTAGGAAAAGATGAGGAGCAGGAGCTAATGCTCATTGTCACACAGGGAACAGGGCTGCTCCCATGGGCCAGGCTGGAGAAGCCTGCAGCCCACAGGGCACTGAAGGAAGGACACGTGAGGACTTTGCTTCACTAATAGGAAATGGCAGCAGGGCCTGGTGACTCGGAACTCCAACCCTCAATAAACAAGAGGCTGAGGCAGGAGGATCATAAGTTTGAGGCTAGCCTGGGCAACTTAATGAGAATCTGTCAGAAAATAAAGGTTAGAAGGGTTTGGGGAAGCAGAATGGGGGTGAGGGAGCATGGTTCTCAGCACCTGCTTAGAACTCCCAGTGAGGGGCTGCGGTGTGCCTCAGGGAAAGAGTGTGCTAAGGCCCCCAGGGTTCAATCTCCTGCACTGCAAGAAGTTATCCGTTATGATAATTCTTATGGGCAGCTTTAAACAACATAATACACAAGTAATTTGAATTCAAGACAAGTAAGGGAACAAAATATACATAAAAATAATGTCCCCCAAATAACAAATACAAAATAATTCTAAACTCACTCACTAAAGAAGTTCAACCCCCCAACACAAAACACACAAAGAAAGCATCTACAATGTTCCTATTCCATCCACAATGTTGTATAACTATTAAAGGGGATTTCATCAGCAACTGTCTTCAGTACATTTCACAGCTTAGGCAAAATGAACAGATTCCCCGAAAGACATACTCACTCAAACAGATTAGGGGCCAGCAAGATGGCTCATCACATAAAAGTGATTGCCTCCAAACCTTACGATCTGAGTTCAGTTCCCTGCATCCCAGCCCTTGGGAGGTGGAGATAAGGGGATATTAAGTTCAAGGTGAACCTTGAGTATGTGGCGAGTTTGAGGGCAGGTGAGAGTCCCCAGACCCATCAGCTCAGGACTGTGAACTTACTGAGGGCTCTCAGTTCAGAGGATGCTGCTGGACAGGTCAAGGGTAATGGAAAAAGCACCACGAAGAAGGACAAGGTGGCTCCCAGAACTAATTGTTTTTATTTTATAGCAGAGATGGACCAAAGGTTCAGGCTCACACCAGATTTTTCTAGAACCACCCAGTGTGTCCCTGCCTGACACCTACAGGGAAGCTGTGTCAGATACAGGAGTCCAAGGGTTCACATCCAGTCATCCCTGAACCATCCTCAGTAGCCTTGACACTGCTGACTCCTAAGTAGCGGGAAATGCACAAGGAAGTGCCAACTGGTGGGGCAAAGGGGACAGGGATGATGGAGGAAGGAGAGTGGGCCAGGCCATGGACAGGCTCGGGAGGAGGGGGTGCAGGAGGACCAACCACGATGCACACCACGCTGTCAGTCTCTACAGGTGGCTTCTCTAGAGACTTCCACATTGATTCTCTCTCTCTCTCTCTCTCTCTCTCTCTCTCTCTCTCTCTCTCTCTCTCTGTTGTGGAGGCCAGAGGACAAACTTGACTGTCATTTCTCAGGTGCCATGCCCCCCTTTTTATTTTTGAGACAGGGACCCCCACTGGTCTGACATGCCAAGTAGGCTAGACTGTCTAGTCAGCGAACTCTTTTAAAAATGCATGTACTCTTCTAAGTTATCTTTCTGTGTATGTAGCCATGACCCTGTGAGTCCAAGGGTGTCCAGGTACCTGGGGAGGCCAGAAGAGGGCAGTGTAACCCCTCGCACCCCGAGTTACAGATGGTTGTGAGCCTCCCAATGTGGGTGCTCCTGTTCACTGAGCTCTCTCCAGCCCCCTCCCTGACTTTTCCCTGTGGGTCCCTGGAAGCTGACTTTGGTCTCTGTGCTTGCCTTCCCTGACTCAGCTATCTCCCTAGCCTGGTTTTGCTTTGTTTCTTTGTTATGTTTTGGGTTTTTTTTCTAATGAAGTCACCTTATTATAATAGACTCACAAATAAAAACATCACAGAGCCAGTTTAAGGAAGTTACTCAAACATCTGCCAGGTCCAAGGGCTATGAATCTCAGTGAACATCTGTACTTGTCCAAGTGGCCATTCTGAAGCCTTGGAGCTTTATGCTTTCATGGTCAATGACATTTTTCTGCACCTGTCCAGCATACACACACACACACACACACACACACACACACACACACTATAACAGAGTTGGAACTTGTAAAAACAAACTTTGTAATGCCCACACTTACAGCTGTTGACATATATGCATATGCCCAGCATGCAATATTACTCAGCTGTAAAGAACAAGAGATTCATGGGATTTCAGGAAACTGGGTAGACTTGGATGGTATAATAATAAGCAAAGTGGTCCAAGCTCAGAAACACACACACACATGCACACACACATGCATACACATACACATGCATGCGCACAAGTGCACACAAGCACACATACGCACACTCATGTATACTCTTCCTCATCTACAGGTCCTCACCCTTAAGGCACAGAGGTAACCATGTAGGTAGGCACAAGCCCTGCCTTTATTCTCCTTTGGTTGGACTGTCTATTTTTGTTTGTTGAGAGTGTCTTACTAGGTAGCCCAGGCTGGCCTCCAATTTGCTGTCCTCCTGCCTCAGACTTCCCAATGGTTACAAACCAGCTAGTTCTGCTTTTAGGGTTGTTATCTTGGTTTGGTTTTCACTTTTAATTTTGACCAACTGTTGAGAAATAGATTGCTCAGGCTGAGGCTAAAAGAGAATTTTTAGAAGGTAAGAGCTGTAGGAGAGAACCAAGCAGACAAAGTATATGGCTGGGACAAGACATGGACATGAATGACAAGAACGACTGGGGTCCCTTCTGCCTCTCTCCACCACCAGCTCCCCTCCCCTATGTCCTTCCTTCCTTCCTTCCTTCCTTCCTTCCTTCCTTCCTTCCTTCCTTCCTTCCTTCCTTCCTTCCTTCCTCTCTTTTTCTTTTTTCTTTTTCTTTTTTCTTGTCCTTTCTTTATTATTATTATTTTTTGAGACTGGGTTTCTTTGTGTAGTCCTGGCTGTCCTGGAACCCACTAGCTACACGAGGCTGACCACGAAAAGAGATCCACCTGCCTCTGCCTCCTGAGTGCTGAGGTTGAAGGCGTGTGCCTGACTCCTCAATGTTATTGCTGGCTAACCACAATTAATTTAATCTTTATTGATCTATTTATGACTTATTTGTTTATTTGGGGGTAGTCTCCTGTGCTGCCGCATGGGTGAAAGTCAAAGGGCAACTTTCAGGAGTTGGTTCCCTCTTCCCACCTTGTGGGACCCAGGGACCGAAGCCAGGTCATCAGGCTTGAGCAAGCGTCTCTTCTTGTTGAGCCATCTCACTGGCCCAGCAATTGCTATTGTAAAGAAAGCCCTTGAGCTGGGGCTACAGCTCAACGGAAGAATACTTGCCCAAGTAGCAGGAGGCCCTGAGTTGGGACCCCAGCACCACAGGAGAAAGAAAAGGAAAAAAGGGAGGGAGCAAGGGAGGAAAGAAAGAAGGAAGAGGGAGGAGGAGACAGGGGAAGAAGAATCAAGCCCACTTCCTCTTCTGCCCAAATCCCCTCATTCTTTTTCTGTTATTTGAAGTGAAGCCCTGGCCCCCAGCACCCCAGGAGACCCCTGTTGCTTTGTTTTGTTTTTCTGTGGCAACCTTATTTGACAGTAGTCTTTGCAAAGTATTGTGTCAAACTGAGGTCATTCACACGATCCCCAATCCAGCACCACCGGTGTCCGTATATATGGGAAGATCTGGACCCAACACAGGTGTGTACTTGCGGAGAATATCATGGGGACTAAGAAAGCAGAGGCAGATGAGGGCCCCAAAACACCAGAGATTCGTCAGTAGCCACCAGGGTCTTGGGGACAGACCCTGCAGAGGGCCTTCTAAATGTGTGAGGCGGGCTGGTGAGGTGGCTCAGAGGAGAAAGACATTGGTGCCTAACATGACGGCCTACGTTGTATCCCTGGATCCCACATGGTGGAAGGCCAGAGCTGATTTCTCCAAGCTGTCTTCCTCCCACCCCTTCAACACACACAAAGTCGATTAAAACAACAGCAACAACGAAGATGGACACCCTGCTTGACCCCCCAGCCAGAAATGCGAGATGAGAACTCTGCCATGCTAAGCTACCCAGGTGGTGGGTTGTTGCTATGACAACCAGGGAATGGGAGAGTGATGGAAATAAAGGATGGATCATGTACCTGGGACCCGTGAAAGGTGGTGGGTGAGAAGGCTCATGTGGACAGGAGTCATCATGGGGGTGACTAAGAGGGTAACAGTTAAGGCTAAACAGTTGTGGGCAAGCCCAGAAGACACCATGTCTCATTAGTATGTCACGTACACAGCTATAGAAGGAAGATAAGAGGGCATCTTCCAGGTAGGGCTTATCTGAGATCATGGAATTATTTCTGTAGCTACACCCTATCCTGTCATAGCCAAGTCCAGTGGTCTTGAAGAGGTGTAGTGCCCTGGGTCCCTGGGTAAAGAACACAGAAGAACCCAAACACTAATGGACTTTGATTAGGATCCTGGAGATCAAGCCCCAAGGTGGAGGGGGTGTATAGAATTCAGCAGAGCAGAGAGAATCTGGAAGCTCTGGAAGCTCCATTCTACAGAGGGGGAAGTCGAGGCTAGAGATGGATGGGTCATAGCATAGTGGGTAGACCAAGGTGGGGTGAGAAGGAAGTGGAGAAAGGGAAAAGAGAGGGAGAGAGAGAGAGACAGAGAGAGAGAGACAGAGAGACAGAGAGAGAGAGATGGGGCGGAGAGATGGCAGGGAGCTGGGAAACTCCTACCCTACTGGGACCCGACAGGAGCTTAAATGCTACCCCCGTAAGATCAGCCCTCACCTGTATTGCCCTCTGTCCTCCATGCCTCGTTCTCACTAGAGAAGACGTGGTAGGGGCCATGGCCTAGGGGGCAGTGAGTTCCAAGGCAAGACAAAGTCTGAAGCAGGCCTTTACGATGAAAGCATCTTGTCCCTCTTGACTGAAAGACCCTTTCTGTCCCCCTAATCCTCCCAAGGAACCATCAAGTTGGGAGAGAAAGGAAAGAAGTTGGGATCTGTGTGGTTTGTTTCTGCCTCAGTTTCCCTTCCTTCTCTGGGACCAGACAAAGGGGCAGACTGGCAGATCCACTCTCATTTCTCGCTCCCCTGAGCCTGGTTCCCAGGGCCAAAGAGTCCTAAACAACTAAATTAAATGGATCCTTAGAAATCCCAACACCCCCCACCCAGGGGACTGGAAAGGTGGCTCTGGGGTGTTCTGTCAGGAATGAGTTCAGATTCCAGCATCACACATTTGGGCACTTCACAAACACCTGTAACTCTAGCTCAAGGAATCCAACATTCCCTGTGGTCTCTTGGGGCACCCACATACAGACACACATACACATACATGAAATGAGTTTAAAAATAAGAAATCCAAGCCCAGGACTTCACACATGCTAAACAGATGCTCTACCATAGCAGCCTGGCCCCCGGCTGGGCCTTCTGTGCGGGCACTCTACTGTTGAGTCACCTAGTCCCTTGCTAGAGAATTCTAGGCAAGTGCAGTTCCCCCTTTTTCATCTTATTTTATTTTATTTATGCTTTTTTCCCCCTGAGATAGTAGCCCTGGCTGGCCTCAAACTCACAGAGATCTGCCTGTGTCTGCCTCCTGAGTGCTGGGAATTAAAGGTGTTTGCTACCATAATGTCCGGTTTCCCAGTACTTTTTATTTATTTGATTGATTGATTTATTTTAGGCAGGGTCTTTCTAAGTAACCTTGGCTGGCCTGGAACTCACTATTGTAGACCAGGATGGCCTTAAACTCATAGAGAATCATCTGTCTCTGCCTCCCAAGTCCTAATGCCTCATGCCACCCTATGGGGCTCCCCGTCCCATTTTTAATTCTTGTTCTGAGATAGGCTCTCACTAAGTTGCTGAGGTTAGCCTTGAACTCACTCTGCGGCAGATCTTAAACTTTCAGTCTTTCCCAGGTGATGGGATGGCAGGCTTTCCCCACCCGAATGAACCAACCCTTGTCTTTCCAGAGGAGCAAACAGACCAGAGAGGAGTTGAACAGATGCCCAACACCATTAGTACATGAGAACGTTAGACTCTGTGGTTTCTGACGTCCCATCTTGCTGTGGTCCTGTAGCTTCCTTGGTTAGTAAGGCAGGAGAGGAAGGGACACACACACACACACACACACGTGCACACGCACACACATGTGCGCGCATGCCAGGACAGAGATTAGAGAAGGCAGAACAAGACAGCAGTTATTGTATGTTATGTGAAGGTGACCCTGCCAAGCCTGCCATCCCAGCCTTGGGAGGCTGAGGCAGGAGGATCTGAATGATTACATGGTTAAGTTTTAGGTCAGCCTGGCCTATAGCATGGCAAGACTGTCTTTCCACCCTCTCCTCACACACAAAGATGGGAGATAAGAGCACCCGGATAGGCACACTGAGATAAACGCAGGCTCTATTTAACATGGCTGGGTGTCTACCCGCAGGGAAGGGAGGATTCTGCTAATCCCAGCGGCCACTCAACTGACACCTGTTACTGTCGCTCCCTGGAGTGGTGGCCGCCCAGAGAGGCAAACTGGTCTTTCCCCAAAGCTCTTTAGGGGACAGGAAAGAAGCTTCAAGCCGAGCATCAAGTAGATGTCTCGGTTGCTTTTGATGGAGGAGTTAGCTCTGCCCTGGAGCCTGGCAGCTCAGGGATGTGGGCTTGTGGGAAAGGGGCCCAGGACAGTGGGGCTGGGGAGCTACTCACCCTCTGCGGAAGCAGTGAACTGAGGCAGAAACTGGAGGATGAGCGCCAGCAGGCAGAGCGCCGCAGTCTGCCTTGTCTTCAGCGACATCGTTGGAGGTTAGGGTAGCGTATGGTGAAATGAACGCGAGCCAGGGAACCCCAGAAATAAAAACAGCCAAGAGACCTTTGACCTCTGAGATACTGAGGGTGGGGGGGGTCAGTGTGAATAGGAGTCAACCTGACAGCTTCCCGTATGACGAGGGGGTGGCGGCTGGCTATTCTGGCTGGGCCAAAGAGCAAAGGGAGCGGTTCCCTTTCTTGGCCAGACAAGCACATAGGTGTTCGGGTAGGTAATGAGATTCATCACCCCAGTGAGGGGTGGTGTGGGGAGTAGTGCTCCTGGCCTCCCCACAGAGACGCACAATAGAGCCCAGATCTGAGCAAGAAAGGGGAATATCCTGGATTTGTCCACCATCCCTCAAGCCGTCCCTCTTTCTGTTCTATAGGTACCCCAGCAGGACATGGGGTTCAAGTTATGACACCCTGAGATGATTAGAAGTTCATGTGTGTGTGTATGTGTGTGTGCATAAATACACACACACACACACACACATATATATATAGTATATTATATATGTAACATCTTGGCTGCAATTCCCCCCCCTCCTAGTTCCTCCCCCTATGCCTCCTCTGTTCCCACCCCCCTAATCCATTTCCTCTCCATTTCTGTTTAGGAAGAGACAGGTCTCATGAGTAGCAACACAACATGGCATATAAAGTCGCGGCGAGACTAAGCACCTCCCCATGTATTTAGGCTAGACAAGGTGATCCAGTATGAGGGGTAGGGTCCCAGAAGCCTGTAAAAGAGTCAAGACAGGCCCTGTTCTCACTGTTAGGAGTCCCACAAGAGGACCAAGCTACACAGCTGTCACATGTATGCAGAGGGCCTAGGTCAGTCCCATGCAGGCTCCCTGGTTGTCGGTTCAGTCTCTGTGTTCCCCTAGGAACCCAGGTTAGTTGATTCTGTGGGTTTTCTTGTGGTGTCCTTGACCCCTCTGGCTCCTACAATCCTTTCTCCCCTTCTTCTGTAGGATCCCCAAACTCCGCCTAATGTTTGGCTGTGGGTCTGCTTCTGTTTCCATCGGCTAGTGGACAGTTGGGTTAGGTATCAATCTGGTCAGATGATGGCCAGTTCAGGCTACCTATCTACCATCGCTAGGAGTCTTAACTGGGGCCACCCTTGTAGATTCCTGGGAGTTTAGATTCCTTGTGCCAGGTTTTTAGCTGATCCTGAAAAGCCCCCACTTCCAGTAGTCTCCCCGCTCTGTCCATCAGGAATTCTTAAGCTTGTGAATTAAGAGGTAAGCAAGGCCCCCTCGCCAGCCTCATGGCCACCTGGAGTGACCTTGTCCACCCTCAGGGTTATGGAACCAAACACTCAGTCCTCAGCCTTCTGGAGGTTCCCACCGCTTTGCTCTGGGACCCGAGGCATTCTGTGCCCAAGGCCTGACCCTGGGTTTGTCCGTCCTCAGTGACCTCTGGCAGAGATGGGCCTAGCCCTGCCCCAGTTGGAAGAGGCAAGTGGTTCAGACACTGGGAATATTTAATCCTGGGAAGATTGTTCCACCCAGAGAGGGGCACAAGATATGTCCCTCCATTACTTCCAGATGCAATCCACTACCCTAGGCTGCCCCCCAACACACACATCAGGAAGAGAAAACCTAAGACTCTGCATTGGAGAAATGCTTTATTGATGGGGGAATTCCAGAGCGGGGCGGAACCCACACACAGACAAAGATGCCAAAGTGTTTAGAAGCCTTGGGTTCCTCAAACGTGGAGGTGAGGAGGAGGAGGTGGTACCTGGCTCCCGGGCCTCGACTCTTTGCTCCTTTGGTTAGTCTTCTTGCAGTGACCCACGGACGAACTCCGGCCACCTCAGATCAGACACGCAGAGCTTTGGGATCCTGTGTCAGTTTCGTCTTAGCCAACCAGGAAAACCTGTGGTGGGGACTCCGGCTCTCTCTTGTCTGAATCTGGATGGGGCAGGATGGGGTACCCTAGATGATTCTGTTCTCACGGGGCTGCTGATTTCACCACCTCGGGCCTCTGAAAGTTGAGCTGGGGAAGAGAGAGACAGGTGAAGTGGAGCAGAGGTTGGGAGGAACCACAGGCGGAGGGGGGGGGCAGGGAAAACCCAGGAGTAAGAGAGTGAGAAGCCCCAAAGAGGGGAAGCTCTTAGCTGTGTCACCTCAGTGTTGGGGTCCACATACTGCAGGTTTGGCTGGAAGTGGTTGCGCCCTTGCTCCAGGCCTAGTTGATCCTCTTTCAGATTCTGGCCTGTAGGGAAAGGTGTGGTGTAAGACAGGGGCCCCTCAGAGGAAGCGGGAGCAGCCATGGGCAGGTGGGATGAGTGTGGGTGGGGGGCAGGGGTTCAAAAAAAATGAAGATAACTACTTCGACTTTTCCAATCCTCGTTGGAGTCTTAGTGAACTTGGCTTGAGCCTGGAAGCTGGTCTGGAGCCATACAGGGAGGCCAGGCAGAGAGAACGGCCTCCCTACTCACCTAGTACTGTGTACCATGGGTCACAAGTCATACCCATAGAAGTCACTGTCATCGGTGCGAGGTTGGGAGTGGAGCTGGTAGCACCCTCTTGAGTCACATACTACACCCCTCACCTGCCTGGTCCTTAGCAACTATGTAAACACAGCAGACAACCCAGGCTTTTAGGAAATCATCCCCGTGGCTGTTGTACACCAGCAACCTCCACTTCTTCTTCCTGACTTTCTGGAGTCCAGCCCAGGGCCTGGTTCTTCTCCTTGGCATCTTACCCATTCCTCAGCGGGCATCTTAGACTGCCTCCTGTAACGGCTACATGTCAGGATGATCCTAGGAGCCCCGTCCCCTCTCCCTCTTTAATCGCCAGCCCTCCCTTTGCCCACTGAGACTCCCGGTGCTGTCTTCAGGTCGGAGAGTCCTCCCCTTCGGCACTCCACCGGGTCCAGGGAGTCAGTGTGTCCCACGGGCTTCTCTTGTGGATGCCCGACTCAGCGGCCACCATATTCCCTTTGCCAGCCTGCCAGCAAGCCCAGCCCTACTCCAAACTGCCTCATCTGGTTCCCCTCTTCTCATCCTGCCACCTTGTCCCCATCTCCCGTGCTGTCCCCCTCAGACCCACTTGAGTGACCCACTTAAAACTCATCTGTGGATTGGTGATATATATACCTGTCCACTCAGCGGCTTGGGAGGCTTGGCTAGAAGGCTGGTGGGTTCAAAGCTAGCCTGGGCTACAGAGCGAGACCCTGTTCTACATAAACAAACACACAACATCATATACCCGCTCTTTTATCAACACCTTCCGAAGCCCTCTTTTCTTTCTTTTCTTTCCTTTCCTTTCTTTCTTTCTTTTCTTCCTATTTTTTTTTTGGGCGGGGGAGGAGAAGACACGTAAACCACCTAGCCTCAAACTTGTTATGGAACAGAAGATGACCCTGAACTTGACTCTCCTATGTCCATCTCCTGAATGCTGGGATTACAGGAGTGTGGCCCCCTGAGATTTTCTTTTTAAAGATTTATTTATTTAATATACATTGGGGTTTTGCCTGCATACCTGTCTATGTGAGGGTGTCACATCTCCTAGAACTGGAGTTACAGACAGTTGTGACCAGCCATGTGGGTGCTGGGAATCAAACCCGGGTCCTTTGGAAGAGCAGCCCGTGCTCTTCACCTCTGAGCCATCTCTCCCATGCATTTTCATAAGTAGTGCTTCTAACCTAAGAAGGGTCTGACTGTCGACTCTGGGATTGTTTGTAGGACCAGGAAGACAGTCTCTGAGTCACTTGTTTGAAGATTCAGGCTTACGTTAGAAGCCTTCGATGGACCCGAAGTCCAGGCTGGGCCATACCTGGCCCGGTGCTCTGGTCATAGTCTGTGCACTGCCATGTCCTGGCGCTCTGGAGAGTGGCTGCGTGTCTGACATCCTTGTCTTGTGAGGTGGGAGATGACTCTGAGCCTAACCTGAATCACTGGGAAAAAGGTAGCATACAAGGGGTCATAAAACCCCTAGGAAGTGGACACCGTGGGTGTGGAGGTGCACATCTGTAATCCCAGCACCTGGGAGGCTAAATTAGGAGGATCCTTAGGTTCAAGGCCAACCTGTACTACACTGCAGTTTGTTTGAGATCACCCTGGGCTACACAGGCACAGCAAAGAGCTATGTAGGAAAGATGACTCAGCTGGTAAAATGTTCGCCTCATAAATACTTAAGGCCTGAGTTGGGTCCTCGGGATCCATATGAAAGGTTCACCGCAGTAATACGCACTTATGACCCCAGCACTGCGGAAACACACTGGCGGATCCCTGTGACTCTCCGGTCAGCCTGACCCAATCCATGGACCCCAGGGTTCTGAAAAAGACCTTGTCGTCCAAAACTGCTTGTGCAGCTTCTGAGGATCGACACCTGAGACTGACCTCGGCACGCATGTGTGTAGGAGTGTGTGTATGTGCCTGTATGTGCATGCACGCACACACACAAACGGAAAGGTGGGAAGTCTAAGCCTGCTTAGAGGAACTGGGCAGAGGCAGCCGTGCTGATAGGAGAAGTTACCTGGCAAGGCATGGACAGAGACTCGGGCAGACACAGCACCAGGGAGAGGAGATTAGGACAAAGTGGGGTGGAGGGGGGTCCCTGGAGAGGGAAGGGGTCGTAAATAGGTTATGGAAACAGTAGGTTTGAGGCTGGTATAGGTGGTGGGGAATGGAGCCTTTCAGATAGTGGTGTGACGTGTACAGAAACACAGAGAGGAGAGGATGCTCAGTGGAGGCCCTGGGAATTTGATGCGGGGAGCGGGGGAGAAGCGGGAAAAGGTCCAGAGGTGTGTAAGGTGACCAGAGTCCCATCGAGAGACCCACATGATGGAAGGAAAGAACCAACTCCTGAAAATTGTCCCCTGACCTCTGCCCACATACCGTAGCACGCAATGTGCCCACTCAACAGATGTGGTTAAAACAAACCAGGAGGTCAGTGAGAGGCCTGGATGCTAGGGAAGGACAAGGGGACAAGGGACCACAAAAGAGCAAGGGGTGGGTGCGCTGATGCAGGGGCAGATGTGACGTGAGCTGTCATCAGGGCACAGCAAGGCAGGACTTGTGTCGCCCCCTCCCCTCCCCCCTCCCCACAGAACCATTACCTTCCCAGATGCCAGAACTCCGGAAGATTCCAGGGAAAGCTTCTCTCTGCCATGCCTGAGACAGGTCGTATTTTGGCCTGCAAACAGTCATGTCACAAGTGAGCCGGCCGCGTGTAACAGGAGTAGGAGGGGACTCGGCAGACCCTGACCCTGAGGGTGGGCAGTCACATCTCTACCTTTCAAAGTAGCGGCCATGAGGAGGGACAACTGGCTCACTCTGGTTTCGCCAGCTCCACAGGCAGTAGCCAGGCTCCCTAAACATCCTGCAGTTCCCTGATGGGCCCCAGTCTCCGGGTATGAAATGGCAGGGGTGGGGAAGGTTGCAGAGTCCCTTTTGCCCATTTCTAGCCCAGATGTCCTAGTGACTATTTCTTGGTAATTCTTAGAATGTGCATCTTGCCCTATCTGGCTCAGACCCAGCTTCCTTGATACTCTCTAAGGAAGTCTAGATAATAAAACATAATTTTATTGTGTAAACTATTTTCAGTGCTTAAGTTTCTATTTCCACTTCTCACTCAAAGAGACGATCAGATAGAAAAGCCACCCTTGGTGATGCCAGCGATGGGTGGGGCTAGACGCCCTGCTTGGCCTCATGCTTATGTCTTCACAGCCAGAACTGTAGAACAGTAAGACAGTGACTTCTGGGTGGAGTGTCCTCACTCCCCGATTGGTGCCTTCTCTCTGGATGCGTGTGAGCTCACCTGTGCAGCTTTTTCTGGGACCGGCCAAGGAACACAGCCAAGATGACCACAAGGACCAGCAGCACTGACAGCACGGTGCCCACAAGTCCGTACACGAGTCTCTTGCTGGTTCTAGACTCGCAAGTCTCTCCCCAGTACCAGTGGGTGTCTGTGTTCGGGCACCTGCAGATACACACACAGGCTCAGGCGAGGTTCCTTAAATCAGGTCTCCTGAAGGGAAATTATTCAAAGCCCAGGAAACTTCCCTAAAGGAAAGTGGTGGTTGGGGAGCCAGGGTACTGACTCTAAAGTGTGGGAGAGAGGAAACTCAGGATGACCTCAGAGGGACCTCGGGGTACTGAATGTCTTGTCCTAGCGAGACACTTGCTTGCACATCTAATCTCAAAGCAGTTGGCATCTGAATGGGGCTCTTATCGTGTTTATCACTCTGTACTTTCATTTTTGATCTGGAAACTAGCATGTCCAGGTCTCAGTTAGACGTGTTTATGGCTAAAATGTCGTAAGAGAAATTAATGATGAAGCTAGGCACGACAGGTCAGGTCTGGAATCCCAGTACTCAGGGAGGTTGTAGAAGAAAGATTGGTTCAAGATGGAGGCTGGCCTGGGCTACACAGTGAATTCCAGTCCAACCTGGGCTACAGAGACCCAATCTGAAAAAAAAATGAAGAAAAGGGACAGGCGAGGGAAGAAAGAAGGAAGGAAATAAAGAAGGGAAGGGGAGGAAAGGGAGGAAGAAGGAAGGAGTGAGAAGATGGGAATAGAGGAAGTGACTGGTGACAGGGCCAATAGCTTGAACCTTCTCAGAAAAACCCTGGCTGGACTGGAGAATACCCGAATCTAGAACATGTGGCCACCCATCACTCTCATGGTGGCAGAGGGTAGAGGGAGATCCCCACAGAGTTAAGAGAAACGTAGAAGACCGCGGGGGTGCCTTCCAAGCATCCCCATTGCTAGATACAGTTGCCTTGTTATTTGCCCATGTCACTTGCCCACCTAGCTACTCAGGCACAAGAGAAACTGGGGGTGGGTGAGGCGCAGGGCATGGTGCAGCAAGTTGGTGATTCCAACCCTCTGGGGACACCCTCCCGTCAGGAGAAGGAGGGAGTGATGGACGGAAGGAGGTAGGCACTCACACACAGCGGGGCCCTGAGCGGAGCAGCTGGCACTGGCCCAGGTTGCAGTTGAGTTGTGACTTTGTCCCCTGAGTGCACTTATTCACGCAGGTCAGTCTTCCCTCGAGAACCTCTGGGTAGAAGTACTGGCCAAAGTCCTTGGCAGCCTCCCGCATGCAACGCTCTATAGGACGAGGAATGGCAGCTCCAGTCGGCAACGCTAGGACTCTCCCTGGACCCATTTACCATCCACACTCCATAGGCTCCTGCCCACAGCTCCAAGGGGCTTATAGTTTCAGGCTCCACACTCACCCACGGGGTTGAAGCTGAACTTTAGAGTCTCCGTGTGCACAGTGGTGAAGTTAGAATTGTAGCACAGTTTGGCATCTGTCCACGATAAAGGGGAGAGAAAAACAAAATGAAAACCATAAGGGCTTCCTTCGGTCTCCCCTTCTCCCACCCAGGCTCCTCCCCTTTCTCCTACTCAGGATCCTCCCCCCTCCCCCCAAGACTCCTCCTCTTCTGCCACTAGGCTCCTCCCCTTTCTCCCACCCAGGTTCCTGCTCTTCTCCCACCCAGGCTCCTCCCCTTTCTCCTTCCTCTTCTTCCCCTCTTCCTCCTCTCCCTCCTCCACTTGACTCTCGCTTTCCATCCCTGCTCTTTCCCCCTCTTCTCCCTCCTCCTCGTCCTTATTTTTGTTCTCTCTCCCCCAACTGCTCTCCTCTGCTTCCTCCCCATCTTCTTTTCCGCCTCCTGCTTCCTTCATCTGCTTCCTCCTCTTCCCTCCTCCCCACCTCCCTCCTCCCCTTTCCCTTCTGTTTTCTTCTGTATCAACCGTCCACACTGAACCAATATTGGAGCTCCAGGTACACAGTCAAACCTGTGAGCAGACTCCCAGGGGACATGGGGGTGACAACTTCAGTCTGGGACTGAACAGAGTGGCAGGGAGCAGGATGGAGTCAAGTTTGTTGCTTTCTGAGACAGGGTTTCTCTGTGTAACAGTCTTTGCGGTCGTCCTGGAACTCAGCTTGTAGACCAGGCTGACCTTGAACTCAGAGATCCACCTGCCTTTGTCTTCTGAGTGTTGGGATTAAAGGTGTGCGCCACCACTGCCTGGCAAAAGGTTGTATTGCCAATTATCTTGGTTTTTGTTTTGTTTTGTTGGGGGTTCTGTTTGTTTTGTTTCTAGAGCCAAGGACTGAACCCAGGGCCTTGCACTTGATAGGCAAGCACTCTTAATTTCCAACCCCTTAAGATTTATTTTATTTTTATTTAACCCTCCGTGTACGCACGTGTGTGCATGTGTGTGTGTGCACGTGCGTATGTGCACATGCGTGTGTTCACATGTGTGTGGAGATGGCTGTGGAGACCAGAAGAGGGCACTGGATCTTTTGGACTGGAATTGGAGGCAGCTGTGAACTGTGAGTGCTGGGAACTGAACTCAGGTCCTCTGTAAGAGCAGCAAGTGCTCTCAGCTGCTAAGCCATCTCTCCAGAACCCCTGCCTTTTGTTGAAAGGGGGCTATAAGCCTGGAGTTCACTGTGGAGCCAGACTATCTCTGAACTCATGACAATCCTCCTGCCTTAGCTTCCTTAGTGCAGAGATGTGGGTGTGAGCTACCACACACACTTTCCCTATGGGGACTCTGCTGTTCTAAATGAGGAGAGAGAGAAAGAGAGAGAGAGAGAGAGAGAGAGAGAGAGAGAGAGAGAGAGAGAGAGAGAGAGAGAAGGAGGTAGAGACCAGATGTTGTGGGATATTAGTTTAAGATATGTTATGTTCATTTATGCTGTGGAACGTTTGTTTACTGATGCAAGGATGTGCTATATTCTTTTATGCTGCATTTGTTTAACTCTGTGACGCTGTGTTACTTTGCCTGTCTAGAACACCCAATTGGTCTAATAAAGCACTGAACGGCCAATAGCAAGGCAGGAGAAAGGATAGGCGGGGCTAGAGGGCAGAGAGAATAAATAGGAAGAGAAATCTAACCTTGACAGAATGGAGGAGAGAGAAAAGGAGAAGGAGAGGAGGACACCAGGGGCCAGCCACTCAACCACCCAGCAACCCAGCCACCCAGCCACCCAGAAACCCAGCCACCCAGCCATCCATGGAGTACGAAGGAAAGATATATATATATATAGATAGATATAGATATAGATATATAGATATAGAGGTATAAAGAAAGAGGTATATAACAAAAGGTATATAGAAATAAAGAAAGAAATACAGAATAAAGAAAATCCAGAGGCAAAATGTAGTTAAAGAAAAATGGGATAATTTAAGTTAGACAAGCTGGCTAGAAACAAGTCAAGACCAGGCATTCATAAGTAAGAATAAGTCTCCATGTATTTATTTGGGAGCTGAGTGGTGGGCCCCAAAAGAGTAAAAAGCCAAAAACCAACCAACTGCACCCAGGCTTCCTTCCCAGCAATGCCAAGGCGTCTCAGAAGGACTTACTTTGACACAAGGACCTGTCAGTCTCATTGGCTCTAGTCGCATTCATGATCTTGGCTCTCACGATCCTGGTGAGGTTGCTGAACAGTGTCTGGTACTCGGGGGTGTAGTTCGCCTCCAGAACCACCTCACTTTTCACCACGATGCTGCCATTGCTGCAAGTGGGAGAGACGCCAACATTTCCTCCACGTCACCCACACCCAGCAAGGAGGACGAAAGCAGCAAGAGAGGAGATGGGGAGGCAAGGGGTGTGGTGATTCACCCCTGGCGTCCCAGCATTTGGAAGGCTGAGGCAGGAGAATCACATGCTCAAAGCCAACCTGGGCCACATAGTGAGTGAGACCTTTGTTTCAAAAATCCAAAAGAAATAAAAGGGTGGAGGGAGGCGGGAAGGAAGAATGGAAGGAAGAAAAGAAGGGAGGAATGGAAGAGGGAAAGGAAAGAAAAAAATGAGGGCTCCCACTCTTCGACAGTTAACAAATTCCAAGGAGCCAGTTGAGTAAGACAGTTCAAGATTGGTAAATCTCAGTGTTTGTCACAATAGCTTGGGCTGGGTGGTAGTGGCGCACGCCTTTAATCCCAGCACTCAGGAGGCAGAGACAGGCGGATCTCTGTGAGTTCAAGGCCAGCCTGGTCTACAAGAGCTAGTTCCGGGACAGAGAAATCCTGTCTCAAAAAAAAAAATAATAGAGGCTTGGGTCTAGCCAAGCCTCATGGACAGAGTTTGGTTCCAGGTAGAAGGAGAGCTGCAACTCCTCCAGATACCCTGTGATACCCTGTGACCTCCATCCCTCCACGTGTATACAGTGGTACAAGCACACATTTGCTGCACACACAACATACACAATAACGTCATAGAACATAGAGACCCTTGGGTGAAGATGTGTTGCTGGGAATGGAAAATGGAGGAACGCATTCAGAGCATCAAGAACGTAAAAACAGTTGAACATGGTGATTACAGCTTCAGTGCTTGTAGAAGCAGGGGAAGGAGGAGGGGGGAGGGCGATGGCAGCGGAGAGGGGGAGAAGGAGGAGGAATAAAGAATGAATTCTGTTAATAAGTGGGAGCCTAGCCTTGAAGCCCCTCACTAAGTGGCCAGTGGTGCTGCTGAGGGGAACGGTTTCGAGACAGAGGCCATCATCTGTCACGGTCATTGCCAGGAGAAGCCAGCGGCCTTCTTACTCCTCTTCGTTTCCCTCATCCAGCGCAGGCACTGCAGGCCTCAGCAGCTCTGGAGTCTGTTTCCAGCACTCTCTCTTTTCTCTCCCCAAATCCCCACGGTCTGACGGGGTGCTCATCTCTCAAGACCTTCTCCCACCAGCTCCTTCTCTGGTCATTGACACCATGACACCATCGCCTCTAGTGTAGACCTCTGCCCACCTTTCTTTACCCTGCAGCCAGTCGGCTTGCAGGCCAGCTGCTGAGAGGAACAGTCTCCTGGATTGGCGTGAGTCATTTCTCCAACCTCCGCGGCCACTACTGAGTGTGCTTCCAAGTTTGTAGATTTGCCCCCCCACCCCGCCAGCACTATGGGCTCCCCTCCAGTGCTTCCCCTACTTTAACTCTTCCCCTGGCCTTTCTCTACTTTATTATGACCCCCCCCCCCTTTAAACCTTAGCTGTCGCGTTCTCTCCCGCTGGCCACACTTGCCTCTCGGCTCTTTGTCCTGACACACTACAGTTCCTGATCACAGCTCTCAGGAGTGTGCACAGTCTTGGGGCCCCCTGTGCCCTCCATTCTGTACTCCAGGAATAGTGAGCTAAGCATCTAACACTGTTTGTTTTGATTTTCTTGTTTGGTTGAAGCAGGGTTTCTTTACATAGTCCGGGTGGGCCTGGAACTCCCTGTGTAGTTCAGGTTGGCCTTCAGCTTCTGTCCTTCGTGTCTTAAGCTCCCAAGCACAAGTGTTACCAGTGTGTGGCACTCAGCTAGGGGTTGGCTTTTTTAATAGAAGTTGGCAATTATAAAATCGTTATTATAAAAGTGAATGGATTAGACGAATAAAGAAACTCGTGGCGAATGAATAAACACGAACGATGAAAAATGGATCGGCACAAACAGCGAACAGACATGAAAATCAACGAAAGAACAGATCATGCATGAGCACACGCGGAGTGAGCAGCGAGTACAGAGCTCACATGAGCAAGGAGCTGAGTAACCCCAGTGAACAAACGAAGGGGTGAATGAATGAGTAACTGTGATGACAAGGAAAAGAACCAGTGATGCGTTTATGAGTGCATGGCAAGTGAGTGCATGGCAAGTGAGTGCATGGCAAGTGAGTGCATGGCAAGTTTTTGAATGGATTAATGAATAAATGAACAGATTATGAATGGATAACCATGATGAACAAATGACAGAGTGAGTCAGGACTCTGGGGTGTTCCTTCAGGACTGGAGTTCCCCAGTCCCAGACAGATGTCATAGCCTAAGCTCAGGGTAGGAGGAAGGAGCAGGAAGAGAAAGAGGGGGCACTCTCCCCACTCACAGCAGTTCTTTGATGATCACTTCTTTGTACTCGGGAAGGTCATGACCCTCGTAAATTTTATCCATCTGGAAAAAAAAATCAGAGATCGTACAGAGCTGGAGTATGTCCCATCCTCAGAGAGCTCCAGGCTGGTGTGGGTGGAGCCCATGGGAAAGGGAAAGGGAAAGCACAGAGGTTGCCTCTATGGGACCTGAGTGGGGTGGGGCTCAGAGAGGACCCGACCTAAGACTCTCGGAGACAAAGGGCTTACAGATGAGAAAATGTGATGGATCACCATAGCCCTCCCTTTACCGAGTGTCACTGCTCCTACCTGGCTCAGGAAGAGTTTGATGAAGTCCTTGTAGGCCTGGGAGGATGTGTTCTTCAGGTCATCTGAGAAGTTCCGGTCGGTCACCTTTACTGTCATGCTCACGGTAGCGTTGACAACATTTGGGATATCTGTAGGACCAGGTAACATGGTGCATGAGAGAGCGACCCTCAGGGCCTGTGGGAATGTCTCTGAGGTAGGTAAAGTTTCCTGCCTGTTGGTATCACGGAGGAGAAAAGGAGAGGAAAAGAGGACAGAAACTCAAGAGTTAGCTGAGGGTGGCTGAGACTTCTGTCTCTACCGGTATGTATGCATGTTCACACACGTGCATGTTTGTGTGTGCATACACATGTATGGAGTTCAGACATGCATGTTGCATATCTTCCTCTATCTCTCTCCACCTTAGGGCTTGAGACAAGGTCTCTCACTGGATGTGGAGTTCACCAGTCTGTCTGGTAAGTGAGCCCCAGGGATGTGCACATCTCCCTGGGGCAGAGACTGCAGATGCTCAGCACTATGCCGAGTTTGACATGGGTCCTGAGAACCCAAACTCAGCTCTCCAAACTTGCACCATGAATACCTGACTGGTGGAAACTATCTCCCCAGACTCCAGACCCTGACTCTTGAGATCACAGAGAGAGGACTGCCAAAAGGAGACCCAGGGAGTTAGGTGGGAGGCTTCACAAAGGGTTGGGGTGGAAACCTTCTGATCAGAGGCGGGAGGAGAGCCAGAGAGGGTGGCCCTGAAGTTAGAGGCAGGAGGACAAGGACAAGAATAACTTTACCTCCTCTCCCCGCAGTGAAGCCACGGGAATGGTTGGTCATTCCAACATGGCCCACCACTTTAAGTGTCAAGGCGCACAGGGAGGGCTGCCGGTCTCACAGGGGTCATTACCTATTGGGAAGGAATACAGGATGGTGTCGCAGAGCTGCCCAGTGTAGCCCGGCTTGCATTCACACTGGCTTCCGTTCCATCTCCCGTTGTTGCAGTCCTCTAAGAAATGACAGAATTTCAAAAGATCATTGAGTGAGCTCCAGGGACAAAAACACTTGCTCCCATCTGGGTGTCATCAAAGCCCTGACCTTGACAAGGGGGCTAAAGCTAGACCATGGTACAACATTTGAGAACCCCTCATTCCCATCTTACTTCTAGAAGCTAGGGAGAAAGGAGGAGACAGAAATGGGTTTAAGGATACAAGAAACACAAGAGAAGGAGGAAGAGGAAAGGAACCCATGAACAAAAAGAACCAACAACAGCACGCTGGGCACGAATGACTCACACTTGTAATCACAGTGTTTGAGAGGAAGTGGCAGATGGATCCCAAGACTGAACCTAGCCTGAGACGCATAGTGAGATGCCATTCTGGTACTTCCAACCCCATGCCAAAGACCACACATATCAATGTGAGAAATAATCATTGGTAGCTATAAATGTCAGGAAACATGCAACATGGTCCCACATAGGGAAAGATGGTTAAGAGCCAAGGCCTAAGGGAGAAACGCAGAGCCAATTGTATGAAACTTACGTGATGGCAAAGTGATGGCCTGAGTCCTCATGGAAGTAGGGTATACGCTGGGAAAGGGGGGGCGAGAAGTAGAGCTGCTGAACACAGGGTTGCTGCTAGAAGGGGAGTGGATGGAGGTAGAGGATGGAGGAGAAGAGCTAGGGGGGCTTGTCTGGGCTGAAGAGTCAAACACTGGCAAGGAGGAGGAGTGAGGAAATGAAGGTGTCAAAGAAGTAGCATCGTGAACCGTGGTTTCAGGGCTCCCTGGTGATGTTGGGGAACGGACTGAACTTGGGATGCTGGAGAAAATGGGTAGAGATGAGAATGAGGCTGGCGAGGTGTCAGGTGATGCTGGTGGTAGTGGTGACCTTGAACTGTGGGGAGGGGATGAGAGTCCTGGTGTAAAAGCAGTTGAGGACAGGTCTGGTGATGGCGTCCTGGGGGATGCTGACTCATCAGGAATGGTGGTGGACAGAGAGCTCGTAGAGGGGGGGTTCCTGTACGTGGAAATCCCACTGCCTGGGAAGGGGGTGGATGTCTGAGTGAAGGCTGTTCTGGAGGCCTCAGTTGCTTGAGTTAGCTCAGTGGAAAATAGGCCGTTTAGGGAGGCTGTAGATACATGTGTTTCGACTGTGGCGTGGGAGGTTTCAGAAGGTTCAGTTGGTTCTGTTGAAATTGGGCTGCTTGGCAAGGTGGAAGACTCCTGAGTTAAGACCATTGTTTGGGAGATCTCAGTGATCTGCGTTCCTTCTGTTGAAATAGGGGGGCGCAAAGAGACTGTAGATGCTTCAGTCAGGGATGAAGTGAAGGGTATCTCCGGAGGGATGGCAGCTTCTGAGAAAATTGGGCTGCTTGGAGAGGTTGGGGATTCCTGAGTGAAGATGGTTGTTGGCAAGGTATCGGGTGGTTGAGATGAATCTCTGGAAAAGGGGCTTCTTGTGGAGATTTTAGAAGACTCAGTCATGTCTGAGAAGTGGGTAATCTCAGTTGTTTCTGTGGAAACTGAGCGGCTCAGGAAGAGTGTATATTCCTCAGTGAAGAATGATGTTAGGGCAGTCTCAGTTGCTAGAGTTCCAGGTTTCAAACTTGGGTTCCTTGGGGAGGTTGTAGATGCCTCAGTCAGGGATGTGAGAGGTGAGGTGTCAGGAGGGACAGATGTTTCTGGGGAAACTGAGCTGTTTGTGGAAGTGGTAGGCTTCAGTGTTACAGGTGGCTTGCTGGCTTCAGTTGGCTGAGTAGCTTGGGCTGAAAGGAGGCTGCTGGATGATGGCGTGGACACGTCTGTGAGGGTAGAGATGTGTGAGATCTCAGAAGGAAAAATTCTTTCTGGGGAAACTGGGGTGGTTGCAGAGGTCATAGATTTCTGAGTGAAGTCTACGGGTGATATCTGAGTACCTTGAGTACCTTGTGTGGAAATGAGGGGGTCTGGTGAAACAGTAGATGTCTCAGAGAGTGAAAGGGTGTGGGTGACCTCAGGAGGGACAGCAGTTTCTGAGGAAATTGAGCGGATTGAGAAAGAAGTAGATTGCTGAGTGAAGACTACTTGGGAAGGCTGATTGACTTGAGTTGTTAGGGTAGAAAGTAAGGTGCGTGAAGATGGGCTAGAAGATACAGTCAACACAGTAGAAAATGAGGTGTTAAGAGGTACAATGGGTTCTGTTAATAATGAGTTGCTTGAAAAAGTTGTTGATTTTTGCATGAATCCCGTTTTCCATGTTTGAGACGACTGAGTGGCCTGGGCTGATGCTGGGGTCCGTGGGTGTGTGGTAGAGGCCTCCCTTAATCTTGAAGTATACGGGGTCTCAGGAGGGACCAGCGTCCCTGTGGAAATTGAGCTGGTTGGGGAGGGTGTTGATTCCTGGGTGAACACCGTGCCCCGTGACTCAGCTGGTTGAGTTGCAAGTGTTGAAACCGGGGTCCTGGTGTAGGCTGTAGATGGCTCCTTCACAGCTGCGGTGGAGGAGGTCCCAGGGGGTCCGGCTGTTCCTGTGGACACTGGGCCGCTTAGGGATGTGGTAGGTTCCTGAGTGTGAAGGGTTGTTCCAGAGTTCTCTGGAGCTGGAGCTGTTTGTGTGGATATGGCGCTGCGCAGGGATGTGGTAGACGCCTCAGTCAGCGCTGCTGTGTGGGTGACGGCGGGAGGTACAGCAGTGTCTGGGGACGCGGAGCTGCCCGACCAGGTTGTAGACTTGTGAGTGAGCCCTGTTGCGGAGGTTTCGCTTGGCTGGGTGGCATGTGTTGTCCTCGGGGTCCTGGAGGATACTGTAGATGCCTCACTCACGGCTGAGGTGTAGGCGACCTCGGAAGCTGCCGCGGTTTCTGGTGAACTTGAGGGGGCTGTGAAGACTGTGGATGCCTGAGTGAAAACTCTTGGTGATGTCTCAGGTGCCTGAGTTGTCTGTGTGGACGTTGGGCCACGTGGGGAGGCTGCAGACTCCTCAGTGACAGCTGAGGTGTAGGAGGTCCCAGGAGTCCCAGCTGTTTCTGCGGGCATTGTGCTGGCTGTGGCTGGCAAGACTGTAGATTGCTGAGCGAAGACCGTTGTTGTCGGGGAGGTCTGAGTCGTGGGAGCGGCTTCTGAGGAAACTGGGCCGCCTTGGGAGGCTGTAGGTGCTTCAGATCGGGCTGTGGGGTGAGCAGTTTCAGCCGGTACCGTGGTTTCTGGGGACGCGGGGCTGCCAGAGACGGTCGTAGCTTCCAGAGTGAAGACAGTTCCTGGGAAGGACCCTGTGGCTCGAGAGCCTTGCGTTGAAGTCGAGCTGCTGCTGGAGGCTGTAGGGGCCTCAGGTTGGACTGTGGTGAGGAGGCTCTCAGGGGGTACAGAAGCAGTTTGTGTGGAAATGGAGTTGCTCTGGGGAGCTGTAGACCCGTGACTGAAGACTGTTGTCCGGGCTGTGTCAGTTGCTTGCGTTGCTTGGGTAGACACCGGGCCACTGGGGAACGTGGTGGGTTCTTCTCTGGGGGGTGTAGGGTAGGAGGTCTCCGGAGTTCCAGTGGGTACCGCGGAAACTGAGTTTGTTGGGAAGGTTGTAGATTCCTGATTGGAGACTGTTGTTTTGGACGGCTCGGTGGTCTGAGTTCCACCTGTTGAAGTGTGCTGGCTTCGGGAGGTGGTTGGCGCTTCACTCAGGACCGAAGTGAAGGGCGTCTCAGCAGGCAGGGCCGTTGCTGGGGAAACTGAGCTGCTTGGAGAGATCGGAGATTCCTGAGTGGAGACGGCGGTTTGCAAGGTACCGGAGGGTTGAGGTGAATCGGTGGAGGTTGTGCTTCTTGGGGAGGTTGTGGATACCTCAGGCAGAGCTGTGGAGCGCGAGGTGTCGGGAGGGACGACTGTTTCTGGGGAACCTGAGCTGTCCGTGGAGGTCGTAGACTCCTGTGTGAACTCTGTTTGGGAGGTTTCCCTTGGCTGGGTTGCATGTGTTGAAACTGAGCTGCTTGGGGAGGTTGTAGGTACCCCAGTTTGCCCTGTTGTGCGGGAGCTCGCAGGAGGTTGCGAGGTTTCTGTGGAAGCTGAGTTTCTTGGGAAAGTTGTTGGTTCCTGAGTGAACCCTGTTTTCCACGTTTGAGCCGCCTGAGTGGCCTGGGCTGATACTGGGGTCCGTGGGTGTGTGGTAGAGGCCTCCCTTAATCTTGAAGTATACGGGGTCTCAAGAGGGACCAGCGTCCCTGTGGAAATTGAGCTGGTTGGGGAGGGTGTAGATTCCTGGGTGAACACCGTGCCCCGTGACTCAGCTGGTTGAGTTGCAAGTGTTGAAACCGGGGTCCTGGTGTAGGCTGTAGATGGCTCCTTCACAGCTGCGGTGGAGGAGGTCCCAGGGGGTCCGGCTGTTCCTGTGGACACTGGGCCGCTTAGGGATGTGGTAGGTTCCTGAGTGTGAAGGGTTGTTCCAGAGTTCTCTGGAGCTGGAGCTGTTTGTGTGGATATGGCGCTGCGCAGGGATGTGGTAGACGCCTCAGTCAGCGCTGCTGTGTGGGTGACGGCGGGAGGTACAGCAGTGTCTGGGGACGCGGAGCTGCCCGACCAGGTTGTAGACTTGTGAGTGAGCCCTGTTGCGGAGGTTTCGCTTGGCTGGGTGGCATGTGTTGTCCTCGGGGTCCTGGAGGATACTGTAGATGCCTCACTCACGGCTGAGGTGTGGGCGACCTCGGAAGCTGCCGCGGTTTCTGGTGAACTTGAGGGGGCTGTGAAGACTGTGGATGCCTGAGTGAAAACTCTTGGTGATGTCTCAGGTGCCTGAGTTGTCTGTGTGGACGTTGGGCCACGTGGGGAGGCTGCAGACTCCTCAGTGACAGCTGAGGTGTAGGAGGTCCCAGGAGTCCCAGCTGTTTCTGCGGGCATTGTGCTGGCTGTGGCTGGCAAGACTGTAGATTGCTGAGCGAAGACCGTTGTTGTCGGGGAGGTCTGAGTCGTGGGAGCGGCTTCTGAGGAAACTGGGCCGCCTTGGGAGGCTGTAGGTGCTTCAGATCGGGCTGTGGGGTGAGCAGTTTCAGCCGGTACCGTGGTTTCTGGGGACGTGGGGCTGCCAGAGACGGTCGTAGCTTCCAGAGTGAAGACAGTTCCTGGGAAGGACCCTGTGGCTCGAGAGCCTTGCGTTGAAGTCGAGCTGCTGCTGGAGGCTGTAGGGGCCTCAGGTTGGACTGTGGTGAGGAGGCTCTCAGGGGGTACAGAAGCAGTTTGTGTGGAAATGGAGTTGCTCTGGGGAGCTGTAGACCCGTGACTGAAGACTGTTGTCCGGGCTGTGTCAGTTGCTTGCGTTGCTTGGGTAGACACCGGGCCACTGGGGAACGTGGTGGGTTCTTCTCTGGGGGGTGTAGGGTAGGAGGTCTCCGGAGTTCCAGTGGGTACCGCGGAAACTGAGTTTGTTGGGAAGGTTGTAGATTCCTGATTGGAGACTGTTGTTTTGGACGGCTCGGTGGTCTGAGTTCCACCTGTTGAAGTGTGCTGGCTTCGGGAGGTGGTTGGCGCTTCACTCAGGACCGAAGTGAAGGGCGTCTCAGCAGGCAGGGCCGTTGCTGGGGAAACTGAGCTGCTTGGAGAGATCGGAGATTCCTGAGTGGAGACGGCGGTTTGCAAGGTACCGGAGGGTTGAGGTGAATCGGTGGAGGTTGTGCTTCTTGGGGAGGTTGTGGATACCTCAGGCAGAGCTGTGGAGCGCGAGGTGTCGGGAGGGACGACTGTTTCTGGGGAACCTGAGCTGTCCGTGGAGGTCGTAGACTCCTGTGTGAACTCTGTTTGGGAGGTTTCCCTTGGCTGGGTTGCATGTGTTGAAACTGAGCTGCTTGGGGAGGTTGTAGGTACCCCAGTTTGCCCTGTTGTGCGGGAGCTCGCAGGAGGTTGCGAGGTTTCTGTGGAAGCTGAGTTTCTTGGGAAAGTTGTTGGTTCCTGAGTGAACCCTGTTTTCCACGTTTGAGCCGCCTGAGTGGCCTGGGCTGATACTGGGGTCCGTGGGTGTGTGGTAGAGGCCTCCCTTAATCTTGAAGTATACGGGGTCTCAGGAGGGACCAGCGTCCCTGTGGAAATTGAGCTGGTTGGGGAGGGTGTTGATTCCTGGGTGAACACCGTGCCCCGTGACTCAGCTGGTTGAGTTGCAAGTATTGAAACCGGGGTCCTGGTGTAGGCTGTAGATGGCTCCTTCACAGCTGCGGTGGAGGAGGTCCCAGGGGGTCCGGCTGTTCCTGTGGACACTGGGCCGCTTAGGGATGTGGTAGGTTCCTGAGTGTGAAGGGTTGTTCCAGAGTTCTCTGGAGCTGGAGCTGTTTGTGTGGATATGGCGCTGCGCAGGGATGTGGTAGACGCCTCAGTCAGCGCTGCTGTGTGGGTGACGGCGGGAGGTACAGCAGTGTCTGGGGACGCGGAGCTGCCCGACCAGGTTGTAGACTTGTGAGTGAGCCCTGTTGCGGAGGTTTCGCTTGGCTGGGTGGCATGTGTTGTCCTCGGGGTCCTGGAGGATACTGTAGATGCCTCACTCACGGCTGAGGTGTGGGCGACCTCGGAAGCTGCCGCGGTTTCTGGTGAACTTGAGGGGGCTGTGAAGACTGTGGATGCCTGAGTGAAAACTCTTGGTGATGTCTCAGGTGCCTGAGTTGTCTGTGTGGACGTTGGGCCACGTGGGGAGGCTGCAGACTCCTCAGTGACAGCTGAGGTGTAGGAGGTCCCAGGAGTCCCAGCTGTTTCTGCGGGCATTGTGCTGGCTGTGGCTGGCAAGACTGTAGATTGCTGAGCGAAGACCGTTGTTGTCGGGGAGGTCTGAGTCGTGGGAGCGGCTTCTGAGGAAACTGGGCCGCCTTGGGAGGCTGTAGGTGCTTCAGATCGGGCTGTGGGGTGAGCAGTTTCAGCCGGTACCGTGGTTTCTGTGGACGTGGGGCTGCCAGAGACGGTCGTAGCTTCCAGAGTGAAGACAGTTCCTGGGAAGGACCCTGTGGCTCGAGAGCCTTGCGTTGAAGTCGAGCTGCTGCTGGAGGCTGTAGGGGCCTCAGGTTGGACTGTGGTGAGGAGGCTCTCAGGGGGTACAGAAGCAGTTTGTGTGGAAATGGAGTTGCTCTGGGGAGCTGTAGACCCGTGACTGAAGACTGTTGTCCGGGCTGTGTCAGTTGCTTGCGTTGCTTGGGTAGACACCGGGCCACTGGGGAACGTGGTGGGTTCTTCTCTGGGGGGTGTAGGGTAGGAGGTCTCCGGAGTTCCAGTGGGTACCGCGGAAACTGAGTTTGTTGGGAAGGTTGTAGATTCCTGATTGGAGACTGTTGTTTTGGACGGCTCGGTGGTCTGAGTTCCACCTGTTGAAGTGTGCTGGCTTCGGGAGGTGGTTGGCGCTTCACTCAGGACCGAAGTGAAGGGCGTCTCAGCAGGCAGGGCCGTTGCTGGGGAAACTGAGCTGCTTGGAGAGATCGGAGATTCCTGAGTGGAGACGGCGGTTTGCAAGGTACCGGAGGGTTGAGGTGAATCGGTGGAGGTTGTGCTTCTTGGGGAGGTTGTGGATACCTCAGGCAGAGCTGTGGAGCGCGAGGTGTCGGGAGGGACGACTGTTTCTGGGGAACCTGAGCTGTCCGTGGAGGTCGTAGACTCCTGTGTGAACTCTGTTTGGGAGGTTTCCCTTGGCTGGGTTGCATGTGTTGAAACTGAGCTGCTTGGGGAGGTTGTAGGTACCCCAGTTTGCCCTGTTGTGCGGGAGCTCGCAGGAGGTTGCGAGGTTTCTGTGGAAGCTGAGTTTCTTGGGAAAGTTGTTGGTTCCTGAGTGAACCCTGTTTTCCACGTTTGAGCCGCCTGAGTGGCCTGGGCTGATACTGGGGTCCGTGGGTGTGTGGTAGAGGCCTCCCTTAATCTTGAAGTATACGGGGTCTCAGGAGGGACCAGCGTCCCTGTGGAAATTGAGCTGGTTGGGGAGGGTGTTGATTCCTGGGTGAACACCGTGCCCCGTGACTCAGCTGGTTGAGTTGCAAGTGTTGAAACCGGGGTCCTGGTGTAGGCTGTAGATGGCTCCTTCACAGCTGCGGTGGAGGAGGTCCCAGGGGGTCCGGCTGTTTTTGTGGACACTGGGCCGCTTAGGGATGTGGTAGGTTCCTGAGTGTGAAGGGTTGTTCCAGAGTTCTCTGGAGCTGGAGCTGTTTGTGTGGATATGGCGCTGCGCAGGGATGTGGTAGACGCCTCAGTCAGCGCTGCTGTGTGGGTGACGGCGGGAGGTACAGCAGTGTCTGGGGACGCGGAGCTGCCCGACCAGGTTGTAGACTTGTGAGTGAGCCCTGTTGCGGAGGTTTCGCTTGGCTGGGTGGCATGTGTTGTCCTCGGGGTCCTGGAGGATACTGTAGATGCCTCACTCACGGCTGAGGTGTGGGCGACCTCGGAAGCTGCCGCGGTTTCTGGTGAACTTGAGGGGGCTGTGAAGACTGTGGATGCCTGAGTGAAAACTCTTGGTGATGTCTCAGGTGCCTGAGTTGTCTGTGTGGACGTTGGGCCACGTGGGGAGGCTGCAGACTCCTCAGTGACAGCTGAGGTGTAGGAGGTCCCAGGAGTCCCAGCTGTTTCTGCGGGCATTGTGCTGGCTGTGGCTGGCAAGACTGTAGATTGCTGAGCGAAGACCGTTGTTGTCGGGGAGGTCTGAGTCGTGGGAGCGGCTTCTGAGGAAACTGGGCCGCCTTGGGAGGCTGTAGGTGCTTCAGATCGGGCTGTGGGGTGAGCAGTTTCAGCCGGTACCGTGGTTTCTGTGGACGTGGGGCTGCCAGAGACGGTCGTAGCTTCCAGAGTGAAGACAGTTCCTGGGAAGGACCCTGTGGCTCGAGAGCCTTGCGTTGAAGTCGAGCTGCTGCTGGAGGCTGTAGGGGCCTCAGGTTGGACTGTGGTGAGGAGGCTCTCAGGGGGTACAGAAGCAGTTTGTGTGGAAATGGAGTTGCTCTGGGGAGCTGTAGACCCGTGACTGAAGACTGTTGTCCGGGCTGTGTCAGTTGCTTGCGTTGCTTGGGTAGACACCGGGCCACTGGGGAACGTGGTGGGTTCTTCTCTGGGGGGTGTAGGGTAGGAGGTCTCCGGAGTTCCAGTGGGTACCGCGGAAACTGAGTTTGTTGGGAAGGTTGTAGATTCCTGATTGGAGACTGTTGTTTTGGACGGCTCGGTGGTCTGAGATCCACCTGTTGAAGTGTGCTGGCTTCGGGAGGTGGTTGGCGCTTCACTCAGGACCGAAGTGAAGGGCGTCTCAGCAGGCAGGGCCGTTGCTGGGGAAACTGAGCTGCTTGGAGAGATCGGAGATTCCTGAGTGGAGACGGCGGTTTGCAAGGTACCGGAGGGTTGAGGTGAATCGGTGGAGGTTGTGCTTCTTGGGGAGGTTGTGGATACCTCAGGCAGAGCTGTGGAGCGCGAGGTGTCGGGAGGGACGACTGTTTCTGGGGAACCTGAGCTGTCCGTGGAGGTCGTAGACTCCTGTGTGAACTCTGTTTGGGAGGTTTCCCTTGGCTGGGTTGCATGTGTTGAAACTGAGCTGCTTGGGGAGGTTGTAGGTACCCCAGTTTGCCCTGTTGTGCGGGAGCTCGCAGGAGGTTGCGAGGTTTCTGTGGAAGCTGAGTTTCTTGGGAAAGTTGTTGGTTCCTGAGTGAACCCTGTTTTCCACGTTTGAGCCGCCTGAGTGGCCTGGGCTGATACTGGGGTCCGTGGGTGTGTGGTAGAGGCCTCCCTTAATCTTGAAGTATACGGGGTCTCAGGAGGGACCAGCGTCCCTGTGGAAATTGAGCTGGTTGGGGAGGGTGTTGATTCCTGGGTGAACACCGTGCCCCGTGACTCAGCTGGTTGAGTTGCAAGTATTGAAACCGGGGTCCTGGTGTAGGCTGTAGATGGCTCCTTCACAGCTGCGGTGGAGGAGGTCCCAGGGGGTCCGGCTGTTCCTGTGGACACTGGGCCGCTTAGGGATGTGGTAGGTTCCTGAGTGTGAAGGGTTGTTCCAGAGTTCTCTGGAGCTGGAGCTGTTTGTGTGGATATGGCGCTGCGCAGGGATGTGGTAGACGCCTCAGTCAGCGCTGCTGTGTGGGTGACGGCGGGAGGTACAGCAGTGTCTGGGGACGCGGAGCTGCCCGACCAGGTTGTAGACTTGTGAGTGAGCCCTGTTGCGGAGGTTTCGCTTGGCTGGGTGGCATGTGTTGTCCTCGGGGTCCTGGAGGATACTGTAGATGCCTCACTCACGGCTGAGGTGTGGGCGACCTCGGAAGCTGCCGCGGTTTCTGGTGAACTTGAGGGGGCTGTGAAGACTGTGGATGCCTGAGTGAAAACTCTTGGTGATGTCTCAGGTGCCTGAGTTGTCTGTGTGGACGTTGGGCCACGTGGGGAGGCTGCAGACTCCTCAGTGACAGCTGAGGTGTAGGAGGTCCCAGGAGTCCCAGCTGTTTCTGCGGGCATTGTGCTGGCTGTGGCTGGCAAGACTGTAGATTGCTGAGCGAAGACCGTTGTTGTCGGGGAGGTCTGAGTCGTGGGAGCGGCTTCTGAGGAAACTGGGCCGCCTTGGGAGGCTGTAGGTGCTTCAGATCGGGCTGTGGGGTGAGCAGTTTCAGCCGGTACCGTGGTTTCTGTGGACGTGGGGCTGCCAGAGACGGTCGTAGCTTCCAGAGTGAAGACAGTTCCTGGGAAGGACCCTGTGGCTCGAGAGCCTTGCGTTGAAGTCGAGCTGCTGCTGGAGGCTGTAGGGGCCTCAGGTTGGACTGTGGTGAGGAGGCTCTCAGGGGGTACAGAAGCAGTTTGTGTGGAAATGGAGTTGCTCTGGGGAGCTGTAGACCCGTGACTGAAGACTGTTGTCCGGGCTGTGTCAGTTGCTTGCGTTGCTTGGGTAGACACCGGGCCACTGGGGAACGTGGTGGGTTCTTCTCTGGGGGGTGTAGGGTAGGAGGTCTCCGGAGTTCCAGTGGGTACCGCGGAAACTGAGTTTGTTGGGAAGGTTGTAGATTCCTGATTGGAGACTGTTGTTTTGGACGGCTCGGTGGTCTGAGATCCACCTGTTGAAGTGTGCTGGCTTCGGGAGGTGGTTGGCGCTTCACTCAGGACCGAAGTGAAGGGCGTCTCAGCAGGCAGGGCCGTTGCTGGGGAAACTGAGCTGCTTGGAGAGATCGGAGATTCCTGAGTGGAGACGGCGGTTTGCAAGGTACCGGAGGGTTGAGGTGAATCGGTGGAGGTTGTGCTTCTTGGGGAGGTTGTGGATACCTCAGGCAGAGCTGTGGAGCGCGAGGTGTCGGGAGGGACGACTGTTTCTGGGGAACCTGAGCTGTCCGTGGAGGTCGTAGACTCCTGTGTGAACTCTGTTTGGGAGGTTTCCCTTGGCTGGGTTGCATGTGTTGAAACTGAGCTGCTTGGGGAGGTTGTAGGTACCCCAGTTTGCCCTGTTGTGCGGGAGCTCGCAGGAGGTTGCGAGGTTTCTGTGGAAGCTGAGTTTCTTGGGAAAGTTGTTGGTTCCTGAGTGAACCCTGTTTTCCACGTTTGAGCCGCCTGAGTGGCCTGGGCTGATACTGGGGTCCGTGGGTGTGTGGTAGAGGCCTCCCTTAATCTTGAAGTATACGGGGTCTCAGGAGGGACCAGCGTCCCTGTGGAAATTGAGCTGGTTGGGGAGGGTGTTGATTCCTGGGTGAACACCGTGCCCCGTGACTCAGCTGGTTGAGTTGCAAGTATTGAAACCGGGGTCCTGGTGTAGGCTGTAGATGGCTCCTTCACAGCTGCGGTGGAGGAGGTCCCAGGGGGTCCGGCTGTTCCTGTGGACACTGGGCCGCTTAGGGATGTGGTAGGTTCCTGAGTGTGAAGGGTTGTTCCAGAGTTCTCTGGAGCTGGAGCTGTTTGTGTGGATATGGCGCTGCGCAGGGATGTGGTAGACGCCTCAGTCAGCGCTGCTGTGTGGGTGACGGCGGGAGGTACAGCAGTGTCTGGGGACGCGGAGCTGCCCGACCAGGTTGTAGACTTGTGAGTGAGCCCTGTTGCGGAGGTTTCGCTTGGCTGGGTGGCATGTGTTGTCCTCGGGGTCCTGGAGGATACTGTAGATGCCTCACTCACGGCTGAGGTGTGGGCGACCTCGGAAGCTGCCGCGGTTTCTGGTGAACTTGAGGGGGCTGTGAAGACTGTGGATGCCTGAGTGAAAACTCTTGGTGATGTCTCAGGTGCCTGAGTTGTCTGTGTGGACGTTGGGCCACGTGGGGAGGCTGCAGACTCCTCAGTGACAGCTGAGGTGTAGGAGGTCCCAGGAGTCCCAGCTGTTTCTGCGGGCATTGTGCTGGCTGTGGCTGGCAAGACTGTAGATTGCTGAGCGAAGACCGTTGTTGTCGGGGAGGTCTGAGTCGTGGGAGCGGCTTCTGAGGAAACTGGGCCGCCTTGGGAGGCTGTAGGTGCTTCAGATCGGGCTGTGGGGTGAGCAGTTTCAGCCGGTACCGTGGTTTCTGTGGACGTGGGGCTGCCAGAGACGGTCGTAGCTTCCAGAGTGAAGACAGTTCCTGGGAAGGACCCTGTGGCTCGAGAGCCTTGCGTTGAAGTCGAGCTGCTGCTGGAGGCTGTAGGGGCCTCAGGTTGGACTGTGGTGAGGAGGCTCTCAGGGGGTACAGAAGCAGTTTGTGTGGAAATGGAGTTGCTCTGGGGAGCTGTAGACCCGTGACTGAAGACTGTTGTCCGGGCTGTGTCAGTTGCTTGCGTTGCTTGGGTAGACACCGGGCCACTGGGGAACGTGGTGGGTTCTTCTCTGGGGGGTGTAGGGTAGGAGGTCTCCGGAGTTCCAGTGGGTACCGCGGAAACTGAGTTTGTTGGGAAGGTTGTAGATTCCTGATTGGAGACTGTTGTTTTGGACGGCTCGGTGGTCTGAGATCCACCTGTTGAAGTGTGCTGGCTTCGGGAGGTGGTTGGCGCTTCACTCAGGACCGAAGTGAAGGGCGTCTCAGCAGGCAGGGCCGTTGCTGGGGAAACTGAGCTGCTTGGAGAGATCGGAGATTCCTGAGTGGAGACGGCGGTTTGCAAGGTACCGGAGGGTTGAGGTGAATCGGTGGAGGTTGTGCTTCTTGGGGAGGTTGTGGATACCTCAGGCAGAGCTGTGGAGCGCGAGGTGTCGGGAGGGACGACTGTTTCTGGGGAACCTGAGCTGTCCGTGGAGGTCGTAGACTCCTGTGTGAACTCTGTTTGGGAGGTTTCCCTTGGCTGGGTTGCATGTGTTGAAACTGAGCTGCTTGGGGAGGTTGTAGGTACCCCAGTTTGCCCTGTTGTGCGGGAGCTCGCAGGAGGTTGCGAGGTTTCTGTGGAAGCTGAGTTTCTTGGGAAAGTTGTTGGTTCCTGAGTGAACCCTGTTTTCCACGTTTGAGCCGCCTGAGTGGCCTGGGCTGATACTGGGGTCCGTGGGTGTGTGGTAGAGGCCTCCCTTAATCTTGAAGTATACGGGGTCTCAGGAGGGACCAGCGTCCCTGTGGAAATTGAGCTGGTTGGGGAGGGTGTTGATTCCTGGGTGAACACCGTGCCCCGTGACTCAGCTGGTTGAGTTGCAAGTATTGAAACCGGGGTCCTGGTGTAGGCTGTAGATGGCTCCTTCACAGCTGCGGTGGAGGAGGTCCCAGGGGGTCCGGCTGTTCCTGTGGACACTGGGCCGCTTAGGGATGTGGTAGGTTCCTGAGTGTGAAGGGTTGTTCCAGAGTTCTCTGGAGCTGGAGCTGTTTGTGTGGATATGGCGCTGCGCAGGGATGTGGTAGACGCCTCAGTCAGCGCTGCTGTGTGGGTGACGGCGGGAGGTACAGCAGTGTCTGGGGACGCGGAGCTGCCCGACCAGGTTGTAGACTTGTGAGTGAGCCCTGTTGCGGAGGTTTCGCTTGGCTGGGTGGCATGTGTTGTCCTCGGGGTCCTGGAGGATACTGTAGATGCCTCACTCACGGCTGAGGTGTGGGCGACCTCGGAAGCTGCCGCGGTTTCTGGTGAACTTGAGGGGGCTGTGAAGACTGTGGATGCCTGAGTGAAAACTCTTGGTGATGTCTCAGGTGCCTGAGTTGTCTGTGTGGACGTTGGGCCACGTGGGGAGGCTGCAGACTCCTCAGTGACAGCTGAGGTGTAGGAGGTCCCAGGAGTCCCAGCTGTTTCTGCGGGCATTGTGCTGGCTGTGGCTGGCAAGACTGTAGATTGCTGAGCGAAGACCGTTGTTGTCGGGGAGGTCTGAGTCGTGGGAGCGGCTTCTGAGGAAACTGGGCCGCCTTGGGAGGCTGTAGGTGCTTCAGATCGGGCTGTGGGGTGAGCAGTTTCAGCCGGTACCGTGGTTTCTGTGGACGTGGGGCTGCCAGAGACGGTCGTAGCTTCCAGAGTGAAGACAGTTCCTGGGAAGGACCCTGTGGCTCGAGAGCCTTGCGTTGAAGTCGAGCTGCTGCTGGAGGCTGTAGGGGCCTCAGGTTGGACTGTGGTGAGGAGGCTCTCAGGGGGTACAGAAGCAGTTTGTGTGGAAATGGAGTTGCTCTGGGGAGCTGTAGACCCGTGACTGAAGACTGTTGTCCGGGCTGTGTCAGTTGCTTGCGTTGCTTGGGTAGACACCGGGCCACTGGGGAACGTGGTGGGTTCTTCTCTGGGGGGTGTAGGGTAGGAGGTCTCCGGAGTTCCAGTGGGTACCGCGGAAACTGAGTTTGTTGGGAAGGTTGTAGATTCCTGATTGGAGACTGTTGTTTTGGACGGCTCGGTGGTCTGAGATCCACCTGTTGAAGTGTGCTGGCTTCGGGAGGTGGTTGGCGCTTCACTCAGGACCGAAGTGAAGGGCGTCTCAGCAGGCAGGGCCGTTGCTGGGGAAACTGAGCTGCTTGGAGAGATCGGAGATTCCTGAGTGGAGACGGCGGTTTGCAAGGTACCGGAGGGTTGAGGTGAATCGGTGGAGGTTGTGCTTCTTGGGGAGGTTGTGGATACCTCAGGCAGAGCTGTGGAGCGCGAGGTGTCGGGAGGGACGACTGTTTCTGGGGAACCTGAGCTGTCCGTGGAGGTCGTAGACTCCTGTGTGAACTCTGTTTGGGAGGTTTCCCTTGGCTGGGTTGCATGTGTTGAAACTGAGCTGCTTGGGGAGGTTGTAGGTACCCCAGTTTGCCCTGTTGTGCGGGAGCTCGCAGGAGGTTGCGAGGTTTCTGTGGAAGCTGAGTTTCTTGGGAAAGTTGTTGGTTCCTGAGTGAACCCTGTTTTCCACGTTTGAGCCGCCTGAGTGGCCTGGGCTGATACTGGGGTCCGTGGGTGTGTGGTAGAGGCCTCCCTTAATCTTGAAGTATACGGGGTCTCAGGAGGGACCAGCGTCCCTGTGGAAATTGAGCTGGTTGGGGAGGGTGTTGATTCCTGGGTGAACACCGTGCCCCGTGACTCAGCTGGTTGAGTTGCAAGTGTTGAAACCGGGGTCCTGGTGTAGGCTGTAGATGGCTCCTTCACAGCTGCGGTGGAGGAGGTCCCAGGGGGTCCGGCTGTTTTTGTGGACACTGGGCCGCTTAGGGATGTGGTAGGTTCCTGAGTGTGAAGGGTTGTTCCAGAGTTCTCTGGAGCTGGAGCTGTTTGTGTGGATATGGCGCTGCGCAGGGATGTGGTAGACGCCTCAGTCAGCGCTGCTGTGTGGGTGACGGCGGGAGGTACAGCAGTGTCTGGGGACGCGGAGCTGCCCGACCAGGTTGTAGACTTGTGAGTGAGCCCTGTTGCGGAGGTTTCGCTTGGCTGGGTGGCATGTGTTGTCCTCGGGGTCCTGGAGGATACTGTAGATGCCTCACTCACGGCTGAGGTGTGGGCGACCTCGGAAGCTGCCGCGGTTTCTGGTGAACTTGAGGGGGCTGTGAAGACTGTGGATGCCTGAGTGAAAACTCTTGGTGATGTCTCAGGTGCCTGAGTTGTCTGTGTGGACGTTGGGCCACGTGGGGAGGCTGCAGACTCCTCAGTGACAGCTGAGGTGTAGGAGGTCCCAGGAGTCCCAGCTGTTTCTGCGGGCATTGTGCTGGCTGTGGCTGGCAAGACTGTAGATTGCTGAGCGAAGACCGTTGTTGTCGGGGAGGTCTGAGTCGTGGGAGCGGCTTCTGAGGAAACTGGGCCGCCTTGGGAGGCTGTAGGTGCTTCAGATCGGGCTGTGGGGTGAGCAGTTTCAGCCGGTACCGTGGTTTCTGTGGACGTGGGGCTGCCAGAGACGGTCGTAGCTTCCAGAGTGAAGACAGTTCCTGGGAAGGACCCTGTGGCTCGAGAGCCTTGCGTTGAAGTCGAGCTGCTGCTGGAGGCTGTAGGGGCCTCAGGTTGGACTGTGGTGAGGAGGCTCTCAGGGGGTACAGAAGCAGTTTGTGTGGAAATGGAGTTGCTCTGGGGAGCTGTAGACCCGTGACTGAAGACTGTTGTCCGGGCTGTGTCAGTTGCTTGCGTTGCTTGGGTAGACACCGGGCCACTGGGGAACGTGGTGGGTTCTTCTCTGGGGGGTGTAGGGTAGGAGGTCTCCGGAGTTCCAGTGGGTACCGCGGAAACTGAGTTTGTTGGGAAGGTTGTAGATTCCTGATTGGAGACTGTTGTTTTGGACGGCTCGGTGGTCTGAGATCCACCTGTTGAAGTGTGCTGGCTTCGGGAGGTGGTTGGCGCTTCACTCAGGACCGAAGTGAAGGGCGTCTCAGCAGGCAGGGCCGTTGCTGGGGAAACTGAGCTGCTTGGAGAGATCGGAGATTCCTGAGTGGAGACGGCGGTTTGCAAGGTACCGGAGGGTTGAGGTGAATCGGTGGAGGTTGTGCTTCTTGGGGAGGTTGTGGATACCTCAGGCAGAGCTGTGGAGCGCGAGGTGTCGGGAGGGACGACTGTTTCTGGGGAACCTGAGCTGTCCGTGGAGGTCGTAGACTCCTGTGTGAACTCTGTTTGGGAGGTTTCCCTTGGCTGGGTTGCATGTGTTGAAACTGAGCTGCTTGGGGAGGTTGTAGGTACCCCAGTTTGCCCTGTTGTGCGGGAGCTCGCAGGAGGTTGCGAGGTTTCTGTGGAAGCTGAGTTTCTTGGGAAAGTTGTTGGTTCCTGAGTGAACCCTGTTTTCCACGTTTGAGCCGCCTGAGTGGCCTGGGCTGATACTGGGGTCCGTGGGTGTGTGGTAGAGGCCTCCCTTAATCTTGAAGTATACGGGGTCTCAGGAGGGACCAGCGTCCCTGTGGAAATTGAGCCGGTTGGGGAGGGTGTTGATTCCTGGGTGAACACCGTGCCCCGTGACTCAGCTGGTTGAGTTGCAAGTGTTGAAACCGGGGTCCTGGTGTAGGCTGTAGATGGCTCCTTCACAGCTGCGGTGGAGGAGGTCCCAGGGGGTCCGGCTGTTCCTGTGGACACTGGGCCGCTTAGGGATGTGGTAGGTTCCTGAGTGTGAAGGGTTGTTCCAGAGTTCTCTGGAGCTGGAGCTGTTTGTGTGGATATGGCGCTGCGCAGGGATGTGGTAGACGCCTCAGTCAGCGCTGCTGTGTGGGTGACGGCGGGAGGTACAGCAGTGTCTGGGGACGCGGAGCTGCCCGACCAGGTTGTAGACTTGTGAGTGAGCCCTGTTGCGGAGGTTTCGCTTGGCTGGGTGGCATGTGTTGTCCTCGGGGTCCTGGAGGATACTGTAGATGCCTCACTCACGGCTGAGGTGTGGGCGACCTCGGAAGCTGCCGCGGTTTCTGGTGAACTTGAGGGGGCTGTGAAGACTGTGGATGCCTGAGTGAAAACTCTTGGTGATGTCTCAGGTGCCTGAGTTGTCTGTGTGGACGTTGGGCCACGTGGGGAGGCTGCAGACTCCTCAGTGACAGCTGAGGTGTAGGAGGTCCCAGGAGTCCCAGCTGTTTCTGCGGGCATTGTGCTGGCTGTGGCTGGCAAGACTGTAGATTGCTGAGCGAAGACCGTTGTTGTCGGGGAGGTCTGAGTCGTGGGAGCGGCTTCTGAGGAAACTGGGCCGCCTTGGGAGGCTGTAGGTGCTTCAGATCGGGCTGTGGGGTGAGCAGTTTCAGCCGGTACCGTGGTTTCTGTGGACGTGGGGCTGCCAGAGACGGTCGTAGCTTCCAGAGTGAAGACAGTTCCTGGGAAGGACCCTGTGGCTCGAGAGCCTTGCGTTGAAGTCGAGCTGCTGCTGGAGGCTGTAGGGGCCTCAGGTTGGACTGTGGTGAGGAGGCTCTCAGGGGGTACAGAAGCAGTTTGTGTGGAAATGGAGTTGCTCTGGGGAGCTGTAGACCCGTGACTGAAGACTGTTGTCCAGGCTGTGTCAGTTGCTTGCGTTGCTTGGGTAGACACCGGGCCACTGGGGAACGTGGTGGGTTCTTCTCTGGGGGGTGTAGGGTAGGAGGTCTCCGGAGTTCCAGTGGGTACCGCGGAAACTGAGTTTGTTGGGAAGGTTGTAGATTCCTGATTGGAGACTGTTGTTTTGGACGGCTCGGTGGTCTGAGTTCCACCTGTTGAAGTGTGCTGGCTTCGGGAGGTGGTTGGCGCTTCACTCAGGACCGAAGTGAAGGGCGTCTCAGCAGGCAGGGCCGTTGCTGGGGAAACTGAGCTGCTTGGAGAGATCGGAGATTCCTGAGTGGAGACGGCGGTTTGCAAGGTACCGGAGGGTTGAGGTGAATCGGTGGAGGTTGTGCTTCTTGGGGAGGTTGTGGATACCTCAGGCAGAGCTGTGGAGCGCGAGGTGTCGGGAGGGACGACTGTTTCTGGGGAACCTGAGCTGTCCGTGGAGGTCGTAGACTCCTGTGTGAACTCTGTTTGGGAGGTTTCCCTTGGCTGGGTTGCATGTGTTGAAACTGAGCTGCTTGGGGAGGTTGTAGGTACCCCAGTTTGCCCTGTTGTGCGGGAGCTCGCAGGAGGTTGCGAGGTTTCTGTGGAAGCTGAGTTTCTTGGGAAAGTTGTTGGTTCCTGAGTGAACCCTGTTTTCCACGTTTGAGCCGCCTGAGTGGCCTGGGCTGATACTGGGGTCCGTGGGTGTGTGGTAGAGGCCTCCCTTAATCTTGAAGTATACGGGGTCTCAGGAGGGACCAGCGTCCCTGTGGAAATTGAGCCGGTTGGGGAGGGTGTTGATTCCTGGGTGAACACCGTGCCCCGTGACTCAGCTGGTTGAGTTGCAAGTGTTGAAACCGGGGTCCTGGTGTAGGCTGTAGATGGCTCCTTCACAGCTGCGGTGGAGGAGGTCCCAGGGGGTCTGGCTGTTTTTGTGGACACTGGGCCGCTTAGGGATGTGGTAGGTTCCTGAGTGTGAAGGGTTGTTCCAGAGTTCTCTGGAGCTGGAGCTGTTTGTGTGGATATGGCGCTGCGCAGGGATGTGGTAGACGCCTCAGTCAGCGCTGCTGTGTGGGTGACGGCGGGAGGTACAGCAGTGTCTGGGGACGCGGAGCTGCCCAACCAGGTTGTATACTTGTGAGTGAGCCCTGTTGCGGAGGTTTCGCTTGGCTGGGTGGCATGTGTTGTCCTCGGGGTCCTGGAGGATACTGTAGATGCCTCACTCACGGCTGAGGTGTAGGCGACCTCGGAAGCTGCCGCGGTTTCTGGTGAACTTGAGGGGGCTGTGAAGACTGTGGATGCCTGAGTGAAAACTCTTGGTGATGTCTCAGGTGCCTGAGTTGTCTGTGTGGACGTTGGGCCACGTGGGGAGGCTGCAGACTCCTCAGTGACAGCTGAGGTGTAGGAGGTCCCAGGAGTCCCAGCTGTTTCTGCGGGCATTGTGCTGGCTGTGGCTGGCAAGACTGTAGATTGCTGAGCGAAGACCGTTGTTGTCGGGGAGGTCTGAGTCATGGGAGCGGCTTCTGAGGAAACTGGGCCGCCTTGGGAGGCTGTAGGTGCTTCAGATCGGGCTGTGGGGTGAGCAGTTTCAGCCGGTACCGTGGTTTCTGTGGACGTGGGGCTGCCAGAGACGGTCGTAGCTTCCAGAGTGAAGACAGTTCCTGGGAAGGACCCTGTGGCTCGAGAGCCTTGCGTTGAAGTCGAGCTGCTGCTGGAGGCTGTAGGGGCCTCAGGTTGGACTGTGGTGAGGAGGCTCTCAGGGGGTACAGAAGCAGTTTGTGTGGAAATGGAGTTGCTCTGGGGAGCTGTAGACCCGTGACTGAAGACTGTTGTCCGGGCTGTGTCAGTTGCTTGCGTTGCTTGGGTAGACACCGGGCCACTGGGGAACGTGGTGGGTTCTTCTCTGGGGGGTGTAGGGTAGGAGGTCTCCGGAGTTCCAGTGGGTACCGCGGAAACTGAGTTTGTTGGGAAGGTTGTAGATTCCTGATTGGAGACTGTTGTTTTGGACGGCTCGGTGGTCTGAGATCCACCTGTTGAAGTGTGCTGGCTTCGGGAGGTGGTTGGCGCTTCACTCAGGACCGAAGTGAAGGGCGTCTCAGCAGGCAGGGCCGTTGCTGGGGAAACTGAGCTGCTTGGAGAGATCGGAGATTCCTGAGTGGAGACGGCGGTTTGCAAGGTACCGGAGGGTTGAGGTGAATCGGTGGAGGTTGTGCTTCTTGGGGAGGTTGTGGATACCTCAGGCAGAGCTGTGGAGCGCGAGGTGTCGGGAGGGACGACTGTTTCTGGGGAACCTGAGCTGTCCGTGGAGGTCGTAGACTCCTGTGTGAACTCTGTTTGGGAGGTTTCCCTTGGCTGGGTTGCATGTGTTGAAACTGAGCTGCTTGGGGAGGTTGTAGGTACCCCAGTTTGCCCTGTTGTGCGGGAGCTCGCAGGAGGTTGCGAGGTTTCTGTGGAAGCTGAGTTTCTTGGGAAAGTTGTTGGTTCCTGAGTGAACCCTGTTTTCCACGTTTGAGCCGCCTGAGTGGCCTGGGCTGATACTGGGGTCCGTGGGTGTGTGGTAGAGGCCTCCCTTAATCTTGAAGTATACGGGGTCTCAGGAGGGACCAGCGTCCCTGTGGAAATTGAGCCGGTTGGGGAGGGTGTTGATTCCTGGGTGAACACCGTGCCCCGTGACTCAGCTGGTTGAGTTGCAAGTGTTGAAACCGGGGTCCTGGTGTAGGCTGTAGATGGCTCCTTCACAGCTGCGGTGGAGGAGGTCCCAGGGGGTCCGGCTGTTCCTGTGGACACTGGGCCGCTTAGGGATGTGGTAGGTTCCTGAGTGTGAAGGGTTGTTCCAGAGTTCTCTGGAGCTGGAGCTGTTTGTGTGGATATGGCGCTGCGCAGGGATGTGGTAGACGCCTCAGTCAGCGCTGCTGTGTGGGTGACGGCGGGAGGTACAGCAGTGTCTGGGGACGCGGAGCTGCCCGACCAGGTTGTAGACTTGTGAGTGAGCCCTGTTGCGGAGGTTTCGCTTGGCTGGGTGGCATGTGTTGTCCTCGGGGTCCTGGAGGATACTGTAGATGCCTCACTCACGGCTGAGGTGTGGGCGACCTCGGAAGCTGCCGCGGTTTCTGGTGAACTTGAGGGGGCTGTGAAGACTGTGGATGCCTGAGTGAAAACTCTTGGTGATGTCTCAGGTGCCTGAGTTGTCTGTGTGGACGTTGGGCCACGTGGGGAGGCTGCAGACTCCTCAGTGACAGCTGAGGTGTAGGAGGTCCCAGGAGTCCCAGCTGTTTCTGCGGGCATTGTGCTGGCTGTGGCTGGCAAGACTGTAGATTGCTGAGCGAAGACCGTTGTTGTCGGGGAGGTCTGAGTCGTGGGAGCGGCTTCTGAGGAAACTGGGCCGCCTTGGGAGGCTGTAGGTGCTTCAGATCGGGCTGTGGGGTGAGCAGTTTCAGCCGGTACCGTGGTTTCTGGGGACGTGGGGCTGCCAGAGACGGTCGTAGCTTCCAGAGTGAAGACAGTTCCTGGGAAGGACCCTGTGGCTCGAGAGCCTTGCGTTGAAGTCGAGCTGCTGCTGGAGGCTGTAGGGGCCTCAGGTTGGACTGTGGTGAGGAGGCTCTCAGGGGGTACAGAAGCAGTTTGTGTGGAAATGGAGTTGCTCTGGGGAGCTGTAGACCCGTGACTGAAGACTGTTGTCCGGGCTGTGTCAGTTGCTTGCGTTGCTTGGGTAGACACCGGGCCACTGGGGAACGTGGTGGGTTCTTCTCTGGGGGGTGTAGGGTAGGAGGTCTCCGGAGTTCCAGTGGGTACCGCGGAAACTGAGTTTGTTGGGAAGGTTGTAGATTCCTGATTGGAGACTGTTGTTTTGGACGGCTCGGTGGTCTGAGTTCCACCTGTTGAAGTGTGCTGGCTTCGGGAGGTGGTTGGCGCTTCACTCAGGACCGAAGTGAAGGGCGTCTCAGCAGGCAGGGCCGTTGCTGGGGAAACTGAGCTGCTTGGAGAGATCGGAGATTCCTGAGTGGAGACGGCGGTTTGCAAGGTACCGGAGGGTTGAGGTGAATCGGTGGAGGTTGTGCTTCTTGGGGAGGTTGTGGATACCTCAGGCAGAGCTGTGGAGCGCGAGGTGTCGGGAGGGACGACTGTTTCTGGGGAACCTGAGCTGTCCGTGGAGGTCGTAGACTCCTGTGTGAACTCTGTTTGGGAGGTTTCCCTTGGCTGGGTTGCATGTGTTGAAACTGAGCTGCTTGGGGAGGTTGTAGGTACCCCAGTTTGCCCTGTTGTGCGGGAGCTCGCAGGAGGTTGCGAGGTTTCTGTGGAAGCTGAGTTTCTTGGGAAAGTTGTTGGTTCCTGAGTGAACCCTGTTTTCCACGTTTGAGCCGCCTGAGTGGCCTGGGCTGATACTGGGGTCCGTGGGTGTGTGGTAGAGGCCTCCCTTAATCTTGAAGTATACGGGGTCTCAGGAGGGACCAGCGTCCCTGTGGAAATTGAGCCGGTTGGGGAGGGTGTTGATTCCTGGGTGAACACCGTGCCCCGTGACTCAGCTGGTTGAGTTGCAAGTGTTGAAACCGGGGTCCTGGTGTAGGCTGTAGATGGCTCCTTCACAGCTGCGGTGGAGGAGGTCCCAGGGGGTCCGGCTGTTCCTGTGGACACTGGGCCGCTTAGGGATGTGGTAGGTTCCTGAGTGTGAAGGGTTGTTCCAGAGTTCTCTGGAGCTGGAGCTGTTTGTGTGGATATGGCGCTGCGCAGGGATGTGGTAGACGCCTCAGTCAGCGCTGCTGTGTGGGTGACGGCGGGAGGTACAGCAGTGTCTGGGGACGCGGAGCTGCCCGACCAGGTTGTAGACTTGTGAGTGAGCCCTGTTGCGGAGGTTTCGCTTGGCTGGGTGGCATGTGTTGTCCTCGGGGTCCTGGAGGATACTGTAGATGCCTCACTCACGGCTGAGGTGTAGGCGACCTCGGAAGCTGCCGCGGTTTCTGGTGAACTTGAGGGGGCTGTGAAGACTGTGGATGCCTGAGTGAAAACTCTTGGTGATGTCTCAGGTGCCTGAGTTGTCTGTGTGGACGTTGGGCCACGTGGGGAGGCTGCAGACTCCTCAGTGACAGCTGAGGTGTAGGAGGTCCCAGGAGTCCCAGCTGTTTCTGCGGGCATTGTGCTGGCTGTGGCTGGCAAGACTGTAGATTGCTGAGCGAAGACCGTTGTTGTCGGGGAGGTCTGAGTCGTGGGAGCGGCTTCTGAGGAAACTGGGCCGCCTTGGGAGGCTGTAGGTGCTTCAGATCGGGCTGTGGGGTGAGCAGTTTCAGCCGGTACCGTGGTTTCTGGGGACGTGGGGCTGCCAGAGACGGTCGTAGCTTCCAGAGTGAAGACAGTTCCTGGGAAGGACCCTGTGGCTCGAGAGCCTTGCGTTGAAGTCGAGCTGCTGCTGGAGGCTGTAGGGGCCTCAGGTTGGACTGTGGTGAGGAGGCTCTCAGGGGGTACAGAAGCAGTTTGTGTGGAAATGGAGTTGCTCTGGGGAGCTGTAGACCCGTGACTGAAGACTGTTGTCCGGGCTGTGTCAGTTGCTTGCGTTGCTTGGGTAGACACCGGGCCACTGGGGAACGTGGTGGGTTCTTCTCTGGGGGGTGTAGGGTAGGAGGTCTCCGGAGTTCCAGTGGGTACCGCGGAAACTGAGTTTGTTGGGAAGGTTGTAGATTCCTGATTGGAGACTGTTGTTTTGGACGGCTCGGTGGTCTGAGTTCCACCTGTTGAAGTGTGCTGGCTTCGGGAGGTGGTTGGCGCTTCACTCAGGACCGAAGTGAAGGGCGTCTCAGCAGGCAGGGCCGTTGCTGGGGAAACTGAGCTGCTTGGAGAGATCGGAGATTCCTGAGTGGAGACGGCGGTTTGCAAGGTACCGGAGGGTTGAGGTGAATCGGTGGAGGTTGTGCTTCTTGGGGAGGTTGTGGATACCTCAGGCAGAGCTGTGGAGCGCGAGGTGTCGGGAGGGACGACTGTTTCTGGGGAACCTGAGCTGTCCGTGGAGGTCGTAGACTCCTGTGTGAACTCTGTTTGGGAGGTTTCCCTTGGCTGGGTTGCATGTGTTGAAACTGAGCTGCTTGGGGAGGTTGTAGGTACCCCAGTTTGCCCTGTTGTGCGGGAGCTCGCAGGAGGTTGCGAGGTTTCTGTGGAAGCTGAGTTTCTTGGGAAAGTTGTTGGTTCCTGAGTGAACCCTGTTTTCCACGTTTGAGCCGCCTGAGTGGCCTGGGCTGATACTGGGGTCCGTGGGTGTGTGGTAGAGGCCTCCCTTAATCTTGAAGTATACGGGGTCTCAGGAGGGACCAGCGTCCCTGTGGAAATTGAGCTGGTTGGGGAGGGTGTTGATTCCTGGGTGAACACCGTGCCCCGTGACTCAGCTGGTTGAGTTGCAAGTGTTGAAACCGGGGTCCTGGTGTAGGCTGTAGATGGCTCCTTCACAGCTGCGGTGGAGGAGGTCCCAGGGGGTCCGGCTGTTCCTGTGGACACTGGGCCGCTTAGGGATGTGGTAGGTTCCTGAGTGTGAAGGGTTGTTCCAGAGTTCTCTGGAGCTGGAGCTGTTTGTGTGGATATGGCGCTGCGCAGGGATGTGGTAGACGCCTCAGTCAGCGCTGCTGTGTGGGTGACGGCGGGAGGTACAGCAGTGTCTGGGGACGCGGAGCTGCCCGACCAGGTTGTAGACTTGTGAGTGAGCCCTGTTGCGGAGGTTTCGCTTGGCTGGGTGGCATGTGTTGTCCTCGGGGTCCTGGAGGATACTGTAGATGCCTCACTCACGGCTGAGGTGTGGGCGACCTCGGAAGCTGCCGCGGTTTCTGGTGAACTTGAGGGGGCTGTGAAGACTGTGGATGCCTGAGTGAAAACTCTTGGTGATGTCTCAGGTGCCTGAGTTGTCTGTGTGGACGTTGGGCCACGTGGGGAGGCTGCAGACTCCTCAGTGACAGCTGAGGTGTAGGAGGTCCCAGGAGTCCCAGCTGTTTCTGCGGGCATTGTGCTGGCTGTGGCTGGCAAGACTGTAGATTGCTGAGCGAAGACCGTTGTTGTCGGGGAGGTCTGAGTCGTGGGAGCGGCTTCTGAGGAAACTGGGCCGCCTTGGGAGGCTGTAGGTGCTTCAGATCGGGCTGTGGGGTGAGCAGTTTCAGCCGGTACCGTGGTTTCTGGGGACGTGGGGCTGCCAGAGACGGTCGTAGCTTCCAGAGTGAAGACAGTTCCTGGGAAGGACCCTGTGGCTCGAGAGCCTTGCGTTGAAGTCGAGCTGCTGCTGGAGGCTGTAGGGGCCTCAGGTTGGACTGTGGTGAGGAGGCTCTCAGGGGGTACAGAAGCAGTTTGTGTGGAAATGGAGTTGCTCTGGGGAGCTGTAGACCCGTGACTGAAGACTGTTGTCCGGGCTGTGTCAGTTGCTTGCGTTGCTTGGGTAGACACCGGGCCACTGGGGAACGTGGTGGGTTCTTCTCTGGGGGGTGTAGGGTAGGAGGTCTCCGGAGTTCCAGTGGGTACCGCGGAAACTGAGTTTGTTGGGAAGGTTGTAGATTCCTGATTGGAGACTGTTGTTTTGGACGGCTCGGTGGTCTGAGATCCACCTGTTGAAGTGTGCTGGCTTCGGGAGGTGGTTGGCGCTTCACTCAGGACCGAAGTGAAGGGCGTCTCAGCAGGCAGGGCCGTTGCTGGGGAAACTGAGCTGCTTGGAGAGATCGGAGATTCCTGAGTGGAGACGGCGGTTTGCAAGGTACCGGAGGGTTGAGGTGAATCGGTGGAGGTTGTGCTTCTTGGGGAGGTTGTGGATACCTCAGGCAGAGCTGTGGAGCGCGAGGTGTCGGGAGGGACGACTGTTTCTGGGGAACCTGAGCTGTCCGTGGAGGTCGTAGACTCCTGTGTGAACTCTGTTTGGGAGGTTTCCCTTGGCTGGGTTGCATGTGTTGAAACTGAGCTGCTTGGGGAGGTTGTAGGTACCCCAGTTTGCCCTGTTGTGCGGGAGCTCGCAGGAGGTTGCGAGGTTTCTGTGGAAGCTGAGTTTCTTGGGAAAGTTGTTGGTTCCTGAGTGAACCCTGTTTTCCACGTTTGAGCCGCCTGAGTGGCCTGGGCTGATACTGGGGTCCGTGGGTGTGTGGTAGAGGCCTCCCTTAATCTTGAAGTATACGGGGTCTCAGGAGGGACCAGCGTCCCTGTGGAAATTGAGCCGGTTGGGGAGGGTGTTGATTCCTGGGTGAACACCGTGCCCCGTGACTCAGCTGGTTGAGTTGCAAGTGTTGAAACCGGGGTCCTGGTGTAGGCTGTAGATGGCTCCTTCACAGCTGCGGTGGAGGAGGTCCCAGGGGGTCCGGCTGTTCCTGTGGACACTGGGCCGCTTAGGGATGTGGTAGGTTCCTGAGTGTGAAGGGTTGTTCCAGAGTTCTCTGGAGCTGGAGCTGTTTGTGTGGATATGGCGCTGCGCAGGGATGTGGTAGACGCCTCATTCAGCGCTGCTGTGTGGGTGACGGCGGGAGGTACAGCAGTGTCTGGGGACGCGGAGCTGCCCGACCAGGTTGTAGACTTGTGAGTGAGCCCTGTTGCGGAGGTTTCGCTTGGCTGGGTGGCATGTGTTGTCCTCGGGGTCCTGGAGGATACTGTAGATGCCTCACTCACGGCTGAGGTGTGGGCGACCTCGGAAGCTGCCGCGGTTTCTGGTGAACTTGAGGGGGCTGTGAAGACTGTGGATGCCTGAGTGAAAACTCTTGGTGATGTCTCAGGTGCCTGAGTTGTCTGTGTGGACGTTGGGCCACGTGGGGAGGCTGCAGACTCCTCAGTGACAGCTGAGGTGTAGGAGGTCCCAGGAGTCCCAGCTGTTTCTGCGGGCATTGTGCTGGCTGTGGCTGGCAAGACTGTAGATTGCTGAGCGAAGACCGTTGTTGTCGGGGAGGTCTGAGTCGTGGGAGCGGCTTCTGAGGAAACTGGGCCGCCTTGGGAGGCTGTAGGTGCTTCAGATCGGGCTGTGGGGTGAGCAGTTTCAGCCGGTACCGTGGTTTCTGGGGACGTGGGGCTGCCAGAGACGGTCGTAGCTTCCAGAGTGAAGACAGTTCCTGGGAAGGACCCTGTGGCTCGAGAGCCTTGCGTTGAAGTCGAGCTGCTGCTGGAGGCTGTAGGGGCCTCAGGTTGGACTGTGGTGAGGAGGCTCTCAGGGGGTACAGAAGCAGTTTGTGTGGAAATGGAGTTGCTCTGGGGAGCTGTAGACCCGTGACTGAAGACTGTTGTCCGGGCTGTGTCAGTTGCTTGCGTTGCTTGGGTAGACACCGGGCCACTGGGGAACGTGGTGGGTTCTTCTCTGGGGGGTGTAGGGTAGGAGGTCTCCGGAGTTCCAGTGGGTACCGCGGAAACTGAGTTTGTTGGGAAGGTTGTAGATTCCTGATTGGAGACTGTTGTTTTGGACGGCTCGGTGGTCTGAGTTCCACCTGTTGAAGTGTGCTGGCTTCGGGAGGTGGTTGGCGCTTCACTCAGGACCGAAGTGAAGGGCGTCTCTGCAGGCAGGGCCGTTGCTGGGGAAACTGAGCTGCTTGGAGAGATCGGAGATTCCTGAGTGGAGACGGCGGTTTGCAAGGTACCGGAGGGTTGAGGTGAATCGGTGGAGGTTGTGCTTCTTGGGGAGGTTGTGGATACCTCAGGCAGAGCTGTGGAGCGCGAGGTGTCGGGAGGGACGACTGTTTCTGGGGAACCTGAGCTGTCCGTGGAGGTCGTAGACTCCTGTGTGAACTCTGTTTGGGAGGTTTCCCTTGGCTGGGTTGCATGTGTTGAAACTGAGCTGCTTGGGGAGGTTGTAGGTACCCCAGTTTGCCCTGTTGTGCGGGAGCTCGCAGGAGGTTGCGAGGTTTCTGTGGAAGCTGAGTTTCTTGGGAAAGTTGTTGGTTCCTGAGTGAACCCTGTTTTCCACGTTTGAGCCGCCTGAGTGGCCTGGGCTGATACTGGGGTCCGTGGGTGTGTGGTAGAGGCCTCCCTTAATCTTGAAGTATACGGGGTCTCAGGAGGGACCAGCGTCCCTGTGGAAATTGAGCTGGTTGGGGAGGGTGTTGATTCCTGGGTGAACACCGTGCCCCGTGACTCAGCTGGTTGAGTTGCAAGTGTTGAAACCGGGGTCCTGGTGTAGGCTGTAGATGGCTCCTTCACAGCTGCGGTGGAGGAGGTCCCAGGGGGTCCGGCTGTTCCTGTGGACACTGGGCCGCTTAGGGATGTGGTAGGTTCCTGAGTGTGAAGGGTTGTTCCAGAGTTCTCTGGAGCTGGAGCTGTTTGTGTGGATATGGCGCTGCGCAGGGATGTGGTAGACGCCTCAGTCAGCGCTGCTGTGTGGGTGACGGCGGGAGGTACAGCAGTGTCTGGGGACGCGGAGCTGCCCGACCAGGTTGTAGACTTGTGAGTGAGCCCTGTTGCGGAGGTTTCGCTTGGCTGGGTGGCATGTGTTGTCCTCGGGGTCCTGGAGGATACTGTAGATGCCTCACTCACGGCTGAGGTGTGGGCGACCTCGGAAGCTGCCGCGGTTTCTGGTGAACTTGAGGGGGCTGTGAAGACTGTGGATGCCTGAGTGAAAACTCTTGGTGATGTCTCAGGTGCCTGAGTTGTCTGTGTGGACGTTGGGCCACGTGGGGAGGCTGCAGACTCCTCAGTGACAGCTGAGGTGTAGGAGGTCCCAGGAGTCCCAGCTGTTTCTGCGGGCATTGTGCTGGCTGTGGCTGGCAAGACTGTAGATTGCTGAGCGAAGACCGTTGTTGTCGGGGAGGTCTGAGTCGTGGGAGCGGCTTCTGAGGAAACTGGGCCGCCTTGGGAGGCTGTAGGTGCTTCAGATCGGGCTGTGGGGTGAGCAGTTTCAGCCGGTACCGTGGTTTCTGGGGACGTGGGGCTGCCAGAGACGGTCGTAGCTTCCAGAGTGAAGACAGTTCCTGGGAAGGACCCTGTGGCTCGAGAGCCTTGCGTTGAAGTCGAGCTGCTGCTGGAGGCTGTAGGGGCCTCAGGTTGGACTGTGGTGAGGAGGCTCTCAGGGGGTACAGAAGCAGTTTGTGTGGAAATGGAGTTGCTCTGGGGAGCTGTAGACCCGTGACTGAAGACTGTTGTCCGGGCTGTGTCAGTTGCTTGCGTTGCTTGGGTAGACACCGGGCCACTGGGGAACGTGGTGGGTTCTTCTCTGGGGGGTGTAGGGTAGGAGGTCTCCGGAGTTCCAGTGGGTACCGCGGAAACTGAGTTTGTTGGGAAGGTTGTAGATTCCTGATTGGAGACTGTTGTTTTGGACGGCTCGGTGGTCTGAGTTCCACCTGTTGAAGTGTGCTGGCTTCGGGAGGTGGTTGGCGCTTCACTCAGGACCGAAGTGAAGGGCGTCTCTGCAGGCAGGGCCGTTGCTGGGGAAACTGAGCTGCTTGGAGAGATCGGAGATTCCTGAGTGGAGACGGCGGTTTGCAAGGTACCGGAGGGTTGAGGTGAATCGGTGGAGGTTGTGCTTCTTGGGGAGGTTGTGGATACCTCAGGCAGAGCTGTGGAGCGCGAGGTGTCGGGAGGGACGACTGTTTCTGGGGAACCTGAGCTGTCCGTGGAGGTCGTAGACTCCTGTGTGAACTCTGTTTGGGAGGTTTCCCTTGGCTGGGTTGCATGTGTTGAAACTGAGCTGCTTGGGGAGGTTGTAGGTACCCCAGTTTGCCCTGTTGTGCGGGAGCTCGCAGGAGGTTGCGAGGTTTCTGTGGAAGCTGAGTTTCTTGGGAAAGTTGTTGGTTCCTGAGTGAACCCTGTTTTCCATGTTTGAGCCGCCTGAGTGGCCTGGGCTGATACTGGGGTCCGTGGGTGTGTGGTAGAGGCCTCCCTTAATCTTGAAGTATACGGGGTCTCAGGAGGGACCAGCGTCCCTGTGGAAATTGAGCCGGTTGGGGAGGGTGTTGATTCCTGGGTGAACACCGTGCCCCGTGACTCAGCTGGTTGAGTTGCAAGTGTTGAAACCGGGGTCCTGGTGTAGGCTGTAGATGGCTCCTTCACAGCTGCGGTGGAGGAGGTCCCAGGGGGTCCGGCTGTTCCTGTGGACACTGGGCCGCTTAGGGATGTGGTAGGTTCCTGAGTGTGAAGGGTTGTTCCAGAGTTCTCTGGAGCTGGAGCTGTTTGTGTGGATATGGCGCTGCGCAGGGATGTGGTAGACGCCTCAGTCAGCGCTGCTGTGTGGGTGACGGCGGGAGGTACAGCAGTGTCTGGGGACGCGGAGCTGCCCGACCAGGTTGTAGATTTGTGAGTGAGCCCTGTTGCGGAGGTTTCGCTTGGCTGGGTGGCATGTGTTGTCCTCGGGGTCCTGGAGGATACTGTAGATGCCTCACTCACGGCTGAGGTGTGGGCGACCTCGGAAGCTGCCGCGGTTTCTGGTGAACTTGAGGGGGCTGTGAAGACTGTGGATGCCTGAGTGAAAACTCTTGGTGATGTCTCAGGTGCCTGAGTTGTCTGTGTGGACGTTGGGCCACGTGGGGAGGCTGCAGACTCCTCAGTGACAGCTGAGGTGTAGGAGGTCCCAGGAGTCCCAGCTGTTTCTGCGGGCATTGTGCTGGCTGTGGCTGGCAAGACTGTAGATTGCTGAGCGAAGACCGTTGTTGTCGGGGAGGTCTGAGTCGTGGGAGCGGCTTCTGAGGAAACTGGGCCGCCTTGGGAGGCTGTAGGTGCTTCAGATCGGGCTGTGGGGTGAGCAGTTTCAGCCGGTACCGTGGTTTCTGGGGACGTGGGGCTGCCAGAGACGGTCGTAGCTTCCAGAGTGAAGACAGTTCCTGGGAAGGACCCTGTGGCTCGAGAGCCTTGCGTTGAAGTCGAGCTGCTGCTGGAGGCTGTAGGGGCCTCAGGTTGGACTGTGGTGAGGAGGCTCTCAGGGGGTACAGAAGCAGTTTGTGTGGAAATGGAGTTGCTCTGGGGAGCTGTAGACCCGTGACTGAAGACTGTTGTCCGGGCTGTGTCAGTTGCTTGCGTTGCTTGGGTAGACACCGGGCCACTGGGGAACGTGGTGGGTTCTTCTCTGGGGGGTGTAGGGTAGGAGGTCTCCGGAGTTCCAGTGGGTACCGCGGAAACTGAGTTTGTTGGGAAGGTTGTAGATTCCTGATTGGAGACTGTTGTTTTGGACGGCTCGGTGGTCTGAGTTCCACCTGTTGAAGTGTGCTGGCTTCGGGAGGTGGTTGGCGCTTCACTCAGGACCGAAGTGAAGGGCGTCTCAGCAGGCAGGGCCGTTGCTGGGGAAACTGGGCTGCTTGGAGAGATCGGAGATTCCTGAGTGGAGAGGGCGGTTTGCAAGATACCGGAGGGTTGAGGTGAATCGGTGGAGGTTGTGCTTCTTGGGGAGGTTGTGGATACCTCAGGCAGAGCTGTGGAGCGCGAGGTGTCGGGAGGGACGACTGTTTCTGGGGAACCTGAGCTGTCCGTGGAGGTCGTAGACTCCTGTGTGAACTCTGTTTGGGAGGTTTCCCTTGGCTGGGTTGCATGTGTTGAAACTGAGCTGCTTGGGGAGGTTGTAGGTACCCCAGTTTGCCCTGTTGTGTGGGAGCTCGCAGGAGGTTGCGAGGTTTCTGTGGAAGCTGAGTTTCTTGGGAAAGTTGTTGGTTCCTGAGTGAACCCTGTTTTCCACGTTTGAGCCGCCTGAGTGGCCTGGGCTGATACTGGGGTCCGTGGGTGTGTGGTAGAGGCCTCCCTTAATCTTGAAGTATACGGGGTCTCAGGAGGGACCAGCGTCCCTGTGGAAATTGAGCCGGTTGGGGAGGGTGTTGATTCCTGGGTGAACACCGTGCCCCGTGACTCAGCTGGTTGAGTTGCAAGTGTTGAAACCGGGGTCCTGGTGTAGGCTGTAGATGGCTCCTTCACAGCTGCGGTGGAGGAGGTCCCAGGGGGTCCGGCTGTTCCTGTGGACACTGGGCCGCTTAGGGATGTGGTAGGTTCCTGAGTGTGAAGGGTTGTTCCAGAGTTCTCTGGAGCTGGAGCTGTTTGTGTGGATATGGCGCTGCGCAGGGATGTGGTAGACGCCTCAGTCAGCGCTGCTGTGTGGGTGACGGCGGGAGGTACAGCAGTGTCTGGGGACGCGGAGCTGCCCGACCAGGTTGTAGACTTGTGAGTGAGCCCTGTTGCGGAGGTTTCGCTTGGCTGGGTGGCATGTGTTGTCCTCGGGGTCCTGGAGGATACTGTAGATGCCTCACTCACGGCTGAGGTGTGGGCGACCTCGGAAGCTGCCGCGGTTTCTGGTGAACTTGAGGGGGCTGTGAAGACTGTGGATGCCTGAGTGAAAACTCTTGGTGATGTCTCAGGTGCCTGAGTTGTCTGTGTGGACGTTGGGCCACGTGGGGAGGCTGCAGACTCCTCAGTGACAGCTGAGGTGTAGGAGGTCCCAGGAGTCCCAGCTGTTTCTGCGGGCATTGTGCTGGCTGTGGCTGGCAAGACTGTAGATTGCTGAGCGAAGACCGTTGTTGTCGGGGAGGTCTGAGTCGTGGGAGCGGCTTCTGAGGAAACTGGGCCGCCTTGGGAGGCTGTAGGTGCTTCAGATCGGGCTGTGGGGTGATCAGTTTCAGCCGGTACCGTGGTTTCTGGGGACGTGGGGCTGCCAGAGACGGTCGTAGCTTCCAGAGTGAAGACAGTTCCTGGGAAGGACCCTGTGGCTCGAGAGCCTTGCGTTGAAGTCGAGCTGCTGCTGGAGGCTGTAGGGGCCTCAGGTTGGACTGTGGTGAGGAGGCTCTCAGGGGGTACAGAAGCAGTTTGTGTGGAAATGGAGTTGCTCTGGGGAGCTGTAGACCCGTGACTGAAGACTGTTGTCCGGGCTGTGTCAGTTGCTTGCGTTGCTTGGGTAGACACCGGGCCACTGGGGAACGTGGTGGGTTCTTCTCTGGGGGGTGTAGGGTAGGAGGTCTCCGGAGTTCCAGTGGGTACCGCGGAAACTGAGTTTGTTGGGAAGGTTGTAGATTCCTGATTGGAGACTGTTGTTTTGGACGGCTCGGTGGTCTGAGTTCCACCTGTTGAAGTGTGCTGGCTTCGGGAGGTGGTTGGCGCTTCACTCAGGACCGAAGTGAAGGGCGTCTCAGCAGGCAGGGCCGTTGCTGGGGAAACTGAGCTGCTTGGAGAGATCGGAGATTCCTGAGTGGAGACGGCGGTTTGCAAGGTACCGGAGGGTTGAGGTGAATCGGTGGAGGTTGTGCTTCTTGGGGAGGTTGTGGATACCTCAGGCAGAGCTGTGGAGCGCGAGGTGTCGGGAGGGACGACTGTTTCTGGGGAACCTGAGCTGTCCGTGGAGGTCGTAGACTCCTGTGTGAACTCTGTTTGGGAGGTTTCCCTAGGCTGGGTTGCATGTGTTGAAACTGAGCTGCTTGGGGAGGTTGTAGGTACCCCAGTTTGCCCTGTTGTGCGGGAGCTCGCAGGAGGTTGCGAGGTTTCTGTGGAAGCTGAGTTTCTTGGGAAAGTTGTTGGTTCCTGAGTGAACCCTGTTTTCCACGTTTGAGCCGCCTGAGTGGCCTGGGCTGATACTGGGGTCCGTGGGTGTGTGGTAGAGGCCTCCCTTAATCTTGAAGTATACGGGGTCTCAGGAGGGACCAGCGTCCCTGTGGAAATTGAGCCGGTTGGGGAGGGTGTTGATTCCTGGGTGAACACCGTGCCCCGTGACTCAGCTGGTTGAGTTGCAAGTGTTGAAACCGGGGTCCTGGTGTAGGCTGTAGATGGCTCCTTCACAGCTGCGGTGGAGGAGGTCCCAGGGGGTCCGGCTGTTCCTGTGGACACTGGGCCGCTTAGGGATGTGGTAGGTTCCTGAGTGTGAAGGGTTGTTCCAGAGTTCTCTGGAGCTGGAGCTGTTTGTGTGGATATGGCGCTGCGCAGGGATGTGGTAGACGCCTCAGTCAGCGCTGCTGTGTGGGTGACGGCGGGAGGTACAGCAGTGTCTGGGGACGCGGAGCTGCCCGACCAGGTTGTAGACTTGTGAGTGAGCCCTGTTGCGGAGGTTTCGCTTGGCTGGGTGGCATGTGTTGTCCTCGGGGTCCTGGAGGATACTGTAGATGCCTCACTCACGGCTGAGGTGTGGGCGACCTCGGAAGCTGCCGCGGTTTCTGGTGAACTTGAGGGGGCTGTGAAGACTGTGGATGCCTGAGTGAAAACTCTTGGTGATGTCTCAGGTGCCTGAGTTGTCTGTGTGGACGTTGGGCCACGTGGGGAGGCTGCAGACTCCTCAGTGACAGCTGAGGTGTAGGAGGTCCCAGGAGTCCCAGCTGTTTCTGCGGGCATTGTGCTGGCTGTGGCTGGCAAGACTGTAGATTGCTGAGCGAAGACCGTTGTTGTCGGGGAGGTCTGAGTCGTGGGAGCGGCTTCTGAGGAAACTGGGCCGCCTTGGGAGGCTGTAGGTGCTTCAGATCGGGCTGTGGGGTGAGCAGTTTCAGCCGGTACCGTGGTTTCTGGGGACGTGGGGCTGCCAGAGACGGTCGTAGCTTCCAGAGTGAAGACAGTTCCTGGGAAGGACCCTGTGGCTCGAGAGCCTTGCGTTGAAGTCGAGCTGCTGCTGGAGGCTGTAGGGGCCTCAGGTTGGACTGTGGTGAGGAGGCTCTCAGGGGGTACAGAAGCAGTTTGTGTGGAAATGGAGTTGCTCTGGGGAGCTGTAGACCCGTGACTGAAGACTGTTGTCCGGGCTGTGTCAGTTGCTTGCGTTGCTTGGGTAGACACCGGGCCACTGGGGAACGTGGTGGGTTCTTCTCTGGGGGGTGTAGGGTAGGAGGTCTCCGGAGTTCCAGTGGGTACCGCGGAAACTGAGTTTGTTGGGAAGGTTGTAGATTCCTGATTGGAGACTGTTGTTTTGGACGGCTCGGTGGTCTGAGTTCCACCTGTTGAAGTGTGCTGGCTTCGGGAGGTGGTTGGCGCTTCACTCAGGACCGAAGTGAAGGGCGTCTCAGCAGGCAGGGCCGTTGCTGGGGAAACTGGGCTGCTTGGAGAGATCGGAGATTCCTGAGTGGAGACGGCGGTTTGCAAGGTACCGGAGGGTTGAGGTGAATCGGTGGAGGTTGTGCTTCTTGGGGAGGTTGTGGATACCTCAGGCAGAGCTGTGGAGCGCGAGGTGTCGGGAGGGACGACTGTTTCTGGGGAACCTGAGCTGTCCGTGGAGGTCGTAGACTCCTGTGTGAACTCTGTTTGGGAGGTTTCCCTTGGCTGGGTTGCATGTGTTGAAACTGAGCTGCTTGGGGAGGTTGTAGGTACCCCAGTTTGCCCTGTTGTGCGGGAGCTCGCAGGAGGTTGCGAGGTTTCTGTGGAAGCTGAGTTTCTTGGGAAAGTTGTTGGTTCCTGAGTGAACCCTGTTTTCCACGTTTGAGCCGCCTGAGTGGCCTGGGCTGATACTGGGGTCCGTGGGTGTGTGGTAGAGGCCTCCCTTAATCTTGAAGTATACGGGGTCTCAGGAGGGACCAGCGTCCCTGTGGAAATTGAGCCGGTTGGGGAGGGTGTTGATTCCTGGGTGAACACCGTGCCCCGTGACTCAGCTGGTTGAGTTGCAAGTGTTGAAACCGGGGTCCTGGTGTAGGCTGTAGATGGCTCCTTCACAGCTGCGGTGGAGGAGGTCCCAGGGGGTCCGGCTGTTCCTGTGGACACTGGGCCGCTTAGGGATGTGGTAGGTTCCTGAGTGTGAAGGGTTGTTCCAGAGTTCTCTGGAGCTGGAGCTGTTTGTGTGGATATGGCGCTGAGCAGGGATGTGGTAGACGCCTCAGTCAGCGCTGCTGTGTGGGTGACGGCGGGAGGTACAGCAGTGTCTGGGGACGCGGAGCTGCCCGACCAGGTTGTAGACTTGTGAGTGAGCCCTGTTGCGGAGGTTTCGCTTGGCTGGGTGGCATGTGTTGTCCTCGGGGTCCTGGAGGATACTGTAGATGCCTCACTCACGGCTGAGGTGTGGGCGACCTCGGAAGCTGCCGCGGTTTCTGGTGAACTTGAGGGGGCTGTGAAGACTGTGGATGCCTGAGTGAAAACTCTTGGTGATGTCTCAGGTGCCTGAGTTGTCTGTGTGGACGTTGGGCCACGTGGGGAGGCTGCAGACTCCTCAGTGACAGCTGAGGTGTAGGAGGTCCCAGGAGTCCCAGCTGTTTCTGCGGGCATTGTGCTGGCTGTGGCTGGCAAGACTGTAGATTGCTGAGCGAAGACCGTTGTTGTCGGGGAGGTCTGAGTCGTGGGAGCGGCTTCTGAGGAAACTGGGCCGCCTTGGGAGGCTGTAGGTGCTTCAGATCGGGCTGTGGGGTGAGCAGTTTCAGCCGGTACCGTGGTTTCTGGGGACGTGGGGCTGCCAGAGACGGTCGTAGCTTCCAGAGTGAAGACAGTTCCTGGGAAGGACCCTGTGGCTCGAGAGCCTTGCGTTGAAGTCGAGCTGCTGCTGGAGGCTGTAGGGGCCTCAGGTTGGACTGTGGTGAGGAGGCTCTCAGGGGGTACAGAAGCAGTTTGTGTGGAAATGGAGTTGCTCTGGGGAGCTGTAGACCCGTGACTGAAGACTGTTGTCCGGGCTGTGTCAGTTGCTTGCGTTGCTTGGGTAGACACCGGGCCACTGGGGAACGTGGTGGGTTCTTCTCTGGGGGGTGTAGGGTAGGAGGTCTCCGGAGTTCCAGTGGGTACCGCGGAAACTGAGTTTGTTGGGAAGGTTGTAGATTCCTGATTGGAGACTGTTGTTTTGGACGGCTCGGTGGTCTGAGTTCCACCTGTTGAAGTGTGCTGGCTTCGGGAGGTGGTTGGCGCTTCACTCAGGACCGAAGTGAAGGGCGTCTCAGCAGGCAGGGCCGTTGCTGGGGAAACTGAGCTGCTTGGAGAGATCGGAGATTCCTGAGTGGAGACGGCGGTTTGCAAGGTACCGGAGGGTTGAGGTGAATCGGTGGAGGTTGTGCTTCTTGGGGAGGTTGTGGATACCTCAGGCAGAGCTGTGGAGCGCGAGGTGTCGGGAGGGACGACTGTTTCTGGGGAACCTGAGCTGTCCGTGGAGGTCGTAGACTCCTGTGTGAACTCTGTTTGGGAGGTTTCCCTAGGCTGGGTTGCATGTGTTGAAACTGAGCTGCTTGGGGAGGTTGTAGGTACCCCAGTTTGCCCTGTTGTGCGGGAGCTCGCAGGAGGTTGCGAGGTTTCTGTGGAAGCTGAGTTTCTTGGGAAAGTTGTTGGTTCCTGAGTGAACCCTGTTTTCCACGTTTGAGCCGCCTGAGTGGCCTGGGCTGATACTGGGGTCCGTGGGTGTGTGGTAGAGGCCTCCCTTAATCTTGAAGTATACGGGGTCTCAGGAGGGACCAGCGTCCCTGTGGAAATTGAGCCGGTTGGGGAGGGTGTTGATTCCTGGGTGAACACCGTGCCCCGTGACTCAGCTGGTTGAGTTGCAAGTGTTGAAACCGGGGTCCTGGTGTAGGCTGTAGATGGCTCCTTCACAGCTGCGGTGGAGGAGGTCCCAGGGGGTCCGGCTGTTCCTGTGGACACTGGGCCGCTTAGGGATGTGGTAGGTTCCTGAGTGTGAAGGGTTGTTCCAGAGTTCTCTGGAGCTGGAGCTGTTTGTGTGGATATGGCGCTGCGCAGGGATGTGGTAGACGCCTCAGTCAGCGCTGCTGTGTGGGTGACGGCGGGAGGTACAGCAGTGTCTGGGGACGCGGAGCTGCCCGACCAGGTTGTAGACTTGTGAGTGAGCCCTGTTGCGGAGGTTTCGCTTGGCTGGGTGGCATGTGTTGTCCTCGGGGTCCTGGAGGATACTGTAGATGCCTCACTCACGGCTGAGGTGTGGGCGACCTCGGAAGCTGCCGCGGTTTCTGGTGAACTTGAGGGGGCTGTGAAGACTGTGGATGCCTGAGTGAAAACTCTTGGTGATGTCTCAGGTGCCTGAGTTGTCTGTGTGGACGTTGGGCCACGTGGGGAGGCTGCAGACTCCTCAGTGACAGCTGAGGTGTAGGAGGTCCCAGGAGTCCCAGCTGTTTCTGCGGGCATTGTGCTGGCTGTGGCTGGCAAGACTGTAGATTGCTGAGCGAAGACCGTTGTTGTCGGGGAGGTCTGAGTCGTGGGAGCGGCTTCTGAGGAAACTGGGCCGCCTTGGGAGGCTGTAGGTGCTTCAGATCGGGCTGTGGGGTGAGCAGTTTCAGCCGGTACCGTGGTTTCTGGGGACGTGGGGCTGCCAGAGACGGTCGTAGCTTCCAGAGTGAAGACAGTTCCTGGGAAGGACCCTGTGGCTCGAGAGCCTTGCGTTGAAGTCGAGCTGCTGCTGGAGGCTGTAGGGGCCTCAGGTTGGACTGTGGTGAGGAGGCTCTCAGGGGGTACAGAAGCAGTTTGTGTGGAAATGGAGTTGCTCTGGGGAGCTGTAGACCCGTGACTGAAGACTGTTGTCCGGGCTGTGTCAGTTGCTTGCGTTGCTTGGGTAGACACCGGGCCACTGGGGAACGTGGTGGGTTCTTCTCTGGGGGGTGTAGGGTAGGAGGTCTCCGGAGTTCCAGTGGGTACCGCGGAAACTGAGTTTGTTGGGAAGGTTGTAGATTCCTGATTGGAGACTGTTGTTTTGGACGGCTCGGTGGTCTGAGTTCCACCTGTTGAAGTGTGCTGGCTTCGGGAGGTGGTTGGCGCTTCACTCAGGACCGAAGTGAAGGGCGTCTCAGCAGGCAGGGCCGTTGCTGGGGAAACTGAGCTGCTTGGAGAGATCGGAGATTCCTGAGTGGAGACGGCGGTTTGCAAGGTACCGGAGGGTTGAGGTGAATCGGTGGAGGTTGTGCTTCTTGGGGAGGTTGTGGATACCTCAGGCAGAGCTGTGGAGCGCGAGGTGTCGGGAGGGACGACTGTTTCTGGGGAACCTGAGCTGTCCGTGGAGGTCGTAGACTCCTGTGTGAACTCTGTTTGGGAGGTTTCCCTAGGCTGGGTTGCATGTGTTGAAACTGAGCTGCTTGGGGAGGTTGTAGGTACCCCAGTTTGCCCTGTTGTGCGGGAGCTCGCAGGAGGTTGCGAGGTTTCTGTGGAAGCTGAGTTTCTTGGGAAAGTTGTTGGTTCCTGAGTGAACCCTGTTTTCCACGTTTGAGCCGCCTGAGTGGCCTGGGCTGATACTGGGGTCCGTGGGTGTGTGGTAGAGGCCTCCCTTAATCTTGAAGTATACGGGGTCTCAGGAGGGACCAGCGTCCCTGTGGAAATTGAGCCGGTTGGGGAGGGTGTTGATTCCTGGGTGAACACCGTGCCCCGTGACTCAGCTGGTTGAGTTGCAAGTGTTGAAACCGGGGTCCTGGTGTAGGCTGTAGATGGCTCCTTCACAGCTGCGGTGGAGGAGGTCCCAGGGGGTCCGGCTGTTCCTGTGGACACTGGGCCGCTTAGGGATGTGGTAGGTTCCTGAGTGTGAAGGGTTGTTCCAGAGTTCTCTGGAGCTGGAGCTGTTTGTGTGGATATGGCGCTGCGCAGGGATGTGGTAGACGCCTCAGTCAGCGCTGCTGTGTGGGTGACGGCGGGAGGTACAGCAGTGTCTGGGGACGCGGAGCTGCCCGACCAGGTTGTAGACTTGTGAGTGAGCCCTGTTGCGGAGGTTTCGCTTGGCTGGGTGGCATGTGTTGTCCTCGGGGTCCTGGAGGATACTGTAGATGCCTCACTCACGGCTGAGGTGTGGGCGACCTCGGAAGCTGCCGCGGTTTCTGGTGAACTTGAGGGGGCTGTGAAGACTGTGGATGCCTGAGTGAAAACTCTTGGTGATGTCTCAGGTGCCTGAGTTGTCTGTGTGGACGTTGGGCCACGTGGGGAGGCTGCAGACTCCTCAGTGACAGCTGAGGTGTAGGAGGTCCCAGGAGTCCCAGCTGTTTCTGCGGGCATTGTGCTGGCTGTGGCTGGCAAGACTGTAGATTGCTGAGCGAAGACCGTTGTTGTCGGGGAGGTCTGAGTCGTGGGAGCGGCTTCTGAGGAAACTGGGCCGCCTTGGGAGGCTGTAGGTGCTTCAGATCGGGCTGTGGGGTGAGCAGTTTCAGCCGGTACCGTGGTTTCTGGGGACGTGGGGCTGCCAGAGACGGTCGTAGCTTCCAGAGTGAAGACAGTTCCTGGGAAGGACCCTGTGGCTCGAGAGCCTTGCGTTGAAGTCGAGCTGCTGCTGGAGGCTGTAGGGGCCTCAGGTTGGACTGTGGTGAGGAGGCTCTCAGGGGGTACAGAAGCAGTTTGTGTGGAAATGGAGTTGCTCTGGGGAGCTGTAGACCCGTGACTGAAGACTGTTGTCCGGGCTGTGTCAGTTGCTTGCGTTGCTTGGGTAGACACCGGGCCACTGGGGAACGTGGTGGGTTCTTCTCTGGGGGGTGTAGGGTAGGAGGTCTCCGGAGTTCCAGTGGGTACCGCGGAAACTGAGTTTGTTGGGAAGGTTGTAGATTCCTGATTGGAGACTGTTGTTTTGGACGGCTCGGTGGTCTGAGTTCCACCTGTTGAAGTGTGCTGGCTTCGGGAGGTGGTTGGCGCTTCACTCAGGACCGAAGTGAAGGGCGTCTCAGCAGGCAGGGCCGTTGCTGGGGAAACTGAGCTGCTTGGAGAGATCGGAGATTCCTGAGTGGAGACGGCGGTTTGCAAGGTACCGGAGGGTTGAGGTGAATCGGTGGAGGTTGTGCTTCTTGGGGAGGTTGTGGATACCTCAGGCAGAGCTGTGGAGCGCGAGGTGTCGGGAGGGACGACTGTTTCTGGGGAACCTGAGCTGTCCGTGGAGGTCGTAGACTCCTGTGTGAACTCTGTTTGGGAGGTTTCCCTAGGCTGGGTTGCATGTGTTGAAACTGAGCTGCTTGGGGAGGTTGTAGGTACCCCAGTTTGCCCTGTTGTGCGGGAGCTCGCAGGAGGTTGCGAGGTTTCTGTGGAAGCTGAGTTTCTTGGGAAAGTTGTTGGTTCCTGAGTGAACCCTGTTTTCCACGTTTGAGCCGCCTGAGTGGCCTGGGCTGATACTGGGGTCCGTGGGTGTGTGGTAGAGGCCTCCCTTAATCTTGAAGTATACGGGGTCTCAGGAGGGACCAGCGTCCCTGTGGAAATTGAGCCGGTTGGGGAGGGTGTTGATTCCTGGGTGAACACCGTGCCCCGTGACTCAGCTGGTTGAGTTGCAAGTGTTGAAACCGGGGTCCTGGTGTAGGCTGTAGATGGCTCCTTCACAGCTGCGGTGGAGGAGGTCCCAGGGGGTCCGGCTGTTCCTGTGGACACTGGGCCGCTTAGGGATGTGGTAGGTTCCTGAGTGTGAAGGGTTGTTCCAGAGTTCTCTGGAGCTGGAGCTGTTTGTGTGGATATGGCACTGCGCAGGGATGTGGTAGACGCCTCAGTCAGCGCTGCTGTGTGGGTGACGGCGGGAGGTACAGCAGTGTCTGGGGACGCGGAGCTGCCCGACCAGGTTGTAGACTTGTGAGTGAGCCCTGTTGCGGAGGTTTCGCTTGGCTGGGTGGCATGTGTTGTCCTCGGGGTCCTGGAGGATACTGTAGATGCCTCACTCACGGCTGAGGTGTGGGCGACCTCGGAAGCTGCCGCGGTTTCTGGTGAACTTGAGGGGGCTGTGAAGACTGTGGATGCCTGAGTGAAAACTCTTGGTGATGTCTCAGGTGCCTGAGTTGTCTGTGTGGACGTTGGGCCACGTGGGGAGGCTGCAGACTCCTCAGTGACAGCTGAGGTGTAGGAGGTCCCAGGAGTCCCAGCTGTTTCTGCGGGCATTGTGCTGGCTGTGGCTGGCAAGACTGTAGATTGCTGAGCGAAGACCGTTGTTGTCGGGGAGGTCTGAGTCGTGGGAGCGGCTTCTGAGGAAACTGGGCCGCCTTGGGAGGCTGTAGGTGCTTCAGATCGGGCTGTGGGGTGAGCAGTTTCAGCCGGTACCGTGGTTTCTGGGGACGTGGGGCTGCCAGAGACGGTCGTAGCTTCCAGAGTGAAGACAGTTCCTGGGAAGGACCCTGTGGCTCGAGAGCCTTGCGTTGAAGTCGAGCTGCTGCTGGAGGCTGTAGGGGCCTCAGGTTGGACTGTGGTGAGGAGGCTCTCAGGGGGTACAGAAGCAGTTTGTGTGGAAATGGAGTTGCTCTGGGGAGCTGTAGACCCGTGACTGAAGACTGTTGTCCGGGCTGTGTCAGTTGCTTGCGTTGCTTGGGTAGACACCGGGCCACTGGGGAACGTGGTGGGTTCTTCTCTGGGGGGTGTAGGGTAGGAGGTCTCCGGAGTTCCAGTGGGTACCGCGGAAACTGAGTTTGTTGGGAAGGTTGTAGATTCCTGATTGGAGACTGTTGTTTTGGACGGCTCGGTGGTCTGAGTTCCACCTGTTGAAGTGTGCTGGCTTCGGGAGGTGGTTGGCGCTTCACTCAGGACCGAAGTGAAGGGCGTCTCAGCAGGCAGGGCCGTTGCTGGGGAAACTGGGCTGCTTGGAGAGATCGGAGATTCCTGAGTGGAGACGGCGGTTTGCAAGGTACCGGAGGGTTGAGGTGAATCGGTGGAGGTTGTGCTTCTTGGGGAGGTTGTGGATACCTCAGGCAGAGCTGTGGAGCGCGAGGTGTCGGGAGGGACGACTGTTTCTGGGGAACCTGAGCTGTCCGTGGAGGTCGTAGACTCCTGTGTGAACTCTGTTTGGGAGGTTTCCCTTGGCTGGGTTGCATGTGTTGAAACTGAGCTGCTTGGGGAGGTTGTAGGTACCCCAGTTTGCCCTGTTGTGCGGGAGCTCGCAGGAGGTTGCGAGGTTTCTGTGGAAGCTGAGTTTCTTGGGAAAGTTGTTGGTTCCTGAGTGAACCCTGTTTTCCACGTTTGAGCCGCCTGAGTGGCCTGGGCTGATACTGGGGTCCGTGGGTGTGTGGTAGAGGCCTCCCTTAATCTTGAAGTATACGGGGTCTCAGGAGGGACCAGCGTCCCTGTGGAAATTGAGCCGGTTGGGGAGGGTGTTGATTCCTGGGTGAACACCGTGCCCCGTGACTCAGCTGGTTGAGTTGCAAGTGTTGAAACCGGGGTCCTGGTGTAGGCTGTAGATGGCTCCTTCACAGCTGCGGTGGAGGAGGTCCCAGGGGGTCCGGCTGTTCCTGTGGACACTGGGCCGCTTAGGGATGTGGTAGGTTCCTGAGTGTGAAGGGTTGTTCCAGAGTTCTCTGGAGCTGGAGCTGTTTGTGTGGATATGGCGCTGAGCAGGGATGTGGTAGACGCCTCAGTCAGCGCTGCTGTGTGGGTGACGGCGGGAGGTACAGCAGTGTCTGGGGACGCGGAGCTGCCCGACCAGGTTGTAGACTTGTGAGTGAGCCCTGTTGCGGAGGTTTCGCTTGGCTGGGTGGCATGTGTTGTCCTCGGGGTCCTGGAGGATACTGTAGATGCCTCACTCACGGCTGAGGTGTGGGCGACCTCGGAAGCTGCCGCGGTTTCTGGTGAACTTGAGGGGGCTGTGAAGACTGTGGATGCCTGAGTGAAAACTCTTGGTGATGTCTCAGGTGCCTGAGTTGTCTGTGTGGACGTTGGGCCACGTGGGGAGGCTGCAGACTCCTCAGTGACAGCTGAGGTGTAGGAGGTCCCAGGAGTCCCAGCTGTTTCTGCGGGCATTGTGCTGGCTGTGGCTGGCAAGACTGTAGATTGCTGAGCGAAGACCGTTGTTGTCGGGGAGGTCTGAGTCGTGGGAGCGGCTTCTGAGGAAACTGGGCCGCCTTGGGAGGCTGTAGGTGCTTCAGATCGGGCTGTGGGGTGATCAGTTTCAGCCGGTACCGTGGTTTCTGGGGACGTGGGGCTGCCAGAGACGGTCGTAGCTTCCAGAGTGAAGACAGTTCCTGGGAAGGACCCTGTGGCTCGAGAGCCTTGCGTTGAAGTCGAGCTGCTGCTGGAGGCTGTAGGGGCCTCAGGTTGGACTGTGGTGAGGAGGCTCTCAGGGGGTACAGAAGCAGTTTGTGTGGAAATGGAGTTGCTCTGGGGAGCTGTAGACCCGTGACTGAAGACTGTTGTCCGGGCTGTGTCAGTTGCTTGCGTTGCTTGGGTAGACACCGGGCCACTGGGGAACGTGGTGGGTTCTTCTCTGGGGGGTGTAGGGTAGGAGGTCTCCGGAGTTCCAGTGGGTACCGCGGAAACTGAGTTTGTTGGGAAGGTTGTAGATTCCTGATTGGAGACTGTTGTTTTGGACGGCTCGGTGGTCTGAGTTCCACCTGTTGAAGTGTGCTGGCTTCGGGAGGTGGTTGGCGCTTCACTCAGGACCGAAGTGAAGGGCGTCTCAGCAGGCAGGGCCGTTGCTGGGGAAACTGAGCTGCTTGGAGAGATCGGAGATTCCTGAGTGGAGACGGCGGTTTGCAAGGTACCGGAGGGTTGAGGTGAATCGGTGGAGGTTGTGCTTCTTGGGGAGGTTGTGGATACCTCAGGCAGAGCTGTGGAGCGCGAGGTGTCGGGAGGGACGACTGTTTCTGGGGAACCTGAGCTGTCCGTGGAGGTCGTAGACTCCTGTGTGAACTCTGTTTGGGAGGTTTCCCTAGGCTGGGTTGCATGTGTTGAAACTGAGCTGCTTGGGGAGGTTGTAGGTACCCCAGTTTGCCCTGTTGTGCGGGAGCTCGCAGGAGGTTGCGAGGTTTCTGTGGAAGCTGAGTTTCTTGGGAAAGTTGTTGGTTCCTGAGTGAACCCTGTTTTCCACGTTTGAGCCGCCTGAGTGGCCTGGGCTGATACTGGGGTCCGTGGGTGTGTGGTAGAGGCCTCCCTTAATCTTGAAGTATACGGGGTCTCAGGAGGGACCAGCGTCCCTGTGGAAATTGAGCCGGTTGGGGAGGGTGTTGATTCCTGGGTGAACACCGTGCCCCGTGACTCAGCTGGTTGAGTTGCAAGTGTTGAAACCGGGGTCCTGGTGTAGGCTGTAGATGGCTCCTTCACAGCTGCGGTGGAGGAGGTCCCAGGGGGTCCGGCTGTTCCTGTGGACACTGGGCCGCTTAGGGATGTGGTAGGTTCCTGAGTGTGAAGGGTTGTTCCAGAGTTCTCTGGAGCTGGAGCTGTTTGTGTGGATATGGCGCTGCGCAGGGATGTGGTAGACGCCTCAGTCAGCGCTGCTGTGTGGGTGACGGCGGGAGGTACAGCAGTGTCTGGGGACGCGGAGCTGCCCGACCAGGTTGTAGACTTGTGAGTGAGCCCTGTTGCGGAGGTTTCGCTTGGCTGGGTGGCATGTGTTGTCCTCGGGGTCCTGGAGGATACTGTAGATGCCTCACTCACGGCTGAGGTGTGGGCGACCTCGGAAGCTGCCGCGGTTTCTGGTGAACTTGAGGGGGCTGTGAAGACTGTGGATGCCTGAGTGAAAACTCTTGGTGATGTCTCAGGTGCCTGAGTTGTCTGTGTGGACGTTGGGCCACGTGGGGAGGCTGCAGACTCCTCAGTGACAGCTGAGGTGTAGGAGGTCCCAGGAGTCCCAGCTGTTTCTGCGGGCATTGTGCTGGCTGTGGCTGGCAAGACTGTAGATTGCTGAGCGAAGACCGTTGTTGTCGGGGAGGTCTGAGTCGTGGGAGCGGCTTCTGAGGAAACTGGGCCGCCTTGGGAGGCTGTAGGTGCTTCAGATCGGGCTGTGGGGTGAGCAGTTTCAGCCGGTACCGTGGTTTCTGGGGACGTGGGGCTGCCAGAGACGGTCGTAGCTTCCAGAGTGAAGACAGTTCCTGGGAAGGACCCTGTGGCTCGAGAGCCTTGCGTTGAAGTCGAGCTGCTGCTGGAGGCTGTAGGGGCCTCAGGTTGGACTGTGGTGAGGAGGCTCTCAGGGGGTACAGAAGCAGTTTGTGTGGAAATGGAGTTGCTCTGGGGAGCTGTAGACCCGTGACTGAAGACTGTTGTCCGGGCTGTGTCAGTTGCTTGCGTTGCTTGGGTAGACACCGGGCCACTGGGGAACGTGGTGGGTTCTTCTCTGGGGGGTGTAGGGTAGGAGGTCTCCGGAGTTCCAGTGGGTACCGCGGAAACTGAGTTTGTTGGGAAGGTTGTAGATTCCTGATTGGAGACTGTTGTTTTGGACGGCTCGGTGGTCTGAGTTCCACCTGTTGAAGTGTGCTGGCTTCGGGAGGTGGTTGGCGCTTCACTCAGGACCGAAGTGAAGGGCGTCTCAGCAGGCAGGGCCGTTGCTGGGGAAACTGAGCTGCTTGGAGAGATCGGAGATTCCTGAGTGGAGACGGCGGTTTGCAAGGTACCGGTGGGTTGAGGTGAATCGGTGGAGGTTGTGCTTCTTGGGGAGGTTGTGGATACCTCAGGCAGAGCTGTGGAGCGCGAGGTGTCGGGAGGGACGACTGTTTCTGGGGAACCTGAGCTGTCCGTGGAGGTCGTAGACTCCTGTGTGAACTCTGTTTGGGAGGTTTCCCTTGGCTGGGTTGCATGTGTTGAAACTGAGCTGCTTGGGGAGGTTGTAGGTACCCCAGTTTGCCCTGTTGTGCGGGAGCTCGCAGGAGGTTGCGAGGTTTCTGTGGAAGCTGAGTTTCTTGGGAAAGTTGTTGGTTCCTGAGTGAACCCTGTTTTCCACGTTTGAGCCGCCTGAGTGGCCTGGGCTGATACTGGGGTCCGTGGGTGTGTGGTAGAGGCCTCCCTTAATCTTGAAGTATACGGGGTCTCAGGAGGGACCAGCGTCCCTGTGGAAATTGAGCCGGTTGGGGAGGGTGTTGATTCCTGGGTGAACACCGTGCCCCGTGACTCAGCTGGTTGAGTTGCAAGTGTTGAAACCGGGGTCCTGGTGTAGGCTGTAGATGGCTCCTTCACAGCTGCGGTGGAGGAGGTCCCAGGGGGTCCGGCTGTTCCTGTGGACACTGGGCCGCTTAGGGATGTGGTAGGTTCCTGAGTGTGAAGGGTTGTTCCAGAGTTCTCTGGAGCTGGAGCTGTTTGTGTGGATATGGCGCTGCGCAGGGATGTGGTAGACGCCTCAGTCAGCGCTGCTGTGTGGGTGACGGCGGGAGGTACAGCAGTGTCTGGGGACGCGGAGCTGCCCGACCAGGTTGTAGACTTGTGAGTGAGCCCTGTTGCGGAGGTTTCGCTTGGCTGGGTGGCATGTGTTGTCCTCGGGGTCCTGGAGGATACTGTAGATGCCTCACTCACGGCTGAGGTGTGGGCGACCTCGGAAGCTGCCGCGGTTTCTGGTGAACTTGAGGGGGCTGTGAAGACTGTGGATGCCTGAGTGAAAACTCTTGGTGATGTCTCAGGTGCCTGAGTTGTCTGTGTGGACGTTGGGCCACGTGGGGAGGCTGCAGACTCCTCAGTGACAGCTGAGGTGTAGGAGGTCCAAGGAGTCCCAGCTGTTTCTGCGGGCATTGTGCTGGCTGTGGCTGGCAAGACTGTAGATTGCTGAGCGAAGACCGTTGTTGTCGGGGAGGTCTGAGTCGTGGGAGCGGCTTCTGAGGAAACTGGGCCGCCTTGCGAGGCTGTAGGTGCTTCAGATCGGGCTGTGGGGTGAGCAGTTTCACCCGGTACTGTGGTTTCTGGGGACGTGGGGCTGCCAGAGACGGTCGTAGCTTCCAGAGTGAAGACAGTTCCTTGGAAGGACTCTGTGGCTCGAGAGCCTTGCGTTGAAGTCGAGCTGCTGCTGGAGGCTGTAGGGGCCTCAGGTTGGACTGTGGTGAGGAGGCTCTCAGGGGGTACAGAAGCAGTTTGTGTGGAAATGGAGTTGCTCTGGGGAGCTGTAGACCCGTGACTGAAGACTGTTGTCCGGGCTGTGTCAGTTGCTTGCGTTGCTTGGGTAGACACCGGGCCACTGGGGAACGTGGTGGGTTCTTCTCTGGGGGGTGTAGGGTAGGAGGTCTCCGGAGTTCCAGTGGGTACCGCGGAAACTGAGTTTGTTGGGAAGGTTGTAGATTCCTGATTGGAGACTGTTGTTTTGGACGGCTCGGTGGTCTGAGATCCACCTGTTGAAGTGTGCTGGCTTCGGGAGGTGGTTGGCGCTTCACTCAGGACCGAAGTGAAGGGCGTCTCAGCAGGCAGGGCCGTTGCTGGGGAAACTGAGCTGCTTGGAGAGATCGGAGATTCCTGAGTGGAGACGGCGGTTTGCAAGGTACCGGAGGGTTGAGGTGAATCGGTGGAGGTTGTGCTTCTTGGGGAGGTTGTGGATACCTCAGGCAGAGCTGTGGAGCGCGAGGTGTCGGGAGGGACGACTGTTTCTGGGGAACCTGAGCTGTCCGTGGAGGTCGTAGACTCCTGTGTGAACTCTGTTTGGGAGGTTTCCCTTGGCTGGGTTGCATGTGTTGAAACTGAGCTGCTTGGGGAGGTTGTAGGTACCCCAGTTTGCCCTGTTGTGCGGGAGCTCGCAGGAGGTTGCGAGGTTTCTGTGGAAGCTGAGTTTCTTGGGAAAGTTGTTGGTTCCTGAGTGAACCCTGTTTTCCACGTTTGAGCCGCCTGAGTGGCCTGGGCTGATACTGGGGTCCGTGGGTGTGTGGTAGAGGCCTCCCTTAATCTTGAAGTATACGGGGTCTCAGGAGGGACCAGCGTCCCTGTGGAAATTGAGCCGGTTGGGGAGGGTGTTGATTCCTGGGTGAACACCGTGCCCCGTGACTCAGCTGGTTGAGTTGCAAGTGTTGAAACCGGGGTCCTGGTGTAGGCTGTAGATGGCTCCTTCACAGCTGCGGTGGAGGAGGTCCCAGGGGGTCCGGCTGTTCCTGTGGACACTGGGCCGCTTAGGGATGTGGTAGGTTCCTGAGTGTGAAGGGTTGTTCCAGAGTTCTCTGGAGCTGGAGCTGTTTGTGTGGATATGGCGCTGCGCAGGGATGTGGTAGACGCCTCAGTCAGCGCTGCTGTGTGGGTGACGGCGGGAGGTACAGCAGTGTCTGGGGACGCGGAGCTGCCCGACCAGGTTGTAGACTTGTGAGTGAGCCCTGTTGCGGAGGTTTCGCTTGGCTGGGTGGCATGTGTTGTCCTCGGGGTCCTGGAGGATACTGTAGATGCCTCACTCACGGCTGAGGTGTGGGCGACCTCGGAAGCTGCCGCGGTTTCTGGTGAACTTGAGGGGGCTGTGAAGACTGTGGATGCCTGAGTGAAAACTCTTGGTGATGTCTCAGGTGCCTGAGTTGTCTGTGTGGACGTTGGGCCACGTGGGGAGGCTGCAGACTCCTCAGTGACAGCTGAGGTGTAGGAGGTCCCAGGAGTCCCAGCTGTTTCTGCGGGCATTGTGCTGGCTGTGGCTGGCAAGACTGTAGATTGCTGAGCGAAGACCGTTGTTGTCGGGGAGGTCTGAGTCGTGGGAGCGGCTTCTGAGGAAACTGGGCCGCCTTGGGAGGCTGTAGGTGCTTCAGATCGGGCTGTGGGGTGAGCAGTTTCAGCCGGTACCGTGGTTTCTGGGGACGTGGGGCTGCCAGAGACGGTCGTAGCTTCCAGAGTGAAGACAGTTCCTGGGAAGGACCCTGTGGCTCGAGAGCCTTGCGTTGAAGTCGAGCTGCTGCTGGAGGCTGTAGGGGCCTCAGGTTGGACTGTGGTGAGGAGGCTCTCAGGGGGTACAGAAGCAGTTTGTGTGGAAATGGAGTTGCTCTGGGGAGCTGTAGACCCGTGACTGAAGACTGTTGTCCGGGCTGTGTCAGTTGCTTGCGTTGCTTGGGTAGACACCGGGCCACTGGGGAACGTGGTGGGTTCTTCTCTGGGGGGTGTAGGGTAGGAGGTCTCCGGAGTTCCAGTGGGTACCGCGGAAACTGAGTTTGTTGGGAAGGTTGTAGATTCCTGATTGGAGACTGTTGTTTTGGACGGCTCGGTGGTCTGAGTTCCACCTGTTGAAGTGTGCTGGCTTCGGGAGGTGGTTGGCGCTTCACTCAGGACCGAAGTGAAGGGCGTCTCAGCAGGCAGGGCCGTTGCTGGGGAAACTGAGCTGCTTGGAGAGATCGGAGATTCCTGAGTGGAGACGGCGGTTTGCAAGGTACCGGAGGGTTGAGGTGAATCGGTGGAGGTTGTGCTTCTTGGGGAGGTTGTGGATACCTCAGGCAGAGCTGTGGAGCGCGAGGTGTCGGGAGGGACGACTGTTTCTGGGGAACCTGAGCTGTCCGTGGAGGTCGTAGACTCCTGTGTGAACTCTGTTTGGGAGGTTTCCCTTGGCTGGGTTGCATGTGTTGAAACTGAGCTGCTTGGGGAGGTTGTAGGTACCCCAGTTTGCCCTGTTGTGCGGGAGCTCGCAGGAGGTTGCGAGGTTTCTGTGGAAGCTGAGTTTCTTGGGAAAGTTGTTGGTTCCTGAGTGAACCCTGTTTTCCACGTTTGAGCCGCCTGAGTGGCCTGGGCTGATACTGGGGTCCGTGGGTGTGTGGTAGAGGCCTCCCTTAATCTTGAAGTATACGGGGTCTCAGGAGGGACCAGCGTCCCTGTGGAAATTGAGCCGGTTGGGGAGGGTGTTGATTCCTGGGTGAACACCGTGCCCCGTGACTCAGCTGGTTGAGTTGCAAGTGTTGAAACCGGGGTCCTGGTGTAGGCTGTAGATGGCTCCTTCACAGCTGCGGTGGAGGAGGTCCCAGGGGGTCCGGCTGTTCCTGTGGACACTGGGCCGCTTAGGGATGTGGTAGGTTCCTGAGTGTGAAGGGTTGTTCCAGAGTTCTCTGGAGCTGGAGCTGTTTGTGTGGATATGGCGCTGCGCAGGGATGTGGTAGACGCCTCAGTCAGCGCTGCTGTGTGGGTGACGGCGGGAGGTACAGCAGTGTCTGGGGACGCGGAGCTGCCCGACCAGGTTGTAGACTTGTGAGTGAGCCCTGTTGCGGAGGTTTCGCTTGGCTGGGTGGCATGTGTTGTCCTCGGGGTCCTGGAGGATACTGTAGATGCCTCACTCACGGCTGAGGTGTAGGCGACCTCGGAAGCTGCCGCGGTTTCTGGTGAACTTGAGGGGGCTGTGAAGACTGTGGATGCCTGAGTGAAAACTCTTGGTGATGTCTCAGGTGCCTGAGTTGTCTGTGTGGACGTTGGGCCACGTGGGGAGGCTGCAGACTCCTCAGTGACAGCTGAGGTGTAGGAGGTCCCAGGAGTCCCAGCTGTTTCTGCGGGCATTGTGCTGGCTGTGGCTGGCAAGACTGTAGATTGCTGAGCGAAGACCGTTGTTGTCGGGGAGGTCTGAGTCGTGGGAGCGGCTTCTGAGGAAACTGGGCCGCCTTGGGAGGCTGTAGGTGCTTCAGATCGGGCTGTGGGGTGAGCAGTTTCAGCCGGTACCGTGGTTTCTGGGGACGTGGGGCTGCCAGAGACGGTCGTAGCTTCCAGAGTGAAGACAGTTCCTGGGAAGGACCCTGTGGCTCGAGAGCCTTGCGTTGAAGTCGAGCTGCTGCTGGAGGCTGTAGGGGCCTCAGGTTGGACTGTGGTGAGGAGGCTCTCAGGGGGTACAGAAGCAGTTTGTGTGGAAATGGAGTTGCTCTGGGGGGCTGTAGACCCGTGACTGAAGACTGTTGTCCGGGCTGTGTCAGTTGCTTGCGTTACCTGTGTTGTGTTCGAAGTAACTGGGCCATGTGTTAATGTGGTAGAATCTTCTGTCAGAGCTGAAGTGTAATTGATTTCACTATTTACATCTGTTTTAGTGGTAATTGCCCTGGTTGATAATGTTATAATTTTTGTAGTGAAGGCTGTTTTCCTGGTTTCACTTGGTCCATTTAAATGCGTTGTAGACGGACTTGTTAGGGATGTGGTTGAAGGTTCAGTCAGGATAAACATGTCAGTAACATTGGTAGGTACAGCAGTTTCTGTGGAAACTGACCTGGTTTTCAAGGTTGTAGATTCCTTCAGGAAGACTGCTGTTTCGGATATATCATTTTGTGTATTTGCGTGCTCTGAAATTGGGGTATTTTGCGAAGCTGTTGGTGTCTCACTTATAAAAGTGGTTTGGAAGGTGCCAGCAGATACATCTGATTTCAGGGAAATCCAGCTGTTTAGTGAGGTCGTGGAAGCCTCCTCCACTGGGTTTGTGCTGTGGGAGGTCTCAGGCTTTACAGATGTTTCTGTAAAAATTAAGTCGCTTGTGATTGTCGTAGATTCCCGAGTGAAGACTAGTTTAGAGGTCTCATTGGACTGAGTTGCATATTTCGAATTTGGGCTGCTTGGGGATGTTGTAGATTGCTCAGATTGGGATGTGGTCTGGTTGATCTTTGCTGGTACAGCTGTTAATGCGGGAATTGACGGGGTTGTGAAGATTGTTGTTTCCTTAGTGAAGACTCCTGGGGAATTCTCAGTGCCTTGGGTTGCTTGTGTCCAACTAAGGTTACTCGGGGAGGTTGTAGATGCCTCAGTCAGAGCTGAGGTTCCGGAAGTTTCAGGAGGTACAGCAGTTTCTGTTGCAGTTGAGGCACTCTGGAAAGTTGTCGATTCCCAAGTGAAGGCTGTTTTGGGGGTTGTCTCAGTTGCTTGAGTTGCTAGTTTTGAAATCAAGCTGCTTTGGGGGGTTTTCAATGCCTCAGTCTGTCCTGTCATGGGCGAGGTGTCAGGAGGGACTACATCTTCTGTGGAAACTGAGCTGCTTGGGAAGGTTCTAGACACCTGAGTGGAGACTGTTGTTTGCCAGGATTCAGCAACTTGAGTTGCATGTTTTGAACTTGAGTTGCTTGGGGGTGTTGTCGATTCCTGAATCCGGTCTATGGTGTTGGAGCTTTTGGAAGGTCCAACTGTGTCTGTCAAAATTGAACTTTCTTGGAAGATTTCATCTTCTGTAATGAGGACTATTGACTCGGAAATTCCAGGGTTTGGAGCTGTGTGGGTTGCTAGGACTGTGTTTTGAGAGATTTCCCTTGTCGTTGATGTGGATCTTTGGGTGCTTTGTTTAGGTGTTGATCCTTCATCTGGGGCTATACTTTGGGAATTCCCAGTTGTCACTGGCACGGGTCTTGAACTTGAGCTTTCTACTTCAGTGGTTAGTCCCTCTCCCAGGACTGTAGTCTGAGAGCCTTTGGTGGTCACGGACGTGTTTGCCGAGCTGTTTGTGGATTTGGTTGTGACTGTTTCTATTGTTTGTTTGCGCCCAGCAGACACTGTTTTGTGTGCTGAATTTGTGGGGCTTGACAAGGTCGCATATCCATACACACCAGATTGTATAGCCGAGTAGCCCGTGGTTGATGCTGCTGCTTTTTCTCGTCCTTGGTTTGATTTACCGATCATTAATGCTATAGTTTGAAAGAAATCAGAGAAGAAGTGGTGCTTGCTCAATTTCTTATCAGTTTTTCCTGTTATTCCTGAGGAAGGGATGGGAACTAGCTATGTCTCCCACAGAACTGAAGCTGGACCTTCCTCCCCGGTGTGTAGAAATTGACCTGTAACCTGTAAACTTGACCAAATAGCCAATAATCCTGCATACCTCTTTTTCTCTTCCGAGCAACATAATAGCTTATCAAGTAGTGACTGTGTCACAAGATAATTTATGATGGGTTTGTAGTATGGTATGGGCATGCGACGAACCCTTGTGGATTACCTAAAGCCACATTTATTCATCTCAACCAGAATTTCCCACATTCTCCTTCCTCATTGCATGGGGCTAAGGTCATTGCCTCTGGTGCTCTGGCCATAATTCTCTCAGGGCCAGGCACATCCCTTTGGCTTTACGCTTTCTCTCACCTTATAGGTCACACCTGCCTTATGGCCTCTGGCTTATGGGTAGCCTACCCACCCCCCTTACCTATTGTTTACTTTGCATATGTGCACCAGCCATTTCCACAAATGTAGAAGGTACTGGAGAGCTGATGGAGTCAGTCAACTCCATGGGCAATTCTCTGTGTCCTTTCTCTCTAGGCACACCCACACAGGGGCATACCACCCTTTGGGAAAATGCTGCCAGTCCTGCAGGCCATTCTGCCATCCTCACTGCCTCCAGCAATAGGCTCCTTCTCCACTCTCAGCCCCGCCTCCCACTTTTGGGCTCTATCTGTACTGAAGTAGCAGAGTTCAGAGTTTCCTGTGATCTCATGACTGGAGGGCTCGCAGCACCTTCTCAGGCAGGCCATACCACTGCGCAGGTGGCACCATTTCTATGTCCTGACGGTGGCTGATCTTCACCATCAGCGTGACTGGGTCCAGAATCACCTAGAAACACGCTTTCATGTCTAACTTTGAGAGAGTTTCCAGAGAATTTTAGCTCAGGAGGGAAAGCCTACCTTGAGTATGAGTGACGCCATCCATCTGGGCTGGGATCTCTTACGATCCTATGCTTAGGTAAGTATTTAGTCATAGCAACAAGAAATGTAGCTAGGGGCTCTGGACATTTCTTAGTCAGCAAAATGCTTGCAGTGTGAGCATGAAGACATAAGTTTGGATCCTCACTATCTACATGAAAAGCCAGGTAGTACATGCCCATGATTCCAACACTGGGGAGGCAGAGACGGGATACTAAGAGCTGTACAATCTAGCTGAAAGAGCAAGCTCTATGTGGAATGAGAGACCCTGTCTCAAAAGAGAAAGTGGGAAGTCATTGAAGATCTCTATGTCAATCTGTGCCTTTCACAGGCATGAGCATGTGCACACACACACACACATAAAGATTATCTGATATAGATGGGAATATAATAGCTGATTTTCATACATCTACCTAAGAACAGGCTGGAGAATAGGCTTGGTGGTAGGAACTTTACCTACAATCCCCCAGTGAGGGGCTGGGGTGTGGCTCAGTGGTAGAGCCCCTGCCTAGAATCCCCCAGTGAGGGGCTGGGGTGTGGCTCAGTGGTAGAGCCCCTGCCTAGAATCCCCCAGTGAGGGCCTGGGGTGTGGCTCAGTGGTAGAGCCCCTGCCTAGAATCCCCCAGTGAGGGCCTGGGGTGTGGCTCAGTGGTAGAGCCCCTGCCTAGGATCCCCAGTGAGAGGCTGGTGCTGGTGCTGGGGTTCAATGGTAGAGCACTTGTCTACCATAAATGAAGCCCTAGATTCAATCCCCAGTACTCTAAATAAATAAATAAATAAATAAAACAAAACCTCAAAAGGGAAAGGAAAGGAAAAACAGTCTTTCCATCTTTTCCCTGAGTTGATGATTTATGATTTTTAATTCCTAAAACCTTAGGCATTATGGCTCCTCTGCCTGCATTACAGCGATTGGCCCTTTGCTGGTTAACATCCTCCAATGTTCTGCAAAGTACAAAATCCAAAAGCGTGAACCAGGACCCAGTGGCCACACAGTCCTGCGCCCTCAGTCTTGGTACAACTCTCACCTCTCTCTCTGACGGTCTCTCTCAGGACCCTGTGAAAACAGTGCTGCCTGTGATGACAGAGAACACCTCTCTTCAGTTGGCTGTTAGGGCCTCAGAGCTGACAAAGATGTCTGTGTGACTGGAGCCATTTTGGAAGACCGCAATTGCTCTGTCTCTATTCACATAGGTTTAAGGGAGGAGGTAATACTTAAGCTATTGTGTTTCCCTTCTGCATAAAAAAGATTAAAAAGGAGTTTCTTAGTATATTCATGAAGTTTACTGGACTTTTTACTTTGGGACAAGGTACCATTATTGCTGTGACAAGTCAAACAATAAAAAGGATTTAAGTGTAGTTTATGGCTGTTTTTCCTAACTGACTCACAAAGAATGCATAAAGGTGGGGAGAGGTGGTTTTTACTGAGAACCAGCCCTCCACCTCTCAGGAGAGGCTGTGCAAATCAAGCTCACTGACTTCCTTCCAGCCTAAGGAATGCCTTTGTCTGAGTAAATGTTGTCACCACAGGGGTCCATGCAAGGGGCTCAAAGTTCATGTTCTTTTTTTTTTTAAATTATTTAAATTTTTTTATTCATTTTACATACCAACCACAGTTCCGCCTCCTTCCCCTCCACCCACTCCCTCTTCCCCAAAACCCAGCCCCCATCCACTCCCCAGAAAGGGTAAAGGGCTAATCTCCAAAATATATAAAGAACTCAAGAAACTAGACATCAAAATACCAAATAACCCAATTAAAAAGGGGGGTAGAGATCTAAAAAGAGAATTCACAACAGAAGAATCTCAAATGGCTGAAAGACACTTAAGGAAATACTCAATATCCTTAGCCATCAGAGATTTAGCCATCAAAATGACTCTGAGATTCCATCTGACACCTGTCAGAATGGTTATTTTCTAAAACATGGATGACAACTTATGTTGGAGAGGATGTGGGGTAAGGGGAACACCCCTGCATTACTGGTGGGAGTACAAACTGGTACAGATCCTTTGGTTATCAGTATGGCGATATCTCGGAAAATTGGGACTCAATCTACTTCAAAACCCAGAAGTACCACTTTTTTTAAGTCATTGTCTTCTTTTAAGACAGCATCTCAGGGTTGGAAAGATGACTCAGTGGTTAAGAGCACTGATTGTTCTTCCAAAGAATCTGGGTTCAATTCCCAGTACCTACAGGGTAACTCACAGTGTGTAACTCCAGTTCCAGGAGACCCAAATCATCTTCTGGCCTCCCTAGGTGCCAGGTGATCACAGACATACATTACATACAGGCAAAACATGCAAAAAAAATAGATAACTTTTGCCAGGCAAGGCCAGCCTGGTCTACAGAACAAGTTCCAGGACAGTCGAGGTTATACAGATAGACTCTGTCTCAAAAAACAAACAAACAAACAAACAAACAAATCAGAGTCTCACAGTGCAACCCAGTCTCAACCCAGGCTGGCCTCAAACTCAAGATTCTCCTACCTTGGACTCCCAAATGCTGGGATTTCAGGCATGCGCCACCATGCAGTGCTGGGAGTGCAGCGTATGCCACCATGCAATGCTGGGAATGCAGGAACGTGCCACCACACAGTGCTGGGAATGCAGGTGTACACCATGCAGTGCTAGAAATGCAACCTGCTCTATTAACTGAGCCACATCCTCAGCCCTGCTGCACAAATTTCTTATAAGACTGCCTCAGACAAGCAGGAGAGAAACTAGGCTTCCTCTCTCTCCAGTGCGGTCAAACTATAAATAAAACCCATTTCCCTCATCAATTTCTATTTCCCACAATCTTTTAAAATACAGGAGAAATATCAAGTGCTCCTTTGTTGCTTGTTTGTTGGTTTCTGTTTTTTCTCTTTTTGGGGCGGGGGGTTTACTGATTTTTGACACAGGATTTCTAGTCGCGTGGGCTGGATTCAAACTTGTTTGTAGCTAAGAATGGCCTTGAACTTCTGCTCTTCCCCTCCCTCTCCGGAGGGTAGCCTTCCAAAAGCGCACCACCACGCTAGATTTAAGCAGTGCTGGGGATCGAACCCAGGACCTCGTGCATGCTAGGCAAGCATTCTCCCAGCTGAGCTTTGTCCCCAAGCCCTAATCATCCTGCCTTCTCCCTCATTCACTATGGGGATGCTTGGACTGCCTCTCACCCCCTTTCTCCAGTCAGACTCCTCCCTGCTGGAGCTTTTCTCACTCCCTCAGAGAAGAGACAAGGGATGAGGCCATAGTGTGAAAAGATTCGGGCTCTCCCTGGCCTGGCTTCTGAGAGGTGGCTACATCCAAACAGGAGGCGGGGCAGGAAAGGCGTCCTCCTAAGGTCAACTCCAAGGTTCAGGGTGCTGCACTAGGAAGGTAGTCAAAGCACCCTCCCGTGTGTGTGTGTGTGTGTGTGTGTGTGTGTGTGTGTGTGTGTGTGTATGTGAAGGGGTGCCTGTGTGTGTTCCTGTATGTATAGGGCATGTTAGCTTGTGTATGTGTCTGTGGAGCCCAGAGGTCAAAGGTCAGATGACTTCCTCTACTGTTCCCCCACCTTGTTTTATCTTAAAACAGGGTCTCCCTGAAAATGGGGCTCATTGACTCAGCTAGACTGCCTGGCCAGCGAGCACCCACAACACCAGGGTTACTACAGGGATTTAGGGGACAACGCCTGGCTGCAAAAGCATATTTCTCCTCCAGAGAAACGCAAGCAACCAAGAAGCTTCTGGGAGTGAGAAAAGTAAATAAACCTTGCCAGGAAACAAAGCCTGCGGCAAAGCAAGTGACATGGTGGTAGAAAACGATCCTCACTGGCAGCCAGGCTTGGCAACACAGTCCTGTAACCTAAGAACTCGGGAGGTGGAGGAAGGAGGATCAGGAGTTTAAGATCCTTCTTCGGTTACATAGCAAACTCGAGGCAAGCTTGGGTTTCAGGAACCCAGGCCTCAAAACAAACAAACAAACAAGTAGGGGTGGGGAGATAGCTCAGTCCCTGCTGGGTGAGGACATGAGTTGAGCCCCAGAGTCTGTGTTGAATAAATAAAGGCGGGGGGGGGGGGGGGGGGGGAGGGGCTTACGCTTTTTAACCCCAGCTCTATGGAAATTGAGACACGTTGATCTCTGAGGCTTCCTGGCCAGGCAGTCCAGCCAAGTTAGGGAGACCCAGGTCAGTAGAGACCCCTCTCAGAGAGCAGCATGAGAGCTGGGGAGATGGCTCAGAGATAAGAGCACCTGTCTTTCCAGAGGGCCTGAGTTCGGCTCCCAGCACTCACATTGGGTGGCTCAGAACACTCAAGGTTGACTCTCTCTCTGCATGCTGCAATGATGGTGGCCATTCTTTCGGTGTCAAATGCACGTCTAAGGAGTAACTTGAAGCCAGCAGTGGTGGTGCACGCCTTTAATCCCAATACTCGGGAGACAGAGGAAGGTAGATCTCTAAATTCAAGGCCAGCCTGGTCTACAAAGTGAGTACCAGGACAGTGAGGGCTACCATTTTCACGATGTCATCTGTAGTCACTGTTAGAAGGCCAACTGATGCCCGTATGAAAGGTTTTATTCTGAAATGTGTAGGGCTTCATCACTCACTGTTGTGAAAGGTCAGGACACATGCTGAGAAAGGACAAATGGCAACTTCACGGTTCTCCAGAGGATGCAGGAGAAAGCAGCCAGTAAAACATATACTTCCAGAACCGTTTGCGACAGCACACATTTACAGCATTTGAGAGAGCCAAGGAGTGGCACCATGGGTTGAGGCTAGCCTGGGCTACACAGCGTTGCAGAGCAAGGTCCTCGGGTGACTGTATCTAATCTGCTAACACACCCTCACAAAAGGAATCGGCCAGGGTCCCAGACCACATGGAAAGCGGAAACTGAGCTGAGCACCGGCACCCATTTTTCTCTGCTTCCGGACCGCTGACTTCATTTGACTGGTCTCCTCACACTCCGGTCACCGTGTCTTCCAACCACAGTGGACCATAACGTCAACCTGTGAACCAAATCCACCCTGCCCTCCTTAAGTGGCTTTGTCAGATGTCTGTCAAAACGATAAGAAACGTAATTAACACAGAAAACTTTATTCACAGAGCTTCACAGAGGTCATTGCTCATGTGGGGTTGGGGAGGTTTTGGAAACACAGTCATTCCAGGGGTCACCCACACTCCTATCAGTAAGCCTGGCAGATGAGAGTGAACTCATGTTTGTTCATTTCTCCCCAGAAAGTAACACAACACCAAAGCATGAAGATCACAAGTTCAAGGGTAACCTGGGCTACATAGCAACACGTACGGGGCTAGTGAGAAGGTTCAAGGGTAACCTGGGCTACATATTGACATATGCAGAGCTAGTGAGAGGGTTCAGTGGGCAAAGGCTCCAGGCACGAATCTGAGGACCTGAGTTTCACCCCACGGACCCAAGTGGTAGAAGGACCCACTGACTCCCTAGAGTTGTCCTCTGATGCCTACAGGCCTATTGTGACACACAGATTCCTAGCTTCAAAAATTACACAGAAGTCAACTGTCCACAGAATAAATGTAAACACATATTCAGAAATAGAGTAAAATATTAACTCTTTGAGTGGTACATTTGAGAGAGATAGCCTTTCTTTTGTTCTAAATTCTCCACGGTGAAGATAGAATGTTATAATTTTTACTTATATTCATTATTACTTTTCAACATAGGGTTTTATGAGGTAAGGCTAGTCTTGAACTCCTAACCTTTCAACCTCACTCTCCCAAGTGCTGAAATCACAACTGTGTTTTTATCACATCGGGTTTTAATTTTTTTGTCTGTTTGCTTTTGTTTTGTCTTGTTTGTTTTTTGTTGGATTTTGTGGTTGTTTTTGAGACAGGGTCTCAGGTAGCCTAAGTTAATCCTCTTGTCATGAGAACTGGACTCACAGGTACACACCACCACATCTGGCAAATGTTTATACTTTTTTTTTTTTTTGGATACACACACACACGCACAGGGTCTCACTATGTAGCTCTAGCTGCTGTCCTGGAACTAGCTCTTGTAGACCAGGCTGTCCTCAAACTCACAGAGATCCACCTGCCTCTGCCTCCTGAGTGCTGGGATTAAAGATGCATGCCACCACACCTGATGTTGTTTTGTTTTTGAAAGAAGTCTCACATTGTGGCCCTGCTAGCTTCAAACTCTGGGTGATCCCCCTGCCTCAGCCTCCATAGCACTGGGGTTACCGATGAGAGCCATCACATCTCTTTACCTTTTTGTCCATCGCCCCTGCAGCTCTCCGAACTCCCACAGAGCTGAGAATGGAACTCAGCATCACGCGTGGACTCAACAAGCCCCTGCATTGCTCCCCACATTGCGATCAGCAGACCACAGTAAGCGGCAGACTTTCAGAGGAGAGAGGGTGTGTGAAATGCCTCTCCTCTGAGAGTCTGGGAGAAATTACACACTGCTGGAATTCCTTAGACATTTGTGGACAACACAATCAAACTGACCGCACACTCTGACGCCAGCCAGCTGTGCTACCAAGCAAGAAATGTTTGCTTTGCTTTGATTTTTTAAAGGTCTTGCTATGTAGTCCAGATCTGTTTTGAACTCACAATCCTCCTGCCTCAGCCTCCAACATGCTAGGATTACAGACATATACCACCATATTGACCTAGCTTATTTCTTATTCTATTTAACATTATGATGTGGTATCTCAAGAAGCACACAGAGTACCTTCGTGCTCAGTTTACGTTTTTTCTTTCTTCATTGTGTATATATGGATTCTTCCTTTAAAAGACCAATGTAAGATTGAGACCTAGCTCATGCCTGGAATCCCGCTGCTTGGGAAACTGAGGCCTATCGGTGCTCTGTGTTGCATGAGACATCAAAGACAGAAGGTCCCTCCAAGATGAATTCAAGCCTGTGTGGCAGCGGGGATGCCCAGCCTCCATGGACTGAACCCCAAACAGCTGTGCAAAGGTGTATTTATTCATTGTCACCCAAAAGTTGGTTTGGGGGTAACACAAGCTCTACATACCAAACTCCTGATCTAATCTATTTGTTTTGTGAAGGAAACCATCACGCCCCTGCAACCTCAGTTTAACATCGCACCCTTGAAACCTCAATCCTTATTGTGCACTATTTGCCGGACCCAATAATGCAAGATGCTCCAGGTTTGCCAGGCCCATCTTGTGACTAAGACATGCAAAGAAGCTAAAACTCCTTCAGGAAAACACTCTGTACATCACAGAACCCAGTCACTGTTTTCCTCCACTGATTTCTTCAAGATCTAGTACTTCTAAAAAACAGCAGTCTCTTTCTAATGTTTACCCTTGATACAAAGACTCTACTAGATACAAAGACTCTACTAGATACAAAGACTCTACTAGATACAATGACTCTACTAGATACAAAGACTCTACTAGATACAAAGACTCTGCTAGATACAATGACTCTGTAGATTCCCACCACAGAGACCAGAGGACTTCAAGTATGAAGCCAACCTGGGCTACAGAGTGAATTCCAGGGCAACCTGGGCTATGTAGTAAGACATTGCCTAAAAGGAAGGAAGGAAGGAAGGAAGGAAGGAAGGAAGGAAGGAAGGAAGGAAGGAAGGAAGGAAAGAAGGAAAGAAGGAAAGAAGGAAAGAAGGAAAGAAGGAAAGAAGGAAGGAAGAAGGAAAAACATAAATGAAGGAAAAAAGATAGAAGTAAAGAACAAAGAGAGAGAAAGGAAGAAGGATGTAAAAAGAAAGAAAGCAGAAAAACAGGACTGGGAAGATGGTTCGGTGGGTAAGGAGTGTTTTGTGTAAGCACGAGGAGCCGAATTTAAATCCCCAGTACCCATGTAAAGCCAGGTGAAGGGATGTCAATGTCACCATGGGGACTGAGGAGACAGGCAGGTTCCTGGGGCTCATGGGCCAGCCAAGCCAATCAACACAGCAATCTCTAGGTTCAGTAAAGAAACCCTGTCTCATGAACCAGGCTAGCCATTTCTGTAGGTTTTCCTCCAATGTCCCTGACCCCCGGGGCCCCTACAACCCCTCCTTCCCCTCCTCAGAAGGACTCTCCAAGCTCACCATCTTTGAATTGGATGAAGGTTCTCTGCTGACAACTGGGGTAATCATCAATCTGACCACAGGGGATGGCCAGCTCAGGCTATGCATCCACTGCTTCCAGCATCTTAGCTGGAGCCATCCTTGTAGACTTCCTTGCATCAGGCTCTACCTTGGCTCACTGGAACTCACAGAGTCTGAACCAACAGCCAGGGAGCCTACATGGGACTGACTGAGGCCTTCTGCATATATGTGACAGTTACGTAGCTTGGTCTACTTGTGGGACTCCTGGCAAGGGGAGCAGGGCTGTCCCTGGTGCTTTGGCTGCTCTTAAGAATCCAGTCCTCGTGCTGGATTGTCTGAATACAGGGGTGGTGGTTCATCTTATGGCAGATTGATACGCCATGCTTTGCTGGCCATGGGAGTCCTGCCCTTTCTGAGCAAAGAGGGGGGATGTGGAGGGATGGAGGAAGGGAGAGAGAGGAGAGGAGGGAAGGGGCTGAGGTTGGGATGTAAAATAAATGGATAAATTAATAAAAAAATAGTAAAGAAAGAAAAAGAAAAAAGAAAGAAGAGAGATGGGGGAGAGAAAGAAAGAAGGAAAGGAAGAAACCCTGTCTCAAACAATAAGGCAGAGATGCGACTAAGGAAGATGTCTGAAGCCAACCTCTGGCCTCCACACATGTTGGCACAGGTGACTGTACCCGCACACACCCGTGAATCCAGCACACACACGTACCCCCGTGAACAAATGTTCCGCACTAGAAGGCACCTTGGGAGGAGAGGTTTGAAGAATGCCATGACACATGACATTCTCCTCCCACCTCCAAAACACACTCATGCCTGTAGGGCAGTGAGGAACGGAGATCCCCAAAGCAAATGCCCTGGAAAGGCAGCAGCAGCGGGTGCAGCCCCGGTAGTCTGTGAACGGGGAGGACTCGGGGCCTCTAGGGCCAGCCTGGTCACAGCTGTGGCTTTGTGCTATGCAGTGAACCTGTCTGGGCATCCGTTTCACACTGAAAAGTGGAGAAAGTGACTGCTATGATCACTCTGCTCATCTGGAATATTCTAGTATGCTCTAAAATTGTAGTGACAATGGGGTGAGCTTTGACCAGTTGTCACAGATGCATCCTCTCTCCTGCCATGCATGTGCTCAATGGTGTGGGCCTCACTTCTCTTTTCCCTCCTCCTCTTCCTCCTCGTCTTCCTCCTGTGTAACACAAACTGTCATACCCAAGGATGACCCTGAGCTCCTGATCTTCTGCCTCCATCTCCCCAGTACTGGGATTGCAGGCTTGTTCCTCTAACCTCTGGTTTGTATAGTACCAGGCCTTGAACCCATGGCTTCCTGTATGCTAGGCAGGCACTCTATCAACTGAGCCATATCCTCATCCTGGTATTCCTTTTCTGTAAGATCCTCCATATCTCACACTTGTGATGGAGAATGAGACAGACCACACTCTCTTTCCTTCCTCTGCAAACACCCATGGCAAGAAGACGACTTCCTCATTTTCTCTTGTCAGCAGGTAGTGTCTCCCTGGGCCGTGCCTACCACCTTCTTCAAGCCAGAGCCTCCTGCCTGCTGCTGGCAGTCTGGCTCACTGAGCAGTGCATCCCCCTTCCCGTGTGTCTTAGCTGGGCTTACTATGACTGTGATGAAGCTCGAGGCCCGAAAAGGACGTTGGGACTTCCACACCACTGCCTATCACAGAAAGGAGTCAGGGCAGGAACTCAAGCAGGGACAGAACCTGGAGGCAGGGGCTGATGCAGAGGCCAGAGGAGTGCGTCTTACTGGCTTGCTCATCATGTCTTGCCCGGTCTGCTTTCTCCTAGAACCCAGGACCAACAGCCTAGGGATGGCCCCACCCACAGTAGACTGAGCCCTCCTACATCAATCACTAATTAAGAAAACGCCTTCCAGCTGGATCTTATAGGAACGTTTTCTCAATTGAGGTTCCCTCCTCAAATGACTTTCGCTTGGGTTAAGATGGCAGAACTATTCAGCACACCATGAGGTGTGACCGGGTCGTGACCTAGGGGAGCCGTGGCTGTGATCTTCTGTGGCTGTGATCTTCTGTGGCTGTGATCTTTGCAGGTGTGATTATGTTCAAGGACCTCAAGGTCAGATTTAGGGTTGGCCTGAAATCCAAACAGTGCTGCCTTTGTGAGAGGCCCCTATTGCTATCTCATTAAAATGCCCTGTAAACTTTTTATGTGATCTGCCTTGCCCAGGACACCTGCCCAGGCAGAGCTGGAGGACATTTGGCCTGTGCAGGATACAGACAAGAGGAGATTGGAGTGATGCTGTCGTGAGCTGAAGTCTGTCAGACACCTGAGCAGCTGGAAGAAGCATGTTCTCGAGAAGCTTTTGAGGGGCTCGCACCCCAGTACCTTCATTTTAAATTTCTGCCCTCCACAACTGAAAAGAATAAACGCCTGTTGTTTTTAAATCACCAGCGTGGGGTCATTTGTTAACAGCAGTCACAAGAGAACGAGACTGACAAAAATATGGGTTCTGAGGCTAAAGGGCTCTGGTTCAAATCCTGGCTCCCCTACTTGAAAGACGGGTGACCTCAAAGAAATCATGAAGCCCTCTGGGTCTCGGTGTTCCCATGGATGAAAACAGAAAGTACCAGAACCTTCTCTTAAGGTCAATATGGAAGTTTAATGAAGGTGAACGTGGTGGTTCAGGATCGTGATTTCAGCTGCCTGGGAGGCTGAGGCATGAGGATCACAAGTTCAAGGCCCACCTAGGCAACTTAGCAGGAACCTGTCTCAAAATAAAAAAAGAAAAGAATTCTGGGGCTGTGGCTCAGTGACAGAGCATTTGTCTCCCACACAAGAGGTCATAGGTTCAATTCCGAGGACCACAAAAGAGGGGCCAGCAAGATGGCTCCAAGGGTGCTTGCCACCAAGCCTGTCCAGCACCTACATGACAGGAGAGAACTGGCTTTCACAAGCCCATGGCATCTGTGCCCACAACCACATAAATAAATATAGTGGCAAAGTTAAAGGGAGAAAGGAGAGCGTGAGCTGAGCCCCAGCATCCATCTCCCTCTGCTTCCTGACTATAGTTGCCATGTGACAGCCTCCTCACGCCCCCTGCTGCCATGCCGTCCTGCCATGCTGGGCTGTGTCCCGCCAAACTGCACGCCTTTCTCAAGTGGCCTTCTCCCTTCGATTCTGTCACAGGCAGAATAAAAAGTGGCTAAGGTACTGTATTAACACTGAGACTCCTGGGGACCGGTTAGCTTCTCTAGCCTCCTGGGAACTGAGTCTTCATGTGACTAGCTGGGTTTCCCACACTGCTCCTCAGCAACAACCGTGACCTCTCCCCAGGACGGTGGCAGCCTTTGTGCCCCCCCACATCACCACCTCCTGAGTCCTGTCCCCGCCCCCAGGAGCCTGAGTGTCAGATCGGGTGGTGGCTCTTTCTGTACTGTTCCCATCTCATTAAATGTCCTGTAAACGTTTTATTCATCCTGCCTGGTCCCAAGTGCCTGCCCTAGAGAAACTGGTCCTTGGCGGCAGTATTTGCTCTGTGAGGGGTTTATGGTGCATTGTACAAAATGGCACTTCCTCCCCATCATCTTCTGCAAGTCTCAAAGGTTGCCTCTTTGGCGTAAGCAAATCTTTTATCTCCCCCACTCCCACACTATTTTTCCCATTTTTACCCCAATTGGTTTCTTCTGTTTCTATCCATTTTTAAATCCTGTTACATACTATTCTATATTATAGCTACATTGTGTGTGTGCCTGATAAGGGGTGAGCACACGCCATGGGGTACTTGGCGGTCGAAGGACAGCTCTGAGGAGTCAGTTCTCTTCTTCCTCCTTTGTTTGGGTTCGAGGACTTGAACTCAGTTCCTCAAGGGTGACAGGTGCCTTATTCATTGTGTCAATTTTCCAGGACCCCTGGTTTTTTTGTTCATTTATTTGTTTATGACACAGAGTCTCATGTATTTGAAGCTGGATTTGAACTCTCTATATAGCTAAGGATGACCTGGAACTTCTGATCCTCCTGTCTCGACCTCCTAGGTATTAGGATTACAAGCGTGAACCACAGTGCTGGTGACGGAACCCGAAACTTTGTACTTCCTAGGCAAACATTCTCCCCTCTTCCTTTTAATTAATTAATTAACATATTTATTTATTTTGGTTTTTTTGAAACAGGATTTCTCTGTATATCAGCTCTGGCTGTCCTGGAACTCACTCTGTAGACCAGGCTGGCCTCAAACACACAGAGATCCACCTGTCTCTGCCTCCCAAGGGGTGGGATTATAGGTGTGCACCACCACTGCCTAGCTAACTTTTTAAAAATTATTTTACTGAGTTACATATGGTTGTTTTCATATAAAACAGGATTTTGACCTCAGAATCCTGATCCACTACCCTCGATATCCTCAGTGTTTGCCTGCCTGCCGCACTGTGATCAGTTCTTCTCACATGTGTAAGCGACCATCCCTTCATTTTTCCTCTTCCTGTCTGAATGGAAGACCTCTGGTCCCTTCAGACTCCTGCCCCTGTCCCACCAGGACGACACTTTGTCCCTTGGCCTCCTGTCACCCAGGAACACCCCTCCCCTTATTGTGAGCTTCGCATCCATGAAACACTCAAGCGGATTCTGTTTCCATGTGTGCGAGAGAGACAGGGTCTCTTGCATCCCAGGATATTCCCTAACTTCACAGGTAGCTGAGGATTACCTGGGACAGCTTCACACAGGACCCACAATCACTCTAAACTCAGCAGGTACAGAGAGAAGATTGTGAATCCCGGAAAACAGGCTTCTGCCATCGCAGGCACTGTGGGCTCTAGGACTAACCGTGCTGGCGCCCTGGGGATCACCAACAAGTTGAGCTTTAGTTTCTAGCAGGCTGGGTACCCAGTTGGGCCTCCACAGACCTCTGCAGCCTGGATACCTGGCGGGAGCTGTCCACTGCTCTGCTCAGCCCACAGCGCTTCCTCTGGTGTGTGAAAGTCTAGCCCTGTCGCTCCCAAACCCTCCTGTGCCACCCTGCCTCTCCTATCAAGATCTCACTCTACCTGGTGTATGGTCTCTTACCTTCTAGAGCATCCCTATGCATTGTTTCCCCTCCATACCCATGTGTCCAAAACTCCAGGGAACAGACAGGAGAGAAAGCTACAGTTGCTGCTTGGGGTCCTGAACTTGACCTCTGGAGTTCTTCCTGAGCAACCAGCCTGGGTTCCCAGGGGTCGAAAGGACATGAGTGAAGAAGACCAAGGTCCCCCAGAGGGAGGAAGGGCAGGGGCACAAATTGTGTCAGATGAGTGGGACTGTGCTATTTGCTCTGTGGCCCCTGGGAAATTACACACCCTCTCTGAACTTCTGTCTCTCCATCCCTCCTGACATCTTTACACAATCCCTCTTTCATGAACCACAGGCACTACCCTCAGGGAAGTATCTTGGGAAATGATAGAGTCCTCGGCCAGTGAGGTGGTTGGGTATATAATCAGATCTATGTTTCTGGGTGACTATTTTCCTGATCTCATGTATCCCTGACTGATTTTAATAGCTTTGAAAAGTATTAGCATTTTAATTTTTTATTCTTCCCAATATATTACATTTGGACCACAGTTTCCCCTCCCTATGCTCCCCCCCAGTCTTTCCCTCCCCACCTCCTTTCTCCCAAAGATCCGTCCCTCTCCATGTTCCTTCAGAAAAGAGTAGACCTCCCAGGGTCATCAACCAAGCATGGAATAATATGCTTCAATAATACCAGGCACATGCCACCATATCAAGGATGAATGCCAAGGAGTCTCGTTGAGTCCCAGCTGGCCTCCAACTCAACACGCGGCTAAGGTTAACCTTGAACTCCTGATCCTTCTGCCTCTACCTCTCAAGTGCTAGGATTGCAGGGTTATGGCGCCATGTCTGGTTCACACGGTGCTGGGGCTAGAATCCAGGATTTTGTGCATACTAAGCAGGGACTCTACCCGCTGAGCCCCAGCCAGCCATTATGGTTATTTTTGAGACAGGGTCACTCTGTTGTCTAGGCTGGCCTTGAACTCACGATCTTCTTCCTCCCAGATACTAGGATCACAGGCTTATACCACCTTCCCCTGCTTGCTGTTGACACTTACAGGTGATGGATGTCTACCTGGCTCCCTTGTATGCCAATGGGCTCACACGTCACCTTCTGCATCAAAGTTTAAGTACTTGAAGGACAGGGTGAATTGGTCAGCTGTGGTCTGGGCTTGCAGACTGCTTTCATCATCATCACCACCACCATCATCATCATCATCATCATCATCATCACCACATCATCATCACTCCCCTCGGAGAGCTACGTCCCAGGCTCCACTGAGAGCAATGAACACCAACCTCCTCCTAATGTGCATCTCTCTCTCTTCTTGACATAAGACCCCAAAACTGATGTGTCTGATATCAAGGCACCTTCACAGTGGCCCCAAACCCATGCAGTTCACCCCATAGTTGTTTCCCTCCCGCTCTGATCCCCAAATCATAGCAAAGTGTGGAAGAGGAGGACAACAAGGATGGCAACCTCTGAAGGGCTGAGTTCCTGGCCAGGGTCCTGAACTTACTCTGTGGATTATCTGAGAAATGAGCCATAAGGCTCTAGACGCGTCCAGCCCCAGATGAGTGTATGGCTAGGGATGTTCTCCTTCCTCTTAGCCTTCAGCTCAAGGCCTCCTCCTCCCATCTGCATCCTTAGTCCCCCCACACATCCTGGCACCCTGGTCCCCTGGGGCTCCTTTATGCTTCAGGAGGAATCGGGAAATCTCTCTGTGCCTGAGAGACATCAGCCTCTGATCAGTTGCATCCTAGAAATGGTTATGATAGCCCCAAAGAGGAGCACCCCCGCACCCGCATGCACCCAGAGCCGAGATCTCCCCACTCAGTCCCTCAGCCAAGTCAAGAGTGGAAGACAAACCAGGAGTGCGGCGTGTGTCTGTAATCCAGCACTCAGGAAGCTGCGGCAGGAGGAGTACCCTGAGGAGAGACTAGCCTGGACTCCATGGGGAGACCTTGTCATACAGAGCAAAATAAAAACACAGCAAAGGAGCATGGGGGAAATGCCATTCCTTCCCCAGAACCGCTGTGGTTGATGTGGTTGGAGAGAACCAGCTCCTAAAAGCTGTCCGCTGACTTCCACACAGCGTCTGGAAAGGTTAGAAAGGCCTGGCCTCTGAGCAGACGTAGCCCCACATGTAGGGGACAATGCAGTGACCGCTAAGTCACCAAAGATCCCCTTTCTCCTGCAAGGAATGGCTGAAGAGCAAGAGAGATGGATTTCAGCCAACCCTCCACAGGCCAGGGACTGTGCCTCAGGCCATTTTCTCTGCACCTGCAGACATCTTCCGGGGCCTCTTAGCACCCCAAAGGCAGAAGGAGGACCTCACACATATTTCTAACCCTTTCACAGACCCTTCCCCTAGAAAGGGAAGCCAGACATCTCCAGCCCTGCCCAAAGCCCCGGTACACCAGGCTGGGTGTCACTCACCCGGAGCTGCTGAAGAGGTGGGCGCCCAGAGCTGGAGAACCAGCAGCAGGATCCAGGTCACCAGCATCTCCCAGGGAGAGGCCCCAGGCCATAAGAGTTTTTCTCCTCAAGAGGTCCAAAAACTGAGAGCCCTGCACAAGTGGAGCTCTTATAAAAAGGACCTTGGGGGAGGATGGTGTCTGGCCCGGGGTGGGGATGACTATGGTTTGGTGGTGGGGGCGGGAGGGGGTGACCACAGGGAGTTGGCTAAAGGGTAGCCTTGTTCTCCCCCTTAACTCCAGGTGTGTTGACTGTCCCAAGCAACAGTCAACGGAAGTGAGAATCACTGGCTGGGTGGGGCAAGACAGGTAGAACAGACCCAGAAGCTGAGGTGTTGAGGTTCTGAAAAGAGTAGCCAAGAGGTGGACGCCAAGTAACACAAAGGTGTGGTAACTACCGACGGAAGAATGCCTGGATCCCAGAGAGGGACCGTCTCAAAGACGCCAGGGTAGATGATGGTGAGCCTTCCTCAGAGCCCAGCAACCTTTTCGCAGAGAGGAACCATCTCAGAGAAGGCAGGCTAGATGATAGTGAACCTTCCTCGGAGCCCTGCAACCTTTTTATTTTTTGTCTTCTTTCCCCATGTCCCCCCTGAAGCTGCCCACTTCCGTTGCTTTCTTGTAGTTGGGGGGATGCTGTCATTTACACCTAAGATTTTATGGGCTATTCTTCACCCCTGGTCAGAGTCAGAGATGAGAGAAACCAGTATTCATTGTCTCTTCCCCTCATGGAACTAAACTCTGAGAGACCTCTCCTAACATCCGAACCACGTGCACACGCACATGTGCGCGCGCACACACACACACACACACACACACACAAAGAGCCACTGGGTCCCACTCACTGGCCAAGTCCAAACAGGAACAGTGGGTCACCACTGTAGGAGCAGGAGGGGACCAAGGCTGCACAAATAGGCAGGTGCCACCGAGCCTGATGCCCTGAGTTCAATCCCTGGAACCCACAGGTGGAAGAAACGAATCAACTCTTGCAAGTTGTCATCTGACCTCCACACGGGTGCTGTGACACATGCACACACACATACACACACACACACACACTCACTACAAAATAAATGTAGTAAAAATATCAATCTTTTTTCCTCCCTGACGCAGCACCAGGGGATCTAATGCCTTTCAGCTAATTCCAGCTCTACGCTTCCACGGTCAGGCAAGAAAGGTCAAGATTGCAAAACACAAGGAACTCCTCCCATTCATTGTTGATGGAGAGAGTCTCCCTTCCCCCTCCCCTGCCACCAAGCAGTTAGTGAAACTCACCCCTTTCATAAGATCTAGGTACAGCTATGGCCCCAAGAGATGCTCATTTCCTTCCTGGGAGAAAAGGATGCTGCCAAACCTTCTTACATCTCAACATGGAGTTTCAGTTTTTCAGCCAAATGGGGATCAGGGGTGGATAGGACAAAGACACACGTACGGAGCAGTTTTGTTTACAGTAATGTACTTCTTGGATTTATGTGGGGAACTAGACACTTGTTGACTTCCTGTCCTGGCAAAGGAGGTTGGGGGCTCCAGGCTGAGAGGTTATGGTAGTGACATGGTGATACCAGGGAAGGACAGGAAGAGGCATGAGAGAGGAAGAGGATGGAGAGGGTGTAAAGGGAGGGCTCTGTCCCATCATCCTTGGATGAAGCCATACCCCATACCTACTTAGAGCGGTTCAGACGCCACGAAGAGTAGAAGGAAAAGGTGTAGACTCAGGATGGGGAAGCAGAGGCTTGGGGGCACACACTGGGGAACCTTTGACACCCGACCCTATGAGGACCTAGGAACGGAGATGTGAGAATGAGGTGGGGGGTTCAGGGCTAGGTGCTGGGATGGAGGAGGGAGCAGGTTTGCAGGTACCAGGATAGAGGTGCAAGGATATAAAGTCAAGGTAACCCTCAGCTACTTAGTTCAAGGCCAGGCTGTGCTTTATGAGACCCTGTCTTTAAAGGAAAACTGGAAGAGGCGGAGGACTGAGGGAGGAGACTCAACTGAGGATCAACTCAGAGTGAGGAGCTTTGGGGGGTGAGAGCAAGAGTTATAGTAAGGAGCTATGAGGGGGTGACCAGTTTCAGGCTTCCCACAGGTGCAAGTTCAGGCTGCCCACAGGTGCAAGTTCAGACTGCCCACAGGAGCAAGTTCAGGCTGCCCACAGGTGCAGGTACAAGGTGAAGGATAAACATTGTTAGGATAATGATAGAATGCAAATGCAGAAATAAGAACTAATGGACTGAGGATGTAGCTCAATTGGTAGAGTGCTTGTCTGGCACCCAGAAGGCCCTGGTTTCAATCCCCAGCACCACAAAACCCAGCAGCAGTGGTGCATACCTGCAATCCCAGCACTTGGGAGGAGACAGAAGGATCAGAATGTCATAGCAAGTTCAAGGCCAGCCTGGGATACACGAGGCTCTGTCTACAATGGAGACCTGAGACCAAGACAGAGAGGAGATGAGGTTGGACGGGAGAGAGAATCTGAGAGAAGCAATGGGAGGATAGACAAGGGCAAAAAAAATCTGCCAAATCCATGTGAAGTTCATAGTAACTGTGCGAAGTTTCGGGGTAAAGGCCTGAGGGCATCACACCCATTTCACGGATGGGGATACTGAGGCAGAGGATAAGACTGATTTGCCTGCCATACTGGAGTGAAGAGCACAGATACATTCTCTAAGTGGGTTTCAACCAAACAAAGAGAAGGAAGGGGGGGCAAAGAAACAGACTTATTTTGCCTTTTGCCCAAGAACCCCGGAAGCCTGGGGGTGTGGGTACTGGAACCAGTTCTTGCACAATGGACCCAGCCCTGCAGTCCTGGGTGGGGTGGAAGAGCACGGAAGTGGCCCTGCAGGGCTTGGGATGGCGACGATGAAGCCACCTCAGGTCTTTGGATGTGGACCTGCCACAGAATGGACATTGAGAGAGAATGCTCAGCCACACGTGGGAGCTGGCTCAGGGGAGTCACTGCCTGGTCCCCACCCAACCACCTGCCCGGACAGAGAGTTTGGGAGAGTTGCTTAGTAACCCCTCCTCTGTGGCCTCACCCTCACGTCGGTTTCCACCTTCTCGGGGCAACAGGGAAGTTTTCATTATTAACTACAGAGAAAAGAAAAGAGGGTGGGTGGAGGGGAGGAGACAGGGACTGCATGACCCAGGAAGGGTCTGTCAGGAATTGTTCCTTCCTCAGGAGCCATGGCACATGCTCTCTGGCACCAGACACGTCTGGTTAAGCTCTGGCTAAGGAGGTCAACATGCCCTCAGTGCAGGAAAGCCCTGTCTCCAGGCAGCAAGACTCACCCGTTGGGGAATCCTAGGAGCCCAGTTTGGAAAAAGTTCCTTTGTTGTTTTTATCCCAGATCTCAAACCATTTCCTGTTCTAGGTCTGGGACCTAGGTAGCAGCTCAAGAGGTCACATAGTTGGGCAAAAGTTGTAGTGTCTGGGGACCCCACCCACCCCTTCATCTTTCTAGCATACCTGTCTGGGGGCTGGTATCCTTGTCTCTCCCCTGGGAATGTGCCCCCAAACACTTAGGGCCACCAGTAACAACAGCAGCAGGGCGTCAGCCCCCCCCCCAGGTTCCCAATCAGTGCCCTCCAGTGCACTGCCACCTCACAGTGCCAGCCTGAGACCAGTAGGCACCTGTGGAGAAGCAGCTACAAAGGGAGTCACAGACTTCAGACAGGTTATAGACTGGTAGGCAGGGCCTCACAGGCTGGGGTCCACCACCCTAGGGCACATGGGTAGGGTCTCCAGAAGGGACAGTGGAGTGTGGTGGCTCACATCTATAATTCTAGAGCTTGGGGAACTGATGTGGGAAGTCCTTCTGTATATGTGTTGCTTTTATTGGTTAATGAATAAAGAAACTGCTTTGGCCTGTGATAGGACAGAGTAGAGCTAGGTGTGGGGGACTAAATTGAATGCTGGGAGAAAGAAGGCGGAGTCAGTAAGAAGCCATGTAGCCAGTGTCAGAGACAGATACACCAAAACCTTGCTGGTAGACCATGAGCCTCATGGTAAAATATAAAATAATGGAAATGGGTTAATTTAAGATAAAAGAGCTAGCTAGCAATATGCTGAAGCTATTGACCAAGCAGTGTTTTAAATATAGTCTAGCTTCTATGTGATTATTTTGGGTCTGGGAAGCCAGGAATGAAGAAGCAGGCTCCACCTACAGGAAATGAAGATGAGAAGCTCAGGAGTTCAAAGCCAGATGCCACTACTTAGGAGACCGAGGCCAGCATGGATCACATAAGACTTAGAGAACAGGACTGAAAAAAAAAGAGGAGAGGGAGGAAGGAAGGAAAAGGGGGCAGGCAAGATGGCTCAGGGGGGCAAAGGTGCTTGCTGCTCAAGCCTGGTGTAGCAGTCTGAGTTCAATCCCTGGAACCCACGTAAAGGTGGAGGGCGAAAACCGATTCCAAGGAGTTATCCTCAAACCTCCTCTCCACATGCACACAGAATAAACAAAGTGCAATCTTTAAAACTAAAACATTTGAAAATAAAACAAATTTAAGAACCAAAAAGACAAAAAGGGAGGGTCCGTGGGGCTGTAGATAGCGTCTCCACTCTAGGGCAGTGGACAGGACTCCTCTGGGAGGAGCATTGGGTGGTGGGCGTGACATTGGGAACCTCTCTTGGGCGGGGGCGGGGCCTATTGGATAGGGCGGGACCTCACGGGCAGGTTGGACCACTCTTCCGCAGAAAACACCGTCCCTGTTGGCAATCCATGGAGCCTTCCACACTCCAGGCGTGCAATTGGTGACAGAGACGCCTGTTCAGCTCCACCAAGAGAAAGGAGAATTCCGCATAGGCCTTGGGGGCAGCTCGGTGACAGATGGCTGGAGAGGAAGACAAGGGGAGATGACAGAAACAGGGCCTCCATTTTTTTCTACTCAGTAACCTGGCTTTAGTGACCAGAAGTAAGGCGGGGGAGGGGAGCTGCGGCTGGTTTTTCCCAGGTGGCGGCCCTGGCATAGACCCTTAGATTAGAAGGGGGAAAGAGACCCTGGCCTTCTAGCCTTGTTTGCGGATGCAGAGATGTGGCTCTATGTGTGTGCACGTGCGTGTACAAGCGTGTATGTGCGTGCGTGTGTGTGTGTGTGTAAGCCTGATAACCTCAGCTCAACCCCCTTCCACACCCACCCACTAGGTGGAAGGACAGAACTGACTACCACACATATACCATGCACATACACACATACACACACTCACACTCATGCGCGCGCACACACACACACACAAAATAAAGTGAAATAAAAAAGAAGGACCCAGAAAGTTGCCATTCACCTACAACAGTGGTTTCTTCCCTGGGAACTTCAAGGATTTGGTACTCTCTGTTGGAAATTCCACGCCCACCTGAGGCCACTCAGCCCTGGCCCTACCCTCGCCAGTGACACAACAGTAATTGGTGTTACTGTTCACTTTGATGAAATCCAGCTTAAAGCACGGGGCTGGAGGGAAAAGGGCAACATCCAGGTATGGGAGAGGAAGAGAGCTCCCTCAGCGTCCCCAGCATGTGGAGGAGCCACGGGGAAAGTGTGCTGTCACCTCGCTCCTGCCTGCTGAATGCTCACCCTCTCGAGACCCTCCCAGGCCCACCTTTGAGCCAGCTGAGCATACACTGTGCCTCCTCTCAGCCTGTGACAATGGCCTCAGGACTGGCATGCGAGCCCCCAAAGGTCTCCTGACCTGACTGAGCTTTGGTAGGTTAGACAGACAGCGTTGGCCTTGTCCCCTCCCACAGCCTCGGCTCACTCTGGTTGTCCTGACAGCCACCACCATCATGACTGGCACTCTGGAGCTCCTCCATCAGTGTCTTCTCACACTGCTCAGCTGGGGACCGAAGGACAGCTTCAGCAGGACCAGGGAGTCTATCACTCCTGAGGGGCCAAGGGCATTAGAGGCACACGGGGCACAAAGGGTCCCTGGGGTACCTTTAGGGCCAACCACAAGTGTCCTAGAAGGAAACATGGATTCAGGCTGTGACATAAAATGTCACATTCTTTTAGAGAGAGAGAGAGGAGGAGGAGGAGAGAGAGAGAGAGAGAGAGAGAGAGAGAGAGAGAGAGAGAGAGAGCACGTGTGTGCATGCACCGGTATGCAAGGACACTGTATGTGTATAGGTCAAGGGACAGCCTTGGGCATTGCTTCTCAAGTACCTTCCACTATTTTTTTGTTTGTTTGCTTGTCTGGTTTTGAGATAGAGATTCTCACTGGCCTAGAAGGTCCCCATATCGTCCATATAGGGCCTGTGAAGTTCCAGAGATGCACTCATTGTGGTCACAATCATCACCATCAGCTTCTGTCTATGTGTGTTTGTGGTGTGTGTGTGGGGGGGGGGGTACTCACCCATGCTCAGAGACCAAAGGATAACATCTGGTGCCATGTTCCATCTCTCTGCATTTACTCCTGTGGGACAAGGTCTATCTACTGATCCTGGAGCCAGAACAGTAGTCAGCAAGTCCCCAGTAAAGCACCTATCCTTGCAGCTTCTGTCCCTGAGGTTGCAGACATGCATGCCCATGTCCCGCTTTTTGCATGGGATTTGAACTCATGTCTACCTGTTTGCTGCACAGCAAACCCTCTTTCTTACCCATTGAACCATCTCCCCAGTCCCAAGCCCAGCTTTTCACATAGCTTCTGGGAGTCTGAACTTGGGTCTTTAAGCCTTGGAGACCTTTCCTGACTGAGTGTTTTCTCCAGTCCTGCTCCATCCTTTTCAGAAGGGGAGGCTCAGCCAGGGAAGCAGGGGAAGAATGAGTAACACGCTGTTCCTATTGTGTCATGATATCACCAGACTAGGGGCTGGAGACATGCCTCAATGGTTAAGGGCACTGGCTTTTCCAAAGGACCTGGATTCTGTTCCCAGCACCCATATGGGAGCCCACAACCATCTGTAACTCCAGTCCCTAATACCCTCTTGGGACTTCTGGCACATATGTGGTAACTACATGCCAGCAAATATTCATACACATAAAATAAATTTTTTTAAAAAAATATTGTGAAACTGTTGCAAGGAGGAGCGGGCTGCTTGTTGTACCAGCCATCTGGCTAGCTTACACCCAAAATAATCACACAGAAACTGTATTCATTTAAACACTGCCTGACCCATTTGCTCTAACTTTTTATTGGCTAATTTTTACATCTTAACTTAACCCATTTTTGTTAATCTCTATATTGCCACGTGACTATGCTTACCGGCAAGATTCTAACCAGCATCCATCTCAGGCAGGAGATCCATGGCGTCTGCCACTCTGCCCTTCTTCCCAGCATTCCGTTCTGTCTACTCCGCCTACCTAAGTTCTGCCCTATCAACTAGGCCAGGGCAGTTTCTTTATTCATTATCCAATGAAAACAACACACAAACAGAAGGACCTCCTACACCATTTTTCCTTTTTTGTTTAAACAAAAAGGAAGGCTTTAACTTTAACATAGTAAAATTACATATAACAAAACAGTTATCAAGCAAGAATTACAGTTACAATATTTATATCTTTTATCATAACAAAGGAAAACTATAACTATCTATTCTTCAACTCTATCAAAGACTTCAGAAGGTTATAATATTACCTATGTAATCTGGAAGTGCATTATAAACAACTTCCAAAACTCTAGAATTGACAGAGACATTTTGCTCCCTGGACAGTCACCCAAAGTGCTTTTGTACCGTTGGGGCATCCATCTTCAGTCTACAGGCCCATAGTATCCAGCGGACTTTTCCATGAAGCATGAAATTTTAGAGACAGTTCAGTCACTTTCTTCTGTGTCCTGCAGAATGTCTTGCAGATTCTTTCATGAAGCAGGTACCCCAAAGGATCATCTCACCTTTAGGCAAGTTCAGCAATCATCTCTCTGTGGGTCCTGCATGTCTAGTGAAACAGTCCAGGCAAGAGCAGTTTTTTGCCCAAATGGCTAAGGAGCCTCTTTGATGCCCATCTTTCTCTCTAAGTAGCTTGGTGTTGCCAGGAGCAGACATGTCTCATTGTCCTGAAAAGTCCTAAGTCACTAAAACATTCTAAATGCCATATTCTGAAGTCTTTGAAAATATAAACAATGTCTATCTAACTCAAATATAACTATGTATCTAGAAAATCTAATTAACATGACAATAAGTTTGACTATTATCAATGATTATCCATTAACAACCTATATTTTCTAATTATACATTACATTTTTAAATGAACTACACAATCACAATACCTTAATCAAGAGAAGAAATACACATATAACAAGATTGACCTTAAATTTATATCAATAAAGCAAAATCTATACCAATGTGAATTATTCATATCTATATCATATCCCCCTTTAAATGTAAACGAACAGTTATAAACAATATTTAGGAATATGGGCACAGTTATTTTTTTCCAAACTTTTTTCTGCTGTATAGGGGCGCTGTTAAACAGGTCCTTTATGGTATATCCTGTGTGCTAGGTTTATCTCAGTCAGCAGTTGAGTGAAGTAATTTTTTGAGGGTGTTTATGACAACCTTTTAGGAGGGCATGATCTATCATACCATATTGGTCTAGAAGCAATCCACAGGGTCTCATCCTCTGTGAAAACAAAAGAAGAACCTCTTTTTTAAAGACTAATATCCTTAGACCAGATTTTGATGTCATAATACTTTTATAATATACATGGTGGTTTAGCCTAGCAGCCCATACAATGAAATATCTCTCTGTACTTAGCTCCTTCACAGTCAAAAAAAATAAAGAAAACATAATAATATACAGAATCCAGACTCTCTGTGAATTTTTTATTTTTACATGGCTTATTTTTTTACTTTATTTAATCTATGATTATCTGTACTCTGTCTTTTTAAAGCCTTTACCCTTTTTTAAAAAGCATTAACTTTATTTTATGACTCTGTATACTCTATCTTTTCTCTCCCAAGCCTACATACATTTATCCAACACTGTGACCCATTTAGAGGTCTTTTATGTCTGAATCTGTCCTATTGTGAATCTATAATGTTTTACTGTTCCAGGAGCACTTCTTAAAATGTTAAGTGCTTTTTAAAAACTTCAGGTGCACCCTTGTTAGGGGTAATACGATACGGTCTGTTTGTCTGCCCAGTCTAAAACTTAAGCTTTGCTGTTATTATGGTAAATATGGTAATTCCTGCCCTCGCTCTGCAGAGTCCAGCATGGCAGAGACACTTCTGCCTCTGTATATGTGTGTATATATATGTGCTTGTGTGTATTCTCCCCCTCCTCTCTCACATATCTCTCCCCTCCCTCTCCTTGCCCCTCCTTCCTTCCCACAGACAGAGCTGGTACCAGCCAAATAGAGACTAAGTCAACAACCCCACCTTTGCAAGTCTCATGCAGTTGTTCTTAAAAAGGGAACCATTCCCCTGCAAAGAAATAGCCCCCCCCCAAATTTAATATAAAAGTCCCCCTCACAGAACTCCCCTGAAGATTCCCTCTGCCTCTCTTTGTGGTAGCTGTTGGTTCCTTTCCCCTACCCCACAGCCCCAGAAGGGTCTCCTACCTCAGGGACAGGATCTGGACACTCTGGAAACCATGAACAGTCTGGTTAAATCTTCTGTATCTGAAATGCCAAGGGTCTCTGGGACTATGTATGAACCTGTAGGCCTAACAATACCCAGGGGCCCATGCTCAGATCCAGGGAAAGATAGTTAAGCTCCCTCCTCCCTGCTCACCTGACCCTGGAAGGCATTGCTGAAATCTCTGTAGACCTTGCAAGTGCTGTTTTTGAGGTTTGGAGAAAATTCCTGGTTCACAGATACTTCCATGCACACTTCAGTCTCCACTGTGTCTGTAACATGGAATACCTAGCTCTGACTACTTCCCATCTGCTCTTGTCTGCCATCACTACCACAACTCTCTCATCCATAGGCTTCTCCATCATTCCTGAAGACTCAACTAAAGAAGGCCTGGAAAGGAGAAGGAATTCTGGAGAAATATCTGGGGGTGTTGCTCAGTTGTAGAGCACATGCCCAGAACCCCCAGCGAGGAGCTGAGGTGTGGCTCAGTGGTAGAGCCCCTGCCCAGAATACCCCAGTGAGGGGCTGGGGTGTGGTTCAGTGGTAGAGCTCTTGCTTATAATTCCCCAGAGAGGTACTGTGTTCTGTTATCAATACAAATAGAATAAATCAATTAATTCTGGTATTTTTTTTCAGAGGTGAAAGAAAGAAGGCCAACTTTAGGAGACTGGCCTATAACCCTTCCATTTTCTCCCAGGGTAGGCAGAATAACAGAATAATAGTCCCTAAAGATGTTCTGCCTTAATCCCCAGCAAGAACACATGACTATGTCATCTGATATGGAAGCATGACACAGATAATCTGTGTCAGGATGCAGATAAATTAAAAGGGACAGTTCAAACTTCTTTGAGAGCTAGAAAGGTAGCTCAGCAGTTAAGAGTGAGTATTTCTCTTCCAGAGAACTCAAGTTCAGTTCCGAGCATAACATTCTGTAGCTCCAGGCCAGGGGCATCCAGTGTCTCTGGCCTCTGTCTGTCATCTGCATTCATGCTGCTCACAGACATACACATATTAAAAACCATCAAGATAAATCTTTACTAAATTGCTTTGTTTCAAATTTTTCCTTTTGCTTTGTTTTTGAATTGGGCTCTCACCCTGGATGGCCTGAAACCTGCCATGTAGACTAGACATTTTTCATACTCGCAGAGATCCACCTGTCTCTGCCTCCCAGGTAATGGGATTCAAGGCATGTGCCAGCATGCTCTGCCCACGTCTGATGCTGGTTAATTGCCATCGTCAGATCAACAGGATTTAGAATCTCCTAGAAGACTACCTCTGGGCACATCTGTGAGTGAGCTTCTAGGTTGAGTAAGTGAGGTGAGAAGACCTTCCTTAAATGTGGGTGGCACTCTCCTGAGGTCTGGGATTCCAGACTGAATAAAAAGAAGTGAGCTGAGCCCCAGCATCCATCTTTCTCTGCTTTCTGGCTGTGGATGCTGCTCCTGCCACCATGATGGACTGTGTACCCTCAGACTGTGAGCCACCATCAACCCTTTATCCCTTAAGCTGCTTTTATCTCTGGTCACGATGGCACATACTTGTAATCCCAGCACTGAAAAGACAGAGGCAGTGGCACCTCTGTGAGTTTTAGGCCAGTCTGGTCTACATAGTAAGTTCCAAACTAACCAGGGCTACAAAACAAGACCCAATCTCCAAAAAACAAGTTGCTTTTATTGGGGATTTGGTCACAGTAGTGAAAGAAGCAACCAATAGAGACCTGCAATCCACAGAATGCTGTCATAGCTGCCAGCTCCATGGCACTCATCACAGCAGCCACTGGAACCAATAGAGACCTGCAATCCACAGAGTGGTGTCACAGCTGCCAGCTCCGATAGGAGTCACAGTCATGCCTGAGGTGAGTGAAGATGGCCGGGCTGGGGTCCGGAAGGTGGCAGGGGTAGATGTGTCATTGGTAGAGACAAAAGTGGTGCTGTCTGACATAGAGTATGTGGTAGGAGGTCTAGGGTCACCAAGGTAGACAATGGAACGGTGTACTGTGTCAGTGGCAGGTGGTTGTGAACTTGAGACAGACATACAGAATGGAGCCCTACTTGTGTGTGAGGTCAACACACTGGAGGTCACGTGAGAAGAGCTCATGGAGATCCCAAATGTGCGTGGTTCTGTGGCAGTGACTGAGGACGTGGCTGGGGAAGTCACAGTTGTATGGGTCATGAGCGATTCTGCAGGAAGGCCAGTGACAGGATTCACTGTAGCCTTTTCTAGTGGGTGTCCCTGAAGGGTGGGGAAGGGGGACCAATCTGTTCCAGTCACTGCCGAGTGGAAGGGGTGGTTCTGTAAATGTGGGGGCCGTGAGTGTCGGGGTGACATCAACTCTAGTGTGGAGCATGTGGTTGATGACGGGAGTGGGTGGCACACTGCCCATCTGTGTGGCCTCAACACCGCTGGCAGAGACGGGGGAGGAGAATGCAGACGGAGCTGCACTCCTCGCGGCAAGCAGACTCGTGGGGTTTCCCGCCATTGAGGGATTAGCTGTGTGACTGGTGGTAACGGTGGGGTGGGGCGCGTGCGGACACACGGTCTCTGTGTCCTGGCGTATGGAGGAAGGGGGGCTGAAAGCAGTGTGGACTGGTGGAGGGCTGGAGACCGTGTGGGTAGAGGTGCCATAGGATACTCAGTATTACCCACGGATAAGGGGGCGAGAGATGTGGCTCCGGTGGTGTGGGGGGTGTGCTAGGTGAGGAGGAGACAGTGGGTGTGAGTTTGGGACGTAAGGAGGTGACAGACAGGCTGTCAGTCAAGTGGCTCTGAGGCTGTAAAGGCGGGAGGTCTGAGGGAGGGGGACAGGGTAGCCGAGGTGGGGGCGTCTTGTTGGTTTCAGAAGTGAACCTGGCAGTTGACGGGGTGGCAGTGGCAGATGTGTCTGTAGGTAGGAGATGTGAAATAGAGCACGGACTATGTGACTGACCTGGTTGGAGAGCTGGGGGAAGAGACTAGAGATGTGGCCTTGGTAGTTGGGAGCGTCGTCACCAAAGTGGAGGAGCCTGTGCGCTGCCAGTAGTGACCGGATGCGTGTTTGGAACAATTGTGGAGAACGGGACCCCACTTGTGTGTGAAAGCAGTGTGTGGGTGGTCAGTGAAGGAGCGGTGGTGAGTACCAGAAGTCAATGTATCTAAAGGGGCACATGAAGAATGGGGTGGAGGCCGTGGTTGTCATTTCTGAGACTGGAGATTGTGTGGGAAAGTCTGTGGCTTCCCTACTGGATGTCACGGTGGTGGTGAAGAAGGTTCTAGTCACTGATGCAGTAGCAGAAGGTGGTTCTGTGGATGTGTTGGTGGTGACCACTCAACCATTGTGTGGAGAGCATGGAGAAAGGTTGAAGCTGGGGGTGCACTAGATGTCTGGATGGTCCCAGTACCTCTGGCAGAGGCAGACAAGGGAAAGCAGATGTGACTGGAAGGCTCGTGGCAAGGGGGCTTGAGAGTGTGGCTGTCCTGCTGGATGTGGCATGAGTTGGAGTGATAAATGGCATTGTTCCTGAGGTCTGGGGGCTTGGAAAAGATGCGGTGGGAGTGGAGTGGGTTGCTGACGTAACAGAACCTTTGTAGGTGGAGGCGATGCCTGTTGTGGCTGGTGGGACAGCGTTGCTTGAAGAAGAGGTGTTGAGCGCTGTAACTGGTATGATAGAGTCGTCCATGGTGGGTGAAGCCATGGGTGTAACTCTGTCCCTGCCACCAGAAGTGGTAGGCATTGTAGAGATCCTATCTATGGAGTAGATGTTAGAGGTGATGAGAGATGGGGTCTGGGCAGCCATGGTGACTAAGGGCGTGGTGGAAGACCTGACTGTTTCTGAGCTGGGTAAGGAAGGCCCGGTGGAAATGGCAGAAGCGGCAGGGGCCGGTGTGACTGTGGTGGAGGAGGGAGAGGGGGTCTCTGAGGTCAGCAATGTCGGGGCATTGGTGGAAGGGCTGGAGAGGGTGGCCTGAGATGGGCTGAAGACACGGCTTTGGTAGTTGGGAATGCGGTCTCCGGGGTAGAGAACAGGGCCCTGTGAGTGACGACAGGGACAACTGGCTGTGAGTTTGAGCCAGACGCAGAACAAAGCAGTAGCGCTGGGTGAAGTCAACACACTGGTACTCACTGATGGAGAGACACCTGCTGTCCCAAAAGTCAGTGGATCCGCCGGTGCGACTGCCGACATCATCTGGGAAGTGAATGTGATTTCTGTCATGAGAGATTCCGTAGGAAGGTCCGTGGCGGGAGTCAGGGTGGTAGTAGTGAAAGGTGGCTCTGTAGATGTAGGGCTCGTGGGTGTCGGGGTAGATCTGTTGTCATGTGGAGTGTCTGAGGGTTGCTCGGAGCTGAAGGTGTACTTTCTGTGTTCCCAGAACTGACACCAGCCATTGAGTGTATCTGCGGCAGGAACACAGACAGCAAGAGAACGTGTTCGGGTGTTTCCGGTGTGTGTAAAAACAGCCGCTCTACTTGGGGGGTTGGTGTGGAGTGGCCTCATCAGTGCTGTAAGTTCTGTGTTATTGATGAAAAGGGAAGCTGGGGTCATAGCGTTGTGGGCTGTGGACATGCTGGAATCGACACGGGTGGAAGCAGTGGCTGCCGTAATAGATGAATCACCGCTGCCTGCGGAGGAGGGGAGGAGGTCTGCAGCCACGACTGTGGAGACGCCTGCACCAGAAGAAGACAGCGCCATAGCTATGAGTGTCTCTAGGGTACCACGGGTGTTGAGATGTGAGAGGGTAGCAGCCGTGAGTGGAGGTTCTGGGAGTGGAGTCAGTGTCTGAGGTTGTGAAGCTGGAGTGCTGTGAGATGTCATGGTAGCCATGGTGACCAAGTGTGTGGCAGTTCTAGTTGTTCTGAGGTGGGCCAAGAGGTCCAGGTGGGTGTGACAGAGGTGTCAGGGGTCAGTGCATGTGTGGCGGTTGTAGGAGAGGCGAGATCTGACGTGCACTGTCCAACAGGGTTACTCAGAAAGGTGGGGGAGTTGACCTGAGACGCCACTGTATATGTGGCATTGGTAGCTGGATGTACTGTCATTAACGTAGATAAAGGGGTGGTGCATATCGTACCAATGGTGACAGATTGCATGCCTGGGCAGGTGCAGAGGAGAGAACCCTACTTGTGGGTGGCGTCAACACAGCGATGCTCATGGGAGAGGAGATGTCGGATATCCCAGAAAGCCACACCTCTGTGGCAGCACCTGAAGAAGTGACCGAAGGAGCTATGGATATTTCTGTCAGGAGAGACTCGGTAGGAAGGTCTGTGGTGGGATTCAGTGTGGAGTCTCCAGCAAGTGTGGAAGCAGGGGTGGGGAAGGGGAGCTGACCTGCTCCAGTCACTGTTAATGTCAGAGGAGCTGGCTCCGTAGACACGGAGGCTGTGAGTGTGGCAGTGGTTGTGGGTGTTGGGATGGGCTCAGCTACTGTGTGGAGGGTGTGGGTGATGGTTGGAGCTGATGACACACCATCCATCTGTGTGGACCCAGAACTGTTGCTGAATATGGGCGAGGAGAATGAAGATGTGCCTGCAATACTTGTATCTAGGACACTTGTGGTGTTCTGAGCGCCTCCAGTATTTGGAAGGGTAGTCACCGTAGTGGAAGTAGTGAGGTGAGATTCATTAGTAAACGTATCACTGCTCTTCATGGCGGGGTAAGATGGGATGGAATTGGTGTGTGTTGCTGGTATGCTGGAAACTTTGTGGGTTGAGGTGACATCTGTCATGATACCCCATGGACTGGTGTCCCCCATAGATGACGAGGGGAGTCTTGTGCTCCCGAAGGTGTGGATGCCTTTGCTAGGCGACGAGGTTTCAGGTACGAGTGTCACACTGGATGCTGACCTACTAGAAGCTGCTTTTGCTGACCTGAGACTCATCATCATAGGCATGAAATCTGTTGTGCCTACAGGCGTGTGGCTGGTAGCTGCTGACATCGTGGTGGGGGTGTCTGGACCAAGTGCAGACGCTGTGTGTGGTTTGGGATGTCATCACAAGACCTGTAGGAGTTTGGAAATGGAAACCATCCCAGGTGTGGATGTTCTAAAGGTGGAGTCAATATCAGAAGGTTTAGAAGGCACAGAGGTAGCCAGGTCGGAAATCGTCATAGAAAGCGTCACCTTGCTGGTGGATGACGATGTTGATAGGGTTGGGTGAGAAGATTCCATGCTGACAGTTTATCTGGGAGCGTCACTCGGGTGTTTATACGTGATTTCCCCAGAGCTCATCATTGTCACCTCCACAGACAGCTCACCTGCTTGAGTGGTTGTTTCCTTAGCAACCGAAGCAAAAGGTGCTGACTCATTGGTAGAACCCAGGGAATGGGTGGAGGAAGCTGCTCTTTTGAGAGAATTGCTTGCAGTAGGAAATGGTTTGGTCGTCCTGCCTGTGGTGATCAAGGCTCCTGTGCTGGGTGGGGCAATGTTATCAGTTACTGTTGTCAGGGAGGTTTGCGTAGGAATTTGAGAAGGAACAGTAGCAGACAGAGAAGTAATTCCTGGAGTGAGAGACAGGGTTGTGTGCACACCTGCCGGGGTCATGGTGACCATTTCTGTGGTCCCTGCGACAGAAGGGGTCAGAGTTCCTTGGGTTGTGTGTACGGTTGAGACAGAAGAAGAAGGTGGGGACATTATTGTGGGTATGGCCCCCACATTAGTAACAGTGGAAGCAGAGGTCATGGATGAGGTCACTCCTGTCGTCATTGGCTCGTCAGTCTTGGGAGTGGTGTTATAAGAATCGGTGAGGGGCTCATGGGTTGTGGTTACAGAGGTGGTGGGGTGGGAGGGGCCGATTACAAAGCCAGAGGGGTGCATACACTCAGTGGTGGGTACATGGACCAAGAAAATAGGACTGGTCTCAACCTTGATGGCGAACTTAGTCATCAGGGCCATCGTGGTATCTGGCCTGATTGGAAATCGAGCAATGATTCATAAATGGGTTTAAAGTTACTGGGCAAGTGGTCAGTCCTGGGTATGTGTTCCCCATCATCGGGAGCTGGATAAGGGGGTTCTTGGGACCTAAGAAGCCACTGAGGCATACCTCCAGCCTGAAGAGGAGTGTTGACAGCAGTGTGGGCTGCTTCCACACCAGGCAAGCGTGAGCTAGAGGTGACTGTGACCATGGATGGAGTTCCCGTGTTGGCAGAATAGTGAATTCACAAGTTATTCCTTCACCATCACACACCATGGGGGGTCCACTCTCCCAGCCTTCCACACCCGTGTCACAAAGAACAGGATGTGCCTCTCTTATGGGAGGTAACTTGCAGCTGGAGCCTTTGGGGTCTGTTTAGGGGGCAATGGGGTGAGAATCCCTCAAGTTCTTACTGGCTACTGAGTGTCCAAGTTCTTTCTTCCCTTTCTTCCTTCCCGTCTTTTTTCCTGGTGGAGGGGAAAGGTGTGTGTATGTGGTCTGTGTGTGTTATGTGTATATGGTTTGTGTTTGTGTTTTGTAATATAGTTTGTGTATATGTACGTTATGAGAATGTGATTTTTGTGTGTGCTATGTGTGTGTGGTTTGTGTGTATATGCTATATGTATGTGTTTTGTGTGTGTATGTGATTAACATGTTGTGTGTATGCTATGTGTGTGCACTTTGTGTGTGTTGTGTGTATATTGTTTGTGTGTATTATGTTATATGTATGTGATTTGTGTATTTATGCTATATGTATGTGACTTGTGTGTGTCATATGAGTTTGTGTGTACTGTGTATGAGGTTTGTGTGTTATATATATGTGCGTGTGTGTGTGTGTGTGGTTTGTGTATGTGTGATTTGTATGTGTACATGTTATGTGTGTGTGGTCTGTGTGTGTTATGTATATATGGTGTGTGTGTATATGTATGTGGTTTGTGTATATATATTATGTGTATGTGAAGGAGCTAAGTACAGAGAGACATTTCATTTTATGGGCTGCTAAGCTAAACCAACATATATACTTTAAAGGTATCTTGATTTCAAAATATGGCCCTAAGGATATGTTGCTTTGGAAACGAGGTTCTTCTTTTGTTTCCACAGAGGATGAGAACCTATAGAATCCTTCCAGACTAATATGGTTTGAAGGACCAAGACCCCCTGAAAGGTTGCCTTAAACACCCCTCAAAAATTAGTTCACCCAATAAACAGGAGGAAGCAGTTTGGAGAAGAACTACGCCAATATTCCCAAATATTGTTTATAAATGTTTGTTTACATTTAAAGGGGGATATGCTATAGAGATTTGCATTAATATGTATCTTGCTTTATTGATACAAAATTAAGGCCAATTTTGTTATACTGTGCATATGTATATTTCTGCTCTTGATTAGGGTATTGTGTTTGTGCAGTTCATTTAAAAATGTAATGTATGGGCTGGAGAGACGGCTCAGAGGTTAAAAGCACTGACTGTTCTTCCAGAGGTTCTGGGTTAAATTCCAAGCAACTACGTGGTAGCTCACAACCATCTGTAATTAGATCTGGTGCCTTCTTCTGGCATGCAGGCGTACATGTATACAGAACACTACATACATAATATATATATTTTAAAAATTAAAAAAAAATAAAATATAATTAAGAAATATAGAAATATAGAAATATAATCATCTATAATAATCAAACTTGTAGTTATGTTAGTTATATTTTCTAGATGTAGAATGATGTATTTCAGAGACTACAGAATATGGCATTTAAAATGTTTTAAGAAGTTAGGATTTTCGTGACAATGAGACACATCTGCTCCCGGCAACACCAACTACTACAAGAGGAAGATGTGCATTGAAAAGGCTCCTTGCGGAGTTTGTTAGCCATTTGGGCAAGAAACTGCTCTTGCCTGAACTGTTTGATGAACTGGACATGCAGGACCCACAGAGAATGACTGCTGAACTTGCCTAAAGGTGAGATCGTCCTTTGGGGTTCCTGCTTCATGAAAGAATCTGCCAGACATTCTGCAGGACACAGAAGAAAGTGACTGACAAACTGCCAATATAGATAAAGCAGTCTTTCAAATTTCCTGTTTCATGGAAAAGTCTGCTGGATACTATGGGCCTGTAGGCTGAAGATGGATGCCCCAACAGTACTGAAGAACTTTAGGTGACCGTCTAGGCAGCAAGATGTCTATTGTCAATTCTAGAATTTTGGAAGTTGCTCATGATGCACTTCCTGATAACTTAGGTAATATTTTATCCTTCTGGAGTCTTTGATGGAGTTGAAGAATAGTTATAATTATAGTTTTCCTTAATTATGATAAAAGATAAAGCAGATATAAATATTGTAACTGTAATTATTGCTTAAGAAAACCTTTTTTATTTAAACAGAAAAGGGGAGGTGATATGGAATTTCCCTCTGTATGCTATGATTACCATTGAATAATAAAGAACTGATTGAGCCTATGGTAGGGCAGACCAGAACTAGACAGGGAAAGCTAGGCTGAATGCTGGGAGAAAGAGGGCAGAGTCAGAGAGAAGTCATGTAGCCCCACCAGAGGCTGATGCCAGAACTTTATCTGGTAAGCCATAGCCTCGTGGCGATACACAGATTACTAGAAATGGGTTAAATTAAGATATAAAAGTTAGCCAATAAAAAGTTAGAACTAATGGGTCAAGCAGTGATTTAATTCATACAGTTTATGTGTGATTATTTCAGTGCTAAGTGGCTGAGAACCAACAAGCGGCCTTCCCATAACACTGTTGAGCCATCTCTCCAGCCACTTCTTTTTTTTTTTTTTTTTTTTTTTTTTTTTTGAAACAGGGTCTTGCTGGGCAGTGGAGGCATACCAGCGCTCAGGAGGACTACAAAGAGAAACCCTGTCCTAAAAACAAAAACAAATTAAATAAAATGTATAAGCAGAGCCCTGTGCCACCCAGATTGGCTCCCAGCTCACTACATAGGCTAAGATGAACCTGAAATATTAGTCCTCCTACCTCTACCTCAGGTGTGATTAATCATACCAGGCCTTATGTAGTTCTGAGGGGTTCGTGCCGCTAGACAAGCATGCTACTTTCTTTCTTTCTTTCTTTCTTTCTTTCTTTCTTTCTTTTTTTTTTTTTTGAGACAGGGTTTTTTTGTAGCTTTGGAGCCTGACCTGGAACTCACTCTGTCAACCAAGCTGGCCTCAAATTCACAGCCATCTGCCTGTCTCTGCCTCCTGAGTGCTGGGATTAAAGGCGTGCACCACCTCCACCCGGCTCCCCTCTCTTTTTCTCTGTGTCCCATCTTCCCTTCCCTCAGCCTTCATCTCCACCTGCTGCTGCCAGTCTTCCAGGTCTCTTGACTTTTGGGCCCCACCTTTTAACCAACCCCTACCCTTTCCCTGAATATTAGGGGGCCTCCAGCATTGGTCTGGGAGGTGACCCACACCACAGAAACAGTTACCAGAGCTCAAGAGGGGACAACTGGAGAGGAAGAGACTGGCGTTCACAGTCTGCTAAGACAGAGGAATGGGCAGAGAGGATCACGTGGAGAAGTGAAGGGATCTGGAGGAGAAGGAAGCATCCAGGATGAGGTATCTGAGCAGATCTTCATGGGTTCTGATGACATTAGGGCTTAGGGATCAGCATTAACCATCGGAACACACATTCAAGGGCCAGGGGGATGGCTCAGTGTGTAAGAATGCTTGCTGCTCTTCCAGACATTGTGAGTTTGGTCCCAGCATCTACATCGGGCAGCTCAAGGCTGCCTGTAACTTCAGCTCCATTGTCCTCCTCTGGCTTCTGTGGGCACCCACGTGCACATGCATGTGTCTGTCTCACACATACACGCACACACACACCCATACATGGAGTGAGAGGGAAACACATCTTCCATAGTGCTTCTGTCCGGGCTACTGGAGTAATTAGTGTATCAAAACAAACTTTTCTGTTTTTTTTTTTGTTTGTTTGTTTTTGTTTTTCGAGACAGGGTTTCTCTGTAGCTTTGGAGCCTGTCCTGGAACTCCCTTTGTAGACCAGGCTGGCCTCGAACTCCCAGAGATCCGCCTGCCTCTGCCTCCCGAGTGCTGGGATTAAAGGCGTGCGCCACCACCGCCCGGCCAAACTTTTCTGTTTTACATTTATAGGGAGGGGTGCATGAACCACAGCGCAAATGTGGGAGTCAGAAGACTTTTGAGTGTCTCTCCTCTTGGGAATGGAATTCAGAGGGTCGGGTTTGGCAGTCAGCATCTTTACACACTGAGCTATCTCACTGCTGCGAAAGTGCCCTCTCCCTCTCTCTGCACACATGCATTCCATCTCTATGACGAAGCCAGCAGGCACGGCTTAGACACTCTCAGCCTCAGTGTCAGGATTACAGGTGTGTACCCCCCTCCTAGCTTGGACTCACTGCGTTCCCAGCACATTTTACACATGGTGGTACTAAAGACCAGATGGCCATAGCTGGGGTGAGCGGGAAGCAACCCCACCTCCTGCAGGCTGCCTTTAGCACCTCTGCATAAAGGACACAGATGTGTTCCTCCTGAATACTGATGTCACCTCTAGCCCAGCGGGTGGGGAGAGAGGGGGAATAGGGCAGGGGATGAGGATTCTCAGTCTGGGTCCTTATCGGCCAAGTCTTTGGCCTCCAGGGACATGAAATGAGCTGAGGGTTCCAAGCTGGGGTGCTCTGTAGTTGGGCTATGGCAGAGACAAGCACTAAAGGGCAGAAAGGAAGGAGGAGGCGGCGGTGACTGTGGGTCCTGAGAGGTGGGCCCCACACTGGGTAGTCTTGGGGCCATACCCTCTGTTTGTTTGGGGAGATGTTGGAGATCCAGCCAGGGAGACTCCCGCACACTGAAAAAGCACCACCCGCCCCCATATCCACTGTGCCTCTCCAGCCCCGGAGAACCTGGGAGAAAGCAAAGCAGGCTTGGAGGTTCCCCAAGAGGAGGTGGGCAGCAAAGGGGGAGTAAAGAGGAGAGAAAAGGGGGAAGGGGAAGAGAGAGTACAGGCAAGGAGGAGAGAGAAGCAGAAGCAAGAAGAGAAGGGGAGGTGGGAAGGAGAGGAGGAGGGAGGAAGAAATGAAGGGAGAGAGGAGCGGAAGATGAAAAAGGTGGTTGTGCTGATGATGATAATGATGACGACGAACTGGCAGAAATGTCCGACAAGGAAAAAGAACCCCCTTGAAAGAAAGAGGCGGCACAGAGGTTGAAGGAGGCTGAGGAGTGGTGACCGCTGCAGAGGAGGAGACAGCAAGCAAGGTCCAAACTGCCTTCCCAGTCCAACTGCCGCCCTCAGGATGCAAACCTGTGCGCGGAACGCTGCAGCTCCTCCCCTCCCCACCTAGCCTCTCGAACCAGAGATCAGAGGGACCCCTCCTGGCCTGTTCTGAACAGCCAACCTCCCCATCCTTGATCATGAGTCCCCCACCCTCTCTCTGTAGCTCCCCGGCACCTGCTTCCCCGGGACGCAGACCCTGAGGAGCCAGAGGAGGCTGAGCAGCTGCAACCTGGGTGCGGCAGGCTAGGTGCAGAACCGGATCCAGAGCCGACTGCTTTGAGGACAGAGCCAAGTGTGTGAGCTGTGAGCCATGGTGCCTGGCCCACACACAGTGGACTGTTTTTCTGCCCTGCCTGACATAAAAACGGAACGACTTCACCTTTGAGCTCCGCAGCCTCCCTCTCTTCTCCCTGCTACCCGGACCTCAGTGCTGTCGAAAGGGAGGGGACAGCAAGTTAGAACCTGCCTATTGGGGGACAGGCGGGAGAGCCCCACACCTGGCCTGTTCTTGCGAGGCTCCATCCTTTCTAAGGCGCTGCCTTCCTCCCCCTGCCTCCCATAGAGAACACACCAGAACAAAGCCCTTCCGCTTTGTTTCAAGTCCCCTCTGCCCTCTCTCCACGCTAACAGCCACGGGGCTTTGAGGCTGCGACTCTTCTGGAGAATAAGCCATAATTCAACCTGAAGTCTCTTCACTATCAGAAGAGCTGGACTGGGTCCCAGAAAGAAAAATCAGCTAGCCATGGAAACAAAAATGCAGGTTTAGCGTTGAAGGCAATGGCAGAAACTGTTGTTTGAAGAAGTAGATTTGTGGGGCTTGGGAGATGACTCCACCAGTAAAGTGCTTGTTAGGCAATCGTGAGGACCAGAGTTCAAATCCTCAGGGCCCACAAATGTGACAGAGCGAGTGTCTGCAACCCCAGGACTAGGGAAGCAGAGACGGCAGATTCTAAAGGCTCGCTGGCTGGCTAGTCTAACCACTGTGAGCACTCCTCAACCAGTGGGAGACCTTACATGGAAAAATAAGGTGGAGAGTGATTGAGAAAAGCCTATCCCAATGCTGTCCTCTCTCTGCGCTCATCCCCAGACAGACAGACACAAAAGAGGAGGGGCCTAGGAGGAGGAAGGGAAACACCAGAGGCAGCAGAAATAATTGATGATGATGATGATTAGAAGCCGGGGCTAATGATGTACACCTGTTATCCAAGAACTCAGATGGTACGTGCTGGTCGGTGTTTGGTGAACTTGACTGAAGCATAAATAGTAAAAACTTGGAGACAGAAATTGGGGCTCAACCTGAAGGTCAGAAAAGCAAAGCAGCCAGCCACTGGCTCTTACTTCGACCTCAGTCCAAATGGCCATCCCGCCTCCAGGAATCTCAGGATGAGACTGAGAGCTGTCTCCTCCTGTTTTATAATCCTCTCTAGTTCTAGGATTAAAGTTGTGCACCACTGGGATTAAAGGCGTGCACTACCAGTTTCTATGACAACTAGTGTGGCTACTGGGATTAAAGGTGTGTGTCACACTGCCTGGTCTGTAAGGCTGACCTGTGGGGCTGTTTTGCTCTCTGGTCTTCAGGCAAGCTTTGTTTATTAAAATACAAGTAAAATGTCACTACACCTGACACGATGACCAAACATTTCCGGGAACAGGGATCTCAGCTGAGAAAAAGAAAAGAAAACAAGCAAATGACAACCAGTAGGCAAGCCTGTGGGCATATTCTTTCTTTCTTTCTTTCTTTCTTTCTTTCTTTCTTTCTTTCTTTCTTTCTTTTTTTGCTTTTAAAAAGTTTATTTAGAAGAAGAACCACTTGTAGAAGTTCACATAATTTTACAGATCATTAGAAAAATTTTCTCTCTGCAAACACAACAGGTTAGGAATAATAGATTAGAAATGTATCCATTACAAAACCGCCTGTGACTATCTGTACACTTACCATGTGCCTTAAGAGAACTCAGCAGTGTACTAGACTTACCCTGCAGGTAACTACACACTTACCTTACTTAGCCTGTCATACAACACTGACCAGCGGTGATGCTTGACTTTATAAACAGCCATTAACTGATGCCTTTTTTTTTTTTTTTTTTTTTGAGACAGGGTTTCTCTGTGGCTTCGGAGCCTGTCCTGGAACTAGCTCTGTAGACCAGGCTGGTCTCGAACTCACAGAGATCCACCTGCCTCTGCCTCCCAAGTGCTGGGATTAAAGGCATGCGCCACCGTGTATTTTACATGCCAAAAAGTGAAAGTAAATTCAGCCGAAGGTCTGTGGCTCATCATTCAAATGTTTCATGGCATTTCTTTCAAATAAAGAATTGCAATATTATGTTACTGAAAGAACTTTCATGACAAATGAAGAGGTTGATTTTTCTAAATACGTCATAGAGTACAGACACATTCATTTTCATCAAGGTTCTCCTGCGGCTCTCACTAAATATGCCAATCTTATTGGTAGGACACCGATCCTGTACAATTTTAACAGTCCGTCTTCATTTAAAAACTGTAACAAAATAGTATCATAATTGTAACAAAAAAATTAATATTCTAAACCCACAAAATATGTAACAAAATTAATCAAATTATGCAGCAGTGGCAGGTTATACATTTTAAGGAATCTCTTTATGCACTTAGTCAAATAATAAAGAGGTTGAAATGTAAACTTATTGAATTATGGGAGGTTTCCCCCTACAGGTCAAATTGGAAAATTTGATATAAACATGAATATTTTCTTTATTTATATTTAACATAATTCAAAATAATCTGCACACTTATGTCTGGCTCATTTTATGCCATCATTCCTGTACATAAGACAGAAAAGCCAAACAAAACTATTTGCTGCTGACTAGAAATGCTAAACACTGGAAAAAGATGAAATTTTATACATTTGTTTTTAAAATTTTGACGAAGATATTCTTAAAAAAGTTAAAACTACCTTCCACAAGTCTGTGAATATGACACGAGACACCCAAAACAGTGTGAATTCCATCAAAAAGGCACTGCTTAAATACTCAGAATAATCTGACAGGTTTACTTTAATGATGTCTGAGTAAGAATGTATTTGAAATAGGTAACTAGACAAATCCTTATATGAGTACAGCGTTACTGCTTACATATTCTTCAGCTGTAGAAAAGGAAATAAAGTGACAGAGAAATGACCCTTTTATGACACTTTGAACACATTATAGTTCTGTAACACAAAATAAGAAAAATATTTCCTTAAAGGCACAAAAGCATGAAATAGTAAATGAGGATTGTGTCTTACCAGGTCAGCTTTTCAATGGAATGCAGTCGTCAACTGAGCTGTGACAAAGATTAGCACTGTACCAAAAAAGGAGCGACAAGAATCACACGCTAACTGTCTACTGCTGTAGCCTTTTCTAGCCAGGGTGACAGCTAAAGACATTTAATAACTGAAAAATGAAAATGGCAATAACTATTACGTCTCATCTAAACTTCCATGTGAGAAAATAATGTTTTCGATAAATGAAGAAAACGGGTCACAGAGTCACAAACCCGAGAGACCATGTGGAGCTTTCAGACAGTTTGGAACGGTGAGTCACGCCCCTTTTCAATCCATTTATGAAGATATGTGGGCATATTCTTAATTGATGACAGATGTGAGGAGCACAGCCCACTGTGGGTGGCACCGCCCCTAGGCTGGTGGTCCTGGGTGTTATAAGAAAGCAGGAAAAGAAAGAAAGAAAGAAAGAAAGAAAGAAAGAAGGAAGGAAGGAAGGAAGGAAGGAAGGAAGGAAGGAAGGAAGGAAGGAAGGAAGAAAGAGCCAGGCAATGATGGCACATGCCTTTAATCCCGGCACTCAGGAGGCAGAGACAGGTGGACCCCTGAGTTAGAGTGCAATCTGGTCTACAGAGCAAGTTCCAGGACAGACAGAGCTCAGTTCCTGCTTCCTGGTTTCTGCCTTGAGTGACTGCCCTGGCTTCCCTCAGCGACAGCGTGATATGAGAATTATAAGTTGAAATAGACCCTTTTCTCTCTCAAGTTGCTTTTGGTCATGTTATTTTATCTTAGCAACAGAAACCTAACTAAGACAAGGTGGAAGGGGGGCGATCAGGAGTTCAAGGCTTCCTCCCACTGCATTGGTAAATTGTCTTTGTCCAAGCAAATAACCCACACCTCTGCCCATGCAGCAACCCTCATTCAACCCAGAGGAGTGGGGCTGGCTAGAGCAAAGTCACCTTTACTCCTCAGGTGAAGGTGCTTGCCACCAAGCCTGGTGACCTGAGTTCAGTCTCCAGGACCCAAATGGTAGGGGATCACCGACTCCTAAGAGTCGACCTCTTTAACCCAGACCGAAAGACAAATATAATATGTATTCACTCTCAAGTGGTTTCGAGACATAAAGCAAAGAAAAAAAAACAGACTACAGTTCACAACCCCAGACTACCTAGACAACAAAGAGGACCCTAAGAGAGACACACGTGGATCTAAATAGGAAGGAGAAAAAGACACGATCTCCTGAGTTCATTGGAAGCATGGGGGTCATGGGAGAGGGCAGAAGGGGAGTAGGAGGGGGGAGGAAAGAAAGGGAGAGGAAAAAGATGTATAGCTCAATAAAAGCAATAAAAAGAGTTTACCACTTACCTCTATTCACACTGCAGCATGCATGCACGTGCACACACACACATACAATTTTTTTTTAAAAAGGAAGCACAAGAAAGTAGGAGGGCTTTGGGGGGAGAAGGGTTGGATGGGAGAAGAAAGAGATGAGAGAGAGGACAATGGATGAAATATGATCAAAGTACATTATGTAGCTTACAAATCATATCATACATACGACACAGTGAAAGAATGCATTCTGAAAAGTAAAAACAGAAGGTATTTTGATGGTATCTTTTTTTAAAAAAATCTGGGTGGCACTGGGGATCAAACCCAGGGCTTCTTCCTGAATGCTGGCAAGCACTTCACCACTGAACTAGAGCCCCGGTCCAGCGATTATGATTCCGAATGAGAGGCTGGGAGAGGGTTGAACAACCAAGAGCCTGTCCTGCTCTCAGTCTTCCAGCACCTCCATCCGCCGGCTCATAAGCATCTGTAACTTCAGTTCCAGTTGATCCATTGCCCTCCTCTGATCCCTGGGGACTCCTGCATGAATGTGGTGCACATATGTATACTCCACACACACACACACACGGGCAAGCATTCCCGCAGATGTTCGTTGCCCTTCAGTAAAAACAGGTAGCAACCCAAGCTGGGTTATTGCCACCCAGAAAGACGATGAGGGCTGGGTGTGTAGATCGGTGATTGTGTAGCATGCTTGCCCTAGGTCAACCTTCAAGCGGGAGGGAGAGAAAGAGGGAGGGAGGAGAAGGTATCACCAGGAAACTATGGAGCAGTCACGCTATGGACCACCATGCTCAAATCGGAAAGAGCGGAAAGGAACGCCAGATGCATGACACAACTGTCTTCTTGGGAGCTGAAGGCTTATATCAAGTGTTCTGCCACGGTGGCGCAGAGGTAACTAGCACACAAGTTGAGGTTTAGCGGGAGGTCTTTGAGGTACTGGGCACACCCACAAAGGCAACCCCGACCTCTTCCTTTCCCGCCTAAGCATGCAGTAAGCAACAGCTTCCTCTGTTCTTTCCCTCCGAGAGCCCCCACCCCGCCCCGTCACCACTGATCCAGAACTGCGGAGGGCAGAGGTGAACCTTCAGAAGCCGTGCTCACCCTCTACCGTGTGGGTCCCAGGAACTGAACTCGGGTCTTCAGGTTTGGTGACAAGTGCCTTTTTAACTGATGGAGCCAGCTCCCCTGCCCCTAACCTTCAGAGTCTGTTTCCAACAGATCAAAGTCACATTCCTAGAAGTGGCCAAGGCTGATGTAAGATTCTGCCGCTCGTTCTAAACAGTATGTGAGATTAAGATCCCTGTTTTCCGTTCCTGTGGAAAGGGGAAGAGCCTAGCTTCACTAAGTGTCATTAGAGCACCTAGTCACAAACGTGTTGGACTCTTCTTCCCTATTTCAACAGTTCCTAGTGACTAAAATCTGACGTGGTGCAGAGAGCTGGTTCTGCGGTTCAGAACACTTTTGCTGCTTTTGCAGAGGACCTGGGTTCAGTTCCCTGCACCCACATAGGTGGCTCCAATCCACCTGCAACCCCAGCTTTAGTGAATCGATTGCCCCCTTCTGGCCTCTGTAGATCCTGTACACACACACACACACACACACCACACAAACACACACATGCAAATAGAAAATTTTTTTAAATTAAAAAAATCTTTGAAATCTGTCCTGACTGCTTTACAGTGTATTTGTCTTTGTTTACTTTTGACAGTTTGAAAGTAATTAGAGAACATTGTGTATGTGTGTGTTTGAAGGTAATTAGAAAATATGTATTTTATGGTTGAAGACACAACTTAAGAGAAGCCTTCTAGTCTACTGTGCACAAGGCCCTGGGCTCAGTCTCCAGAAACATCAGAAAGTAGTTACATGTTTTTCATCTGCATGTGCATGTCTGTGGTATACATATTGGTGGGGACATGTTTTGCTTGTGTGTAGACACATATGTATGGAACTGGTCATGCGTGTGTGTACATGTATGTGTGTGGTCAAATGATGTCAAGAGTCACCCTCAATTCCTCCTACTTTATTCACTGAGGCAGTGCTGTGGGATAATTCTCTTGTACCCTGTAAGGATTTGTCACTCATATTGCTTTAATGAAATGCTGATTGGCCAGTATCCAGGCAGGAAGTGTAGGTGGAGCAACCAGAACAGGAGAATTCTGGGAAGAAAAAAAGGCAGAGATGGAGTCACAAGCCACACGCAGAGGAAGCAAGAAGAGAATGCCTCACTGAAAAAATAATTCTCATCTATGTTTAACCACATGGCTTGGTACCTTTTTTTCAGTGAGGCATTCTCCAGAATCAAGGAGAGGACACTAGCTCCCCGGAGATGGAGTTAGAGGTGTCTGTGAGCTGTCCAACCACAACTGTCCAGCTGTGGGTGCTGAGGAATAAATTAAGGTCCTCTGCAAGAGCAGCACCCACTTTTAAACATCGAGCCATCTCTCCAGTCCCTTATAAAAAAAAAAAATACAAGGCCGGGTGGACAATTCAGTTGGTAAAGTGATTGTTTTCCTGGGAGAGTTGGTGTATCAGTCAGAAAACATCAGGTTACATTGCAGTAACAAACATCCCGTCTAGACTGTGTTTTACAATGGCAGAAGGCTGTCACTTGTGCTATTTATTCACCCCAGTGTCTGTCCCCTCCTCCAGACTCCCTCTACTTTGGTATCTAGAATGGTGGAGAAGCCCCTGTCTGAAAGACACTGTTGATCTCTGACAAAAGGTAACTTAGGGGGTAACAAAAGGTAGCAGTCACAAAAGGTGGCTCAAAGCTAGGTGCTAACACTCCGGAATCAAACCAACTGCGGAACACGGCAAGATCCCCCAGGAGCTGAAGCGAAGCGTGCGTGTCCACTTGTTTGCTCGGATGGATTTCTCTGCTCTCACACAGTTGAGGATCCCATGCCAAGGGAATCGTGCTGCCCACTGGGGACTAACTCTTTCTACATCAATTAATATCAGGGGATGCCCCACAGACATGCCCACCGGTCAGCGCAAAGCGATGATCTCTCACTAAGGCTCCCTTCCCAGACGATTCTAGTCTGTGTCAAGTTGATCATAGAGGCTAACCATCACCATGGTTAACATATTGCTTTTGTTTTGTTTTGTTTTGTTTTTGTTTTCCAAGGCAGAGTTTTTATGTGTAGCTTTGGAGCCTGTCCTAGAACTAGCTCTAGACCAGGCTGGCCTTGAACTCACAGAGATCCGCCTGCCTCTGCCTCCCGAGTGCTGGAATTAAAGGCGTGCACCACCACCGTAGGGCCAACTTCTTGCTTTTAAAGGTTGTTTACAGAGATGCTGTGTGCCCATCCCCATTGTCTGCTGGCTAAAGCAAGTGGTGTGCTTTTTGTGGAAAAGACAGGACATTAGGGAGAGATAGTGAAAGTCAAATACCAACCTCCATATCAAGAGAGGCAGGTCCAGAAAAAGAAAACTAATTTTTTATGATCAGTAACACGATATACCACAGATATGATCCCTGGAGTGGTTATGATTCTTGCTAATCAGTATCTCACAGTGGAGAAAGTTCTCAGCAGGTAAAGTGCAAGCTCAAAGAACAGAGTTCAACCCTCAGCACATGCTAAACAAACCCAGGTTCTGCGGTGCACATTTGTAATCTTAGGCCTGGAGTGATAAAGATGGAAGGGGCCACTGGCCGGCCAGCCTAGCCTTCTTGACAAGCTCCGGGTTCAATGAGAGACCCTGCCTCAAAAAAGAAAGTGGAGCTGGGGTATGGCTCAGTGGCTAAAGTGCTTGCCTTGCAAGCTTCAGGACTGGGATTTGGATCCCTAGAAAGTTATGAATATTTCAGGCAGGAAGGGGCACCTCTAATTCCAACCCTGGGAGGTGGAGAAAAAGGGATTCCCGAAGCAAGCCAGCAAGCAAGATTAGCCATGTCAGTGAGCTCTGGGTTTGACTGAGAGACCCTGCCTCAGTGAATAAGGAACAAGGGCAGCTGTGGATAAAATCAGACATCAACCTTGAGTCTCTACATGCATGGGCACGCAAGTGCGTGGGCACCCTCCCACCTGTGTGCACGCACACACACACACACACACACACACACACACACACACGGGGTGTAGAAACAAAACCGTGGATAGCACCGGAGGGAGCACGGTGAAGGTTGTTCTCCGGCCCCCTACACATGTGCACACACACAACATGCACACACACATACACCAGGTAATGCAGTTCTGTTAGCAAGCACCACGGCTGCTCACTCTAGTTTCACTTCTGTTTCTGTACTAAAGTGACCAGGAAAAAGAAACTTAGGAGAGACAGTAGTTTGTGCGCCTCCCAGCTCCATGTCATAGCCCATCACTGTGGGGAAGTCAAGGCAGGATCCCGAGGCAGCTAGTGACATTGCAGTCACAGCCAAGAGCAGCGAGAAATGAATGCAGGTATCAAACTGTCTGCTTGATTGTGCTCGGCTCACTTGCGTTTGCCTGTTCCTGGTTCAGGAGCCCCTATCTAGGGAATGGGGCCGCTCACGGTGGGCTGGATCTTCCCACATCCACTAACTTAAGACAGGGTGCCCACACCAGCCCCGTGTAGACTATCCCCTATTGGAACTCTTTTCCAAAGCAATCCTGGGTTGTGTGAAATGGATGGTTTAAATTATCGGAGTGCTCAGGGGAGTTATCACCAGAGGCCTCTATCAGTGGGAAGAGGGTGACTTTAACACAAGCTCCTCTCAATGTTGAGATCATATGAGAAACATGGATGGTTATGACTTATGTCTCTTTCTGGCCATTGTGTGACTATAGTAAAAACTACTGGGGTTGGATGCAAGATGATAGAATAAAATCATCAATAAATTTTGTTTTCTTTTGTTGTTTAATTTTTATTATATCTGCTGGGAACTGCATATGACAGCTTGTGTGTGGAGGTTAGAGGGCAATTTGTGACAGCTGATTATCTCTTTTGAGCATGTAGATCCCAGGAAATAAACACAGGTCATTGAGCTTGGTGGCAAGCACCTTTACCCTCCCAGTCATCTTGTTGACTCTTGCGGTAGCTTTGAGATAGGGTTTCATGTAGCCTAGGGATGGCTTCAAACATGTTACATAGACAAGACTGGCCCTTCTGTGTGTTAGGATGACAACTATATACCACTGTGCCCAGCTTTCAGCATATCTTTTTTTTTAATTACATTAATTACATTTATGTATTTATTGTTTTTGTTTTTTGAGACAGGAACTCACAGAGATTCACTGGCCTCTGCCTCCCGAGTGTTAGGATTAAAGGCATGCACCACCACAACCTGACCTATTTATTTATTACGTGTGCATTTATTTATTTGAAGGCGTGAATGCCACAGCTTACATGTGAAGGTGAGAGGGCCACCTGACAGTGAGTTCTCCTCCTCCACCATGTGGGTCACAGGGAACAGCCTTTGTGGCAAGCACCTTTAACAGCTGATCCATTGTACCACCCTTTAGTATTGTCTTTGCTTGTTCTGAGACAGGCTCTCTCTATGTAACCCTAGCTGTCCTGGAACTCCCTGTGTAGACCAGGCTGACCTTGGGCTCTGACTCCCAAAGCTGAAATGAGAGGTGTGTGTGCCACCAGGAATGGCTTTCTCAACATCTTAAAATGAAGCATTAAAGCAATATTGAGAGACCAGGTATGGTGGCACATACCTTAATTCTAGTGTTTGATTAGCAGAGGCAAATGGATCTTTGTGAGTCTGAGATCAGCTTGGTCTACATAGAAAGTTCCAGGACAGCCAGGGTTACATAGTGAGACCCTGTCTCAGAAGAAAAAAAAGGAATATTGAGAATAAAGATATATTTACAGATGACTATATATATCATAACCCATTTACATGATTTTATTTTTTATTTGTTTTCTACTTGTTTTCTGGGTGTGTTTGTGTGTGTATGTGTGTGTGCATGTAGCAGGGCAAATATATATTTATTAAGGAAAAGTGAGAAAGAACTCCAGCAGAGAAGAGGAAGGGTTCTAATGGATGAACATCCTGTGTACATGTATGTGTGTGACAGAGAGATTTATATATATATATATACATATATTAAATATTATCATATTATAGGATAACACAGGATAATATATGAAATATATATACACATATTTGAGAGAGATATAGAAATATTGCTGGGCGGTGGTGGTACAGACCTTTAATCCCAGCACTCAGGAGGCAAAGGCAGCAGATCGTTGTGAGTTCAAGGCAGAGTAAATTCCAGCCATGTCTACACAGAGAAACCCTGTCTCAAAAAACAAAAATATATTTAAAAAGGGGGGGGGCTGGAGAGATGGCTTGGTGGTTAAGAGCACTGACCGCTCTTCCAGAGAACCTGGGTTCAACTCCCAGCACCCATATGGCAGCTCACAACTGTTTGTAAAAAGTTTCAGGGGATCGAACACCAATGCACATAAAATAAAAGTTAAATAAATAAAAAAAAAGAAATATCTCACCTAAAATTTAATACAATTTTGTTCTTAAAATTTAATAACCAACTGGTAGTGTTTTATGCATGTTTCCTGACACTGAGTATAAAATTAAATGCTTAACCCCAAGGCCAGCTTCCATTGACCATAAGATATCAGGCATTACCTGTCGTTCCTGATTCTGGTAAAGATTAATAAACTCATAAAGTTAAGTACAGAGCTTATCCCCGTGGAGGGACGCTCTCAGTGAGTTCAAGCCGTGAAATGACGTCATTTATGGATTTATGAGTGGCAAGGCAGGGTTGTGCAAACACGTCTCAGGTGGTTAATTTTTTTTCAGACTACCTATGAAAGGCAGCCTGAGTTTTCTCAAGGTCGAGCAGAAACTGAACCAGGGGTTGGGGCTCCTCAGCTTTCTCTGATGCTAATTTCTTCTTCCCAGAGTAGGAGCACCCGAAGTTATCTGAAAGCCACCCACGCTGCTCACAGCGGCAGGAGCAACTGTCACCATCAAGGGGGTGGGGTGACTCCTGATACTGCAAACAGAGGAACTCAGTCAATGTTCACTCAAACCGGATGTCTTAGTTAGGTTTCTATCACTGTGATAAAACCCCACGACCAAAAGCAACTTGGGGCGGGCAGGTTTATTTCAGTTTACAGCTTGTAGCCCATCATCCAGGGAAGTCAGGACCAGTACTTGAAGGCAAGAACTAAAATAGAGACTGTGGGGGACCACTGCTTACTGGCGTGTTCTCCTTGGTTTTGCTTAGCCTGCTTTCCTACCCCACCCAGGACCACCTACTGGGGAGGGGGCACCACCCCTGTGCTCTATGCCCTCCCGTATCAATAATGCATCAAGAAAGTGCACCACAGGTCAATCTGCTGCAGGCATTTTCTCAACTCAATTTCCCTCTTCCAAACTGTAGCCTGGGTCGGGGAACACAAAAACTAACCAATACACAGGGCTGAAACCACCATGTGTGGCACACAGGGACTATCCAAGCACTTTGGAGGATGAGGCAGGAGGATTGTGAGTTTAAAGTCATCCTGAGCTACATAGGGAAACCCTGCCACAGAACAAAAGACAACAGAAGGGGGTTCCACAGCAGTCTGCTCTGTACAGTGAGCTCGGGGTCGGGGGAGGCTGTCTCAAAGAAAGAGAGCAGGAGGGGAGAGCGAGACTATCTCAGAAGAGAGGGATAGGAGAGAAAGAAAAAAAGTAGATGGGATAGGGAAATAGAAAGGCAGGAAGAAAATCAGTAATCAAACAAAAATGAAAATTGGGTTTTTTTCTTTGGTTGTTTGTCTGCGGTCTTTGACACAGAGCCCGTGCAGCCCGGGCTGGCCTTCAACTCTTTCTCTCTGTCACAGAAATCCGCCTTCCTCTGCCCCCCTAGTGCTGGGATTAAAGGTGTGTGCCACCACCCAGCCTCTACTATTATTTTTATTATCATCACTATTATTATTACATTCTCATCTATGTGGGGGTGGGGGTGCTGTGCACACATGACACAGCACACAATTTATGAGACTGGGGTTCTCGCCTTCTGTGGGTCCCAGGGATCGAACTCAGGTCCTCAGGATTGGTGGCAAGCACCTTTACCTGCAGAGCCATCTTCAGCTTCTGACTTTTAAACAAAGAGAGAAAAGCCGAGACATACGCAGGATCAAATAGACATGTTTTACTGATGAATAGGAAGCATGGGTAATTCCATACTGTGTGGACCAGCTGTGTCAGGGAAGAGCTGCCGATGGGCTTCTAGGAACAGTGACTGTGTTTGTGTGTGTGTGTGTGTGTGTGTGTGTGTGTGTGTGTGTGTGTGTAGGAAGAAAAGTTTTATTCTCTTATCATCATAGAACGTAAGAAGTGGAGGCAGGAGAATCAGTTTGAAATCGTCCTTGGCTAAAGAAAAAGGCATGGTGGCATGTACTTGTAATCCCAGCAGTCAGAGGCAGGAGAATTGCTGTGAGGAGCAAGGCCATAGTGTATTCAAGGACAATCAGGTCTATTCTACAAGACCTTCTCTGAAAAACAAAAAGAAACAAAGATAAGAAAGGATGGAGTCTACCTAGGCAGTGATAGAGTGCTTCTATGGTGTGCACAAACCCTTGAGTTCATTTCCAGCGCCAAGACATGAGGGAAGGTAATACATATATACATGTACATACAGAATGAGCCAGGGAGATGGCGCCGTCGGTGAAGGCACTGGCCACCGAGCCTGACGACCTGAGTCGGATCCCAAGAGCCCACTTGGTAAAGAAAGAGAACCGACTCCCAGAAGAGAACTCTAACCTCCATCCACACAGCGGTGGCACACATGTGCCCTCCCCACGCTAAATAAATAAGGAGATGTGAAACTCCTGAGCTAAAACTCGACAGCATAAAAATATTCCCTGGGGTTATTCTGAGCGGTTGGAGTGCTGATTAAGCTTTTGTAATTTTCACCCAGAGAGCCACAGAGATCAGTTAAAGCTGGTTGGTTAATCAAGTAATAAATGTTTTAAAAGATCTAACAGTACAAAGGTAAATACTGGGAGGGATAAGATCATGTGATAAGTGGAGAGGGGCGGGGAACTAACTGATGATAATTGCTTCTCGTTAAGAAAGCAATAGATGTCAGGCAGTAACGATGCACACCTTTAATCCCCCGCACTCAGGAGGCAGAGGCAACTGGATGTTTGTGAGCTTGAGGTCAGTCAGCCTGGCCTACAGAGCGAGTTCCAGGACAGTCAGGTCTGTTACACAGAGAGACCCTATCAGAAGAAGAAGGAGAAGAGGAGGAGGAGGAGGAGGAGGAGGAGGAGGAGGAGGAGGAGGAGGAGGAGGAGGAGGAGGAGAAAAACGAAAAAAAGAAGAAAAGAAAGGAAGAAAGAAAAGGAGCAATAAATGTAGCTAAGGAAATAGGATTGTGTTTGAGCTGGGGTTCAGTGCATAACAGAGCTTGCTGCCAAGCTGCTCTTGGTCCCTGCATTTGGTCCCTGAACCCACATAGTGAAAGGAAAGAGCTGACTCCAAAAGCTGTTCTCTGATCACAATTCGTGCCCTCATGCACTACGGCACTCGCGTTAGTGCGCGCGCACACACGTACACGCGCACACACACACATTTATAAGTAAATAAATATATGCATTTATAGAAGCAATATAATTGCTGGTAGAGCTCTTGTCACTGCGTAACCCACTGTCCCTTTCAGTGTCCCAAATAAACCTGAATTTTTCCACCAAAGGAACACTGGACCATCATAGACACCAAAGTTTCTCTGGGCAAAATAATATGACCAAGTTATCTCCTGAGAAAGTGTGCTGGGTGTGGTGCCACATACCTTTAATCCCAGCACTTGGGAGGCTGAGGAGGGGAGGGCTGTGAATTCCAGGCAGCCTCGGTGCCCCTGTCTCGAAAAAATGAACACAAAATTCTGAAAACTGGGCAGGTAGCCTAGCTGGTAGAGCACTTGCTAAGCGTGGGTGCCACCCTGTGTTCCATCCCAAGTGCCACATAAAATGGGTGTGGTGGCAGAATGATCCAGGTGAAATAATTATTGACGATCATGCTGATGAATACAATTAATTAAAAGTTAGGAGACCTACTTTTTTAGAAGAAGACAAAGAAGAAGAAGGAGGAGGAGGAGGAGGAGGAGGAGGAGGAGGAGGAGGAGGAGGAGGAAGAAGAAGAAGAAGAAGAAGAAGAAGAAGAAGAAGAAGAAGAAGAAGAAGAAGAAGAAGAAGAAGAAGAAGAAGCAGTGAAATGAGTGAAACAGGAAGAGTTGATCTGGGTGGGAGGGGAGATGGGGAGGAACTGGGAGGAGTGGAGGAAGGGGAACTGTAGTAGGGAAAAACGTGTGAGAGAGAACAGTTTTAAAACAGTTTTAAGTCCTTTTTACTGATGGCCAGAGTAGGCTTATGCCTTGAAAAGTCTCTTGGTGTTCAAAGCTCAGGGACTCAGAGTTTCTAAAGGCAAAATCCCATAAAGACTGTAATTTGCATCATTAGATGAGGGGCAGAGAAACCGGGAAAGTCAGCTCCCGGAAGAGCGCAGTCCTATAGACGTAATTTGCCAGTTACTCTGGTTACTGCATCTGGACCGTGGACAAGGTCATGGAAATCGCAAATGTGTCGCCAAGGTCGATGTGACTGTGGGGAGGAGGGCAGAGAACTGAGAACTGTCTGAGCGAGGACAGTTCCCTTAGTCAACTTTCAAAACGGAAGCAGACGGCCAGGAATTCAGGGTCATCCTTGGCTACGTAGCAAGTTCCTGTAGCCTGAGCTACGGGAAACCACATCTCCAGAACAAAGAAATCCAAATTCCCCTCATAATGGATAGAAAACTCAGGCCTCCCCATGCACCCCTGGTTGGCTGCCTGCTCACACCCAGGCTCCCGCAGGCCCTGGGCGCCCTGACAAGATTTCTGATTGCAGGTTAGCTGTACATCTTGCATGTCTGCTTGGGAACAACTGAATGAAGTCACAAGAGGTGCTGTCCTGGTTAACAGCCAGGCAGCCACTCCTGGTCTGCTCTGCAGGTATCAGCAGGCCAACTGGGAGCCACGTCAGAAGCCTAGATTCCTTAAGTGACTTTGACTTTTGCTCTAGGGACATCCAGGATGCACAGAGGGGCACAGGAAGGGAAAGGCCTGCCTGAGATTACCCTGCCTTACCAGGGGAGGGTGCAAAGTTAGCCATGTGGTCAGTACCTAGGGGCCACTTAGAGCCCCTAGCTTAGCAGGTCTGTGATGTTGGGGATACCAAGGTGGGTTGGTGAGTAACCCAGACGCATCGTTAGTTCCATATTAGGATGTGGGATTGAGGAGAGTTCTTCTTTGCCAACCAACTCCTTCACCAACACTCCACTGAATACCATCTCATTTTGTTCTCTTTTAAAGCCCTTGCAGCAGAGAGCCTTTGTTATCAAGGCCATGAAATAGGCAAGACGTCAAGAGACATCTGCAGATTACGACTGCTTACTGCTTAGATTTCACTGGGTGATAAGCAGGAGGCCCTGGACTTTACATGAGAACTCTGATCTTGAAACCAGGGTGTTGAATGAGCCACTCGCCCCTTTCTATGACTTCAGAAGAGTGTCTCCCAGGGCTGGAGGGATACCTACTTGCTGTACAAGTGTGAGAGCCACCGTTCGTATCCTCAGAGCCTGTGTAGATGCTAAGTGGGTTTGGCAGGCTGCCTATAATTCAAGCCCCAGAAGGCAGAGCCAGGGGCTCCCCAGAGCAACCTGACTAGTAAGAGGAGCCGTATCAGTGAGCTCTGAGTTTGATTGAATGGCCTTGCCTCAATGAATAGAGTAAAAAATACAATTGGGAATGATTCCTGAGATCCACACGCCCCACCCACTCACATCTGTCCAAACACACACAAGACACGTGATAAAGCACTGATCAAGAGCGAAGTGGGTGGAAAAGGAGTTTACTTGGCTTCTAGGTCCATCAGCTATGGAAACCAAGGCAGGGATCTGCAGGCAAACACCGAAGCACAGACCACGGAGGAATATTGCTTACTGGCTGGCTCTCTTAGCTTTCTCAGCCTGCTCTCATACACGCAAGGGTGGCACCACCCACAATGGGCTAGACCCTCCTGCAGGGATTGTCAATTAAGAAAATACCCCCACAGACATGCCCAGGGGTCAGTATCTTGGGAGCAGCTCCTCTACTGAGTTTCCCACTTCCCAGATGTGTCTAGGTCAGTGACAAGTTGACAGAAACTGTGGCTGTTCCCTGCTCTCATTTTGATTATACCTATATATCTCTACTCGGTGCCGGGCTCACGATGCTGAGCCTGTGGGTGACAGAGAGGGATGCAAATACAGGACACCCACTTCTGAAAGGAGAACTGGGGCTGACTTTGCATTTCCCAAGGACTCTTCCTCCTGTCCTATGGCCCCGTGACTTTGTGAGAGCTAACCTAGAGTCGCCTGGGTTGGCCAGTGTCTTCGCGGCTTGTCTTAAGTTGATTGATGTGGACTAAGCCCACTGTGAGCAGCACCATTCCCTAGGCAAGGGATCCTGGGCTGTATAAAAGAGGAGAGATCTAGCTTAGCGAGTGAGGGAAGGTGCATGCATTCATTTCCCCCTGCTCTGGACTGTCAGTCTGCTTTGACTGCTGTCTCAAGCTGCCCCTACTGTGGCATGCCCACAATAATGGGTGGTAACCTGGATTTGTAAAGTTTAAGCAAACCTTTTCTCTATTTTTTTTTTTTTTTTTGGTTTTTCAAGATAGGGTTTCTCTGTGGCTTTGGAGCCTGTCCTGGAACTAGCTCTGTATAGCAGGCTGGCCTCGAACTCACAGACATCCGCCTGCCTCTGCCTCCCGAGTGCTGGGATTAAAGGCGTGCGCCACCACCACCCGGCAAACCTTTTCTCTATTAAGTCGTTTTCCTCAAGGTGTTTTATCATAGCAACAGAAATGAAATGAGACCAGCTCTCAGAGACTGAGATTCCAAAGCAAAGGGTCCTTCCCTGGAGGAGGAGGAGGCAGGACAGGAGGGCATGAGAGCCCGGGGACCCTGGCGAGAGATGAAGGGAAGAGGAGTTGAGGTCTTAACCATAAGTACTTGGAGCCCCACCCTCCACCACCCACTTTGCCCACTCTCCCCTTCCTTCCCAATTCCCGTGGCAGCCGCAGGAGCTCAGAAACAATAATGAGTGGAGAATCCTGGGGCAGGTGGGCACCAGCAAGCATTGTACACAACTTCCTAAGATATCTGCAGAGCCAGAGAAGAATAAAGCTACAGCTAAGGTCTGGGTCACAGACAAGTGGGAGATACAGCTGGTGATAGGGTCATCTGAGTCTGGGGTGAAACCCTTCTTTGAATTCAGTTCTGATGCTTCCTTACCCCTCCTGGGTACAATGACAAGTATCTGGTCCCTGGGGTCACAACTCAAAGGTAAAGCACTTGCTCAACATGCATCAAGCCCGATGACCTGAGTCCCATCCTCTCACCCCACACATAGAGAGGACCGCCACACATGCGACAAGGCACACTTGTGAACACATGCACACATGCATGTGCACGCACACACACGGATATAAAAACAAATAAATAAATGTCAAAATAAAACGTTTTAAATAAAAATATTCCAAAATGATAGTCCCGCCATTATGTAAAAGATAGTTCTCCTTGGTCATTTGGGTTTCGAAGGTGTAATCCAAGGTTAAGGCTCCTTTTAAAATAATGGGATAGTATCTTCTTCGACTTCCCCTACGCTGGACTGGGATAGAACCCAGGATTTTTCACATTCTAGGGCAGCAGCTGCAATCCCTGAGCCATGCCCCCAGCACCTCACTGGGGGATTCTAGGCAGCTGCTCTACCACTGAGCCACTCCCCAGCCTCCCCCTGGGGGATTCTAGGCAGGTGCTCTACCACTGAGACATGCCCCTAGCATAAAATTTAGGATAACCTGGAGTAAGAGACATAGGAAAATGGACAATGAAAGGAATAGCCTCAGATTGCCCATTTTTGAGAGTCAGACCTCGATTCTTGGGATTCATGCAATGGCTGCTTTGGACACCCCCTGGGGCAGAACAACCTAGGATGGCATTGGCTGGAGACTGTCCCTCTCAGTCTGGAAAGATCTAAATCAGGACCTAGTGTCCCCAGAACAGAACTCCCCTGTTTAGGACCACTTGTCCTATCCACCTCTTCATCTCCACAATGCCCTCAAGGACCTCCATTCTGGATGCTCCTTCCCTGTCAACCTCCAAAGTCCCAAACAGCGCCCTCCAGTGGACGATATGGATGTTACTCCTCCAGGAGGACCACAGGATCTCAAACAGCATCCTCCCGTGGATGGCCCAGGCATGACAGGAGAACCCAAGCCAACCTGGAGCACAGGTTACAAACTAGGGGTGCAGATTTTGTGGAAGCAATGGGGTCATCTTCCAAATCTGGATATTTTAGATGTGTTTCACACATGAGGTGACAGAGACAAAGGAAGGTGTCATGGCATTTAGAGGATAGGAACCTTCCCCAAGAATATGTTCTCTCTTCTTTCTATTATTAAGACAGCTGGGGGCTGGAGACAGCTCAGCTGTTAAGAGCACTGATTATTCTTCCTGAGGACCTGGGTTCAATTCCCAGCACCCACATGGCAGTTCACAGCTGTCTGTGTCTCCAAGATCTGACACCCTCACACAGACATATACGCAGGCAAAACACCAAAGCACATAAAATAAAAATAAGTTGTATAAAAAAAGACAGTCAAGAGCTGATAATTGGCCTAGTGGGTAAAGGGCTTGCCACCAAAACCTGTAATCTGTCCTCAGGACCCTGTGCTGGAAGGAGAGAGCTGACTCCCACAAGTTATCTTCTGATCTCTACACACATGCGTGCGCCACCGCCCAGCCTTGTAATAAATAAAACGTGATTTAAATGTGTCAAACACTGTCCAATTTTAGATCAGTCTAAACAAAGTCAACATATTTCATAGCAATTATGATCTTAGAATTACACTTTGACCTGTAGTATGGAAACTTAAGTATTTTGGCCAGTGGTGTGGAAAGGCAAGGACTGCATGTCAATTTCCAGAAAATGACATTAAAAGGAGCAGGAATGGGCTGGAGAGATGGCTCAGAGGGTAAGAGCACTGGCTGCTCTTTCAGAGGTCCCGAGTTCAATCCCCAGCAACCACAGGGTGGCTCACAACCATCTGTAATGAGACCTGGTGCCTTCTTTGCCAGTAGTACATTGTATGCTTAATAAATAAATAAATCTTTTTTTTAAAAAAAAAGGAGCAGGAATGCTGTTCAATGTTCCTTCGATCCCATTTTGGGGGATGCAGATGTCGTGGCTGATGTAACAGTTACCTCATCACACCACGTGGTGGGAGTCCCTTGCTGAAGATAGTAAAGCAAGACACAGCGAAAGGGACAGCAAGGTTCCCTGTGGTAAAAGCAACTGGTCCCTGACATCAAGCGCAGTGTGCCAGCCTTACATGGCTGTCTCCAAAGCTTCTTTCTCATCTTCTCCTCCTCCTCCTCCTCTTTCTCCTTCATCCTTATTTATGGGGGGTAGGGTACATGCCACGGTGCCCACGTGGAGGTCAAAGGACACCTTTCAGGGAGTTGCTTCTCTCTTTCCACTTTGTGTGCCCCAGGAGTGGAACTTAGGTTACAATGTTGATGGCAAGCGCCCTGACTGCCTGGTCACCACCCGCCTTTTCCCCTGCTCTTTCACTTACTTAGTCATCTAAGCTATTATGGGTTTGGCAACAGCCCTGAGGTGCACAGATAGCTTATTCCTGTCCCAGATCTTTCCTTCTGTGAAACAAACTCGTAATTACAAAGATCAGATAATAAACTGCCCAACATCTCTTGCTCTCGAACAAATTGGACAAGGAACAAGATACCATCACTAACAGGGCCCACTTTATGGGCTAAAAGTCCCTGAGTGTCAAGACTGGACAAAACTGGGCTCATTCGTTCCCACCGTTTCCCCCCATGGTTTTAATGATTTAGCATTATCACGCTCAGAAGCCGCTTCAGACTCTTTCTCTCCCACAGCGACAGTAACACACCCTCGCCCCTCTTTCCAGAAAGACCTGGAAACAGATAATGAAGGGCTGATCCCACCCGTCTTCCAGGCCAGAGTGGCAGCCTCTGGCGCCACCTGGCGATAGTGTCATCGAGTCAAGCACCGACTCGTCGCGGGTGAGCTGGCCTGCAGATGCCTTTCCCGGCATGCAGTGGCCAGGTTCTCCAGAGACAGGAGGATTGGGCGGTGGGGGGGGGGGGGATGTCGTAGTTTGGAGAGATGGAAAGCGCACTTCTGGGCGGGGTTCGACTCAGCGCTGGTGTCCCCTGGGCCAACCTTCTTCAAGGCAGTGCGCCCTAGCTCCCAGGACCTAGGAGGTGACCGATGAGTGTCTGGGGCGCGAGGGACAGCGCGTGGCGGTCACAGCGAGCATGCGTGCGCGTGTCCTCCCTCCACATCGCTCCACGCAGCGCCCCGCACCGCGCGCGCGCACGCATGTCCCCACGCTCGCGCGTGCAGGCCAGTCTCCAAAGCAGCAGCGGCCGGCAGGCTCCAGAGACAGATGCCCCCACCCACCACGCGAACCACTTGTCCCTCCTGCGTAGTGATCTCGTGTGGGCACAAAGCTGCACAATTTCCACCGTCACTCGGGTGCTGATAGGGAGACTCCCTAGAAGGCAGGGCGTGTGGTCTGTAGGACTCGTGAGCAGGCTGGGGGCTCCAAGGCCTGGCCGCTCCCACCTGCTAACCACAGCGACCAATGAAAGCTTGGCCTGGTGATGTCATGGCCCGGCCGACCCTTGTGATGACAGCCGGAGGTCATCGGTCAGGGGAATCAGCTCAAGCCCACCCTTGGGGGTTCCGGAAGTTTCCACTGCTGCAGCCGCGTGCAAGTCTCGCCCTGCAGCCTTCTGCAGGCCACTATGTGGTCTGCCTTCTCAACTGTCCCCGCGTCACCTCTCCTTGCCCTCGGGGGTCTCCTCGTATGAGGAAGAGCCTGCGTTTCTGTGTCTGTTCCCACAGGTGTCCCTTCATCTCCAGAGATGCTCCACGTCATTTTTTTCTACCAGTGCCAGCTGAGGGGGTCCTCGGCAAGGATTTCACGTGTCGCTTCTCCTAAGCCACCCCCATGCTATGTCGTGGTTACAGATGCTCAAGTAATAGGCCTCTGATCTTTCTGGATTAGGGCTGTCATTATGTCCTTCCGTCCATGAAAGTCGGTCTGTCTGTGACTTGTCACCGCAGGAGACTGTCGCCTGCGTGAGCGGTGTCTGGTGTCTCCGCAGGCTGCGGTCCGTCTGTCACGTGGGTGTCTGACCCGTCGCTGCAGGTCTGCGGGTCTGTCGGTCTGTCTGAGTCTAACACTGGAGTGTGTCTGGGCCCCCGCTCCCCGGGGTCCCGGGGCTTGAAGGGAGGGAGAAGGAGGGGAGGTGGCAGCCCGGGGGAGCGGGGAGGGGCGGGGGCGGAGACAGTGGGCGGGCGGGGGCGCCGTGCGGCCCGGAGGGGTGTGTGCGGGGGGCCGGAGGCGGCTGTCACTGTCGGCTCAGCCTGCGCCGGGGAACATTGGCCGCCTCCAGCTCCCGGCGCGGCCCGACCCGGCCCGGCTTAGCCGCCTCAGGTGAGTCTCCCAACCCACCCGGGACCCTCCACCGCCTGGGGACCAATCCGCATCCCAGGGGAACCGGGCGGTCCTGGAATGATCGGAGCCCCCCAAACAGATTCCACTGCACCTTCTGCCTCCCGGGGCCTGCCCAGAGGGCCCCCCCACTACCTCGCACTCCTCTGAAACTCCCGCTAGCTGCTGCATACTTATGGTGATGCTTGCCTGGCCGGTGGCTGCTTCTGCGCTCTCTTCCTGCAGGGACCCCCTGAAGGCCCATTCCCCCACTCTCCTCCAAGTCTGGGGACATTGGAAGACGCCCCCTGTTTGGGGCGGAGCCCAAACTGCGCAGGTTACTGACATCCCGACTGCATCACCCCCCCCCCTCCCGAAGGCCGCGACCCCAACGTCCCTACCCAGAGCCCCTTGCCAGCTCCAGGACCCCCTCCTGCGGAGATTCCGTCTCTATTTTTCTTTCTTTCTTTTTTTTTTCTTTTTTCTTTTTCTAAAGGGAGGCTCAGCGGAAGCCCCGAGTTATAATTAGCCCCACTCGGGTTTCCTGATTAATCTCCAGCAACGCCACTATCCCCAGATCCAGACGAACAGGGCTGGCTGGGTGATGGGTGAACGCCCGGAGGGGGTAGTTCCGACCCGGGGAATTTTGATCTCTTGGCTGGAGATGCCGGAACTACAACAGCTGTTGCCCCCAAAATAGCACCCCTGCCTTTGCAGCGGGGATCTCCGGAGCTCCGGAACACAGGCGTCCTGACTCGCCCTTCATTCCCTCTGCGATACTCACGATCCTTCAGATCCCCCCCACATCAAGGTTCGGGCGGGGAGCGCTGGCCTCCTCTTGGTCTCTGCTGCTCCCGGTTGGCAGCGGCAGGCACTGCAATATAGGGATGCATAGGGGCTTGAGTCCTGGGGAGCCCCTCAAGGGGCTGGTGAGCCAATTGGCTGGAGTCAGGAGAGAGGGGTGCGGCTGATGAGAAGCAAACGGGTACCAACCGGCTGTACCAGGAAGAAGATGAGGCAGAGCAGGGTGGGGCAAGGTGTGGACTGGACAGGATTTGGGATGCCTTCAGGACCTGGGACTCCCAATACCTTGAATGCCCAACCCAGTCCCTGAAGGCTTTGGCCAACCCAGGAGAGACTTGGGATGTGCTTTCTTACCAAAACTTGCAAGCTCCTGAAGGGCCACACCCGTCTTCGAGGGCCCCGCCCCTGTCCTGAGGCCTGTACAAGAACTGAGGCCTTTCCAACCCTGCTCTGTAAGCAAGGGGGTCTTAGCCAAGCCACAGAGGCAGGGGAAGGAGGTATGGGGAGGCCATGGAACTTGCTGGGTCGGGGAGAATATGTATTAGTGGGTCTTATCTCAGTGGGCTGCACTTGTTGTGGTATGGGTGTGTGTGTGTGTCTGTTTGATCTTGTGTTCCCTCCGGTTTGTCTGCCTGCATCTTGTCTCCAGGTTTGATTCCATTCCTCCCCTCCCCTTGCCAATCTGCCCCACCTCCTCTGCAACTCCTTGATAACCCTTGGGCAAAACTGTTACTTAATCTCCTTCCGAGCTGACTCCTGTCTTCACCCTTTACCTTTCTTTCTCCCAGCAGACATCCGCCTGTCATGGCAGTCATGAGGCCTTCCTGGTATCCCCTGCACACACCCTCCCTGACATCTCCCCTCCTCTTCCTCCTCCTCTCCCTCCTGGGAGGAGGAGCAGGGGCTGAGGGCCGGGAAGACCTACAGCTGCTGGTGAGGGTTCGAGGGGGCCAGCTGAGGGGCATTCGCCTGAAGGCCCCTGGGGGCCCAGTCGCAGCTTTTCTGGGCATCCCCTTTGCAGAGCCACCTGTGGGCTCACGTAGGTTTATGCCACCAGAGCCCAAGCGGCCCTGGTCAGGAGTGTTGGATGCTACCACCTTTCAAAATGTCTGCTACCAATACGTGGACACCCTGTACCCTGGGTTTGAGGGTACTGAGATGTGGAACCCCAACCGAGAGCTGAGTGAAGACTGCCTGTATCTTAATATATGGACACCATACCCCAGGCCTACTTCTCCCGCACCTGTCCTCATCTGGATCTATGGGGGTGGCTTCTACAGTGGAGCATCCTCCTTGGACGTGTATGATGGCCGTTTCCTGGCCCAGGTTGAGGGGACCGTATTGGTATCTATGAACTACCGAGTAGGAACCTTTGGCTTCTTGGCCCTGCCGGGCAGCAGAGAAGCCCCTGGCAACGTAGGCCTGCTGGATCAACGGCTTGCCTTGCAATGGGTACAAGAAAATATTGCAGCCTTTGGGGGAAACCCGATGTCAGTGACTCTGTTTGGGGAGAGTGCAGGTGCAGCCTCGGTGGGCATGCACATTCTGTCCCCGCCCAGCCGCAGCCTCTTCCACAGGGCTGTCCTACAGAGTGGTACGCCCAACGGGCCCTGGGCCACCGTGAGTGCAGGAGAGGCCAGGCGCAGGGCCACACTGCTGGCCCGCCTAGTGGGCTGTCCCCCAGGTGGCGCTGGTGGCAATGACACAGAGCTGATAGCCTGCCTGCGGACACGGCCAGCTCAGGACCTGGTGGACCACGAATGGCATGTGCTGCCTCAAGAGAGTATCTTCCGATTTTCCTTCGTGCCTGTGGTGGACGGGGACTTCCTCAGTGACACGCCAGACGCCCTCATCAATGCTGGAGATTTTCAAGACCTGCAGGTGACTAATGGTTGCCCGGAGTATTCTGGGTTTCATCCATTCCTCCCCTTCCTTCCCCAGAGCCCCAAGCATGAGGGCTTACTGCAGACCCACTGTTAGAGGTCCGAGCTTGTGGGTCCCAAGGTCATTCCCTCCCTGAGGAGGGTTCAGATCCCATAGTGGTTGCTGGGCAAAAAAGAAACGATGGGTATATTTTTTTCTTTCTCTCCATGCCTTGTCCCTTACCTGCTCTCTGCTCTACGCAATTCTGACTGTGATGGTTCGTCCCTCTGGCTATTTGTTTGTTCATCTGTTTCTGTCTGCCTGTCTATCATCTCTCCATCCTTCTCCCCATCTCCAACAATCCTCAGGTGCTGGTGGGTGTGGTGAAGGACGAGGGCTCCTACTTTCTGGTTTACGGGGTCCCAGGCTTCAGCAAAGACAATGAATCTCTCATCAGCCGGGCCCAGTTCCTGGCTGGGGTGCGGATCGGTGTACCCCAAGCAAGTGACCTGGCGGCCGAGGCTGTGGTCCTACATTATACAGACTGGCTGCACCCTGAGGACCCTGCCCACCTGAGGGATGCCATGAGTGCAGTGGTAGGCGACCACAACGTTGTGTGCCCCGTGGCCCAGCTGGCTGGGCGACTGGCTGCCCAAGGGGCCCGGGTCTATGCCTACGTCTTTGAACACCGTGCCTCCACATTGACTTGGCCCCTCTGGATGGGGGTGCCCCATGGCTATGAAATCGAGTTCATCTTTGGGCTCCCCCTGGACCCCTCGCTGAACTACACCATGGAGGAGAGAATCTTTGCTCAGCGACTTATGAAATACTGGACCAATTTTGCCCGCACAGGGTCAGTGGTATTGGAGTGGAGATGGCCTCTGGGGGTCCAGGGGAGATGGGTGCTTATGGCTGATAGTGGAAGAAGAGAAATACCCACAAAGGAAAGGGGATGCGAGAACAAGGCAGGCGGAAGGGGGAGTCCTTAAGAGACAGGGCCGGATACCTTTTATCCCAGCACTCAGGAGATAGAGCCCAGTCCACTCTATATACCCAGGCTACATAGAACTACATAGGAAGCCTTGGTGGGGGAGGGGTTGGGGCGAGTGCTGGAAGTACGGCTCGCCCATAGAAGGCTAAGAACACAAATGTATATGAGGCCATCCCCAGCACTGCAAGAGATAGCGAGGTGACTGGCAAGATGGCTCAAAACAGGTAAAAGGGATCGCTGTGCAGGCCTGAGTACCTGAGCTGGATCCCTGGAGCTCACATAAGCGTGGAAGGAGAAAACTCCACACATTTATCTCTGACTTCCACCTCTCTCTCTCTCTCTCTCTCTCTCTCTCTCTCTCTCTCTCTCTCTCTCTCTCACACACACACACACACACACACATTCATCATCATAATTTAAAAAAATATTAAAGACAGAGAAAGACAATAGAGGGCTGGGGTGCACCTCAGTTTAAAGACAGAGAAAGGCAATAGAGGGTTGGGGCACCTCAGTTGGTAAAGTACTTACTTGCCTAGCAGGCACAAACCCTTGAGGGTACCAGATATTCTGTCACCCATGTTTTAGAGACAAGACTGCACCTACCTACGCCCAACTAGGATTTTTTTTTTTTTAATAGAAGGGGGAAAATAAGCGCTCAGGGAAACTGAGGCAGAAGCATTGCCAAATTGAGTTACACAGTGACACGCGCGCGACGAACACACACAGATGAGATAGACAGATGGCTGGAGGAGTAGGGAGGAGAGGATGGGTGTCTCCCTGGAGTTGAAGAGGGTTCAGAGTCAGGAAGAGGACCAACGACATCATTCCTTATCCCTCTGGGCAGGCTGAGATTTCCCCTTCCTTCCGCAGGGACCCCAATGACCCTCGAGACTCCAAGACCCCACAGTGGCCACCGTACACCACTGGAGCGCAGCAATACGTGAGCCTGAACCTGAGGCCCTTGGAGGTGCGGCGGGGGCTGCGCGCCCAGACCTGCGCCTTCTGGAATCGTTTTCTCCCCAAATTGCTCAGCGCCACTGGTAGGCGCGGGGTGGGGGTGAAGGGCAGGGAACTAATGAGGCGGCAAGGGTTGGAAGGAGGGGAGAGCAAAGGGATGCAAAGACAGGGTGTAATCCCCTCTCTTCTCCACCTCCCCCAGCCACGGAGGCTCCCTGCACCTGCCCAAGCCCCGCCCATGGGGAGGCTGCCCCGAGGCCCAGGCCCGACTTATTCCTGCCCTTTCTCCTTCTCTTCCTTTTCCTCCTCCACTCCCGGCTTCCGTGGCTGTGACTACAGCCTCTTCTCTCCTCTGGCCTCAGAGGACACTTACTCTAGTATGTGGCTGGAAGGAAAGGAGGGGCCCCTTCTAGGGATACAGCACCCACTCCCTTCTCAAGCCGAGACAAACTGGACAAAGTCAGTTTAAGCGAAAAATCCAAAAACCAGTTTTCTTTTTTAATTTAAAATTATCACCTGGAAATTGAGCCTGATGTTGAGGGAAGGACCCGGGGATAGACAGCGTCAGTCAATGGGGCTTATAACCGCCAACCATTTCTGTGTCTTCTCTCTTTTCCCCAACCCATGGACCCTCCTCCCATTCTGGTCCTGTCCCTCCCCTCCATCTTCCGACCATTTCTCTCCATTCGCGTTCCTGCCACCCTTCTCCACCTCTACTCTCGTCCTCCGTATCATCCATCCACTGTTCTCTTCCCACCACTCCCTTCGGCCTCCTACGTGGCGTGCACGGCGACGCACTCACGCCCCCTCTCGCTGCCCGACCCGCTCCGTTTCCTTCTCCTACTCTTGCGGGGCGCCCCGGCCGCAGACACGCTGGACGAGGCAGAGCGCCAGTGGAAGGCCGAGTTCCACCGCTGGAGCTCCTACATGGTACACTGGAAGAACCAGTTCGACCACTACAGCAAGCAGGAGCGCTGCTCAGACCTGTGACCCTGGGGGGACCCTCAGGTCTCGTCGCCTTGCCCGAGCCCCTAGCTGTATATATACTATTTATTTAAGGGCTGGGATATAATACAACCAAGACCCAGACCCTGTCCACCCCATCCCGACTCCCCCCCACCAGGGGCTCCCCTTCTGCATGTCTGGGACCGAGCTCCCATCCCCGCGGTGCCTTCGCCCCTCCGGGCCGCCAATAAACTGTTACAGCCACTAGTCTGTGCGACTGGCGGGAAGTTGGGGCGGGGACCGAGACAGTGCTGGAAACAGAAGCCTCAGGATTGGCGAACATCGATGCACCTTGCCTGCAGGATCCGGCGGAAGCAAGTTCTGGACCCACCCCTTGGGGCGGAGCTTGCGACTGCGCAGCAAGGCTGCTCGTCCACGCCTTTTAGAAGGTTCCGAAATCGGTGTCTATTTGCGGCATTTCTCCTTCGTGCTTCGGTTTGGTGAGGGTTCCCCGGTTCCGCGCGCCCACCCTGCCTGCAGCTAGCTCCAGAAAAGACCGGGAACACGTAATTCGCCCCGCCTCGGCTGACACCTGCCTGAGCACCCTGGAGCTGCTGAAGGACGTGCACCTGGGCCTGGCTCTACCCTGCCACGGTCCCGCCCGACTGGCCCTCCTCTCGGGCCACTACCTTTACTATCACTACGGCTGCGATGGACTGGATGACCGCGGCTGGGGATGTGGCTACCGCACGCTGCAGACACTGTGCTCTTGGCCAGAGGGCCAGTCTTTCAGCGTGCCTGGTCTGGCAGCCATACAGGCTGCCCTGGAGGACATGGGCGATAAGCCCCCCGGGTTCCGGGACTCTCGGGACTGGATTGGCTGTGTAGAGGCCAGTCTCTGCCTGGAACACTTTGGAGGACTTCAGGGGCGCCTATGCCACGTGCCCCGTGGAGCCGGACTTCTGAGAGAACTGGAGCGGCTTTATTCCCACTTCATGGAGGGCGGCGGCCCAGTAATGGTGGGAGGGGATGCAGATGCTCAGTCTAAAGCCTTGCTGGGAATCTGTGAGGGGCCAGGTCCGGAAACCTATATACTGATACTGGACCCACACTACTGGGGCACTCCGAAGAACAGTAGCGAACTGCAAGCTGCTGGGTGGGTGGGCTGGCAAAAGGTAAGCAGTGTCTTTGATTCCAATTCCTTTTACAACCTGTGCTTGACCAGACGTACCTGAATCGATCCACCCTGCCTGCCTGGGACAGGCTCCAGAACTGAGACTGCTCACTGGTCTCTTCCACCACCAAAACTCTGGGACAGGGGGCAATGGCACAGGCACGTGGATCTGCGTTCAAAGCCAGCCTGGTCTACCCAGCAAGTTCTAGCTAGCCAGGGTTAGAGGGACACTTCTCAAAAACAGTAATAAACTGGCACAATTCAGCTGACTCTGGTCCTGCCTGTGTTTGGGAAAAGGTGTACAGCACATAAGAGACACTACCAAAGTGCTTTTTACTAGCAGGAAAAACAACGTACAAAAAAATTCTCAGCTGATGGGATGAAGTGGTCATGGGTAGTAGATGGTCGTCGATGTAGAGTGAGGGGCTCAAAAGAAATCAACGTCATCTGGGGCATCCAGGTCCCTATACTCCACTATGGCCCTCGGGTCTCCTCGAACCATCCTGTGAAATACAAGAGTGTGGGGTGAACAGAAGCCCCTGGTCAGAGGAGGGGAAGGAGCGTGGGCCTGTCCATTCCTGCTCACCTGTTCCGAGGTTTCCCAGGGTATCCTCCTTGGCCTCGAAAAGCATCATAGTTCCCGCGACCGGCACCATACGGAGCATGGGGGTATGGAGGCCCTCCTGTTGGGACTGCAGGGCGGACAGCACCAGCTATGACAAAGACCCAGGTTGAACTAAAAACTGACCTCAACCTCAGCCTAGCTAAGCTCTGGAGCCCTCCTCAAACACCAAGCCCCTGCATTGCCCTTCCAGACTCACCTCCATAGCCCAAGATGGGAGGCCGGGGCTGACCATATGGCATCAAGCCCTGTGGCGTCTGGTGCGGATAGGGGAGTCCTGGAGTCAGGCCTGGGGGGAGTACAACATGGACAGGAACATGAATTACTGCGGAGGAGGAAAGGAAATGACATGGATTCTAGGAATATGGCTGGGAGGTTAGTGGGGTACACTTCTCAATGAGTAAGGAATCAGGTGTGGCAGCCCCCCATGGATCGTATCTTACTCTGGGCAGGGCCAGGTGGCTGAGCGGGCTTGATCTCGGGCAAAGCTGGGCGCTTAGCATCTGTGAGAAAGTTGTTAAAGAATGCCACCTCCTTCTTCACCTCCTCAATCTTCTCTGCGTGCTTATTGAAGATGTGTTTGCGCACAAACTCAGGGCCCTGGGTGGGAAGGACCAGAAGAGGGCAGCACATGCTGCAGTCCTGTCCTCCAGACCCCGTGGGCGGTCACAGCCTCCTCCCGTCCTCTAAGGGGTCTTGCTACCCCAAGGCCACCTCCCAATCCTCCCACCAATTCTTTTCACATCCCAGACCTTGAATTTCTTGCCACTGAGAGGACATAGCCACTTATCCTTGCCCAGTTCCTGCGTGTTGGAGGTGACAAACTTCTCCACTTCCTGTTCGGGGTCCTTACGCCCCATCTTCTGGGCCTCTTCTTCAGAAAGCGATTCCCGCACACTCAGCAGCGGAGTCAGTTTCTCCTCAAACGTCTTCTGCCACTCCAGCACTGTGGATCGGACGACAGAGCAGGCTGAGAGCGAGCTGGAGGCAGGGGTAAGGAGGGACAGGAGAAGACGGGGGACACAAGACAAGATTCAGGGGACCTGCAGCGTACCTTCTCCGTGACTGATCCGGTTGGGAGGCATGGGCCCCCGAACGTGGATTATGCCGCAGCGGTTGGGCATCTCGTCTTCGTTGGGGTACTCACAAGTGTTGTAATAATCCAGAGAGTGCACAATCCGCAAATAGAGCAGGAGCTTATCTAAGACCTGAGGGAATGAGACATACCAGGTCACTACGCAGCCTGCACCCCCAGGGCCACACCATCCCAGATGGGTGCAGCTGGCACCTTGATCAGCTTTTCATCCCTCTCCACATTGATCTCTGCTGGGTTGCCTTCCTTGGGAGGCTCCTCGGGAGGGGGCCCTCCACTGTTCCCCAGAAGCTCCTCCTCTTCCGCACTCACTTCCTCAATCAGGTAGTCAGTGATGTTCTTTAGGATGGGGTTTTGCGAGGGCAGGCTCTAACAAGAATGACATGGACAGTGAGGCAGAGACGATGGGAAGAGGGAAGGGCTTCCTACTGCTCGCCACTATCTAGGCCCTTCCTGCCCAGCCCAGAAATGACTTAAAACGGGGAGATAGCACCCAAAGGGGCAAATAAGGGAAGTTCTGGGTAGGATCTAGAGGTCATGAAAATAAGAAAATGAGGTCAGAGGGCAGGTCAGAGGGATAGTGAGTTCTCCCAATTGATTGTTCAGTTACACATTTAACTCCTGTTCTACACTTTACCCCCTTCTGACTTCTCAACATACTCTAAGGAGCTGTTGGGTGCACTGGAAACAATCCCTGGGAGTCACCTACTGTGGGAACAGGTGGTGTCCCAGGCTCAGAGGCCCAGAGCTGGGTCCTGTCATCCAGTGTGTGGATCAGCTTGGCTGCCAGCTTGATGTCATTGCGCACTATCTGCTTGTGCTGTGTGATACCATTAATGTTGCGGACACGACGGGTCAGGTCTCTGTTCACACCAGGACTCAACTCACACTCACGGAGCTGTAGGGACACAACAAGCTGGCCAATGACTGCCCCAGAAGCTACATCCTCAAGACTGGGCCCTATTGAGAACTGGTAGTTAAATCCAAACTCCCCAAGGGTCAGGGACCAGAGGGATTGAAAATGGTCCCAGGCCCACAGCTTCTCAAACAGAAGGGAAACAAGTAGGTAAACACTCGTAGCTGCGAGTGGACAGGCAGAGCCTGCGCTGCTTCCTGCAGCCCCGTGCCCAGCACTTACGCGGATGTTCTGCAGGTTCCAACAGATCTCCTTAATGTTAACGCTGCGGTCAAAAGTCACCCAGCCACGGCGGAAAAACCTACATGAGAAAGCTTGTTAGCAGAGCCTGTTAGCACCGTCCTGGGATGGAGCCAGTGGGACTGACTGCTCATCACTGTCCAGCTCACCTCCTCTCGGGCTGGGGCTCTGACAGCGCCACTCGCATAAAGCCTGGGTACCGCTTACAGAGCTGCAGGAGTCAAGGACAGAGAGAAGAGTTCACACCTTTCATCTCCGCACTTTCAGAACCCTAAAGTACCCATTATCCCCAACACCCAAAACCACAAGGCAGATCAAACCAGGTGTCCCTAAGCCAAAGGCAGCCTGTCACCTGAAGGATCTGAACCTCAACCAACCCTGTCCCCAAGACCAATGTCCCCACTCACAGAAATGATCTCTGCCCTTGAAATGTTGGGGGCAATGTTGCGCATGAAGAGAGAGCAAGTCTTGTGCAGGGGCCGGGGCTTACACTCCAGCCCTGCAGCATCCTTGGGCTTTTCCCTCTCTTCTTCCTTGGGCTTCTCCTTTTCTTTAAGTGCTTCTTCTAAGTAGGAAGAAGTAGGAGTTAATACAACTTTATTCACTTGGGTGGAGCAGCAGTTACTACCAGACATCACCTCACGGGACACCTTCCCACCAGTCAGACTATCTGTTTCTGGAGCATGTTCTTGCTCTCTGTGTCTCTCTCCACCAGCCCATGCAGTAAAACAAAGGAGCAGAAACAAGAGCAGTGAAGCGTACCGGTCTCCTCTTTCTCCTCCTCAGCTGGACCACTCTCAGACTCGGACTCAGATTCGGACACACTGCCCTCATCAAAGCTGTCATCACCACTCTGCTTCCTGTTCCGCTTCTTGCTCTGGGGAACAACAGGAGCAAGCCAATCAAGACCACCCAAGATCCGGTCTGACACCTTGGTCTCATGCAAGACACACCTTACCTTCTTGGGTTCCTTCTCAGCCTCTTCTTTCTTCTCCTCCTTGTCCCCATCACCCTCAGATTTCTTAGTTTTGTCATCATTAGGACTGTCATTTTCCGGCTACAGGAAGAGAGTTTCTGAGAATGTCAATCTTTCCCTCTGGCTGCATCAGAGCCACCCCTACCATCCCGCAGTGGGGGTTACAGCTCCCTCAGCCTCCGCCTCTTGACCTGTTTTCCATCTTCTTTCTTCTCATCCTTATCGTTGACCTTGCGCTCTCCATCCCCCGGAACTGGTCCAGCACGGCCTTCCTCTTTCTTGTTGGCCTCCCCAACCTTGCCTGCCTGTTCTTCCTCTTCCTCCTGCTCCAGGATTCGGAGGTCATTCTCCGTGCCACCTTCCATCTTAATGACAGCTACCAACGATAACAGCAGAGGTCGTAACCAGAACTCCGGCTTCTATTCCCAGCCAAGACCTCCCCAGCCTCTAAGCCCACACCTGCATCTAACATCTTCACAATGGCATCAGCTTTGTCTATGTCCAAGAGAAGGTTGTCAAACCAGCCACTCTCCATGAGGGACAGGAACACCTTTAATCGGTTCTGCAGGGCCCCCCGGGCCTCCTGCCGACGCTTTCCCACCTCATCGGGGTGATACTTAGATCGGAACCTGGGGGAAGAAGCAAGCAGGGTAGGAGAAACAAAACAGTTACTAAAGGTCCAGGCAAGGCTGTGTGGAGGGGCCCAAGAAAGGTGGGGCATAGCCTCTTACACCCACAGAAGGTAATAAAATCAAGAAAGGGGTGCACTAAAACCACCCAACACCCCAAAAGGAGCCAGAGGTCATGCTCTGGGAAGATGTGGGGAGAAGCAAGAACTGAGAGCTCTGTTAGGACCGTGCTCGGTCACGGGTCACGAGGCAGCTCTGCTGCGGTGGGGAGAAGCACTAGTGCCAACATTTCCATTCCCAATGCTTCACAGAAAGCTAGGGAGCAGGAGCCCCCAGAGAACCTCCCTCTCCTGGCCAAGCCCAGACGAGGTTCCCGCCAACTCCCTCCACCCAGGTGGAGCCAGAAGGAAACCTGAAGTGTACCAGATAGAAAAGGCCAAAAGGCAGGACACCTTTCTTCCCTAGCGGGATGATAAGGCAGTGAAGGGACAGGAAAGAGCAAAGGGTGAGGCCAGGGCCGTACAGCTCAGACAGGCCCATGGGAGAGAAAAGAGGGCTGGAGGGTTAGAATTTGGGGAGAGTGTGAAAAGGAAGCATTTTAATAGGCCTCTGAGGGTAGGGAAGGAAAAGCCGAAACAGAACAAACTAGGGTAGGAAATAAAGAGGAAAGGAGGTGTGGGAAATGTAAGGAGGGCCCAGAAATCTGAAACAAAGACAGACAAGCTGAGAAAACAAAAGTGCTCAGCAGAGAGCAGACATGGACAAAGAAAGAATGAAAGGTTCATGAGCGATGCAAAGACACACAGGGCATCAGAAGGGGCACACAAGGACAGGACAGGACAGGCTGAGCAGAGAGGAAAGCCGCAGGCGTCACCTCCAGGATCTTTACCTTGGCTGCTTGGTCAAACAGAGCTCAAGATTTAACTAGTGGCGCCCAGGGCCCATGCTGGCTGGCGGGCTGCCCGCTGGCTCCTGGCTGGGGTGACCGGCCTAGATGCCCCGCCCCCGCGGGCCTCCGCGGTGGGGGCCCTAACTGACTAGCTGCCTAAGCAATACATTCAGCTAGACCACTGCATTGTGCACAGCGGTGCCCTGCCTGTCTGCCTGGCCGGGCCCCGCCGCTCTGCCCAGGGGCTCATGTATGGGCTGGGTATGGTGGGGGTGGAGGTGGGTTTGCTCCGAGCTCCGTCGATGAGCGGGTGTAGTTCCCAGTTCTGGCTCTTTTCAAGGAGGAGGAGCAGAAAGAGGATGAGGAGGAGGAGCAGGAGAGGGGAAAAGATGGTTGATTAAAATTAAAACATCCACATAAGGAAAAAAAATTCAAATTCTTTTTTCTGTCAAACGACCCTGAGATCTTGGCTGTTCTTGTCTGGCTTCACTCGTTGCCTTTGGGAGACCACTGCCACACGGGGTCCTGGTGACTGGGGATGATAATGACCCACACCAACAAGAGGGTCACAGTCTTGTGCTGCCCCAAGAGGCTGAGTAGCTCTGGTCAGCTGCCTGGAGGTGTCCCAGTGAGGACAGCGGAGAAGGGAGACGGGTGGGGAGTCCCACCAGCCAACACTGTTTCCCTCCCCTTTCCCACTCCCAGGAAGCGCCATGTTGGGGAGAACTGGAGAAGGACAAGGCTGCAGCTCCTCCAGCCAGACCAGAGAAATGGGCCAGGGCAAAAGGGGCAGGCAAATAGGGGCACTCACCACTCCTCATCTTTATGAGCCAGGAAAAAGTCCTGCATCTGCTGCCTTCGGAAGTCGAGCTTGTAGTCATTGTAGCGCTTAACTGCCTCGGTCTCATCCACGGAGTCATCCAGGGACAGGAGGAATTCTTTGAAGGACTTCATTACGGGTGGTGGCACACCCAGGTCAATCTCTGCAATGCTGCCTAGCCTGAGGGTTCAATCAGGAAGGCTTGATTGTGAAGGAGAGGTAGGGCCTAGGCAGTCAGACACCCACCCCTTCCTTTGCCCACATGCCCACCACGCAAGCAGTAAGTGCTAACTTCACAGGCACCCAGAACCTAGCCCTCTCCCAGGTTCCAGCCATGGTCTCTAGCAGCCCCAGACAGTCCCAAAACCTGGAAAATCCCTTCTCCCCACAACCCCAGGCTTTACCTGGCCTGGATAGGCAGGACATGGTGCTGCATGATGTGGACGTCTGGGTGGCCCCAGGGCTGAGGGGGGCCGTAAGTTGGTCCCCCACCCCCCCCAGCATAGGGCATGTCATAGCCACTGTGGTATGGGTCAGAGCTGTGCTCATCCCTGAGGGTAGGGGACACAAAAGTCAGACACAGAAAGAACCAGAGCCACCTCTCCAGGACATGGACAGGGCAGGAGGAGGGGCACACATAGAATATAGTCTCTCATCCAAGGGGTAAAGGGACAAAGGAAGGCTGTATGTGGGGGATGACCGAGACATGGAAGCAACCAGCTTTCAGCAGGAGAGGAGGGCTGAGGCCCGAGGGAGCTGAGGGTTAGAAAAGAAAGCAATGCCACCTCACCAGTCTCTCCGCATGCGCTTTTGTGGAGGGCTAAGTTCATGGCGAGGGGGTGAGAAGCGCTCTCTTCGATTCCGGTCATAATCTCGATATTCACCCCGACTGCGGCGCTCACGGCCACGGTCCCACTCTCTGAAAGTAAGAACAAGTCACAATAGGAAAGACGACAGCTAAGATGGAGATGCGGATGCATCGGTGGAATGCTTGCCTGGAAAACACAGGCCTAGCTGGGGTGCAGTGGCGCACGCTTTTAATCCCAGCACTTGGGAAACAGAGGCAGGCGGATCTCAGTGAGTTTAAGGCCAGTCCGGTCTATGAAGCAAGTCTATTACACAGAAAAACTGTCTCAAAAAAAGAAAAGAGGAGGAAGAGGTGGAGAAAACACAGGCCTTGGGTTCATTCTCTAGCACTGCACACACGCACACAAAGCACAGTAGCTTGACAGCTGTGGTGTTTCACACACAGGTTGGCCTTGAACTCCCTATGTGACTACAGCTTATCACTTTGAACCTATCTGCTACTTTCACATCCCAAGTGCACACATCACTACACTTACATTAAAGCAAAGCTTTAGCATCTGTGAACCTTAAAACTACACACTAATATAGATTACTGTGGAGGTACAGAAACTCAATCTCGTGCTTCCTGAATTTGTTCCACCTTTGAGCTGTGCTGTGCCCGTCAGGCTGCCCTGAACTCACTCTGCATACTAGGCAGTACCTAAACTTGAGATCCTCCTGCCTCAGTTTCAAGAGGAGAAAAGATTATAAGCTTAGATCACAAAGTTATTCTGAGGTCTGGTTCAGAAGAGCGCCCACAGTGGTAAAATGGAAAGACAGACAAACGCGGCCCACATGCATTATCATAAAAAAAAAACACTTAAGTGGCCCTTTCAGACAATTTTGGCTGCACTGCTACACCTTCTGACTCCTGCTATGCTGGCAGAGTTCTCAAACTTTTTTTTTTTTTTTTTGAGACAGGTTTTCCCTGTGTAGCCCTGGCTGTCGTGAACTCACTCTGTAGACCAGGCTGGCCGCAAACTCACAGAGAAATGCCTACATCTGCTTCCCAAGTGCTGGGATTAAAGGTGTGGACCACCAAGCCCAGCCACTCTCAATCCTCCTGCCTCAGCCTCTCAAGCAGCTGGGCTAGGTAGTTTTTGGGTTTTGTGGGGTTTATTTTGGGGGGGGGGGTATTTATTTATCTTTTAGACAGGGTCTTTCTATGTAGTCCTAGCTGTCCAGGAACTGTGTAGATCAGGCTGATCCCTGACTCCCACGACTAATAGAAGGTGTGAGTCCCTCGCTAGGTCCCCCTTTTAGTTTTTGAGACAGGTTCTTCTCATTTGTAATCATGGCTGGTCTGGAACTCCCTACTTAAACCAAGATTGTCTCCAACTTGCACAAATCCTTCTGCATTTGCCTCAGGAGTGCTGGTTACAGAGGTGGGCTCTGCTCCTGGAAAGAGACAGTTTAAAGCTGAGGCAGGTAACTAGCGCTTGGAAAAGGGAGGCAGCTACAGTGCGTATGAGACCGAACGAGGCATATAGTAAGTTAGCTGGGCTGTTTCACCAAAACCACACCAGCAGGCTACGGCTGTAGCTTGCCTAGAATGTTCAATGCCCTCTACTCACTGTGCTACCAGCTCTTTGAGCAGCTCCTGACATTTCTCACTATACAAGATATATTCCATTGGGCAAGTCATTAATCCCAGCACTCAGGAGGCAGAGGCAGGTGGATCTCTAAGTTCCAAGGCCAGCTGGGTCTACAAAATGAGTTTTAGGACAGCCAGAACTACACAGAGAAACCCTGTGTTTAAAAACAAACAACCCCCCACGCACAACCAAAAAACAAAAAAGATCTATTTCATAAAAGGCCGCTCATCTCAGAAAAGTCTGAACACTAGGACATTTTCAAGCTCATACCAGTAGATACAAGTTTTCCAAAATTTGTTTCTACCATCAAGTTCCATTAGCAACAAATACAGACAGCTTTCTTCTAAGCAACAGTTTCTCTTAGCTTACTCTTCTGCACAAGTATGCTAACATTAGGGTGAAGTCCCAGCGTAGACACTGCTCAAATAAAAAACAGCACCTGTAAGAAAACGCTTCAGGCCCCAGCCCATCGCACAGCTGCTTTTGCTAATGACGACGGCTACCCTACAGGCAGCACCACGCTCTAGGATGAACACTTCCCATCCGTCACTCATCCTGAACACCAAACCAGAAACACTGATGTTCTCCTAGCTGGCATCCTTTCTATGACCTCCGTGCTAAGCATCTGCTCCCCAGAAATTAAGTTTCCTTGCAATGATCTCTCACTCATGTCTATTTGTGGCATGTACCCAAAGCCACTTTGACCTCACTGTTGAACTCCGAAGGACTTCATCTAGTTTCAGACTCAGAAAAGCAACTCTGTGTCTTCTTCCTTAAAGAAACACCAAGGAAAGTTGGGTATGGTGACTCACTTCTAACTCAAGCACTGAAGGGGCTGAGGCAGGAGGATCATGTTCCAGGCCAGTCTATACCACATAATGAGACCCTGCCTGAAAAACCAAAGTGCAAGGGGTGTAGAGATGGCTCCCAGCAGTTCAGAGGACTGAGGCTCTGTTCTAAAAATCATATGGCAGCTCACAACCACCTGTCAACTTTCCAGTTCTAGGAATACAACACGGTTCTGCCTTATTCTCTCACTTTTTTGTTGTTGTTTTTGTCTTTGTTTTTCGAGACAGGGTTTCTCTGTAGCTTTGGAACCTGTCCTGGAACTAGCTCTTGTAGACCAGGCTGCCTCGAACTCAAAGAGATCCGCCTGCCTCTGCCACCTGGAGGAGCCACCACCACTGCCCCACCTATCCTGGCTTCTTATAGGCACCAAGCACAACATAAATACATGTAGGCAAAACACTCCAACATATTTTTTTAAAAAAAATTTGCTGCTGGTGGTGATAAAGGCACACATTTAATCCTAGCACTGGTTTATTTATTTATTTATTTATTTTGGTTTTTCAAGACAAGGTTTTTTCTGTAACTTTGGTGCCTGTCCTGGAACTAGCTCTTGTAGACCAGGCTGGCCTCAAAACTCACAGAGATCCACCTGCCTCTGCTGGGATTAAAGGAGTGTCACCACCGCCCACAGGCCTTTCTTTACTTTTTGGGTTTTTTTGTTTTTGTTTTGTTTTTTGAATCCTAGCACTGGGAAAGCAGAGGCAGACTGGTCTCTGTGCTCAATGTCTGCCTGGTCTATGTAATGAATTTCAGGACCACCAGGACTACATAGAGACCCTGTATCACACACACACACACACACACACACACACCCAAAAAAACAAGAAACACAAAACTGACAAAACAAACAAAAATAAATAGATAAAAGATATAATGTACAAGTAACAAAATGCAGTGCTTCTCGGACAAGGGCCATAACTTCATTGAGCTCTTGCCCAGCAAGTACAAAGACCTCGGTCCCATCCCTAGTGCGGCTTACAGAAGGATGTGGTGGCACATGCCTGTAATCCCAGCATTGGGGAAAGTAGACAGAATCAGAAGTCTAATGCCATCCTTGGCTACCCAGCAAGTTCTAGGCCAAAGAGCCAAGAAACCTCCAGATGCCTCTATAAAGTCTGAGTTTCCCATTCAAACTCTCGGTTCTAACGCTTTGATCTGTCTTGGTTTGAGCTGGAGGTCTCCCTATGTGGCCTACACCTGAGCGGTAGATGCACGGGTCCAACTAGCTGCATAGGGCTCCTGTCCACCGCTACTACTGGCTGTCACTTTGATCTTAAACGCTTTTTAAAATTCAAGACAACGGTAAAAAGATGGAATTACAGAAAACGGTCCAATGGTGGACTACATCTTAACAAAATTTTGTAAGGGAAAAGGCGACGCAGGTAAGGTGGAACGGAATAAAACCGCAGAGTGGGAAGGCTGGGGGATGAGGAGGCGGGAACTACGTTAAAATTTAATATTGTCTCACCGGTCATTCCAATCGTCCCCTCGCCGTCTTTCATCTCTTTCCCGTGAACGGTCATAGTCGCTGCGCTCTCTTCGAAATTTGTCTCTCCGTCTCCGATCGTATTCGTCATCACTGTCACCCATCGTGCTGTCAGAGGAGGCCTGGGGCCCGGCGGCGGGCGGACACGGTGATGATGAACAAGGAGGACCAGAGGAGGGACAGTCCCCCGGGGGCAGCACGCCCGCCTCCCTCCCGCCGAGGCCGGCCTGCCATCCCGGGCAGGGCGATCGCTCCGACAGTTTCACTGTCCCCAGGGGTTCCCCCTTGTCCACCCCGAAGCCCCCGGGCACAGTCCTCTGCTTCCGATCCCGCCGCCCGGGCCTTTCCTTCCCCTCCCCCACCTGGCAGCGGTCGGGTCCGTTGGAAGCGCGCGCCGGCGGCGGGCTTGTTTTCCGGGCGGACCGGAACGCGCGGGGATGGCTCGCAAGGAGGGTTGGAAGGAGGACGGGGCGATGCTGGACCCGGAGGCCGAAAAGGAGGAGGGCGAGACGGCTGAGGGTGAGGCGGGGGTCGCGCGCGGGGTCGTAGCCGCCCCGAACTGGGCTTCAAACTACAAACAAGCCCCCCGGCCAAACTTAAACTAAGAGAGAGGACGAGGGGCTGATGGGAAAAGGGTGGAGCCGCGCAAATCTCGCGCGGTTTTACGACAAAAAAAAAAAAAAAAAAAAAAAAAACCTCAAGTGCTATGAGCTACGGAAGCTGAGCGCGGCCAAGCCAGGCCTCCCCTAAGTGCTCGTTCCTATTGCACACGAGGGGAATGGAGATGGAGAATTTCGCTCCCTCTAACGTCTTCTGGGTCGGAACAAGTTTGCATCCAAGAGTTGCAAGAACCCTGGGCTATTGCACCTCCTGACCTCTTCAAGGGTGGATTTGCCCTCTCCGCGTTATGGATGGGGTTGAGGGCAGTGGATGTCTAGGGAATAATGCATAGAAGCAACCATTTTAAAGGCATCTCCTCCCACCATTTTCTCCTTCCGCACAAATCCACGGTGTGTGCTACCTGCAAAACGCGCTCTTCTGCTTTTCTTGGACAGAGGCGCCTAATCTTCGTGCAAACCGTGCAAATCTCAGTTTTAGTGCCCGATACTTTAATGGAGAAGCTGTACATAGCAGTCAAAATAACCGCCAGGATCTAGTAGCTCCCAGTTTAAACGCACTAAGCCCGTCTCAGTAAATAGAATGCCAAGTTAAAACACGGGGGAGCCTTGCTCCCAGCAAGAAAACCTCAGCATGTAAAAAGATGTCTTTACAATAAGGGGCATTTTAAAATGTAGTACAGTCATGTTGGCACAGGCCTGTAATCCCAGCTACTCAAGAAGTTGAAGCAAGAGAATCACAAATTCAAAGACTGCAGAACGAGTTCAAAGTCAGCCTGAACAATTTAGTGAAACCCTGTCACAAAACAGTTTCCGCCGGGCGGTGGCGGCGCACGTCATTAATCCCTGCACTTGGGAGGCAGAGGCAGGTGGATCTCAGTGAGTTCAAAGTCAGCCTGGTGTACAAGAGCTAGTTCCAGGACAGGTTCCAAAACTACAGAGAAACCCTGCCTCAAAGAAAAAAAAGAAAAGAAAAAGAAATGAAAACATTTACAAAAGGGTCTGGAAAAGGGTTCAGTGATTCAGAAGAACTTCCTAATCTTGCAGAGAACCAGTTTCATTATGTCGGTGGCTCACGGGTTAACTCCTGTTCCTGGGGATCAGAGAGCTCTCCTGGACTACAAGGGCACTATGCTCAAATGCCCATATACCCACACATAGGTACACACACACAATTTTTTTTTTCCTTCTGTTTAGCCCTGGCTGTCCTGGAACTCACTCTGTAGACCAGGCTGGCTTAGAACACAGAGATCCGCCAGCCTCTGCCTCCCGAGTGCTGGGATTAAAGGTGTGCGCCACCATGCCCAGCTCATCCACACATAATTTAAGATAAGGGAAGCAGTGGCGATAGATGGCTCGAGTTAGAATGCTTGCCTACCATATGAAAGAACCTGGATTTAGGAAGTAAGAAACCAAACAAGGAGAGAGGGAGGCTGGGGGTACAGTTTAGTGGTAGGGCATTTACTCAGCATGTATGTCTCCCTGATCCATCCCCAACACCCTCCCCCAAAAAGTAGCCAGGCACAGTGGTATATTCCTATAATCTCAGCATTTGAGAAGTGAAGACAAAATGATCCAGAGTTCAAGAACAGCCTCGGCTATCTCAGCTGTGTATCAAATTCAAGGGTAGCCTGGGATACATCAGAACTGATCCTTAATAAAAAGCACTTCATGTGGCTCTAGCCTATGCATGACATCACAGTTAAATGCGCCGAGAAGGTCAGCGTCACTGGTAAACACCGGACCTGCTATACCGACTCCTTTGAAAAACAGCAAAGAAAACTGCAATCAGCTAGCATGTCAAGTGCGTCAGCTCCTTCCAGGGCAAGACCAAGATGAGGAAATAGGCCTATTTCTATATTAAAGGTGTGTGCCACCAAGCCTGGCGCTGTGGTTCCTGCATGAGAACTGTGGCTGGTGGGCCCTGACCTGCAACATGGCTTGCCAAGTCCGCTGTCGGAAGACTGAAGGAACTGAAGGAGCAGTAGCAATGGAACCATTTGAGGAATCCACAGCCTACAATAAGTGGGTTAATTAACAATGTAATGACAATGAAAGCATAGGATAGCAGGATAGCAACCAGGCGTGGTGGCACACATCTTTAATCCCAGCACTCAGGAAGCAGAGACAGTCAGAAAGATCTCCATGAATTCGAGGCCAGCATGGTCTAGAAAGAGAGTTCCAGGACAGCCAGGGCTGTTACACAGAGATACACTATCCCAAAAAATAAATAAATAAATAAATAAATAAATAAATAAATAAATAAAGTATAAGATATCATTTGTTTTAGGCATGATCTCACTACGGAGTCCTCACTGGCATGGAACTTACTATGTAGACCAGGCTGGCCCCGAACTCCCAAGTGCTGGAATCTGAGGCTTACACAGCCCTCCTCCTCTAAGATCCCAATGAAACAGCAGATTCACGAGTCCTTTTAAACGCTCCAGGGCTTATTATTTCACAAAGAGGGGAAGAGGCGATAGCATTTGGTAACAAACAATAAAGGTGGGTGTCAGGGGAGGTGACGGACGGGGCTGAGATCCCAGCAGGCACTTCCAGGAAGAGTCAACAGTCAGTGGTGACAGTGGCCGAGAGCTCTTGGATGCGCCAGGCACTGCAAGCCTTGCACAAGATGTGCCCGTCCAGCGGGTAGCAGCCTTGACACTCACCCTCAGAGGACAGCAGCAGCCCACACTCCTGTAGGGAGAAACAATACCTTCCTGTTAGCCCAAGAGCGCTGTGTCTCCCCTTAGTGCTCTCCCGCAGCATCCCAGGCTCTGCAAAGCCCTTGTTCTCATCCAGGGACCCCTCACCTCACACTTGTAACAGCCGATGTGGAAACTTCGGTCCAGAGCCACGATTCTCACCGTCTCCTCCTGACCTGGTTCTGGCATGATAGCCCCACCACACACCGAGCACCGTGGGGCAAATTTCCTGAGGTAGAAGGGAACCATAGGGCTTTCAGGTCCCTCCCTCCCCACAGGAGGCTCTCAATGGAGCCGAGCGAAAGTGGAAAGGGGAGGGAAATGAGAAGGGTTGGGAAAGAAAGGGATGTCAAAGAAAGAGAGGACCAGAAGTCACAAAGGAACATGAAGAGACAGGACAGGTCAAACATTCCGAGTCAAGGCAAGACCTGTGGAAATCCTCGATGCAGTGGATCTGGCTGGTGGCATCCACGGTGAAAGGGATGCCATCGAGACCACGGTGACACACCACACAGGTGAAGCAACCAGGGTGGTAAGCCTTCCCCATAGCCCTCAGGATTCGGTCCAGGATGGGTTCAGAGCACGTGGAACACTTCTCCAGGGTGGCCTAATAGGAAAGAGGAAGGAAGGTCAGACAGAAGCAGCGACAGCCAGGGAGGCTCGCTGGCCACCCACCCATCTGCTGTGCGCAGCTCCCACACAGGATTCAGTGGGAGGTGACCGTGCATCTTTCGGTTCTTATCCCAGCACTGTGGCTTCCAGACAAGGAATTAAGCCTCCACACACTTCCTTTTCCAGTAGGTTGAGTCACCAGTAATGGCTGCCTCTGAGGAACGCTGTCAGACTTTCACAAATGACCTCAACTCCAGCTGGGTATGGGGACTGGCGCACATCTGTTTTCCTAGATCTCGGGAGGCTGAGGCAGGAGGACCATGACTTCAGGGCCAGCCTGGGCTACACAGTGACAGGAAGGAAGGGAGGGAGGGAAGGGGGGGAGGAGGGAGGGAGGGAGGGAGGGAGGGAGGGAGGGAGGGAGGGAGGGAAGAAGGAAGGAAGGAAGGAAGGAAGGAAGGAAGGAAGGAAGGAAGGAAGGAAGGAAGGAAAGAAGGAACGAAGGAAGGAAGGAAGGAAGGAAGGAAGGAAGGAAGGAAGGAAGGAAGGAAGGAAGGCAGGCAGGCAGGCAGGCAGGCAGGCTGGCTTCCCAATTGAAACGAGCAGCTGCTCTCCCCACCCCCTTCAACTAGTATCCACATTTAACTCCTTCCTTGGTCTGGGGGCTGAAAGCTCAGTTGGTAAAGTGTTTGCTTAGCATGCCTGAAGCCCTGGATTCCATCTCCAGCACCCCCTAAAACACCTGGTGGCACATGTCTGGAATCCCCAAACCCCACAGATAGAGGCAAGAAATTCTTCCTTAGCTATATACGTAAGAGTTTCAGGCCAGCCAGGGATACACGACATATTATCCCAAAACAATAAACTATCAATCAAAGAAACAAAACCCAAAACGCTCTTTTGGTGGAAACGTGCCCCATCTCTCTTAGATGGGAGCCCGCCTGCCCATTGCAACATTTAGTTCAGCCCCCTGTCCCCAGCCCAACCACTCACCACGTAGCAGCTCTCACAGTAAGCCCTCCTCTCTACAGCGTAGAAATGCTGGCCCCGGAGCTGGGCCCGACAGGTAGAACACACAAAACAACCAATATGGAAGACACGGTCCAGGGCCACAACCCCAGCTCCATCGCCAACCACATCTTCACCACAGCCACCGCAGCGACCTGAGGATGGAGAGCCATGAGATCAGTCTGCACAGCTCCACCGTCCCCACCCTCTTCCCACCCTGCCCACCAGGCCAGCTCACCAAAGTACTCCCCACTGGGCGGGTGGCTCATGTCATGCACCAACTTCTTCGTCAGTCTCTCCAGCTCCTCTTCCGGAGGTTGGCTTAAGGGGACCTACAGTGAGAATCAGGGCTTTGCATTGCGGCCTACAGTCTCTGATATCATAACTTATCCGTAAGACCAGGAACCCTGAAATCTCATCTAAGAACATCTCTCAGAAGCTGCTGGGGGCAGTGGGGAGCCCTAGCCCCTTCCCTTTGGCCATCTTGACCCTTAACCTCTGAGTATTCTAAAACCAGGAATGATGTATTCATTTATTTATTTCTGCGCAGTGTCTCATACAGCCTAGGCTGGCCTGGAACTCGTTACGTAGCCAAAGATGACCTTAATGTACTGATCCTCCTGCCTCTACGTCTATCACGCCTGGTTTATGTGGTGCTGTGGATAGAACCTTGGGGGCTCCTGCATACTAAACAAGCACTCTACCAACTGAACCATATCCCCAGCCCTAAAACCAGCATCCTAAGCAACCCCCAGCCTCCAAGCCGCCCAATCAATGACCACAAACCACAATGTCCCCTGACCCCCATCCCGGCTTACCTGGGGCCCATGCCCGCCTCCTCTTCCTCCTCCTGCAGGGCCATGTATCCCAGCAGCTTCCTCCTTAACCCCTGGTCCTGGCTCACGGTGACCCCTATAGCCAGACCCCCAGACTTCACCACGGCCTGGCAAAGGAAAGTGGGGGCCTGGAAGAGGCCCAGAGGCCTGAGAGGCTCCCCGCCTAGGCAGTCCACAGCCTCTTACAGGTTGAGCCACCTTCACTTGCACGGGGAAAGCAGGGCCAGCCGGAGTGCTGGCGGTAGCATAGGAGGCTGGGGTAGGTCCACCATAAGGGGATGCTGGGAGCATAGGGTTTGGACCCGCACCTCCACTGGGCTTCAGGGAGCCTGCACGGTAAGCATGGGGTGGAGGGGCCTCAAAAGCCTGGGGAGACAAGCAATGCAGAAACAGTGAGTAAGGCCAGATCCACCATCCATGCAAGCCAGGTGGGAGCCCCGGGGAAGCAATGACTTTTGACAAGTTCCCAGGAACAAGGCCTGACAAGAAGGAAGCTCGGGCTTCCTGGGCTTTCTGGAGCCAGGCGTCCATTAGTTGCGAAGAGGGTAGGTGGGGAGTGGAAAGCGTGATTTGAGGAGAGAATCCACAAAAGGGAACTGGCTGGGGACGGGGAAGCAGAAAGAGGACACTGGACACAGACCTGTCGGTCCGGTCGCCGAGGAGGATGACTGCGACCTCCGTCCAGATCTGCCAACATGCTGGTGAGCGAATCGATCTCAGCATCCAGGCTTCCAGGGCGGATGACGCCCCTGTCTGGCGGGAGCCCCTGGAGACAGAGCCAAAGCAGGGAGAACAAATATAGACCACAACCCCTGGGCTTCTCTCACCTTCACCCCGAGAAAGAGACCCACACACCCTACCCTCACCTCCAAGTCTCACCTGCAGGCGCTGGGGTGCTCCGTGGGATCCCACCCAGGAAGGCCCCCGATCGTCCTGTATCCCCGGAGGCTGGTAACATTGTTCAGGTGGGAGGGGGCAAAAATTGACCCTGGGGTGGGGCTGGAGTGCTGTAAGAAAGAACAGACGTGGGAATGGAGAAGGGGTACCTCCTGAAGGCTGCCCTTTTCGGGGCGCCTCTCCTTCACGTACCTGGGGCGTCTGGGAATGGATAGGAGTCAGGGAAAGTTGCACAAGGGTAGGGGCCTCTGGCTTGGGGAAGAGACAGCAGGAAGCAGCCGGGCAGGGAAGAAAAGGCGAAGAGTGGCCGGCCAGTGGCTCTTCCGCCACTCCCGGGTGTGAAAGAGAGGAACACTTACTTGCTCCATGGGCCGGTGGCGGCCCCAGGGCGCCTCGGGGAAGCGCTCTTCCCTGAGGGACTCTGGAGGGCTCTGGCTGCTTCGGGGGAAGCCAGGTGGGTCCCGACATGGTCTGGAATGGTTACTCCACTCCAGACAGAGGTCAGGGCCCCCACAAGCCCGGAGCCCGGAGCCTTGAGCCCCTTCCCTCCCCTTCCGTCCCCCGCCCCGTTTGGGACTCTCGCAAAGAAACTTTTTCTGGCTTTTTTTTCCCCCTTCCTCCCCAATTTTGGGGACGACCACGCCCCCTGACGTCACCGCATTCCTGGGGGAGGGTCACGTGGTCCCCTTAAACCCTAATCTGCAATCCCTCCTCTCTCTGGCCCCCTCCTGTTAAGAAAGAACCGCCCTCCTCCGGAGCCAAGCCACAGGGTGGGCTGCAAGCTGCTCAGAGAGGCTGCGGCCCAGCAACTCTCTGTGATCCCTGCCCCGGTTCTGCACGTGGCAGCCGCTTGGCCGGGACTCCAAAGGCTTCTGGTCTCCACCCCCTTCCAGATCTCTGCCTTCCCACCCGCCCCCCTCTCACCTACCCACCAGCAGGGCTCCACCAGCAAGTAGTGTTTTGGTCTTTTATTAATGGTCAGTAGTTAGAAAAATAAAACAAAACACAAACATCACCACCCAAGGAAGTCAGGAGAGGGAGGCGGTGCGTCTGTGGCCAGGATGGGGACACTGAGGTAGCCTAGAGTCACAGAAGAGACCAGCCCCTCTGGTCAAGGCACCAAAGAAGGAAGCGGAGGCAGGCCAGGGACAGGGCCGCGGTGTCCTCCCATGTACAATGAGGACGGCCACCCGGATTAGTGTACTATGCCCCCCCCCCCCCATCCAAAGAAGGCCGTGGTCCCTCTAAAACATCATCCGGAGGGCAGGGTCCATGGGGCGTCCATTGTTGAGAATGGGCCTGGGCCCTCTCTACCCTGTATGAACAGGCATCAGAGATCAGTACAGGTGACCGGAGTGACACCATGAACAAGAAGGGCGGGGCCTAGGTCACGGCTCAGGATTTCCAGCAGCGCCAGGTATCTGGGGTAGCGGGCAGGATCGGCCGGCGGTCGAGGCAGGTACAGGAAGGTAAGGGCTGTAGTGGGTCCCTCCGCCCCATCCCTTCCTTCTGGCCCCCCAGGGCCTCCTCCCGTGCCTCGCCCCTGCTGGGCACGCACCAGACCGTTAGCACTGCGAGCCAGAGCCTCAGCCTCTTCATCTCCTCGACCACCATTCACGAAGTCCCCTTCCTCCTCCTCAGGCTCCCCAGTCTCGGCCCCTTCACCCCACACCACCTCTTGCACCTCTGCCCGGATCCTGAGCTGACTCAACAGAGCCCGCAGCCTTCCCTCCGCTGCCCCAGGAGCCTCCCTAGGCCCCAAGCACAAGAAGATCCGGAGCCGGGCACTGTGCCATGCAGGCACCATGCTTAAGATGGTAGCCATCTGCAACAGGAAAAGGCCACAGACGTCCACGTAGCCGGGCCCACCCCGGGGCCGCAGCAGGTTCAAGGGCCACACGTCCACGTGATGGAGCTGAGCGCTGCTACCGGACCCCCGGCTTAACCGCTCTGGGGGCAAAGCCCCACAAGCCCGGGCGAGAACCACATTCTTGTTCATCTTGAGAGCATCTGCCACCGTGGCCACGTAGTCCTGGGGACTGAGAGCCCTGGGGCTCCCTGGAGCCCGAGGTGGAGGGAACAGCGTGCTCAGGGCAGGCGACCCGCCCTCTCTGGCGCCCTCTGCAGGCTCGGAGAAGGCTGGGTCTGTTAGAAAATGGTCCTGGGGTGGGGCGTCATCATAGAAGCCGAGCACCAACGTGTTGGGCTTCATGCCGCCTAGGGGCAAAAAAAGGGAGGCAGGAAGGAACAGAAATCAGGCTGAGGGTTGAGTTTACACCACATAAAATGCGCCCACTCACACTTAGGTCAGCCATGAGGTATGGCATCTTACTTGGCTGGGGCCCCGTACAGCAACATTATATGCACGTTTGCACAACGATTTGGCGTTCTTAAACACTTTCACATGCATTTATTTGACTATCTCTAGGAATAATCTCTTCCACTTTAAATATGTAAATTTCACATTAGGATTTTTTTTTTCCTTTGTGGGGGGAGTGGTCCTGGAGAGTAAACCTGGTGTTTCACCCACACAATCAACCACTGAGCTATGCTCCCAGTCCCAGTTCCAAGTGTTGGGATTATAGGTGTTCGTCACCACTATCCCGTGAAGTTCATGGAGGGCTGGGATGGACCGTGAGGCTTCCTCATGCATGCTAGGTAAATGCTCCACCACTGAGCAACACAGCCCTAGCTCTGGGTTCTTTTAGGGTTAGGGTTGGTTGTTATCCACCACAGGCTTTAAACCAGCACATCCTTTTCACACTAGGAGAGGCCATTTCATCCAGGCGTGATGGCTCCAGTCTGTAACCCAGCAACCAGGAAACTGAGGCAGGGAAATTACTACAAGTTTGATGCCAGTCTGGGCTAACACATTTCAGGCAGCGCAGGCTACAGAGCAAGCGCCTATCTCAACCAGAAAACAAACAAACTGACAAAAACCCAGAGATTTGCCCGGGGTTGGTGGCACTTGCCTTTAATACCAGTACTGGAGAGGCAGAGGCAGGTGGATCTCTGTGAGTTCGAGGCCAGCCTGGTCTACACAGTGAGCTCCAGTTTAGCCAGGGCTGTTTCACAGAGAAAGCCTGTAGCAAAAAAAAAAAAAAAAAAAACAGAGATTGAAATTGAACTCTACTGAGGAAATGAGACTTCTGTAGCCCAGGCTGGCTTTGAACTTGCAACCCTCCTTGCTTCAGCCTCCACGGTAGCAGAGGTTACTGCCTGCATCACCAGGCCTGAGTAAAATAAAATCAGCCTGACCAATCAAGTTAATGACATCCCAGATCCCTCCAGGGGAGGATGGGAGTGAGCTGGGCTCGGCAGCTTCCTCCTGCGGCAAAGTTCTAAGGACAGAGGTCTGCAGCCTGGTACCCAAGAGGAGACAGAGAGCATCTGGTGTTGTCAGAGGCCAGATCCCCCGAGAAAGCACTCACCTCATCTGAACCTAGCGGCAACGCTGTGAGATAAGACTGTTTATTCTTTCCTTCACAGATAAGGAAGGACCTCAGGCCCCACGCCATGAAGTCACTGGCCTAAAGGCTCTGGCCTGAAAGGGCCTGGGTGGAAGGTAAAAATGACTGTTCACACTAGAGGCAGTTCCCTGACCTACCTAATTCAGTTTGGACCAACCTCAGTGACCGAAACCTCTTGTCCCCAAAGTCCCAAGGGTGCAGTAGAAAAAACATGGGCCACTCAAATTCCTGACCATAGTTGTTGGAGTTTGTTTTGTGTTTTAGTTTTTTCGTTGTTTTGGTTTGGTTTTGGTTTTTCAAGACAGGGTTTCTTTGTGTAACAGCTCTGACTGTCCTAGAACTAGCTTTGTAGACCAGGCTGGCTTTGAATTCACAGAGATCCATCTGCCTCTGTCTCCCAAGTGCTGGGATTAAAGGCGTGCACCATCACTGCCCAGCCATTGGTTTTATATATATTTTCTGAGACAGAATTTTACTTATGTCGCCCAAGCTGGCCTTGAACTCACCATACTACTGCCTCAGAAACCTCATTTGCAGGCTAGGGCAGCTCATGCCTGCAATCCCAGTACTCAGGCAGCTAAAGTAGGGGAATCACAAGTTCAAAGCCAGCCTAGACAACTTAGTGACACCCCATCTAAAATTTTTAATTATTCCCCTTCCCCTCTTTCTTTTTGGAAACAAAGTCTCACTGTGTACCCTGGCTGGCCTGGACCTCACAGAGATCTGCCTGTCTGTGCCTCCCTGGCAATGGGGTTAAAAGTGAGTGCCCGCACACCTGGCTGTTACCTTTATCATGTTATTATGGTGTGCTGTGCGTAATGGGGAGGTTGTGTGTGCCGGGGCCTGGTGTGCAGTCAGCTCTCTGCTAACCTCCTGTGCGTACTCGGTTGTCAGGCTGGTGCTGCAAACACTATACCAACTGAGCCATCTGACCAGGCCTCCCCACCCCAACACCTCCAGATGGTTTCTCTGTGTAGCCCTGACTGTGCTGGAATTTACTCTGTAGACCAGGCTGGCATTGAACTCACAGAGATCTAACTACCTGTTCCCAAGTGCTGGGATTAAAGGCGTGCACCACCACCGCGGGGCTTTCCACCCTATTTTTTAAGACAGGGTCTTACAGAATCTGAAGCTCACTGTCTGGGCCACACCGGCTGCCCCCCCTCCCCCTACGGACTATACTCCAGTCTCCACCTACCCAGAGCTGGAATTCAATGGGCACAGAGGTGCCTGGCCTTTACATGGTACTAGGTCCAAACTCGGGTCCTTTGCTTTGCACAGCCATAGCTATACCAACTATGACACATCTATGATAGCTCCCTGGCCCCTTTCTTTTGGCAGCATCTTCCTCAGGGTCACTGTCACTAGTACAGTAACCCTTCCAGAGAAGAAGAGCAAAGGCCCTCAAGCGCTCCAGGGGTAAATGGTACTCAGTGAATCCCCGAGCCTGCAAGCAGGAGGGAACAGCTGGGCGTGACCCAGCAAGCCAAACTGATCACCCACCACCCAGAGGTGCTACCGAACCCTGCTTAGCACCAAACCCTGCGAAGTTCAATATTGTTGACCTTTAGCCTGCCTGACTGCAGCTGAAGAAGGAGGTGTTTGCTCAGATGACAGACACTGGGATGGAGGTGCCTGGGGTACAAGGCTGCAGGCCTTGCAATATGAGTCCCAGAGCTGGAGCTACGTGGTGGTGCAGGCCTGTAATCTAGGTGCAGAGGAGATTGAGGCAAGAGGATCTCAAATTTGAGGTTCTCCTCAACAACTTAGCGAGACTCTGGCTCAAAAAAAAAAAAAAAAAAAAAAAAAGGTGAGATGTAGCTTAATTGTAAAGTATCACTAAAATCCCCCAGTGAGGGGCTGGGGTGTGGCTCAGTGGTAGAGCACCTGCCTAGAATCCCCCTGGGGACATGGTTTAGCGGTAGAGCGCTTGCCTAACTTAAGCAAAGCCCTAGCTTCAAACCGTGTGTGTGTGTGTGTGTGTGTGTGTGTGTGTGTGTGTGTGTGGACAGGAAGAGTCATAGAGCCGGCAACACTCTATTTTATCTAAAAGCATCACTCCCATATACCCTCAAGTATCCTTGGTAACCTAGGGACCCCGTTCTCCTCCTTCCTGTCACCTTGATTGCCTGTTTGTTGGTGTAGGGTCTGGCTGTAAAACGCAGTCTGTCTAGAACTCCTGCCTCAGACTCTCAAGTGCTAGGACAGCAGGCATGAACATTATCCCAGCTTCCTGACTGCAGATCTTTGCAGGCCAGGATCAGTTAGTGTCTCATCACGAAACCTTTGCTGACCACAGCAGTATTCGGGGCTCTCCCTGTCTCTGAATTCCGATGGTTAACAAGCTTCTACTTATCTGCAGTAGCATCTCCCCAGCCTCACTGGGTCTTAGACACTAAGCAAGATTAAACCCAGTTAGTATTTGGACAAAAGAAGTTCCATTTTAATGGGGCCTTCTAAAGACTCAAAACAATTTTCCCACTCTCCTTGGAAAAATACTCCCCAGAGCCCAAATACTCTCTACTTGCCTCAGAAAAAAGAAAGAGCTGAGGATGGTTCTCCGTTTAGGGAGTTCTGTCTGGCATGCACAAATCCCTGAGTTCCATCCCCAGCACCCCCTAGACGGGGCACAGTGCTGCAGCCCTGTGATCCTGAGTGAGAGGATCAGTAGGTCAAGGTCATCCTCAGCTACAGAGGGAATCCTGAGCTCCACTGGACCCGTCTTTGGGAAAAAACAAAACAAAACATGGCCAGCAAGACGGATCAGCAGTGCATTGGGTGTTTGTGGCCAACCTTGATGACCTGTGTTCAGTCTGTAGCATTCAGATGACATATGGAGAGAACTGACTCCTGCAGGCTGTCTCCTGACCTCCACACATGCACTGCAGCATGCTTGCACATGTATGTGTCTGCATATGCACGCACACACTCACACAAATGATTAAATGTAATTTTGGTTTGTTTTTGTTTTTCGCGACAGGGTTTCTCTGTGTAGCCCTGGCTGTCCTAGAACTCACTCTGTAGACCAGGCTGGCCTCAAACTCAGAGATCCGCCTGCCTCTGCCCCCAGAGTGCTGAGATTAAAGGCGTGCACCACCATTGCCCGGCTAAATGTAATTTTTTTTTTAAAGCCAGCCGCCAGCATCATGCCCTGTCTACGCCACATCTCCAATCAGACATTGTGGCCAGTGTTATCTCTGGCTCCTGTCTTATCTGCTCTGTGTGGCGAGTCCCTTTGGCAGCCACAATCTAGCTGATTCCCTGAAGGAAGGGGCAAAGATGGAAAGGGGCCACTGACGCGGCTGAAGACAGAGAAGAGCAGCTCACCAAGGCCAGAGATCCGTAGTAGATGCTGAGCCCCCTGGCGCACAGAGGGCGACAGTGTGAGATCCACAAAGGCTTTCACTTGGGCACGGTCCACCAGGCTCAGCCATGCGCCATACTGTGGCTGTACAGGGTCTGACGGTAGGGAGTCTGCAGAGAGAGCAAGGAGAGAAGGCAGTGAAGGTACAGTGACACACACCTGACCCTAGTGCTCAGGGGACGGAGGCAAGAGGATGACAGATTCAGGACCAGCTGGCCTGTGTAGAGAGAACCTACCTCACACACAAAACCAAAAACCAAAAAAAGGACTGACAATCTAGCTCATTAATGAAGTGTTTGCTCAGCATGTGCACTATGCTGGGTTCAGTCCTCAGCAGTTCAAAAGCAGGGGAGAGACAGAGAGAGAGGAGAGACAGGGTGGGGGAGCAGCTATTGGTCAAGGTCATTTACTCTTTACTAGAGTTGGGGCTGTATTTCAATGGTAGAGCACCTGCCTAGAATCCCCCAGTGAGGGGCTGGGGTGTGGCTCAGTGGTAGAGCCCCTGCCTAGAATCCCCCAGTGAGGGGCTGGGGTGTGGCTCAGTGGTAGAGCCCCTGCCTAGAATCCCCCAGTGAGGGGCTGGGGTGTGGTTCAGTGGTAGAGCCCCTGCCTAGAATCTCCAGTGAGGGGCTGGGGTGTGGCACAGCAACACCCTGAGTTGTTTAAATCATTTACTCTTTCCTAGAGTGCAAAGTCTACGTGAATCTGGACAGAAACATGGGGCATCTGACACAGAAGAAAGGAAGGACAAGGGCGAGAAGAATAGTCACTCACCAAGGTCTCCCAGAGTGACATGGCCCAGCACATAGAGTCCCCCCTTTTTTAGCTGGTTGGCTAGTCGTAGCAGAGGCAGGGCACCCCGAGGGTTTCCCACCAGAAGCAGCAGCTGGGGCCTCCAGAACTTCACGTGCTCCTTGCGGACATCCAGGCGGAGCAGGTACTTGCGCACCTGGGGAGCAGAAAGAGGTGGGAGGGGGACGGGAAGAGCTCCACTCAGCAGCTGCTGCTGGGCTCTTCTCAGATAGTAACCCAAGTCCTCAGGGGTGGGAGCAGGAAGCGTCCCAAGACTACCTCCCACCCTTCCTCAGGGCTCCCCAACCTGGTGGAAAAGCAAGGCTTGGCTGACATAGCCCCAACTGCTGGGTCCTCCTCGTGCGGTGAGAAGAGCAGAAAGCAGGCCCATGAGAAGGAGGGACCCACCAGCGGCCCCAGGACTGATGAGGAACATCATCAGGAGGCAGGAGGCCACCCCAAGCAGGCAGGTGTGCCAGGAGAACAGGCTGAAGGTGGGGCTGGGATGGGCAGACAGAGGGAAGGAAGAACACTCAGGGCTGGCCCTGAACACCTGTCCCTTGCTCTAGTCCCCCGTCCTCCCCCTTGAGGCTCCCTCCTTCTTGTTCCTCCTTTCTTTTTGGTTCTCCCAGGCATCGATGTTTCTCACCGGAAGTTGGGGGCTGAAGCCCACTCCAGACTCAGGCAAGACAGGTCCACCGCGGCATAGGCCACCAAGTAGAAGACAGTGACCACGGCAGCCAATGTGTTCAGCTTCCCAGCCAGCAGGACCAGCTGGGAACAGACCAAGAGGTGACCATTAATCAAAAGTGCCAATTCCAAGGACCGGCCAGATGGCTCAGTGGATAAAGATGTTTGCTGCTGAGTCTAACGGCCTGAATCAATCCCTGGGATTCACATTCTCGAGAATTGATTCTCTGGAGCTGTCCTCAGACCTCCACACATAGGTGTGCACATACACACACTCAAGTCTGGGCAACTGTTGTAGACATGTATGAGTTCTAGGCCATTCTGGAGTGCGTCTCAAGTTCCAGGGCAGCAAGGGCTACATATTCAGATTGTCTCAATATAAATAACAATAAATGCCAGCACAACCCAAAGAGTGCCAGTATGTGTCTGTGTGTGTGTATGTGTGTGCGTGTGTGTGCATGTGTGCACATGTGTGTCTCTGTGTGCATGTGTGTGCACGCGTGTGTACATGTATCTGTGTGCGTATGTGTGCATGCATGTGTGTGCATGTGTGTGCATGTGTGTGCATGCGTGTGTACATGTGTCTGTGTGTGCATGTGCGTGTGTACATGTGTGTGCATGTGTGTGTGCATGCGTGTGTACATGTGTGTGTTTCTGTGTGTGTGCATGCATTCGTGCGTGTTTGTTTGTGTTTTGTTTTTATGCTCTAACTGGCTAGCCTGGCCACACGTTTGTCGCAATCCTGTACCTACTGAGTGTTAAGATAATATGCTTTGACCATCCACTTTATTTTTAGGCTGGGTCTTATCATGCAGCTCAGGCTGGCTTCAGTTTCAATCCATTCTCCTGCCCCCAAATTCAGACTACAGGTTTGCAACACTAGCTAGCCTATGTCCTTATTTTCATTTATACCTCTGATCTAGAACTAAACGGGTTCTCAGTCTGCTAGCTAGACAGTGAAGGTCAGGGCAGCTGAAAGGAAGACTTACCTGCACCAGGCCCCAGGAATACAGGACAGCACCCCAGGGGTTGCCCCCTCCAGAAACCACCCTGGCCGGTGCCAAGATGACTCCTATTTAAAAAAAAAAAACAGAATCATACCAGACCGATGAGTCTGGGCCTAGAGGGGCCAAAGACAGACCCAGGAGGGCAAGCCCGGAGCAGCACGCAGACCCAGAGGGCACCACACCGAAGAGGTCATCCTGGGCCAGGGCATGCAGGATTCGGGAGGCGCCGATGAGAGAACTCATGGAGGCCGAGAGAGCCGTGGCGTAGATGCCGATCAGCACAAGTGGGGGCCACAGGCTGATGCCACGGAAGAACCCGTAGTCTTCCTGAAGCAGGGTCCTAGCCAGGAAGAAAAGGAAGAGGAAGGGTTCGTCAGCCAGCCATCATGAGGTCCTCATGAGAAAGGGTACTTCTGACACTGTGTTTCTAGAGCTATGTCTCAGAGGGAGCCTTGTGATGCTAGCACTCAGGACGAAGAGTCAGGAGGGTCTGGAGTTCAAGACCAGCCTCAGCTATATAGAAGGAGTTTGAGGACAGCCTGGGTTATCTTTTTTTTTTTTTTTTTTTTTTTTGCTTTTTTCAAGACAGGGTTTTTCTGTGGTTTTGGAGCCTATCCTGGAACTAGCTCTTGTAGACCAGGCTGGTCTCGAACTCACAGAGATCCGCCTGCCTCTGCCTCCCGAGTGCTGGGATTAAAGGTGTGTGCCACCACCGCCCAGCCCGGGTTATCTGATACCCTGCCTCAAAAACACACAAAAGAAGTTAGGTCCTAGAGCCTGGCAGGATGACTTACACCTGTAATCTCAGAATTTGGGAGGCTGAGGCTGGAGGATTGCCATGAGTGTAAGACTATAGGATAAAACCCTGTGAAAAAACTAGTTTAGGCCAGGAAAGATGGTGCACATCTGCGGGAGGGATGAGAGAATCTCTGGTTCAAGGCCAGCCTTGGACGACCTACAAAGGGCTGAAAGATAGCTTAGCAGTTAGAACTTCCTGGTAACCATGAGGACCCGAGTTTGGATCCTAGCACCCATGTAATAAGCCAAGCACAGTTGTAGCCCCACAGGAGACAAGGTTCTCTGGGTTCCGTGAGAAACCCTGCCTCAAAATAAAGAGAAGCCAGATGAGTGGGGGTGGGAGGAACGGGGCCACCACTACACTATCGATGGCAGCACTGGGGAGGCAGAGGCAGGAGGATCTCTGTGAGTTTGAGGCCAGCCTGGTCTACAGAGCGAATTCCAGGACTGCCAGGTCTACAAAGCGAGAGACCCTGCCTCAAAAAAGAGTAAGAATGTACTAGAGGGTACCTGATACCTCCCTTTAGCCTTGGAGAGGAATGTACACATATCACATACACACACACACACACACACACACACTTTTAAAAAATTTAATACAAAATCAGGTGGTGGTGGCACACGCCTTTAATTCCAGCACTCGAGAGGCAAAGGCAGGTGAATCTCTATGAGTTCGAGGCCAGCCTGGTCTACAGAGTGAGTTCCAGGACAGTCAAGGCTACACAGAGTAACCCTGTCTCAAAAAATAAGAACTTAATACAAAATAAATTCCCCCTCAGTGACTGCAGGCCTGACATCTAGACAAGTCTGACCTGTACCTCAGAGGACCCAGATGTGTTCATGGCTTCCACTGGTCATCTCTGATCTCCCTGGAGCTCGTCATTCCCAACAGTATGCAACCAAGAGGCAAAACATTTGTACAAATACAAATGTCTAGAAAAGCGACTAGGGCATGCTTGTGCATGCCTGTAGCCACACTACTCCGGAAGAACGGTGGGAAGAGTGCATGTTCAAGGCCAGCCTGGGCAACATAATAACCTACTCTATCACCCCAAAAACAAAACAAACAACAACAACAAAAAAGTCCGTTACTAGAAAGGACCTGCGTGCCCCACCCCACCCCCACCCCGTTGCCTCTGCAACACCAAAGTGCTTACAATTCAAGCAGTTGCATGGCAGCTGCTGGTGACAGGCTGACTATAGCTGCGTAAGGAGCCCTTCCCCATGGGTGGCACCATCTCTCTCCCAGTGGGAGACAGTATCTCAGCCTCAGTGAGAGTCTGCCGCCTCCCTCCACCACGTACCTGTCACAGGTGAAGCTGGAGAGGAAGAAGAGCAGGATGTAGATGAAGAAGGTATAGGCAACAGCAATGATTGTGCCCAGTGGAATGGCCCGGCTGGGGTCCTTCAGCTCCCCTGGAGGGACAGGAGCAGAGAGAGAGGGGCCAGCCTTCCTATCACACCTATCTCGCTCACGGTGGCAACCTTAACCCCCCACACCCACACACCCACCACCAAGAGCAGACTCTCACCTGACATGTTGGCCCCAGCCATGATGCCGGTGCAGCCATTGAAGAGGACAGCGAAGACACTGGCAAAAGTCATCATGGCGCCCGTGGTGTAGTCCTCAGCATAACCAGCTGAGGGAGAAGAGTACATCAGCATCCCTCTCAGGGGTCCAGACATCTCCACAGCCCTGACTCCCACCCAAGCCGTGCGGGGGTCAGGCGTCATCTCCCCCCATTCTCCTCTGTACTTTCTCGGGCATCTCATGGGTCTTTTCCTCCATCTCAACTCCTATCTGAATTCACCCGCCCAGCTCACAGTACCTGCAGGGCTTGCTCTTGCCTTCCCCAGCCCGAAATCAAGGTCAGGTTCCCCCTTCTCTGCTTAAACCACCCTTAGCCTGTTCCTCCCTGCTTCTCAGGCTGGCCTCAAATGCACTGTGCAGCCGAGGATGAGAACAAGCTTCTGGTCCTCTTGCCTCTACTCCCCGAGTGCTGGGATCACAGGGTGGACCACCACGAGACGAGTGGCTGACATGGTACTGGGCGGAGAACCTGGTGCTTTGTGCGAGCGAGGCACGTGCTCTACCAACTGAGCTACATGCACAGCTTTTCCTGGGATCTTTGTCTTTAAGGCTTATTTGTATGTTTTATTATAAGTATGGGGGAGGGGTTATGCCATGTGTGTGCAGGTGCCCACAGGGGCCACAGATAGTGTCAGTACCCCTTGAAACTGGTGCTGTGAACTGCCTGACTCCTAACCACGGAAGCATCTCCCCAGCCACGCCTCTAGGAATCCCAAGGCCCACCCATCACTCAAGGCCCCCACCCCACCCCCGGCACTGGCGTGTTCATCTCACCGCCCAAGTTGTCCTTTAGGGTGCTGCCGTTGAACCCAGTGAAGTGGCCATACCGGGGTGGTACAGAGGAACCGTTGGTGCCTGGTCGGGGCGCTAACTGGATGTCCCGGGGTCCCACCGCCACAAAGCTGATCAGCACGGAGGCCAGGGAGCCAGAAACTAACAGGAATGTCAGAAAGGAGGCCCGGGCGTAGAGTCCAGCTCCCAGTGTGCACACGCCACCCACGAGGCCAAGCAGCAGAGAGCCGTAGAGCAGATTCCAGCCATAACCCTGGGGTAGAACCCGGATCCCACTGGAGCCTGTGACATCTGGAAAAAAGCAGGATTGAGATAAAAGACCAGACCCCCAAGGAGACACCCAGCCCTAACTAAGACCCCCTCCACCCACCTGCTACTAGAGACCTTATTTATCCTGTATCCCTTTCAGGGTAACCCTGGCATCTTTGCTCTCCCCCTATGGGTACCAATCTTGCTATGGCAGTTTCTAGAACATTAGACCATTCTGTCTGACTAGAACCAGGCATGTCCAATCTTCTGACTTTGCAACATGACACTGTCATTAGCAAATCCTTCTCAGGAACCTCCTCTTCCCACAAATTTTTTTTTTAATCTCATAAAGGGACAAACAAAGATGGCCGGGCGGTGGTGGTGCACACCTTTAACCCCAGCACTCGGAAGGCAGAGGCAGGAGGATCTCTGTGAGTTCAAGGCAGCCTGGTCTACAAGAGCTAGTTCCAGGACAGGCTGCTACAGAGAAACCGTGTCTCTTAAAAATAAATAAATAAATAAATAAATAAATAAATAAATAAATAAATAAATAAATGACAAAGATGGTTCAGGAGATAAACAAACTCACTGCCAACTCAGACAAAACTGAGCTCACTCCCCTGGAACCCACATGGGTAGAAGAAAAATAGTTCCCACAAGTTGTCTTCTGACCGGAAGGCCACATGGCATTGCCTGCTACACACACACACACACACACACACACAGAGCTGGATCTGTAGCTCAGTTGGCAGAGTGTTTTCTTAGCATACATAAAGGCCTGGGTGTCATTCCCAGCCCCACACAAAACCAGGCATGGCGGCACATGTCTGTAACTATTGGGGAGGCAGAGGCAGGAGAATTCGGAGATCAAGATTATCTCCAGGACAGTCTGGGATGCATGAAGCTTTTTATTTTTAAAACAATTAATAAATAAAAGGTGGGAGACGGCTCAGTTGGTAAAGTGCCTGCCACGTAGTTAACCTGACTACAACTGTATTTGACTGGGCACACCTGTGAGGAATTTTTTTTTTTATTAATTAAATTATTAGGAGGAAGAACCCACTTCTAATCTTTGAGGTGGGAAGGTAAACCTTTAATCTGGACCACACCTTCTGCTGGCAGCCTATAAAAGGACCAGGAAGAAGGGCGTTCTCTCTCTCTTTGCCTGCTTGTTCTCGCCCTTGCTAGCAAGTCCACTCCTTCACTGGCATTGAAGCCTTTTTCTTTGGGATTCTGGCTTATACAGAAAACCAGCGGAGACATCCAGCCTACAGACTGAACCACCACTAGATTTTGAACCTTCCATTCACAGACAGTTATTATTGGATTAGCAGAACTGTAAGTCAGTCTAATACATCCCCAGATAGAGAGATTATATACTCTAGACCCTGGCAAATACAGATTTGGGTACCAGAAGTGGTTCTAAAGCATCCCAGTAAGCAGCACTCCTCCATGGCCCCTCCATCAGCTCCTGCCCAGGTTCCTGCCCTGTTTGAGTTCCTGTCCCAACTTCATTCAGTGACAGACCACAATGTGGAAGTGGAAAAGTCAAAGTGTAACCCTTTCGTTCCCAAGCTGCTCTGGTCACGGTGTTTCATCACAGCAATGGTAACCCTAGCTAAGATGCCGTGCAAGCGTGAAAACCTGAATTTGGATTCCTAACACTCATGCAAATGCCAGGCTCAATGGCAAGTATCTGTCAGTTACTTCAGCAGGGCTGGTTGGGCAAAGCCGGGCAGGGCCTTGGAGCTAACTGGCTAGGCGGTGCAATCAATGGAGCTTCAGGCTCAGTGAGAAATCCTGTCTCAAAAAAATAAGATGAAGAGTTGGCAGTGAAAAATGTTTACTCTGCTGGGCATGGTGGTATACGCCTTTGATCCCAGCACTTGGGAAGCTGAGGCAGTCAGGTCTCTGAGTTCAAGGCCAACCTGATTCAGAGTGAATGTGAGAACAACCAGGGCTATGTAAAGAGACCCTGTCAATAATAATAATAATAATAATAATGAAAGGAAAAGAAGAATGCTTACTGCTCTTGCAGAGCACCGGGTCAGCGCCCAGAATATACATTACACCTTAAAGCCACCCAAAGCTCTAGTTCCAGGGATTTGATGCCATCTTCTGACTTCTGGGTTTACCTCCATGCACACAGTGCACATAAACTCATGCTGGTACATACACATAAATAATAATACAAAATAATAACATTAAGGGTTTCCTCCCTTGGAGCCTCCTCACACTCTCAGGAGTTTACCCTTCCTTCTTTCCTTCCTTCCTTCCTTCCTTCCTTCCTTCCTTCCTTTCCTTCCTTCCTTCATTTCCTTCCTTCTTTCCTCCTTCCTTCCTTCCTTCCTTCCTTTCCTTCCTTCCTTCATTTCCTTCCTTCTTTCCTCCTTCCTTCCTTCCTTTCTTCCTTTTAAGTTTTTCAAAACAGAGTTTCTCTATGTAGCCCTGGCTGCTGTCTTGGAACTCTTTCTGTAAACCAGGCTGGCCTCAAACTCCGAGATCCACCTGCCTCTGCCTCCTCAGTCCTGGGATTAATAGCGTGCGCCACCATGCCTGGTTTTTTGGAGATATTTCTTGCTTTCCCTTAATAAATCAAACTTCACTGTGCACAAAAAATAAGACAGGCAAGATGGCTCAGTGGGTAAACAATGTTGCTGAGCAAGTCTGGGGACCTGAGTTTGGTCCCCCGAAATAGCACAGAGGTGGAAGGAGAGAACCAGCTCCACAAAGGTGTCCTGTGACCTCCACACTCAAACCATAGTAGGTGTATGTCCTCCTGACATACACACAACAATAAAACAATTAATGAATACTCAAATCAGGTAAAGAGCAGTGGAGGAAGACAGAGAACATTGACCTTTGGCCTCCACATAGGCATGCTCACGTAGGCTCACCACACATACACATTTACATATCACACATGTACACCCCATACTCGCCACTCCCCCCCCCAAAAAAAAAGAAAAGAAAAAGACATGCATATCTAAAAAGAATCTAATGTTGTACGTAAGCTTAAAATTTTGTGTTGGGAGCATCTACAGCTATCCTTGGCCACATGCAGCCACATGCGGCCAGAGGGCTGCAGGCTGGACATGCCTGGAGATGGTAAGTGCCCTGAGGACCGAAACGAGCACTAGGCCACCTACAGGTGCTGCAGAAGGCAGGCCACACAAAGAGAAGACTCCGTGTGTGCATCTTGGGAAATATGACTCCGTAATTCCAGACCCTGGAAAACTCAGCATCCCCCAGACCAGGACAGGGAGAGTACAGACCAGCCCCGAAGACATCCAGCACAGACTCCACCAGTCCCAGCAGGGACACGGCACAGCCGCAGACGTTAGCCAGGTAGAACATGAGGCCAATGCTGCCGCCAACCTCCGGCCCCAGGGTCCTGCTGATCATGACTAAAAGTGGAAGCAGGGGGTTGAGCGTTAAGGGAAAAGAAACTGAAATGGAAGAAGGGGCCATAAGTTGATCCTCTCAGCTTCACCCGCAGGTCTCCTGCTCAGTTCTCAGCAACCCTGTACCCATGCCTTGTATCTTTGCGTAAATGACAAGAATACACAATCTTCTCCATTTTCCCACTCCTGCCAGGCAAGTTCTCTGCCCTGAGCTATTTACCCTGTTCTCTTTTTACCCGTTATTTTGTCTTGTTTTTTGAGACAGGGTCTCAAGTTGCCCAATCTGGCTTCCAGCTCACTGTGTAGCCTAGAATAACCTCAAACTCCTCGTCCTTCTGCCTCCTTCTCCCCAGTGCTAGGATCAGGGGCATGGTGATGCATGCCCCACTCTTTTTACTTTGAGACAAGGTCTCCATTAGTGGCCCGGGCTGGCCTTAAATTAGCTCTGCAGCCCAGGATGGTCAAGAACTTTTAATCCTCCTGCTCCCATCTCCCAGGTACGCAGGGTGACAGGCCTGCATTTCCACACCCGGAATCCACTTTCCTTCCTCGGCTGTAGAATGACTATTAATGGTTTTTGTTGTTGTTATTGTTAGAGAGGAGCAGGACTGGGGAATCAAACCCTGGACCTCAGGCATGCCAGGCAGGCACTCTACCACTGAGCCACTAACTGTTAAGATTGTCAGGAGACCAGACAGTGCAGATCACCTTCATCATCTCATCCTGCTGTTCACCATTCATAAACATTTGGCCTGTTTTCAGACAGGAGATACTGGTCCCCCCGCCCAAAACACACCCGGGAAGACAGAACAACCCAGACTCAATTCACCTATGTGGGAGGATACAGTAGGCTCCACCCCCTCTCACAGCACCATTGGTGGCAATGGCACAGACTGAGAGGACCGTGAGTGCCAGAATGATGTAGGCGACCAGGAGCATGGCCAAGGCCTGTAGCAGCCCAGCGTGGCCCACCACGAAGCCTGAAGAGGGGGAGAAGAGCAGGTCACAAGGGACAGTTACGGCCTCTTCCCCTACCCCGTCTCACTGGGTAGTAGAGTCCCACAGTACACCAGACCACCAGAGGTCTTTCTCTTCTGTTCTCCCTCCATCTGTCCACATCAACTAGGGACCGTCCCTAGCCCGAGCCTGGCCTGTCCCCAGACTCACCAATCCTCAGGAACACAACGATACTAAACATGGACAGGACGGTGGGCACCACCACACCCAGGAAGGTGGAGAGCTTTCGGGCTGATGCCGCTCCAGATCCTCCGCCTCCATTGGGAGGGAAAGCAGCCCCCTCTTCCCCCAGAAGCCTGTAGGCCAGCAGAGGGGAGCTCTCGCTGGCCATAGCTGAGCGTGGGCAGAGGAAGCCACAAAAGAGCCAGGTGACCTGTAAAAGAGGTTTGGGGGGCTGGAAAGCAATTCCACAGAACCCTTTCCTCACAAACAAAACCCTGAACAAACACTCAGAACTTCCTCAAAAGAAGAGTTGCAAAGGACACACACCCACACAGGGTAAAGAAACTCAAAAGTGTCCCAGCAACTTCCCCTATACTCTCGGACCCCGGGGTGTAAGTAATCAGGGCCCCTTTCAGCTCTCTGAAACCGTACGTTCCTCTATGCCCCTAAAACTAGAGGTAGCAGATCTGCAAAAGGAACACCGATTTCTCCCTGTCACACCGGGTCTCTTCTTAACTGGTTAACAAGAGAGGAAGGAGATCTCCCCAAAGGGAAGTTAGCGACAAGCTGTAAGCACCAACTCCGGAGTCCTAAGCTGCACCCCTCAAGTACACCCCCCCCCCGTACAGCATCTCACACATAGGCAATAAGAAACTTTCAAAGCTCCACCCTCCATCAACCTTGTCTCTCAACCCATGTCAATCGTAACCAGATTTTTCTAATCCCTACGAGAGCCACCCCCCCCCCAAACTCTATCAGTCCAAACAGAGCCACCGATTGTCCAAACACGCACGCAGGCCACCTGGCATCTCGCCACACGGGGTCCCCAGGGTCCTCCTCCCCCACCCACCCGTTCTTGTCCACTTGCTCCAGTAACTGGATGCGTTAGGGGCCAGAGATCTGGCTACGGCCGGCCAAGCGCACCCTGCAGCTGGATGCGGCAGGGTGCTCACTCACCACCCTAGGAACGCGGCTGCTCCGGGGTGATCCCCGCGCGCCTGGGGGGCTCCGCTACGCGCGGAGGAGGGGGCGAGGGGCCCGGAAAAGGCAAACGGGCTACCGGGATGTCAGGCCCGGAGCCTGCCCTCCCTAGTAAGGCGTCCCATTGGTCCCGGATCAAGCCCCGCCCCAAAGGCGTGGCCCATGCACAAGCCCCGCCTGCACTCTGCCAAGCTGCTTGTGCCAGCCAAACTGCTCCACGTGCATCCCGGGTGTCATCTGCATGGTAGTGGGTGACGATCCCCAGAGTCCCCCGTTACCACGATGCTAACGGATGCCCGAGGAGCGGATCCGACTCCACTCCGAGCTTCGAGGAATGTGTGGCGACTGCGGAAAAGTGGCCTGGAGTGGGCGGAACCGCGGCACCTGACTCAGGTGTGCGGCGGGGAACTGCGAGCGACGTCGGTCGGCGCCTTCCGGAGTCGTACCAGTCCAGTCTCGGAGAGACCTAGTATGTCCTCGGGGTTCCAGCCTCGTCCCTTTCAGACCCGGAGAAGACCCTCTCTTCTCGCCCAGTTTCAGCCCGCGGGCTGCGTTCTTCTTTTCGGCCACCGGAGGGAGCCGTGAGCCCCCATCCAGGCGCAGGTCCTAGTGGATAAGCTGCCCTGCCTGCTTTTGTGGCTGTCGGCAAAGATCGTAAAACTGTGACCCCCCAACTCTCAAATTGGTGTCCCTTCCTCAGCCCTTACAGGTCTCACTAACAGCATTTCCTCTTCTATAAAACGGAACTTAACTAAAACATCCCCCCTAAAAGAGCAGTTGAGAGAGAGATAAACTCCTTTTCTTTCTTTTTTCTTTCTTTTTTTGTGGGTGTGGGGAAGGGAGCCCTTACGTAGGCCGGGCTAGCCCTCTCAATTCGCTACATAGCTAACGAGGACTTTATGCTTCTGATCTCCCTGCCTCCACCTCCCCTGTGTTGGGGTTCCAGGTAAGAAACACATCCTGATGCTAATAGTTTATTTTCCTAAAAGAGCACCGCCGCCCCCATTAGGCACAGCGAGAGCTATAGCACTCAACCACACACACCTTAACATACTCTTTAAGCCAATGCACGCATGTTCACTGATTTCCCCCTATTGTTAAATAGACATAACCGTTCTGTGAGCGCTGCTGCTGCTGCTACTGTGGGTTTTGGGGATTTTTTTGTTTTGTTTTGTTTTTTACTTTTTTTTTTTTTTTTTTTTTTTTTGGTTTGGTTTGGTTTTTGATTTTTTGAGACAGGGTTTCTCTGTAGCTTTTGGAGCCTGTCCTGGAACTCACTCTGTAGATGACACTGGCTGGCCTCGAACTCACAGAGATCCGCCTGGAGAGACCTATCTTAAGAAAGAAAAGGGAAAGTGACTGAGAAACCCCTAGCATTGACCTCTGGCTTCCCACATGCATGAGCATATGTGGGCACACTCACACAGGGTGGCTCTGCCACGGAGAAATTTGGCATTTCCGGAGTCATCTCTGCTACCCGTGTTCAGTCATAATTTTTGGAGATTTTGTGTAATTTCTAAAAGCTAGGACGTGGTCCCTCCAGTCTGCACATGTACTCCAGTAAAAAAAAAATTAAAAATTGTGCTCTAGACACACCCCCTCCCCATTTGTGTGGTGGAGACAGACAGGCTCCCAAGTGACCTTGGCTGACTGCAGAGCTGAAGAGGACCTTTCTGCCTCCACTTCCAAGTGCTAGGATTATAGGTATTTCACCATCATGCCTGCCTTATTCTTTCTTGGTTATAGTTTTTGTCTTTTGTTTTGTTTCAAGACAGGGTTTGTCTGTGTAGCTCCGGCTGCCCTGGGACGCACTCCGTAGACCAGGCTGGCCTTGAATCCAGAGCTCCATCTGCCTCTGCCTCCCAAGTGCTGGCATGAAAGGTGGGCACAAGACACCACATCCAAATGCTCTTGTTCATGTTTTAAGTGTGGTTTTGTTTGTTTTTCAGACTGGGTCATGAAGCCCAGGCTGATCTTGAACTCCTGACCCCCCTGCCCGCACTCAGAGGTATGAATGCCACATGCATACCAGCACTAAGGTGTATGCTCAGCCTGGACTCTACGCTTTGCTTAAACTGTAAGTCCCACAATTACCCCATGAAATGTCTTCAGTAAGCCACCCAGAATCAGCTCCAATGTTGGACAGCCCGTCAGGGTAGAATCAGGATCCTTTCATAACGAGCCCCTCTCCCTCATCTCTGTCTACGTAGTCAGTTCGAGGCCAGCCTCATCTACACTAGATCCTCTTTCAAAGCATCAAGGAGGAGAGGAAAGGGGGGAGGAGGAGTCTTCACCCTCCAGCTCCATAATCTTTTTGTAAGACAGGGTCTCACTAGATAGCCCTCGGCTGGCCTAGACTCACTCGGTAGACCAGGCTGTCCTTCAACTCTTAGAGTTCCACCTGCCTCGGCCTCTTGGGCGTTGGGATTAAAGGAGTACAGCATCACATCTGGTTTATCTTCACTGTAATTGACTTCACAATCCGGTGGAAGCCCACAGCTGGGCAATCTGATGAGTCTCCCAGGGGCTTTGCTGGAGATAACACTTCCCGTGGGTTACGATAAGGGCTGCCTTTGTAGCAAACGAAGATGCTTCTCTTGGGCTAGCAAACGTCCTAAGGGTGGCTGGAACTGGATGAGAGGTCTTGGCCTCTATATTCCGTTTCTTTTCACATTACTGTAGCAAAGGCAACCTAAGAAAGAAGAGTTTGTTTTGGCTCACAACGGAGAGGCAGCTGGAGCGAGGAGGCTGCTGGGTCACGTGGCGTGGCGTCCACAGTCAGGAAGCGGAGCACTATGAACGCTGCACTTCTGCGCTCTGCTCACTCCTTTTCATTCAGTCCCCAGTACGGTTTTCCAGGCTACAGTGCGGGTGTGTCTCCCCACCAAAGCCCTCATGAACCTCCCCAGGGGTTGTTTATCTCTTTGGTGAGTCTAGATCCCACAAGTTGTTGAGCTGGAACAGCTCTGCTTCTGTCTGCTTTGCTGCCTTTAACCTTTGGGCCAAAATCCTGCTCCAGTTCACATATAGACACGCTGGTGAGTTGAGAAATGTTTTGTCTAGGGTAGGAGAAATAACTCAGCTATTAAGGGTACTTGTTGCTTTTGCTGAGGACCCAGGCTCGGTTCCCAGCACCCACATGATGGCTCAAACTCCAGTTCCAGGGGACCCGATGCCTTCTGACCTCTTTGGGTAACATGCATGCACGTGGTGCACATACATACTGGCAGGCAAAACACTCATACACTTAGAGTAAATAAATAAATCTAAAAAACCTTTTTTTCCTTTTTGGTTGTTTGAGACAGTGTTTCTCTGTAGCTTTGGATGAAAAGAACTTTTTAAAAAGAGAAGGCTTTGTCCAAGGCTACAACACAGGGTTAATCTAGTTACTTAGTCTCTTTCTTCCCCTTTCACAATTAAGACACCCTCACCATCCTCAAACTGGGCACGGTGGCTCATCTTAGCACCTACACGGCAGAGGCGGATGGACCTCAAGTTCAAGGACAGTCTGGCTCCAATAAGTAAATAGAAGCCATGCCTTTAGACTGCAGCTGTAGAAACCCTCTGACTCCCCCAGTCCACAGTAAGCAGCTCTTGCCAAGGGCTTGCGCGTCACGTGACCGCAAAGGCCACGCCCTCAGGGAAGGGACTATGGCGGCGCCCGGGATGGCTTCAGAAAGAGGGCAATCAACGAGAGAACGCTGGTGCGCCAGAGCGTCCACACCGGCGTCGTTTCTGCAGTTGCATGCTGGGAAGGCGGGAACTCTGGGTCTATGCACTGGACATCCTCCCGGTTTTTAAGAGAGGGAAGAAAAAAAAAGCAAAACACCTAAATTCCAGAGACAGCATGATTTGACCTACCTGCGACCTCCCCACTTCTTGAGGACCCCAGGATCCAAGGCAGAAAGATGAATTTGTGGCATTCAATAACTTCCCCCCCCCAAAACCCTTTGTGTCAACCCCTTGCCAACTTATTGAGTGACCTCGGTGTCAGCCCAGCCTCTCCTTCCCAAACACACACACATAATCTGTTCTTTCCTCTGCGGATCAGGAAGTCCAATCAACCAGGGAACTCCGAACGAGACCTCAAATAATAATTTCCTGGCGATACCCCCGTCCTCCCTCCCTCCCAGCGTGAGCTCCCCAGAGTCTGGTGATTCTGTCCCTCCCCCCTCCACCACGATCATGTCAGGTCCCTAGAGCAGATGAGCCCTTGGCCACCACCCCTCCAATTTCCTGAAAACCCAGCAAACAAAAGGCTCGGGAAGGGAGGCGAATCTGAGCAGGGCGCCCTTCCTGCAGGACAGCTGATGGAGCAAAAAAAAAAAAAGTCCAGGAGAGATGACATTCCAGGGTTCCTCCAGGGATCCTTCCAGGTCCTGGGGAGGAGAGAGCGCATCAAGGGAACTGGACTAAAAGGGACTGGGGACACCTGAACTTGCAAGCTGCCTTGGTGGGGTGATGTCAACCTTAGGGAATGGAGGGGGTGGGCAATCTTGGGGTTCAGGTGTGCTGTTTGGCCCCCGGGCGTGAATAGTGGGGGCTGGGAGACGCCTGAAGCCCTGCGTCATCTCCTCTGGGACCCAGGCTACCTCCCCCTGGCCCGACCTGCTACCCTCTGTGGTGGCCCCACCCGGGGCCTGGCTTCCTGCTCCTCCCCAACACAGATCTTACCCTGCCAAGTGAACTAGCCTGCTCTGGTTCTTTGGGTCCGTCTAGAACTCTGGTAACCTGGGCCCTAACCACTGATAGTTTTCTTAGTCTCAACTAGAGCTAGTCTCCTGCCTGCCCCTGCCCCCGCCCCCTTTCCCAGCGGGAACACAATGACAAGGGAAAGAGCAATCAATGGTTGGTGCGGGAGATACTGGCATGGAAGGTTGAGGGGCTTGGCCTCATATCCTGTCAGGTTGCCAAGGGAAGAGAGGAAACAAAAGACTTCCCCCTACCGGGACAATGAGCCTCCCACTAACTCTCCTCCACCCTCCCATAGCTCCACCTTTCCACTCCCCCCCTCCCCCAGCGCACTGACTTTAAACTCCCCCCGCCCCAGTCCTTCAGCTTCCCTCCTCTTCTTCTCCATGCCCCCTCCCCACCCCAGCAAGCTTTACCCTACCCCTTTCTCCTCTCCACTAGGTCCCAACTGGTTGGGTTCTCTACTTGATGACATCCCAACAGCATTCCCGGACCCTTTTTTTGACAAGGTTGAAGGCAAGGTGGAGAGGTACCCCTGCAGTAGTAAGGGGTGAACTGCCCCACCTTGCCTCTCTTTTTTTATTTTATGTATTTATTTTTTATTTTTTGTTTTCCGAGACAGGGTTTCTCTGTGTAGCCCTGGCTGTCCTGGATCTCACTCTGTAGACCAGGCTGGCATCAAACTCACAGAGATCCGCCCGCCTCTGCCTTCCAAGTGCTGGGATTAAAGGCGTGCACCACCACCGCCCAGTTTAACCAGCCCCTATTAATAGTGAATGTAAAGTATGAGTTTGGGGCTGGGAATGTGGCTCAGTTTGCTGTCTGCTTACCCAGGCACCTGAAAAGCCCGGGTTTGATCCCTACCACTGCGTAAACCAGCAGGGTGGTACTTGCCTCTAATCCCAATCCTGAGACAGAGTTCAAGGTCATCCTCAAATATATAGGAGTTGGAGGCCAGCCTGGGCTACATAGTGCCAGTTTCAAAAAGAGAAATGGAGGGGGTTGGAGAGATGGCTCAGTGGTTAAGAGCATTGCCTGCTCTTCCAAAGGTCCTGAGTTCAATTCCAGACAACCACATGGTGGCTCACAACCATCTGTAAAGAGGTCTGGTGCCCTCTTCTGGCCTGCAGACATGCACACAGACAGAATATTGTATACATAATAAATAAATAAATATTTTTTTTAAAAAAAGAGAAATGGAGAAGAAAAGATGCTGCTGCCTCTGTAGAAGAATGACACCCTCAACCTGGACAGGCTCTTGTCAGCCAGTGACTGCGTGGCCAAGGAGAGAAGGCTGAGGGAGCTATCTGGTACTTGAGGTGGCACGGGGTGCCCATCTCTATGCTGACCCCAGTGGAAGGAAGAAACAGTGAATCAGCAGATCTCGGGGCCTTTGACAGGTCACCGAACCTTCCTTTTAAACTTTAGTGTGTGTGTGTACGCACACACTCATGTGCACACGCACATGCAATCTTGAACCTGTGCCATGGCTTATGAGTAAAAGATCATAGGAAAACTTGTGGGAATCTGTTCTCTCCTTCCACCATGTGGGGCCTGGAGAATCAAGCTCAAGTCTTCAAGATTGGTGGTGAGCAGCCAGGCGGTGGTGGCGCACCCCTTTAATCCCAGCGCTAGGGAGGTAGAGGCAGGAGGATCTCTGTGATTTCGAGGCCAGCCTGGTCTACAGAGTGAGTTCCAGGCCAGCCAGTACTGTTTCACAGAGAAATCCTGTCTTGGGGGAAAAAAGAAAGAAAAGAAGAAAGTTCTGAGCAGACAAATGGGTGCTGGGATCCTCTGGAAGAGCAGTCAGTGCTCTCAACCACTAAGCCACCTCTCCAGTCCCAATCTGTATTCCTTTAAGTGTGCTCACACGTCTCTCAAATGGGTCTCTCAGCCTGTACAGCACTTAAGGGTTAGTATTATGTTATCCACATATAACGGACCCTTTCAGCAACAACAATATGGAGTCTTGAACTGCCCACCCCCAGTGAAAAGCGCAACTATGGAGATAACCTTGGTGACGCTGGAAAACCTTTAGTGTCTGTTCTGAGGAAGTGATCATAGAATTTAGAAACTAAGAAGACACTATGAACTGAAGAGATGGCTCAGTGGTTAAGAGAGCCTCCTGCCCTTGCCGGGAACCTGGGTTTGGTTTCCAGCACCCACATGATAGCTCACAACCATCTGTAACTCCAGTAACAGGAGATTCAGTGACCTTTCCTGGCTGCTACAGGAAATGGGCATGCGCGTGGCGCACAGGTAAACATGCTCATGGTGATTAGATCCCCTGGAACTGGACTGAGATATGAGGTCTCTCCAGCCTCATGATCTTTCTCTGAAAAAATATACTGAGCTGGGCTGTGGTGGTGCAGGCCTTTAATCTCCCAGCACTTTGGGATGCAGAGGCAGGTGGATCCCCGACTTAGAGCTCAGCCTGGTCTACAGAGCAAATTCCAGGACAGCCAGGGCTACACAGAAAACCCCTGTCTTGATAAACCAAAGCATGGTGGCCCATGTCTCACACTCGGGAGGCAGAGGGAAGCAGATAGTGAGACCCTGTCGCAAAAACTGTTTTTAAAAAGGAAATGGCTGGCGAGGGCTAATACAGCTTGATAAGATTTTACACAGCATAGCTGGGGATACTAACTTATTTAGTTCTTTGTGGTGTTATTTATCTTTGAGTTCTACAACGTTTTTGTTACCTGGGCCTCTGATAAGCTTGGAGGGGCCAACTGGAGATGTTTAGTTTGGCCTAGGACCAAAGGTTGGCCAACATTTGTTCCCTTCGGTAACTCTGTATTCCTTAGGGCTACACGTGGTATTGCAGTCAGAGCCACAGTCTCCCCATAGACCACATCTGGCTGCTGAGGGGGCTCCTGTCTGGACAAACAATCTCAACATGACCCTCACCTGAAGAAATGTACTTAGTGCCCTCAGGGGCACTGCCCATTCCCAGCTTAAATTTAATCCCTTTAACCTCATTGTGTTCAGTCTCTATCTGCCAACTGATGTTTAATTGCCTCTTACACTCCGGAGGCTGCCAGGAACCCGGCACACCTGCTTCCAGCATCCGCCCAAGCCCGATAGCATAGAAGACCAATAAATCCACAATTTCACACGATCTTCAGTTACGGCGAGGGCATCCTCATTCGCGGTTGCTCCTAGCACTCCATTAGGGAAGTAGCGGGGAACCTCCTTCCCCCACTGTACAGTAGAAATCAACTGGACCTGTGTTTTGTATTTTTTCACATCTATGGTAAACTGCCAGTTAGGTCCCAAGGCCGTCCGCAAGATCTATCAGCGCTCATTTGGTTCTCTGCCAATTGGCCCCCCACAGACTCCTGTTCAATGCAAATCTACCCACATTTGCCTCCTAGTGACAGAGAGAGGTTCCCTGTTTGGCTTGTTTTCTTTTCATCTGTTTTTACTTGTTTTAGCACCTTGTGGACCTGGGTGCTAAAGACTAAGCCATTTATGTTTGTTTACACCTTTTCCACCTCTTAGGGATTGTGTCCCTGTGGTCTTCAGGAGGACCAATAAAGCCCACGCCAGCCATTCAGTTGCTCAGCTCGCTTTCCTTCTTTCTTTCTCTCTCTCTCTCTCTCTCTCTCTCTCTCTCTCTCTCTCTCTCTCTCTCTCTCTCTCTTTCCCCTTGCTACCCTCCATCCTTTTTTTTTGACAGGGTTTCTCTGTGTAGTCCTGGCTGTCCTGGAACTTGCTCTGTAGACCAGGCTGGCCTCAAACTTAGAAATCTCTGTCTCAGAAGGGCATGTGTGTTTGTCTCATCCCCTTCTCTGCTCCTGCTTCCCTTTGAGGCTCTTTCATTGCTGGTTTAAAAGTCTTTTCCAATTCTAGAAGTTTCTGCGACTACTTTTGATGTGTTGTGTTCCAGAAGGTTTGCTGTGAGCAAAACAGCAGTGTGGCGATTGCCACGTGCTTCTTGAAGTTTCAATAAGTTGGAAAAGAACCACCAACTGCAATTTTTTTGTTTTCGAGACAGGGTTTCTCCGTAGCTTTTTTGGTTCCTGTCCTGGAACTAGCTTTTGTAGACCAGGCTGGCCTCGAACTCACAGAGATCCGCCTGCCTCTGCCTCCCGAGTGCTGGGATTAAAGGCATGCGCCACCACCACCTGGCGCCAACTGCAATTTTTAAAAGATGTAGAAAGGGTTTCTTTGTAGCTTTGGAGCCTGTCCTGGAACTAGTAAAAGATGCTTTTTTTCATTTTTCTTTTTCTTTTTTCTTTTTTTTTTTTTTTTTTTTGGATTTTTTTTCAAGACAGGGTTTCTCTGTAGCTTTTTGGTTCCTGTCCTGGAACTAGCTCTTGTAGACCAGGCTGGCCTCGAACTCACAGAGATCCACCTGCCTCTGCCTCCTGAGTGCTGAGATTAAAGGCGTGCGCCACCACCACCCGGCTAAAAGATGCATTTATTTTTATTTTGTGTGTATGGGTGTTTTGACTACATGAACGTCTATGTACCATGTGCGTGCAGTGCCCAAGGAAGCCAGAAGAGGGCATCAGTTCCCCTGGAACTGGAGTTACAGACAGTTGTGAGCTGCCATGTGGGTGCTGGGAATTGAACCTGGGTCCTCTGGAAGACACTGCTCTCATCCACTCTGCCATTTCTCTAGTCCCACAAATGATTTTTAATTAAGATTTTACTTTTGTGTTATATGTGTGTATATATTCTCATGTATATGTAGGTGCCTAAGAGGTCGGAAGAGACCTTGGGATCCCCTGGAGCTAGAGTTCTAGGCAGTTGTGAACTGTGCCAGATGTGGGTGCAGGGACCCAACTTCTGGTCCTGGTCAAGAGCAGCAAGCGCTTGTAATAACCAAGCCATCTCTCCAGCCCATATATCATGCTGTCTAGAAAAGTAGCATTTATTATAAACGCTTCTCGTTGATCTCTCTGAGATGCTCTCATGATTGTTTTGTTTTGTTTGTTCTGCTGTTGGTTGTGCCGGCAATAGGACTCAGCCCTGTGTCTGCTAAGCATTTGTTACTGAGCCACATTGCCAGCTGTCTAGGTGATGCTGATACTTCCATTTCCTCCTCTCGGCTTGTTTCCTGTGAGATGTGTACTTTTTGCTGGGTGTGGTAGCTCATAGTTTATAATCTAGCACCTGGGAGGCTGAAGAAGGAGAATTGGGTGTTTGACGGCAGCTGGAGCAGGGCTACATGAGACCTTGTCCCATGCAAACAAAAGGAGCCACTGAGATGGCTTAGCCAGGAAAGGTACTTGCCAGCAAGCCTGACGGCCTGAGTTTAATCCTTGGGACCCACAGGGTAGAAGGAGAGAACCAAGCCCTTTTTATTTTATTTTTATTTTTATGTGTGGGAGTGCTTTGTCTGCATGTATGTGTGTGTAAGTAAGATCCCTGAAATTGTAGTTAAGGATGGTTTTGAACTACTGTGTTTGTGCTGGGGACTGAACCTATGTCCTCTGTAAGAGCAACAATTGCTCTTAACCCTGGAATCGTCTTTGTATCCCTAAGAATCAACTCTTGCAAGTCACTTCTGAATTCCACATTTTCAATGTTACCTGTGTATGTGTATATATAAACGCATGCATTCACTAAACAAACAGATAAATGTTTTTAAAACATATTTGGATGGGTATGGTGTTACTTGTTGGATGTAGAGACTAGAGAATCGTGAGTTCAAGATCAGCCCGGGCTACATGTCAAGACTCTGTCTCAAAAACTGAAAAAGGCTTTGAGCAGTACAACTCTTTCAACAATGTACAATACCTCTACCAAATTCTTTTTTTTCTTTCTTTCTTCCTTTGGTTGTTGCTTGTTTTTGAGACAGGGTTTCTCTGTGTAGCTCTGGCTGTCCTGGAACTCAGTCTGTAGACCAGGCTGGCCTCAAACTCACAGAGATTTGCCTGCCTCTGCCTCCCAAGTGCTGGTATCAAAGGCGTGCACTACCACACCCAGCCCTACCAATTCTTTTTGTATAAGAGCTGTGGGGAGGTAGAGACAGAAGACTCGAGCATTCTGAGTGAGCCTCACCTACATGGAAAGTTTGCGTCCAGCCTGGGACACGGGAGACCCCCATCCCAGTAATTAACAACAGTAAAATTGGGTTAATAAAGGGCCATGGCCCATTTTAGGTTATTTCAAGTAAGTGTCGTCATGCCTGGGACTCACTGAAGAGCTGCTCAGGGCTGAGGATGTACCTGCAGGTGGAGTGTTTGCCTAGTGTGCTCAAAGCCCTGGTTCAACCCCCAGCGCCCGCATAAATGCAATGAAGTAGTGCTTGCCTACTGCAATAGCAGCACCGAGCGGAACAGGAGTCAAATGCCACCTTCGGTTACACATTGATTTCTAGGCTACCCTGGGATGTCTCAAAAGGAGAAAAGGAGATGAGGATAGCTGTGGAGATGGCTCAGTGGGACAAACACTTGCCACACAAGCATGAGGCCATGAGGATTTGGGTTCTGATCCTTGTAGGTGTAAGTGCCAGGGTGGCACCAGCTTGTGACCCTAGCACGGTTGCGGAGGGGCACAGACAGGTAATACCCAGGGGCTCTCTGTCCAGCTAGTCCAGCCAAAATAGAAAGCCCTAGGTTCAGAGAGAAACTGTGTCCAAAAAACAAGGTGAACAAGACACCTGTGATGAACTTCTGGTCTCTGCATGTAAAAAAGAGCGGGCATACACACCCAAAGCACCTCCAGAAAGCCGTTTAACGTGGTGGTATTTATTAACTAGAGCCAGGGAAGCAGCCAGACAGGTGAGAGGCGCTGGAGTTTAAACATCATGGAACTTTGAAATAATCTTGAACTTTGGACTTGACAGGGTTAAGCGTGCCAAGAGAGGAGTGCTGGGCTGCGAGAGGAGATGCGGGGACATCTACAGTTTATACTTTAAAGGGGTAGATAGCTAGTCTGGTCTCTGTTATTTCCAACATACAGGAACTTTTCTTCTGGTTTATTCTTATCAATCTGTGGTTTTGTTTTTATAACATTTGGGGGGGGTGTGCACGTGTGTGTGTGTGAGCGTGTGTGTGTGTGAGTGGGGGGGGTCAGAGGAAAACTTGTAGGAATCAGTTCTTTCCTACTCAAACTTAGTCATTGCATTTCACAAGGTCTTTTGCCCCCTCAGCCATCTTGTCAACCTCTTACTAAGTTTTGAACGTTAGCCTACAAAGTAACGTGTTTTGTTACAACATTTCCTACCTACATTTTTGTCATTATACTTTGTTCTTGTTCTTCTCCCCTCTCCCACTGCCCTTCCTCTATCCTTTGGTTTCTATTTTTCTGAGACAAGATTTTACTGACTGGCTTAGAACCCACTAAGTAGGGTAGGCCACAGTGGTCTCAAAATTCCGGCAGTCTTGCTTCTGCCTCCTTAGTGCTGGGATTACAGGCCTGCAGCACTAAGCCCCGTTTACACATCCGGAAAAGTTTTATCTCTGTGAGGGCTCAAAACAAACCGTCAGGATGTGAAAGGGGAATCCTAGGCCGGGGTTGTGGGTCAGTGGGGGTTCTGTCCAGAACACTCCATAAAGCTGGTGAGCTGGTGCACATCTGAAGTCCTGGCACTCAGGTCTTGGCAGGAGGATCGAGAGTTCAAGGTCATATTCAAATATATATATAAAATCTGAGGTTTGCTTTGGCTAGAAAAAACGGGGGGAAAAAGGCTCCTGCTGTTAAGGTTGTTCAGGAGGCCGGGGTGTGTGGTGTGTAACTATTGGCCTGGCAGTGTGTGAGTTCCTCATTGTTATTGCCTGGATACAGTTGATTGCTGACACTTGCCATGCGGGAATGGGGAAGGACTCCACGCTTTAGTTTATTGTTATTTTTTATATTTTCCAAGTTTTTTTTTTAATGTGTGTGGGTGTTTTGCCTACATGTTTGGCTGTGCACCACATGCGTGCCTGGTGCCCACAGAGGTCCAAAGAGGGCATTGGATGGGGATCCAAAGGAACTGGAGTTAGAGACAGTTGTGAGCCACTGTGTAAGTGCTGGGAACCAAACTCACGCCTTCTGTAAAGTCACATGTGCCCTGCACTGCTGACTTATCTCTCCAGGCCTTTAATATTTTTAGTTAAATTTTTATCTATCTATTTATTGGGTTAGGTGGGAGCCAGTGCATGCTGCAGTGTGCATGTGGCGGTCAGAGGACAGACAAGTTCTGGGAACCCATTTTCTCCTCGCACAGTGTTTAGTCTGTCATTCAAACTCAGACTGTCGCTTTAACGGCCGAGCCATCATTTCTGTGTTCCTCCAAAGTGTCCTCATACTGAGGAAAAAATGCTTTGGGATTTATTTGGGTCTCTTTGGGACATGCACTGATTCTGGGCTAAGACGAATTCACACCTGCTGCAGGCAACTGAGGTAGTTTGGCAAAAAAGTGGTTCTGGGGGCTGGGGGTCTGAGGGTTGGAAGGAATGACCTCATCTGCACAGGATAAATGGAGGGTGCTTCCTGACCAGTGGAGTCAAAATCTCAGGCGTCACTTGCCTGGAAAAGGGAAATCACGGGATTTTCACCAGCTGTGTGTGAGCGTGTGTGTGTGTGTGTGTGTGTGTGTGTTTAAGACTTGCAATGTAATTCGGCCTGAAACTTGCTTTTCTTTCAAGTAGAGGGGGGTTACAGGTATGCAGCACCACGCTGGACTTATGCAGGACTGAGGAGCTAACCCGGGGCTTTCTGGGTGCTGAGGAGGCTGTTTGCTAAGCTCTCCTCCGATTCCTACCATTGCAGTCCGGTGGGCTGTTTCATCTTTTCAGCTCGTCTCATCAATAGCACCTTCCTCCACTCTGCCTCCTCCCTTTCATTCTGCTCGTCTCTCCGCTCTTGCGGGGTTAATCCTCTCTGCATACTAATGCTTTGCCTCTCCCACTAACTGAGAAAAACTGAAGCCGTCAAAGGCTTGACACAGGCTGATGATAGGGTGAGACTGAAGCCGTGTGTCAGAAAGATCGGGGGACCCGGGTGCAGAATGATAGCTGCAAAAAGGGGGTGTCTGTGGATTAGAGAAGGGGAGCCTGAGACTGCACGGGGAAGGAGGAGGGGACTCCCAGCTCCAGCCGGTCAGCCTGGCTCCAGCCAAACCGGCTGTTTCCTGCCCTGGCTGACCCCCCACCCCGGAGCAGGACCCAGGCTGGGGAGTGAGGAAAGGCAGTGTGGGGGGAGAGCACTACTTGCGGCAGGAAGATAAGTGCACTAGGACGAGAGGTCATCATGGGTCTCCTGTGTCCTTTGGGGGGTGTGGTTAGGGTATTTGGCAGGCCCTCAGGTGCCCCAGACTCCTACCTCAGAGTTTCCAGACTGCACTAATTACCTTAAATCAAAGTCTCCTTCCCGCAGCCCTCTAGGGACCGACTTCGGTAGCACCTCTCCTCCATCCATAGTGCGCCCCCCACTACCCGTGCCCTTAAATTGATGGGGAGCACATCTTTCCTGGACCCTCCCCTCAAACTGATGGGGGGGGTGTTGGCAAATGAGAGGAAGGGCCCTCCCAGTCATCCCGAGGGCCCCCAGAAGCCAGACAGGAAACAGCCTCAGGAAAGAGCCACAGCGGTCTCCACCCCCGCCCTGGAGGTCAAGGCTGCGAGCGGCGGGGGAGTGTCCCCCCCTCTCCAGAGAGAGAGAGAGAGAGAGAGAGAGAGAGAGAGAGAGGAGGTGTCATAGAGATCCCTTGGGATGCCTCACCCTCTGTGACACGCCTACCTTTTATTTACTTTTACTATACTTTGGTCCTCAAACCACTACTTCCACCCTCTCTGCTCTTTTCTCAGCGCTAGGCTGCGCGCATAGTGGGTCTCCAGCACTTAACCTGCACTCTCTGATTGTGTGAGTGCTCACTCTGGAGGCCTCCGAGCTGGGACTGTTGTTGGGGGCGGGTGTGTGTGTGTGCGGCGGTGTCCCACAGGCAGTCTTCCATCTCCAAAGGCATAGATTTAACCCTGTCCTCCCAAATGCAATTTCCCTGCTCCAACTAGATGGCAGGGCGCGCATCCAGATGTGGAATCTCAGGTCCCTCTGCAAGGTCAAAGCAGGCTTTGTGTGTGGGGGGTGCGCATTTACACACATCTGTGAGGCCTGCTGGGTTCAAGCCTATCCGGAAGGTTCCTAGGCTCCGGCCCCCCAACACGCACAATCGGGTAGCACGCACGGGTCACCCAACACCCCTGGACAGTCCCTGAGTTACACGCATGCTGCCCCTCCCCCTCTTGCAAACTTTCTCCTAACTTCCCGACTGGCTCAGTTCGGGCGCGCCCCCCCCTCATGAATTATTCAGCAACATAGAGCCAATCAGCTCCCCCGCTCCCCCCCCCCCCCCCCACACACACCGTAGAAGCCTGGGCTCCAGGGTGTAGGGAGATGGGGCGGGCGACGAGGACTCGGGACTGTCTCCGCCTCCCGTGCGCCCCTCCCTCCTAGGCCAGGCGCCTCCCGGCCCAGTCTCAGCCCAGCCCCGGCCCAGCCTGTCTCCCTCCCTCCTGCTCGGTCCCCACTTTGGCTTCCACCCTCCTCTACCGCGACCCGCGCACTCAGCCCGGCGGCGCGTGAGCCACCAACCACTCCAGGGAGCGAGAGAGACCGCGAGCAATCGGCCCACACCAGTCAGCCAGGGCGGGACCCCCGAAGCCCCGGAGGGATCCCTAACTCTCAGCCACGTCCCGATCTCCGCCCGCCCAGCGACGGCCACTGCCAGGACGTCCCCCCTCAAGACTGGCCTCCCCGCGCGCGCGCGCTGCGGCGGGGACGTGGGGGCTGCACCTGAGCACGGGTGCCAGGCGCGCCCGCATGGGCCATCGCTGAGAGGCCCCCGACGGAAAGTCCCAGCAGCAGAGTCGGGGTGCATCCGCCCAAGGGAGGGTCAGACCTGGGGGGGCCAGGGCCCCCCAAACTCGGATCGTATTCAGCCAAAGTGAGGCGGCGCCATGGAGCTCAGAGCGCTGCTGTGCTGGGCGTCCCTCGCCACCGCTTTAGAAGGTGAGATTACTTGGGGGTGCCCCCCTATTCTTGGGGTTCCCAAAGTTGTGCCTCGGCGTGAAGAAGCTGGTCTCTCCCTATTCCAACTCTGGCACCCCTAAACACTTAAGACCAATAGTGCTAAAACGGGAGGGGGCGGGGGAAGAGGCGGCCTGGCGGGGAGTGGGGTTTTTCTTTTGTTTGGGAAAGAGATGGAGTCGAGAGCTGAGACCGGGGATCTTCCCATACCCAGTCTTCTAAACTCTCTGTCCTGATGCAAAGGCCCTTGGCAGCCTTCCTTTTCCTGCCCACCCTAATATTCAAAACTATCCCGAAAGTTTCTATCCATCCTCACCTCTGGCCAAACTCCGGGGAAAAGTTCCTGGAGGGGCACTTGCAGATTGGGCAGACCCCAGCTAGGCCATAAAACGACCCCCACCGCCAAGTCCCTACCATTCACACCTGGATCCTACAACCCCACACCGTAGTCACGGTGGCCCCATCTGCAGCCCCTCTCAAACGCCAAAGGCTAGCCAGGCGGCTGACCTCGTGCAGGTCCCCCCCTTTTTCTTGTTTTCCTCCAGCCTGTACTCCAACCTTTTGAATGCCATTTAGTCCTAAACTTTTCCCAAGCCCGTGGCTTTCTTCCAGCTGTGCAAGTCCGCAGAAACTGCCTAACGCTGGCTTGTGTTGCCCTAATTCACCCCAGCTGGCCACCTCCTAGTCGGCCTCAGATTTCTGGGGCTTTTTTCCCCTCCCTGTATTCCTCTCCAAATGCCTCTTGAAGATCTGTGGGCTTCTCACTTCTCATTCCCCCTTGGGGCTGCCCAGGACCTGTAAAACCCCCCTTCCCTGCTTCCCTAATCTCCTTTCAATGAATTTGGCTCCCCCCACAACCTCCCTTGCTGCTTAGAATCAAAGGGGTATATGAGGAGTGGGCTGCGGGAATGGGGAGGGGAGTTGCCGAAGGGAAGGATTCAAAGGCACTTGGAGAATCCTGCTCCCTCTAGGCTGGGCAGTGCTGTTCTGGCTGATCAAAGTGTGAGAATGGGGAGGGGGTGAGGGAAGGCTTTGGGCCCCTGGAAAGGAGGAAGTCAAACGGGCAGAAAATCCGTGAAGTGTGTCGGGAGGGAAAGAAGGATGCCAACAGGAAATGCCCCTTCTCACGTGTGTTACCTGGGTGTTTCTCAAGCCCTCCCGCCAGCTGTGCCAAGGGCATCGATTTTACTGTCCTTTTCACTTTTGATGGCCCGGCTTGAGCCAGCTCTCCCCGCCCCGCCCCATTTATACAAATGGAAAGACCGGAGCTTTAGAAATGTTAAAGTAGTTTATCAACCAAGGCCACGTCCCCCCACCCCACCCCAGGTGTAAACTGAGAGGCCACCCCGGGGGATCTGGAAAGGGAGTTGAGCAGCCGAGGTGGGATGGAGGTGTGGGTGGGTAGGGAACCCAGAGGCTGTAGTGAGCTGGGGGTGAAGTGGTCTGGGATCGTAAAAGTGAGTCTGAGCTCAGCTCAGCAGGCTGAAGAGCAAGCCTGTAGCACAGACAGTGTGTAAATTGGAGACAGGAAAACACTATCCAGGCTGGAACAATGGAGGGTGGAGTGTTAGGCCTCTATCCACCCCCTTCCCAGAACCCTGGCATCCTGTCCCCAATGTGCTCTGCTGGCTCCTGCCACCCACTGAGGGCCCCTAGGCTTCGCCTCCAGCTGGTCGGGTTTCTGCCTGCCCCTGCACCCATGGACATCACCGGGAGCTTTGAGGCCGCACCTCATCCACCCTATCTTCCCGTCACCCCTTTTCTCTCGCAGCCCCAAAGGGGAGGGTGGGACCTGGTCCCAGGTGTTCTGCTGGCTCCCCTGGGGGCCCACTTTCAATACTCAAATGTAGTTCCCTGACTTCTGCCCCCCCCCACACACACACCCCAGGTTGCCCTAACAGCTTCAGGGAATTCCCCAACCCTCCCTTCCCTCTTTGTATTACCAGAGGCTTCTGCACTTCTCCTAATCCCCCTACCCAGTCAGCACCCTGTCCCCTCCCCACAAGTGATCCCAGAGCCCTGTCAGGTGTGTTCATAACCCCCACTCCCCCACACACCTCTAAAATCCCCTCCTTTCTTTTTCCTAACCAATTCCAGATGTGGTGAGGCCTCTGCAGGAGCCGGGGTGGTAACCCAAGAGTCCAGGCTTCCAGAACTTATTCCTCAGATGGTGGCAAATGGGGGAGGTGCTGTGCCTCAGGCTAGGGCACCACCTTGAAGGAGAACTGGGGTGTCTGGTGTGAAAAGGGGGTGGGGCCTGGGAAGAGGACTAGAGTTGGGACGCAAGCCAATTTTGGCACGAAGGAGAGGGAATGAGGAGTTCAAGACAGGCCTGCCTGTAGGGAACCATGGCCTGGGCCAGCAGCCCCTTGCCCTAAGGGGCAAGGCCTGGCCGGGGATGTCCTGGATTTTGTTTTTAAACAAGATTTCATGTCATTCATACCAGCTACAAATTCACTACATAGTGAAGCCTGCTCTCGAACTCTTAGTCTTTCTGTCTCCACCTCCCAAATCCTGGGATTACAGAAATGTGCTACCATGCCCAGTGGTCTCGGTCTCTCTCTCTCTCTCTCTCTCTCTCTCTCTCTCTCTCTCTCTCTCTCTCTCTCCTCTCTCTTCTTCTTCTTCTTCTTCTTCTTCTTTTTTTTTTTTGGTTCTTTGTTTTTGTCTTTTGAGACAGGGTTTCTCTGTATATACTGGGTTGGCCTCGAACTCAGAGATCCATCTGCCTCTGCCTCTGCTGGGACTAAAGGCCTGGTTAACCGCCGCTCTTTTTGTGATGCTGGGATGAAGCACACTAAACAAGGAGCCGCGCCCCCAACCTCTCTGGCAAATGCTGAGGTCCAGCCCAAGAGCTACCACCTTCTTCAGATTTCCTGAGTGGTGGACTTTTAACTTCCAGCACGGGTTCCCCTTGTCCTGCTGGCCACAGCCTCCTGGGAAGCCTAGATCTCGGAATCCCTAGAGGCAGTCCAGTGCTGCTAGTGGAGTTGGTGCTGGGAGCAGGAGGCTTGAATCTAGGGGCAGTGGGAGGGCGATCCGTCTGGGAATGGTGCCTCCAGGTTTAACAACCTGCTTTGGATCCTCAGCACGCGTGTGTGCATAATCAGACAGACAGACAGACACACACACACACACACACGATTTTCTTTATGTGGGGAAGAGAGAGAAAGGAGTTAAAGAGTTTTTGTTCTTTCTTTCTTTATTTTTTTTTTTATTTTTTCGACTTTTCAAGATAGGGTTTCTCGGGGCTGGAGAGATGGCTCAGTGGTTAAGAGCATTGCCTGCTCTTCCAGAGGTCCTGAGTTCAATTCCCGGCAACCACATGGTGGCTCACAACCATCTGTAATGAGGTCTGGTGCCCTCTTCAGACATACACACAGAATATTGTATACATAATAAATAAATATTTAAAAAAAAAAGATAGGGTTTCTCTGTAGCTTTGGAACCTGTCCTGGAACTAGCTCTTTTTTTAAAAAAAAAAATATTTATTTATTTATTATGCATACAATATTCTGTCTGTGTGTCTGCAGGCCAGAAGAGGGCACCAGACCTCATTACAGATGGTTGTGGACCACCATGTGGTTGCTGAGAATTGAACTCAGGACCTTTGGAAGAGCAGGCAATGCTCTTAACCACCGAGCCATCTCTCCAGCCCTCGAACTAGCTCTTGTAGACCAGGCTGGCCTCGAACTCACAGAGATCCGGCTGCCTCTGCCCCACCACCACCCGGTTAAGAGTGTTCTTGTGCCATGGCACTTGTATGGCAGTCGGAGAGCAACTTGTGAGAGTTGGCTCTCTCCTTCCACACTGTGGGTCCCCAAAATCAAACTCAGGTCTGCAGACTTGGTGGCCTTGGTGGCTAGCATCTTTATCTCTTTGGCCCGAGGAAATAAATTTTGCCACCTCCTTGTATCCCGAGTCCACCTTGGAACTAGAAACATAACCCACTCCATACCATTCCTGTTTGTTTCCAGCAAGCTGCTGGCCTCACCTCTCTCCTACACCTCCCCAAAGGGCTGACTTTGTCTCTCTGCCTTAGAGACCCTGCTGAATACCAAACTGGAAACCGCGGACCTGAAGTGGGTGACTTACCCTCAGACAGAGGGCCAGGTAAGAGCTGGATCTCAGTTGATACAGGAGGGAAACTGAGGCAGAGGTTGTAAGGAAGCCCCCCGAAATACTCGCTTCCTGTAGCCACTCCAACAACTCTAGTTAGAGTCCCTGTCTGACCTTCCCTTCCTCTGCAGTGGGAGGAGCTGAGCGGCCTGGATGAGGAACAGCACAGTGTCCGTACCTATGAAGTGTGCGACATGAAGCGGCCAGGGGGCCAGGCACACTGGCTGCGCACTGGCTGGGTCCCAAGGCGAGGTGCGGTCCACGTGTATGCCACGCTGCGCTTCACCATGATGGAGTGTCTGTCCCTGCCGCGGGCCAGTCGCTCCTGCAAGGAGACATTCACCGTTTTCTACTACGAGAGCGAAGCTGATACCGCCACGGCCCACACGCCAGCCTGGATGGAGAACCCCTACATCAAGGTACGTCCGTGGGCTTCAACAGCCTCTCTAGGGCCTTTGGCAGTGTCGTTGGGGGCTAGAAGCAGCAGGTTTAAGTCTAGGGAGGGAAGAGGTGGTGTGGGTGGGCAGAAGGAAGAGGACGGGGGCACCGCCTGGCCTGTGTGGGGAGGGCGTGGCCGCAACTGTTGCCAGATCAGCGCTGCCGCTGCCTCTCGCTGGTGTCTTCCTCCTAGGCCCTCCACACAAACCCCTCCCCTGTCTTCTTGTTTCCTTTCTTCGTTTCGTCTTTGAGACAAGGTCTCAGGTAGCCCAGGCTGGCTTCAGATTCGATAGGCAGCTGAGGCTGGCCTTGAACTCCTGATCCCCTCATCTTCACCTCCCGAGTGCTGGGGTTATAGGTGTGTGCCATTGTACTCGGCTCCTACCTGACTTTTTAATAAGTTGGTCTGTTCTTTGTTGTCTTGTGAGACTGAGTCTCCCTATGTAGCTCTGGCTGCCTTGGAACTCTGTAGACCAGACTGGCTTTGGAGTCAGAGAGGTCCACCCACCTCTGCCTCCCAAACACTGGGTTTAAAGGCATTCGCCACTATGCCTTTTTTTTTTTTTTAAGATTTTAAAATTTTATTTGGTGTGCATGAGTGTTTTGTTCCAGTGTATATCTGTATATTATGTGTATCCTGGAACAGGAATTACTGATGGCTGTGAACTGCCATGTAGGTCTTTGGAATCAAACCCAAGCCCTCTATAAGAACAACAGGTGCTCTTAACCACCGAGCCGTCTGTCCAGTCTTGTCTTGTAAATCCCAGTTTCCAGCACCAGCCACACCTTGCCTCCCTAAAAGCTGAGGTGTTGCTGTCCCGTCTCGACTGGCCTTGAAAATGCTGGACGCAAAGTGATCCTCGGATTCAGCCCCTCCGATGTGCTAGCCCAGAACAGGGCTGCGAAGCCTAAGCTTTGAGGGTACGAGAAACCCTGGCAAGCCTCCCACACCTGATCCTCCTGCCTCCACCTCCCAAGTGTTGGGATTGTAGGTGGATGGCACCATACTCGACAGATTTCAAAATTTGTACATGATGTATGTATGTGTGTGTGTGTGTGTATGTATGTATGTGTGTATGTACGTATGTGGGTTTTGTTTATTTATTTATTGGGCGCCGGCCTGGCTGTGCACAGGGCAAGAACGGAGGGCAGTCAGAAGACAACTAACAGGAGTTGGACCTCTCCTTCTCGGGTCCTGGGGATGGAGCTCAGACCACTTTTCTTGGTGGAAATCCCTTTACCTCCCAAGCCAGCTTACCAACCTCTTGTTGTTGTTGTTGTTGTTGTTGGTTTTAAATTTTTTATTAGGTGGCTGGAGAAATGGCTCAGCCGTTAACAGCACTGGCTGCTCTTCCAGAGGACCCGGGTTCTCAGTTCCTAGCACCCACATCGCAGCTCACAACTGTCTGTAACTCCCAAGATCTGACACCCTCGCACAGATGTGCATGCAGGCAAAACACCAATGCACACGAAATAAAAATAAAAATATATACTTTTTAATTAGATTTATTAATTTTATTTTGTATTTTGTGGAAGTTTTGCCTGCGTATATTTATGCGCACCATTGTGGATGTATTTGGTGCCTGAGGGGACAGAAGAGGGTATTGGATTCTTGGAACTGGAGTTAAAGATGGTTGTTAGCCACCATGTGGGTGTTGGGCATTGGGTCCCCCGTCAAAACAATGACAGCTCTTAACTTCTGAGCTCTCTCCAAACTTCATGGTTTTTGTTTTCCTTTCTTTTCTTTTTCCTTTCCTTTCCTTTCTTTTTGTTTGTTTCTTTTTTCTTTTCTTTTTCCCTTTTCTTTCTTTTCTCTCTCTCTGTCTTTTTGTTTTGTTTTTGTTTTTTTTGAGATACAGTCTCTCTCACTGCTAGCCTTGAACTCAGAGCTGTCTCCCTGCCTCTTGGAAGGCGGGATAAGGCATGTACCAGCATGTCCAGGTTTGTTTTGTTAAGGATTTATTTATTTTTATTTTATGTATGTGAGTGTTTGTCTGCACGTCTGCCTGGTGCCCACAGAGGCCAGAAGAGGACATCATATCTCTTGGCACTGGAATTACAGATAGTTGTGATCTACCATGTGGGTGTTAAGAATCAAACTTGAGTCCTCATCAAGAGCAGCAAGTACCCATGACTACTAGCCCCTGTTTGGTTTTTAAAATGAGTTCTCACATATAGCTCAGGCTGGCCTCAAATTCTCTTATCTAGCCAAGGGTTACCAGAAATTCCTGGTCCTCCTGCCCCAAGCGCCCCAGGACTGGGATTGCAGGTGTGTGTTAGAGATTGACCCCAGTGCCTCCTACATGCTAGGTAGCCCTCTACCAACTGAGCTACATCCGCCCCTGGGAGACAAATTTTATAAATCTCCACCCAGCATCAGCTGTTGATTTCTGGGATGTCAGCATCTGGAGTGACCTATGCGTCCAGAGCCGATGTCTGTCCACCGTCACCTGCCTGTCACTTCTGTGGCTCTTCCGTTCCTCCCTGGAGCTGAGGTCATGGTGCTAGGTACCATGAATATTCATAGACAGGCGAATGATGGGTTAATTGCAACAGGACAGAGTCAGAGCAGCGGAGCAGCGTAGCTCAGGGGATTGATGGACAGCTGACGAGTGCATATTGGGCTGTGAAGTAGCTCACTTAGTAGAGTGCGTGCTTGACAGTCACAAGCCCTGGGTTGCATCCGGAGCATCGCATAAGTAAGTAGTGACACCTGCCTGTCATCCTGGCGCTTGGCGGGAGGAGGCAGGAGGAGCAGAAGTGCAGGGCCACCCTTGGCCACACAACAAGTTTGAGACCAGCCTGGACTACAGGAGACCGTGTATGCTGGGTGGTGGTGGCGCACGCCTTTAATCCCAGCACTCAGGGAGGCAGAGGCAGGTGGATCTTTGTGAGTTCGAGGCCAGCCTGGTCTGCAGAGTAAGTTCTAGGACAGGAGATACACAAGAAACCTGTCTCGAAAAACGAGAGAGAGAGAGAGAGAGAGAGAGAGAGAGAGAGAGAGAGAGAATGTATGTATATGTTACATATCATGGAAGAAAGGAAGAAGGTTCTTGATCAGGAGCTGAGATCACTGAAGGGCTCTGTGAAGATAGTCTACCGGATACAGGAAACGGGACAGTGATGGTGAACCGGCTTCTCTTGGCAGGTGGACACGGTGGCTGCCGAGCATCTGACCCGGAAGCGCCCTGGGGCTGAAGCAACGGGGAAAGTTAACATAAAGACGCTTCGCCTGGGTCCACTCAGCAAAGCGGGCTTCTACCTGGCTTTCCAGGACCAAGGAGCCTGCATGGCCCTGCTCTCCCTGCACCTTTTCTACAAGAAGTGCTCCCGGCTGACCATGAACTTAACCTACTTCCCAGAGACCGTGCCTCGGGAGCTCGTGGTGCCCGTGGCCGGTAGCTGTGTGGCTAATGCTGTCCCTACCGCCAGCCCCAGCCCCAGCCTCTACTGCCGCGAAGATGGACAGTGGGCTGAGCAGCCCATCACCGGCTGCAGCTGCGCGGCCGGGTACGAGGCTGCCGAGGGCAACAAAGTATGCCGAGGTGAGAATGGGGCCACCCAGGAAGCTTTCCTGTCTCGCTTGGGGCTGTCGTGCGTCTCATCCTGGTCTCGGTCTCTTTTTAAGCTTTGGGGCTTTTTTTATTTTAAACTTCAGGTTTTATTCTTAGTGTGGTAGGAAATAGTGTTTAGAATTTTGATAATTCCGTTAATTGATGGGGTGGTTGGTTGGGAGGCTGTAGGGGTCAGAGGACAACTTGCGGGAGTCCATGCTCTTCTCATCCTCCATGGGGTTCCGGGGACCAGACCCATCATCGGGCTTGGCAGCAGACACCCGCATTCAGCCCTTAAGATCCCCCATTCTTAGCACACCCTACTTCCTGGACACTTGGTTACTGGAGCTGGGAAAGAAGCTCTAGCCGTGGTTGGAGCTCTTCTTCTTGACCGAGCCACTAACCCCGCCCACCCAGCCCACCTCCTCTGCTTTCTGGACACCATCTGGAGGCGGGCCTGGGAGGTCCGACTATCGCTGAGCAGCTGGAATACCTCTGTGGGCTGAGGAAAAGGACTTCTTTATGATCTCCATTCTATTTGTTGGGAGTTTCCTCTCATTTATTGCGCATACTAGGCAAGCTCTATGTCCTCGGCCTTTTAGTTGATTTTTGGCGATGGTGACTTGGTTTTGTTGTAAAGTATTTATTATTATTTTTTAAATGTAGGTGCTGGTCATTCAAACTCAGGTTCTCATATTCACTTGCTCATTTGTTTGGTTTTGTTTAGAGATTTGCCTGTTCTGTGTGTTTGTTGGGGAGGGTGACTTGTGCTGCCAAGGCACTTGTGTGGTCAGAGGTCAGAGGCCAACTTGCAGGCATTCAATCACGTCACAAGTGGCAAGCGCCTTCACCCCTTGAGCCAGCTTGCAGTCCCGTAAATGACTTTATTTTCACAAATGTCCAACTAAAATTAGCCAGTCATTGCGTTCGGAATGTTGGCAAGGTCCCAGCCTTTGGATTGGGATCTGAGGTTTTACAGAGCATCCTAAAAACAGGACTCTACAGAGTAGGTTCTGGGTGCAGCAACAAGCTGAAACATTGTCTTTGCTCAGGACTTCAGGGGTCCGGGGATCCTAAGGCCAGCCACTGTTTCTCCTGGTGCTTTGTTTGTTTGTGGCTTTTATTTTTGTCCTGAGATAAGGTTTTCATTTGTAGTGAAGGCTGTCTTCCAACTCTGTGGATTCTCCTGCCTTAACCTCCTGAGGGTATCACCATGCCTAGCCTATACCTTGTTTTATTTTATTTTGTTTAATAATTTGAAAAGATTTATATTTTAAATTATGTGTGTATGTATAGTTATGCGTAGGAAGTATCAGATAACTCCTGGAGCAGGAGTTTCAGACTGCTGAGAACTGAACTCAGGTCCTCTGCAAGAGCAACAAATGCTTTTAACCTCTGAGCCATCTTTCTAGTCCCTGGATTTCGTTTTTGAGAAACAGGGTCTTCCTATGTAGCCCAGGCTGACCTTGAACTTGCAGTCTTTCTCTTGCCTCTGGCTTCCAAATACTATAATTACAGGATGGGACAAAACATCCAGCTTTATTTTGTATATTGGTAAAGGAGAAAAGTATATGGTGCCGCTCACACGCGCTTTCTTGATGCTTTACGTGGATTTTGATGCTTTACGTGGATTTTGGATCTCCTGCTTTCTCTTTCAGTCCTATGTGTTGGGCAGTGTGCATTCAAAATTATCCTGACGGCTGAGAATTTGGTAGAGTGCTGGCCTGGCAGGCACAGAGCCATGGTTTCCATCCCCTCCGCCGAGTAAACTGGATGTGTGGTGATGCACACTTGCCTGTAAACCCAGCATGTGGGAGGCAGAGACAGATCAGAGGTTCAAGGTCACCCTCAGCAATGCATGGAGTTTGAGGTCAGGCTGGGATGTAAAAGATGCTGTCTATATGTTAATTAAAATCATGAGAGGCTTCACCAGACTGCTGACGTTAGGGTTGGGAAGGGTGAGGACTCCTGTTCTAGCAGGAGTGGTCCCCCTTTTCCTCTTACTGGCCGGGTCCCTCATTCATTCCTTAGCTCTGCGTGCAGGTTTTGTTTTTGTTTTGGAGTTGGGAGATTCTTTTTAAAGCTTTTAAATATTTTCTAAACTTCATTTTATATGTATGAATGTTTTACCTGCATGGATGTCTGTGTACTGTGTGTGTGCCTGATGCCTTCGGAGGTCCGGAGTGGGCACTGGATGCCCTGGAATGTTGGCTGTAAGGAACCATGTGGGAACTGAACCCAGGTCCCCTGGAAGAGCAGCCAGTGTTTTTAACCACTGAGCCATCTCTCTGGTCTTCAGGGTGTTGTTTTTGATAGACACATGTGCTCTCTCTCCTTCAGCCTGTGGCCAGGGCACCTTCAAGCCTCAAGTAGGAGAGGAGCCGTGCCAGCCATGCCCAGCCAACAGCCACTCTAATAACATCGGCTCCACTGTCTGCCTGTGCCGGATTGGGTATTATCGGGCCCGGTCGGACCCGCGGAGTTCACCTTGCACTAGTAAGTTTCTGTTGTCCTGGGGTGAGGACATTGGTTCATTTCGGGGAGAGTGTATGAACTCCAGGAGCAGGCTCCCCCCATGGTCCCTGATCTAGTTTTCCATTCCTGTGATCAAACACCCAGACAAGACACACTTTAGGAGAGGAGGGAGTTAATTCAGCTAAATTCCAGATCCTAGTCCATCAGTGTGGGTCCTCAGGGCAGGAACAGCCAGCTACATATCCACAGTCGAGAACAGAGAGATAGGAATGTGCCGCGCTTGCTTATACTGACTTCTCAGATCGGTTCCTCCACTCTTACACAGTTCTGGGACCCCTGCGTAGGGAATGATTCTGCCCACGGGGGCTGGGCCCTCCCCTAGCACATAACTTAATCAAGACACGTCCCTAGGCCAACTCAATGCAGACAGTCCTTCATGGAGACTTTTCCCAGGTGGTTTTAGGTTGTGTCGAGTTGTCAAAACTAACCCATCACAGCCCCCATACTTCCCAGCCTCAATCTCATCTTGAACATTTCAGATTAGTGAGACTGTCTGTCCTTTAGGGTGGTCCCCTCCTCCCCTCTTCCTGATTCTTTTTTTTTCCCATAGCCCCACCCTCTGCTCCAAGAAGTGTGGTTCCCCATCTGAATGGTTCCTCCCTGCACCTGGAATGGAGTGCCCCCCTTGAGTCCGGAGGCCGAGAAGACCTCACTTACGCTGTCCGCTGCCGAGAGTGCCGTGCTGGGGGCTCCTGCTTGCCCTGTGGGGGCGATCTGACCTTTGACCCTGGCCCTCGGGACCTGGTTGAGCCCTGGGTGGTAGTCCGAGGGCTGCGTCCTGATGTCACCTATACCTTTGAGGTTGCTGCTCTGAATGGCGTGTCTGCCTTAGCCTCCGGACCAGTTCCGTTTGAGCCTGTCAATGTCACCACTGACCGTGAGGGTAAGAATGGGGACGTATGGGAGAGATGTTGAGCATGTCAAAGGCCCTGGTTAAACAGATCTGCCTCGGCACATAAACCAGCATAGGAAGTGGAAGCAGGGAAATCAGAAGGTCAAGGTTGTCCTTAGCTAATCCGAGAGATCCACCAGCAGAAGATCACGACCTTAAGAAGTGATGTGTTTGTATGGGAATGTTGTAATAAAACCGTGCAGCTGCTGCGCTCTAATAAATCTGAAAGGGGAAAAGAAAGAAGGGTGACATACTTATAACCCCAGTACTCAGGAAGATCAGTGGTTCAAGGCCCGTCTGAGCTACTTGAGACTGTCTCAAAGAGAAAGTATATCTTGGTATTAAGAAATCCAGCCAATGGTGGTGAGGTACACACTTTTAATCCCGGCACTCCAGAGGCAGGTGGATCTCTGAATCCTAGGCCAGCCTGGCCTAAAAGAATGAGTTCTAGGACAGCCAGGGCTACACAGTGAAACCCTGTCTTAGAAAACCAAAACCAAACAAACAGGAGAGAGACCATGGCTAAAAGAAAGCATTTAATTTGTGACTCATAGATCCGGAGGGTCATGGCATGGAGCATGGCAGTAAGGCAGCCATGGCGCTGCAAAAGCAGCTGAGAGCTCACATCTTGATTCATAAGAACTAACCAGAATTGGCTTGGGATTTTTGAAATTTCAAAGCCCACCCCCAGTGCGCTTCTCCAACAGGGCCACACATTCTAATCCTTCCGAAGCACTTCCACCAGCTGGGTACAAAACGTTAAAATACATGAGCCTGTGAACATCAGTCACATTCAAATGACCACAGAGAGAGGGAGTCAGGAATTCAGGGGGATGGGGTGAGAGATGTCAGAAGGCTGAGGGTAGAGGGGATCAAAAGGAATCTGTATGTGTGTGTGTGTGTGTGTGTGTGTGTGTGTGTGTGCGCGCGCACACACACACACATGCACATATGCACCAGAGGCCTAAGGCTGACTCGGGTGAGTTCCTTCATCAGTCTCCACTGATTTGGCTGATCTAGCTAGCCAGCCTGCTGAGGTATCCCCCTGCCTCTGTGCTCTGAGATACAGGAAACTGAGATGCCTATTCAGCATCTAACTGGGTGCTGGAGATCCAAACTCCTGGACTAGACAATTTGCTTAGTGGGCCGCCTTCCCGCCTTCCCTCCTTCCCTCCTTCCCACCTTCCCGCCTTCCCTCCTTCCCGCCTTCCCACCTTCCTTCCCACTTTCCCACCTTCCCACCTTCCCACCTTCCTTCCCACCTTCCCACCTTCTCACCTTCCTTCCCACCTTCCCGCCTTCCCGCCTTTCTGCCTTCGCACCTTCCCATCTTCCCGCCTTCCCGCCTTCCCGTCTTCCCGCCTTCCCGCCTTCCCACCTTCCCACCTTCGCAACGCCACAGTTACTGTTCTTTTACCTTTTGGTTGTTTTTGTTTTTCGAGACAGGATTTCTCTATGTAACAGTCCTGGCTGTTTTTGAAACTCTCTTTGTAAACCAGGCTGGCCTTGAACTCACAGAGCTCCACCTGCCTCTGCCTTCTGAGTGCTGGGATCAAAGGCACGCGCCACCATTTCCGTGCTTGGAAATTTTTTAAAAGATGTATTTATTTCTATGTTTGTGAGAGCCACATGTGACGAGGTGCCCAAAGAGGCCAGAAGAGGGTGTTGGGTCCCCTGGCACTGCAGTTGCAGGCTGCTGTGAACTACTGGATGTAGGGGCTGGGAACTGAACCTGGGTCCTCTGCAAGGGCAGTAAGAACAACTTTTAACCACTGAACCATCTCCAGCTCCTCCAAAGGAATTCCTGTAAAATTTGGAAGAAGAAACTAGTTCTAACTGGTGGAGGTAGAATGTGCAGGGTCCTTGACTGCCTCTCCCAGCATCCATGGGGGGGGGGGGGGCGCGGGTAGGGGAAGAACTGGAGAAAGGAATTGCTAGACTTTGCAGTAGGGCACGCTGGGTTTCTTTCTCCTGCAGTGCCTCCTGCAGTGTCTGACATCCGGGTGACTCGGTCATCGCCCAGCAGCTTGATCCTGTCCTGGGATGTCCCCAGAGCACCCAGTGGGGCTGTGCTGGACTACGAGGTCAAGTATCATGAGAAGGTGAGACCAGTCTCGGCCCCGGTGGAGGGAGTAGTGGGTGTTGGTTCAGCTGAGATACCTGATCGGGAGACATCAGTTTCAGGTTGACTGTTTATTAGCTGTACAACCATGCGGCCAGTCCTTGGCCGTCTCTGGGCCTCAGTTATCCTCATCTGTAAAATAGTTATTATACCGCCAGGCACAGAGGAGTGCTGCAAAGGGCTGTCAGAGTAGCTCAGCAGTAGGATGCTCCTCTAGAGTCCGCAGTGGGGGAGTTGAAGGGCTTGGCTCAGTGGTAGAGCCCCTGCCTAGGATCCCCCAGTGAGGGGCTGGGGTGTGGCTCAGTGGTAGAGCCCCTGCCTAGAGTCCCCCAGTGAGGGGCTGGGGTGTGGCTCAGTGGTAGAGCCCCTGCCTAGGATCCCCCAGTGAGGGGCTGGGGTGTGGTCAGTTGTATAAAGATGCTAGGAGGATTAGTGACGCCACACAATGGGATAAAGCGGGAAGAAAGTGGGAACAAAAATCAGCAGAGAAGGGTGAATGTCTCACGACCTATTCCTTCCCCTTCCTCGACAGGGTGCAGAGGGCCCCAGCAGTGTACGTTTCCTGAAGACGTCAGAAAACCGAGCTGAGCTTCTGGGGCTGAAGCGGGGAGCCAGCTACCTGGTCCAGGTACGCGCACGCTCCGAGGCCGGCTATGGCCCCTTCGGCCAAGAGCATCACAGTCAGACACAACTGGATGGTAAGTTTGGGGATTTGGGTGGGAACTGGGATCGTTGTGCCCTCGCGCCCCCCCATCCCCTGCCCCGACCAGGCAGGTCTGAGCTCAGTGTCCCCAAAGTCATTTTCTTCAGTGATAAGGTCTGGTCAGCAAAGATGGCATAGGCCAGAGAGACTGTGAAGTCCGCAGGGCTGTTTGTTCTCAGCAGCAGGTTGACTCGTGAGCCCCAGTTCTTTCTTCCAAGAAGATGAGAAAAATCATCCAACCTTTATCATAGAATTCTGAGGTAATATAAGGCAGCTTGTGCTTTTAACATGTTAGACCCATGATTTTCCAAGTTATTTATTTATTTATTCGTTTATTGACCTATGAGACATCTCACTCTGAAGCTCACTATGTAGACCAGGCTGGCCCCAAACTCACATAGATCCCTTTGCCTCTGCCTCCCCAGTGCTGGGGTTGAAGGTGTGCACCACCACACCCCACTAACGCCAGGCATTTTTAAACAGCTCATTCCTTCCTATCTCCCTTTGTGTTTTATGAGATAAGGTCTTGCTGGGTAGCCATAGTGATGTTCTAGAACTCGCAAGGCTGTGCTCAAGGTGTTAGCAGTTCTCCTGCTTCTGCTTTCTGAGTGCTGGGGATTACAGGAGTGGACCAGCATGCTTGGCCTGCGCGGATGTCTGTGCACTGTGTATCTGCAGTACACGTGAAGGCCAGAAGTGGGCGCTGGATCCCTGGGAGCTGGAGTTACAGATATATGAGCTCCCCCATGTGGATGCTGGGAAAGGAACCCAGGTCCTCTGGACGAGCCCGCTGGTGCTCCTTAGCCGCTGAAGCATCTCTCCAGACCCTTGTTTCTTTCTTCTAGAGACAAGGGTCTCATTGTATGGCACAGGCAATCCCCCTGCCTCAGCCTCTTAAGTGATGGGGTCACAGGCGTGGACCATCACTTTTGTCTTAGCTTTCTTCGTGCTGATGGACTCCAAGACCATTTTGTATGCTCCACCAGACTCTACCACTGAGCAATGTCCCCAGCCCTTATTTTTATTTTGCGATTGGGTTTTGCTCTGTTGCCCAGGCTGATCCAGAACTAGCTATTATAGCCCAAGCTGGTGTTGAACTCTGTCCTCCTGCCTCAGCCTCCTGAATGGGATTACATGTGTGTGCTACCTACTGTTCCACCTTTGGACTCTTACTCAAATGGGATTTATTATTATTGTTATTATTATTATTCACTTATTTATTTATTTATTTATTTATTTATTTATTTATTTATTATTTTCTGAGACAGGTTTTACTATAGCTTTGGCTGCCCTGGAACTCACTCTGTAGACCAGGCTGGCCTTGTATACACAGAGATCCACCTGCCTCTGCCTCCTGAGTGCTGGGATTAAAGGCATATGCCACTACTACCTGGCTGAGCATTTTTTCTTAGAGGACACCAGAACATAAAACAAAATCAACGTGTCTCTGGCCAGGGAGATGGCTCAGTCAGTGCGCCTGCCGTGAACGCATGAGGACTTGAGTTCGGATCCCAGAACACACACACAGGTCGTGTGTGATGCCCTCCAAATGCATATGCAGCACATGAATGAACAAACACACACACGTGCGTGCGCGCGCACACACACACACCAACCAAAATTCCCCGAACATCTCTGGCAAAACAAAGCTTGGACACTTTCTCCGTTGTCGGCAGTCTGAGCTCACTGCTCACTTGGCTTGTCGTCCTGGGCTGGGGTCTGCTCTCAGGAGACCTCAGACTGTTGCTTGAAGCTGGAGTTAGGGAATCAGGGACTCTGGGCTTTACCTGACCTTTTCTCCTGCAGAGAGTGAGAGCTGGCGGGAGCAGCTGGCCCTGATTGCAGGCACTGCCGTTGTGGGCGTGGTCCTGGTCCTGGTGGTCATTGTCATTGCTGTCCTCTGTCTCAGGTAAAGACGCTGGCCTATAAACTCCCTGTGGGCTGTTACCAACTCACACACCCTAGAGCGGTGGTTTTCAGCCTCCCTAATGCTGCGACCCTTTAATACAGTTCCTCATGTGGTGGTCACCCCCAACCATAACATTATTTTCTTTGCTACTTCATAACTGAAATTTTGTTACTGTCATGAATGGTAATGTAAATGTCTGTGTTTTCTGATGGTTTTAGGCGACCCCCCTCACTTCACGTCTCCCCACGGGCCAGCTGGAGTCTCAGTCTCTGTGAGAATACACAGAGATAGAGCTCACTTTGCTCTTTCCTACTTTTCTCCCGGTTATAGGAAACAGAGCAGCGGGAGGGAGGCTGAGTACGCGGACAAACATGGGCAGTATCTCATTGGGCACGGTATGTGGGCCACAGCAGGGGAAAGGAGCTGGGACCTAACAGGACATTACAGTACAGAGGAATTGGCTTCCTGGTTAATGGGATCCCCTGTGACTCCTTAGGTACAAAGGTCTACATTGATCCCTTTACTTATGAAGACCCTAATGAGGCAGTGAGGGAATTTGCCAAAGAGATCGATGTCTCCTATGTCAAGATTGAAGAGGTGATTGGTGCAGGTAAGAGGAGCAAGTAGGGGCGCTGGGGAGCGGGCTCAGTTGGTAGAGAGCCTACCGTACACACGTGATAACCCGCGTTTGATCCCCAGGTCCACATGAAATACCTAGGGACAGCGGCATATGCCTGTAATCGCAGCTGGGGGGTGGATGGGACAGGACAGACCAACGGACAGGTGGATTGCCAGTGATCATTGACCAGTCAGCCTAGCCAAACTGATGAGCTCTGGGTTCAATGAGAGAGAGAGCTTCTCTCAAAAACTGAGGAGGATTTCTGGGTGTGGTATCACACATCTTTAATCTCAGACCTTGGGTGGCCTCAGGGGCAGCCTGCTCACCAGGTTTGAGGCCAGCCTGGTCTACATAGCAAGTTCCAGACTGGCCAGGGCTACAAGATGGCTCAGGAGGTAAAGGTGACTAAAGCCAAGGGTGGTTACCTGTGTATGACATCCAAGGAGGAGAGAACTAATTACTGAGATTGTCCTCTGACCTTCACACATTCGTGTATACGCACACACACACACACGCATGCACGACCATAAAATATAATTTAAAAAGAAAGAAAAGATAGAGGTAGAAGAAATATCAGGTGTTGACTTATGGTCTCTATCAACCTCTATCCTCCACATTCACATGCATACATACACCCACAAGAACCTGTGTAACCAAGCACACACACACACACACATATGCACACACACACGCACACACAAAGGTAGAAGCCTAGGTAACGGAAATGAAACAGACAGGTCAGGATGGGAGAACTGACCCTCCGTGTTCTTGCTGAAGGTGAGTTTGGTGAGGTGTGCCGGGGTCGGCTGAAGGCACCAGGGAAGAAGGAGAGCTGCGTGGCCATCAAGACCCTGAAGGGTGGCTACACGGAGCGGCAGAGGCGTGAGTTCCTGAGCGAGGCCTCCATCATGGGCCAGTTCGAGCATCCCAACATCATCCGCCTCGAGGGTGTGGTCACCAATAGCGTGCCAGTCATGATCCTCACTGAATTCATGGAGAACGGAGCCCTGGACTCCTTCCTCCGGGTGAGCCACCCTACCCCCTTTCACAACCGCTATGCACTGTTTGGTGGGGGGGTGGGGGCGGGACAGCGAGAGCTGGACTCCAAAAACAGGACAAAGCAGAATTCATGCCTGCAATCCTAGCACTGGAGAAACTGAGGCAGGAGGCTTGTGAGTTTAAGCCAGCCTGGGGATACAAAGCCAATTCTAGGCCATCTGAGACTAAATGATATAGCAAAACTCTACCTTCAAAAAAAAGTTAATAGTTTCAAACACGAAAAAAATCAAAGCAGATCTTCAACAGTGACTCAGTTATTTGACTGATATATTTTTGTACATAACTAGAGAGTCCGACCAAGGTCTCACATATGCTGTACATGTTCTCTATTGCTGAGCCATGCACTCAGCTTCTTATTGACGGATTCTAGGCAGGAGCTGTACCACTGAGCCACACCCCAGCCCCTCACTGGGGGATTCTAGGCAGGTGTTCTACCAATGAGCCACGCCCCAGCCAAAATAAATAAAACAAAAACCAGGAAGCATGGTGGTTCATACCTGTAATCCCAGAGTTTGGGATATTGATATAGGATTGCCATAAATTCCCGTCCATCCAGGGCTAAAAGCAAGGCTTTGTCTCCAAAATGCAAAAACTAAAATATAAGGTATTATGAGAAACTGTGTTAGGGTGTTAGAATATCCAGAATTTAGTAAGTAGGACTGCCTGAGAGAACTGAGCTGCCTTCTAGGTGGGCTGAGATGGGTATTTGAGTGACAGGCGCGGTGAATGGAGTGGCGAGGAGGGTAAATTGTGGGTGATTTATCCTAAACAAGCCTTTCCCCCTTTCTCTTCTTCAGCTGAATGACGGGCAGTTCACAGTCATCCAGCTGGTGGGTATGCTGAGGGGGATTGCCTCAGGCATGCGGTACCTGGCTGAGATGAGCTACGTTCACCGAGATCTGGCTGCTCGTAACATCCTGGTCAACAGCAACCTAGTCTGCAAGGTCTCCGACTTTGGCCTCTCCAGATTCTTGGAGGAAAACTCTTCTGACCCCACCTACACAAGCTCCCTGGTGAGCCTGGGGTCAGGGGTCCCAGCTAAGCGTTCCAGCCCCAGGGGAGGCAGTTGGAGAAACAGCAAGTATCAGCAGCTTCGGGCCCGGGAGAGAATGTAGGTGCAGACAGTAGGGAAATCAGCTTCCGATGTGTAGGAAGAAAACAGGTGTGGAGATAGGAGATTGGAGGCCTGGAAAGAGATGAGACCAACAGTAAGGAGGCTGAGGAAGGAAGGTCGTGTGATGGAAGCCAGCCTGGGCTACCTAGGGGTCTGGATCCTATCTCAGAAAAAGATGTGGAGGTGTGTACCTGTCATCCCAGCCTGGGGAGGTGGGAGCTGGAGCCGAGCTAGGGCCACGTGAGGCTCTGTTTCTAGAAATCATCTCGGGATGTGGGGCCAGGAGTCGGGAACTGTCTTAGTCTTTTCCTATGGCTCTAATAAAATATGCTGACAAAGATACCCTTAAACAGGGTTATTTGGAACTCAGTTCAAGGGACAGCCCGGGTGTGGTGACAAAACCAAGGCAGGCAGGAACTGGAAGTGGCTGGTTACACTGCACCCACAGTCAAGACACAGAACAAGAAAGGAAGGCCTGTGCTTAGTTAGCTCCCTTTGTCCTGTTGATTCAGTCCAGGACGCGCGCCAGGAAACGGCACTACCTGCTTTTAGGCTGGGTCCTCCCACCTTGTTTAACCCCATTAAGATAATTCCTCTCAGGCGCTACGGGCTCATCTCCGAAGGTTCTAGATTCCATCAAAGCAGGCAACGCTGTCCATCATGGAAAGATATTCCTGGGTCTTGCTGGTGCCTGGGTTCACCTTTCCTCCTCTTTCCACAGGGAGGAAAGATTCCCATCCGGTGGACTGCCCCTGAGGCCATTGCCTTCCGGAAGTTCACCTCTGCCAGTGATGCCTGGAGCTATGGGATTGTCATGTGGGAGGTCATGTCTTTTGGGGAACGGCCCTACTGGGACATGAGCAACCAGGACGTGAGTGTTCCACGATCATACCGAGATTCTTGCCTGGGATACAGGAGTGGGGGATGGGGGATAGGGTTCCCAGACTTCCCCACCAATGTTGGGGATAGTGGGGGTGACACGAAGAGGAAGTGATATTTACATCCAAGAGCTGGCTGCAGGGACTGGGACAATGACTCGATAAGTACAGTGCCTGCCATTGCAGGGACAAGGACCCAAGTTCAGATCCCTAGCACCCACATAAAAGCCAAATTCATAGGCGCTCATCCATGACCCCATTGTACGGGGGTGTTGAAGACAGGCAGATCAGGGGGACTTAATGGCCCACCAGCATAGGTTCAGAGAGACATTGTCGAGACATTGTCTCAGGGAGGGTGACTCGGCGGGTAACGTGCTTGTAATGCAAGCATGAGGATCAGAACTCAGATCCCCAGCACTCTCATCGATGTCAGGTAGGTGTGGGAGTCTGCCTGTGACCCCAGCATTTGGGAGGTGACTACAGGAGATCCTGATCAAGCTAGACTGGGATAATTAGGTCTGGGTTCACGGGAGAGATCCTGCCTCCATATATAAGGTGGAGTGTGATTGAGGAAGACGGCTGATGTTCTCCTCTGGTTATTACATGCAGCATGCACACACACACACACACACACACACACACATGCATGCAGAAAAAGGAGAGATGGAAGATGGATCAGTGGGCAAAGGCACCTACCGCCAACCAACACAGTGGAAGGAAAGAACTGATTCCTTCAAATTGTCCTCTGACCTCTACATTTGTGCTACTGATTGCATGTGCGCACGCGCACACACGCACCCTGCTTCCACAACTAAGTAAATACATAAAAGCAATAGAGAATAAAATGAGCTGGAGAGCCATGGAGGAAGACACTCTTTATTGGCCTCCATGTGCACGCATACACGTGAACAAACACACAGAGTTGGACTTGGATGTAGCATTGCTAGATTTGGGGATGGATGGTGAGCAGGGTTGGGAGGTTACACTCTGGACTGAAGCCCGGGAGCTACCGGTGTCGGGGGTGGTGCTTTGCCAACCTCCACCCACCTGTTATTGGGTGGCTGTGGTTCCCAGCCCAACATGATTCTCTCAGATCTTCACCTCGTCCTTCTCCTTATCACCGCAGGTGATCAATGCCATTGAACAGGACTACCGGCTGCCCCCTCCCCCAGACTGCCCCACCTCCCTCCACCAGCTCATGTTGGACTGTTGGCAGAAGGACCGGAATGCCCGGCCCCGCTTCCCCCAGGTGGTCAGCGCTCTGGACAAGATGATCCGGAATCCTGCTAGCCTCAAAATTGTGGCCAGGGAGAATGGAGGGTGAGGATCCCAGAGAACAGCCCCCTCCACCTCTGACTGCCACAACCCAGGAGCCTTTCTAAGTGGCCGGGGGTATTCGTCCGTTTGATGACATATGGACTAGTCTGTGTTGGTCTTCCCAAAGCCCTCTGGTGTGGTAGCTGTCCAACTTAGCATTTCTCTCCATCTTTATCCTCTCCACCTCACCCTCAGGGCCTCACATCCACTCCTGGACCAACGGCAGCCTCACTACTCTGCCTTTGGCTCTGTGGGTGAGTGGCTTCGAGCCATCAAGATGGGAAGATACGAGGAAAGTTTTGCAGCAGCTGGGTTCGGCTCCTTTGAGGTGGTCAGCCAGATCTCTGCAGAGTAAGTGGGAAGGGCGCAGCACTCAGTACCTGGGGACTCTGGGTCCAGCCTCAGGGACTGAGTGTTAGACTGGTGATCCAGCACCATGCCCAGGGCTGCACACCAAACAAATCATGACTGAGGTTGAGACCCCGGATTCTCCCAGATAGCAAAGCCCTGCTGGTGTTCATTCTGGCGCCTTCTCAGCCCTGGGCCATCTCTCTTCCCATCCCCAGCCTGTATCTATCTTTGTGCTTCTATCTACATTCCAAACCCGGCTCTCACATTAATGTGTCAACTCCAGTTCTCTTTTCCCACCCATAAAAGGAGAAGACGGGACTGAGATCTGGAAATCCCTTTCCAGCTTTGATCTTAAATGGTTTTATGATTCTATCAACTCCCAAATAACTGTTCTCTTGCCTGTCTGTACTTGGAATGCCTCCTTTCTCCTGTTTCTGATTCTCTCCCAAGGCCTTCGCTTACTCCAGCTTTGGAAGTGGGGGGAAAGGCATAGACTTATGTAGGCAGGAGGTGGTGGCATACCGGTATAGCACTGTTCTCCCAGCTCCTTGGGAGGCTGAGGCAGGAGGATTTTTCATTTGAGGCTAGTATGGCCGACATATCAATACCTTGTCCTCAGTTTACCAAATAAAATAATATGTAAAATTAAAGAAAAAAAAAACCTTCAGAAGATGCCTGGTCAGGCAGGTCCCCATCTCTCCTTAACATCTCCCTTGAGGCAAAGCTCCCCTTGATGCCCTAGTTCTTTTTCTGTTGGCCCCTTTCCTTATTTCTTACTCTTCTAAAGCAGTTTCTGAAGCCTCTTTCCCCTAACTTCTCTGAGGCTTTTCTCTTTCTGTCCTCTTTGGCAGCTGTAGAGGCTTGGTGCCTAAATTCTGCCTAGCAGCTCCTGACATCACCACCCTATGGGCTTCCTGATTGGCCGGTCCCTAAACTCAGCCAGCCTTCTGTTTTTCCACCCCCCGCAGGGACCTTCTCCGTATTGGAGTCACTCTAGCAGGACACCAGAAGAAAATCTTGGCCAGTGTGCAGCATATGAAGTCCCAAGCTAAGCCAGGAGCCCCTGGTGGCACAGGGGGACCAGCCCAGCAGTTCTGACCTCCAAGGCCTCACCACGCCATTACATGGCCTTCCCTTCTTTCCGGGGCAGAGCGCGGGGACTCATAGAGATGCCCCTCTCCCCCCAACACAGTCTCCCATTGGATTGCACTTTGAACTGAGGGGGTTGGGAGTTGGTAATCTTTGAGACCCAGGATTTGGGGAGCTGTGCCATATGGGATGGTAAGAATTATCTGCCCTCCAGGCGGGGAACCCCAAACTCAGAGTGAGTCTTTCCCTCAAGCCTGGGCAAAAAAAAAAAAATCCCTAATCTTCCATCTTCCCAGAGGGCTCACTCCCCAAGTGCCTTCCACTTCAGTGGGCAAGTTCCTGCAGACCAAAGAGAAAGGGTGACCAGCCTGCCAACTTGGGAGTGGTGAATGTCCCAGGAGGCAGGAAGGGGCTGTCAAGACCCAGTGATGTAATCATTGGATTTTGATGTCCCAACTTGCTGCTGTCACCACCAAAGGCAATCATTTTCCCCTTGTGAATGCCCCTCCCCTCATCTGCCTTCATATTGAAGGTTCTGGATTTTTACTGTTTTTATTTTGTTATTTCTCCTCCTTTTTCTCCCCTTTGTCCAGATTTTGTGTGTTGACGGGTACCTGTTTCCACCCTCCTGTTGGGAACAAGGACCCATTGATATGTTCTAGAACAGTGCCTTGGAAATGCCACAGCCCCAGACAGTTCCTTTCCCCTTCCCTCCCCCCAGCACCCTCAAGCTGTGTCCATGAGTGGAGGGGAGGGAGGGAGGTGGTAAAGGCAGACAGCGGTGCTTGGAAGGGGGTTCTTAAATTATATTTAAAAAGAAAATTTTTGTATAAATAAAAGAAAATGGGATATGTCCCAGTACTGAGTGAGGGTGACTGGGAGCTGGGATATGCTAGGTCTCTGAGAATAGGGGACCCCTAGGGTCTGGATTTGGAGGGTCAGGTGAGGGAAGGGGCTGAGTGTTGGTTCCCAGCCCCAGGGTGTTATGTTTGGGTTGGTGGGAGGTGAGTCACTGGCAGCTGGTGCTAACTGCTCCAGCTGCCCCTGCCAAGAGCCTCAGGCACCTCCGGGGTGGGGCTGCCATCTCCTGCCCCTCCTCTGTCTCCTTTGCCTTGGCAGGGGCTGTATGAGGGAAGCCCCAGCCTATAGCCCACAGTCCTCTGCAGCTCCGGCAAAGGGGGGCTGCACAGGTGAGAGAGGGAGGTCCAGCGAGGTGTCCACAGCTGGGGCCAGATGTCCGTCCACAGCTGCGGATGGTTTAGTGGTAATGGGAGAGCTGGCCTGGGCTGTGGGGGAAGGGAAAGATGGGGAGTGGCTGAAAGGGGGGCCCTCACACGTGTGCACAGACTCCTGGGAGCTCTCAGGACAATTCCCCCATTCAGGATGCTGCCCAGGCAGGTTTTCCTGGCCTCCTGGGAAGAGGAGGGGGAGCTGCTCCCTCCCAGACAGGAAGAGGAGGAGAGCCATCCCCCATTATAGCTTCCACACTCCCCCTTGTCGTGTCTTCTCGGCTGCCTCTTCTGCCTTCCCCTTGGGACACCTGCGAGGGCAGGCCGAACCCGGCTTCCCTGATGGAGCTGTAACCTTTCCCACAGCTGCTCTCTGCGGTGGAGGGAGGCAGAGCCTTACAGCACAGGAATCCCAGGCAGTGTTCCTGTCTATGATTTCCCGTGCTGTGAGCCTTTGTGAAGCCCCTAACGTGTGTGTGTGTGTGTGTGTGTGTGTGTGTGTGTGTATTCACTCTGTTGGGGGGTTATGTTCATGTGGATGTAGGTGTCCACAGAGGCCAGAAAGAGTATGCCAGATCTCCTGGAGCTGGAGTTCCAGGCTGTTGAGACACGGTGTTGGGTGAAGGGCTGGCTCTTCACCACACTGAGCCATCTCGCTAGTTCCTTGGCTGTATGTGTGAGACAGAGACCATCAGATGGGGTCTCTTCACTGACCTGGAGCAGTATACTAGCCTAGTGGGTTAGGCTGGGTGGCTAGCAGTTTCTTTTGTCCGCAGTTCTAGAATGGTAAGCCCACACTGCCACCCCTGTTGCTTGGCCCCCTCCACTGCAGACAGACTCCTGATGCTATTGTTCACCTACTGACTAAACTAGCTCTCCCCCGCCCCCGCCCACATATTTTGTGACCAAGGCTTGCTATATAGTCCAGGCCAGCCTGAACTCACTATCCTCCTGCCTCAGCCTCTGGAGTGCTGAGGTAGACACTAAGTTCTTTGTCTCCTCTCTTCCTGGGTGACATTTAATATCCCTGGGGGGTGGGAGGGGCTCAATACTAGAAGGAAGGGGAGTGTCCCGGGGCACCAGTCCAGCTGACTGCCTTTTGATGCCCCACATACACCCTGGGGAAGAATGAAGATGAAGGCCAAAGGAGCTGAGCTGCAAAGATGGCGGCCAGGTGGAGAAATGGCTCCAGGCAGGAGGCTGCTCTACAGAGGTGCGCTGTGCCTTCCTGGGTAAGGCGAAGGAAAACACGGCCATGCAGGACCCTCCTTGCCCAGCCCTTTCAATACTTTGATTGCGTTTGGCTGGCTTCAGGAAAGGTCCCCAAAGGGCTGGTTGTCACACAGACGGATTAATCATATCTCCCCAGGGCATGTGTCAACCTGCTAAGTCCCAGTTTCTTGAGGTCCTAACAGTCCTATCCGCCACTAGATTTTGCCTAAGCAAGGAGGAACCTAGAAGGAGACAGACTCTCAGGGTGTAAAGTATACATACACCTTGGCCTTCTCTGGCTGGGCTAGGTGGTGGTCCTTTCTACTTGGGTTGTCAGAAGGGCTCCCAAAGCCTGTTACCCCACCCACAGTTCCCATGGTAACCAACTGAAGGGCTCTTAGGAGAAAAGGAGGAATGAAGAGGGTGTGACACCCTCTGGGAGGAGGCCAATTAGAAATAAAACCCGGAATAGCCTTGCTTCCCCCTAGTGGAGGAACTCAGAGGCCAAGTCCTCTATGAACCTGGGCTCTTAGACCTATGGAGTCCCTAGACTCAGGAGCCTGAAGTAGGAAGATGCTGAGCACAATGAGTGCAAGGCCAGCTAGGGTTATAGAGGAAGTCTGAAGCCACCTTAAGAAAGGGGCATAGCAGTGACAGGGCTCAGATGGTAAAGGTGCTTGCTGTCAAGCTTGAGTTTGGCGCCTAGGTAAAGAGAACTGACCCCCCTCTAGCTGTCTTCTGACCTCTGTATGTGTGAACATCAGAACAAATACAACCCACTGGGTGCTGGAGAGATGGCTCGGTGAAGTATTTGTTGCCCATTTATCTCCATGGCCTGACGTAGCAGTGCGCACTGTAGAACTGCAGTGGGGAGCGGCCCGGAAAGATAGGTGGATGGATATGTGGGAGCTGGCTGGCCAGCTAGCCTAGCTGCTGGGCAAAGAAAAGGCGGAAGGGGCCTGAGGAATGACAGCAGGGCTGTCCTCTGCCCACTACATCGTGACTGTGCACACAAGTAAGTGTGCAGCTGCTGGGAGAGAAGCTGCTAGGGTTCAGGATGTTGGGCTGAAGAGCCCGCTCCATGCTTAAGAGCACTTGCTGCTCTTCTGGAGGATCTGAGTTTGGTTCCCAGCACCCACAGCAGCTGGCTTAGAACTGCCTGTGACTCTAGTGTCCTCAGGTTCTGGCTTTATGAGCATCTGCACACATACGGCAGACATTCTCTCCTACATGCGCACACACACACAATGAATAAAGCAAAGTTCTGACTCGGGGTGTTCAAAGGGAAGCTCCTGCAGGCTCAGGACGTCCCTCGAGCTGAGCAGACACACTAGGCCCCTCTTGGCCCAGCCTATATCAGCAGTGAGGACTGCTGAGAACACTCGGAAAGCTGGGGATGCCCTCCAATCTGTCAGGCTGCCTGCAAGTCGTGCAGTGAGCACCGGGTCTCCAGCTTCCATGAGCCGGTACGGCTACGGCTACCTCCGAGTCATTTCTGCTGGAATTGGGCGGTGTGGCCACTTGGGTCCATTGTTGGTTCCCTGTCTGGGATAAGCAGATGTCTGTTCATGTCTTTACAGGAACGGTGTCACACAACAGCACCTGTACACACACGGACACATGTGCACACACTCACACATTTTTTAAAGTGGGGTCTCTGGGGTAAAGAAATGTACGATGAGCACTGGAGAAATGGCTCAGGTGTGGAGTGCTTGCCTAGCATTCATAGAACCCTGGGCTCCAGCACAAACCACAAACAGTGACATATGCCTGTGATCTCAATAGGTGCAGGCAGGGCAAGTTCAAAGTCATCCTCAGTTATGTAATACTTTGTCCTAAAAACAAACAAGCAAACAAAGGAGGTGCACGGGAAGCCTTTTCTCCTGACTTGCAGGGCTCTGGGGCCACAGTTCATCCTTCCTTCCAGGAGTTTCCGTCCCTGCCCCTTCTGTCTTCCATTGCTGGTTATCAGGACTGAGTGGCCCACCGGTCTGGCTTTCAGTGAGCGACATTCTCCTTCCTGAGCCCTAAGCCTCTCTCCCTGTGGACCTCTGCACAGCATCCAGCCTCTAGGGACCCATACACACCTCTTTGTCTCCCAGACAAACTGCCTCCACCACAATCAGGGGAAATCCACATCTAAAAGCATTAAGAATGGAGAGCTGGTACAGTGGTTAAGAGCACTGCCTGCTCTTTCAAAGGTCCTGAGTTCAATTCCCCAGCAACCACATGGTGGCTCACAACTGTCTGTAATTAGACTTGGTGCCTTCTTGAAAAAGAGACTTGGTCAGTCATCCTCATAAATTTAGATCATGAAACCCAATATGGACAAATTCAACAGAACCTCCATATATGGGCTGCCCATGCGTGCTTCAGAATTGCCAGGGCATAAAATAAGTAAATAAATAAATAGCAAAGTATCTCAGTGGAGAAGACATTCACTGTGAAGTGTGGTGACCCAGGCTCAATCCCTACATCCCACAAAGTAAAAGGAGAGAACTGATTCCCACCAATTGCCAGACTTGAGAGTGGCAGGCATGTGTACCCCACATACACATAACACACAGCCACACAATAACAAATGTAAAAAAAAATTTAAAAAAATAAATTATTTCATTTTTTTTTTTTTTTTTGAGGACAAGTCAGAACTTGGTGGCTCTGAAGGCAGGCTCTGGAACATCTGAGGAGAGAGCAAGGAAACCCACATTGGAGGAGGACTCACCTCTTGGCCAAGACTTGACGCCCCCAGAGCTGGCTCTTACCTGTATCTTCCAGCCTATATCTATTTCGTCTCAACAGTTTCTCCCTAGAGGTGGTGGGGACAGATGAGGAACACAGCTTCCGTGTGCATGAGGCCCCACCCTCCGACTGCCGTTCACCCCCTGTACCAGGACTCACCTCCTCCTCCTCGCTACGGCAGTTCTCATGTAAATACACACTCTAAGCAGTAAGACGGGGACTAAGAGCATCACAAGCACTCCCGGCAGGATGGCCAGTAAGCTGGATGATTCTGAGTGTAGAAAGGAAATAGCAGTGGGGCTGGGAGTGGGCTCAGTGGGTAGAGTGCTTGCCTTATACACTCAGAACCCTGGGGCCCATGTAAAAGTCAGATGTGGTGGCTCATGCCTGTCTTCCCATCAGTAGCAAGAGGACCCCCCTTATCCTAGCCCTAGCGGGTGAAGACAAGTGAATTCCTGGACACTGGTTCAGTTTCAGGCCAGTGAGACCGTGTGTGTGTGTGTGTGTGTGTGTGTGTGTGTGTGCGCGTGCGTGCGCGTGCACATGCACTCGTGGAGGTCAGAGGATAACCTGCAGGATTAGTTCTCTATTACCATCTGAATCCCAGGGATCAAATTCAGGAGGCAAATTGGAAAGAGCCACGTTGACTCACTGAGCCCCTGTCTTAACTAAGAGGTGGGAAACGTCTCAACAGCCACACCCAGGTTGTCCTCCTGTGCAGACTGTGCCTGTGCATATTCACACCCTCCCCCACTACAGGGGTAGGTGAAAGGGTGGGAGGCTGAGGGAAATGGGAGGGAGCACTGCCTGCAGGTCCTAAACTGTCAGCCTAAGGCATCTTGGTCTCCTAAATCTCTTGATGTCTAGTTCTTCCTCCAGGAGGCTTAGGGATTGGAAGATCTGAATGCCCTCGTCCAATAGCCCTTATCATCTGCAGTCACAACTCCCTAAGACTGTGTGAGGCTGTGTGTGTGGTGTGTGTGTACAGGAGCAGATGTCTATTCGTGTGTTTTTACACACATGTGGAGGCCAAAGGACACCCCCTGCTGGTATTCTTCAAGCACAATCCTCCTTCCCCAGCACTAGGATTGCAAGTGTACACCCAGATTTTCGTGTGGTTCTGGGGATCAAAGTTGGGTTAGAACAAGTAACTGTGTTACCTCCCCAGTGCCCCGCTTCTCGTTTATTTGCTTGTTTTATTAATTTGTTTGCAGCATGATGTCATGTGGCCCTGGCTGGCCTTGAACTCACTATTTTGCTGAAAATGACCTTGAACTTGTTCTGACCTCCTACTCCCACCTCCCGCGGACTGCGATTATTAGCACACACCTGGCTCAACTTCCGCCCCTCACCCGTTTGCTTCACTCTGGCTATTCCTGTTCAGGACCTCTCCATCACCTTTTGACTTTCCATATATGTTTGTTATTTATTTATTTATAAGAAATATACATATTTTCCATATATAAAAATATATAGCACAATGTAATTTATATTGTACATTTAAAGTATATTAATATGCAATGCACCCAAAATATTGATATATAATCATAAACTATATGTTATAAGTAATTATGTATTTTAAATATTACCTATAGTATATAATACACAATATCGCCTATGCTATATTACTAATTATACTATATATAATAGCTTGTGATAGATTAATAATATTGTATAGTATACCTATCATTGTCACCCCATCACATATCTGTATATATAACAGATATTATAATTGTAAAAAATTAATTAAAGTTAAATAAATTAAAATTAATTGATATATAAGATACACGAAAATTAAAAACAGAGTAATATATAATAGATACAATTATATGAAAATTAAAAACAGTAATTCTGTGGCAGTGGCCAGTGGGACACAGGCCTGGGATGTGGTTGTTACCTAGCTTTTTTCTGGATGGGATATCCCGAGGTTCTGTGCAGAATTCTCCTCCATAACCCAGGTCACAATGGCAGATGAAGGTGTCCCCTTGCTCCTGACACCGGCCATCATTGTGACAGGGGTTCTGTAGACAAGGGCTATCTGCAAGGGCAGAAGGGTGTGGGTGGATCCCAATAGGATATTCACAGTGTAGGAGACGCCTGGCTGTGGGACAGGCCCCAGGGAGAAAGCAGCAGTCACCAAAGCTGCCCTGGGGGCCACTCAGCAATCTAAGTTTTAACCCTGCTACCCTGGGTTCAGGGAATTTGCTTAGCCTCCCGAACCCCCACATGTGTGTATGTGAAGGTCCAGAGATCAACTTCAGGTGCCATTCCTCAACTCTCATCCACTTGCTGTCTGTTTGTTTGTTTTTCAAGACCTGGTTTCTCTGTAGCTTTAAAGCCTGTCCTAGAACTCACCCTGTAGACCAGGCTGGCTTTGAGCTCACAGAGATCCGCCTGCCTCTGCCTCCTGAGTGCTGGGATTAAGGCGCGCACCACTGTACCTGGCTGGAATCCTATTTTCATTGCTCCTAAAGTGGGGTGTTGTGCTCTCCACTAGGTACGGATCAGAGTCTACCCTGGGGCAGAGCTCTGCATGGCCGGCACTAAACGCCTGGTAAGAGACGACTCTTTTCATCCAGCCCTTCGTACAAAGGAGGCACAGACTTCCTGAGATCAAGCAGGAATCCCACCCGGGCAGGAATCTGACTCAGGGAGGGAGGGTAAGCCTGGTGTTAGAGACCACAAGGACCCAGGCTCACCCCGGAAGCAGTCTCGAGTAAAGTTGGCCACGGTGCAGGCCTCTCCAGCCCTGCAGCCATAGGGCTCACACAGCAGGGTCCCCTGGCTTGCGCAGGTGCAATGCTGGGAGCAGTCATCAGTCACGTAGCTGTCACCCAGCTGGAAAAGAGGAAGTGAAGGCAGCAGACATTCTAGATTCACCCTAGATCTCATTCTCCTCACCTGGGTTCCCAGGCCTCCGCCGCCCAGACCTTGTAATAGAGGCCATTGGTGGTGCAGCCGCACTGCGTCACTGGGAGGCTCTGGGTATCACTGTAGATGTAGCCTGGGATGGTGGCACAGCCTTCCACGCAGGGACCTTCACAGGCCTTGGGGGTCACAAATTTGGCACAGGATGCTGGGCAGGGCGTCATACAGGGCTGGTACACAGTATTGGCAGGGCATGTCATGGCTGAGGGGATAGAAGCATGGTTAGGAGCTGGCTGGCCTTGGGACTGGTGAGTAAGAAACAGAAAGCAGATCATACAGTCATTCAACAGAGCACAGGGCTCCCTGTACACAGGGAAGCTAGGGCAAGTAGGCCCATTCCGCCTCAAGTGTTGTCTGGAACATACGACGTTTGATGAAAACAGATGGACATGGTAGGGTGGGTACAGCAGCACATAATCCCAGCACTCAAGAGCTGATCCGGAAGGGCACCAGGAGTTTGAAGCCAGCTTGGGCTATAGAGTGAGATTTTGACACAAAAGCCAAGAACAGGAGCTGGAGAAAGAGCTCAGCAGTCAGGAGCTGGATCCTGCAGAGGATCCTGGTTCTGCTCCCAGCGCCCACATGGCAGTTTATGACCACCTGTAACTCCAGCTCCAGAGGCTCTGACACCCTCCTCCCACCTCTGTGGGCCTCAGGGTGCACACGGTGCACAGAATGCATGCAGGCAAAGCACTCATACATGTAAATCAAATAAAAATCAGTAAAGTCTTAAATCCACCCCGAAGCATACACGGGATAGCGTGGCAGTTAAAGCGATTCTGCTCAAGTCAGGTGTGGGGACCTGAGGAAACCTGGGGGTTGATAGGCAGTCAGCACTACCTCATCACCAGGCATTGGGGGGAGGAGAGAGAGAGAGACCCTGTCTTAAAAAACAAGGTGGGGCTAGTGAGATGGTTTAGTGGGTGGAGGCGACCTGACTGGATCCCTTTCCCATGGTGGAAGTTGTCTTCTGTCTTCTGACCTTCACATGTGTGCTGTGGAACATGTGCACCCACACATACACACAAAATAAAGAAATGTAACTGTCCCCCACCAAACAGACAAAAGAACAAAGTAAATGGCTCCTGTTCTCTGGTCTGTGCATCCAAACACACATGGACACACACATATATAAACATACAAAAAATAAAAGAAGAGAAAACACAACAACAGAAAAAATGGGCAGAGAGGAGGAGGAGGGGATTGGACAGCGGAGGAGTGGATGGGAGAGAGGTCAGTCTGGAATCACTTGCTGCCTTGAACTATGGGTAGAAGAGTCAAGGCCGAAAGGCCACGGTGAGGACGGTGGCAGCAGCAGAGCTGAGCAGACAGCACAGTGACTGGGGAGTGAGAGCCAGCTGCTGGGCAGAAACAGAGCCTCACCACAGTGCGTCTGGTCCCGCCAGCCAGTCGTGTTGGCGCCTGCCTCCTGGCAAATGATTGCGTATCCACTGAGGACCCGGCATCGAAACTCCTCTTCTTCTTTGGTTTTCCAACCAGTGCACACGTCGGACATACAGTGCCTGGGGTAGAAGGGGAAGGGTGGAGTAGGTGTGCTTTAGAGAGGGGGAGCAAGGAGAGCCAGCCTTGCGGAAAAAGGGCCCGGGCGAGGGGCTGGGGCCTGGGGACATGGCTCAGCTGACCAAGTGCTTGCCTTGCAAGAATAAGGAAGGGCCTGTTTGATTCCCAGATCCATGCTAAAAACAAGCAGGGTGTGGTGAGGTGCTTGTAATTCCAGTGCTGGTGAAGGGGAAACAGGAGGGTCCCTGAGGCTCACCAGACAGCCATCTTAGCCTAATCAGTCAGCCTTCGGCTCAAGTTAGAGACTTGTCCCAAAACAAGGTGGAAGCTGGGGAGATGCCACTAGGAAGAAGTACCTGCTGTTCAAGTATGAGGAACTGAGTTCGAATCCCACACATGCCTGTAATCCCAGCTTGGTCAGGGAGTAAAAACAAAAGGATCAAGGGGGCTCACTCTCTCACAGTCTAGCCAAAAAAACAAACAAAAAAAAACAAAACAAAACAAAAAGAAAACACCCAGTGAGCTGCAGGTTGGGTGTGAAACCCTGTCTCAAAGGAATAAGGCAAAGAGAGAAAGCAGGACACCTGACTTTAACTCTTGATGACCCAACACTCACACAAAAGGAAAGACAGGTGGATGGCCCCTGAAGTCGATCTCTGACCTATGTAAACATACACGGCACATACACTGAACAAACACGTGCGTGCCCATTCCCCTCACAAACCCCACAAATAGATAATAAGCAAAAGCTGAGGATGCGGCCGAGTTGGTAGAGTGTTTGCTTAACATGCGTGAAGCCCTGGGTTCCATCCCCTGTACCACAAAAGCAAGGCATGGTGGCCCACGCCTGTAATCCCAGCACTTGGGAGGTGGAGGCAGAAGGATCAAAAATTCAAGGTCATCCTTAGGCATATATTAGCCTGGGCTACAGAAGACCTAAATAAATACAGGATAAAATGGATTAAAAATAAAATAGAGAAGAGGGGCCCAGAACCCCACACAGAAAGTCGGCAGGCTAGAGGGGTAGCGTGGGGATAAAGGATTGCAGAAAAACAGGATGTAGAATGGGGGGAGTCAGTAGAAAATGGGGTCACAAGGGAGAAGAACCAAGCCCACAGAGCTAGAGGGGGTCAGAGAGGAAAACCACAGCAGGAATCTGGAACATTCTTGTGAGTACTGGGCCTGTAACTCACTGCTCGAAGGGCTCTGGGGCTACAATCTGGTGACAGGCAGCAAAGGGACCCTGGGGGTCCACCACCACCCTGCAGGCCTGGGTGCTGCTGAGGAGCGCTGTCTGCTCTGGGCTGCACTCTGACGGCAGAGGGCCAAACTCTTCCTCTCCCCCATCTTCTTCTGGTAGGGCCCTGAAGTAGGGATGGCAAGGGGCTGTGTGAGGTTTGGGAGGGAAGTGAACTTGAGGAAAAAAATAAAAACAACAAGTGTGCAGAAAAGTGAAGGAAAGGACCAGGGCACTAGGGTTTCCAATGAGCAGCTGTTCCCACGGGTCAGCAGAGACCGAGTGACAGAAGGTGTCTGTGTTGAGGACCAGAGGATTAAGGCAGTGGAAAAAGAGACTTGCTGGGTAGGAGATGCCCAGCTCAGAGGGACAGTGCCTGAAGAGAATCCCCCAGTGAGGGGCTCGGGTGTGGCTCAGTGATAAGAGTACTTGGCTTTGATTCTCAGTAAGGGGCAAGGAGTGTGGCTCAGATTATGTGCATAGGCCTACAGGTTCAATCCTCTTCCACCCCCAGTGAAAGAGACTCTTAGTCATCTCCCAATCCCCAGCCCTCACCTTGGCAATCGTAAGAGGGCTTTCACCATCTTCACCTCCCAACTGTTGCCAAAGACATTGATGTTTGAGGTGAGTGTTCCACTGGGCAACATCAAGTCATTGTCTCGGTCCTTATCATAGTTTCCACACAGGCCCCGTATCAGCCCACGGTACATGGTAGGCAAGGAGATCACTGCAGGACAAAGTAGTGAGCCAAACTCTGTTCTCCCCTCCACAACCCGAGTCTCCCTTTCAGGCTGGGGGCTCTATTCCCAGGTATAACACATCTTCTTCTGACCTATTTGAGCTGTGCCTTTCCATCCCAGAAATGGGGTTCCTATTTTTCTGTGGTTATTGGCTTTATTGTTGCTATTTTCATTTTTGAGACAGGGTCTCATATAGCCCAAGCTGCACTCAAACAGGCTATGTAGCTGAGGCTAGCTTCACACTTCTGACCCCCTCGCATCCACCCTCCAACTGCAGAGACTACAGGCGTGCTCCAGCTGTGTAGCTGAGGCTAGCTTCTCCACACCTGCACTGTCAGTTTCTTGGTTAGGGTTTGATTGGGTTCTTTTTTTCGAGACAGGGTTTCTCTCTATAACAGCCTTGACTGTCCTGGAACTCGCTCTGTAGACCAGTCTGACCTCAAACTCACAGTGATCCACCTGCCTCTGCCTCCTGAGTGTTGGGATTAAAGGTGTGCGTCACCACTGCTTTACTGGGTTTCTTTGGGACAGTATTGCACTATAAGCCCTGTATAGGCTGGAATTCATGATGTAGACCACATCCTCCTGCCTCTGGGCTCCCGAGGGTTGGGATTACACATGTGAGTGAGCATGCCTGGCTCAGAGACAGGTCCTCTGCGGTCTGAGTCTGTGCCCCAGTTACCTGCATTGTGCTTCCCATCGAAGTCCACCACCATTTCAAAGTCAGTGATGAGAAACAGCCGCTGCGCCCGCAGGAGGACCCGCAGGTGGTCATTTGGATTGTAGGGGATTGCCACCTTTTGGTTGTTGACCTTGAAATGGAAGACTGCAGCTGCACAGCGTGCTAAGTGGGCCACACTCACTGCTGCTGCGTCTGCGCCTGGCTTTGCCCAGCTCGCTAGAGTTTTCATTACCCCCAGTGTCAGAGACCTCCCTTTATACCGCAGTTCCTTCCTTGCAAACACTCAGAAAGAGAGATGGCTCAGTGGGTAGAGGCACTTGCCACTGATCTGGAGGACCTGAGGTTGACTTCCAGGACCCACACGATGGACGCAGAGAACTGACTCCTCCAAGATGTCTTCTGACCTCTACACATGCACACAGCACGTGCATGCCCATGCACACACACACGTACAGTAAATAAGAAAGTGTGACAGAGAGATGACCCATAGGTTGACAGTGGTTGCTGTGTCTCCAGAGGACCTGCATTTGGTTCCCAGAATCCTCGTTGGATTGTTCACAACTACCTATAACTCTAGGTTCAGGGTTCATGACACCTTTTGGCCTCTGTGGGCACTCATACATATGTGGATATACTTACATAGACACACATAAATAAATAAATGATAAATAAATAAGTAAATATTTAAAATTGAAATAAGTGTAAAAGATGCTGCTTTTCTAGCCAGCGCCGACACGGCTCCAGCCCCGTTACCACATGCACACCATCCTCCCTTCCGCCCCCTCGCTCCCTTCATCCTCCCAGCCCTTGTTCAGCCCTACTGCCCTGCGCCACTTTTCTCCAGGAAGTGGCACCAACTCTGACTTCTAAGAGCAGTCTGCACCCCTGGAAACTCCCTGACAATGGAGCACTCTGGTTTTGCTAACCACAGACAGTCTACAGTGGTCTCCTGGTTCCCTTCAGGTCTGGTCCTGTCCCTTTACTCACCAAAGCCACCAGCCCTTCTTGGAGCTGTATTTTATAGCCGTAGACGTTGGTGGTCACTTCATGCAAGGTTGGACTCCCTTTGGGGGATATTTTGTTGCGCCCCTCTATGACCAGGTGCTCCATCCCCTCTGGGAGTTTGTCCATTGTCTTTATGAGATAGTAGTTCATCCGACCCAGGAAGCGGTAGGAGAAGCCATCGAAAGTGTGGTAATAGGGGTCCCCAAAGATGGTACATTTTTCCAATTCTGTCAAGAAATGTGCACACTGGAAAGGACCTCAGCCCAGCTACTGGTCTCTGTGGTATTTCTGATTACCCTCCCTCTTAGGCCAGGGGCCCTGCCTTTGATTCTTTCAGTCACCAGGGCTCCTCTCCCCTCCCCCCACGGCTCCCCACCAGAGTTCCTCTTCACTCCCCCTCCCCAACAGCTCCCTTACTGTTGGCCGCACAGTTACTGCTTCCATCATCACTGTGCTGGCAGTGGGACCCTGTGGGGCAGATGAAATTCCGGCACTGAATAACTCCGTCCACACAGGTACAGCTCTGGGTGCAGCCACTGGAGATCCAGGTCTTGCCTATCTGCAGAAGGCATGGGACAAGCTTTCCCTTAGGAACTGTTCACCTTGTTCTTTTTTTTTGTTTTTTGTTTCTTTTTGTTTTTTCAAGACAGGGTTTCTCTGTGGTTTTGGAGCCTGTCCTGGAACTAGCTCTTGTAGACCAGGCTGGTCTCGAACTCACAGAGACCCACCTGCCTCTGCCTCCCGAGTGCTGGGATTAAAGGCGTGCGCCACCACCGCCCGGCCTCACCTTGTTCTTTGAGGCAGGGTCTCTCATTAAGTCCTGAACTTGCTAAGTAGGCTAGGTTGGCTGGCCAGTGAGCCCTGGAGATCTATCTGCCTATCTCCACCTCTTCAATGCTGGGATTACAAGTAAATAATACTACATCCGACTTTCAAAAAATAGAAGAAATACTTATTTTGGGCATTGGATGCCATAGCATGTGTGTGGGAGGGGTGGCCGGAGGACATTTCTTTCAGTAGCCCATTCTCCTGTGGTTTCTGGGGTCAAAGTCAGGTCACTGGGCTTTGGGGAAGAAATGGAGCAGCAAAGTTCTTCCTGTTTGGTCACCATCTACCTTGGTTTCAGCTGCGGGGATTCCCTGACACAGTTCCCAATCTATGAGGGCTGGAAATGTGGCTCGATTGGTAGAATGCTTGCCTATGATGTACAAAACCCTGGCTTCCACCCCAGGTACCACATAACCCAGGCATGGTGGGGCAGCCTGTCATCCCCGTGCTCCAAAAGTCAAAGCAGGAGGACCCGGAGTTCAAGACCATCTTCAGGTATGCAGTGAGTTTGAGACCAGCCTGAGTTACAGGAGTCCTTATCTTTGAAAAATGAAAAAACAAAAATTAAAACTCATTCTAAGGTCTACCAGCTTTCACATTCCAGAGCCAACCATATAAACAGGCGCATCCAAGGCTGAGAAAGGCAGAGGGTGCCTGCCCCCAACTGCCCGCCATCCCAGGCTCCACACCAACTCACTGGGATGAGATCACCCTTGGCATCTTTGCAGCCACATTGGTTTCTGGGTACACACTTGTCCTCATTGAGCAGGTAGCCAGGTCGACAGACACAGCCCTCCTTGCAGGTGGAGGGGTCTTTGGGGCTGACCCCCTCACAGTGGCCATTTGGGTTGGAGCAGGAAGGCAGACAGGAGGGAAGGCAGCTGGTGTAGAGGCTGTTGGCTGGGCACTGCAGAGCTGTGGGGTGGAAGAACAGGGCTCAGGCCATGCCTCGGATTTCTCCAGCCATGAGCTGGTTCTGTCCTTCCCTTCCCATGGGCTCCCTTACTATCAGAGACACAGTTACTGCTGCCGTCTTGATATTGTTGGCAGTGGGTCCCTGAGGGGCACTGGAAGCTCTGGCATTGAAAGAGTCCTTCCTCGCATGCACAAATCCGGGTACAGTCAGTAGAGATCCATGTCTGGCCAGTCTGCAGAAGTCACCAGAAGGGAAAGAGAGAACATAGGGCTTAGTTTTCTGTCCAAGGGTCTTACATTTGCCCTATGCATCTGCAGGTTCCATATCCACTGAGTCAACCAACTCCAGATGACAAAAAAATTCTTTTTAAATTGCCACCAGGATTGTGGGCATAACTGAACCTGACTAGAACACTCAGTGATGGATCGGAACATGGCTCGGGGGTGTGACCCAGTAGTAGCTAGAGTACTGGCCCAGAATCTTAGTGAGATGTTGGCGGTACCCAGTGGCAGGTATAGTGCTTGTTTAGAATCCCCCAGTGAGTGTTAGAGGTATGGTCCAGCAGAGGAACATCTGTCTAGAATCCTCCATTGAACACTAGGACACGTGGTTCAGTGGCAGAGCAGTCCCCTGGCACGTGCCAAGACTCTAAACCTTCAGACCCCAGAGCTAACTATATGAGTAAGAGTATCCAGAGAGACGAAGAAAAAGAGAAGCTCTAATCCTAGCCTTAAAAATCTAGGTGTGTGCGTGCGTGTGTGAGAGTGTGGGCATACATCCATGTTGAGGTGTCACCTCTTATATCATAAGAAAACTGGGGTCACAGACAGCTGTACCCTGCTTCCATGGGTAGGGAGAACTCAACTCAGGTCCTCACATTTACGGAGCAACTCACGGAGCCAACTCCCATTCTCTCATGGCAGTCTCCAGGCCTGCTTACCTGGATGAGGTTGCCCCGGGCGTCCTTGCAGCCACAGTGAATTCTAAGCACACACTTGCCGTCATGCAGCACGTAGCCGGATCGACAGACACAGCCCTCCTTGCAGGTGGAGGGGACCCTGGGGCTGGAGCCCTGGCAGAGGCCCTCTGGGTCCGAGCAGGTAGGTAGACAGGATGGGAGGCAGCTGGTGTAGAGGCTGCGGGCCGGACATTTCAGAGCTTTGTGGCGGAAAGAGAGTGGCATTAGTGCAGAGAACCAGAGGAGCCTAAGGACGCAGAGGCCACGTTAAACAGGGTGGGCTTCCTCCGCCCCTTTTGTTATTCATCCAGCAAAGATTCACTGAGTATGTGCTGTGTGTCCCCCAGAGAACTACCTTCCTTCTTGCCCTCTCTTTGGTCCTTCCCCCATGGCTTTCTTACCACTGGTGACACAGCTTCTGCTGCCATCTTTATTGTTCTCGCAATGGGACCCTGCTGGACATTTGAAGTCATGACACTGGACAGTCCCTGCTCTGCAGGTACAGCTCTGGGCACACCCACTAGTGATCCACGTCTTGTTTTCCTGTGGAAGCCACAAGAGGACGAAGTCCCCAGTGAACAGCAGAGGGTGTAGCTCAGTGCAAGGGGACAGAGCAGCAGTAGGGCACTGGTCCAGCTTATGCCAAGAACTGACTACCCTTCAACTCCAGGGCAAACCAGAGATAGGAGCATCACGTGACAAGACAGATAAACGGGGGAAATGGCTCCCAAGATCACTTTCAGAAATGTGTTTGTGTTCACGCATGTGTGGTGTGCATGCACCCCTGACGGGCAGAAGACACTCTCAGGTGCGGTCTTTCTCCACTCTGCACCACAACAGGTTCTCTCTCTCTTTCTCCCTGTCTCTCCCTCCCTCTCTCTTTCTCTCTCCCATCTTGGTTTTGATGATGTTCACTACTATGTACACCAGACTGTCTAGCCTGCACATTTCTGAGGGTTGTCCTGTTTGTACCTTCCATATTTCAGCAGGAGCTCTGGGATTACAAACCACTGTGCCCAGTTTAAATGGATTATGGGGACTTGAACTGAAGTTTTCACCCGCCCCCCTCACTAATGCCATTTTTCACGCTCACTCACTGGAATGAGAGTGCCCTGGATATCTTTGCAGCCACACTGGATTCTGGGCACACACTCGTCATTATTCAGCACGTAGCCAGGTTGGCAGAGGCAGCCTGTATTGCAGACGGCAGGGACTTTGGTGCTGGTGCCCTCGCAGTGCCCATCGGGATTCAAGCAGGAGGGTAAACAGGAAGGAAGGCAGTTGGTGAAGTGGCTGTGGGCTGGGCACTGAAAGGCTGTTGGATGGAAGTGGCGTGGTGTTAGTGGAGAGGGCCTGAGCATGATGGTGGGAGCAGAGGCTTCAGAAACCAGGCTAGGACGAATGACCAACACAGCTTGTTTGTGGGTTTCCCCTCCCTTCATTATTCATTCAGCAAATGCGTAGTGAGCATGGACTGTGCCGATTCCTGAGAGAGTGGCCCTCCAAAGTCAACATGGGAGCCGAACCATTGGGAGAGGAACACTGAGCAGAGGCCCTGCTGTGGGTTCCCAGACCTCTCCCCTCTGTGGTAGCTCCTACCTCCCATTTCTAAGGCCCAGGAGACTAGGTTCCTCTTGCCCTGCTTCTGATTCCTCCAGTAACGAGTATACCCTCACCACCTTTCCCAATAGCTCCCTTACTGTTGGAGGCACAGTTACTGCTGCCATCATCACTATGCTGGCAGTGGGTCTCCGAGGGGCAGCTGAACTTTTGGCACTGGATGGCCCCATTGATGCAGGTACAGTTCTGGGTGCAGCCACTGGAGATCCAGGTCTTGCCTGCCTGCAGAAGCCAGGGGAGAGGAAGGAGTGAGGAGAGGATGATTCTAAGGAACCAAGCTTAATCCGCAAGTTCCACACCTACTGAGTCAACTACTAGAGTGAGAAAAACTGCATCTGAACTTACGGGTAGAGTGGCTCAGTGGTACAGCACCTGCCTAGAATCCCTCAAAGAAGGGCTAGCTAAGATGCTCAGAGAACATTTGTCTAGCATGTTCCAGGTCCTGACTGATCTTCACAAACCAGGACCAGCCATACAGACAGATTTATCCAACATGGAGAGAAATAGACAAAAGGAAAAGGTCATCAACAATCTAACTTTTTTTAGGGGGGGGTGGTAAGTAACCTTAGTGCCTTTGTGAATGTTCTTGCGTGAGAGAGCAGGTGTACATACATGTGGAGGCAGGAGGACAAGCTCAGGTGTTGGGTGTGACCTTCTACCTTGTAATGAGACATGCCTTCCCCCTTGTTGTCATTTACCTCTGGAGACAGAAGACTAACTGGCCCCCACATTTCAAAGGACTCTGCTGTGTCCCTCCCATGGCTCAGCGCTGCCCTAGGAGCATAGACACAGGCTGCCCCTCAGTTTACATGGATAATGAGACCATCATCACCATCAGCTGGGCGTGGGGGCGCACACCTTTAACCCCAGCACTCAGGAGGCAGAGGCAGGTGGATCTCTGTGAGTTCGAGGCCAGCCTGGTCTACAGAGCGAGTTTCAGGACACTAAGGGCTACACAGAGAAGCCTGTCTTGGAAAACAACAACAACAACAACAAGAACTCAGATCCTCTCCACATTTTCAGCTTCAGCTTCCCCCACCCAACTCCAGAGGCCCACTCACCAAGATGAGGTTACCCTGGGCATCTTTGCAGCTGCACTGAGTTGTGGGAATACACTTGTCACTGCTCAGTATGTAGCCAGATTGACAGATACAGCCCTCCTTGCAAGTGGGGGAGGCTCTGGGGCTGGTGTCCTTGCAGAGGCCATCTGGGTCCAAGCAAGAAGGCAGACAGGAGGGAAGGCAGCTGGTATAGCGACTGTGAGCTGGGCACTGTACAGCTATGGAGTGGAGGGAGAACAAGGTTAGTGGAGAGGAGGGGGTGGGCTAAGAAGCAGGGACTAGAGAAACAAGGACAGGCGGAGTGGCTAACAGAACTCATTCATTGTTATCCATTCAGCAGAGCATGGACTCTGTGCCAAGCCCTGAGGAAAGAAAATAAGAATGGTTTTCCGCAACTCAGTATGGGAAGCTATTAAGAGATTAGCACTGGGAAGGGACCGTTCAGTAAACATTTACTGACATGGGCTATGTGGGAATCCCTAAGAGAAGAAAGTAAGAAAAGGTAGATCTCCCAGGGTAACATGGGACACTAATTCTGATGGTTAGTTTTAACTATCAATTTGACACAATGTAGAATCATCTAGGAAGAGTTGTAATAAGGCTTGTCCAGATCAGACTGGAATCGTCTGGACTACATTAATTGATATAGGAAATTCAGCCCACTGTGGATAGCAGAATATCCTGGATTTGGCCCTGGGCTGTATAGAGTAGAGAAAGCTAGCTAAATGTGAGTGAGCGGGCATGCATGCACTGCCCTTTGTCTATGTGCCTGTGATTAACTCTCTAAGTTCCCACAGTGATGGGCTGGAACTGTGAGCCAAAAGAAGCCCTTTGTCCCCAAACTGCTTTTTGTCACAGCACATGGTATCCCAGCAACAGAAATGGACTGTGACAAGACCACGGAGAGACTGACACTGAGAAGGACACAGCCTAACCACAGTCTCCTGAATCCCTTCCCACCATGGTATTCTTCCAGCCCCCAAACTCCCAAGCCCAGGGAGGGGCCTGAGAGCTTTCTTGCCCTGCCTCTGCTTCCTCCAGGCATGAGGACAGTCTCTTCATCTCCCTTCGAGGTTCCTTACTGATTTCAGCACAACTGCTGCTGTTATTCTCGATGTCCTGACACTGAGTTCCTGAGGGGCACTGGAAGCCCCGGCACTGAATAAGTCCTCCCATGCAGGTACATCTCTGGGAACAGCCTGCAGCAATCCAGGTCTTTCCTGCCTACAGAAGTCACAGGAGGATGCAGGAAGTAAGGACAAAGGGGCTAGTTGTAAGGAGACAGGGTTAGCCTGCTGTCTGAAGGGTTTATATTTGCCCTCCTTATCTGCAGGCTCCACATCTATTAAGTCAGCTAAGTACAGAACGAGGGGAAAATTGTATCTGGAGCTGCCTGGTGCGAGAGGGCCTATGTAGACTCCACTAGGAAGAAGGTGGGAACAGGTCTCAGCCACAGATTATCTGTCTGGAATCCCCCAGTGAGGGGCTGGAATATGGCTCAATGAAAGAGCACACTCCTATGTTCCGGGATCTGAACATCTCCAGGGCCAGTGATATAGTCATCTACATCCCAGGCACACAGAACAGGGGAAGAAGGAAGACCCCAGTCCCAGATTCTAAGCTTACTCACCGGGATGAGAGCATCTTGGGAGTCTTTGCAGTCACACTCAATTCTGGGTACACACTTGTCCCTGTTGAACACAAAGCCGGACTGACAGAGGCAGCCTTCCTTGCAGGTGGAGGGGTCTTTGAGGCTGGTGACCTCACAGTGCTCGTTCAGGTTGGAGCAGGATGGGATGCAGGAAGGAAGGCAGCCAGTGTGGTAGCTGTGGTCTGGGCACTGCAGAGCTACAGGGTGGAAGGACATGAAGTCAGTGCACGGGGCTGCAGAGAGCCTAGGAAGTAGAGACTAAAGAAACTACGCAGGACAGGGCAAGAAGAGCTTGTGATTTTCCTCTCTGTTTATCCATACAGCACACCCTTAGTGAGCAGAAACTGTGCCAAGTCCTGAGAGAAGAAAGTAAGAAGAGTGGTTCCCAAGTCAGTGTGGGAGCCAAATGACCAGGAGACGAAAGCTGAGAGGAGACCCTGCTGTGGGTCCCCAGAGCCCTCCCCACTGTGGTACTCAGTATCCTGATCTCTCAGGCCCAGGAGACTAAGCTCCTTCTTGTTCTATTTCTGATCCACCAGCCATGAACACACCCTCTCCATTTTCCTTATCAGCTTCGGCACAGTTATGACTGCCATCATCATCGTCCTTGCAGTGAGTCCCAGTGGGACACTGGAAATTCCAGCAACGTATGTCTCCTGCCATGCAGGTACAGTTCTGGGTACAGCCTTTGGAGAGCCAGGTCTTGTCTGCCTGCAGAGATCATGGAGAGAAAAAAGAAGTAGGCATCTGGAGATGGCAGTTCTAGGGAGACAGCTTTGTGCCCTGTCTGAAGGGCACACATTTGTCCTCCCTGTCCACAGGTTTCATTCTATAGAACCAACCAATCACAGGTGGAAAATACTGGAAAAACTATTACAACTGGGAATTCTTGTATATCTCAGTGGGATTGTGCCTATTTAGAATCTCCAGGTGAGGGATAGGTATGTGGCTCAGTGGTAGAGCACCTGCCTAGAATCCCCCAGTGAGGGGCTGAAGTGTGACTCAGTGGTAGAACTGTGGTTAAGAAATTTCCTGTAGAGGTCTGGGAGCATAGCTCAGTTATAGAGCAAGGCTTTTTAGTATTTGCCTTGAATCCCCAAGTGATGAACAAGTAAGGGATGTGTGGTTAAACGACAGGACACTTGCATAGCGTGTGCCGTGCACACCCAAGTTTCACACTGCAGGACCAGCCATAAAGACGTGAGAGCCCCAGACGGACAAAAGCAAAGGGAAAGGGAAATGGCTACCAATCTCACTTTGAAAAAAATTTACATTTACATTTATGTTCTTTTTTGTGTGTGCACACACATGTACATACGCCATGGCACAAGTGTGGTCGTCAGAAGGCAGCTTGCTGGAGTCATTTCTCTCCTTCCATCACATAGGTTCAAGAAATTGACCTGGCCTATAGGCAAGTGCCTTTATCTCTGGAGCCAAGTTCCAGGTACACTACTTTTTTTTTTAATTACTTTTATTTTATGTGCATTGGTGTTTTGCCACCAGTGTCAAGTCCCCTGGAACAAGAGTTACTGACAGTTGTGAGCTGCCATGTGGGTGCTGGGAATTGAACCCAGGTCCTCTGGAAGAGCAGTTAGTGCTCTTATAACCTCTGAGCCATCTCTCCAGCCCCTACTTTTTAAAAAACTAATCTTTGTGTTTCTCTATTTAACGATGGCACACGTATGTGTGGAGGTCAGAGGACAAATCTTGGGTGTTGGTATCACCTTTCATCCCATATTCAGATATCAGACAACACAGATTAGCAAGCCCTTAAATTTTGGGGATTCTCCTATTTCTACCTCCCATCTCACATAAAACCCTGAGATGACATAAAGGCCTCCGGCAATCAGTTTGCCGGACTGTAGAGATTCCAATCATGTCCTTACTCACTGAGCCATCTGCCCAGGTCCACCAGGCTTACACTTGGCACACACTCACCGGGATGAGAACACCCTGGGCATCTCTACAGCTGCACTGAATTTTGAGTATACATTTGTCGTTGTGCAGCACAAAGCCAGATCGACAGACGCAGCCCTCTTTACAGGTGGAGGGGGCTTTGGGGATGGTGCCCCCACAGAGACCCTCTGGGTCTGAACAGGAAGGTGGACAGGAGGGAAGGCAGTTGGTGTAGCGGCTGTGGGCGGGGCACTTCACATCTATGAAGGAGAGAGAGTAGTGTTAGCAGATGGGGACAGAGGGGCCCAAAGATACAGAGGCTGCAGAAACCGAGCTAGGATAAATGACCAACACAATTTGTGCTGTTGTGCTGTCTTCTTTTTTTTTTTTTTTTTTTTTTTTTTGGTTTTATTTTTCCTTTGCGATTCACCCAGCAACCACTTGCTGATCATGTGCTGGGTGCCAGCCCTGAGGAGAGAACAAATAAATATATCTCCCAAGTCAGAGGGAACCTAGCACTAAAGAGACTAGCACTAAAAAGGGATGCAATCCAGAGTGGGACCCCCAAATTCCTCTGTATTGTGCTAGTTCTCATGACCAGTCTCTGAAGCCAGAGACTACCTACCTTGCCCTGTCTCTGATCCCTGCAGCCACAAGCACACCCTCCTTACTATCCCCGTTGCCCTCTTACTGATGATTTTGGTGCAGTTAATGTTGCCATCTGGGCCATTCTGGCACTGAGTCCCTGGGGGGCAGTTGAAGCTGTGACATTGGACGACCCCTCCCATGCAGGTACAGCTCTGGGTGCAGCCACTGGAGACCCAGGTCTTGCCTGCCTGCAGAAGCCATGGGAAGAGAAAGGGAGTGAGGACAGAGAGGCTGTTCCAGGGACACAACCTCACCTCCTGTCTGAACAGCTTCAATCTGCCCTCCCTATCCATCCATAAGTTCCACATCTATTGAGTCAACCAGCCATAGGTGGAATATATTTGAACAGAGAAATATATGGGGAAGGAGGATTAGCAGTTCATTGGTACATCATGGTCCTAAATCCTCAGTAGGAACCTCTAAGGATACTAGCTCAGTCACACAACTCACCAGTCTAGAATTCCCTCAGTGAGGGGCTGGGGTGTGGCTCAGCGGGTAGAACTACTGTCTAGAGTCTTTATAATGAGGGTTTGGAGGTGGGGTTCAGTGGTAGAATCTTCCACTGATGGACTGGAGGTGTAGCTTAGTAGTCGAGCACTTGCCTAGCCTGTGCCAGAACCTGACCATCCTTCAAACTCAAGGGCCAGACATACAGACAGGAGCATTCCAGAAGGAATTAGATGAAAGGAAAGTGGCCCACAATCTAACTTTTTTTTTTTTTAAAAAAAAGTTTTATATGGCTCCAGAGATGGTTTAGCTGTTAAGAGGACTTACTGCCTTGTAGAGGACCTGGGTTCAATTCCCAGCACCCACACGGCTGCTCACAACTCCTGTAACTCTAGTTCCGGGGAATCTGATGCTTTCTTTTGGCTTCTGTGGATACCAGGTTCCCAGATGATGTACATGAATACATGCAGTCACCCACACACATAAAATAAGAATAAATCTTTTTAAAGATTGTACAGTGTATGTGTGTTCACATGTGTGTGTTCACGTGTGTGCGTTCACATGTCTAAGTGCTGGCCCACATGCCAAAGCAGTTCTGGGGGTTCTCCTTTCTCGGTCCACCATGTTTTGGTAGAGTAATGGGATTCCAGACACAGGTAACTTCCCATCTCTAGTGAGCTGTGGAGATTCAAACTCAGGTCCTCACACTTGCACAAGAGAACAACTGACCCACTGAACTAGCACTCACAACCTCCTCCACACCTACTCACCGGAATGAGGTCACCCCGGGCGTCTCTGCAGTCACAGTGCATCTGGAGCACACACTTGTTGTTATTCAGTACATAGCCAGGCTGGCAGACACAGCCCTCTTTGCAGGTGGAGGGGACTTTGGGGCTGGTGCCCTCACAGTGGCCATCCAGATCAGTACAGGAAGGTGGACATGGGGGAAGGCAGTTTGTGTAGCGGCTGTGGGCGGGACATTGCAGAGCTATGGGGTGGAGGGAGATTGGGGTTATTGGATGGGGCCTAAGGAAGTGGAGAAATGGCCCACAGAGCTTCAGGATTTTTTTTCCTATTGTTATTAATTTTGAAAACATTTACTGAACATGGGGTGTGTGTCAAGTCCTTAAAAAAAGTAAGAATGGATCTCCCAACTAAATGGGCAAGACTAACCATTGAGAAAGCAGCAATGAGAAGGGTCTCAGCAGAGCCAAAGGTTCACAGACTCCCAACCTCTGAGGCCCAGGGGCTAAGCTCCTTCTTGCCCTGCCTCTCGTCCCTCCAGTCATGAGCACATCCTCCCCACCTTCCCCCATGACCCCTCTTACTGATTTTGGCACAGTTATAGCTGCCATTATTGCTGTCCTTGCAGTGAGTCCCCAGGGGGCACTGGAAAGTCCTGCACTCGATGGTCCCTCCCATGCAGTTGCAGCTCTCTGTACAGCCTTTGTTGAGCCAGGTCTTGCCTGCCTGCAGAAGCCATGAGAAGAAAACTGAGGAAGAGGCCAGCTCTAAGGAGACAGCCTCTTTATGTAGGTTTAGGTATGTAGGTTTGTTCTCACTGCATCTACTGAGTCAGCAAACTACGGGTGGAAAATCTTTGAAAAAATAATTGCATTAGGGGATGTGGGTGTACCTTAGAGGCATAGCACCTGCCTGGAGTCTGGTAGTTAGAGCTGGAGGTGTGGTCAGTTATAGACAGCCTGCCTAGAGTTCTCAGTGACAGGCCATATCCAGCCTTCACACTCTAGAGTCAGTTCTGAAGACAGGCACATCCATGTGGTGGCACACACCTTCACTCGTAGCACTCAGGAGACAGAGTAAGCGGATCTCTGTAAGTTCAAGACCTGCTTGGTCTGTCTAAATAGTCAGGACAGTCAGGACTACAGAGAGAGACCTTGTCTCAAAAAACAAAAACAAAACAAATAAAAATATAGGTACATCCCAGGTTAACAAAAGCAGAGGGAAGAAACACATTCCACTTTTATTTTAAATCTCTGTGTGCATGTTTTCATGTATGTAGTATGAGGAGCAGCGGGCTACGTTCCTGGCGCCCGGCCGCCCGCACGGCTAGCTTTACCCAAAATAATTACATGGAAACTGTATTCTTTTAAACACTGCCTGGCCCATTAGTTCCAGTCTCTTATTGGCTAGCTCTTACATATTGATCTAAACCATTTTTAATATTCTGTGTAGCACCACGAGCTGGCTTACCAGGGAAGATCTTAACCTGCGTCTATCTGGAGTGGGAGAATCATGGCGACTCACTGATTCGGCTTCTTTCTCCCAGCATTCTGTTCTGTTTATTCCACCCACCTAAGGGTTGGCCTATCAAATGGGCCTAGGCAGTTTCTTTATTAACCAATGAAAGCAACAGATTAGAAAGAAATCACTCCCACATCACATGTATGTTCATGTGTGTTGGAGTTTTTATGCAGATATGTGTGAAAGTCAGAATATAGCCTGGAATATTGGTCCTCACCCTCTACCTTGTGTTGTGAGGCTGTCTCTGGGCAATCACAAGACTAAGCTAGTCTACACGTTTCCAGTAGAAGCTAGGAGCTACCACATCCAGCTTACATAGGTTCTGGAGATTCAAACTCAGGCCCTCACACTTGTAAGGCAAACATTTTACCCAGTGAGCCATTTCCTTGGCCACCCCACCAATGCTTTTTTTTCCACATCTACTCACAGGAATGAGGTCACCCTGGGCATCTCTGCAGTCACACTGAATTCGGAGCACACACTTGTCATTATTCAGTAAGTAGCCAGGCTGACACACACAGCCCTCCTTACAGGATGCGGGAACTTTGGAGCTGGATTCCTCACAGTGGCCATCCATAATTGAACAGGAAGGTGGACAGGAGGGAAGGCAGCTGGTGAAATGACTGTGGGCGGGGCATTGTAGATCTTTGGGGTAGAGAGAGTGGAGTCAATGAGGGACCCAAGTGAGCACAGGTTATAGGAAGCAAGTCTGGTCAAGTGAGCAATGCTCTTTGGGCCTTAATTTGCTTTCGTTTTATTCATTTAGTAAACATTTACTGAGCATGGCCCTGTGACAAGTCCTGAGAGAAGAAAGGAAGAAGACAAGGTCCCAAGTCGGGGTGTGGGAGATCACCCACTGAGAGACTGACACTGAGAGGGGACTCAGCTGCGGGTCCCAGAACCCACCCCACTATTGTAACTTTTATACCCAGCCTCTAGGCTCAGAGGAAGAAGCTCCTGTCTTGCCTCTGGTTCCTCCAATCAGGAGCACACCCTCTCCACCTCCCCTGTGGGGCTCCCCCACGGCTCCCTTACGTATTTCAGCACAGTTACTGCTGCCATCATTGCTGCCCTTGCAGTGAGTCCCTTGGGGACACTGGAAATTCCTGCACTGGATGGCGCCTTCCACACAGGTGCAGCTTTGGGTACAGCCTGCAGAGATCCAGGTCTTGCCTGCCTGCAGAAGTCATAAGAAATGAAAGGAAGTAAAGTCTGAGGGTGGCTTTTTATTTATTTATGTTTGTGTGTGTTCACATGTGAGCATATGAGTATGCTAGCCCATGGAAGCCAGAAGACACATCAGTTCCTTGAGGCATTTGTGAGGAGCTGGGATCAAAACTCCAATCCTCTTGATAGAGGAGCAAGTGCTCTTAACCAAGGAGCCATCTCTCTGGCACCCAGTTCTCAGGAGACAACCTCATTTCCTGTAGGAGGTACTTACGTTTGGCCTCACTGTCTCCAGATTTCACATAAGTTGGGTCTACCAACCATCTCCCTCCACCATCCTGATTTCCCAGCTCACTCACCGGAATGAGAGCACCCTGGGCGTCCTTGCAGTCACACTCAATTTTGAGCACACACTTGTCATTACCCAACACATAGCCAGGTTGACAGATGCAGCCCTCCTTGCAGGAAGGGACCTTAGGGCTGGTTCCCTCACAGCGGCCATCAGGGTCAAAGCAGGAAGGCTGACAGGAGGGAAGGCAGTCCGTGAAGCGGCTGTGGGCCGGGCACTGCAGAGCTTTGGAGTAGAAGGATGGTAGGGTTAGTGGAGAGGGCACAGGGAAGGCATGGCTGTAAATATCAAACTAGGCAGAGTGACCAACAGAGCTGGGGGCTTCCCCTCCTCTTAGAGTTCATTCACTGAGGATGGGCTATGTGTCCAACACGAAGGACAGACGGAAAGAATAGCTTCTTCTAACTCAGTGTGGGAGACTAGCCCTGAGAAAGGAAGGACTCAACCACACTCTATGTTCCCAGGATCCCTCCTATTCAATTCCAGAATTCCTACTTGGACCCTCGAATCCATGACCTCTTAAGTGTGAACTAAGTGCCTTCTTGCCCTGCTTCAAACCCTTCCAGTCATGAGCACACCCGCTCCACCTCTCCCACGGCCCCCTTACTGATTTTCACACAGTTGCTGTTGCCATCATGGTTGTCCTTGCAGTGAGTCTCTGAAGGACACTGGAAATTCTGGCATTGGACAGTCCCTCCTGTGCAGGTACAGCTCTCGGTGCAGCCTCTAGGAGTCCAGGTCTTGCCTGCCTGCAGAAGCCATAGGAAGAGGAAGGAAGTGGGAAAGGGGCTGGTTCAAGGAAGACAGCCTTACTGCTATCTGCAGGGCTTTCACTTCCTCTCCCATTCTATAGGCCCATATCTATTGAGTCAACCATTAGTACATGGAAACTATTTGAAAAAATACTGCATCTATGGATGGGGCTTAGTATCTGACAGCGAGCTGCTAGCAACTATTTCAACAGAGAGCATCTGTCTAGAATTACTCAGTGAAGGGCTGTGGCATGACTCAGTGGTAGAACAAGTGCCTAAAATCATACAAGGGGTTAGGAATGATTCTCAGGGAAGAGCACTTGCTTAGCCTATGCCAGGACAGGCTTCTCTTCACATCCCCAGGCCAGCCATATAGACATGAGCATCCCAGACTGACAGGAGCAGAAGAAAGAAGAGGAAGAGGAAGCTCAGGAGGAGAAGACATTCCCACTCTCCAAGCCCACTCACCGGGATAAGAGTGCCCTGGGCGTCTTTGCAGTCACACTGAATTCTGGGTATACATTTGTCCTTATTGAGCACAAAGCCAGAGTTGCAGAGGCAGCCTTCCTTGCAAGTTGAAGGGACTTTGGGACTGGTGCCTTCGCAGTGGCCCTCCAGGTCCAAGCAAGAGGGTGGGCAGGAGGGAAGGCAGTCGGTATAGTGGCTGTTGTCTGGACACTGCAGAGCTATGGAGTAGAGGGAGAGTGGACGTATGGAAGGACCAGAGGAAGCCCAAGGAAGCGCTTCTGTGCAGGGGTCAGACTCTACCTGTACAAGCATTCACTAAGCATGCCCCGTTGATCAATCCACAAGAGAAAAAGTAAGAAAAAATGGGTCCCTCAAGTCAGTGTTGAGACCAAGAGTGAGAAGGGACAGCCCGGCCATAGCTCCACAAACTCTTTCTCTACTGTGGTAACTTCTATCCCCAAACCTCTAAAACCCAAGCAACAAGAACTAAGCTCCTTTTTTCTGTGTAACAGTCCTAGCTGTCCAGGAACTAGCTCTTGTAGACCAAGCTGGCCTCAAACTCATAGAGATTCGTCTGCCTCTGTCTCCCGAGTGCTGGGATTAAGGGCGTGTGCCACCACTGGCTGGCTCAAAGCTCCTTCTAGCCCTGCCTCCAGTCATGAGCACACACACCCTCCCTCCCTTCCCCCATGGCTCTCTTACTGATTTTACCACAGTTGCTGCTGCCATCATTGTTGTTCTTGCAGTGAGTCCCTGGGGGACACTGGAAATTTTGGCATTGGATGGTCCCTCCTGTGCAGGCACAGCTCTGGGTGCAGTCTCTGGAGATCCAAGTCTTGCCTGCCTGTAGAAGGCATGGAAAGAGACAGAAAGTGAGAAAGGGAAGGTTAGCTAGAGACAGCCTCATTTGTCTGACTTAGGTTTGCCCTCCCTATTGCTACTGCGGATCTACTGAGTCAGCCAACAACAGGTATGAAATATTTAACAAGTATTTCCTTCTGTTTCTGTATGCACAACTCAGCAGAATAGAACCTACCTACACTCTCCCAGTGAGCAGGTGGGGGGCATGAGCAATGAGCAACATTTCTGCCTGGAATCCTAGGTCAGGACACTGGGACAGAGGGTCTGTGGTAGAATGTTGGCCCTGAATCCTATAGTAGGAATTGAGGGAACATAGCTCAGTTGCACAGCACCTAACTAGAATCCTTAGTGATGGGTGGTTGTGTGATTTTGAAGTAGAATACTTGCCTGGAATTCCCAGTGAGGGCTGGGGAGTGGCTCAGTGGTAGTGAATTTGCCTACCCTGTGCCTGGACCTGAACAATCTTCACATTCTAGCACCAGCCATACAGGCTGGAGAATCCAAAATGCAGAGAAGCAGAAGAAATGAGTTAGCGGCTCCCAACCCTGCATGGATGTTGTTTTCGTTTGTTGGTTGGTTTGTCTTTTTTTTTTTGTTTGTTTGTTTTTTGTTTTTTGTTTTTTTTAAACTTTTCAAGACAGGGTTTCTCCATAGCTTTTTGGTTCTTGTCCTGGAACTAGCTCTTGTAGACCAGGTTGGCCTCGAACTCACAGAGATCCGCCTGCCTCTGTCTCCCCTGAGTGCTGGGATTAAAGGCATGCGCCGCCACCGCCAGGCTTGGTTTGTCTGTTTTTGAGACAGGTCCTCACTATGTAGTCCTGGCTGGTCTGGAACTTGTTATATAGCTGAGGTTGGCTCTGAACTTTTAGGGACATACCTGACTCTGCTTTCCAAATACTGGTATTAAATGCATGAGCCGTCACCACCCCTCATGTGTGTGTGTACTTAGACATGAAGGTTAGAGGATAATCTCAAGTATTGGTAACTCACGTTGTAGCTTGTATTGAAAAGTTCAGTGTGTCTCTCAGTATCTGTCTTTCTCTCTGTTTTGGCCACCACAGCATACACAAGACTAAACTAGCTCTCAAGTTTCTAGGATTCTTCTGTCTTCCGTTCCCATCTCCCAGTAGAAGCACTGGGGTTAGAGACATAGCTACTGTGTTCATCTCACATGGGTTCTGGGGATTCAAACCAAGGTCTGAATACTTGCAGGATGAATACTTTATAATGGAGCTATCTTCACAGACCCCACTAATCCTACCATCTGTGTGCACTCACCGGACTGCGAGCACCCTGGGCGTCCTTGCAGCCACACTCAATTCTGAGCACACACTTGCCGTCATGCAGCACGTAGCCAGGTTCACAGACACAGCCTTCCTTGCAGGTGGAGGGGGCTTTGGTGCTGATCCCCTCACAGTGGCCTTCTGGGTCTGAGCAGGAAGCCAGACAAGATGGCACGCAGTTGGTGTAGTGGCTGTGGGCGTGGCACTGCATAGCTATGGGGCAGAGAGAGTGGTTAATGAAGAGGAACACAGGGTCAAAGCAGAATGCTCAAGAGAGGTGGAGCTCCCCACGCCTTTTGTTACTCATTCAGCCAACATTTACTGAGTGTGAACTTTATGCCAAGTCCTAAGGAAAGCAGTCAGAGTCTTAGAGCTCCTGGGACTGGAGAGGTGGCTTAGCAGTGAAGACTACTTGTTGCTCTTGTGGACCCAAGTTAAGTTTGTTCTGGTCAAGAATCTCGTGTAAGTCAGGCTCCAGAGCATCCGATGTCCTCTGTGGCCCCTGCATGAACTCGCTCAGGTACACATACCATATACAGACACATCGCTATACGTGGAATTATAAATAAAATCTTTACAAAGGACGCATCTCCCAGGTGAATGTGGAGACTGACAACTGAGAGACTAACAGTGAGAAAGGGTCCAGCTCAGCCACGGCTCCCCACTGTAGTGGGACCTCTTCTCTCAGATTTCATAGGCTCAGGGGACTAGGCTCCTTCTTGCCCCACCTCTGGTCTCCTCAGCCACAAGCACACCCTCCCCACCTTCCCCATGGCTCCCTTACTGATTTTGGTACAGTTGCTGTTGCCATCCGCGATGTCTTTGCAGTAAGTCCCCGAGGGACACTGGAAATTCCTGCACAGGATGACCCCTCCCACACAGGTACAGCTCTGGGTGCAGCCTCTGTTGATCCAGGTCTTGTCTGCCTGCAGAAGCCAAGGGAGAGGAAGTGGGGGCATAGGATTTATTAGAGAGAGACAGCTTTGCCTCCTGTCTGAGGGATTTACCTTTGCCTTCCGTATCCACAGGTTCTGTATGTATTCATTTAGCCAGCTATGGATGGAAGGTATATGGGGAGAAAATGCAGTGGAGGTATGCCTAGAATCCTCCAGTGAGGTACTAAGGGCATAACTCAGTGACAGAGCTGAGCCCTAAGAATTCTCAACTGGGGGTTTGGGAGCATGGGAGCACAGTTCAGATGTAGAACTTATGCCTAGAATCGTCAGAAGTAATAAGTGGGGCAGTGGACAGGCTGTGGTTTGGAGATAGGACATCTGTTCAGAATCCTTCAAGAGGGTCTGCGCTATGGCTTAGAGGGAGAGCAGCTACCTAGGAGCCATCCTTGAGGACTGAGAGGACAGCTCAGTTGAGGAGTACTTGACTAGAATTTCCCAAGAGGGGATGAGGCCATAGCTTGTTCTCGAACCTTTATACTTACAGGACTAGCCATACAGACAGGCACATTCCAGGTGCAGAAAAGCAAAAGGAATGGAAAAAGTGGCCCTTAATCTCACTTTTTACAAAAAGTTTCAAGTGTTTATGGGTGGGAGCAGGAGCACATGTATGTTCGGAGGTCAATCTTGATTATTGGTCCTCATCTTTTACTTTGTTCTGAGACTCTTTCTTCTTCCCTTCCTCCCACCCTTCTTTCCTCCCATCCACTCCCCCTGTCTTTACTGTCGTTCACTCTGTTTCCCATCTCCTAGTAGAAGCCCTGGGATTACAGACGCACACCATCAAGGCCTACATTGACTGGGTAGATTCACACTCAGGTCCTCAATTCTCTTCAGGAAATGTTTTACCCTGAGCCATTTCCCATCCCCCATAACCCCACTTTAGACACCCACTCACCGGGATGAGAGCACCCTGAGCGTCCTTGCAGCCACAGTGATTTCTGAGCACACACTTGCCGTCATTCAGCAAGTAGCCGGATTCACAGATACAGCCCTCCTTGCAGGTAGAAGGGCCTTTTGTGCTGGATCCCACACAGTGGCCATCAGGGTCCGTGCAGGAAGGTTGGCAGGCAGGAAGGCAGTTGATGAACAGGCTGTGTTCTGGGCACTGCAGAGCTATAGGGTAAAAATAGAGTGGGGTTAGTGGAGAGGCCCAGAGGGTGCCTGAAGAAGCAGAAATTACAGAAACCAGGCTGGGCATAATGACCAAGAGACCTTGGGTTTTTTTTTTTTTTTTTTTTTTTTGCTGTTGTTGTTATTTATTCTGCAAACATGAGCACGGCTTATGTGCCAAGCCCTAAGAAGAGAAAGTTAGAATGGATCCCAAGTCAGTGTCAGAGACTATGGAGAGGCCAACACTGAGAAGGGTCTCAGCAGAACCCTCTCTACTGTGATAGCTACTATCCTGACCTTTAGGGCAGAGGCCCAAGCTCCTTCTAGCCCTGCCTCCAGTCATGAGCACACACACCCTCCCTCCCTTCCCCCATGGCTCTCTTACTGATTTTAGCACAGTTGCTGCTGCCATCATTGTTGTCCTTGCAGTGAGTCCCTGGGGGACACTGGAAATTTTGGCATTGGATGGTCCCTCCTGTGCAGGCACAGCTCTGGGTGCAGCCCCCAGAGATCCAAGTCTTGCCTGCCTGCAGAAGCCAGGAAATGAGAGAGACGTGGGAACTGAGGACGCGCTAGAGAGCCAGGCTTAGCCTCGTGCCTGCAGGGCTGATGTCGGCTCTCCCTGTCCAGTTTCCACATCTGAGGAGGACAGGAAGGAAGGGTGGGTGTACGCTGTGGGCGGACACTGCAGAGCCAGTGAGTGCACAGATTTCACTCTGGTCCTCTCCACTAACACCAAAGGTTTGCTAAGAGCTCGACTCGACTCTAAGGCCTGGGCTAGATGAGGCGGTGCATGGGAGTCCTGTAATGGGAGCTGCTGCAGGGCTCTCAGAGCACTGGCTACTGTGTGTCAGGTTCTGAGCAGTCTTCTCCTTCCAGGGCCACTCTTTGAGAATGGAATATCCCAGGCTGAGAAAAGCACATAAAAGGAGAAAATGACCCTCAGTGCCACTCTCCACACCCACTCACCGGGATGAGAGCACTCTTGGCATCTTTGCAGCCACACTCAGTTCTGGGTACACACTTGTCCTCATTGAGCACAAAGTCAGGTTGACAGACACAGCCCTCCTTGCAGCTGGAGTGGACTCTGGGGCTGGTGACCTCACAGTGGTTGGAGCAGGAAGGCAGGCAGGAGGGAAGGCAGTCTGTAAACTGGCTGTGGGCAGGGCACTGCAGAGCTAGAGTATGGAGGGAGAGTGGGGTTAGTAAAAAGGAGCAGAGGGGGCCCAAGGAAGCAGCAGTTAGGGTCACTGTGGTAGGCTGAGTCACAGGTGAGTTTGGGCTCTTTTCTACCTTTTCTTATTCATTCAACAAATGGTTTTAAGTTGTTACCAAGTCATGAGGAAATAAAAAAGAAGATGGATCTCCCAAGGAGTAGTAGGGAGACTAAACAGCAGCTAACACCGAGAATATGCTCAGACCAGCCACAGGTGTCCAGAATCCCTCACCACTGTGCTTCCTCCTATCCCCACCTCTAAGGCCCAGGGCCTACGGTCCTTCTTGCCCTATCCTGGATTCCCCATCCATGAGCACACTCTCGGCTCTCTCACGGGCCCCTTACTGCTTTTGGTGCAGTTAGTGCTGCCATCATCTCTGTTCTTGCAGTAAGTCCCTGAGGGACACTGGAAGTTTCTGCACAGGATGGCCCCTCCTGTGCAGGTGCAGCTCTGGGTGCAGCCTCTGTTGATCCAGGTCTTGTCTGCCTGCAGAAGGCAAGGGAGAGAAAGGAAGTCAGCACAGAAGGGCTGGTTAAAGGGAGAGAGCTTCACGTCCTGTCTGAAGGGCTGATCTTTGCCCTCCCTATCAACAGCTTCTACATCACTGAGTAACCCAATCATGGGTGGGAAAAGATTTTGGAGAAAAAAAAAAGATATCTCTGAGATTGTGGACATAGCTCAGTGGTATAGTGCATGACTGAACTCTTTCAGTAAGGGGCTGTGATGTGGGAGAGTCTTCTGTTTTGTGTTGATTTCATTGGTTAATCAAGAAACTGCCTTGGCCCTTTAGGACAGAAAATTAGGTAGGCGGAGTAGACAGAACAGAATGCTGGGAAGAAGAAGCCAAGTTAGGCAGTTGCCATACTCTCCTCTCCGAGATGGACGCAGATTAGAATCTTTCTGGTAACCTACCACCTCGTGGTGCTACACACATTAATAGAAATGGGTTAATCAAGATGTGAGAGTTAGTCAATAAGAGGCTGGAACTAATGGGCCAGGCAGTGTTTAAAAGAATACAGTTTCTGTGTAATTATTTCGGGGCATAAGCTAGCCATGCGGGTGGCCGGGCGCCGGAATGCAAACAGCCGCTCCATCAACAGGGCTGGGGGCGGGTGTGGGTCACTGGTAGAACTAGGGCAGAGAGCTCTCCTTTGGTGCTTGGAAGCACAGCCCACATGCGGAACCTATGTCTAGAATCCTCAGCAATGAGTGGCAGGAGTTTGGGAGAGGCTGAGGAGGTTGTGGCTTAGAGATAGACCTAGAATTACCTAATATTCTATAAGAGAGTCTGGGAGCATGACTCTGCAGTACAAAATTGCCTAGTATCCTCCAGTGAGAGGCTGGAAGTGTGACTCAGTTGTAGAGAACTTGCCATGGGTCCTCTGAAAGGGCTAGGAGACAGGCTTAGCGGGAGAGCAATGGCTTAGGAACTAACAGGAGGACAAAAGCCTCACTCACTGCTGTAACAGCTCTCTAGAATCCAGAGGAGGTCGTGCGAGAGGGGCTCAGGAGCAGCACTGCTATGGCACAGAGCCTCAGAGGGGCCCCGGAAGTATATGGCGGTGGTACAGCCCCTGACTAGAATTCCAGAGAGGGGTTGGGGGTGTGCCTCAGTGGTAGAGCACTGGGTTAGTATATGTTACACCAGGACAAAGTTTCTCACTACAAGTCCAGCCACACAAACTGAAGAGAAAAGCATAGGAAAGGAGAAAATGGTCCCCAATCCTGCCTTTAAGAAAAAGCATTAGGCAGGGGTGGGGAACACAGAGTGTACGTGAAGGCCAGAAGACAATCTTTAATGTTGGTCCCAACCTTCTACCTCATACTGGGACAGTCTCTTTCTTTCCCTCCATCCCTCCAGTCCCTTCCCTCATCTCTGTCTCTCTCGTCTCTTTGCTATTGCCCCTCACTCCTGCCTATACACTCCTAGCTCTCACGTTTCTAGGGATCATCCTGTCACTGCGTCCTCCCTCCTACCTCCCACTAGGATCCTTGGGATTACAGATGCACACCAACAAGGCTTACATGATTGTACACATTCAAACTCATGTCCTCACACTATGGGGGCAAACATTTTACCCACTGAGTTCTCTCTCCAGCACCAACCAATACCACTTTAGGCGCCCACTCACCGGGATGAGAGCACCCTGGGCGTCCTTGCAGCCACACTCAATTCTGAGCACACACTTGCCGTCATGCAGCACGTAGCCAGGTTCACAGACACAGCCTTCCTTGCAGGTGGAGGGGGCTTTGGTGCTGATCCCCTCACAGTGGCCTTCTGGGTCTGAGCAGGAAGCCAGACAAGATGGCACGCAGTTGGTGTAGTGGCTGTGGGCGTGGCACTGCATAGCTATGGGGCAGAGAGAGTGGTTAATGAAGAGGAACACAGGGTCAAAGCAGAATGCTCAAGAGAGGTGGAGCTCCCCACGCCTTTTGTTACTCATTCAGCCAACATTTACTGAGTGTGAACTTTATGCCAAGTCCTAAGGAAAGCAGTCAGAGTCTTAGAGCTCCTGGGACTGGAGAGGTGGCTTAGCAGTGAAGACTACTTGTTGCTCTTGTGGACCCAAGTTAAGTTTGTTCTGGTCAAGAATCTCGTGTAAGTCAGGCTCCAGAGCATCCGATGTCCTCTGTGGCCCCTGCATGAACTCGCTCAGGTACACATACCATATACAGACACATCGCTATACGTGGAATTATAAATAAAATCTTTACAAAGGACGCATCTCCCAGGTGAATGTGGAGACTGACAACTGAGAGACTAACAGTGAGAAAGGGTCCAGCTCAGCCACGGCTCCCCACTGTAGTGGGACCTCTTCTCTCAGATTTCATAGGCTCAGGGGACTAGGCTCCTTCTTGCCCCACCTCTGGTCTCCTCAGCCACAAGCACACCCTCCCCACCTTCCCCATGGCTCCCTTACTGATTTTGGTACAGTTGCTGTTGCCATCCGCGATGTCTTTGCAGTAAGTCCCCGAGGGACACTGGAAATTCCTGCACAGGATGACCCCTCCCACACAGGTACAGCTCTGGGTGCAGCCTCTGTTGATCCAGGTCTTGTCTGCCTGCAGAAGCCAAGGGAGAGGAAGTGGGGGCATAGGATTTATTAGAGAGAGACAGCTTTGCCTCCTGTCTGAGGGATTTACCTTTGCCTTCCGTATCCACAGGTTCTGTATGTATTCATTTAGCCAGCTATGGATGGAAGGTATATGGGGAGAAAATGCAGTGGAGGTATGCCTAGAATCCTCCAGTGAGGTACTAAGGGCATAACTCAGTGACAGAGCTGAGCCCTAAGAATTCTCAACTGGGGGTTTGGGAGCATGGGAGCACAGTTCAGATGTAGAACTTATGCCTAGAATCGTCAGAAGTAATAAGTGGGGCAGTGGACAGGCTGTGGTTTGGAGATAGGACATCTGTTCAGAATCCTTCAAGAGGGTCTGCGCTATGGCTTAGAGGGAGAGCAGCTACCTAGGAGCCATCCTTGAGGACTGAGAGGACAGCTCAGTTGAGGAGTACTTGACTAGAATTTCCCAAGAGGGGATGAGGCCATAGCTTGTTCTCGAACCTTTATACTTACAGGACTAGCCATACAGACAGGCACATTCCAGGTGCAGAAAAGCAAAAGGAATGGAAAAAGTGGCCCTTAATCTCACTTTTTACAAAAAGTTTCAAGTGTTTATGGGTGGGAGCAGGAGCACATGTATGTTCGGAGGTCAATCTTGATTATTGGTCCTCATCTTTTACTTTGTTCTGAGACTCTTTCTTCTTCCCTTCCTCCCACCCTTCTTTCCTCCCATCCACTCCCCCTGTCTTTACTGTCGTTCACTCTGTTTCCCATCTCCTAGTAGAAGCCCTGGGATTACAGACGCACACCATCAAGGCCTACATTGACTGGGTAGATTCACACTCAGGTCCTCAATTCTCTTCAGGAAATGTTTTACCCTGAGCCATTTCCCATCCCCCATAACCCCACTTTAGACACCCACTCACCGGGATGAGAGCACCCTGAGCGTCCTTGCAGCCACAGTGATTTCTGAGCACACACTTGCCGTCATTCAGCACGTAGCCGGATTCACAGACACAGCCCTCCTTGCAGGTAGAAGGGCCTTTTGTGCTGGATCCCACACAGTGGCCATCAGGGTCCGTGCAGGAAGGTTGGCAGGCAGGAAGGCAGTTGCTGAACAGGCTGTATTCTGGACACTGCAGAGCTATGGCGTGGAGGGAGACAAATTACTGGAGATGACCTAGAAGGTCCAAGTGAGCAAACTGCAGAAACCAGACTAGCAGGCTGGAGAGAGGGCTCAGCCTTTAAGATTGCTTGCTGCTGTTACACGGGCCTTGAGTTCAGGTCCCAGCATCCACATAAGGTGGCTCAGCACCCCCTGTAATTCCACCTTCAGGGGATGCAGCATCCCTTCTGGCCTTCACAGGCACTGCACTCAGGTGCAAAACACACACACAAGCACTCCATTATACATGTATTAAAAACATCTTTAAAAATATTTCAATCTGCCAAGTCAATTTGGAGACCAACAATGTAAAGACTAACAGTGGAATCCAGCCCAGCCATGGGTCCTCACATACCTCCCCACCATGGTACTCCCATCACAGATCTTAAAGACCAGGGGAATACCCTCCTCCTGCTCCCATCTCTCCAGCCATGAGCACGTTCCCCACCTTCCCACGGCTCCCTTACTGATTTTGATGCATTTACTGTTGCCATCCGCGATGTCCTTGCAGTAAGTCTCCGAGGGACACTGGAAGTTCCTGCACAGGATGGCCCCTCCTGCGCAGGTGCAGGTCTGGGTGCAGCCTCTGTTGATCCAGGTCTTACCTGACTGCAGAAGCCAAGGGAGAGAAAGGAAGTCAGGACAGAAGGGCTGGTTAAAAGGAGAGAGCTTTACCTCCTGTCTGAAGGGCTGACCTTTGCCTTCCCTTAAACAGATTCCAAATCTATCATAAACATGGAAGGAACAGATTTGGGGGAAAATGCATCTGGGGCTGTGGACATAGCTTAGTGGTATAGTGCAGATCTAAAGCCCTCCACTGGGGAGGTGACAGTGTTAGCGCTTAAGCCAAAGAGGCCTCCACTGATGGCTTGGGAGCATAGCTCAGATACAGAAACTTTGCCTAGGATCCTCAGTGATGGTGGGGGTTAGAGAAGGTCATACAGAGCTATAGAACACTTGCCTAGAATCCTCCAGTGAGAGGCTGGGACCTGGCTAAGATTCCCCAGTGGAGAGAGAGGAGTGTAGTTCATGGGCAGAGCTCAGCCCCAGTCTTCAAGTGAGGTCTAGGTAGTGTAACCTAGTCTCATAGTTCCTGACCAGAATGTCCCTGGGAGGGGATAGAGGCATGGTTCAGCACCAAAGCACTTGCCTAACCTTTATCCATTCAGACAGGAACATCCCAAGCAGAGAAAAGCAGAAGAAAGAAGGAAGTAACCCCCATTCCTAGCTGTTTTCTTGCATGTTTGTTTTTGCCTTTGTTTTGAGACAGGGTTCACTTTGCAGACCTGGCTGTCATGGAGCTCACTTTGTAGATCTAGTTGGTCTCAAACTTAGGGGGATCCGCCTGCCTCTGCCTCTGTCTACTGAGTGCTGGACTTAAAGAAATATGTCTCCGTGACGAGTACAATCTCAGTTTCATGACAACCAAGGCTGCAAAGTGAACTCTGTCTCAAAACAAAAGCAAATGTGTGCGTGTGTGTGCGCGCGCGCACGCGTGCGTGTTTGTTTTCTTTGGAATGCCTATAAATATGATGCATGTATATGTGAAGACAGAAGAAAACCTCAAGTCTTGGTCCTCACATTGTACTTTTTACTGAGATGCATCTCTCTCTTTCTCCCTTAAGTTTTTGGGAATTCTCCTGTCCCTGACACCACCACTCCACATCCTAGCAGGAGCCCCTGGGACTAGAGACAGATAGCAAGGTCAGCTAACAGGGCTTGTAGGGACTCAAACGCAGATTCTCATACTTGTAGAGCAAATGTTTTAAACACTGAGCCATTTCCCATCCCCCACACCCCACTTTGGACGCCCACTCACCGGGATGAGAGCACCCTGGGCATCCTTGCAGCCACAGTGAATTCTGAGCACACACTTGTCGTCATGCAGCACGTAGCCAGGTTCACAGACACAGCCCTCCTTGCAGGTGGAGAGAGCTTTATGGCTGATGCCCCTACAGAGGCCATCTGGGTCCGAGCAGGAAGCCAGGCAGGAGGGAAGGCAGTTAGTGTAGACAGTGTGGGCTGGGCACTGCAGAGCTTTCGGATGGAGAGAAAGTGGTGTTAGTGGAGAGGAACACAATGATGCAAGGAAGCAGAGGAAATACGGCTGTACCAAATGACCCACAGAGCTTGGGAGCTTTATCTTTTCTTTTGTTATTTCTTTAGCAAACATTTACTGAGCATGGGGTATGTCCCAAGTTATGAAGAAAGAAACTAAGAAGAGTGGACCTTGGACTGGAGAGAGAGTGGTTAACTTAGTGGTTAGTGTTGCTTGCTGCTCTTGTAGAAGATCTGAGTTCAGTTCCCAGCACCCGGGTTGAGTAGCTTACAGTATCCTGTAATTTCCAGGGGCTCCAACACACACACAGACACACACACACACACACACACAATCTTTAAAAAGAAGGAAGAGAAAGAAAAGGAGGAGGAAGATCTCCCAAGTCTGTGTGGAAAACTAAGATCTGAGAAAGTATCACTGACCCAGCCATGGATTCCCAGAATCCTTCCCCACTGTGGTCCGTGGTGCCCTTAAACTCTCAGAATGTGATTTCTCTGATCCCTTCAGCCATGAGGACACCCTCCTTAATTTTCCCCATGGCTCCCTTACTGATTTTGGTGCAGCTACTGTTGCCATAATTGCTGTCAAAGCAATAGCTCCCTTGGGGACACTGAAAATTCTGGCACTGGATAGTCCCTTCCATGCAGGCACAGCTCTGGGTGCAGCCCCTGGAGATCCAGGTCTTGCCTGCCTGCAGAAGCCACAGGAAGAGAAAGGGAGTGAGAACTTGGCAGTGTGTTCTAGAGACAAGTTTACGGCCTGAATGGATTACCCACACACTCTAGAGAAGCAGAGCTCCTCATCTGCGGGGTCAACCGTCCACAGTAGGTGGGAGATACCAGATTCACAAAGCCGCATCAGGGACTGCGAGATGACTCAACATTAAGTGCACTTGTCGATATGTACACTCCCCAAGTTCAGATTCCTGCACTCACACTGGGACCCTCAACACTATAACTCTAGTTCCAGGTTGTCTGATGGCCTCTTTTAGCCACTTCAGGCACTTGTACTCAGCTGGCGTACATTCACACAGACACTCAGATATACACATAAATGAAGTTCATAAAAACTTTTTAAATTGCATTTAGTGCTGGTGGATGTGGTTTGACGGTTGAAGGCCTGTGCAGAACCACCCCCACCACCCCCAGTGAGGCGTTGAGGGCATGGCTCGGCAGTAGATTGCTTGCCTGGAGCCTTCAAATGAGTGACTTCTATGTGATAAAGAGCTAAATTCCTTGCCTGGAACCGCATGGTCACTCACACTTAGAGGACTAGTCCACTGAGTGCCAGGCCCTGATCAGTGCACACTCCAGCGTCAGCCATTCGGACATGAGCATCCTAGACTCAGGGAAGCAGAGGGAAGGATGAAGTTACCCCAAAACGACTCTCCACGCCCACTCACCGGGATAAAGGCACCCTGGGTGTCTTTGCAGTCACACTGAAGTCTGGGCACACACTTGTCCTCATTAAACACAAACCCTGGGTGACAGAGGCAGCCCTCCTTGCAGGTCGAAGGCACTTTGCTGCTGACTCCCTCACAGTGGCCATCCAGATTGGAGCAAGAAGGCAGACAGGAGGGAAGGCAGTGGGTGAACAGGCTGTGGGCCGGGCACTGCAGAGCTATAGGGTGGAGGGAGAGTGGGGTTAGTGGAGAGGTCCAGAGGGGGTTTGAGGAAGCAGAGGCTACAAAAACCAGAAGAGATGGAAGGTTCAAGAGAACTTAAACATAGGTTGCTTTTTTTCCTCCCAAACATTTACTGGCCACAACCTGTGTGCCAAACCCTTAGAAAAGAAAGTAAGAAGAACAGATCTTCTAAATGATTGTGGGGTACTAGCCATAGAGACACCCAGACTAAGAAATTACCCAGTCCAAAAATACCAGTCCCCAGAATCTCTACTCACTTTGTGACCTCCTGCCCTGACCTCCCAGGCTCAGGAAAGCTCCTTCTTGCCTGCCCCTGCTCTGTCCAGCCATGAGCACCCTCCCCACTCCTTTCTGCGGCTCCCTTACTGATTTTGATGCATTTACTGTTGCCATCCTCGATGTCCTTGCAGTGAGTCCCCGAGGGACACTGGAAATTCCTGCAGTGGATGGCCCCTCCCACGCAGGCGCAGGTCTGGGTGCAGCCTCTGTTGATCCAGGTCTTGTCTGCCTGCAGAAGCCAAGGGAGAAAATGAAGTGAGGGCAAAGGCTGCTCAGAGGACAACAGTCTCGTCTCTCTGAAGTGCTGACCTTTACCCTTCCCACCTGCAGGGTGCTTATTTAGTTAACCCATCATTGATGGAAAATTTGGGGGGGGGGAATGACCTATGTGATTGGTAGAGCACCTGCCTACAATTCCCATCAAAATGCTTACAAAACAACCGTCCCTTGGTGGCCTGGGAGCACAGCGCAGTTCACACAGTTTCTGACTACATACAGTCTCCTGGCATGTGGAGGTTCAACTATAGAGCACTTGTCTAGTACATTCCAGACCTGATCAACCTTCACTCTCCAAGGCAACTATGTGTATAAACAGGCACATCCCAGGTGCACAAAACACGAGAAAAGACCAAGTCGCCCCATCCCACTTTTCAAAACAATCTTTATGTGTGGAGATGGGTTTATTTGTGTGTGCGGAACTAGGGCACATGTATCTGTAGAGGTCAGAGGGTTCCACTTTGTATTGAGACAGCTTCACTCCCCCTCCTTTTTTCTTTTTACATGTCCTTCTCCACGAAGCACAAAGACTCCCTTGAGTTTCTAGGAATTCTCTATCTCCTAGTAGGAGCCTGGACTACAGAGACAGGCTACCCAGCCAGTTTACGTGGACTGTGGAGATTCAATCCAGATTCAAACCACATTCTAAGCCATCTCCCTACCCCGCACCAGCTCAGTCTCCACGCCCACTCACCGGGATGAGAGCACCCTGGGCGTCCTTGCAGCCACACTCAATTCTGAGCACACACTTGCCGTCATGAAGCACGTAGCCAGGTTCACAGACACAGCCTTCCTTGCAGGTGGAGGGGGCTTTGGTGCTGATCCCCTCACAGTGGCCTTCTGGGTCTGAGCAGGAAGCCAGACAAGATGGCACGCAGTTGGTGTAGTGGCTGTGGGCGGGGCACTGCATAGCTATGGGGCAGAGGGAAAGTTGGATTAGTGGAAAAGCTCAGATGGGCTCAAGAAGCAATGGCTACAGAAACCTGGTGGGGCTGAATGACCAACAGAGCTTTGAGGGTTTTTACCCCTTTCATATTATTCACTCAGCAAACATTTATTGAGCATGGGATGTGTGCCAAGCCCCCAAAGTAATAAAATGTCTTTCCAAGTGAATGTGGGAGACTAACTATGGAGAGGCTAACACTGAGGTGCCCAACTGAGCAGTGGGGCCCCAGAAGTTCTCTACTTTATCCCCCACCTATATGGTCCAGAGAACTAATCTGGACCTGTCTGATCCACTGAGTCATACGCAAACCCCCTGCATCTTCCCCGATGGTGGCTCCCTTACTGGTTTTGACACAGTTACTGGTATAATCTTCGTTGTCCAGGCAGAAAGTTCCTGAGGGACACTTGAATTTCTGGCATCGAATGACCCCTCCCATGCAGTTACAACTCCGGGAACAGCCTCTGGAGATCCAGCTTTTGCCTACCTGAAGAAGTCAGGAGAAAAGAAAGTCAGGAAGGAGGGGCTGGTTTGAGGTGGCCAGCCTCACCTGCTGTCTGAAGGGCTTCAGTCTACCCTCCCTAACTGTACATTCAGAATCTAGTGTGCCAATTAACCACAGGTGGAAAATATTTGGAAAAAGAAAAAAAGAAAACCACTACATCTTGTCAGGATGTAGTGGCAAACACTTCTAATTCAAGTGCTTGGGAAGCAGAAGCAGGTAGATATCTGTGAGTTCAAAGACAACCAGGACTACATAGTGAGATTTTGTCTCAGGAAACAAAAACAAACACAAGGGCAAATGCTGCATCTGGGGCTGGCAGTATAGTTCAGGGGTGCAATGCTTGCCTGGACTCCTCCTGAGGGGGACTAGAGTATAACTCATCCTTAGACAATCTGTCTATAATCCATACTGAAAGGCTGGGGCGTGGCTCAGTGGTAGAGCACCTACTACCTAGAATCCTCCAGTTTGGGGATAGAGGTGTGGCTCCTTGGTAGTGAGCCTGCCTAGACTATGGCAGGCCCTGACAAACCAGGGAAGGACATCCCAGGTGGAAAGAAGCAGAGGAAACTAGAAAGTGGCCACCAAACCTTTTTTTTAAAAAAAAAAAATATATATATATATATTTGTATGTGCGATGTGGGAGTGTCATATATCAATCTGTTGCTTTCATTGGTTAATTAATAAAGAAACTGCTTGGCCCGATAGGTTAGAACATAGGTGGGAGGAGTAAACAGAATGGAATGCTGGGAGGAAGAGGAAGTGAGGCAGATGCCATGCCTCTCCTCTCCAGGGCAGACGAAGAAGCTCCGGCCCAAGATGTACGTAGGCTAGACTCTTTCCCGGTAAGATTACTAAATATGGGTTAAAGCAAGATGTGAGAATTAGCCAAGAAGAGGCTGAAACTAATGGGCCAGGCAGTGTTTAAAAGAATACAATTTGTGTGTTGTTATTTTGGGGCATAAGCTAGCCAGTCGGCCGGGAGCCGGGGGGCAGGAACACAGCCCGCAGCTCCTTCTACATATGTGTTTGTGTATGTTTGTGTGGGGGAGTGACTGGGGAAGGACTTATCCATCGAAGCCCATGGACAAGCTCTAGTTTTGACTCGTCTTCCATTCTGTGTTGAGATAGTCCCCCCACACCTCACTCTCTGCTGCTGTTCTCCACAAGACTAGCCAGCTCCCACTTCTAAAGACTCTCCTGGCTCCCACCTCCCAGGAGGAGCATTGTAAGAGAACTCCTACAGCAGTCGTGTGGGCCGTGGCCATCTGAACCCAGATCCTCACCCCTGCAGTGTGTGGCTGTTCTTGGTTGTCAACTGACTACATCTGGAATGAACTAAAACCCAATGACTGGGCACACCTGTGAGGGATTTATTTATTTATTTCTTAATTAAATAATCTGAAGCGGAAAGACCCACTTCTAATCCAGATCTTTGAGGTAGGAAGATCGACCTTTAATCTACCTGCTGGCAGCCCATATAAAAGACAAGGAATAAGGAAGCTTTCACATTCTGTCTGTCTGTCTCTCAATCTCAATCTCTCTCTCTCTCTCTCTCTCTCTGTCTCTGTCTCTGCTTGCTCTCACTCGCAAATCCATTCCTTCACTGGCATTAGAGCCTACGTTTTTTGGGACTCTGGTGTATACTAAAGACCAGCAGAGAAATCCAGCCTCACAGACTGAACAACTATTGGATTCTGATTCTGGGGCCTTCCATTTACAGGCAGCCACTGTTGGATTTGACTTACAGGCTAAATCATTCTAATAATTTCCCTTCCTATATCTGGAGAGATTCATTCTGCCGAGAACCCTGACAAATACACACAGCAAGAGATTTACCCACTGAGCCCTCTCAAGCCAACTTTCTATACCAACTCACTGGGATGAAGGCACCCTGAGTGTCTTGGCAGCTACACTCGATTTTGAGCATACACTTGTCATCATGCAGCACAAAGCCAGGTTGGCAGACACAGCCCTCCTTGCAGGCGGAGGGGGCCTTGGTCATGGCGCTCTCACAGTGTCCTTCTGGGTCCAGGCAGGAAGGCAGGCAGGAAGGAAGGCAGTTGGTGTACTGGCTGTGTGCTGGGCACTGCAGAGCTAGGGGATGGAGGGAGAGTGGGGTTAGTGGGAAGAACAGAGGCAGACCACAGAAACCAGGCTGGGTAGAATGATCAGTAGAGCTTGGGGGTTTTCTTCCCCCTTTTGTTATTCATGACTCTATGCCATGGCTTGGAAGAAAAAGGTAAGGATATGGAATATTGACATGGATATGGAAGACTAACCTCTGAGAGCTAACACTGAGAAGAGTACAGCCAAGCTGTGGATCCCCAGCATCCCTCATCACTGTGGGATCGCTTATCACTAAGCTCTACCTTGCCCTGCCTCTCGTCCCTCCAGCCATGAGGACCCTCCCCACCTTCCCCCATGGTCCCCTTACTGATTTTGACACAGTTACTGCTGCCATCATTGCTGTCCTTGCAGTGAGTCCCCGGGGGACACTGGAAATTTCGGCACCTGATGGCCCCTCTCATGCAGGCACAGCTCTGGGTGCAGCCTGTGGACATCCAAGTCTTGCCTGTCTGCAGAAGTCAAGGGGTGAGAAAGAAGTGGAGACGGAGGATGCGCTAGCGAGCCAGGCTTAGCCTCATGCCTGCAGGACTTACGCAGGCCCTCCTCATATTCAAGCTCCATATATATTCAGTCAACCATGCACCAGTAGAAAATATCTGATTTTAAAAAATGGCATTTGGGGCTGCAGGTTCAGAAGGCCTGTGTAGAATTTCCCAGTGAAAGTCTAAGGGTGTGGCTGAGCAGTACATTGCTTGCCTAGAATCACATCAGGCAGGGTGTGCTGCTTGGCTCAGAGTTAGAAGGCTTGCCTAGAATCCAGTACTAAGATGCTGGGGGCAAGGTTTATCCTTAGAGCCTTTGCCTGCTGTATGCCAGGCTCTGAGGACACAGGTCTTCACAGTTCAGCCATACCGACAGGAATATCCCAAGCAGAGAGAAGCAGAGGGAAGGAGGAACAGACCCCAAGCCCACTCTCCACACCTACTCACTGGGATGAAGGCACCCTGGGTGTCTTTGCAGCCACAGTGAGTTCTGGGTACACACTTGTTCTTATCAAACACAAAGCCAGGGTGGCAGAGGCAGCCTTCTTTGCAAGTGAAAGGCACTTTGGGGTTTGTGCCCCTGCAGTGGCCATCCAGGTTGGAGCAGGAAGGAGGACACGGGGGAAGGCAGTTGGTGTAGAGGCTGTGGGCTGGGCATTGCAGAGCTATAGGGAGGAGGAGAGACGGGTTATTGGAGAGGTCCAGAGGGACCCAAGGGAGTAGAAACTACAGAAACCAGGCTGGGCTGAACAACGAACAGAGCTTAGGAGAGCGTTTTCAGTCTTTTGCCACTCACTTAGCAACCGTTTACTGAGTGTGGGCTGTGTGCCACGCCCCTAGGAAAAAAAAAAGATGGATCTCCCTAGTTAATGGGAGAGACTAACCATTTAGAGATTTAAATTGAAAAGGAACACAGCCCAGCCATGCGTTCCCGGAGTCCCTCTCCACTGTGGTGCTTCCCATCTCCCACCTCTTAGGTAAGGACACTGACCCCTCTAGCCATGAGTGCACTCTTTCTACCATCCCTAGGATTTCCTTACTGATTTTGACACATTTGCTGCTGCCATCTTCATTGTCCTGGCATTGAGCCCCTGAGGGACACTGAAAATTCTGGCACTCAATGGCCCCTCCAATGCAGACACAGTTCTGGGTACAGCTACTGGAGATCCAGTTCTTGCCTTCCTGCAGAAGCCATGAGAAAAGAAATATAGTGAAGGGGAGAACTGCTTCTGGAGAGACAGCCTCCCCTCCTGCTGAGGACCTTGTTCCTTTAGCCTGCAGGTTTCACCCTACCAAATAAAATATATATATATATATATATATATATATATATATATATATATATATATAATTGCTGCATCTGAGGCTGGAGGTGGAGCTGAGTGAAGAGCCCCGGTGTCCAGTCCCCCATCAATGGCTGGGAACACAGCTCAGGGTAGAGCACCTGCACAGCCTGCATCAGGCCCTGACCAGCTTTCATACTCCAGGGCCATGCATAGAGAGACATGCATTCCAGACTGAGAGAAGCGATGCAAAGGAGAAAGTGGTCCCCAGTCCTATCTCTACGCCACTCACTGGGACGAAGACACCCTGGGCGTCTTTGCAGCCACAGTGAGTCTTGAGCACACACTTGTTATTATTCAGCACGTAGCCCGGTTGGCAGATGCAGCCCTCCTTGCAGGTGAAGGGGACTTTGTGGCCAGAGCCCTCGCAGCGGCTGTTTGGGTCCAAGCAGGAAGGTGGACAGGAAGGAAGGCAGTTTGTGTAGTGGCTGTGAGGAGGGCATTCCAGAGCTACGGAGTGGAGGGAGAACAGCATCAGTTATGAGGGCCAGAAGGGGCCAGAGGAAGCAAAGGCTGCAGAAACAACATAGTTTGTCCCCGCTTTTTATCCATTCCACATTGACTGAGTACGCATGGGCTGTGTGTTAGCCCTGAGGAAATAAATAAATGAATAGGGTTCTTTTAAATTAATGTGAGAAACTTAGCCAGGTCAGTCAGCAATAGCAAAGTGACCTTCATGTCCTCAGTCCTCCTAGACTTATGAGTATAGGACATAGAGCTATAATGGGGATGCAGGACAGGGAGGAGAAACTGCCAAGGGATTTAAAATGGTCTTTCAGGGAAACAGCTGTGTGTGGTGCCTCAGAGCTGTACCATCAGCACTTGGAGTACAGAGGCAGGAGGATCCAAACTCAAGGCCACTGTCAGCTACATAAGTAAGTTTAACAACAGAGAAAGACAGGGCTGAAGAGATTTCCCAGAAATAAAGGAGCTCATCAGCAAGCCTCAGGACCCGAATTGGATTTTCGGGATGTCAGTGATAGGAGAGAATTAACTCCCGAAAGTTGTCCTCTGACCTCCACATGTGTGTTCTTACATGCATGCATATACACACATGCACACACACACAATAAATAATGTAATAAAGCAAAACAGAGAGTGACCAAATGGAATATACACTGTGTTCATGAATAAGGAGCGTCAGCAATATGCTGTTCACATCAATTATTCCTCAGTGAATTAACTTGCTCTTCCCCCATCCTCTCACTGAGAGACTCTAGGTGATCACTCTACCCCTGAGCTACATTCCTAGCCTGGCTGACTTAGCATGTATATCATATATCTTAAGCTACTTAGAGATGGTTAAAAGTGTATTGGAGGGTACACACAGGTTCTATGCAGACTCTATGCCATTTATGAAAGGGACTTAAGCATCCTCAGATGTTGCTACCCTTGGGGTTCCTGGACCCAATCAGACCCCTGCCAATATGGACAATTATAAGTACTAAAAAGTTTTAATCATCCCCTTTGCTTTGCATTTTAAGATATCTTAGTTATGTGTGTATGTGTGTGTGCATGCATGTGTGCATACATGCATGTGTATGTGTATCTGTGTAATGTGTATAAGGGTGCTCATAGAAGCCAGAAGAAGGTATCAGATGCCCTGGAGGCAGAGTTACAGGGGTTTGAGAGTCACCTGATGTGGATGTTGGAAACTGAACTTGGGGTCCTCTGCAGGAGCACTTAACTGCTGAGCCATCTCTCTAGTCCCATGCTTTAATCCCAGCACTTGGGAGGCAGAGGCAGGCGGATCTCTGTGAGTTCGAGACCAGCCTGGTCTACAAGAGCTAGTTCCAGGACAGGCTCCAAAACCACAGAGAAACCCTGTCTCGAAAAACCCAAATAAATAAATAAATAAATAAATAAATAAATAAATAAATAAATAAAATTTTAAAGGATCTTCATTTATGGTGAGGGCTACACAATTGTAGAGATCCCAAAATTGTTCTTACCTACTGAGTCATCTCTTTGGCCTTAATGTTTGTTTAGCTATACAACTGAGCCAGGCTTGGTGGCACAGGAGGAACAGAAGTTCAAGCACATGTTTGCTGCCTAAGGATTTTGAGGCCAGTCTGGGTGGATGATGCCAAGGAGTGAGTATTTTCCAGACACAACAGGTCATTTGCATCTATGAACCCCCAGAGCTTGTGATGGCATGCACAAGGCCTGCACAAGTACAAGCCCAACAAAATCTCAGCATGGAGAAGGGAAACGGGGTGAACTCCCACCCCTAGCTGAAGACCTACTGGCAGTTGGTATCTGCTGGGAGACAGAGTTGGTTTTCTTTAAGGATGTGGCCCCTGGGAGGTGGACCACACTCCAGCAGATCAAAAGTAAATAAAGAGCACAAACTGACTCAATTGGTTTAAAAAAATTCACAAACTTGAGTGGGTAGGTGGAATGGGGGGAGTTGGGGGAGGGGTGAATATGATCACAATACAGTGTATAAAATTCTCAAAGAATTAATACTAATAAAACCAACACTAAGGGTGTTTGGAAGAGCCATAAGGAGTCACAGTACTTTTCTTTACCTAAAATTACATATAATAGATTAAATGTACACATATATAGCTTAAATGAAGTTGTATCACTTGGGCTGACAATGCTCCCCACAGGAGCAAAAGACTAACAAACCCCCAGGATCGGTGTGAGAAATCCCTTTGAAGTTATTAGTCAGGGACACCCAAAAGACTCCCGAAACACTATAGGCTACTGCCCTTGGTTGTCCTCCCAAGGTAAAGGTAAATCCCTTGGGTTGAAGACACATGCACTTGGAATACAGTACTCAAGGATCTTGAGGATCTGAGCTGGCTCCTACCCAAAAGCCTCCTCCCTGAGGACTAGCATTCATGGTACCAACAGGTACTGTTGGGGTTCCAAAGAAAGGGAACAACCAATAGACCTGTCTAGCTGGGACATCTGTCACTCCACTGCCCAGCATGAAAGATATTCCCATGGGTGCAATAGTGACACACATCTTGATGATCATCAACAGCTATCTAATTGGACTTAAGGCCTGCTCAACAACAGAGAAAATAAAATATGTTTGAAACTGGAAACCTACCCCTGGGCTCTTAGAAAAGAATCTACCTGGGTGAAGTAGTTATGGCACACGCCTTTAATCCCAGCACTCGGGAGGCAGAAGCAGATGGATCTTTGTGAGTTCGTGGCCAGCCTGGTCAACAGAGCTAGTTCCAGGACTGGCTCCAAAACAGCAGAGAAACCCTGTCTCGAAAAACCAAGAAAAGAAAAATCTACCACTTTACTAAAGCAGAATGATTTTAAACTGCATTCCAAATACCTATCTGTATACCAACAGGAGCTTGTAGCTCTCGCTCCTCACCAAAGAAACTTCTCTTCACAATAGATGGGGACCATCTGCATCACAACTTCTGCAGCAAAGGCTCAGGGAATATTGCAGGAGAGGGGACAGAGGATGAGGAGATCAGCTGGGAACAGCAAAGCTTCTCTCATGAGGCTTCAACAATATGGCTGCCTAAACAAGACCTGCACATGCATGCCACCAACAGATGTGCTAACAGGGGGGGGGGGGAATCTCATGGGGCCTCAGGCAACTTAGGAATGGTGAAAGTGGGAGAAACAGTTGTCCCTAACAGACTACCCAGTACCAACGGGTCAGCCATGAAATCACACACATATACATATGTGTGTGCATCTATATCAAATACACATATATATGTTACTTATATGTAACACTAAGTGGACTAAGTTGTATTTATTTATTTATGCATTTATATTGTCATTGTAACAATGACAAAGAAAGAGAGGTCACAAAATTTACAAGGGAGCAAGGACACAGAACATAAATAGAACTGAAGGGAGAAAAGGGAAGAGAGAAAATGGTGTAGTTACATAGTAACTTTTTAAAAGACACTAAGAACGCCAGGCATAGTGGTGTACATCTTTAATCCCAGTGCTGGGGAGGCAGAAACAGGCAGATCTCTGTGAGATCAAGGACAGCCTGGTCTACACAATGAGTTCCAGGACAGCCAGAGCTGCACAGTAAGACCCTGTCTCAAAAGAAAAGAAAAGAAAAGAAAAGAAAAGATAAAAAACAGAAAGCTCAATATTCTTCATAGTTCAAGTTCTGAAATCTCAAAAAGCTTATAGTAGAAAAAAAATAAAAAAAACTGTTGTGGAATAATCATTTTGTACACTTTAAAAAAGTGTCTTTGCCAAGGTCCCTTCTGATTCGTTTAATAAAGAGCTGAATGACCAATGGCTAGGCAAGAAGAGATTAGGTGGGACTTCTGGGCAGAGAGAAAAGTGAAGGAGTTGAATCTCGGAGCAGGGGAGACGCCAGAGGACATGGAGAGGAAAAAAGAGGTGCAAGATGGAAGAGTAGTAAAAAGCCATGAGGCAAAATGCAGATTAATACAAATGGGCTAATTTAAGTTATATGGGCTAGTGGGGGCTGTTGGTGGTGGCACACGCCTTTAATCCCAGCACTCAGGAAGCAGAGGCAGGAGGATCTCTGTGAGTTTGAGGCCAGCCTGGTCTACAGAGCTAGTTCCAGGACAGGCACCAAAAAAGCTACAGAGAAACCCTGTCTCAAAAAACCAAATAAATAAATAAACAAACAAACAAACAAGAGCTAGTGGGATAAGCCTAAGCTATAAACTGAGCTTTCATAATTAATAATTAGTCTCTGTCATTTCTTGTGAGCTGGTGGCTCACAAAATCCACCTCAAAAGGCAGAAAAGAACTTCAGAAAGTCTCCAGCTAGGGATGTGGTTCGGTTGGTAGACTGTGAAGCCCATCATGAGACCAGGCATGGTGGTGCAAGTCTGTAACCCTGGTACTCAGGGTGGAGGCAGAAAGATCAGGAGTTCAAGGTTATCCTTGGTACATAGCAAGTTCAGGACAAAACTGCTATACGAGACCCTGTCTCCTCCTCCTCTTCTTCCTTCTCCTCATCAATATATAAAAGAAGGCACCCAGTCTAGTCTAGAGGTGCAAAGAGCTTTCTAGAGATATGTATGAAGATATACAGTATGTGGGAAAATGAGGTTTTTGGTGTGAGCTGCATGCAGATGAGAGGTAATAGAGCCAAGACAGTCTTCGGGGTCTTAAAGTCACAGCACAGAATTTAAACTTAACTTCAAAGGCAGCAGCAACCAGGCAGGATAGTGATGGCACTGCCTTTGGAGAGGGGCTAGAAATGCAGCTCAGTGACAGACTGTTTATCTAGTGAGAAAAGCTCTGGGTTCCATCCCCAATAGTACAACTTAATTCACAAAGTTCTTGTATCAGTGGACTGGCTTGGGGATTTATTAGTCTATATTGCCTTCCCACAAGCATGAAGGCCCAAATTCAATCCCAAGAGCCCATGTGAAAAGCCAGACATGGTGGACAGTGCCAGGAAGGCAGAGACAGAAGGACCCCCTGGGGCTCAGCAGCCAGCCTAGCCTTGGAGGCAGAGGGCCTATTGAGAGACCCTGTCTCAGAAAACAAAGTAGGTTTTAGGAGATAGCACAGCTGGGAGAGTGCTTGTTATAGAAGCACAAGGGCCATGTTTCTTCCCCAGCACTCACATAAAAACCCAGGTATGTGGCATGCACTTGTAATTCCAGTGCTGGAGGCAAAGACAGGCAGATCTGCTGGGCAGCCACTCTAGACAGTAACTGAGCTCCAGCTTCAGTGAGAGACCTTATTTCCAAACAGAAAGTAGGGAGGCTAGAGAAATGGCTAAGTGGGTAAGAGCACTTGAAGCTCTTCCAGAAGATTTTTCCTTATAGCCACCTAAGGTACTGGGGCACGCACACGTGCATGCATACACACACACACACACACACACACACACACACACACGGGAGATTGCTATACTGAAGAACAACACCTAAGGTTGGCTTCTAGGCTCCCTGTACACATGCATATGCTCCTACACACACACATACACACACACACACTTTTTAAAAAATCTATTTATTTATTTATTATGTATACAATATTCTGTCTGTGTGTATGCCTGCAGGCCAGAAGAGGACACCAGACCCCATTCAGATGGTTGTGAGCCACCATGTGGTTGCTGGGAATTGAACTCAGGACATTTAGAAGAGCAGGCAATGCTCTTAACCTCTGAGCCATCTCTCCAGTCCCCCCCCCCGCCCCATTTTTTAGGTTATAGTGGAACACACCTATTACCCTGCGTTCAGGAGGCAAAAGCAAGAGAACCTTGAGTTTGACGCCAGCCTAAGCTACAGAGATATGTGGGGAGAAACAGGGTCTGGGAATAGCTATGGGGTGACTCCAGGGGAGACTCACGGCAGAAGCTGCTGTTCCTCCAGATAGGTGGCTTGAGCCCCTGTTTCTGGCAGGCATCCTGGAAGGACTGCAGAGCCTCACAGAGGGCACGGAAGAGTTCTCTGAATTCACAGAAGTTGTTCATACATCCCAGCAGGAAGGGCTTAAGGGATACCCGGGAAGCACACTGGGCCCAGGTAGGACCCTGGAGAGCAGTCTGGCAGTTCGCTTGGGCTTTCTCGAAGTCAGTGGGCCTGCAGTTTCCGTTCATGATCTCCTGTTGTTCCACTTGGATAATCTGCTCTTCGATTTTCTGGCAACTAGAAGGGGAAAAGCAAGGGCTCAGAAGAGCTGGGCATGGTGATGGATGCTGTGATCCCAGTACTTGGAAGAGGGGAGGCTGGAGGATCAGAAGTTCAAAGTCGAGGCTAGTGAGAAAGTTCAGCAGGTAAAGCACTTGCCACCAAGCCTCAGGACCTGAGCTTAATCCTTGGAACTTACATAACAGAAAGGGAGAGAATGGATTTATATAAATTGTCCTCTGACTTCCACACATGCACCATGGCATGTGTACACACACAAATACAATTCATAAAATTAAAAGAAAATGTTTTAAGTTGCTCAAGGAGGCTGGAGAGATGACTCAGTGGTTAAGAACTTGTTGCTCTTGCAGAGGAGCCAGGTTCAGTTCCCAGTACCCACACGATAGTTGACAAGCATTCATAACTCCAGTTTCAGGGGATCCAGTGTCCTCTTCTGATCACAGTGGGCACCAGGAACACATATGGTACACAGACACACCTACAGGCAAAACACTTACACACATAAAATACAAGAAAAATCTTAAAAAACAAAAAGTTGCTGGGCAGTGGTGGTGCATGCCTTTGATCTCAGCGCTTGGGAGGCAGAGGCAGGCGGATCTCTGTGAGTTCAAGGACATCCTGGTCTACAGAGTGAGCTCTAGGACAACCAGGGCTATGAAAATCAACCTTGAAAGAAAGTTAGTTGTTCAAGGTCATCTTTAGCAAAAGTGTGTTTAAGACTGTCGTGTACTATGTAAGATTCTGCCTTAAACACACACACGCCATATATAACCAATAACAATAAATTTAAAATGGAAGTTGGGAATGTAGTTGCAGGGTAGGGTCCTTGCCTTGCATGTCTGAGGTCCCCAGTACTGCAAAAATAAAAGAAGCTAAGTATGGTGGTGCATGCTTGCAATCCTAGTGCTCAGGAAGCAATGGCAAGAGGATGTTGGTGAGTTCAAAGCTAACCTGGTCAATTTATTAAGTCCCAGGTCAGCCAGCGCTACAAAACGAGACCCTGTACTGAAAGGGCAGAAGGAAAAAAAGGAAGCTGAAAGGAATGGAAAGAAGGAAGAAGGGAAAGAAGAAAAGAAGAGGCAGAAATTAAGAACAGGTGGCCAGACTTAGAAGACCATTACTTTGGGTCGATGTGCTTATCTTTCCAGCTATCCATGAACTCCTGCTCATCCTGGGCTAGTTCATCATTGGATGTCATGAGTTCATCCTCTTCCTCACCATTGAAATTCCCACACACACCGCAGACCTGGGAGGGCAGAGAGGAGTAGGTTTTCAGGGCTTTTTTTTTTTTTGGGTAGAAAGGTTTTTCTTTTTCTTATTTTGGTGCTGGGGGTGAAACTCAGGGCTTCAGGCAGATATTCTACCACTGAGCTACAGACCTCATTGCCTTTTCATTATTTTAACTTTTATTCTTTGGAAACAGAGTCTTCTGTACCCTAGGCTAGCCTCAAACTTGATGTGTAGCTGAGGATGACTTTAAATTATTGATCTTTCTGCCTCCAGCTCCTAAGCGGTGGAATTACAGGCTTGTACTACTATGCATAGCTTATGCATTGAAGGAATGGACCCAGGGCTTCCTGGATAGTAGACAGGCACTCTTCCAAAAGAAGTAAACTTATGCCTTCTAATATCTGAGACAGGGTCTCTCTGTGTTATCCTCTCAGGTGCAAGGATTGGAGATGTGTGGCCAAAATGCCAGGTGCTAAGAGCATTTTCCCTTGATGCATACTTGCCATCTATAAATAGACAGGAACACTTGGCCTTCTCCCTCTACTCTGGAGAGTGACCTCTTTGGTATGTTCGAATGGGGTACCAGTCTATCCCCCAAAAAGTCACCTCCCCACCAACACAGCCAGTTGTTTTCCTTCTCACCTTTCCATTAGAGGATGCAGGGATTTTGATATCTAAGAAATTGTTGCTCTCAAATTTGACTTGAACTTCATCCTTAATTGTGACAATGGTATACACGTCTTCGGTCGTGATGCTGACTCCTGGGATCTGGGTCGTGGCAGGAAGGGTGACCAATGTATCATTGATCTAAAGAGGAAGACAGAACCATGAATAGATGAAGAAACCAGAAGCCTCTCCTTCCAGACTTTGCTCCTCCTCCCACCCACTGTACCTAGCTCACCAGGACTGAATGGCGCTTTTGCAGAGTGACTCGGAAGCTGAAGATGTCAATGTATAGCTGATAGACACTAAAGGTCTTGGGTTTGGTGCGGGTATGCTGGTCAGCCTTGGCACTGATGGTGAAGAAAGGCAGGTTCATGCTGGGGTGGCAGACTTTGACCATGATGTAAGTACACATGTCTTGGATAGGATGGCTATGGCCATCAAAGCTCACGATCTGGGAATCCTCTGAGATATGACACTCTCCCATCTCTGTGGAGAAAGAGGTGGATGAGGGATCATTCCAAGATCCCTAGGAACACAGTTCATCCTTCTCTCTGGTCCAGGCTAGAGAGACCCAAGAGAGCAGGGATCACATTAAAGAAAAGAATCAATGGGCAGGTAAGGTGTGTGACTCATGCTGCTGGGGACTTGTGCCATGTGTGGTAGTTTGAATGTAAGTGACCCCCATAAGCTCAGAGTGGCTTTATTAGGAGGTATAGCCTTGTTAGAGGAAGTGTGTCTCTGGGGGGGAGCGGGTAGGTTTTGAAGTCTCCTTTGCTCAAACTACACTCAGTGCGACAGACAGTTCACTTCCTATTGCCTGCAGACGAAGATGTAGAACTTTCAGTTCCTCCTGCATCACGATTGCCTGAATGTCATCCGCCATGAAGATAATGAACAAAACCTCTGAACTGTAAGCTAACCCAATGAAGTGTTCTCCTTATAAGAGTTGCTTTGGTCATGGTGTCTCTTTGCAGTGACTGAAACCCTAAGACACCATGGGAGAGCAGGTGTGGGCCAGTGAGATGAGGGAACAGGTAAGGACACTTGCAGCCAAGTCTGAAAACTCAACTTTGATTCCCAGAACCCACGTGGTGGAACAAGAGAACTGATCAACATAAGCTGTCCTCCATGTGCACAGGTTCCTGCTGACTTCGCCACACAAAATAAGTAATAAATGTATTTTTTTTAAAATATTTATTTATTTATTATGTATACAATGTTCTGTATGTGTGTACGCCTGCAGGCCAGAAGAGGGCACCAGACCTCATTACAGATGGTTGTGAGCCACCATGTGGTTGCTGGGAATTGAACTCAGGACCTTTGGAAGAGCAGGCAGTGCTCTTAACCGCTGAGCTATCTCTCCAGCCCCAATAAATGTATTTTTTAAAAAATTAAAGAAAGAGCTAGGTATGGTAGGAGACATGCCTAAAATCCCAATACTTGGGAGGTAGACAGAGGAAGATCAGAAGTTCAAGACCAGCCTAGGGTAGGGGAGAGGGAATGGCAGTGTGAGTTCTGCTACAGGTCCTTCAGATATAGTCAAGCTACGTCAGACTCAGCACAACAGGGGATGTAGGGAGGAAGGTGGAGGACTTGGAAAGCCGCTCCTAGTGACTGAGGGTTCCCTTGCAGCATGCCCTGCTTACCTGCAGCACAGCGCAGCAGCCCATTCTGGCGCAAGCACACATGGTTGGGCTCACAGGCCGTTTGGCTGCAGGTGACGTTGCTGTGGACTGAGCACGTGCAGAGGGTGGTGCAGGTCTTCTCTGTGTACCAGCTCTCCCCCAACTGTGGGGCATGGCCAATCCAAAAGGGTAACTGCATTTGGTCCCTTCCCTTCCCCCATCTTTCTCCCTTCCTTCCCTCCCTCCTTCCCTTCTCCTTACTCTTTCCTTCCCTCCCTCCCTCCTTTCATTTTCTCCATTTTCCTCCTCTTCCCCAACCCCTGTTCTCCTTCTATCTGTCCATCTATATTTTCTATGCAACAGAGTCTCACTATGTAGCCCAGGTTGTCCTTGAGTTCACGACCCTTCTGCCTCAGCCTTCCCCAACACTTGGGTTTAGATCTCTTATTTTTCTCAGTCTCTCAGTATCTAGCCTATGTCCTCATCCCCACTCTGTCCGGTCCCACTTTTTCTTGCACTCTGAGGCTTCCACTTCCTCTTGCCTCCCCATACCCACATGAAGCCAGAAAGGGAGACCATCCCTGCCATATGGCCTCTCACCGGGTGGTAGGAGCCGCCCTGGTCACTGCAGCCACACTGTCTGAGGGGCACACAGGTAGTTCCACTCAGGATGTGGCCTGTCTGGCATTCACAGCCCTCGACACAGGGCAGGGTTGGACAGTCTCTTGGGCTGCTTAGGGTGAGGCAGGTGGCTGGGCAGGGGTTGGCACATGGGTTATAGCTGCTCCTGGGTGGGCACCTCAGAGCTAAGAAGAACACAAATGTTAAGAACGGCAGAATGGCATTGCTAGCTCCTGACTTCGGAGTGACAGTCCCTGGGAAGGTTCACTGATGAGTGAGGAACCCTAGTCCATCTGGGGGATAGATTTTTAAATCTTTTTCTGTTTTTGAGGCAGGGTCTCATGTAGCCCCAGCTAGTCTTGAATTTGATTTGTAATCAAGTATGCTCTTGAATTCCTGATCCTTTTGCCTCCATCTCCCCTGTTCTAGGATTAGAACCATGCCTTATTTTATTGATTAACTGGCTGACCAGTACAGGGTTTGGTTCTGTAGCTCAAACTGACCTCATAATCCTCTTTATTCAGTCTCTTGATTTTAGGGTTGCAAGCACGGACTACCACACATGGCTCTCATGACTCTACAATGAACTATTATGTAGGCTTCCAACGGGAATGTGACCTGGGCATGGCAGGCAGGACACACCTAAAGCCCGCGCTCAGGAGGTTGACGCACTGCTGTGAGTTCAAGGTCAGCATGAGCTACGTGACACCTGTCTGAAATCCTACCTTTCTCCTCAACCATGATGAGTGCCCTGGTATGTGCCACAACATGGATGAACCTGGAAAATCACGCTAAGTGAAAGAAGTTAGTTACCATAGGACACGTACTATATGATTCCTTGTGTGTGCAAATGTTCACACGTGTGTGGATATATGTGTGGGGATGGGTGTGTATGGGCCAGGATGTTAAAGGTAAAGCCTAACTTCCGGTATCATTTCTCAGGTGCTGTCTACTTTTTTTTTTTTTTTTTTTGAGAGAGAGAAACAGACAGACATGCACAAAGAGAGGGGGAGAGAGAGAGGGAAGACAAAAAGAGAAAGGGGAGAGATAAAGAGAAAGGTTATAAACTATGCAGTCCCCACTGGCCTGGAACTCCCTAAATAGCCCAGGCTGACCTTGAACTCCTGACCTTCCTGCCTCCACCGTTCAAGTGCTAGGATTACAGGCACGAACCACCACTCCTATTCTTACAGGAAGCAGAGACAGGGGGCTGAGGTGGGGGACGGAGTGTTAACAGGTCAGACTTCCAGCTGGGAAAGAAAAGGTTCGGGTGACGGATGGTGGTAGAGATTGATGGCTGGAGAACAAAGTGAATGCCCTTCTTACCACTCAATTTTTTTTATTTGTACACTTAAAAATGCCCAAAATGGTTTGGACATTTTATACAAATGGTGTCACATACAATCCTTTGTGGCTTCTCTAGTAAGCAGAGTTTTCAACATTCATCCCTGTTAGCTAATATTTCTTTCTTTTTCCAGCCACATAATTGTAGGAATGTGTCCTATTCTGTCTACCCACTGCACAGCAGATAAGACATCTGAATTGTTCCCAATCGTTTTTGCTCTTGGTCTGGTCTTGCTAGATAGCACAGGCTGGCCTCCAACCACCCTTCCCCCACCTCTGCCTCCCACGTACAGGGATCACAGGGAAGCACCTAGCCCAGACTTGCGTCCACTTGTTGGCTGCGATGAAAGGTGTTATAGACCTCGGTGGATGAATTGTGGTTCAAATAAGCTGTTGTCCTCAGCACGCATGCCAGACTGGATTGCCAGGTCAGGTGATAAATCTACTTTAATTATTTTTAGGAACTGCCATACTGTTTTCCCCAAATGGCTAAAATGGGGATTTAACTCCACGGTAGTGGGCTGCCCAGTATACACAAAGCCCTGGGCTTGATCCTTAGCACTACGAAAAGGGAAAAGGAGGCTGTAAATCTCAAATCCCAGCAGGCAAGAGGGTGGGGTTTTTTTTTGGGGGGGGGGGGTTCAAGACAAGCTTTCTCTGTAGCTTTGGAGCCTGTCCTGGAACTAGCCCTTGTAGACCAGGCTGGCCTCAAACTCACAGAGATCTGCCTGTCTCTGCCCGGCAAGAGGGTGTTTTGAGAACACTCTAGACTGTACAGAAGTTCAAGGCCAAGCTACTTACCAAGGCTCTGTCTCAGAAACCAAACAAACGGGATTGGAAAGATGGCTAAATGGGAGAAGTGCTTGCCAAGTAACTGCAAACTAGAATTGGGACCCCCAGCAACGGCATAGAAGCTGGGTGGGCGTGGCTGTCTACCTGTAATCCAACAATACAGAAGGCTGAGACAAGGGATCCCAGGGTCAAGCTGGCTAACTGGACTAGCCCATGAAAAAGTTCCAGGTTTATTGAGAGACCCTGCCTCAGCAAATAAAGTGGAGAAAGATCAAGGGAGACACCTGAGGTCAATCTCTCTCTCTCTTTCTCTTTCTCTTTCTCTCTCTCTCTCTCTCTCTCTCTCTCTCTCTCTCTCTCTCTCTCTCTCTCTCTCTCACACACACACACACACACACACACACAGACACGGGCATACATATCTGCATACATGTGTGCCCACACATGTAAAAATGAATACACAGGGGCCAGTAATGGATCAGAGAAAAAGTAAGTGTGCTTGCTGATAACCTGTTGACCTGAGTTTCATCACCAGGACCCTCACGACGGAAGGAGAGAACCAACTCCTGCAGTTGTTCTCCGACCTCCACATGCACACCATGGTTTGCACATACATGCACACGCAAAAGAAAGGAGTGCATATCCACATGCACACCACACACAAATACACAGTAAAACACCAACAAATCCAAACAGAAAACAAAATAAATTTAAAGCAATTTAAAGACTGCTTCTGGCCAGAAGGATGGCCCATGCCTTTAATTCCAGCACACAGGAGGGAGAAGGCAGGCAGATCTCTCCACCTGATCTATACATAGCCAATTTCAGGCAGCCAGGGTCCCACAGTGAGACCCTGTCTCAAGATTAATTAATTAATTAAAAATATTTTTTTTTTAGCCAGGCAGTGGTGGCACACGCCTTGAATCCCAGCACTAGGGAGGCGGAGGCAGGCAGATCTCTGTGAGTTCAAGGCCAGCCTGGTCTACAAGAGCTAGTTCCAGGACAGACTCCAAAGCTACAGAGAAACCCTGTCTCGAAAAACCAAAAAAAAAAAAAAAAAATCAGACAGAGTCAAACATGGTTGGTATACACCTGTAATTCCAGCTCCCTTTCACCTACACATCAAGTTGGAGGCCAGCCTAGGTTCAATGAGATCCTGAAATCCTGCTTCAAAAAAGGGGGGAGGGCATGGGGGAGGGAGGCTCTGGCACTGTAAGACAGAGCCAAGCTGAGAGAGGCAGAATGGGGAAGAGAAGAGAACTTCCTGTGGGTGTGGATGCAGGCTGAGGAGCAGAGCTGAGGGATGAGAGAGGATGGGGTTCTCAGGATTCACTAAGGGTGTAGGAGCTAGAGGGGGATCACTCACGGCAGAAGGTGCTGTTGCGCCAGGTAATCACTTGGCCAGCTTGGGCACACAACGATGCATAGGCCTGCAGGGAGCGGCACAGGGCCAGGGTGTCTCCTTTGGTCCCACACTGGCCATATACACAACTGGAGAAGCTGGCCTGCGGGGGCACTGCCTCGTGGCAATTGGAGAAAGGTCCTGGAGGACAAGACAAGGTAAAGGAGAGGAGAGTGAGCCCTGTGAGCAAGCTGGGCCTTGAGGCTTCTGTATAGCTGGTTTAGGGGATGCACGTGTATCTGTGTGTGTGCGTAAATGCATGCATAGACCAGAGGACAACCTCATTCCAGTCCTCAGGATTCATCCACCTTGGGGTTCAATTTTTATTACTGTTATTTCTATTATTATTACTGCGTGTCTATAATATGTTTGTATGGGCATATGTGCTGTGGCATGTGGAGGTCAGAAAACAACTATGTAGAGTTAGTTCTTTCCTTCCAAATTTACATAAATTCTGGGGACAAAACTCAAGTCAGAGCACGAACCTTTACCAGCTGAGCCATCTCACTGGTCCACCTCATCTATACTAATTGTGTGTGTGTGTGTGTGTGGTGTAGAGATACATGTGCCGTAGCACATATGTGAAGGTCAAGACCACCCACAGGAGTCAGTTCTCTCCTTCCACATGGATCACAGGGATCAAATTTGATGGCAGGCACCTGTGTCCTGCAAGTCGTCTTTCCAATCTTCCATCTTGCTTTTTGAGACACGGTCTATGATTGACCAGGCTGGAACACATCTAGTCAGCTAAGCTGGTTAGCCGTGAGCTCCAAGGATTCGCCTATCTCTGTTCTCTCAGCCCCGGGATTACACATGTGGACCAACATGCCTGGGCATTTTTATAAAAGTTATTATTATTGTTTTGTGAGGAAGGGGTATATATGCATGCCACAATACCCATGTGGAGGTTAGAATACAACTTTTTGTAGTTGGTTCTATGGGGATTCCAAGGATTGAACTCCGATCTTCAGGTTTGACGGTAAGTGCCTTTACTCTCTAAGCCATCTTTCCAGCCCCACATTCGGGTTTTGTATTTGGGTTCTAGGGATTGCAGTCAGGTCCTGTGCTTAAAACACAGGCACTTTCCAACTGCGCTATCTCCTCCGCTGTGCACAGCTAACTTCATGTCCACTTGCACCAAAGCCTGGATGTAGTTGGGCATGTAATCCCAGCACGTGGGAGAATGATGGAGGAGGAGCACCATGATTTTGAGGCCAGCTTGAGCTACATAGTGAGACTGAGCCCACCCTGGTCTGAAACAGGCCTTATCTGAAAAAACAAACATGGCCTAGAAATGTAGCTCAGTTGTGCTTGCCTGGTGCACCCTGGTTTTGATCCCCAGCACCACATGAACTGGATGTGATGGTGAACATCTGTGATCCCAAGCATTCAAGAGGTAGAGGCAGGAGGATCAGAAGTTCATTGCCATCCTTGGCTACACAGCAGGTTCAAGGCCAGCCTGCGACACACACACACACACACACACACACACACACACACACACACACACACGGGACCTTATCTCAAACCAAAAACAAAAACAAAAAAAACAAAACAACAATGGCAAAACCAGGAGCACTAGGAACCTGTGCTGAGAAGGCCTGCCGGTCATGGCTCCTAAGAGATAGATAGTCTGTACTCCTGCCGGCCTCCCTGCCTTTCCGTCTGCTGCTTCTCTGGCTTTATCCCATTGTGACCTATTCCACCTCTTGTCCAGGGCAGAGAACAAAGGGCACTGGGAGGAGACGCCTCTCACCAATAGGGTTCATCAAGATGGCGCATTTTTTAGTCCAGGCGTCGTCCATGCTGTTCTCTTGGCAGCGGGAGGACTTGCCCCCGACTACAAAGCAGCTGCATGAGGAGGAGAGGAGAGGTTAGAAAGGCTAGGTTTGAGGGAAAATTCTCCAAACTGTAGCTAAGCCATGGAGGGGGGAAATGGGAAGGAAACACATTGGCACCCTCAAGTGGGAAGGCCAGGGGACACATCAGGAAGGAAGAGGCTAGAGGCCAGCAGGGCTTCTCAAACCTCTGTGTCAAAGGCAAGCATGAGAAAAGTCAGCTGGCACAGGCCTGAGGAGCCAGAACCATTTTATTAAACTTTTTATATTTTTTTGAGACAGGGTCTCTCTACATAGCCCTGACAGTCCTGGAACTCACCATGAAGACCAAACTGGCTTCCAACACAAAGAGATCTACCTGCTTCTGCCTCCCAAATGCTGGGACTAAAGGCATGAGCCACATGCCTGGCTTGTTTACATTTTATTATTTACTCTTTAATATTTAGTTTATTATGTTTAATTACATGCGTGTGTGTCTGTGTGTGGATACATGCACATGAGTGCAGATGTCTGGAGAGGCCAGAAAAGGGCATCAGAACCCCTTTAGCTGTAGTTAAAGGTGTTTGTGAGCCACCATGTGTGTGCTGGGAACCAAACCTGGTCCAATGCAAAACAGGAAGCACTCTAAATGCTGAGCCACCCTCAGCCCTTTTCTGAGACAGGGTCTCATGTAGCCCAAAGTAGCTTGGAATTCACTATATTGCCCAGAATGACATCGAAGTACTGAGCCCCTGCCTCCATCTCCCACCTGCTGAAATTATAGTTATGGACCATCATGCTTGATTTACGTGGTGTTGGGGATGGAACCCAGGGCTTCATATATGCTAGTAGAGCACTTTCCCACTGGGTTACACCCAGTACTGTTGGAACTTTTTAGACTTGTGGTCTCAGGTCAGGAATGTGGCCCTAGCCATTGGCTATACATTTTTCTGTCATCGGCAAAGCCCTGAGTTCCATCTCTAGCACTGGAAGCTCAGAGAGGATGAAGAGCAGAATTGGCTGGATTCCAGGCAGTACGATGTACAGCACAGAGGAAACCCAGACAAAGGACACTCATTTGCAGACTTCCCCGCAGAAACTAGTTTCCCTAAGCCCAGCTCAAAGATGTCTAGGTCCCCCAAGTTCTGATCCCCATGTCCATCTTCCTATGCCCATTTTTCCCTAGGCCTAGCTTGCTCGCTAAGGCTCAGTCTTCACCAGACCTACCTCACCCAAGCACAATTCACCCAGGCTCAACTCACCTAGTCCCAGATCCCTACACCCAAACTCACCCAGGCTCAGAAGCTTCAAGTATTTTCCAAGCAGATCCCAGAAGAAGCGAGTCGCCTGCAGGCTTCCCATCTGGACGCAGATTGTCATCCAAACTGTTATTGTTGTAGTTCCCTAAGGAAGAGAGACGTCGTAGGGATGGCGTACGTTGCATAGGGTCACCCTTGAACTCACTAAGTAGCAGAGCTTCAGGTCCACCTAGTTCTGAGGCCACTTCCTTCCCAACTAGAAGAAGACACATTGCTTAACACCATATCAAAGCTAGCCCTTTGGTCTTTTTGCTTTTCTTTTAGATGACAAGGTCTATATATAGCAGTCTTGCCTTGAACTAACTGTAGCTAGGGATGGCCTTTCAGGTTCATCTCCAAGTCCTGGTATTATAGACATGTACTACCGCCTAGGTCATGCAGTCCTGGGATGAGACCCAAGACTCCCTGCATTTGAGGCAAGAGCTCTACCGATTGAGCTGCAACCCCATTCCACCTGCCATCTTTGTTCTGAAGCAGGTTTTTATGAAGCCCCGACTGCCCTTGAACTCACTGCCTGACAGAGGGTGGCCTCTACCTCCTGAGGACCATGGTTAGAGGCATGCACCATTACATCTGGAAACCCTTTCTTCTTTCCCTCTGGCTTCCCAGACACCTGCTTTGGGAGTGTCCTCAACTCATTCATTGGTTGACAAGTTCTGAGGACGCCGTGGAGACAAGGGGAGTGGGGGAGATTTCCCCAAGGGTCTTACCACACAGCCCACAGAGGAAGCCAGCGTATAAGGAAGGCACTGTCACCTCCACCAGGTGCTTTCCGTCATATCGAACCTGAAGCCCAAAGTTCGTGTAGAGCAGGACAAAGATGCCGCTCAACCTAATGGTCACCCGTCCTTTCAGAGGCCACACAGGTAGTGCCACCCGTTGGTTGTTCAGCTACAGAAATGGGCACAACATAGTAGAGAGAGTCAGAAACTTGGGACAAAGATGGGGCAAGTGGGTAAAAAATGGAGAACAGGATAGAAGGGTTTGGAGCTCAGCTCTTGGAGGTAGAAGCAGAGGAGGGGGTAGTAGTTCAAAGTTCTCCTCAGTTACATAGCAAGTTCTGGGCCAGTGTGGACACATGAGACCCTACCTCAAAATAACAACTGAAAGAAAAAGGAAGGAGAAAGAAGTCGGGTGGTGGTGTGGGGTTGCGGAGGCAACAGAAGACACATACCACGACCGTTCGACCTTTGAACAGGGAGACTTTGAGGTCGAAGACCTGCACGTGGACAGCTTTGACACTGGAGACTTCCAAGTTGCCGTCATGAACCTCGTTGGTGACACTCACTGCGAAGTTGTTGTCGTGAGCATTGGACCAGCAAGGCTGCGTCAGTACGTAAGTGCAGGTGCCCATAAAATGATGCAAAGCTCCATCAAATGTCAGGTAGTGGGGGTCACCTGAGGCAATGCAGGTGGCTGCACCTAGAGAAGAGAGGTCAGGCTTTGGCATCTCGTTGCCCCACACCCCAGAAGCCTTGAGTCAAGGCTGCCATCTTAGGGAGGCTGTCTTGAGGTGGTACACATCCTTGGATTTCAGTTCCTTCTAGGGAGAATTGTTGGATTGGCTCAGGAAGGTCAAGGAAGGAGAATACCTTCCTCAACTTCACGTTCTCAGCCCTTGAAGATGCTGATCCTACTTTGAAAGTTTGGATCTGGAATCCCAAAGACACATGTATGTGCCAGAATCTTGATTCTCCAGCTCAGTATTATTGGGAAATGGTAGAAACTTTAGGAGTGGAAGAAGGTTTGAGGTCAGTTGGGGGGATGTTGTTGAAGAGGATTGCACTTCTCCTTCCTTCACTCAAGTCCCAGCCATGATGCAAGGAATGTTTTGTTCTGCTGTTTCCCAACAGGATGTGCTGTCTAACTACAGGACCCAAAGCAACAAGATCAAATGATCACAGACTGAAACCTCCCAAACGGGGAGATCAAGGAAAACGTCCTCCTTGTCCTCCTCTTTTTTTCTCCTCCTTCCCCCTCCTTCCTTTTATTCAATAAAGCAGTGATATTTCCAAACCCATAAAAACTCAGGGAGATGGAACTGAGCATCACAGTGGACAGCCTTAAAACGTTGGGTTCTTCTGCCGTCATAGCTTCAAATGAGACCCTGACACACCGGGAAAGAGGGCGCCTCATGGCAAAATCGCCTCCACTAGATTGGCCTGTGAGTAAACTTTGGGGGCATTTCTGTGATTCTTAGCTGATGTACGAGGGTCTGGTCCCCTGGAAGCAGTACAGTCCCTAGGCAAGCAGTGCTAGGCTGTTGAAAACAGCTGAATTTGACTTTGGAAGAAGCCTGCGGCATTGCTTCTTCAGCTCCTGTTCTCCAGGTTCCTGCCTCGGCTTCCCTCAACGAAGGACTGTTAACCTGTAAGTTGAAATAATCCTCTTCCTCCCCAGGTTGTTTTGGTCCTGACCTCGGCATAGAAAGCAGAGGAGAACACTTTGAGAAAAGCCTTGCTTTTGTTTCATGAGGTTTTAAGGAAGTCTGAAAGCGCAATGCCAAATCAGAATTTTACAGCTAAATTGTACTCTTAACAGCTATTTCTCCCAGTTAGGGACTGATTTCCACAAAAACTGTTCTGCACATTGACTCCCCGGTATTGTCGGATGGCTGTAAGGTTTCAGTCTCCTGATAGGACGTGCAGTGATCATGCAACAACACAAACCAAGAAACCCTTTGCAAGTAAAGATTAATGTGACATTTAGGCCAAAGAAAACATCAACGTGGCCTTAAAAATATGAACTCTCCACAGAACGATCAACCAATTAAAAAATAAAAGAGGCCTAATTTTTTGAACTGCAAACTGCTGTATTACTCTTATTTCTGAAGGCAATAAATCAATAAAAATTCCCCCAGCAGAAGTCCTTAAACAAACTCAATGCTTACTTCTTATTTTTGTTTGTTTGTTTGGTGTTTGCTTTTGGTTATTTTGATGATGGTGGTTGTTTTGGGGTTTTTTGTTTTGTTTTGTTGTTTGTTTTTGTTTTTGGGTTGTTTTTTTTTTTTTTTTTGTTTTTGTTTTTCGAGACAGGGTTTCTCTGTAGCTTTGGAGTCTGTCCTAGAACTCACTCTGTATACCAGGCTGGCCTCAAACTCACAGAGATCCTCCGGCCTCTGTCACCCAAACACTGGAATTAAAGGTGTGCACCACCATCGCCTGGCAAAATGGTTTACTTCAGAAAGTATACATCATATCTGCTCCAAAGAATAAAGACACCCAGCTGGTTGCTGGTACACACCTTTAATCCCAGCACTTGTGAGGCAGAGGCAGATGGATCTCTGAGTTTGAGGCCAGCCTGGTATACAGAGCGAGTTCCAGGACAGCCAGGACTATACAGAGAAACCCTGACTCAAAAAAAAAAAAAAAATACAAAAGGATAAAGACAGACACAACAAAGAATACCTCACCAAGAATGTAGGCAGTAGTAGGAAGTAATGAATCAAATGTAGCCTAAGGAAATGGAAGGAAACACATTCTAAGACTGGAGAGTTTTTCCACAACTGGAAGAACAAACGTTATTTCTTGATACCCGGTGTTTCTCATTTCTTTCTTGAAACCTTGGTAAATGTTGGGGTGTCAACAGCGTCCATTAAACACAGTATTGAGATCTCTGCTCGCGTCCTCAGAGAGGGCTCGAACGTACTGGATCTCTGCCGAAGAGTCGGGCTCCAGGCCCCGCAGGTAACTCATCTTCTCGGAATTTTCTTCCCTCTCCCAGCGACCTCGGCTCTTCTCTTTCCTGCTTGAGTGTTCGCAGAAGATTTTCAGAAGACTCTTCCCCCGGCACTTCTGATGGATACTGTTGCCCGGAAGTACCTGTCGTGTTCCTCACGGGTTCTTCTCCCGGAAGTACCTGCCATGCTCCTCGCGGCTTCTCCCGGAAGTGCCTGTCGTGTTCCTCGCAGCTTCTTCTCCCGGATGTGCCTGTCACGTTCCTGGGAGCTGATCCTACCGGCAGTACCTGTCGTGTTCCTCACCGGTTCTTTGCTTCTCCCGGATGTGCCGGTGGCCTTGCCCACAGTTGCTCCTCCCAGACCTAGAGGTACTCGCTGGACACCTGGAATTTCCTGAAGGGATTTCCTGTTGCACTCCAAGCTCCTCACAGCACAGAGCAGAATATTCTGTCAAGCTCCTGATTTCGCAGATTCACTTCTTCCCAGGAACCATCTTCTGCTGTCTTCCTCTCCTTTCCTTCCTTTTTATTTATTTATTTATTTATTTATTTATTTATTTATTTATTTGTTTGTGTTTGTTTGTTTTAAACAGCCTCTGGGCTGGAAAGATGGTACAGGATAAGTGAAGAGCACTTTCTGCTTTTGCAGCCAGAATTCAGTTCCCAGCCCTCAGGATGTGGGGTTAGGGGAGCTTCCAACTGTCTGCAAGTGCAGCTCCAGGGGATGTGGCGCCCTCTCTGGCTTCTTCAGGTACTTACACTCACGTGTACACCCAGTCTCACACAGAGAGACACAAACACATTTACAGTTAAATATTGAGACAGTCATGTGTAGACTGGACTGGACTCAAACCAGCTATGCAGCTGAGGACGGTGACCTCAAACTCCTGATCCTCCTGCCTCCAACACCCAAATGCTGGGGTTATAGGTAGGCACCACCACCACCACAGCTAAACTTTTCTTCTTCATAAATGGTTCTTTCCCAATATTTGTTCCAATTTCAGTAAAAATGACCAACGCAAATCTCTAGTTGAGTCCCTAGTTTTGGGGAACACTGCTTTTGGCAATGTTTTCCATGTTATTTTACTAAGTTCTGCTTTCCATATTACTGTATTACCAGATCTTGACGAAAGTGACTTAAGCATGGGACTTTCTGGCATGCAGTGTGCAGGGGAGGCCACCGTGGTGGGCAGGTGTGGTGAAGAGGATGTCAGATAGCTCCTGTGGCATCCTTATAGCCAGGGAGCGGAGGGAGATGGATTCTGGTGCTCGACTCCATTTCCCCTGTTCACGTAGTCCAGGACCACAGTCCATGGAACCATGAGGCTTCCATTTAGTGTGGGTCGTCTCACTTCAGTTAACTGAATCTAGAAACTTGCTAACCGACGTGGCCAGAGGTTTGTTTCCTAGATGTTTCTAGATCCTGTCAAGCTGACACCCAGTATTAACCATCATCATCCTCTAGATGAAGGCCCTGCTCACCTTCCACGGTGACTTGACTGCTCACCTTGGGCGTGACAGCCTAACACACCATTCTTATGGCTACAGACTTCCTGAGCCCTACACTTCCAGGGCCGGCAGCGAACGCTGTTGTTGCCATCACAAGTGCAGATCTCTTTGCAGTCTGGATTAAACCATTGCTCCTGTACCTGGGTGCAGAAGGGAACGCAGTAAGAGATGGCTTCCTTGCCTGGTTATCTTGTCTTCCTGAAACTCAGGGCTTAGGTGCAAAAGTCTGGTATCAAATAGGCCTAGTAGTATACCAAGTACAGTGGGAGGACCCTGTTCCGGAAAGTGATGAAGCGGGATGCCTGGCATTCTCCACAGGCCTCCACACTACACACACCACACAAACAAATTAATAAGATACTTTAAAAAAAAAAAAAAAAAAAAAAGAGGGCCAGCAAGGTGACTCAGTAGGCGGGAACACTTAGTGCCACAAAGCCTGAAGATCTGAGTTCAATCCAGAGACCCAACGCTAAAAGGAGAGCCCCAACTCCCGAAGATTTTCCTCTGAGCCTGGCATGTGAGCACAAGCACACCACACGCTCCCAGTTAAAATAGACAGACACACAGGACAGCTTCCTGCCATGAATATCCACTATCAATACTTGCTACTAAAATAAATTTAAAAGAATTTATCTTTCTTTAAATATAAAAGTAAAGATACACTCTTTTAAACTTATTTTGTGTGCATTGGTGTCTCGCCTACATGTATGTCTGGGTGAGGGTATCAGGACTGAAGTCACAGACAGTTATGAGCTGCCACGTGGGTGCTGGGAATTGAACCCAGGTCCTCTGGAAGAATAGTCAGTGCTCTTAACTACTGAGCCATCTCTTCAGCCCTGAGAGATACATTCTTTTTGTTTGTTTGTTTGCGATAGAGTAGCTCAGCTGGCCTGGAGCCTCCCAAATACTGTAATAACAGGTAAATGTCACCACATAGGTGAGGGATGTCCTTAACTTAGTTGTCAGGAAAGCTCCAGGCAGGAGGAAGGGTTACAACAGAGCCTCAAAGGAGGTGAGAGATTCCAATAGGAAGAGGTGACTTAGAGGCAGAGCAGGGTGTGGGGGAAAGGCTTGCCAAAAAAAAACCCAAAAAAAACAAAAAAACAAGTTTGGTGATGGTTACATGTAACCCTAGCACTGGGGAGGCAAAATCAGGAGGACTGAGTTTGAGGCCAGCAAGGGGTACATAACAAGATCTCTCAAAAATTTGTGGTAAAAAAAAAATGAAAAGAAAAACAAGTAAAAAGTTAGAGCAGGAGATAGAGAGACAGCTGGACAGTAAAGAGCACTGGCTGCTCTTCCAGAGGGCCCGGGGTTCAATTCCCAGCACCCACATGGCAGCTCACAGCTGTCTGTAAATCCAGATCCAGGGGATCTGACATCCTCAAGTCAATGTACATAAAACAAGGTTAAATAAATCATTAAAATTTCTTTTAAAAAAAAGCTAGAGCTTTGGTACATTAACTGGTACTACAACTGGTAGAGCTCCTGCTTAGAAAGCCCTGGTGAGGGACTGGGGTGTGGCTCAGTTGTTAAGCTCTTGCTAAACATACATAAGGCCCTGGGTTCCATCTTCAACAACATCAAAAAAAAAAAAAAAAAAAAAAAAGGAAAAGAGGGAGGGAAGGAAGGAAATTAGAATAGAGCCAGGAGGGAGAGAGAGAGAGAGAGCTGAGCATGGATCCAATATGCCAGCTTTAGCTACTCTTGCTTTTGCTCTGACCTTCTCTTTCTTGCCTATCCCCCATTGCCCTCCCCCACCTCAACCCAGGGCTTCAGAAACTCAGAGCAAGTCCTTTCTGTCTATAGGGCTGAGGGGTTCATGCCAGCTGCTCACCTTGAAGTAGCGTCCCTCGAGGCTGGTGCACCCACACTGGATCCGAGGGACACACTCAAAACCACTGAGCACGAAGCCAGGCTCACACTCGCATGCTTCCACACACTTTTTTGGGCAGGGTTGGAGAGCAGATCCAGGATGGCAGGTGTCCGGGCATGGTTTGGCACATAGGGAGTACCTGCTATTTTGAGGGCAAACCAAGGCTGTGGAGGGAGAAGCTTAAGTAAGAGAACAGGCAAGCTGGCTGTGCAAACCTGTAAATCCAGGACTTGGGAGGCTGTGGAAGCAGGGTTGAGAGTTCCAGGACAGCCCTGGCTGCAGGGTGAGAACCTATCTCAGAAAATAACTTCAAAAGGAGATAGATGAGGCCAAGGGACAAGAGGAAAGAATATGCTAAGAAGGTCCCAGCTAGAGATGCCAGGACCAAAACTGAGAAATAGGCCTTGGAGACGATGAGCCTAGGAGCTCAGCTGACCACTAGGGCTTGCTGCTGAAGCTAAAACAGTGGCCTGCAGTCTGAGAATACAGTTCACTTGGTAGAATGCTTATATGCATGCATGAGGCCCTGGGTTCCAACCCCAGTGCGACATAAACTGGTTGTGATCGTGCATGACTGTAACCCAGGACTGGGGAGGTGGAGGCAAGAGATCAAAAATTCAGTGCCATCTTAAACTCCATGATGAGTTCAAGACTAACCTGGGCTACATGAGACCCTGGCTCCAAAAGCAAACCAAACAAAAGCTAAGCCTGTTGCTTGGATGCTACCAAGGCCCTTCACGGAAGGCAGATGAGCTCCGAGTTAGAAGATACACCTACTCTGATAGATAGACATTCTCAATAAGCAAGTATGGTACCCAGCAAGCCATGAAGAGCCTGGTTCTGGGGATGCAGCTTCACCAGAGGACTTGGAGGTGGGGGTGGGGTCCATGTCAGAGCTTCAACACAGTCTCAGGCCTTCACAGACTTCACGCATGAGGACTTGGGGGAGCACAAAAGTACACTATCTTCTTCCCTACCGAACCAAGTAACTGTGGGTGCTTATTTTTCTGCCTTCTCTTCCTCTTCCTCCTTTCCCTCCACCAGCTCCCCCTCTCCTATTTCTTCTTCTCCTTCTTTTCCTCCTCCTCCTGTGTACCCCCAGTGCTGAGGATTCAATCCAGGGCCTTGAGCAGCACATCAGACAAGTGCTCTACATCTGAGCCACACCCCAGCTTCTCACTGACAAACACCCTATCACTAAGCCACACCCCCAGCTCCTCGTTGATGGTTTCTAGAAACATACTGTACTGCTACGCCATGCACCTAGCCCTCTCTATGCCTTTATGTTTTGAACCAAGCCTCCCTAAGTTGGCCAGCTTGGCCTTCAACTTGAGATCTTCCTGTCTCGGCCTCTCCAGGAGCTGAGGTTACAGAACCTGCTGTCTGGCCAGCTTACTCATTGTTCTCAGGCATCCTTCCAACTCTCCCTGCTACCCTCTCCTCATAGGTAACTGGAGTAGAGGGACAACAGGAGTACCCTGTCTGTATCTACAGGAAGCTCTGCCAGATCATCCACCCAATGCTTTGGGTCCTAACTCACGGCAGAACTGGGGTCTTCTCCAGGGCCTCACGGCATAGCCAGCATCTTGGCAGACGGCAGTCATGGCTGACATATGAGTACAAAGCGTCTGCTGGAGCCCCTGGAAGCTACACATGTCCGACACACAGTTATCCAAGAAGAATGAAGCCTTCATGTGGAACAGGCATGCCCTGCGGAGATAGATTGAGTCAAGATGGCAGGAGAGGGCAGAGCCTCTGTTCTCCACCTCAGAGAAACCCTAGTGCCGAGCAACCCCAGGCAGCCCATCCGCCTTCCTCCATACTCAAAGGTTCCTCTTGGATCAACAAGCTGGCCACATAACTTGGGCCCCGACATAGTTCTCCCCAAGGCTGCATCACAAGATGGAGGGTTCTTCTTGTTCTGACACCTGGAAGAGACCCAACCCAAGCAGTCAACAAGACTGGAAGAGCCCAAAAGAGTGGAACAGCTGGAGTCTCCAAGTAGGGAGAGAGAAAAGGGCGATGCTAGTCATCTTCTTTTGTTCCTTTTGAGACAATCTCACTACATTAACCCAGGCTTGACTTTGACCTTCCTATAGTCCTGGAAACCTAAAGATCACAGGCAACCCCCCGCCCCGGTCCGTTACTTTTGCTTCAGTTTTTACATTGCTGAGGATCAAACCCAACACCTGGTGCATGCGAGACAAGATCTCCACTAAAAAGCCACACCCCAGCCCCTCACTGGAGATTCTAGGCAGGGGCTCTACCACTGAGCCTCACCCCAGCCCCTCACTGGAGATTCTAGGCAGGGGCTCTACCACTGAGCCTCACCCCAGCCCCTCACTGAGGGATTCTAGGCAGGGGATTCTAGGCTCTACCACTGAGCTATATGCCCAGCTCTTGGTATTTAGAAACTGGATCTTGTTATGTCTGTGGCTCCAGAAGAATGACAGGCAGGAGCAGCTAAGCCCAGCTCTGATAGATCTTAAAATGGGCAAAGGCCAGAGGACTGAGAAAAGGAGGGCCACCCCTGGCCCCCAGTGGAAAGCCTCACTCACTCCTTGTTCTCTTCCTCTTTCAGCTGCCAGCTCTTCCCCAGCTCGTCCCCATCTTGTGTCCTCGTGCCGTCTGGCTTCTGGTTATCATTGCTGCTGTCTCCGTCATAGTTCCCACAGAAACCACAGAGTTTTCTCGAGTAGGTACTGTGAATCCAGGAGAGGGATGAGTCATGACTGGGAAGAAGGGTCTCAGTCATCAGAGACCACAGCAAGGGGCAGTGCATTGTGTGCCCTGATGGTGAGAGGCAGGAGGAGGTTGAGAATATCCACTCATAACAGATTCTGTGACAGGCCCCAGCCTGAGCCATCTCTACAGGATCTCCTCTATTCTTTCTGCTCAACATCCCTTGCTGCCCCTACCTTCTCATGGGTTTAAACAAGAATGTTTCTCTCTCTCTCTCTCTCTCTCTCTCTCTCTCTCTCTCTCTCTCTCTCGTGTGTGTGTTTATGCACAGGTATGCATGTATGTGTGGGTAAGTGGGTAAGAGGTTAACATTGGATATCTTCCTCAGGTGCTGTCCACCTTATTTTTTTTAGTATATACATGTGAATGTGTATTCTAGTATTTTTCTTTTTTTTGTTGTTGTTTTTTTTTTTTTTTTTTTTCGAGACAGGGTTTCTCCATGTAGCCCTGGCTGTCCTGGAACTCACTCTGTAGACCAGGCTGGCCTAGCACACAGAGATCCACCTGCCTCTGTCTCCCAAATTGAAGGAGGGCATCACCACTGGGCAGCATTTGCTTTTATTTTATGCATATGTGTGTCTTGCCTGCACGTATATTTGTACACCACGCGCATTCAGTGTCCACAGAAGTCAGAAGAGAACATCATGTCCTTTGGGACTACAATCACAGACAGTTGTAGGCTGCCATGTAGGTGCTCAGAATTGATCCTGGGTCCTCTGAACTCTCAGCCCTGGTGAGTGTGTGTTTTACATACCCTCATGTGCACTCAGAGGCCAGACAAGGAAGTTGGATGTCTTGCTTGATCACTCTCCACTTTATGTCTTTGAGACAGGGTCTCTCACTGAACCTGGAACTAGGCTGGCGGCCAGCAAATTCCAGGGATCCTCCTGTCTCTGCCCTGCACAGCACTGGAGTTGCAGATGCACACACAGCCATTGTCCAGCTTTTAAGATTCAAGCTCGGGGCCTCGTGCTTGTGCATGAAGAACCCTTGCCCTCTGAACCATCTCCTCAGCCTCCTCCAGCTTGGCTTATGAGGAAGGGTCTCTCACCAACCCTGGAGCTCAGCGAGTCAGGATGGATGGCTCGCAAGCCCCGAGAGTCCTTTCATCCCTGCTTCCCTGGCACCGTAATTATGAACACCACCGCACCCAGCTGTTTTTTGTGTCTGTGTGAGTTCCAGGGTTGGAATTTACCAGATGTGCCACCTCTAGTCCCCACGTCAACTTCTCCACAAAGGCTGACTTATCCTTGTCTGGGGAGCCACTCTTCCCTGAAGAATGGCGTCTGGCAGCAGCTCCCCTGACTGCTCTCCAGCACATTCCGAGGCATTGTGTTTGCATCCTGCTGTTATCTCACTGCCCTGACCCCACTTCCTACTGTTTCCCTTCTGTTGCTCAGGTTAGATGCTTCCGGCTTTGAGGACATATGTAAATGATTAACCCTGAGTGACTGGAATGGTGCGGGTGGAGCATTCTGGGAGAGGAATGTCAGCTTCCTAACTCGGCTACCTCCCTTACCTGGGCACAGTCATAAAAAGCTGCTGGTCACCATCCCATTTCACACGCAAACCAAGTGTCGTCCTCAACTCCACAAATCGCCCACTCAGACCCACATAGATGTTATTAGAAGGTATCACTGGGAGGGTGACTCTCTGGTCTCCAATCTGGCAGATAGAGGAGACAGAGAGCGTGATCCAGGGGTCGAGGAGAGAGAGCCCTAAGACGCTAACATCACCCCTTACACAGCATCCCTCCAACTTCTCTTGCCCGGGCTGGTTTGAAGCAACACCGTCATTATTTTGCTGAAGCCCATCCCTAACGGTGTGGGGACAGGTGGGGCTGACTGTAGCCTGGCCTGGAGGGAGGAGCAAAGGATGGGACTCACCAGTGTTTGTCTACCACTGATCATGGTAATGGTAGTCTCCGGCAGGGTGATGAAGACTTTGTCCAGGGAGGATACGCCTTCTACTCCCCGTTCTTGGGTGCTTGCTGTTATTTTAAAGAATGAATCTAGATGGAGAGAGGAAGGGCCATGTTTCAAACGTTTGTTTGTTTGTTTGTTTGTTTGGTTGGTTGGTTGGTTGTTTTCAGATAAGGTCTCATTATAGCTTAGACTAGCTAAGAATGAACTTGAACTCTTGAGAGTACTGCCCTCGCCTCCCCAGTGCTGGCATCATTGTAGGCATGTGCCACCATGTCCAGTTTATGTGGCGCTAGGGGTGGAACCCAGCCAGGGCTTTGTGCACACTAAACATGCACTCAGCTGACTGAGCCGCGTCGCATCCCCAGCCGGTTGGTTTTCAGATGTAGTCTTGCTGTGTATCCCAAGCTGAAACTGACAACCTCCCTGTCTCAGCCTCTAGAATGCTGGGGTTAATAGTGTGCACCACCCCATCCTCTGCTTTCTGACACCCTGTTGGTGGTGGTGCCCGACTTGGTATTGTCAGGCAGACAGAATGTTCCGTGATATGGCCCTGAGACTTGGTAAGGGACTCAGAACCCAAATGGAAAGGAACACGGCATGATTTTCTGCTTTCATGGTCTCCTGTCTCCCCTCTGTGGACTAGGTCATCTTCAGGCGATCCTGTTCATTCGTGAGACAAGACCAGAGCTGGTCTCAAACTGTGTAGCTGAGATGACCTTGAACTCCTGATCCTCCTGCCTTAGCCTGTCCAGTGCGGAGAGGATGGGCACACACTCCACACTCACGAGGCTCTGGGGGTGGAAACCAGTGCTTCATGCCCATTAAGCAAGCACTCTGCCAGCTGAGCCACACCCTCAAGCAAGAGTCCCTTTACCAGTCATTGTCACTCTGCCACAAGAGCAGGCAGTTGGTACCGTCAGCGGCCTTTCCTCAGGACTGTGGGACTTGAAAGCACCGCCTCTGTGTGTGTGCATAGCCTAACCGCTGCCTACCAGAGGGCCTTGGTCCAGTGCAGCCCCTTCCCCAAGCCTGACCCTTATTCTACCATCCCAACCCCTTCCCACCCCACCCCACCCCCGCCGCTCAGGCTTGACTCTCCTACCTGTGGAGTTGCCACAGGTTTGGGCCAAGATATAGGTGCATGTTCCTGTGAAGCTGATGTGCCTCTCATCAAAGGTGACAAAATGAAGGTCCCCATAGACCAGGCAGGTGGCACTACCTGCCAGAGAAGGGAATGGAGATGTAGGAAGCTATTTCCAGGTTCCAGCTTGACTGAATCCAACACACCAGCCCCTCCTACCCAGAGACAATTCCAGCTCCACTGCCCAAGGCAGATGTGGGGCGCACAGGCTCTCACTGACTCTGACAGGGTGTTGATTTACAAAGACACTAGGGACGACTTTCTGGGGTCAGAACAGCACATGCAAACGTGGGGATGGGCAGTGCTTACCATAGGGCTGGCATTCATATTCGCCATTCTTCAGCAGGCACACCGTGTATGTCGCACACTGGGAGATCTGACACTCCATCCGGCTACCAGGCAAGCAGCGGCACCGTTCTGTGCAATTGGGACTAAACCATTCTTCCCCAGGCTAAGGGCAACAGATGGAGTGTCACAAAGCCGCAGTTCTAAGGTGTGTGTGTGTGTGTTCACACGCGCGCATGCGTGCGCGTGCGTGCATGTGTATTTCCATGAGCCATGACACAGGTCTGGAGATGAGAAAACAACTTTCTTGGGGAATCTGTTCTCTCTTTCCACCATGCAGGTCCAAGGGGTGGCACTCAGGATCGAGGCTCGGAGGCAAGAGCCTTTACCTGCTAAGCCATTCTACCAGCCCTCCTGCTTTGTTTTGAAGCAGGCTCTCACTACATCGAACTCAGGTAACTCTCCTGCCTCAAGCACCCTCAAGTTGGCCTGCAGACACCTCTGGGGGTATCATCCTATTGCCTTCATTGAAATGGGAAGACCTAGCCTAAAAGTACATACCCCATTCTCTGGTTGGTCCTGGACTACACGAGAGTGGAGAAAGCCAGCTGGGCACTAGGCGTGCATGCACTGATCTCCCTGTGCTCTTGACTGTAGATAGAGTATAAAAGTAAAACTATCTTTCATTTCTGCTGCCTTGACTTCCTCTCAGTGATGGTCTGTTCCTTGGAGCTATGAGCTACAGTAAACCCTCACCTCCCAAGGTTTGTTTTTAGCCTGGGTACTTTATCAGAATATTTTATGAAGCCAAAACATATCTTTACCAAAAAAAAAAAAATCTAATTTTTTGTTGATTTTTTTTTTTTTTACACCATGTCTCATGTAACCCAGGCTAGCCTTAAATTCCCTTAACCAGCTGAGGATGATCTTGAACTCATGATCCTCCTGTCTCCATCTCTCTACTGTTATGATTACAGGTGTGTGCTGGCACATCTAACTGTATACACTCTGAGGTAAGGAGAAAAGAATCTTGAGCCAAGAGTAGTAGTGCACACCTATAATCCCAGCATTTGGAAAACTGAGGCAAGAGAATGGACACAAGTCTGTGGGCAGCCTGGGCTACAAAATGAGTTCCAGGCCAGCCCGGAGCAGCAAATAAGACTCCGCCCAGAATGGCAGCAACAAAATGGAGTAGCTTTTCCCTCCTCTTGCCGGAACTGAAACATGGCAGAAGAAGGAGAAAATCTGAATGTAGCTCAGGGACTTGTCTGACAGGCTCAAAATCCTAGGTTCGATCCTTAGCGCTGCACAGCTGGAACCCAGCATGTGGAAGGTGGAGGAGAAAAAGCAGATGTTGAGGAGCTGAAGGTCCGCCTGGGACATATGAGACTTGTATCTCAAAAGAAACTAAATGAGTCAGGCAGTGGTGGCACACCATTTTAATCCCAGTTCTTGGGTGGCAGAGGCAGGCGGATCTCTGTGAGTTTGAGGCCAGCCTGGTTTACACAGAGTGAGTTCCAGGACAGGCTCCAAAGCTACAGAGAAACCCTGTCTCTAAAAAGAACCAAAAATGTGATAGTTGTGTAGCTTGGCCCTCTTGTGGGACTCCTAACAGTGGGAACAGGGGTGTCTCTGACTCTTTTACTGTCTTTTGGGACCCTACTCTTCACACTGGGTCACCCTGTCCAGCATTAATACATGAGGAGAGAGTCTTACTGGAACTTAATATTCCATATGCTGTTGATACTCATGGAAGACCTGTCTTTTCCTAAATAGAAATGGAGGGGTAATGGATTGTAAAATAAATAATAAATTTATTAAAATTTAAAAAAATAAAATAAAAACTAAATAAATAAAATTGTAGGTCTTACTGTGCATATTATAGCCATGGGAAACAGATTTAACAAGATAAACATTCCCAAGGTCATGCAGAGGATGCATGCTGCATCCATGTCCCAGCTCTGCTACCTAACTCTAGATCTGTCTATTATGCTAGTCACCAGCCATACCTAGTGACTGAGCTCTGGCAATGCAATTAGTGGTAGAGCATTATCCTAAAGCCCACCAGTAAGGGATTGGGGTGTGGCTCAGTGGTAGAGCCCCTGCCTAGAATCCCCCAGTGAGGGGCTGGGGTTTGACTGAGTGGTAGAGCACCTGCCTAGAATCCCCCAGTGAGGGGCTGGGGTGTGGCTCAGTGGTAGAGCACCTGCCTAGAATCCCCCAGTGAGGGGCTGGGGTGTGGCTCAGTGGTAGAGCCCCTGCCTAGAATCCCCCAGTGAGGGGCTGGGGTGTGTCTCAGTGGTAGAGCCCCTGCCTAGAATCCCCCAGTGAGGGGCTGGGGTGTGGCTCAGTGGTAGAGTCCCTGCCTAGAATCCCCCAGTGAGGGGCTGGGGTGTGTCTCAGTGGTAGAGCCCCTGCCTAGAATCCCCCAGTGAGGGGCTGGGGTGTGACTCAGTGGTAAAGTGCCTGTTCAAAATCCCCTAGTGAAGAGGTAGACTGTGGGTCCTTGGCAGATCACTTCCCTAGAATGCAGGCTGTCCTTGGCTCCATCCTCAGCACTGTAAAACCAAAGCCAGTGCTGAATGGATGGCTCTCCCATTTTATAACCAATCCTTCGAGCCTATACCCTGGACCTTTCTAGCTCTTCTCACACATAGAGAAAGGGCACGAGATCCAAGGTGTTCTGGCATCAATTCCCCTTTGGAAATCTGGGCATCCCCGGAATCATACCTTATAATATTTGTTGCTATAGAAGCAATTGCAGGAAGAAGCATTAATACATTGATAGTTCCTAAACAAAAATCCAGGATTACAGACACAGCCAGTTCTGCAGGGGGCGTGGCAGTGGGGCTTGGGGTTCTCGCAGGATGCAAGGCATGCACACAATTCCAAGTGGGCATTTGGAGGGCAGCTCTCTGGAAGGAAAGCACAGCCTTCATCAGGCTTCCATTGCACAGCTGCCTCTGGCCCCAGAAGCCTCCCTGTCTCTCTCCTACTCTGAACTCCAGTTCTTTTCTAAGTAAGCCTGCCTTTATCCTTCCATTAAAAAGAAGAGTGAAATAGCTGGGCATGGATGGTGGTGTCTGTGGGAATCCGAGATAGGAAGACTGCCAAGGGTTCAAGGCCAGCTCCATAGTGGATTTGAGGCCAGCCTGAGCTACATAACTTTTTGTCTCAAAAACAAAAAGTTCTGACTAGTGTTGTAATGAGGTCGAAATCTTGAAGACATTGTGCTCACAAATATGTTATATGGTTCCACTGATGTGAAATATTCAGGTCCAGGTCAGGTGTGGTGGTATGTGCCTGTAATTCTATTACTCTGGAGACCAAGGCAAGGAGATCATCAATTTGAGGCTAGTCTGAGATATGTAGGAAGACAGGAAGGCAAGAAGGGAGGGAAAGAGAATGGAGTCAGGAGAAGGAAGAAAAGAGGGAAGGGAGCTGAGGATGATTCGGTTTGTGCCTGGTGTATCTGCAGTCTGTATGCCTTTTAGGTCAAGTACCTCCCTCCCTGATCTCATTGTCTTCTACAGAGAGCTCCAGGCCATCCATGCTCTGCCCACTTCGCACCTGTGGTAGTTATACCTGTAGCCAGGGCCATGCCAATCATCGAGACACCTGGAACCTGTGATGGGCTTGGACAGGGTGGTTTACCTGTTGTGGGCATTTGAATGGGAGTAGATTGCTCTGCAAAGACAGTCATCTCTTCAGTGGGGACAATGGTCCCTTCAGGAGGGGTGGCAGTCTCCTCAGGAGGGACGCTGGTCTCTTCAGGAGGGACAGTGGTCATTTCAGGAGGGGTGGCAGTCTCCTCAGGAGGGACGCTGGTCTCTTCAGTGGGGACAATGGTTCCTTCAGGAGGGGTGGCAGTCTCCTCAGGAGGGACGCTGGTCTCTTCAGGAGGGACAGTGGTCATTTCAGGAGGGGTGGCAGTCTCCTCAGGAGGGACACTGGTCTCTTCAGGAGGGACAGTGGTCATTTCAGGAGGGGTGGTAGTCTCCTCAGGAGGAACGCTGGTCTCTTCAGGAGGGATGGTGGTCACTTCTGGAGAGGTGGCAGTCTCCTCAGGAGGGACGCTGGTCTCTTCAGGAGGGACGGTGGTCACTTCTGGAGAGGTGGTGGTCTCCTCAGGAGGGACGCTGGTCTCTTCAGGAGGGACGGTGGTCACTTCTGGAGAGGTGGTGGTCTCCTCAGGAGGGATGCTGGTCTCTTCAGGAGAGACAGTGGTCACTTCTGTAGTGACAGTGGTCACTTCTGTGGCAGCAGTGACCACTGCTGTGGAGACAGTGGTCACTTCTGGAGAGGTGGTGGTCTCCTCAGGAGGGACACTGGTCTCTTCATGAGAGACAGTGGTCACTTCTGCAGTGACAGTAGTCGCTTCTGTAGTGACAGTGGTCACTTCTGTGGCAGCAGTGACCACTGCTGTGGGGACAGTGGTCACTTCTGGAGAGGTGGTGGTCTCCTCAGGAGTGACACTGCTCTGTTCAGGAGGTACAGTGGTTACTTCTGTAGGGGTGGTCTCCTCAGGAGGGACACTGGCCTCTTCAGGAGAGACAGTGGTCACTTCTGTGGTGACAGTGGTCACTTCTGTGGCAGCAGTGACCACTGCTGTGGAGACAGTGGTCACTTCTGGAGAGGTGGTAGTCTTCTCAGGAGGGACGCTGGTCTCTTCATGAGAGACAGTGGTCACTTCTGAAGTGACAGTGGTCACTTCTGTGGCAGCAGTGACCACTGCTGTGGAGACAGTGGTCACTTCTGGAGAGGTGGTGGTCTCCTCAGGAGGGACGCTGGTCTCTTCATGAGAGGCAGTGGTCACTTCTGCAGTGACAGTGGTCGCTTCTGTAGTGACAGTGGTCACTTCTGTGGGGACAGTGGTCACTTCTGGAGAGGTGGTGGTCTCCTCAGGAGGGACGCTGGTCTGTTCAGGAGGGACAGTGGTTACTTCTGTAGGGATGATCTCCTCAGGAGGGACACTGTCCTCTTCAGGAGAGACAGTGCTCTCTTCTGCAGTGACAGTGGTCACTTCTAAAGTGAAAGTGACCACTTCTGTGGCAGCAGTGACCACTGTTGTGGGAACAGTGGTCTCCTCAGGAGGGACACTGATTCTTTCTGTGGAGGCCATGGTCTCTTTAGTGGGGACAGTGGTTGTTTCTATGGGGAGCATAGGGACCATGGTTTCAGAAGAGCCAATAGGTGGACTCAGAGAACCGGAAGGAGTCTCCATGTGTGGGAATGCTACAAAGAAAAACAAACCCCTGTAAATTCATTAAAATTAGACCACCTCCCTTTCACTCACCCAAATAGGAGTGGGTGGGCTCGTGGGGGCACTTAGTCACCCCTATTTCTGTTCCCAATCCCCAACCTTCACTCTCTTATTCAAGAGGCAGAGTTCCCAAAGCACCTGACATGGTGCCAGGTACAGGAATCACAAAACTGAGCAGGAGATAGGTCCTGCCTTCAACACCTCTAGAGAAGGAATGGTGTGGATCTGGCCACAGAAACTCATGCCATCAAAGACTCCGTCATAGTGCCCCACCTGACATTGAGGCAAAAGGATCACAAGTTTGAGGCCAACTGGGTTACATGGTGATCGCCTGTCTTACAGGGAAAACAAAACAAGTTCAGCAGGAAAGAACTTTCCCAGGATTCCCCTGGTGAGGGGCTAGGGCCATGGCTCAGTGGTAGGGCCCTTGCCTAGAATCCTCTAGTGAGAAGCCAGGGTGTGACTCAGCACTAGAGTGAGCCTGCCTGGCAGGTCTGAGCCACTAGGTTCTAGTCCTCATACCAGGGAACAGGGAAGAAGCTGGGCCCTCGAGTTTCATCTTAGCCCGACAGGGTCCATGACTGATCAAGATGAAATTCACAGCGACGACAAAGGCAGTGCTGGTCCCCCGGGTGGCCTCAAGAAGCAACTGAAGGCAATGGAGGACAAAGGAAGAACAGGAAAATAAATCCCCAGAAACTCAAAAACTCCACAGTGCCTGTCCTCTAGCATCCATCACACCCCCAGCCTCTGCAGCCTTAAGTCTGCCTCTTCTCTGGGCTCCTCCCCCATTATAACCTGACTCTGAAATGCCCCATGTAGGATGTGTTAGCATACTTGGTCCCCATCTAGTGGCACTGTTTTGAGAGGTTGTAGGACCTTTCAGATATAGGCCACTGGGAGACAGGCCTTTGACGACTGTAGCCTGACCTTGCTTTGGGTGCTGGTCCCTGCTTTGTGATCTTTACAAGCTACTCAGCAAGCTCATGAAGAATGAGCCCAGCCAACACGCCTTTCCCACCATGATGGGCTATACCCTCCCCCCACCAAAAAGAAAAAAAATCCTGAGTCGAAATAATCCTCTCCCTGCATAAGGTGCTCCTGTCGGGTGCCCAAGAGAACTAATGTATCACCTTCCTAACTCAGTTTATCGCCCACCCCCCTTAGTTATGGACCCCCTTACTAAGCCCCACCCCCAGATACATACAAGGCCCCTTCTCCATCTCTCACCTCCATGGGCTGCTGATGTCCCTTAAGGATGGTGACAGAGCTGTTCACCCAGCCAGTGCTCTGAGACCCAACACGTTTCCACAGAGAAATGGGAGAACTGCCCGCAGGACTCCCCAACAGGAGCTTGAGCGTGGTACCTTCTCCAAGGCCGTACATGTGGTAAGCAAACTCCACACAGACATCCCCAGGGGCACAGAATGGTGGACTCACCAATCTGGCAGACTGTCCCACCTCGGGTAACATGGCTGAATCGAGGTAAATATAATGTTCCCCTGGGTGAAGGAAGGGAGCCAGAAAGGTGAGACCCCCCACACACTATTTCTGCCTACAAGTCAAGTCTAGCGGCTTGCTGCAGTCGCGCCTAACTCTCTTTGCTGTTTTCTTTAGTTTCTAAGACAGGGTCTTGTCGTATACCTCAGGCCGGTCTAGAACTTACAATATGCCCACCTTAGCCTTCCCATCACATGGAGGCTTCACAACTACACTCTGCTCCTTTAGGACTGACTCTTAGCTGAAGAAGACCCAAAGACATGGGAAACCCAGTCTACAGATTCTATTGGCATTACCTGCAAATGTCTTGGCTAGAAATAAGACAGTGGATTTTGAAGTCTTGGGATCAAGGCAGAGCAAAGACTCTATTGCTCCTCTCCATCCTACCCCTAAAGCCAGGGGTGGAACCTAGGGACTTTCACATGCTAAGCAAGTGCTCTGTTGTTGAGATACACACACACACACACACACACGCTCACACATACACACAAAGACACACACCAGCCCCTCTTTGGAGGACTCCAAACAACGGCTCTACAACTGAGCCATGCCCATATGGGGAAGCCTGGATTTCCTGTTGGGCTGCAATGATCCCACGGTCTTGAGCAGCCTTGGCATCGTCTGCTTTCTGGGTCTGAGTTCTCATCCATCAACACCTGCAGGAGGTTGTTCCCTCCATCCCCCGTCATCCCTAATTCCTACATCATCCTCATGACACCACCAAGTCCCTAGCTCAGATGTAGATGCAAAGATCCATAACCCCGAGGGGTTCCTCAGTCCCCTCACCTCCATACGGGAACTCTCTTGGGGACCCTGAGATGGGGGTGGGGACACTTTTACTCCCCCAGCTCCAGTGTCCGGCGTCTTCTACCACGTGATTCCAGTCACAGAAAGGATGAACTCTGTCTTCAAAGTTGCACTGGGGAAAGCCCTCTAACAGATTCCAAGAGGAAAATTTGAGACACAGACTGTGCCCACCCACCCCACCCCCGACACCCATTATTCCAACCCCTAACTCAACAGGGGTTCCCGAGGTCTGTTTTTACCCCCACAGGGAGAAATGCTGATGGAATCCACAGCTATTGCTGGCTCTGGCTTCTCTCCAAACACACCCACCACTATGAACTGAAAAGAAGAGAAAAGGCCTGGAGTGATCCGGCCTATCAACCCTCCATGCCCCACCCCCAATCCTCCAGTCCTCTTACGAAGGCTAGGATTAACTATCAACTTGATGAACTCTAAAGTCACCTTGATAGACAGGCCTCTGGACGTGCCTATTGGGGGATTAACTTGGTTGTGTTCATTGAGGTGGGGAAACCCACCCACCGTGGGCGGCGCCCTTCCCTGGCTGGGATCCTGGACTGTACTGGTGGTGAGAGGAAGCTGAACAGCAGCAAGCACTCATTGCTCTCTGCTTCCTGATTGTGGGTAGGACAGGACCGACTGCTTCAGGTTCCTGCCACCATGAATTCCTCCCTGTGGTGGACTGTACCCTCGACCTGTCAGCCAGAATGAGCCCTTTGTCCCTTAACTTGCTTTTGTTAGGGTATTTTGTCACCTTGACAGGAGAAGACACCTCCCATCTGGCATTTCCACTAAGACCCAGCGCCTGTTCCTGATGCCAAGACCCTCAGCTCACCCAACCCTACAAGAACCTACCACACGCAAGGACTCCTAATGAGGACCTCACCCCTCTGTACCTGTATCTGTCCCTGTCCTGTATAATTGACAGACACAGACTGCCAGTTGAGTCCACGGTGTCCTGAGAAGAGAGTGTGTTTCCGGATGTTGCCTAAAATGGAGAAAACACAGAAGAGAAGGAAGTTTATGGGGACTTGGAGTGAAGGACAAGTTGCATGGGGAACTCTAGGGCAATATTCCTCCAGATGCAAGCAATTCCCTAGCCCCCCCTTACCCCCCTCTCCCCTCTCACCTATCTATCATCTATCTATCAATCACCTATCACCTACCTATCATCTATCAATCACCTATCTATCATCTATCAATTATCTATCTATCTATCTATCTATCTATCTATCTATCTATCTACATTTCTCGTGTCTCTCCTGCTTTGTGTGTATGTGCACAGCACATGTGTGCACTTTTGCTCCCACTACCCTGTTTTGTGTGTGTGCATACATACTCAAGTATGCATTCTTGTTTTTGCTACTGCTTTGTGTGTGCATATGTGTACAAGAGCACACAAATGCACGTGCATACCCATAAGTGCATGTGTGGGCAGGTTTATATGCAAATGTGCATACACATGTCTTTACTTGTGTATGGATACCAGAAGTCAAATTGAGGCATCATTTCTCAGGAGCTATCGGTTTTGTTTTTTGAATGAGTGTCTCAGACCTGGGGCTTACTAGTTACCCTACAGTAGGTGACCATGGAGCCCCCAAGGATCCTGTTTCTGCCTACCCAGTGCTGGGATTGTAAGCAAGTGTTACTATGTTTAACTTTCTTCATGGGTGTTGGGCATGGGAGTCAGGTCCTCAAACTTGTGTGACAAGCACTTTAATATTTAAACTGCCTGACTGGTTTGCTTCTGTTTATTTGACAGTCTCCTGTAGTATAGGTTAGCTTCAAATACACTTTGTAGCAAAGGCCTTGGCTTTCTAACCTTCTGTCCATCCATCCCAAGTGCTATGGTTATAGACATGGCCCACCATGACCGGCAGAGCTTTTACTTTCTAGAATCCAGAGCCCTTCTGATTTCTAAAACATGGAACAGTCTCACAGTACATTGACTTTTCCTAGATCCTGAAGAGGTATTTCTCCTTATTTCCCCATCAATCCAACCCTCCCAGACGCACCCTGGTCAACCATCTCCTCTAACCTAAGAATGAAGCATAGGCAAAAAGGCCTTCGCCAGCCGACAGGCCACGCATTATGTATTGGAAAGACAGGGTCAGGCAGCCACTGGAATGGCTCAGGGGACTCAGAAGTACAGCTTTCTGTCCTGGCCTTGCATTCGCAGGGTCCAGCAGCATGTAGTAGCCACCTGCAAATGAGAAAATCAGTGAAGTAAAATGGTTGGGATGGAGGGGAGGCGGCAAGCAAGGTGTAGGCATAGGGACTTGGGGAAGGAAGGGATTTGGCCTTGGGGAACTCCAACTGCCGCCTTAGAACGTGGCAGTGGCGAGGGACTTACACCCAGTCACGACTGGCAGAGTGCTTGGACTGGTTAAAGACCTGGTGTCGCTATAGTAAATGCAAACATTCTCGCAAAAACAGCCACACAATCTTGTCTCTTTAGTGCTGACTCTTCAGGGCTCTTAATCTTAGCCAGACAGCCAATCAGTCTGAGCTTCGCTTAGTGACGCCACTAGTAACCAAGGGGAGAGGGAGTAAGGTGTGCCGTGGAGGTTCAGACACGCACGCGTACTCTGTCCAACGCCCATTGGCTCCCTGAGAACCTTGGGCTGAGGGAGGCCAAGAAACCAAGAAAAAGAGCAGGTGCCAGGAAAACAGAAGAGGAGGGTTGTGATAAAAAGCAAAGGAGAAAGCAAAGAAGAGGAGTAGAAAGTAAGGAAGAGGGGCTGGAGAGATGGCTCAGAGGTTAAGAGCATTGCCTGCTCTACCAAAGGTCCTGAGTTCAATTCCCAGCAACCACATGGTGGCTCACAACCATCTATAATGGGGTCTGGTGCCCTCTTCTGGCCTGCCGGCATACACACAGACAGAATATTGTATACATAATAAATAAATAAATATTTTTTTTAAAAAAAAGAAAGTAAGGAAGAAACGGCTAGGCTTGCTGGAGCCTGGAGTTTCAACCTGCGCTTTGGGAGCCGAGGCCGGAGATTGGAACTCAAAGCAAAGATTAAAAACCCAACCGACCACCACTAACACGACTGATTTGGGATGACCAGGGGATTTACCAGGGGTTTCAAATGAAAGGGAAGAGGAGGTTGAGGAATTTTCTAGAAGGTAAACCTCCCAGACCAGGAAGATGAGTATAAACTGGGAGTGGAAAATCAAGAAACATTTGATGTCGACCTCCAAAACCGGAGGATCAAGAAGTATGTGGCGATGAAGAGGAGGGCCTCGTGTGAGAGCACAAAGGAAGGAGAGGATAGTGGAAACCGGAAGAGATCTCCCAGGCAGGAGGACAGGAAGGGGGAAGGTAGAAGGGATCACCATGGAATGAATGGGAAGGAACATTTTGGTTTAAAAGACTGCAAGTCTTCCTCAGAGTCCTCATCAGACCTTGCTGCTCCAGACAGCAGCTTCTCAGTGGGAAATCCACATGGCAGAGTGTGCTGACCAGGCTCAGCTAGCCAGAACTCACAATCTTTTTGCCTTGGCCTCCCAAGTGCTTAGGTTACAGGTATATATCACCATGCCTCCCTCTCTCCTTCCCTCCCGCCCCTTTTTGTTTTGTTTTGTTTGTCCTGGAACTAGTTCTTATAGACCAGGTCTTGTAGACCTTGAACTCACAGAGATCCCCCTGCCTCTGCCTCTCAAGTGCTGGAATTAAAGACGCCACCACCACCCAGCTCCCTCCCTCCCTCTCTTTTCCCCCCTTCCCTACCTCTCACTTCTTTCCATAGCACTGAGAATGGAACCCATGGCCTTGTGCGTGCTAGGCAAGTACATTACCCCTGACCTACATCCCTAGCCCTTATTTTTTGTCTAGCCCAGGCTGTACTTGAACTTGCTGTGTAGACTAGGCAGTTTTTGGACCTCACCTCCTCTTGCCTCAGCTTCCTGAGTGCCAGGGTTACAGGTATATACCTTCATACCTGGCTCCTTGCTGGTTTTACACACTGATTCTCAAGTTTCTGGGACACTGTACAGGTAGCTACTCAGTAAATGCCAGATGAATAACTGGGTGAATGAAGAACAGAAGATGCCAAGGAAGGAGGTAAGGACCTGGCTGTGCCGAGATTGCTCGGCAGCCGTCGTGGTGGTGGGGGGAGAGCTGGAAAGTACTTGAAATCATGCTTCTTTTAAAAAATTATTTGTTTAAATGTTTACTTATTTTTATGTGCATTGTTGTTTTGCCTGCATGTATGTCTGTGTGGGGGTGCCAGATCCCCTGGAATTGGAGTTACAGATAGTTGTGACCTGCCGTGTGGGTGCTGGGAATTGAATTCTAGGTCTTCTGGAAGAGTAACCAGTGCTCTTAACCACTGAGCCATCTCTCCAGCCCGAAATCATGCTTCTTGCCATGATCTCCGAGCTGAAATAAGCTTGGGGATGCTGGGCTTTATCTGGCCTGACCTAGGAGTGCTACTGTAGGAGATGTAGAGGTCACGGGAGCCCAGACAGTCAAGGGATATGTTCAATACTCACTGCCAGGGCTAGAGAAGTCGTCATCAGGTCCCACACCCAGCATCCCTGATGATCCCTTCTTCTGAGTCCACTTGGCCCCGGTGGCAGTTGGGACCCAGCTCCAGCCACAGAGATTGTTTAGAGCATCAAAGGTGCACATCTGGGTCATGCATACTGAGAGAGGGGAAAGAAAAGAAGGGGCTGGGGTGTGGCTCAATGGCAGAGCATCTGCCTAGAATCCCCCAGTGAGGGGCTGGGGTGTGGCTCAGTGGTAGAGCCCCTGCCTAGAATCCCCCAGTGAGGCGCTAGGGGCATGGTTCAGTAATAAAGGACCTGCCTAGGATCCCTCAGTGGGAAAGTGGGTCATAGCAATAGAACACCTGCCTAGAATTCCCCATTGAAAGGCTAAGAGTGAAAGCTGGAGAGATGGCTCAGAGATTGAGAGCACTGGCTGCTCTTCCAGGGCACCTGGGTTCAGTTCCCAGCACCCACCTGGCAGCTCACACTTGTCTTTAATGTCATCTCTAAGACATCCTCACACAGACATACATTTGGGCAGAACATCAATGAACATGAAATAAAAATAAATCATATATATTTTTAAAAGAAGCCCATTTATTAAAAACAAATGCTAAGAGTGCATTGTAGCCACAGGACACTTATCTAAAATGCTCCCATATGGGGCTTAGGACAGGGCTCAGCAGGAAATTTTCCTAAGACCTTCCAGTGAGGGACTGAGGTCATTGTTCAGAGGTAAGGTCCTTGTCCAGAATTCTCCAGTCAGAAGCTGGGGGCATGGCTCAGTGGTAGAGCATTTGCCCAGTATACACAAAGCCCTGGTTAAACCCCAATATCAAAAGGAATGAGCTTTCTGCCATAGGGAAAAAAATGCCTCCGCTTGGGGTCTGAACTCCGAGGTTCACTCTCAAGGCTGTAGTGAGCTCTAAAATGAGGCCCACCTCTCTCTTGTTGCCCATGAATGCCACTCTTGGCCCAGATTCCATAACCTGGAATCTCTCAGAAACCTGGGAATCAGCTCTGTGTGAAGCTGTAAACTGAATTATGTTTGTGGAGCATCTGGCCTAGGCCCCGTGTTTGATGAGTTTTCCCTTTATAGCGTCTGGAATTTTCCTTTCCAGTCAGTCTCAAAGGGCCATTCTGTATGTATCAGAGTAATTAGTAGGATGAGACTTAACACCTACGGTGACTTCACATTCAGGCTTTCATGGAACCAAAGACTAATTTTGTTTTGGAGACAGCGGGGAATGAGGCCCTGGGCTGTGTAGGCCAGGATGACCTTGAACTTGGGACCCTCCTGCTTCTGCCTCCAGAATGCTGGGATTAAAAGTGTCCAACACTACACTTGTTGAATGCAGAGCTGGGGATGGAACCCAGGCTCTGTGCATGCTAGGCACGTGCTCTGCCGACTAAGACACAGCTACCACCCCACCAAGAGTTTCTTGACACATGGGGTTTCCAGTGCTAAGATAGACCAGCCTGTGGTCATGTGTCCTGGTCAGTCACTGTAGACCGGATATCCCCTATAACTCCATCTCAAAAGGGGACCTCTTACAGAGTGACTGCTTTAGGAGCCAGAGGTCTGGGGCAAGGTAGCCCCAGAAAACAGGAGCCTCAGTTCATGAGAAACCAGGGTCCAGGTCGCTGAGCTGTCTTACCCCTACTTCAGAAAGTTTGACAGGGGTCAGGAGAGGGAGAGGCGCGCCTGAGAGGGACAGAAACTCACTCCGATTGCAGGTGCCCTTCCGGATAGAGAGGCCATCCAGAGAGATGTCCAGGTAGGCGGTGTTGCCCCTCATGCCCTCAAACATCAGCTGTGGAGTTAGGAACAAAGAGACCCTGACCCTGTGAGTCACATGATTGGCTTCCCTTCTCTGCTGCGGCTACTGATGTCCACCCTGAATTCAGATGACTGGGGATCCAGGTCTCTTTTTAAAAACTACATTCATTTATAGCACATGGCACAGATGGAAGAGTCAGAGGATGTCTTGGGAGTTGGCTCTAGCCTTCTACCATATGGGTCCTGGAGACTGAACTCAGGTCACCAGGCTTGCTGCAAGAAAACTCCATGTGTGCCCTCTGGATCCCTTCTTTGCCATTGCCTACCTTCCTAGGCCCCTTCTTCCAGACCCTTCTCTCCCAAATCTCTAGATCTGCTCTCAGCCTCACCCAGCTCGGTATATCACGATCCGCTGGCACGGTGACCGTGGTGGGCATCCAGGAGGGACTCTGGGTGTTCACATATTTCCAGAGCACGTTGGGCCGGTGGTACCTCCGACCCCTGAGCAGCATCAGTCTGAGCTGCGCACCCCATGACAGCCCAAACATGTGGAAGGCAAAATGGATGCAGAGCGGGCCTTGCTCCCATATGTCCGGGCTGCGCAGGCGCGCCACTCCACCCCGAGGGAAGGTGCTAGCATCCATGTGCAGGTAATAGCCCTCTATGGAGAGACAGAATGGGGGAGGTTGAGACCCTGCTGTCCTCAGGAGCTGACCCCTCCACCCTCCCTCAGCTCAGCTTCCAGTAGTCCCCTCCCAACCTCATCCCTTTTCCACAGTCCTCCTCCAAATTTTAGGCTTCCCTCAGACTCATTACCTCCATTGGGGTAGCCCCCGGGGGGGCCAGAAGTGCCAGTGGGGGAGGGTCCAGTCGTTCGAATCCAGTCCCCATCATCCGCGGACATTTGAGACCAGTCACACAAAGGTCTGGTGTTATCTTCAAAGTCACACTTCGTGAGAATGGCTGGGGAAGAAAGAGCCTCAGTGAGTGAGGCCTCGGAGAGGGCAGAGGGCAGGGGTCAGGTCACAGAGCCACACCAGGAGATGGGGTCAGCAGGGTCACTAAGCTTAGAGAAGGCCACCACTAAGCGTTCACACCCGGAGCAGAGGTGCGGGAGACAGAACTCCTGGAGAGAAATGCAAAGCTAGGGAAAAGAGCAGTTGACAAAGTCAGGGAGCGCAAACTGGAGTCTGAACTGATTTAATCAGACAGGCCTTGTCTTGGCATGTGTTTTATTGTGGCTATTATCATTATATTATCTTGGGGGGGGTGTATGTGTGCGTATGTGCACATGAGCATGCTCGAGGGCATGCTAACGTGGTGCATATGTGTAGAGACAGAGGTTAACATCAGGTGTCTTCTTCAGTCCACCTAATGTTGAAACAGGGTCTCTCATGCCCCAGGGCTCACTGATGCTACTATTCTGACTGGCTAGGGAACACTAGAGATAGGTCCTCCTGTCTCTCTGCCTCTCGCAGCAGGGACCAGAGGGTGTGCTCCCAACCCAGCTTTTTACATAGATACTGGGGATCGAACCCAGGTCCTTATGCTTGTGCAGCAAGCACTAACTTTAGCTACTGAGTTATCTCCCACATCTCCTCCTGCTTAAATAGGTCTCACATTCCCGCACAAGTTCAAAGTGGCCTTGAACTCCGGATCCTTCTGCCTCAGCCTCCTGAGAGCTTACAGGTGTGCACTCCAATACCTAATCAATTGTTTTGTTATTCTGAGACAAGGTCTTGTTACTGTGCAGCCCAGGCTGGATCTGAACTTACGATCCTCCTGCTTTGGCTTTCCCGGTGCTGGGATGACAGTCCTGTGCCACCATATCCAACGCGCCTGTCATATTTCATCTGAACGGGAATCTTTGAGGTGGAGTTGACAGTTTCTCCACTGTTCCCTCAGCCCTTGGCTGTGTAGAAGCCACCCTTAGCACATTTATCTTGTGCTGTGCCCCGACTACAAGCCCTGTGCTAAGGACTGTCGTTCTGGGTGGAAACACGGAGCATGAGGAGGGAAAGGAGGCCCGAGCAGCCCTGGTCCCGACTCACAGCTATCCCTCGAAGTGCGCACCATCGGTTTCCAGTCCGAAGAGTTCTGTCTCCTTGGGATTGGTTTCCAGAAAGCAAAACACATTGCCTTTGTCATTATTAAAATTATCATAAGACTATGATTATATTTTAATACTATTTATTTTTTTCTTCCTTCTTTCCTTCCTTCCTTTCTTTTGACACAGGGTCTCATGTAACCCAGCCTAGCCTCGAACTCCTTGTAGAACTGAGGATAACTTATGTTCAGAATTCTCCTGCCTCCACCTTCTGAGTATTGGAATTACAGGAGTTCACTACCACACCCAGCTTTTTTTTTTCTTTTAGAATCAAAGGTCTTTGGATGAGTAGCCCAGGCTAGCCTCAAGCTTACAATCATCCTGCCTCCCTCATCCCTAGTACTAGGATTGCAAGCTTGCACCACCACAGCCAGTCCTCCTCCACGCTTTACAAACCTCACAAAGAAACCCGTCCTCTTCGATCTGCAGCTTGGGTCATAATTCCCCACAATTCATCTGCTCCTCGTCCAAAGCCCTGCACTCAAGTTCAAGGAACTTAAGCTACCTTTCATTTTCTTGCTGCCTTGTGCTTGAACTCAGCTAGGCCCACCCTGGGTGTTGGAGAGTGTAAATTCTTTGTCTTTCCCTCTCGGTTTGGCATGTCACCCCACTTTCAGGCTGTGGAGATGTAAGGCTCTCCCCGCCTGGTCAGTAGGTCACCCTCTCTCCAGTCCCACTCTTCTGACCTTTCTCCCCAGTCTTCTGTCTTCTCGGTTTTTAAGGCAGGGTCCCCTGTAGCCCAGGCTTGCCTAAACTTGATGTGTGATCAAGTGTGACCTTGAACTCCCCGTCCTCCTGTCTCCACCCTCCAAATGCTAGTGTTGCATCCTGAGTCACCACACCAAGTTCATGCGATGCCGGGACTTGAACCCTGCGTTTTGCGTTTGTCGTGCGGGCCCTCAACCAACTGAGTTACATCCTTAGCTCTTTTCTTTCTTAGTTTGTTATTTTGAGGCAGGGCTTCATGTGGTTGAGGCTGGCCTTGAACTCCTGATCCTCCTGTCTCTGCTGAGATGGCAGACACGCACTCCCATACTGAGCTAGGCCTCTTTGTTATTAACCTTCCTGCTCCCTCTGGCATCCCCAGATGTAACCCAGAAAACCCCCACCCCATTTGTCACTGCTGTCCCCCAGTCCAGCTTACCGCATGGGGGCAGGTGCTTGGTTCTGGCCCCAGGCAGCCCCCACCAGCAGCGTCAGAGTCCAAACTAAAGGAGCCATGGGGGACCTCGGAGGTAGACCTCAGGTAGAGAGAAAGATTATGGCAAAGATCCCCGGCCACTTTATAAACACCTGGCCCTCCTCTCTTGTCACCTTGCCATTAAAAAAAAAAAAATCACAGAATTAAAGAAGTCCCTGGGAAGTTAAAGTTACCAGAGTTGACACTGGAAAACCAACAGAAGGGTTATGGAGAGAAAGAGAGAGAAAAGAAGAAGGGAGAGAAACCAGTCCAGGACCTCTAACATCAAACAAAAGTAATTAAAGAAACAACAAAGGAACGGGAGGGTCTCACAGAGCCCAGGCTGGCCTCTGATTCATGATGTAGGCCTGGCTAGCCTTGAACTCCTGATCCTCCTGCCTCCAAATTCTGAGATTATAACCTGGTAGGCAAGCTAAGAAAACACAAGAGAACTGTCCCCAAACTGAAGCACCCGGATCTCTAGATTAAAAGGAACCTAGTACCGTGGATTCAGAGAGCCACAGAAACTACTTTGTGGAACTTCAGACTATCAGGGCCGAAGGGAAAATCGGGAACCCTTTTAGTTAGTAAAGAACAAGTCACATACTAAGGACCAGGGATCCTCATGGCCTCCGTTTCCTTAGTAGCAACCATAGGTTCTAAATGCAGCAGAACAATAGCTGCAGAATTCTGATGGAAAAATCATTCAGACCTAACATTCTACAACTGGAGACAGTGGCAGACGCTGTCGAGGGCCAAGTGGACACCTGGAAATAATGAGGGACAGAGAATTGAAGGACATACTCATAAAGGAAGAAATGCAGGTTTCCAGGAAGCATTGAGAAGGGTGTGTGTGTGTGTGTGTGTGTGTGTGCAGCTTGCAGGCATTGTTCTGTCCTTGCACTGTGTAAGTTCTAAGAATCAAGCTCAAATTGTTAGGCTTGGCAGCCAGTTGAGCCATCTTGTCGACCCCTGTTTCATTTTTCTAAGACAGAGTCTTGTAGCTCAGGTTGGCCTCCAACACTTCATTGTGAAGTTGAGGCTGGAGTGCCACGATGCTAATTTATGTGGTGTTAGGAGTCAAGCTCCAGGTATCATGCCTACTAGGCAAGCCACCCACTCGTGAGCTTCATCCCCAAACCTTTTGTTTGGTTTTGCAGACAGGGAGTCAGTCTGTAGCCCAGGGCTAGCCTGGAGCCATTCTCCAAATTGCCTCAAAAGTGTCTATTCTCCTGTCTCAGCCTGTAGATGTAAGTCACAAAACAATCCCACACCAGTTTGAAGTTAGGATTAATAAAAAGGTTATTTATTTAAGGGGAAAAACTTACAGATCACCATCCTAGACAACAGCCTCCTGCACAACCAGGAACAGAGTCTAGTAGCCGGAAGCCAGAAGCAAAAGAGAGAGAGAGAGAGAGAGAGAGAGAGAGAGAGAGAGAGAGAGAGAGAGAGAGCAGGGCTACCACTGCTTTTTAAAGCAAAAGAGACCACGCCTAAGTGGGCTGGTATCTTAAAGACTATTGGCTGAAGGAACAGAAGGAGCTTCCATAGCACCTCTCCCTTTTAAGTAAGAGAGTTCCAAACCTAATACAAAACAATATACACTAGGAACAGATATCAAGTATAAGATTAGAATTACAATCAGCATAAACAATATTAAGCAAGAAACATATGCTAAATGTTTTAATAAACATTCTATCCTAAGGAGTCTAAGTCTTGTATTGAAAATGGCTTGGCTAGATCATAAGAGGACGGTAACTATGACTATCTAATCTTCAATTCCATTGAAGGCCTGAGAATGGAGATAATATTACTTGAGCAGGCAGGAAGTACAATCAAGTAGCTTCCAAAGCAAGCAATATATGACAGAGACAATTAGCTGCCTGAGCAATCACCCAAAGTCTCATTTTGCAATGTTGAAGCAACCAACTTTGGCTGTGGCCTAGCATAATTGACAGACCATTTTCAGAGGCAGGAAAATTTTCAAAACCATCTTATCCTGTCTTGGCAAGATTTGACAGTCTTGCTTATCCATTTCCAGATAGCATGTAACTTGTCAGTGGTTGAGGCATTGTCAGTTCCTTGCCCAAAGGCCAGTTTAGCCAAGAAGAAAACAAGCTCCAAATGGAGTGTCTTTGGTGCTCAACATTCTCTTGGGAATAGATTGGTACTGTCAAAAGCAGTCATGTCTCATGTCAACAGAACCCTAAGTTATTTAAATACCATGTTCCACAGATCCTTGAAGTGGTTGAAGATTACCTATCTAGACAGTATACAGTCTCTATGTATCTAAAGAACCTAACTGTATGTACAGCAAGCATGAACAACTATTGACCTATAATAATTAATACCTGTATAACTTAAAGACTAAAACTTCATGTCAAAATATTAAATAACCTGTAAACAAATGTGCAGCAAATGAGGACAATGACCTCAAAATGTAAACAATATATAAGTATCTTAGGGGTGCACCCAACCACTGAGACAGGGGGGCCGATCTATTGGGAGCTCACCAAGGCCAGCTGGACTGCTACTGAAAAAAACATGGGATAAAACCGGACTCTCTTAATGTGGTGGACAATGAGAGCTGACGAGAGGCCAAGGAGAATGGCACAGGAACTTTCATCTGGCGATGGATTGAGAGAGAGACAGAGACCCAATTTGGATCAACCGTCTGAGCTCTTAAGGTCCAAATGAGGAGCAGAAGGAGGGAGAACATGAGAAAGGAAATCAGGACCACGAGGGGTGCACCCACCCACTGTGACAGTGGAACTGATCTATTGGGAGCTCTCCAAGGCCAGCTGGACTGGGACTGAATAAGCATGGGTTGAAACTGGACTCTCTGAACAAGGAGGACAATGAAGGCTGATGAGAAGCCAAGGACAATGGCACTAGGTTTCGATCCTAATACATGAACTGGCTTTGTGGGAGCATAGCCTGTTTGGATGCTCACCTTCCTGGACCTAGATAGAAGTGGGAGGACCTTGGTCTTCATGTAGAGCAGGGAATTTGGACTGCTCTTCAGTATCGAGAGGGAGGGGGAGTGGACTAGGGGGAGGAGAAGTGGAGTGGGGATAGGGGGAGGGGAGCGGGGGGAGGGGGCAATATGTGGGAGGAGGGGGAGGGAAATGGGAAACGGGGAGCAGTTGGAAATTTTAAGTAAAAAAGAATAAAATATATATATATATATATATATATATATATATAAGTATCTTGATCAGAGGTAGGAGTAATATATAATGCAATATGAAAATATATCCTAAAAGTTGTATCAATATACAAAATGTCATTGGGCAGTGGTGGTGCATGCCTTTAATCCCAGCACTTGGGAGGCAGAGGCAGGTGGATCTCTGTGAGTTCAAAGCCAGCCTGGTCTGCAAGAGCTAGTTCCAGGACAGGCTCCAAAAAAAAACTACAGAGAAACCCTGTCTTGAAAAAAAGTATACAAAATGTCCTAAACAGAGATAATAACATACATATATACAATCCGACAAAATAACTTTGTATAGGTGTACAAATAATGTAAACAAAAGTAACAAATATAATTTGAACTTGTATCAATATACAAAACTATACCAATGTAAATTATCCATAAATAATAGCTCACAAGTATTCACTCTATTACCCACTATTACTATCCCCCTGCTTTTTAACAAACATAGTTTTCAGCCCAACCCTCTATCTAGTACAAGTAATAATCAACAACCCCTAAACAGTGTTCCCAATCCTGTGGACAAACTTTTTTGGGATGGGGCATCGTCTTCTAGAATTGCTTCCTGCTGTCATGGGGGTGATGTTCTCTTAATGGGATCCTGCAAAATTAAAAAGATGGTTAAGTTTCAAAATTACTGTCTAGTATAGCTGCAAACAATTTCTGAGCATAGGGTTTTTTTTTTTCTTTCAAAGTTCTTATTTGGAGTTCTGGCCAGAACATCATGAGAAGGTGCACCATTTCGTCAGCTGGTACCCAAATAAAGAAGTGGTCTTACAGCAGTGCTGTCTGCATCACGATGTCATCTCAACTAGGTGGAGTTGTTGCGGTGGGGCCCTCTCTTCTTCCTGGAAACTTCAAAGATTACTGCAGGAAAAGGATCTGTAGGAAAATCTATTGTTCATCATGAAAAACTTAAACATCATTCACATATACATACATTAAAGGAAGAATATGATACAGACAAAAAAGGCAGGGAGAAAGTAAAAATTTTTCCTAAAGTCTTTCTTCTGTCCCATACCAGATGGCTCCCGAGATGAGACAGAAACTCTGAATGTTCCTTTTAACAACACACTTGGATTTAGAGAAGTACAGAGCCAACTCCAAAACCAGCTGAATATATTAATGTGTGTGTGTGTGTGTGTGTGTGTGTAAATGTAAGTGTAACCCACACCTGGATTCATAAACCATATTCTGTTTTCTAGATGCTCCTCAGTGGATAGTTATTTTTTCTTCTATCAGCATGCAAACCTCCAGGGTCTCCTGAATTTTTGATGATGTGTATTTTTCTGCAAAGATTAGAGCAGAACCCTGCCCCAACCCTAAATGGCTTTCCTTACCACCTGTATGGTTGTCACCATTGTGGATGAGCTGTCATTTCTGTTTCAGTAGTTTCTCCTTTTCAAAGCGAATCTTTATTAATTTTGATGGTATCCATAATTTTTCTTCTTCTGTGGAAACAAGAGCAAAACCCCTTCCCCAATGTAGTACATCTCCTGGCTTCCATTGTGAGGTCAACACATCCTTGAAATACACTGGTTGATTCAATTCAGAAGTTTTTCCAATTATCCAATGCCTCTCTGCTGCTGTTGTTCCTTTCTCATTAGCGTTAAGAAAATTCAAGGTTAATAAAGCATTATGCAATCTATTTCTGGGGGGATTTTCCGTCCCTTTCTGTTTGTTCAGCATATCCTTTATAGTATGACTTGACCTTTCTATATCTGCATAATCTATAGGATTATTTGGTATACCTCTAATGTGCTTTATATTATAATAAGCAAAAAAAGTTTCATTTTTTTTAGATACGTAAGCTGGACCATTGTCTGTCTTTATTTGTGCAGGTATACCCATGATGGCCATAACTTCCAGTAAATGTGTGATTACTGAATCAGCCTTTTCTGAGCTCAGGGCAGTTGCCCATTGAAAACCTGAATTTGTGTCTATGGTGTGGTGCACATATTTTAATTTACTAAATTCCGTAAAGTGGAACACATCCATCTGTCAGATTTCATTCCTTTGAGTACCCTTTAGATTACTTCCTGCAGACAATGGTGTTTGATTATAGAAAGAGCAAGTAGGGCATCTCTTTATAATCTCCTTAGCTTGTTGCCATGTAATAGAAAACTCTTTCTTTAAACCTTTGCTATTGATGAGATGTTTTTATGAAATTCTGAGGCCTGCAATACATTTCCAATCAATAATTGATCAATTTCTGCATTACCTTGTGCTAGAGGACCTGGCAGACCCCTATGGGACTGGATGTGTGTTATGTACATCAGACAAAGCCTGTTCCTGATTATGTCTTGCACTTGGATAAACAATAAAGTCAATTCTGTATCATCTGGTACAAATTCAGTGGTTTCAATATGCAAGGTAACTCTTTCTGCATATTGTGAATCAGTAATTATATTAAGAGGTTCTTTAAAATCCCTTAGCACCATAAGAATGGCATATAAATCTGCCTTCTGGACAGAATTATAAGGGCTTTGTTCCACCTTACTCAATTCTTCTGATTTGTAACCTGCCTTCCCTGATTTATTTGCATCAGTATAAAATGTATGGGCTCCAGTTATTGGAGCATCATGTACAATTTGAGGAAGAATCCAAGAAGTTCTCTTTATAAGGTTAAATCTATTGCTTTTGGGATAGTTGTTATTAATTTCTCCCAAAAAATTAGCACAAGCTCTTTGTCATGGTTCATTGTCTTCCCATAACTTTTTTATTTCTTCAGTAGTGAAAGGTACTATAATTTCTGCTGGGTCTATACCTGCTAGTTGATGAAGTCTCAGTTTATCTTTTATAATTAATTCAGAGACTTTTTCCACATAAGTTTTTAATTTAATTTTTTATTGGTTTATGTAGTATAAAGATCCATTCTAAAATAATATCTTCCCTCTGCATTAAAATTCCCAAAGAGAAATTCTGGAAGGCAATATGACTAGGATGCAGCTAAGATTTGTGTTCACCCTGTCCACATGGCCTCCTGTAATTTTTCCTCAACCACTTTCAGTTCCTTTTCTGCTTCATCTGTTAATTCTCTGCAACTATTCAAATCTTTATCACCATCTAGGGTTTTGTTTAAATGAATTATTAGATCAGGTGTTATGCCAACAGCCAGTCGTAGACTGGAAATGTCTCCTAACAATCTTTGAAAGTCATTAAAGGTCCATAACTGGTCTCTCCTAGTTTGTTCATTTTGTGTTCTAATTTTCTATAAACCTATACTGTAACCTAGGTAATTAACAGAATCTCGTCTTTGAATATTTTTAGGAGCAATTTGTGATCCCCACTTAGACAAGACTTTCTTTACTTCTTAAAACATCCTTTCTAAAGTATCTTTATTTGAATCAGATAACAAAATGTCATCCATGTAATTGTAGATTATAGACTTAGGAAATTGCTTACAAATTATTTCCAATGGCTGACTGACAAAGTATTGGCACAGGGTGGGACTATTGAGCATTCCCTGTGGGAGGATAGTCCATTGCTATCTTCTAGCAGGCTGAGAATTATTATAAGTAGGCGCTGTGAAAGCAAACTTTTCTCTTTCCTCTTCTTGTACAGGTATAGTGAAGAGACAATCCTTTAAATCAATAACTATGAGAGGTCATCCCTTTGGTAACAGAGAAGGCAGAGGAATTCCAGATTGTAGAGGGCCCATAGGTTGAATAACCTTGTTGATATCCCTTAGATCTGTCACCATTCTCCATTTCCCAGATTTCTTTTTAACAACAAATACAGGAATATTCCAAGGGCTGGTAGATTCTTCTGTATGTTAAGCAGTTAGTTGCTCTTGTACCAGCTGTTCTAAAGCCTGTAACTTTTCCTCAGCTAGAGGCCACTGCTTAACCCATATTGGTTTCTCAGTCAACCATTTTAAAGGTAGAGCTGTTGGTACCTTTGAAGGTTTATCAATTGCTTTGTGTTCTTGTACAGCCCAAATGGCTGGTTCCGTCATCTATAATATCTTCTAATATTTTCCTCAGAAACACAAGTTTTTGGTGTTGCAGGAATGTTAATCTGGTATTCCATTGTTGCAATAGGTCACGACCCCACAAAATCACTGCAATATTGGCTATATATGGCCTTAGTCTTCCTATTTGCCCTTCAGACCTTGTGCATTCAACCTATTTTGTGCTTTGTTTTGCCTGAGATAGGGTTCCAATTCCCATGAACTAGAATTGGAATTGAAGATGCCATTTCGGATGCCAAGATTCTGGAGTAATGATACTTACATCTACACCCATGTCTAATAAGCCTTCAATAAAAATGCCATTTATACATTCTTAGCTTTGGTCTTTGATCATTAATAGAAGTCTGCCAAAATATACGTTTCCTCTGTCCTACTGAATTTTTTGACCCATTCTCCACATTTAACCCATCATTCAGACCAGTATTGCTTTTTACAACGGGCATTAGATTTTTAAATTTTCTTGGTGAGACACATTCTCCACTGTAGCTGGAAATGACTGGGCCACTTTTGGCTTGGGGGCTTGCGAGAGGCCCCTCAAGGGGTTTCCCGATGGTATCCGGTTGCCTTGTCTGTCTGTTGTTGACCTGCATTCATTGGTCCAATATCAGTCTTTACCACACCTTCTACATATACCTGAAGGCCAAGGTCTCCTATTTTTGCTGTTCCCAGAGGACACATTATTCCTAGAAATTCCTTGCCTACAATCCCTTCTCAGTTGTCCTATTTTACCACAATTGAAACATTTGGCGGTTTGATGTCTCCTCATTACTTTGGAAATTGCTTCTCCTACCCAAGATTCATCATTATAGTCAAACGTCTCAACATTCATTGTATGCAGAATCCATTCATCCGTAGGTGCTGATCTAAACCTTAAAGGCCTAATTATCTTTTTGCATTCTAAGTTTGCATTTTCAAAAGCCAGAGATTCAAGAATTATTCATCTAGCTTCCAGGTTTGTTACTCCTATTTGCAGAGCCTTAATCTTTGTAAAAAAATCAGTAAAGAGTTCTCTCTGTCCCTGCCTAATCCTGGTATACGATTCATCCTTTTCCCTTGATCTTTAATCCTATCCCAAGCATTCAAGGCTGCTTTGTGGCATAGGGACAACACTTCTTCATCATAAAGAGATTGGACCTGTGGGTCAGCATACAGTCCTTTGCCAAGAATTTGATCTTGGGAAACCTCAAGATCTTTATATTTTCCCTGTTGTTTCATATGTTTGGATTCTTCTCTGAAATAAATTCCAAACATCAGCAAAAGTCCATCATCCAGGACTGCTGAAACTAATTGAAAAATGTCATGAGGGGGTTGCCCTGATGTTAGAAGCCCAGGTCTTTATCATCTCCTTAACAAATGCAGAATGCAAGCCATAAGTTACAACAGCTTGCTTGATTTTTTTTAGATAATTCATTCCTATTGGCATCCATCTACCTTCTTTGGCTCCTTTCGAGCCTTTAGAAGTTGATGCTTTGTCAGAGTAAATTACAGGGTAGGACACTAAAACCCTGGGTAAGTCAGTTCCGACAGCCACTGGCAATGTTGCATCCTGTCCTTGTGTCTTCTTTCCATGTTCATCAGCTCCAATAATTTTCTCAGTCATTTCAATTTTTTTTATCATTGTTTTTTGTAAAGCCTGAATCTCCTGGCCTGTATATATTTCTAGTGATTCATGGAGGCATCAAGTCTCTGGTACTTATTCTGCACCTGTGATTCCAAGGTTTTAATGTTCATCTTTAAAGATAACATCTCCTCCTTGGACTTTTCTTGAATATCATGGAGATTGCCATCCTGAAGGTACATTCTGTCTGCTACTTTATCAAAACTTTTTGATAACTTTTGAATGTCAAATTCAACACTATGAATTCTTTAAGATAACTTCCTAGTACCCTTAGATATGGAGTCATTTCTGTCAATCATAGTATCCACTTGTTCAGATAACCTCTGATTTTTCGATTATTTTAATCCTGTCAACTAGCTGTTCATTATTAGTCCATAAAGACTGTATCATTCCTAGGAGTGCCATAGTCTTCCTTAATGATAGAATATGGAGAAAACTGAAACCTAGTAACCAGTAAATTGAGGTATCCCCATAGTCATATAAGCCTCGCATGATATAAGCCATTGTATTAGTAAAGAAAGCAGTAAAAGTTGCATTGGAAATGAAAACTGCCATGTTACCTGTTATCCAGCAGGTGGCGCTGTTGCCAAGTCACGACTAGAAACAATGCAAAGGTGACAGAAACGGTCCTGTTACAGTGTCCCCCTTGGTATTTGTTAAAGACTGGGTAATATGAGTTGCTCAACAAAGTAAATGTAATTAAATCAATTCCATACAGGGAACCAGAAACCCAGAATCCAGGGGCAGAGAACAACAACCCAGAAGCCGCATATGCCGCCATGCAACGAAGAGTCACACCGAGGGGTTGCAGCATTTGGCAGCTGCTTGCGCTCTGACTCACACTGCATAGGCACTGTGCTGTGATAGGGATTTAAAAACCACTCAGGAAAGAGCAAACCAGGCAGGCAGAGACTGTCTGGGCCCATGGAGCCCGGGAGGCATGGAGTTTAAATCCATGTGGGTACTAGGTGTAGAAGTAACTCACAAAACAATCACACACCAGCTGGAATTATGGTTAATAAAAGGGTTATTTATTTAAGGGGAAAAACTTACAGATCACTGTCCTAGACAACAGCTCTCTGTGCGACCAAGAACAGAGTCTAATAGCCAGAAGCAGAGCCGGAAACAAGAGAGAGAGCACCTGCTCAGGGCTACCTCTGCTTTTTAAAGCAAAAGAGACCATGCCCAAGTGGGCTGGTATCTTAAAGGCTATTGGCTGAAGGAGCAGAAGGAGCACACATCGACCTCTACTCAAACCAAACAAAACAAATGCTGATAGCCCAGGTCTGTCTTCCTAGTTACTCAGGTGGCTGAGGCAGGATGACTTCAAGTTTAGGCCAACTTAGACAGCTGAGCAAGACCTTGTCTCAAAATGAAAAAAAAATATTGTGTGGTTTTGCTTTTGTATTGTGGTTTTTGCTTCTCTGTGTGTGTGTGTCTGTGTCTGTGTGTGTCTGCGTGCATGTGAGTGTGTGTCTGTGTGTAGGTTAGAGGACAACCTTGAGTGTCATTCCTCAGGAATCTTCCACCTTTTGTTTGAAATGGTGTTGAAAGAAGAATGGCGGGCTGTGTTCCTGGTGCCTGGCTAGCTTATCTCCAAAATAATTACGCAGAAACTGTGTTCATTTAAACACTGCCTGGCCCATTAGTTCCAGCCGCTTATTGGCTAATTCTTACATCTTGATTAACCCATTTCTAATAATCTGTGTAGCACCATAAGGTTGTGGCTTACCGGGAAGGATCCTAACCTACGTCTATCTCAGGCCAGAGCTTCATGGCGTCAGCATCACTCTGCTTTCTTTCTCCCAGCATTCTGTTCTGTTTACTCCACCCACCTAAGGACTGGCCTATCAAAAGGCCAAGGCACTTTCTTTATTTGGCCAATGAAAGTAACATATAGACAGAAGACCCTCCTACTCCATTTCCCCTTTTTCTGTTTAAACAAAAAAGAAAGGCTTTAACTTTAACATAGTAAAATTACATATTTTACAAAACAAAACAGTTATCAAGCAAGAATTACAGTTACAATATTTATATTTATTTTATCTTTTATCATAACTAAGAAAAACTATAACTATCCATTCTTCAACTCCATCAAAGACTCCAGAAGGATATAATATTACCTAAGTAAACAATAAATAAGCAACTTCTAAACTCTAGAAATGACAGAGACATCTTGCTGTCTGGACAGTCACCCAAAGTTCCTCTGTACCATTGGGGCATCCGTCTTCAGCCTACAGGCCCATAGTATCCAGCAGACATGTCCATGAAGGAGGAAATTTCAAAGACAGTTCGGTCACTTTCTGCTGTGTCCTGCAGAATGTCTCACAGACTCTTTCATGAATCAGGAACCCTGAAAGACCATCTCACCTTTAGGCAAGTTCAGCAGTCCTCTCTCAGAGGGTTCTTTGTGTCCAGTTCAGGCAACAGTCCAGGCAAGAGCAGTTTCTTGCCCAAATGGCTATCAAACTCCATAAAGAGCCTCTTTGGTGCCCATCTTCCTCTTGAAATAGATTGGTGCTGCCAGGAGCAGATATGTCTCATTGTCATGAAAAGTCCTAAGTTACTAAAACATTAAATGCCATATTCTGTAGTCTTTGAAAGATATGAAGAATGCCTAATTGAAATATATCTCTATATATCTAGAAAATCTAACATGACTATAAGCTTGACTATTATTGATGATTATCCAGTAACAACCTACATTTCCTAATTATACAGTACATTTTTAAATGAACTACATAATCGCAATACCTTAATCAATATCAGAAATACATGTACATATAACAAAATTTACCTTAAAATCCATATCAATGCCAATTATTCATATCTATATCATATCCCCCTTTAAATGTAAAAGAACATTTATAAACAGTATTTGGGAATATGGGCACAGTTATTTCTCTCCAAACTGCTTCGTGCTGTATGGGGGCGCTGTTATTCAGGTCTTTCATGGTATAACCTATGTGCTAGGTTCATCTCAGTCTGCAGTTGAATGAAATAATTTTCTGAAGGTGTTCACAGCAACCTTTCAGGAGGGCATGGTCTATGATACCATATTGTTCTAGAAGGAAGCCACAGTGTCTCGTCCTCTGTGAAAACAAAAGAAGAACCTCTTTTCAAAAGCATCGTACCCTTAGACCCAAATTCTGAAGTCATACCCTTATGAAATCAATTCTGGTTTAGCTTGGCAGCCCATATAATGAAATGTCTCTCTACTTAGCTCCTTTACAGTCAAAAAATTCAAAGAAAATACAATATACAGAATCCAAACTCTCTGTGAATTTTCCATTTTTACATGGCTTATTTTTCTTTATTTCTTTTAATCTATAACTATCTGTACTCTGTCTCTTTAAAGACTTTACCCTTTTTAGCACATTAACTTTATTCTCAATATTCTTTTTCTTCTCTCTCCCAAGCCTACATATGTCTAACACTATGACCCATTTAGAGGTTTTTTATTTCTGAATCTATCCTATTGCATTGCCTATAACTTTTTTACTGTCCAGGAACACTTCTTAAAATGTTAAGCACTTCTTAAAAACTTAAGTTGTGCCATATAGCGGTAATACAGTACTGATGGAGGTGGGTCTTTATCTATCTGTTGCTTTCATTGGTTAACTAATAAAGAAACTGCTTAGGCCCATTAGATAGGCCAACCCTTAGGTGGGTGGAGTAGACAGAACAGAATGTTGGGAGAAAGAAGCTGAGTGAGGAGTCGCCATGATTCTCCTACTCCAGACAGACGCAGGTTAAGATCTTCCCTGGTAAGCCAGCTCGTGGGGCTACACAGAATATTAGAAATGGGTTAGATCAATATGTAAGAGCTAGCCAATAAGAGGCTGGAGCTAATGGGCCAAGCAATGTTTAAAAGAATACAGTTTCCGTGTAATTATTTCGGGGCATAAGCTAGTCGTGCGGGCAGCCGGGTGGCGGAACACAGCCCCGCCGCTCTTATTACAACACAGTACCACCTGTTTCCTGCCCGGTCTAAACCTTAACTGTGCTGTTATTTTAATTACGACAGTTCCTGCCTGAGATCAGCACAGTTCAGCATGGTGGAGCCAGTTCCATTTGGTGCCCCTGAGCCGAGCACAGTTCCAGGCACACAGCAGTCCACATTGCCATCGAGCAAGCCGTAGCAATTTACTCACAAAACCCCATCCAAATTCTCTGTCTCCTGCAAGAGACAGAGGTCATGGTAGAAGCATAGCCCAGAAAGCCGGCGGTTTAAAACTGCGCAGCTTTTTTTTTCCTTCCAGGTAGGAGCCACACTCAGCACTTTAACTCTGAGAATGAGCTTTTTATCTCAGTTACAGACCACTGCGCAGCCTGGAAACATCTCTGTGTATGGCAGTGGGAATCTGCCATGCTCTCCTGCTTGCCTAAGCCTGGTCCCACAGTCTGCCCAGGCGGGAAGCACTGACCCATTGGCATGGTCTCAGAGTACTTTCTTCCCGATCCAGAGTGGGCACACAAACATCCAGGCCCACAAATGCTCCACAGCCGGAGATTGCACCCGTGGCAGGGCCCAGGAAGCTGTGTTTTAAAATGGCGCAGCTTTTTTCCTGCTGAGGCTGCTGAGTCAGGAAAATTTCTCTGCAGCACACCCTAGCAAACAGCAAAAAGCTGTGTTAAACTCTCTCTCTCTCTCTCTCTCTCTCTCTCTCTCTCTCTCTCTCTCTCTCCATTTTAAGCCCTCTCAGGTTTTTAAGTGGATTTAGTCCATCACATTGGAGCACCATTCTGTTGAAAGAGGAGTGGTGGGCTGTGTTCCCGGTGCCTGGCTAGCTTATCTCCAAAATAACTACGCAGAAACTGTGTTCATTTAAGAGGCCCATTAGTTCCAGCCTCTTATTGGCTAATTCTCACATCTTGATTAACCCATTTCTAATAATCTGTGTAGCACCACGAGGGGGTGGCTTGCCAGGAACGATCCTAACCTACGTCTATCTCGAGCTGGAGCTTCATGGCATCTGCCTCACTCTGCTTTCTTTCTCCCAGCATTCTGTTCTGTCTACTCCACCCACCTAAGGGCTGACCTATCAAAAGGCCAAGGCAGTTTCTTTATTTGACCAATGAAAGTAACATATAGATAGGAGACCCTCCTACTCCAAAATGGGGTCTCTCATTGGTCTGGAACTCTTCAAGTAGGCTGGGATAGCTGTCCAGTGAGTCTCAGGACCCACCTGTCTTCACTTCCCCTCCTTCCACCACTGGGATTACCACCGTATCTGGTCTGTTCCAGCAGGACGTCTTTTTGCTGTCTCCAAAGAAGCCCTAGAGCCCATGCTTGTTTTAGTTGGGGTTTTCAAAAGGAAAAGAACTGGCAAAATGAACATATACACACATACATATACATACATACACATAAAATATATATACACACATACATACACATGTACACATATACATACACCACATATACACACACATACACACATACATGTACACATAAGGATGTACATGCATGCACATACATATACAAACACATGCATATATACATGAAGGCATACATATACGTGCATATGCCCATAAATACACCTATAAATACACATGTATATGCATACACACATGCATATACATAAATACACATATATACACATATATACACATACATGTATATAATACATACACACATAATATACATACATATACATATAAATGTACATACATTCGTGTACATATGTACATACACATGCATACACCCATATATACACCCCTATAAATACATGTGCATGCCACATACATATACATACATATACATATATACACAAATAAAGCAAATCCCTTTTATATTTACATTCATGTACATAAGTAAAGGGGATTTATTTGGTTGACTTACAGGATGAGGCTGTCTTGTAATCATTCTGCAGTAAGCACTCTGACATCACTGAGAATAGAGGAGAGGAGATGTTCCCAGTGAGCCAAAGCCAGGACGGCTCTTGAAAGGGGTCAATCCCTAGTCCACTTTGTCTTCTCACATTATAGTCTAAAACCACACGGGGCAGGCAAGCGAGGTATTACAGTCGCACACGTGGCAGTCAGCAGGTTGTGAAGGGCAACGACCCGCTGTATTAGCCATTTCCCCAGGTCATTCTGTTCCCGGTAGCGAGCGAAGTCACGCTTGGCAAATAGGCAGGGCAAGCGGCGCTTTAAGCAAATCAGCAAATAAATCAATAAATCAGTATCTAATATTTGGTCCTTTCTGCCTAATTCTCCTTCAGTCTCTTAGAGAGACCTAGTAGTCATTCGGTTCACAGGGATAATAATAATAATACGGCACTGAAGGACGGTCTTCGGTCCACACTGGAATCCCAGGAAGTTGGCTCTGATGTTGAAGGATTCCCACAGCAACAGGGCTTCAGACTTGTCAGTGAAAGTGAGGGCAAGAACACATAATGCCATTTTCTTCTTCCGTGTCCTTTTCTGTGGGCTGCCAACACTCAAGACAGGTGGTGGCAGTGCACGCCTTTAATCCCAGCACTCAGGCAGGAGGATCTCTGTGAGTTCGAGGCCAGCCTGGTCTACAGAGTGAATTTCAAGACAACCAGGGCTACCCAGAGAAGCCTTGTCTTGAAGAAAACGACAACAGAAGATGGGTTACAACAATGTTCGATTGCTACTAACAAACAACAAAAACAGGATGACTCTTCTACATAGCCCAGACCGGGCTGGAGTCCCTGCTCCTCTGCCTCAGCCACTTAACATGTGAAGTAGTGAAACGTCTGAAGAGAGGCTGGAGGATAAGGTCAGAGGCCCCGACAAGAAAGCTAGTTACTTAACTATTTAGACACCTGAGCCTTAAAAACAAGCCAAGCTAAGCTGATGTGGTGTCATGGTCATTGTCAACTTGGCAGGGTCTAGAACCGGCGCAGAGACCAGCCTGTGGGCACGTCTGCGAGGCAGGGATTGCCCAGGGCAGGTTTGTTGAGGTGAATCATTTCCTGGGCTGGAGTCCTGAACCACATTAAAAGGCGAGCGCAAGCTAAGCAGCAGCATCCGTCTCTCTCTACGGCCTGACCAGTCACCTTGTGTTCCCACTGCCGTGCCTCCCCCGCCATGATGGAGTGTGCCCCCGGAAGTGTAAGTGGGAATAAACCCTCTCTCCCCTGAGTCGCTCCTTGTCACGTATTGGGTTGCAGCAATGAGAGAAGTGGACAAGACGCTGGGCTTGATAAATGTCGAACTCATGGTCGGGTGCCAGCTGTTGATTAGTGCTTTTCCTTGACCTTAAAAGTAAGACTACAGAGGTCACAAGGGCGGGCGAGCTGTCCCTGACCCCAGCAGCTGCAGCACTCAGGAGCAGGTCCTGCGCCTTGCCTAGGCAGCACAATAAAAGTGAGCCAGCCCCGGAATCGTGAGCACGGGAGAGCCGTCCCCACTACTCATCTGTCATGCAGCAGTGTGGGTGGGAGAGAGATGCCCCCAGCCCCTTGCCCCTTCCTACCTCCAACAGAGAAGTGAGCTGACCCTCTCCTGTACCAGTAGCAGCACTCGGGAAATAGGGCCCTGCTCCTCACCTGGGTAGCACTGTAGAGCTGACCCTGTTGGCCAAGGTGTGGGTGGGAGAGAACCGACCCTGGGGCTGTGGAAGCCTGGCCCTGTCCCTTGTTCACGCTACTAGCCAGGGGCAATGCTGGAGAGCGCCCCCTGGTGGTGAAGACAGACGAGAGCTGGCAGGCTGACCAACCCTGCAACTACCCAAACCCAGAGTGGTATGTTGACCCGCCCCAACAGCCACCCAATCTATGATCTGATGGAGCATGGAGCGGGTGGTGGGGTGGGGTCAGTCCTGTGGACTCAGGGCTGCAGGATCTCCATGATACAGGGCAGCAACAGGATGGCCAGGAAGAATCCCAATGAGCGTCCAGCGTCAATGGTGTAGCAGAGACCAGGGATCTCAAACCAGACCAAAGATTCTTTGCGGTGAGCGCCTGCGTGTAAAGATGTAAGGATAAAGGGTTTACTCTGTGGCTCACTGTGTCACATTGTAGCTGCCATGATAAGATTTTCCCATTCTCCCTTTTCCCCCCTTTTATTCTGTTAAATTTTGTTTTGTTTTAATCTTGGTGGGGGGATGGGTGAGATCAGGAGGCATGATGTGAAAGACACAAAAAATAAAAAGAAAGTTTTAAAAAAAAGGTAAGACTAAAGCCCGGCATGGTGGCACACGCCTTTGATCCAACATTCACCAGGTAGAGGCAGGTGGATCTCTGTGAGTTCAAGGACAGCCTGGTCTACAAAGTGAGCTCTAGGACAGCCAGAGCTACATAGTGAGATTCTGTCTCGGAAAACAAACAACAACAAAACAAGACTAATGTGTCTGGAGAGTCAACACAGTGGTTGAAAGTGTTTGCTTCTCTTACAGGGGACCAGAGTTCAGTTCCCAGGACCCACACTGGGTAGCTCACATCTGCCCGTAAGTCCAGTTCTAGGGGATCTGGCCCTCTTCTGGCCTACACACACAAATAATAATAAATAAATAATGCCAAAATAAACCTTTTTAAGAAAAAAAATAACAAAGCTAAGCCAGATGTAGTGCTCCAGGCCTGCACTCTCAGCACTTGGGAAACTGAGGCCGGAAAATTCTAAGTTCCAGGACTGCCTGAGCAATTTAGCCCATTTGGTCTCAAAAGACAAACAAACAAAAACACCAACCCCACCCCCAAGTCTATTACTTGCAACTCCAACAACCTGCAAAAGAGATCTCACCCTTGCCCGTTCATAGCGAGGGAGACAGCAATTGGGTGTCTGGTCTGGAAACCACAGTAAAACCTTGAGGAAAGCGATTGCTTGGAAGGCTCCCTAACAATTCCGAACTGCGCCTGAAGAGGGCACTGTAGCTCAAGAGCTAAGTTCGCCTCCCCCCAAATTCTTTTCAGGGCACATGAGCATAAACACACACACACACACCCCTAATAAATTCTCTCCAGCCCCTAACTCCTTCAATGTGCGTGTAATTTTTCCTGCAGTGCACTGTAGAAATAATCTCTTTTGAATATTGAGCTGAGCTTTCAGGCTGGATTCTAAAGGCCTTGTTTTGGAAACAATGAATGACAGCCACACAGGCTAATAGCCAGGACTGGGGTCCTGGTACAGTGTGTATCATCTTTGACGGGTTGTGCGGGTCTCTCCTGATGCATTACTTTAGGGAAGGAGTCCCAGGAACAATATGGAGTCACCTTCATCCCCTGGCTGTGGTACCTGTCACTCCTCAATCTGTTGACTCTCGGGGTCTCCCTGAGAGTCAGACCCTCAGAGTGACACCTCTCAGAATACGGAAGACACAGGTGGTTGGATTCACAAGGGGTCTGTATCCTGAAGTAGGTGACTAGTGCTAGGGACATATTGATCCACTAACCGGGGTTGGCGTTGCCACCGACCTCTAAATGGGAACCCCTACATACTGGCTGCTTCCTCAGTGGTATCCCCAGCTCACCTAGCACTTGTCCTGGCGGGTTGGCAGCTGCCCACTAAGAGACAGCCTTGAATGGAGCCTGCTTATTGACCAGCGTGGGCAGGCATTGTGGCCTCAAGCCCAGGAGGGTCAAGAGGTCAAACAGGCCATGCGAGGCAGCACGTAGGGCCCCACCCCCTCCACCTCTGGTTTCCCAGATCTGATGCTTTGCTACCAGGTTGGCGGCGGGGGGGGGGGGGGGGGGGGGGAGGTAGAGCCAGGAGAGCTGGGAGGGGGAGCACCCATGAAGATAGACAAGCCAAGAGTCATGTTGGTGATTTCAGCTGTTGCCAGTGGTATTTCAAAAAGACACAAAATTTCAAACCCCTTCCCGCCCATGAAAGCTAAGAATCAGTTGCATTCTGTCTTCATGGTTCCACCCCCTCTACTGTCCAGTGGGACGTGTGTCAGGGAAGACCCCATGAAACCTGGAGAATTCATGCCTTGCCCCCTAAATCTCCAGTCCCCGTATTCTTCGTAGGTGCCACAAGGATTGAACCCCAAAGCTTGTCCTGTGGGGTCACAGTTCCGGCAGGACACTGAGTTTAGATCTCTGTCCCTGAGTTATATGCTGGTTTCTGGGTGCTGAGGATATAGTCCAATTGGTAGAGTGCTTGCCTAGCATGCATGAAGCTCCCGCTTCCATCTCCAGCACCCCATAAATGGGGGGGTGCACACTTACAATCTCAGCACTTGGGAAACGGAAACAGGAAGATCGGGAGTCCAAAGTTATCCTTAGCTACACAGCGAGTTCCAGGCCAGCCTGGGCTATGTGAGACCCTCCTGTCTCAACAAAAACAAAACGGATAAATCCAAGATGGCTGTCTGAATCTCTCCTGCTCTGGGGCCTCAGGTTGGCCCGGTGACATCTTCAGACTTCACAATAAAGCTCTGAAAAGTTCTGGCTCCCCAAGATGTCACTGCGGATGCTGGAGTGTCCCGAGGACAAGCTGGTGAGGAGGTCACAACCCCTTTGAGGAGGGTTGGGAGTGGTGGAAAGTTGGCGTGACACAGGCAGTGACGGTGAGCGAGTTGGTGGACACATCACGGTAGCAGCAGCAGGTCACCTGTCCCCTCTCCTGCAGGCCTCCCCCGTGTACAACTTCAGTTTGCCCCTGAGGAAGTTGGAGTAGACTCGGAAGAGTTTGCAGAAATTCTCCACCATGAGCGTTCGGAGTGGAGCAGGTGGGGTGGCATCTGGAGGGGACATCGACTCCTTCTGTCGAGAGAAAATATGATGTCACTGCAGTGCTGAGGACCGCGGATGAAAATGTAACAAGAAGCCTGGCAGTGGTGGCGCACACCTTTAATCCCAGCACTCGGGAGGTAGAGGCAGGCGGATCTCTGTGAGTTTGAGGCCAGCCTGGTCTATGAGAGTTAGTTCCAGGACAGGCTCCAAAGCCACAGAAAAACCCTGTCTCGAAAACCAAAAAGAGAAAAAGAAAAAGAAAAGAAAAGAAAATGTAATCAGGGACAGAATGGAGGGGATGATGAAGAACGCCCTCAGTATTATTTGTGTGGGGGTATATGTATGTGTGTGCACAATGTGTGGGGGTGTATGTATGTGTGTGCACAATGTGTGGGGGTGTATGTATGCGCACGACGCATGAGGTGTAGAAGCAAGAGGTGTGTCTTCCTCAGTTACTCTGCATTGTCTGTTTCTATTTGCATGTTTGGATGTGTGCAGGAGCTCAGGGAGTCTGGGATCCAGCCTCAGATCCCCTAGAGCTGGATTTAAAGGCCTCTGAGAGCCACCTGATGTGGGGGGCTAGGAACTGAACTCTGCCAGAGCAGCAAGCACGCTTAATCGCCAAGCCATCTCTGCAGCCCTTCCACCTTAGTTTCTGAGACAGCATCTCTCATGAACCTGGAGCTCACCAACAGAGTTGGACGGCTAGTCAGTGAGCCCAGCAATCCCCGTGCTCCTATGCCCCAGCTCTGGGATTACATGTGTTTTTCACCTTACCTTGTTTTTGTTTTGTTTGTTTGTTTGTTTTTTAAACAGAAGTGATGGAGATTGAACTCAATTTCTCACATCTGTGCAGCAAGCATGCCACCCCCACCCCATCTCCCAGCCTGAGCTCTCAGTATTCCTTGTTTTAGATTTGTTATTACATGAATTCGTTCATGTACGCATACGCACTACAGCATGTAGGTGGAGGTGAGAGACCAAGCTTGAGAGAACCAGTTCTCTTCTCCCAGGGTGGCTTCCGGGGATTTTGAACTCAGGGCATCAGGCTTGGCAGCAGGTACCTTTATCCATTGAGCTATCTTACAGGCTCAGCCCTCAGCTGAGTCCACACCCACTCCTACTCACCTGGGCTCCCAGCACCCGGAGCAGGGAAGTGAGACTGCGCAGGCCACTGATGGCTTTGTCTATGTGCAGCTGAAGCATCCCTGATGGCTGGGAGGAGTTGGCCAGCAGGGCCTGGCCACGCAGGATGGCTTCTGAGAGCAGGGACAGGCCTTGCCAAACTTCTACTGCCTGTTCACCCACCTAGAGGGGGCAAAAGACTTAGAAAGGGCCAGCCAGTGTCTCGCTGGCTATCAGACACCCTAGCGGCTAGGTAGAAGGGTGTAAACAAGCAGAAAGGTTTGTTGAATGGATGCTAACATATCCCATCAGGCATTGTCTTTATCATTCTTTCTCCCACACTATCGGGGTGTCAGACTGAGACCCACCCACCTCTAGGAAGGGGGAAAAAATAGAACTCACCTCCATCCTTTTCCAAGCATTGAAGTTGACTTTGGTGTCTGGGACTGTAATGTTCTCACTCAGTCTGGGACCTTCTGCACAGCCCATCTGAAAGACACAGCACCAAGTCAAGGCCCCCAAAAAGCCTGCGGATACTCTCTGTCTTTGAGCGCTACTGGGCATGCTTTGGGGGCCACCAACTTTAGCATTCTTCCCTATTTTACACAGAGTTTCGTGTCAAGAGTTTCAAATTTGAGGCTAGCCTCAGCTTATGTAGCAGAGGCTCGCCTTGAATTTCTGATCCTTGTACTCCACCTCCCAAATACTAGAGATGTAGGTGAATGGAAACCATGGTTACTTGTACACTAAGCCAGCACTGTACCAAACTGGGCCACACATCTCCGTCCAGCTTTATCATTCTTGGGGGGGTAGGGGGTGGGAGAGGTTTGGGACTAAACATCTCATCTTGACCCTAAAGGCAGCGCTAAGAAAGAACCTAAATTCCTAGACCCTTAAGAACCAGTTTCTTTTGTGGGGCCGGGAAGCTTACCGTGACATTCTCGGCCTCTCTGGCCTCCAAGATGTACCTCTCCAGAACGCGACTGTCGCAGATGAGGCGAGGGGGAGCACAGCGGACTGGGAGGCCCAGAGGAAGCAGTAGCAAGGACAGCAAAAGCAGCAGGGTGGGACGTTCTAGAAGAAAGGCAGGCTGAGAGTGAGGCAGGGAGGGGAGGGGGCGGTGGTCCTGCAGAGGCTGGTATGCTCAGCGAGTCTTTGCTGACCCCGACCTTGCAATTGCTTAGGCTCTCTCTGCCTGAGTGGCCTTCATTCTGCCCCTTGGCGCTGCACACCCCACCCCCCAAGCGACCGGCATCCACTTCTCGGTCAAACTTCACTGTGGGTGCGCGCCAGAGGCTGGCAGATCCTGAGAAGCTGGGACTCCTGGACGCAGGTAATTCTTTGAGCAGCTTCTCACCCACAGAGCAGCGCCTCAGCTCCCTAAAATCCTAAACTTTGTCCCTGCTCTGGATCTCCCCCTTTTTGTCATTCACGAGGGGGCTCCCCAAACCTCTGCGTGCACGTGGAGGAGGCTGCCCCACCCCCTCTCTCTTCCTTGATCCTTGGCTAGTCGCTGGTCCTTGAACACGGCCACTTCCTGGCCAATAGCTTCAGATGTAAATCCTTGCTCAAACAGGAGCCCCGGAGGTCACAGGTTCTTAGCCTGTGAGTACTCACCGGGCACCCCCATCTCCGCGCCTGGCTGCCGGGGCCCCTTAGCGACCCGGGGCTGGGCCAGTGTCCACGCTGCTAGTCTTCATCCTTGGAAGATCTGTGGGACCAGGTCACCCCACTAGCCTGGAAGAAGGTGGTCACCGTTCAGGGAGTGCGGGCAGAGTGGGGACGCGGTGGCTCTGGCCAAGGGTCTGTTCGGGAACACAGCTAGAAGCAGCCACCGGCCAGGCTTGGTCCGGGGACACTGTGGCTCCGGCCGGGGGTCGGGGATGTTATCAGCATGTGTGCGTGCGCGGGTGGGGGTGGGGGTGAGGCAGTGTGTGCGTGAGGGGTCGCCAGGGGTGGGGGCCACCTGGGGTCAGAGCAAGGGGCAGGACGCCTGGGTCTGGTGCTTGCTGGGGTGGAGCGGGTTGTTCCAGGCACGCACGCTGTCAGGGGGGTCTTCCTTGAGGGGGAGTGGACAGATTCCGATTTCCAGGAGGGGAGCCCAGTGGGGTGCACGTCTGTGAGATGCGCGGGAAGCCTAGACTGAGGTGAGGAGCTGATCTATGAATTGCTGGGCACCAAATCACCTCCTCTGGGGGGCGTCCTTATCCCAGGACAGAGACTTAGATCAGAAATGCCTAGGGGCTGGAGTCTGGAAGTAGCCCAAGTGCTTTTGCTCCTTACAGTCTCACAACTTGCTCTAAAAGCCAGAGTTGTCCCTGTTGAGGAACCAGATGCAAGTAAGTAAGGACTGTGGGGTTCCTCCCCTCACCCCTTCTCATTTTCTAGGACCCTAAAAACCCAGAAAGGTAACTTTCAGATCAGAAAGCCTGTGGCACATTGCTGAGGACATATGGACACGTTGATATGGGGTTCTTGCTTTTGTTTTTGCAGTGCTGGAACCCCAGGCTTTCTGTACGTTTGCAAATACTCAATAACTGAGCTCCCACGCCCTTACTGAGGGATTCTAGGCAAGCACTCTGCTGTTGAGCCACACCCCCAGCCTCACTGGGGGCGTCTTGGCAGGCATTCCACTGCTGAGTTACACCCCTATATCCCCTCACTGGGGGAGTCTTGGCAGGCACTCTACAGCTGAGCCACACCCCCAGCCCCTCACTGGGGAAGTCTAAGCAGGTGCTCTACCACTGAATCACAGTCCAGCCCCTCACTGGGGGATTCTAGGCAGGGTCTCTACCACTGAGTCACACCCCAACCCCTCACTGGGGGATTCTAGGCAGGTGCTCTACCACTGAGTCACACCCCAGCCCCTCACTGGGGGATTCTAGGCAGGGGCTCTACCACTGAGTCACACCCCAGCCCCTCACTGGGGGATTCTAGGCAGGGGCTCTACCACTGAGTCATGCTTCCATCCACACACTGAGACCTTCTATGCAATTGCTCTACAGAGAAGTCAGGTCCCCAGAACTAATGTCTGCTTTGTGCAAGACTCTTATTCGTTTTGTAGGCTAAAAAAGCTACGTTAACATACTGGAGAGATGGCTCAGTGGTTAAGAGCTCGTGTTTCTTTGCCGAGGATCCAGGTTCTATTCCCAGCATCCTTATGGTATTTCTTAGTCATCCATAACCCCAGTTCCAAGGAACCGGATGCCCTCTTCTGGCCTCTGTGGGCACCAGGCATACATGAGCCCTACATACACATGTGCAGGCAAAGCGCGCTCACATAAAACAAAGCCTATAAATCTCACTTTTAGAGTGTAAAGATAAGAGAAATGTTTTTGGAATATGGAATGCTGACTGGGAAGGGACCTAAGGACCAAGTCATGAATGCCTGCCCTGGTGACATTCTGGTGGGGAGGGACCAACAATGGCGTTAGATGGATTGAGACCAAGTAGAGGAGGCTGGAGAGATAACCAGCGTTAGGTTAACAACACTTGCTGCTGTTGCAGAGGACCCAGGTTCAGTTGCTAGCAGCCTCGTGGCAACTAATAACTATGTGTCTCTCCAGACCTAAGGAATCTGATGCCCTCTTCTGGACTCCACAGATCCTGTCCACACATGGTGCGCAGACACATAGGTAAAGTATCCAAACATACAATCAAAGCAAGTAAACTTTAATATATTATATAATATACACACATGTATGATATATGTGTGTGTATATATATATGTATATATATATACATATATATGAATGAATAAGGGGAGGGAGTCGCGTAAATGACTTAGTAATAGCTTGCTTCATATACACAAGGACCTGATTTAGATTTCCCAGCTCCCGCATTAAAAACTGGACACGGTGGCCTGTGATTGTAATCCTAGGTCTAGGGAGGTGGAGACAGGAGGATCCCTGGAGCTCACTGGACAGCTAATCATCAGGCCCCAGGTTCACTGAGATACTGTCTTAAAAACTAAGGCGGAGGGCCAGGGAGGCGATGGTTCAGGGGGCGAAGGTGCCTGCCACCAAGTCTGGTGACCTGAGTTTGATCCCTGAAACCCGCATCCCGGAAGTAGAGGATCAGCCGCTTCAAGTCGTCCTCTGACCTCCACATATACGCCCTGTGGCGATCAGACATAGAGATGCACACACAGTTAATTAATGTAATAAAAATTAAGTGGAGAAGCAACTGAGGAGGACATCGCAGAGTCAACCTGTAGCCGCCACACTTACACCAGCACGCGCGCACATACGCGCGCACGCATGCGCGCACGCACCCCTAAGGAGGAGAGACTCAGAAAGTGCACCAGGAAATTGCAGTTGTCTGTAAGCAGGCAGGGTTGCCAGGCTGTCAGTGTAACAAGCTGGGTGGGGAGTGGGGAGAAGGCAGCCATGGGGTTTGGCTGGGGAGAGCGTGATCAAAACACGGGGTAGAAAGATGAAGACGCAGGCAGGAGGCAGCTCGTTTGAGATGGTGGCAAGTCACGTGAACCTTATTCTTCTGTGAACTGTCTCCCCGATTGGGCCTTCTCAGAGTCTCTTCCTGAACCTGCCATCCAGGCTCAGCTCTACTCCCCAACTGTGGTCCAGCTGGGAGACATGCACACGGACACACGTCCACACACGTCCGCATGGGAGCTCTGTCCCGACCACCGCACCCCTCCCAACAGGCTGCTCTTTCCAGGGCCCCTGACTCCTGCGTCACTGCTCTGACCTATCCTCCAGAAGAGAGAGAGAGCCAGGGGCCGTTGGGGGCAGGGGTTTAACATGGCCTGACATGGCCTGAGTCTCAGAAGGAGGAGTCTTTTGGGCTGTAGGACCTGTTCCTTCTCTCTCAGTGACTTTGCCGAGAATCCTAGGAGAGGGGGCCAGGCCACCAGCTTCTATATGCTGGAACCAGCAGGATGGTGTGGCCTGTCCCCCGGGGTTTTGGAGAGAGGGCTACCATTATATCTGTGGGGAAACTGAGAGAACAAGTCAGTCTATGACGCCCCCGATTCTAATACCACTCGATACCCCTGGGTGTTGAGGGGCTTTGGGGACCCAGCATCCGCTCAGACGCACTGGTATACTGCCAGACACAGTCAGTGCATCTGATGGCAAGTGACTCTGAGGGACAGGAAAGAAAACACGAGGCTATTAGTCAAGTGTGTGGGCACATGCCTACAATCCTAGCACTGGAGAAGAAGAGGCAGGAGGACCACCGCGAGTTCAAGGCAGTTGGGTTACAAAGCACGTTCCAGTCAGGGCTCCATTGCAAGATCTGCCGCCAAACAAAAAAATAAAGAAGCTGGGGTATAGCGGTGCGCTCCTGATCGCCTCACGGATCAGGAGTTCAAGGCCATCTTTTGATACAAAGTAAATTGGAGGCTAGCCTGGGCTACATGAGACCCTGTCTCAAAAAGAGGAAAAGGTAAAAGAAGGTAAAACAAAATTCTATATAGCGCCCCCAAGGTCCATCATCCTGCCTTTCAGTGTGCCCCCAGCTTGCTTACATTCCACTGGCATAGTTCGTCAGTGTCCACGCATACCACAGAGAATCCCACAGTCCCTTCTACTCCCTTCCTACCTACTTATTCCATTAATTCTCCCATTGAATAGTCTCGTTCATGGCGCAACCCTGAGCAAGGATGTTTTTTCTTTCTTTCTTTCTTTCTTTCTTTCTTTCTTTCTTTCTTTCTTTTTTTCTTTCTTTTATTTATTTATTGGTTGTTGTTGTTGCTCTTTGAGTCAGGTCTCATATATCCCAGGCTGGCCCCATACTCCTTCTGTAGCCAAGTTTGACCTTGAAGCCACGTTCCTCCTGCCTTCGCCTCCTGAGTACTAACTAGCACTATAATGATGCACCATTGCATCTGGTTTATGCGATGCCAAAGATCAGACCCAGGGCTCTGTGCGTGCTAGGCAAGCTCTCCATCAGCTGAGTTGCATCCCCTGATGTGAGCAGGAACCTCCGCCCCCGAAGCTAGTCACACTGTCCTTCCTAGTCAGCTCACGTACCTAGTCCGTGTGTGTGTCCACGGGCATGCTCACGTGTACCACAGCATAGGCGTGGAGGTCAGAGGACAACTTATGAGGGTTGGATTTCTCCTTCCACCTTGTAGGACCCGGGGATTGAACTCGGGTCATTGGGCTTGGCAGCAAACCCCCTTACCAGCTGAGCCATCTCGCCAGCCCCACACCGTGACCTTCCCTCATAGGAACTTGGTTAGCCAATTTGCGGGACCTTGCTGCTTCTGCCTGCCTTGCCCTCCCCACTGTGTCCCTCTTCAGACCCCACACCCAACGCGTCTCCTCCTCACAGCCTTTCCCCACACCCAGGCAGGACGTTGTCATCACTTATGTACGTGTGTTAGTTTTTGCCGTATCAGGGCCACTGTGTGCATCCAAGTTTGGTCCTGCACAACTGCAGGAGTTATCTAGTCATGAAATGTCGGTGCTGGGAGTGAAGTCCTGTCTCCCTGTGCATTGCCTGGAACACTGAGAAGAGAGCCAAGGATGGACAATGGGAGGTCTCATGGCGTCTCTGCTGCCAGGCTCCCAGCATGGTTCCTGCCCACACTCACCTCTTAGCTGTTGTTCTTTCTTTGTTTCTAGACAGGGTTTCTCTGTAGCTTTGGAGTCTGTCCTGGAACTCACTCTATAGACAAGGCTGGCCTCGAACTCACAGAGTTGACCTGCCTCTGCCTCCCGAGCGCTGGGATTAAAGGTGTGCGCCACCACTGCCTGGCTTGTGGGTTGTTTTCTATGGTCTCTCCATGCCAGGCTCCTTGGACTGAGATGGTGGGAGATCTAGAGAGGAGACTACCCCTAGCTGCCCTTGTTCCTTGGGATCTTGGTTTTGAGGAGTCGCTATTGCTATCAGAGCTGAGCTCTAAAGAAACAGCAGGAATGAGCCCCATTGTGGGACAGGAAACCTCTACCTTCTGGATCCCCCCAAAAGCAAATTTACAACCCTTCTCTGAGCTCTTGCAAACCAGAGGCAGCACGGAGCCCCCAGCTGCCTGGAGTACGACTAAGGAAGGGGGCGGGGGACTCACGGCTTCCAAGCTGTGGCTTCTGGGCTTGGGAGTCCAGCCAAAGGCCTAGGAGACCTTCTGTGCTGGAAAGTGAGTTGGCTGGGCGGGGAGGGGGCTGGGAGGGTGTTATGGACGGAGACTCTTGGCCTTGGGGGAACTGAGAGGAAATAAGAATGCTGGAAAAGGGATTTCTGTCAGTTAACGGTCCCGGGGTCGAGGCTACATCTGTAATTGCACCTATTTGGGAGGCCAAAGCAAGAGAATCATGAGTTCTAGGCCAGCCTGGACTATACCTTATCTCAAAAAAAAGGGGGGGGGCTGGGGAGAGGCCTCACTTGGTAAAGTGCTTGCTGCACAGATATGAGGTTCTGAGTTTGAGCCCCAGCGTCTGAAAACCTAGGTGCGGTAGCATGGCCTTGCGGTTCCAGTGTTAGGAAGCTAGAAACAGGCAGACTGCTGGAGCTCACTGGCCAGCTAGCCTAACCTAGGTCCCAGGTCCCAGTGACATACTCTATCCAAACACACAGGGGACAGTTCCTGAGGAACGACACCTGAGGTTGACCTCTGTCCTCCATGTATATGTGCACATCCCCCCTACAGAAAAAAGTGGGGGGTGGGGAGGGGAAGTTCAGGCATACTAGCCTAGGCTACATGAGGCCCTGTCTTTGGGGTAGGAGAAGAAAGAAATTAAATCTGTTTTCCTTCCTATTAGATGTCACACGATCAAGTTTATAAGTCTTTCCGCAGACGTGGTGCCTGATACACTTACCTACAACAAGCAGATGTTCAGTAAATGTCACAGGTGATAAACAGGTGTCAGTGGCTGGCCAGATGGGCCAGTGAGGAGACGTGCTTGTCACCAAGCCTGACAACCTGAGTTTGATTCCCCAACCCCCAGGACCAACATGATGGAGGGGGAGAACGGACTTCCCCAAACAGATACATTTTAGAAATAAAGTCGTTTAAAAATACATGTTTATCTCTGCCAGATAGTTTTTTTTCTTTTCAAAATTTTGAGACAGGGTCTCTAAATTGCTCAAGCTGTCCTGTAATTTAGTACATAGCCCAGGCTAGCCTTGAACTTGTAACAGTCCTCCTGCCTCAGACTCCTGAGTATCTGGGATTGCCAGCATGAGCCATGAAACCTGGCTTGGGGATCTGTCTCTGCAGGAAGAAACCATTCTGTGCTCGCTGTGAGTTCTGTAACTGTTCAGTAAAAGGAGGAGGAAGGGTGCTGTGCTGGGACACACTTCCTACTCCCGGCCTACCCTGACAGGAGTTGCTCAGTAGAAAACAGAAGTGGAGCTGGCTACTCTGAAGGCGAAGGACACCAGTCCCCAGGCTTTCCAGCCTCGTACTCCACCTCATAGCTCTACCTGCTATGGTCTCCCCCTCCATCCCCTCCTCCAGCCAAGTTTTCTAACAGCAAACCTCCCAGGGGCTGGTCTTCTTTCGGTAGCATCCCTGAAGGCTACGACTGCGGACAATGACCCAGGGAAGCCCCAACTGCGAGCGCTGGGGAAACGTGGAGAAGAAACAACAAACAGAGGCTGTGTGCGAGGGAGCTGCCAAGACAAACCAAACGAACGCAGGAAGGATGCGAAAGGGCTGCCTGCCACCAGCCCGGCTGGGCTCTGGCCAGGGGAGCAGAGTCAAGAACACATACGTGCAGGGAGACACATCGGCAGCCCAGCTTCCTGGGGCTCCATCTGCTCCCAGGAGGTTCCAAGGCAAGGAAACCTTGATGATGGGGTTGATGGAGGGCTACTCAAGCCTACAATCTTAGCACTTAGGAAGCGAAGGCAAGGGGATCGAGGCCAGTCAGCCTTTGAGACAGAAACCATGTCTCGAAGGAACAAGAAAAGAGATGGCAAGACGGCCCAGTAGTTAGGTTTCAAACCTAAGCTTGGTTGGCATCATTCACATCAGGTGGCGCACGACCACCTATGACTCCAGTTTCCTGGGGGTTGTAATACCTCTGGCCTCTGAGGGCACCTGAATATATCTACATACTTACCTGAATATACACAGAGACACATATGTATAATTAAAAATAAAATAATATCAACCCGTGTGGTAGGGCACACCTTTAATCCCAGCACTCAGGAGGCAGAGGCAGGCACATCTCTGAGTTCAAGGCCAGCCTGGTCTACAGAGCCAGTTCCAGAACAACCCGAGTTACAAAGAGAAGCCCTGTCTCAAACCTTTGCCCAGTCAGTGAAGTGCTTACTGCCCAAGTGTGGGGAACTGAGTTCTACCGTGTGTGTGTGTGTGTGTGTGTGTGTGTGTGTGTTATCCCAGTGCCAGCTAATGCCAACATAGGCAAGAGAGTTCCAGGTAAAAGTGAAGCAAAGTGGCCAGGAGTGTTGTTACAGGCCAGCACTTGGGAGGAAGAGGCGCAGCTCTGTGAGTTCAAGGTCAGCCTGATCTATAAAGAGAATTCAAGGCAGGCAGAGCTAGTGAGACCTTGTCTCAGACAGAAACAAAGGAGGAATGAGAGAGAGAGAAAGGTGGGTGAACGGGGTCCTGTAAATAACTCCCTCTGGCCTTCACGTGCTCCCTCACATACGTGAGCAGATACAGGCACAGACACCACCAGGAACAACAAAGAACAACAAAAAGCCAGGTTGATGGAGGGGAGTGCCACCGTATGTCACCAGCCTTGTCTCCCTAGTCTCCACAGCCACTCTGTGTCCCTCCTAACCCACAATGCACCCTGCCGGTTCATAAGTCCCTCCCCTGACACCTCTGCCCATGTGACCCTCTTTCCTTTTTTCTGCCCGCCAAACTCCTATTCACCCTGCAGTACCTGAGTCAAAGGTTAAGGCGTTTTGGACCCCACAAAGAACTTAATCTTTCCTCTCCCGCAATTATGTATCACAGCAGCCATCACCACTTAACCTTCCCAGCTACAGGGTGAGCTGTGTCATATGCAGAAGCCATGGGAAAGGATCTTGGCCAACTAGGACCTAATTCAGAGCCACACCAAGTTACCCCCATGATAATTGGAATAAAATTCAGTTCCTGATTCATAGGGACTGTTAAACTCTTGTGATCTCAACAACAGTAGACAATACAACATATAGCCTGGACTGCATGGTGAGTTTCAGGCCAGCCTGAGTTACATATCTCTACCTGTATATAGTAGTCCTTGGCATCTGAGGGGAATGAATATGGGGACCACCCCCTGAGAATACCAAATACGGGCTACTCAAGTCAATGTTATAAAACTGTACAAGTAGTGGCATGGACCTGAAGTCCCAGAACTCAAGACGCCAAGGCAGGAGGATGTTGATGTGAAGTCAGCCTGGACCACACAGAAAATCTCAATTAAAAACAAACAAACAAACAAACAAACAAACAAATAAATGCAGGTGTGGTGATATAAACCCGTAACCCTAGCACTGGGGAGGCAGAGGTGTGAGGAAGGCCCACAAGTATGGGGTTGACCTGAGCTATATAGTCAGTTCCAGGACACCCAGGACTATATAACAGGAACTTAATTCAAGCAAACAAGCAGGCCGAGAAGATGGTGCAGTAATACATCGCTCCTCATGTGAGCATGGGGACCAGAGTTTAGAGCCTGGGAACTCACGTAAACTCCAGGCAGGTGTAGTTGTGTCCTTGCAATCCCAGCCCTCTGGAGGCAGACACAGGGCTGTCTAGGGCAAGCTGGCTCTCCGTACCAGCTGCAATTAGCAAGCTCTGGGGTCATCGAGAGGCAAAGCCCTAAGAAGAAATGTGGAGAGCAAGTAAGGGGATGCCCAGTGTCAGCCTCAGGGCTCCACACGGACACATACGTTCACACATTTGTGCCTGCATACATTCAAATTGCATACCCATTGCACACACACACACATACGCGCACACACACGTGCCAGCCCCTGCACTGTAAATATATATATATATATACACATATATATATATATGTATATATGAGCCCACATGGGGAGCTCCTGGAACCTGTGGCCACTCTCTCATCTCTAGATTTTTTTAAAATACAGAATTTTATATAAACAGTAGATATGATGCATTGCTTAGGGGATGAAGCTAAGGAAACAACACTTGGGTATGTTTGTAGACAGTCTCTCTACGTAGTGATGGCTAGTCTGGAACGCTATGTAGACCAGGCTGGGCTCCAGCTCACAGAGATCTGCCCGCTTCTGCCTCCTGAGTACAGGGATTAGGAGTCTAGATCACCTTAACTGGAAGATTTATTTCTTTTTGGAGGTTCATTTTATTTTTAATTACATGATGTCTGTGTGAAGGTCCGTGCAAACTCCGATGGAGGTTTGCAGAGGACATCAGAGCCCCTGGAGCCGGAACTGCAATTGTGAGCCACTCACCTTGGGCGCTGGGAACCCTTCTTGTGTGGTCCCAAGAACAGTACTCACTGTTAACCTCTGGGTCATCCCTTCAGCCCCTCTCCAGTTTATGTAGTGACCCAGGAATTGCGGGCGGGAATTCCATGCTCCGTGCTCTGCTTCTTTGTTCGGTTTTGGTTTTTCAAGACATGTAATGGAAGGCCTGCTTGTTCGTTCCTAGCTGCCCAGACTCTAAATAACTACACAGAAACTATATTAATTAAATCACTGCTTGGCCTATTAACTTATACATATTTCTAGCTCACTCTTATCTCTTAAATTAACCCATTTCTATTATTTTATATTTTACCATGAGGCTCGTAGCCTACCGGGAAGGTTCCGGCTAACAGCTTGTGTCTTTCTTCTCTGGTGGCTCCATGACATCTCTTTGACTCCGCCTATATCTCTTCTACCTGGCAATATTCTGCTAAGCCATTGGCTGAAAGCAGCTTCTTTATTCATTAACCAATAAAAGGAAAAAATATACAGAAGGACTTTCCACACCATTTCCCCTTTCCTGTTTAAAAAAAATGTAAGGTTTTAACTTTAACATAGTAAAATTACATATACCAAAACTTATCAAGCAAAAATTAGTTACAACATTTATATCTACTTTATCTTTTATCATAATTAACAAAAACTATAATTATAACTATCTAATCTTCAACTCCATCAAAGACTCCAAAAGGATATAATATTACCTAAGTAAACAGAAAGTGCATTGTAAGCAACTTCCAAAACTCTAGAATTGACAGAGACATCTCACTGCCTGGACAGTCACCCAAAGTTCTTCTGTACTGTTGGGGCATCCAATCTTCAGCCCACAGGCCCATAGTATCTTGCAGACTTTTCCATGAAGCAGGATATTTGAAGATCTGTTTTGCCTTGCAATGGCAAAGTCCATCAGTTGCTTTCTTCTGTGTCCTGCAGAATGTCTGGCAGACTCTTTCATGAAGCAGGAACTGTGAAGGACTGACTCACCTTTAGGCAAGTTCAGCAGTCATTTCTGTGTGGGTTCTGCATGTCCAGTTCACACAGCATATCATCAAGCAGTCCAGGCAAGAGCAGTTTCTTGCCCAAATGGCTAGCAAACTCCATAAGGAACCTCTTCGATGCCCATCTTCCTCTTGAAATAATTGGTGCTGCCAGGAGCAGACGTGTCTCATTGTCATGAAAAGACCTAAGTTATGAAATATTTTAAATGGCATATTCTAAAGGTCTCTGGAAGATACCACAGAGTTTCTTCTTCTTTTTTTTAAAGATTTATTTATTTATTATGTATACAGTATTCTGTACTGCATCTATGCCTTTAGGCCAGAAGAGGGCACCAGATCTCATTACAGTTGGTTGTGAGCCACCATGGGGTTTCTGAGAATTGAACTCAGGACCTCTGGAAGAGCAGCCAGTGCTCTTAACCGCTGAGCCATCTCTCCAGCCCAGAGACAGGGATTCTCTGTATAGCCCTGACTGTCCTAGAACTCAGTCTGTTGACCAGGTTGGCCTCGAACTCAGAGATCTGCCTGCCTCTGCCTCCTGAGTGCTGGGATTAAAGCCTTGGGCCACCACCGCCTCGCCATGCTCCACATTTGTTAGCATACACATAAATGGGTTTCACGGTGACATATATATATATACATACGTGTGTGTGTGTGTGTGTGTGTGTGTGTGTGTGGTCTCAGGCATCCCATCCTGGACTTAAACTCATTGTGGAACCCAGAATGATCTTTAGCTCCTGATCTCCTGCCTCCATGTTTCAAGTGTTGCAATTACAGTTTGTGATTCCATATTCAATTTATGAGATGCTGGGGATAGACCCAGGGCTCTGTGTGTGGTAAACCAGAACTCCAACACGGTGCTACGTCCCCAGTCCTTTACTGTGGTGTCTTCGTACATATAGATCAGTATGCTTTCTTCTCACTTGCCCTCCCCCATTGCTGATCCCCTTTCTTCTCACCAAATAGCTTCACTTCATATACACATACATGCGTATACATGTATGTATGCATATGTGTACGTGTATGTATACATATGTGTGTATGTGGGTATATACTCATGTTGCACACATATATAATGTATATGTCTAGTCTGTTAGCATCATGACAGGGAACATGAAAGCATGTGCAGACATGGTGCTGGCTACATCTTGATATGCAGGCAACAGGAAGAGAACTACGGCCATCTCTCCAGCCTTGAATCACATTTTCTTTATCTGTTCGTTTGTGGCTTGACATCTAGGCTGGTATGGTGTATTGTGCATAGCACAGCAAGAGACACGGATAGGCAGGCATCTCTGTTGCATGGTGACTGGGAGCCCTTTGGGTACATGCCAAGGAGTGGTATAGCTGGGTCATATAGCAGTTATTGCTCCACTTTTAGATTTTGGAGAAAGCTCCACACTAATTCCACCAGTGGCTGCAGCAGTTCACCCTCCCGCCAACAGTGTATAAGGATTCGTCTTCCCCACATCCCACATCCTTGGCAGCATTTAACTTTGTTTTCTTTTCTTTTTTTTTCTTGTTTTTTGAGACAGGGTTTCTCTGTAGCTTTGGGGCCTGTCCTGGAACTAGCCCTTGTACACCAGACTGCCCCCTAACTCACAGAGATCTGCCTGCCTCTGCCTCCTGAGTGCTGGGATTAAAAGCCTGCGCCACCACCACCCGGCTTAAGTTTGTTTTCTTGACAATCATCCTGACTAGGGTGAGATGAATCTCAAGTCATTTTTAATTAGCATTTCCTGGTAGCTAAGGATGTTGAATGTTATTTCAAATATTCATTGGCCAAACTATTTATTCCTTTGAGTGCTTTCTTTAAAAAAAATTATATGTAACCGGGCAATGGTGGCACACTGCTTTATCCCAACACTCAGGAGGAAGAGGCAAACGGATCTCTCTGAGTTTAAGGCCAGCCTGTCTATAAGAGCTAGTTCCAGGACAGCTAGAGATATTACAGAGAGAAACCCTGTCTTTAAAACCAACAAAAAAAAAAAAAAATATATATATATATATATATATATATATATATATCTTTTCTAGACAAGGTTTCTCTGTGTAGCCCTGGCTGTCCTGGAACTCACTCTGTAGACCAGGCTGGCCTTGAGCACAGAGATTCTCCGGCCTCTGCCTCCTGAGTGCCCAGACTAAAGGCATGCAATACCAATGCTCAGCTAAGATCTTCGTTTTTCTCATAAATGAGAAAACAGGCTGAGCAAATACAAACCTCCACATGGGACTTTTCCCTCCTACTTTTATAATGAATATTGTCTATTGGAAACCTCTTGTTCGAGGCCCAGCTTTGATTAAAGGCATGCACCACCACTGCCTGGCTAAAAATTCTATTTATGTGGTTAGTCTGCAAGTATGTCTGCACCACGAGCATGCCTGGTGTCCAGGGAGGCCAGGAGATGGTGCCGAGTTCCCTGAATCTGGAGAAGTCATAGGTCCTGGGAACTGAACAGGAGTCCTCTGGAAAACAAACTGAGCCCATCTCTCCAGTCCCTCCGAGTACTTTGTATTCAACATATTAGCTTGATAACATGATTTATCTTTGAGTGACTTGGGGAGATCTTAGTAATTCTAGGCATAAATCCCTGTCAGTGTATGGCTGGCAAAGATTTCCCTCTAATTCTCTACACTATCCCTTCACTGTGCTGGTTTCCTTTTCTGAGTTTTTGTTTGCATCTAAGACAGAGCCCTACTCTGTCGCTCAGGCTGGCTTTGAATTTACTATGTAGCCGACGTTGGTCTCAAACTTCAGACCTTCCTGCTTCAGCCTCAGAAGTGTTGAGATTACATGTGTATGCAATCCCATTTAGGCCAGCTGGCTTTTCAGGAACAAAGTTGTGATCCACAAATGCGTCTCAGGGGTAACTTTCAGGAGTTGGTTCTCTCTCATCACATGGGTTCTAGGATTGAATTTGGGTTGTCAGGCTTGCCTTGAACCCGGAACCATCTTCTCTGGGTCCTCTGATTTGCCTTTTAGTTTGGGCCCCTGTCCATGGCATGGTGCCATCCACATTCAGGGCCAATCTTTCCACCTCAGCTAAACCTCTATGGAAGGTCCTCACAGACATGCCCAGAGGTGTGTCTCCTGGAGGGTTTGAGATCGCAGCAGGATGGCACTGAAGATTAACCGCCACAACCAATAAATTACTTAGGAGAGAGTTCCTCTGCCCATGAAATGGTTGAACCTGGCTGACCCGACTCTCGCCTAAAGATACCCAGAAGGATGTGGGCTCCACAGGAACAGGAATTACGTGTAACAGTCAAAAGTGTCAGTGAAGAGCTGGGGGCCTAGCTCAGCAGTAGAGGGGTTACCTAGAACCCATTGAAGAACTGGGGGTGGCTCAGCATCGGCACACTTACTTAGCATACAAAGGCTCAAGGTTTGACTCTTAGCAAACAATACTGTCAGTTCAAGCTAATTTTAGAAAACTGTGGTCTACATCATTTTTTATGTGAGTACGGGTGCATGCGCTAGTGTTTGCCACAGGATTTCAGCCTTCAGTCCTCGCCTTCCACCCCGAGACACCGTTTCTTGTCTGTGGTTTATGCAGGGGTGGCTAGCCCAAAGCTGCAGAGGGTCCTCCTGTCTGACTCCCAGCTCACTATTGAAGAATTAGATTTGAGTGCTACAGTGCCCAGACTGAAATGGGTTCTGGGTATCCAAGCTCAGGTATTTACGATTATTTGCCAAATGCTTTTCCTATTGGGTCATGTCCCCAGCCTTCCTCCATTATAATTCTTGTGGTTCCTAGGGATTGAACCTATGGCCCAATCCTGTGCTAGGTAGCTAGGTAGCGCTGGTCACGACTCCCCCATTCAGTTATATCCGCAACCCACTTCCTTCACCTTTAAACCCTCTCCAGTCCCAGCTCGGTGACTGAGTCTACGCTCTAGTCTCCCCAAGAGCACGCTGTAACTACTGGGCTTCCGTGATACACGCAACAGATTCGATTCATGCCACACTGTAGTCCAATGTGCGTTCTTTTCCTGTGCCCATGTACTTGTGCCCTTTCCTCCTGCTCCTATCCAAACACACACAGAATCACACAAGGAAGCAGAGGCCGTGGGAAGCCCGGCACCAACACAACTCGATACTTTTATTGTACAGGACAAGGAGGATTCACTTCTTGGGCTCTCCATTTTCAGTCCTCTATGCTGAGGGAACATTTGTTTTCTTAAGAGGCTCTGACAACAGGTCCATGCCCAGAACAAGAGCCATACGAACCAGCAGCAACCTCAGCCACACGGATGTGTGTGTGCAAAGGAATTGATGGGTAAGAGTCGGCTTCGATTACTTGGGTGTGACCCTGAAGACCCGGATGTGGATGGCTGAGTTGTTCCGGATCCTGGTTAGGGGCTCTCGGGAGTCAGTCTCTGGTTCCAGTTCATCCACCAGCTCCACGGTGGAGGTATTGGCAGCCACCTGGAGGGACCCAAAGCTGCCTGCCTGCAGCTGCAGGGCGATGTTGATGGCGCGGTTAATGGCCAGGCCCAAGCCGTGGATGTAAATCTCAGCGCATGCGTTCTGCCCTCTACTGCCTCCGTCCAGCAGCTTTTGGCAGCGGGCTAGCTGGGCCTTAAAGTCAGTCTTCATGTTGACATAAATGTCATTGGGCCTCCGGGGCAGGCGGTGAGGAAGTCGTTTCCGAAGGGTGTACTCCACGGGATCCAGCTCGGCCTCGATGGCACCACGGGGTTCTCTGTTTTCCGCCATGCTTTCGGCCCTGGCATGGAGAAGGAACAGGATTCAGGGAGAATGAATGACAAGAGAATCCTTTCCTGCCCAGCTTCCTAAGGGTGCAACCAGAAGGGGGCGCCCTCCACGACCCTCTTCCTTCCCGGCCTCTCGATCCCCTCCACTTCCGTTTTCTCCACTCCCGGTTTTAATTCGCTCGTCACGTGGTTCCCCACTCCCGGCGTCTCCGCGCCTACCTTCTCCGTTCCACGGTGCCGTTTCGCTCGCGTGCGGCTCGCCGACCGACCCGACTGGGCGCCGCCGCCCGCGACACTCAGAAAAAAAACAATGAAGAAGCGATCGGAACAGGAACGCCAGAGAAGCGCGCCGACGAGGGAGACGCACTGCGCACGCGCATCCCCGTCCCCAAGCCGGAACCGGTCGGCCTGTAGCCTTCCCGGCCTCCGTTCTCCCGCCCACGCCGCTCCTCGCGCGCATGCGCAGGGGCGCTTCCGTCTCGCGAGACTTCCGGACTCCTGAGGGCGGGGCTAGCTGTCAGAGGTGGGGCTAAGAGGGGCGTGGGCCGAGGTCCCCGGTTGCCCTCCTCTCCGTTGGGCGGGGCTCGAGGACGCCGGCGGGGATCAGTTCTGGAGACTGGCAGGATTAGGAAAGGGGGTTCGGGTCAGTGTAGGAGCTGCGGTCGCCCAGGCCGGGAGGCATGGCTGGAATCCACGTCTGTCGCACGTCTGAGCCGCGGAACGGACAGCTGCCCTCCCTCCCCAGGTCCTAGCTGCCCCGGACGCAGAGAGATCGAAGGGCTCGAGAGAAGGCCGGATGTCCACCTTGGCCTCCTCCCTCTGCAGGACACCCACACTAGGTGCCTAGCGTTTGTAGCTTCCCGCCACACCTCACCGCAGCACGCCGGCTGCTACCCGCCACCCGCGAGTCACGACGTGCTGCCCTCTGGTGGAAGGGACAGGGACCTGGCTCTCTGCCCAGATTGATAAAGCCTTTGGACAGATCCCTACAGAAATGAGTAAAACCTGTATTTGGCCACCTACCTAGGCAGAATCTGAAGGTTGGAAAGAGAACTTTGCTCAGTGCTATACAGTCAAAGATGACCATGAACTTCTGGTCCCCTTGCCTCCACCTTGTGAGTGCTGGGATTAGTGGGCACCATAACTGACCGACATCCCTAGCCCCCGGGATTTATGTTGAAATGGAAGGCTTGATATTCCAGACATCAATGTGCTTGTTTAGGTGAAAGCTCAGGAAGAGTTGCAGCTATAAACCAGAAATCTTTTTGGTGGGGAGGCTAGGGTTTAGCTATGTAGCTCAGGCTAGCCTTGGCCTCTCCGGTGCTAGTGTTACAGGTGTGCACCACTGTGCCATCTCGAAAAATTTATCCTAAAACTTCTGAAAAGGCAGATAAAATAATCGTTCCAAGTTGTTGGGCTCATATTGTCCCAGCAGTTAAGAGCGCTTGCTGCTCTTCAAAGATGACTCCCAGAGGATCTGAGTTTAGTTCCCAGTATCCAGGCTGGGTAGCTCACAACCACCTTACCTCCAGCTTCAGGAGGCCTGGCATCCTCTTCCGGCCAATGTGGGTGCCCAGACACTCACACAGACACATACATAAAAAAAAAAAAAATTTAGGACAGGTGGTGGTGGCACATGCCTTTAATCCCACCTTTTGGAAGGCAGAGCCTGAAGGATTTCTAAGAGAATGAGGCCAGCATGGACTATAAAGTGAGTTGCAGGATAGCCAGGGCTACATAGAGAAACCCTATCTTGAAAAGTCAAAAAGAAAAATAGATATGTACTTTAAAAACTCTTTGTGATGGTTGTGTATATGATGATGGGCGCATGTATGACATTCTGTGGTGCAATTCCTCAACCTTTACATGGGTTCTGGGGATCAAAGGCTCACACAGCGAGCGCTTCGCATTCTGAGCCATTTGCTGGCCCCTTAAGGCTTAACCATGTCAGTACATTCATTAAGAAGAGTGTGCTGTTGGCAGATGTAGAGATACAAATGTCAATAAAACAGAGATCTCAGAAACACACAAGCATAACAAACCCTTCTGAGAAAAGGTCTCTTCCATCCAGGCTGAGAATGCCCTTGAAGGTATGGTCCTCCTGCCTCCATCTGCCAAGTGAAGGAATCAGAGGTGTGGGCCAGCACACCTGATTTATGCAGCACCAGGGATGGAGCCCCGCACTTGCTACCATCCCCCAGCCAATCCATTTTTTTGACAGAAATGCAAACATAGCACAGTGCAAAAAGATTGTGGTTCGGGTGCTGCCGAAACAGCCCAGGGAAAGAGAAGAGCCTTTAATAACATAGCGTGGAGCTCGGCTGGTGGTGCACGCCTTTAACCCCAGCACTCTCGAGGCAGAGGTGGGCAGATCTCTGAGTTTGAGGCCAGCCTGGTCTACAGAGTGAGTTCCAGGAAATCCAGGGCCTACACAGAGAAACCCTGTCTTGAGAAACAACAACATAACATGGGCAGTGGGTCTAAATATGAAACTGGTAACATAAACCATTTGGAGAAAATGTAAAGGAGCCCTTCAAGAGGCTAGTCAAGGGCTGGAGAGATGGTTCAGTGGTTAAAGAGCACTGACAGCTCTTCAGAGGACCTGGGTTCAATTCCCAGTACCCACATGGCAGCTCACAACTGACCTGAAACCCGTGGCAAAACACCAATGCAAACACATAAGTAAATAAAATTCTAAGAGACTAGTAAAGCAACAAGTCCAGAGATGGGTGAGGGACAAAGATAAACTGCAGTTCGTCGGAATTTCAAGTAAAGCCACCTGCTTTGAAGTCTAAGGACCAGTTGGGCAGGGTTCCTTGGGCCCACATAGTAGGAGAGAAAAGTGCAATCCAACAAGTTGTTCTCTGACCTCTACACACATACGCTCCCCAAACACACTCAAAATAAGTAAATGTGAAAATAAAATTTAAAAACCATTAAGGCTGGGCACAATGTCTCACACCTGTAACACAAGCACTTAAGCTGAGGCGGGAGGGTTGTCATGAGGCCAGCTTGAGCTAGAGAGCTTCAGACTCCAATGTAAGACACTGTCTCAAAAATTAGACTTTCATGAAAGACCAGAATAGCAGGAAAACAAGACCCTGGGTGCGGAGGCATATGGTTGGTCCAGGCACTCAGGATCCTGGGTGCAGTGGCATACGGTTGATGCAGACACTCAGGAACCTGGGCACCGAGGCATATGGTTGGTCCAGGCACTCAGGATCCTGGGCGCGGAGGCATATGGTTGGTCCAGGCACTCAGGATCCTGGGCGCGGAGGCATATGGTTGGGCCAGGCACTCAAGATCCTGGGCGCGGAGGCATATGGTTGATGCAGGCACTCAGGATCCTGGGTGCGGTGGCACATGGTTGGTCCTGGCACCCAGGAGGTGGAGGCAAGAGGATAAAAGGTATCCAAGTACCTGGCCTCCAACTTACGGTGTAGCCGAGGACAGAACTGAACCTTTTATCCTTGTGTGTGTCATCTTAGGAAAACTCATCAAGGTATATCAAGAAAATACTCCTAAAGCCTGGTAGTGTTGGCGGCCTTTAATCCCAGCACTCAGGACGCAGAGGCAGGCGGATCTCTGTGAGTTCGAGGCCAGCCTGGAATACAGAGTGAGTTCCGGGACAGCCAGGGCTGCAGAGAAGAAGAAGAAAGAAGAGGAGGAGGAAGAAGGAGGAGGAGGAGAAGGAGGACACCTCTGAGCATTTAAAAGATTTTACAGGGGGAGGGGTATGGTGGTGAACACGTGTGACAGCAGCATGCAGATGGAGGATTGTGACCATCAGGCTGGCCTGGCTGCACAGTAAGGTGCAAAAACCAAACCAAACCAAGCCAACAGCAAATAGAGTATGCAAGGCTGGGGTGTATCCTGGTGCATCGAAGCAGGCTGGTCCAAGCCCCAGGACTGCAAGACAACAACAGAACCTTAGACAGACAAACAAAAGCCTCTACAGAAATGGCAGTAATGTCCACAGTAGGTTTCCACGGAATAGGCCACAGTTGGAGAGGTCTGATATCTTCCAGTTAATACATTATAAGAAACACAAAAACAAACTGAAATACCCATTCACAGAACATTTCTGGTTTTTTGTTTTGTTTTGGTTTTTCGAGACAGGGTTTCTCTGTGGCTTTGGAGTCTGTCCTGGAACCAGTTCTTGTAGACCAGGCTGGTCTCGAACTCACAGACATTTGCCTGCCTCTGCCTCCTGAGTGCTGGGATTAAAGGAGTGCACCACCACCACCACCTGGCTTCACAGAACATTTCTCAGCAATTAGAGCTGGACCAAGGAAACACCTTGAGCTGTGAGGATACTCGTTATTTATGGGGCTGGGAGCATGGCTCAGCTGACTGGGGCTGGGAGCATGGCTCAGCTAATGCAGCACTGGCCAAGGGTGCTTGAAGTTGGATCTCCAGGGCCCAAATAAAATTTAAAGGTGAGCACAGGGGTGTGCACTTGTAGCCCTGGTGATGGTGAGATGTGAGTAGAGACAGGAAGGTTCCTGTGCCTGAGGCTCACACAGCCCAGGCTTAAATATGACAACAACTATACTTGTGGACCGAACAACTCAGTTGCTAGAAGAAAGTTAACTTCTTCCATTATAGGCCCATTATATCCATCACTTACAATAAAGTTCTGAAGTGTGATGGTGCAGCACTGGGAGGCTGTAGCCAGGAGGACTGCTGCAGGTTCAAGGCCAGCCAGGGACACATTACAAGTCTGGGTCCTAAGAAACTAAACCAACCGAAAAACAAGCTAATAAAAACAACCAAACAAAACACTTCACTACCGCAGAAGAAAAAAAAAACAACCAAGAACTGAGCAGTGGTGGTGCATGCCTTTAATCCCAGCACTCAGGAGACAGAGGCAGGAGAATCTCTGAGTTCTGAGTTCTAGGCCAGTCTGGTCTACAGAGTGAGTTCCAAGACAGCCAGGGCTACACAGAGACACCCAGTCTTGCAAAAACAAAAACAAACAAAAAACCAAGAACAAAACTCACTCACAAAACAATAAACACACTTTGTAAATGAGTATTCTATGACTCAAGCTGTGTGTTTTTCCAAGATATTTAAAATCCTGTTTTACAAGTTAGACTTATGGTGGTGTATGCCTGTAGTCCCCAAACTCAGACAGCTGAAGCAGAAGGATTCTTGTGGATTTGAGGCCAGCCTGAGCTGCAGAGACAACTTGTCTCGAGAAAACCAAAACCCAACCAACCAACCAACTACTTAAACAAACACCAGGAATGGGGACATACCTCAGTGGTACAGTACTTTAGTATATCTGAAGCCCTGGGTTTAGTACCCACTGCTATCAAAAAAGACACCATGTGTGTACACGTATATATACCTAACCAACCAACCAAAAAACAAACATACATGTAAAAATACACACACACATATATGTGGACAATGAGAAGGCTTGAATCTAGGGCTGCCAACTCCTGCACGTCATCCTGACAGCCACATGTGTTTCATGGCAGGTTCACATGCACAATGAACACACACACACACACGTTAAAAAGATTAAATCTCTATCTGGCTCTACAACGGGAATCAAAGTTCCCAACCAAAGTTTGGTTTTCAGGCTTTTCTGCTGGTGTCTTCTCCCATCGCTTTGCTCCGCTGTATTCTCCGGTGCGTGTCCGTCACTCATCTTTTCCTCCTTTCTTAACTAATGATCACCCCACCCTGCTTTCCATCTCCAAGTCTAGTACCAACAAAGGTTGTCTTTCTCCTCTCTGTGTGTGTTGTGTATATGTATGTGTGCACGCAAGTGCACGCGTGCTGGTACGGATTAGATTCAGGGTCTTGCACAAGATAAGCAAGCACTATGCCGGGCGGTGGTGGCGCACGCCTTTAATCCCAGCACTTGGGAGGCAGAGGCAGGCGGATCTCTGTGAGTTCGAGACCAGCCTGGTCTACAGAGCTAGTTCCAGGTCAGGCTCCAAAGCTACAGAGAAACCCTGTCTCGAAAAACCAAAAAAAAAAAAAAAAAAAAAAAAAAAGATAAGCAAGCACTCCACCTCTTGAGCCACACCCCAGCCCCTCACTGGGGGATTCTAGGCAGGGGCTCTCCCACTGAGCCACACCCCAGCCCCTCACTGGGGGATTCTAGGCAGGGGCTCTACCACTGAGCTACATCAGTGGCCCCAATGAAAGCTTTAGATGAAACTATTATGAGGGCTAGAGCAGTGGTTCTCAACCTTCCTAACACTGCGACCCTGTAATACAGTCCCTCACATTGCGGTAACCCCCAACCATAAAACTATTTTTTTAAGATTTATTTATTATATTATTATACATAGTAAATGTATACATAATATAACAATTTATTATGTATACATAATAAATAATAATACATACATTCCTTCTGTGTGTGCCTGCAGGCCAGAAGAAGGCACCAGATCTCATTATAGATGGCTGTGAGCCACCATGTGGTTGCTGGGAATTGAACTCAGGACCTCTGGAAGAGCAGCCAGTGCTCTTAACCTCTGAGCCATCTCTCCAGCCCCCATAAAACTATTTTGTTGCTACTTCATGACTGTATTTTCGCTACTGTTATGAATCATAATATAAATATCTGTGTTTTCTTATGGTCTTCTGGTGTTGCCACCCACAAATCGAGACCCACTACCCTAGACTGGAGGATGGCTTACAGAGGTCCCGGGTTTAGTTCCCGTACTCTTCTCAGGCAGCTCACAGCTCCAGCTTCAGGGCATCGGGTGCCCCCTTTTGGCTTCCTTGGGTACCTGCACTCACATGCACACAACCTAACACAGACACACACATGCAGCAAGAATAATAAAAACCCAGAGACAGTATTGGGGTTCAAGCTGAAGATCAGAAAGGCAAAACAGCCAATTACAGAGAGACCTTTTACCCCTACCGATCTTCACACTGAAAGGGTGAGAGCCTATCTCCATGACTCTCAGGCTCCACCTCCATGAGTTCCTGTCCCTTCCCCTTTATACTCCTTTCCTCACTCAGCCGTATCACTCCTGTCTCCACCTCCCCAGTGGGATTAAAAGTGTGTGACTCCCAAACCCTGGGATTAAAGGTGTGAGCCACACCTTTAATTTGTTTCTGAATTGATCTTGTGCAGCCCAGGGTAGCCTTGAACTCAGAGATCCATCTGCCTCATCTCCCAAATCCTGGGATTAAGGGTGTGTGCCAGCACTGCCTGGCCAGTACGGCTGACTAGTGTGGCTGCTTTGCCCTCTGATCTTCAGGCAAGCTTTATTTATTAAAACACAAATAATATACCACTATAGATACATTCACAGAATTACATTTAAAAATTTTCTTTTTAAAAAGAAGAAAAACGGTACCTGAGTTGATTCTATCTTTACTGCTTTCGGTTTGGAACAAAATTATGAACCTTTTGCGTATTTAGTTTTTTTGTTTGTGTTTTTAAACAAGGGCTCAAGTTGCCTGGGCAGGTCTTGAGCTCCCAGCCCTCCTGTCTCCACCTACTTCCTAACTACTAAGATTGTAGGCGTGTACTCCCAACCCCCACACCTGGTGAGTCCTCCTTGGCATGGAGGCTAATGGCACTTACCAGAAACAATGTTCAAAACTGTGTCCAGCATGGGGTGCCAGAGGCAAAAAGATCACCAGGATTTCCAGGGTAATGGAAGGGCCACCGGGCTACAGTATGTAAGACTGTTTCAAAAACCAAGCCACTGGGTGGCAGAGGTAGGCAGGTCTCTCCGTTCAAGGCCAGCCTGGTCTACTAGCAAGCTCCAGTCCATCCAAGGCTACACAGTGAGACCCTCCCTATCTCAAACAACAAACCAAAAAACCACAACGGGAGGCGGGAAGGAAGGAAAGGGGGGAGTGAGGGAAACAAACTTCCAAAGAAAACCATGAAGGCACCCACCAAACTTCTACACCCTGAGTTCATCAGTCTTAAAAAAAAAAGGTCATTCCTGAATCTTTTTCTATTTTTCAAAAACACTCTCAGAGGTAATAATTGTAACCAAGGCTGTCCTTGAACTCCTGACCCTTCTGTCTTTACCTCCCAAGTGCAAGGATTATAGCATGCACCATCTTCAGCTTTCTTTGGTTTATTTTTTGAGCCAAGGTCTCGCGCCCAGGCTGGCCTGGAAACTGCTCCTAAGCGCTGTAGTGCAGGATGTGTTCATTGGCTCGCTGAGACAGGGTCTTCCTCTGTAGCCCAGGCTGGCTTTGAACAACCGCTCCTCCTACCCACCAAGAAATCCTTTCACCCTGACCACTTCTAAATCACTGCGCGCTCACGTTTCCCCCAAACCCCCACGGTGTCCCGGGGACAATTCTGCATTGGGTTGTCTCACCTCTAACCCAGGCGGGCTCCCTGGAGGAGGCGGGGCTTGGCCGGGAGAGGGCGGGGGAAGTGGGGACCCCCCCCTCCCCAAGCCTCAGGCTGCACGGGCACCCCGTCACGTGACGAGCGCGGGAGTGGGGGGGTGCACTCCCGGGTCAACGTGTCCGGGAGTGGGCGGCGGGGTGCAGCGCGGCCGGGGGGGACCCCGGCGGGCGGGTCGGAGTCCGAGAGCGAGGTGGCAGGGGGAGCCGCGGCCGCGGTGGCGTTGGAGGGGGCGGCCCCGCGTCCGTGTCACGTGGTACGAGGCGGGCAGCCATCTTGCTACAAACACAAACAGAGAGGAGCGGCCGACGCGGGAGCGCCAGCGCCCGCCAGTCCCCCCCACCCCTTGCCGCTGCCGCCGTCCCGGCCCCGCCGCGCGCCACCCGCCCGTCACCGCCAGCACCGCGCCCGGGTCGCCAACGCCCGGGGGGACCGGGAACCTCGCGCCCCCGGTAAGCTCTGCGAGCACCGGAGCAGGCCCGCCCCCGACGCCAGCGGCGGCCGCCCGGGAGCCTTTGCGGGCAGGAGCCGGGGCCGCGGCGCGCGCGGGCCCTCCTCCCCGTGCCCCGCGCCAGCCCGCCCGCCCTCCTCCCTCCCTCTCCGGAGTGGCTCCGGTTCGGGCGGGTGTGGGGGGGGAGGCCCTGCTGCCCCTCTGCTCCTCGGGAGGGAGAGGGGACGGTGGCCGTCCCCGCGCGCGCCCCGCGCACCTGGCGCCCCTCCCTGAAGGGCACGCCGTCCTCCCGGCCCGCGCTTTCCCGCACGCCACCGTGTTCGGTCCCTAAGTAACGGTCGCGTCTCTGGGGTCCCCTCCAGGCTCCCCGACACGTCCCGCCCGGGCCCGGGCCTCTCTGCTGTGTGCAGTGCGCGCGCCGCGACCTCCCCTTTTGGCGGTGTCCCCTCTCGCCGCTCCGTGCCAAGCACGGTTCTGGTAGCCGAACCGGGCCTGGCGGGGCTTGCTGGTCCAAGCATTCTAGCACTTTGGCCGACATGGAAGCTTTCTTCTGCCCGAGCGCCTCGTCTTGGCTCTTCACCACGGTCTCTTGCGTTTTTAAGCGGCCACCTAAGTGCTTGGTCATCGAGGTCCCTCTTCCCTCCCCAGTTGTCCGGCCGCGTGAGACACCTGTCTGTCTGAGCTGGGGCCGCTGGGCGCCCTGACACTAGACCGGGCTCTTCCCAGTCCATATGTCCCCGCTAGATGGAACAGTTGCAGGTCATTGCCCCTCACAGTTTACCCAGAATTCTTTCCCTTAATTTTTTTTTTTTTTTCAAGTTGAAAGCCCCTTCTGTGTCCCCTCTTAGACCCAATAGTTACTACAGTTCCCAAGCAGCTTGCAGTGCTGTGCCTGGGAGATGCTAAATAAATACTTGGTGGCCAGCTCTTTCCTCCACCCACCCCGGTCCTCCCCTCTGCTCAAAGTCCTACCTTTCCGGAAAAGCCCCTTCCCAGCAGCCATTGCCCCTCCAAGCTGGCACGTCACTTTCTGCTCAAGCCCCCGACCCATTTAGGACCAGTGTGTGGTTTGATCTGGCATCTACCCATCCAGCTGTTTCTGTCGCAGCAGCGCCCGGCCAGCCCCCCTCCCTCCCAGATCAACTTTTAACTAATAGGTTGTACATCAGTATCCCGAATTTGGGGAGGATTTGAGGAAGTTGGCTTATTCTTTTTGTCCGTTGGCTGGGTGGGCCCGGGTTCTTAAGTGTCCCACATGGGGATTCTAGTAAAATTTTACGGTGTGCTCACCTTTGTTGACTGGCTTTGTCAGGTAGCGGTTGTAAATTAGTGGTTTGTGGGGGTAGTGAAGAAGAGACCCCAAGCTAACCCTAGCTTTGTACATGTTTTTTGGCTTTTGGGATAGGAAACACAGACCGATGGTGAGGTCAGGGCACTTGGTTTGCAAGCCTGTTGGCCAGGAACCCACTTCAGGTGGGAGTCGAGACCAGACTCCACAGAGTTGTCCTCTGCCCCCATGTATGCCCCTCCTCCGCATAACACAATCATAATAAAAGGAGGGGAAAGGAAAGTAAAGGCGGCACAAAAGTCTGAGGAAGGGCTCTGGTGGTTAGAGCACTTGAGCCAGCATGAGGACCAGAGCTTGGATCTCCAGAGCCACACACATGCTAGGTGATCCTGGCGGCTCGCCTGTCATTCCAGCCGTCCCAGGAAGACAGATCCCCCTTGCAAGACGGCTAGCTAGACTCGCCAAAGCAGCATATTCTGCCTCGGCGAGAGCCCCTGCCTCAACACGGTGGGGAGCAAGTGAAGATGCCAGGCATCAGCCTCGGGCCTCTTCGCTGGTGTGCATGTGCATCTACACATGAATTTGAACAGGCAAATGTACACCATATACATGTGCAAAACGTGAAAGTCTTAAGAAAAATATTGGCTTAGAAGCCTCTGCCACTCATGGGAACATTCGGAAAGCAGGAGGGCTGCTCTAGGTGTGAGGCCAGTTCGGGTACAGTTTGGGACCTTGTCTCAGCAAGCCTCGTCAGCCCCAAGTCGAAGAAAGAATTAAAACGGCTTCAACATAGGAAGCCCAAACTTGCAGGATGGCTCCCGCCACCTATCACATCTCTGTCAGTCCGGGGTAGTGGTGAGGGTGTCAGGATGCCCGTCAGGGAAGCTGTAACTTCATTTTCTTTTTTTTCTTTTTTTTTTTTTTTTTTTTTTTGGTTTTTTCGAGACAGGGTTTCTCTGTGGTTTTGGAACCTGTCCTGGAACTAGCTCTTGTAGACCAGGCTGGTCTCGAACTCACAGAGATCCACCTGCCTCTGCCTCCCAAGTGCTGTATAACTTCATTTTCTATGTACTGGAGTCCCCTGGCTAGGCGAGCTGACAGAAGGGAACAAATGAGGTAAAGCGTGAAAATGCTTTGAAAACTGTGAAGTCAATTCACAATTGCCAAGTGCTGGGCTTGCTTGTCGCTGTGGTGGAGTGGAGCAGGGGTAACTGCTGCCCTGGGGCTGCTGGGGGCCTGTGGCCCTTCCTCCCCACCACACATGGAGAGTGCATACACACGATGTCTGGGAGAGTTGCCTTCTACAGACTGGGTGACTGGGTGATTGCTCAAGTGTGGGGCATTTGGGTTTTGACTCTTGTTAGCCATAGTACAGGATGGTGCCGAGTTACATTGTTTTAGATGGGAACAGAGTTAGGGGCAATAGAGTAAGGAAGCATTGGCCTGAAGTGTTCAGCTTGTGTTTGTAGTTCTGGGCACAAGAGGAGCGGCCCAGGTCCCTGAGGAAGCTGCCAGCTCCAGCTCCAGCCTGTGCTTCCAGCAGGGCTCACGCTCACTCTTTTAATACTGAGAGCGCACAGATGCCGGGGGAGTTGAGGTGGGCTGTGGGGAGGGGGCCTTGCGAAGCAGAGGTGACCTGGGAGGAAAGGACTTCACCTGGGCAGCCAGTAGAAGGTGAGGTGGGAAAAGATGAGGTCCCCAACTCAGCTGCCCTCCTGTTTTCTTTCTTAGAGAGGCTTGGTTGCTTAGCGTGGAGGGGTGGGCAAACAGATTGTTTTGTTCTCATTTTTAAAGTATGTGTCAGTGTGTCTGTCTGTTTCATGGTGGGGCATGGTGTCAAGGGCCAACTTGAAGAAGTTGGTTCTCTCTTTCCACCATATGGGTCCTGGGGATCAGACTCAGGTCATCAGGCTTGGCCACAGGCGCCTTTATCAGCTGAACCATTTCTCCAGCCTGCTGCTGTTGCTTTTCCTCGGGACAGTGCAGTGAGGGAAGCCTTTACTGGCTAATGAGGGACAAGGGAGCCCACAGGCCTCCCTTATTTTAAATGTTCCACTGCCTCCCCTAGATACATGCTGAGTGACAGGCCTGCACTATCTGCCTGATTTATGCCTTGCTGGGGATTGAACCCAAGGCCTTGTGCGTGCTAGACAAGAATTCTCCCAAATGCTTCTTTGTGCTGGGTTGTCCTGAGTTGCGCAATGGCCCACAGCATCCCTGGTCTCCACCTGCTGGCAGCCAGTAGCACCCTTCTGCCCAGCTGACAGCCTGGTGTCTGCAGTCATAGTCCATAGTCCTCAGGGAGTTGCATCTCCCTCAGTCAAGAGCACATGGCTTCAGGCAGCACGCAGTGGACTGCATGCTGCTCCCTGGGTCCCTTCAGTGTGAGGAGGAAGCCCAGTGCTGCTGAGTTCTGGGCACTTCTCTCTGGCTGGTTTGCAGGCCTGAGAACTTGCACGCTTGCTTGGGTCTTCCCCTGCCTTTGCAGTGCCCTGTTACATCCACATTGCCGCTGCTTATTCTTTTTCTATTTTCATTTGCTCTTTTTAAATTAAGCATGTCCTTGTGTCCACCTCCCACCCCATCCTTCAAGCTGTGCGTGTGCGTACACACGTGTACATAGTGTGCATGGAAGTCTGAGGATAACTCGGATGACACGCTTCTCTCCTTCCACCACGTAGATCCTAAGGTATCTGATACATGTCTTCAGGACTGGCTGCAAGCCCCTTTACCAGGCTGAGCTGTATTGCCAGCCCTCCTTAGACTTTCCAGTCGGGGAGGCTCCATGAAGAGTGGGAGGATGCATGGTGAGGGTAGGGCACCCTGTTACTCTCCTGCTGGACAGCGCTCCCTCACTGCCAAAACCAGTGCCTGCTCCACCAGGACTGACTGAGTAGGCTCCAGATTGTTTGAAGGAGTGTGGGGTTCTTTGTTTGGAATGGGAACAGTATCTAGCCCTCACAGTTGCTTTTCCCCTAAAGCCTTTTATGAGCCCATGCTCATAAGGATGTGAAGACTGCAGGTTGTATCTTTCTCTTTTGCTCTCAACTTTATTGCTTGTTCACTTTTTGTGTATATGCATAAATAAGTGTATACACACATGGAGGTCAGAGAAAACTTCAGATGTTGGTCCTTCCACCTTGATGGAGACATCATTCATCAGGCTGACTGGTCCATGAGCTCCCAGGGGTCCTCCTGTCTCCACCTCCCATCTCTCTGTAGGAATACTATGCATCTATCTATACATGGGTTCTGGGGATTAGAACTCAGGTCCTCATGCATGTGCAGCAAGCACTTTACCCACTGAGCCATCTCTCCAGCCATCTGCTTAAACCAGGAGTTCACCAATTTTGCTAGATTGGATGGCCAGCAAGTCTCGGGAATCTTCCTTTTTCTACCTCCTAGTGCTAGGGTTATATCTACCTCCCCAGGCAGAAATGCTTGGCTCTTACGTAAGTATTGGTAAGTATTGGGACTTGATCTCAGGTCCTGTGTTTGTGCAGCCAGCACGTTTCTGACTGAGCCCTCTACACTGCCCTACAAAACATTTTTTAAAAATAAATACTGCGGGCAGGATTACAGGGCTTGTGCATGCTAAGCAGGTCCTATGCCACCAGCCTCACTAAAGCTTTCTTAAGATGATTGTTGATGTCGGGGGCTGGAGAGATGGCTCAACAGTTAAGTGCACACACTACCTTTGTAGAGGCCTTGAGTGTGATTCTCAACACTCATGTTAGGTGACTCACAGGTACCTGTAACTCTAGCTCCAGGGGATCTGACACCTTCTAGGCCCTGGGCACCTACATTCAAGGGAACACAGCACCATTCCTCCCACCCTACACATATACACATAATTAAGGAATAAAAATAAAATGATGGTGTAAGCCAAGCATGGCCGTGCGTGCACAATCCCAGCGCTTAGAATAAGATAAAATGATGGTGTGAGCCAGGCATGGCCGTGCGTGCGCACAATCCCAGCACTTAGAAGGTTGAGGTGAAAGGATTTATTTATTCTTTTGGTGTGCAGATCTGTGGCATTAGTGTCAATACATTCACAGTTTTATGCCACTGTCACCGTCACCAGCCTCCCCTGTGCCCAGCCGAAGCCCTGAACCCGTTCAGCATTTGCCAACAGTTCTGTCCCAACTTCAGGTTTTTGTGTTCAGCCTGCCCCAACCCCTGGCTCCTCTGTAAGGAACATCCTACAGAGGTTTTATCTTTCTTGACACCCCCCACCCACCCCACCCCGTGCTGGGACCTGAACTCAAGGACTCTCAACCACTGAGCTGTCTCTCCAGCCCAAGTCCCTTTTTTGGCAGTACTGGTGGTTGAAGACAGGGCCTTGCGCATACTAGGAAAGTGCTTGACCACTCGGCAGCATCTCCAGCCCTCTTGGGGCAGGGAATGGGGAGCTTGAACTTCTGATCCTTCTGCACCCGCTACCTGAGTGCTAGGATTACAGGTGTGTACCACCACGTCTGGCTAATGTGATACTGAGGTCAAACCCAGGGCTTTGTGAGTGCTAGGCCTGCTCTCTGCCAGCTGTCTGTGCCTGACTTGTCACACTTAGCATCGTGTCCTCGGGGTCTGCGGAGCCCCAGGGCCTCACTGAGCAGCACACGTGCCCTGGGTCAGCCCATTTGTTGTCTCTCAGCAGCCACACAGTCACCCCAGATTCCAGGGTGCTTGGATTCTGGGTCACCCCATTGTCTGCCATGGTGTCTTGGTTTAGCTACAGGGGAGACTGTCTTTCTTTCTCCTTCCTCCAGACTCCTGGCATCCTGCAGCGGATGGGGACTGCAGAGGCACACTGGTCCAGCCTCCTGCCCAGTCAGTGATAGGAACCCACGCACACTCCTGGACACTGCCTGCCCTTCTTCCTCTACTCTGCCCTTCCTAGATGAACCCGCTTCCAAGAGTCTCCTACCCAGGCTCCTAGAGGAACCTGCCTCTGTTGCCCCTGCCGCTCACCAGCCTCAGAGATTGGACTTGCCTCTTCCCATATGGTGAGGGGCCTTCTGCCAGCAGCTCCGCAGCCCTCTTCCCACCTTGAACTTTTTTCTGAGGGACAGTTCTTGATGTAGGGGGAGGAGTTTAGGCTTGATTTCCATTTAGTAGACGAGTCTGAGGTGCTGTGGCCACACCCCTGCTCTAAGCCTGTCTCAGTGCGTGTTTGGTGCCTGTTTGGTTCCTGACCAAACCCAGCTCCCTGATTCTGATTTCCAGACAGGTAATTTCAGTTTTTTTCTGTAGAGAAGTCATCTTGTTCCAAGATTTGCTGTGATGTTCTCCAAAATGGACCGTTCCTCCATAGGACATAAGTGGCCCCAGTGCCTTGTTTTATTTTTTAAGGCATGGCCTCACGTAGCATAGGCTGACCCTGAACATGTATGTAGCCAGGAATGACCTTAAATTTCTGAACCTCTTGCCCCCATCTCCCAAGTTTTGGGGATCACAGGCATGTGGTACTGAGGAGAGAACGTAGGGCTTCGTGTGTGATACATAAGCACTCTGCCAGCTAAACCAAATCCTCAGTCCTTTTGTTGCTTCTTCAACAAGGTCTACAAGGTGTCCCAGGTTGGTCTTAAACTTGCCATCCTGCTGCCTCTGTCTCCAGAGTGCTGGAATTGGAAGCATGGGCACCGCCATGCCTGGTCCTGATGGCTTCCTTACCTGGTTTGTGGTCCTTACCTCCTCACTGTATCCGTGCCGCACTGGCCCTCTCAGCCACCCCGTGAGAGCACCACTGAGCACGCCTGTACATCTGTGCTAAGTTCATTGTACCCCGCAGCTGTGGGCCAGAGGATGGGAGCCATCTGACTCACTGATGTAACCACCCTCTTCCTTCTCTTCTCCCTAAGGATCGTTCCCAGATGTGAAAGTTCCTCCCTGGCACTACTGAAGCTATAGACCATAGCTAGTTGCTTGGGAACTCTGGGTCAGCTCAGCCCAGGCCTTGCCAGAACAGAGAGAGCCCTTGTCTCCTCTGCTTCCCAGGGCAGGACTGTCAGGTGAGTGTTGGGCCACCAGAGGGCGCCTCACCGAGGCAGACCAGGCTCAAGCTTCCTTGTTCTCTCACTCCCCTAGGACTCTCCCTACCCTGATTGGCTTCGGTTAACTCATGGTGTGCGTGGTCTCGTGTCTGGTTTAGGTGAGTTCTTCAGTGCCAAAATGACTCACCACCCAGATGGTGGCCTCTCACTGACCCAGTAAGGTGTTGTCCCCGTGAGTAACCTGCAGATGGTCACTTATGGCCCTGTCTGTGGCCTACAGGTATTTGAACAGTACACACTTGGTCCTCCTTTCTCTGCTCATCCTTGACCTTTGAAAAGCATCTCGGCTCCACGATGGCAGCGGAGACACTCAACTTTGGACCTGAATGGTGGGTTGCTCAAGCTCTGGCCCATGGGAAGAAGCTGGGGTAGTGGGGAAGGGCTATGTGGATCTCCCTCTCCCTTCCTTTCTGTGCCTGATCTAGGCTGAGGGCTCTTTCGAGTGGTGGCAGTGTGACCTCTCCTCCCCCATCTCCTGCTATGCCCAAATACAAGCTAGCAGATTACCGCTATGGGCGAGAGGAGATGCTGGCCCTCTATGTCAAGGAGAACAAGGTGAGGTTTGGGAATGGGACAGGATTCCCTCCCCCATTTGCGTGATCAATGAGCTGCCCCTGAGGGTATAGTGTATTGGGCCTCCTGCCTGTCGCAGGTCCCCGAGGAACTGCAGGACAAGGAGTTCGCCGCAGTGTTGCAGGAGGAACCACTGCAACCTCTGGCCTTGGAGCCTCTGACTGAGGAGGAGCAGGTGGGGCTGGGCCCAGCCAGGCTGAGACAAATGGGGCTAGGGTGGTGGGAGGAGGAGCCAGGCTTGAGAGGATGGGGGTTGACTGAGTGATACGTCCTCACTCCCATCCCTGGCTCCCTCCTCAGAGAAACTTCTCCCTGTCAGTGAACAGTGTGGCTGTACTGAGGCTGATGGGGAAAGGGGCTGGGCCCCCTTTGGCTGCCACCTCCCGTGGCAGGGGCAGCACACGGAGCCGAGGTAGAGGATGACACCCCATGTTTTTTAGGGGAGGATATGGGCAGAGTTGGAATGGGTGGTGCTAAGGATGCAGAGGGGCACTGGAAGGTCCCAAGCCCAGATGTGAGCCCTCTTCCTTCAGGCCGTGGCCGTGGTGACAGCTGCTTTTACCAAAGAAGCATTGAGGAAGGGGATGGAGCCTTTGGACGCAATCCCCGGGAGATCCAGCGAAGCCAGAGCTGGGATGACAGGTGGGGTGGAAAGATGATGAGGTAGGCAGGTAGGGCAGAGGAGTGAGAGCTGCGCTAGTGGTGGGGTGACTGTGGAGGCCAGAGCCCACTGGGTCCTGTCTGTTCCTTTCATTCTGGTTGTTTTGGGGATTCTGTTGTTTTCTTCCCAGCCTGATGTCCCCTGGCTCCCCCTGCTCCACCTTAGAGCAGAGGGGATAATGTGTGTGCCTTGACCAGCATCTTTCTTCCACAGAGGTGAGAGGCGGTTTGAGAAGTCTGCAAGGCGGGATGGAGGTATGAGAGTGTTGAGTGTGGTGGCAACTGAGGTTGGGGTTCCCAGGTTGGAGGGGGGAGGACAGGTGAGTTGTCCTGGGGTCCTTTGGTGCTTATTGTCTGTTTCCCCCATGCCAGCACGATCTGGGTTTGAGGAGGGAGGGGCTGGCCCAAGGAAGGAGCATGCACGCTCGGACAGTGAGAATTGGCGTTCACTGCGAGAAGAGCAGGAGGAGGATGGCAGCTGGAGACTCGGGGCAGGACCCCGGAGAGATGGTGATCGCTGGCGTTCCACCAGTCCTGGTAAGATGGGGCAAGGTGGGGTTCAGGAACTGCTCCCTGAATGCGGCTGATGTTGGGGAAGGGGATGGCCACGCGTGTGAGGAATGAGAACATCCCAGGGAGGCCATGCTAGGCGGGAAGGCCTACTGAGCTGGAGAAGGCAGAGCCTGGTGTGGCTGGACACTAGTTTCTATGTGTTGTTTTGTTTCTTTTTCCAACTTTCTCTTCCAGATGGTGGTCCCCGCTCTGCTGGCTGGCGGGAACATGGGGAACGGAGGCGCAAATTTGATTTTGATTTGCGAGGGGATCGAGGAGGGTGTGGCGAAGAGGATGGGCGGGTTGGGGGAGGCAGCTCTCACCTCCGGAGATGCCGAGGGCTCGATGGTTTTGAAGATGACAAGGATGGGCTCCCTGAGTGGTGCCTGGACGATGAAGATGAGGAGATGGGCACTTTTGATGCCTCCGGGGCCTTCCTACCTCTCAAGGTACCTCTCAGGGACCAGGTGGGGTTGACGGAAGCTGTCCCCCAGCTGCTCTCCCACTGTCCACTTTGCCCTTTCTCACACAGAAGGGCCCCAAGGAACCTATTCCTGAGGAGCAAGAGCTTGATTTCCAGGGCCTGGAGGAGGAGGAGGAGGAGGAGCCTTCAGAAGGGGTGGATGAAGAGGGGCCTGAGGCAGGTGAGCCCTTACAACCTTGCAGGGAGGCTGAGCTGTCCTCTGACCTGTGACATCTGTGTGCGTATGCATGCATTCATGTCCTGAACCAGGACTCAAATGTGTGGAGAGGGACCTCTGTCAGGTGTGAACAGAATGACCTTTGGAGTCCTTTAGAAGCTCTGGAGCCGGCAGGCACCCACACAGCCCTTACACTTGTGGGTCCTAACTGATATCTCACAGAGCAGGGCCAGGAGTCTGCACAGTGCAGACAGCTCGGCTCTCCACATCCATGCTTCATGCTTGGGTAGGGAGTTGACCAACGTTGGAAAGGATAGACACGCCCCAGGGTTGTGCATGTTCACCGTGTGCAGCCTCACTCACGTGGTCTCCCCTGGTCTTCTATTTTGATCGTGTATGTATATGTGTGAATGAATGTGCCACAGTGTATGGAGGTCAGAGGGCAACCGTGGGTATAGGTCCCTGCCCTTCATCTTGGTTGAGGTGGGCTCTCTGTTCTTTCCCATTGTCTGTGCCCAGTTGGGCCTACAAACCTGTTGAGCATTAATTTCCTGTCTCTGCCTTCCACGTTTTCATGGGAAAACTGGGATTACAGACACTCCTACATGTGGCGTTTGTATAGGTTCTTGGGATTTCAACACAGGCCTTCAGGGTTGGGAGGCAAACACTTATGTGCTGAGCCAACTCCTTAGCCCCTTTGGTTTTGAGTTCAAGTAGTCATCTGTTCCTTCCAGGTGGGAAGGAGGTGACCCCATTGCCTCCTCCTGAGAAACCTGGCTCCCCATCTTCACTGCCTGCCTTGGGCCCTCTCTGGACGACGAGCGAGGATGGCGATGAGGCAGTGGAAAAAGAACTTCCACCAGCCGAAGGTAGACTGGCTAGAGCTGATGCACAAGGGAGTGCCAGGGCGTGGGGAGGGATGGGTTGTGGTGAGAGCCTGTTTTCCTAGCAGGTAGAAGAGCCGTCTTGTCCCCTTTCCTGCCCCTCCCTACTTTCTCATCTCTTCTCCCAGGTGACGAGATGAGGGGTCTGTCTCTGAGTCCTGCAGTCGGCTCGCCTCCTGGCCCACCTGGAGATCTAGAAGATGAAGAAGGCTTGAAGCACCTGCAGCAGGTTGTGGGGAGGGTGTGCCTGTGCGTGCTCGAGAGGCCGCCACTCGGGTCTGTCTGACAGGGCCCTGGCCTGCCCTCCTGAGCCCAGCCTCTTTCTGGTGTTTGTGCTATCAGTTTACTCAAACTTGACTCTCTTTCTGGACTCCCAGGAGGCAGAGAAGCTGGTGGCCTCCTTGCAGGACAGCTCCTTGGAGGAGGAACAGTTTACGGCCACCATGCAGACCCAGGGCCTTCGCCACTCCACAGCTGCCACTGCCCTTCCCCTCAGCCATGGCGCTGCCCGAAAGTGGTTCTACAAGGACCCACAGGGGGAGATCCAAGGTGGGTAGCAGATTCCTAGGAGCGGATTTGATTGGGCAGACTTAAGTGTGTTCTCTGATCTACCATGGCCACTTCCTAACCCTCTCACACCCTTGTTCCAGGCCCCTTCACAACCCAGGAGATGGCTGAGTGGTTCCAGGCTGGCTATTTCTCCATGTCCCTCCTAGTGAAGAGGGGCTGTGATGAGGGTTTCCAGCCTCTGGGAGAGGTGATCAAGATGTGGGGCCGCGTGCCCTTTGCCCCTGGGCCCTCGCCACCCCCGCTGCTGGTGAGTTCTGTCTGCTCTGCAGGTTGCAGGGAAGGCCAGTGGGGGCAGCAGCAGAACCTTAGACTTCCCCACGACCTCGCTTGCTAGACCTGCTCCTGCTGGGCACACTCACAGGCATGCTCTGACCTCCTGCAGGGGAACATGGATCAGGAGCGGCTGAAGAAGCAGCAGGAGCTGGCCGCCGCGGCCCTGTACCAGCAGCTGCAGCACCAGCACTTTCTGCAGCTGGTCGGCAGGTATGGGGAGCTTTGGGGCATGATGTGGGCAAGGCAGTGGTCCTGGGTGGTCTACCATCTGAGCCCTGTCTGTCTGTAGCCGCCAGCTTCCGCAGTGCACGACGCTCCGGGAAAAGGCAGCTATGGGGGACCTGACGCCGCCGCAGCAGCAGCAGCTCACGACATTCCTGCAGCAGCTCCAGGCTCTCAAAACCCCCAGGTCTGTTTCACTGTGCATGCGTGTGTGTGTGTGTGTGTGTGTGTGTGTGTGTGTGTGTGTGACAGAGACCAACAGAGTATGTATGCTGGTGTGAGATAGAAAAGGAGGAAGGGAGGAAGTCAGGCTACAAGTGAATGCAGTGTCTTGAGGGCCAGTGTTTTGCTTCTCAGGGGTGGGGACCAGAACCTGCTCCCGACGATGAGCCGGTCCTTGTCGGTGCCAGATTCAGGCCCCCTCTGGGACTTACATACCTCAGCTTCATCACAGTCAGGTGAGTGCCAACCTGCCCCATGCCACATCCTGGTCCCTTTACCCCGAGTCCCTGCTTGTCACACTCAGGCTCTGTTTCCTATCTGTGGGTGGTTCCACTGGGCTCAGGCCTCTGCAGCTGCCTTTCCTCCTGCAGGTGGTGAGGCCAGTCTTTGGGACATACCAATTAACTCTTCGACTCAGGGTCCAATTCTAGAACAACTCCAGCTGCAACATAAAGTAAGTAGCAGGCTGGCCTGTCGAAGGCTGGCTGAAGCAGGTGCAGCCATCCAGCTAACTAGCTCCTTGTCACCGCAGTTTCAAGAGCGCAGAGAAGTGGAGCTCAGGGCGAAGCGGGAGGAAGAGGAGCGCAAACGCCGTGAGGAGAAGCGTCGCCAGCAGCAGCAGGAGGAGCAGAAGCGGCGGCAGGAGGAGGAGGAGCTCTTTCGACGCAAGCAGGTTCAAGTCCCACCAGTCTCCTGGGCCTGCCTGTGCCCTGTGCCAGCCACCCACCAACACCCGCTGTGTCCTGACTTAGGTTCGGCAGCAGGAGCTGCTGCTGAAGCTGCTACAGCAGCAGCAGGCCACGAATGTCCCCGTGCCCCCTGCACCGAGCTCCCCGCCCCCACTCTGGGCTGGCCTGGCCAAGCAGGGCCTGTCCGTGAAGACTCTGCTGGAGCTGCAGGCGGAAAGCGAGCGCCAGCTGCACAAGCAGCCGGCACCCCGGGATCCTCTGCGGGCCCAGGCCCCCAACCACCGAGTGGTAAGCAGCGGGGGTCCCAGGGAACCCCCCAATGCAGCTTCCAGAATCACTGGGGGCGGGAGGAGTACGTAGACTCCTAAAGCCGGAGATTTGGTTCTTTCCATTATTGGAAGGATGCCCCTCCCCCGACTCTTTCCCTTTCCCTACCCCCCCCCATGAGCCTCCTTGCCTAGGTGGCCAGGGCTCCATTGTAGAGCCCTCTGACTTCCTGCCATTTGCAGCAGCTTGGGGGCTTGGGCACTGCCCCTCTGAACCAGTGGGTGTCTGAGGCTGGGCCACTGTGGGGCGGGCCAGACAAGAGTGGGGGCAGCAACAGTGGCAGCCTGGGACTCTGGGAAGACACCCTCAAGAGTGGCGGGAACCTGGCCCGAAGCCTGGGCCTAAAGAACAGTCGGAGCAGCCCTTCTCTCAGGTGGGTGAGACACCTGTTTAGCTTGGGTCTGTCAGGGAGGGATGGGTGCTAAGCTCCTGGCTCACCTGTGGCCTCCAATTCCCCGCCTGCCTCAGTGACTCGTACAGCCACCTGTCAGGTCGCCCTGTTCGCAAAAAGACAGAAGAGGAAGAGAAGTTGCTGAAGCTGCTGCAGGGCATCCCTCGGCCCCAGGACGGCTTCACCCAGTGGTGTGAGCAGATGCTACACACCCTGAGCACCACGGGCAGCCTGGATGGTAGGAAGGCAATCCTGGGAGGCCATGTTGGCACTGGGGACTCCAGACCTGTCCAGCATGCTTGACTGTCCCCTCCCCATAGTGCCCATGGCTGTAGCGATCCTCAAGGAGGTGGAGTCCCCCTATGATGTCCATGATTATATCCGTTCCTGCCTGGGGGACACGCTGGAAGCCAAAGAATTTGCCAAACAATTCCTGGAGCGGAGGGCCAAGCAGAAAGCTAGTCAGCAGCGGCAGCAGCAGCAGCAGCAGCAGGTAGAGTCTTGTGGGACCTGGGGAGGCAGAGTACCCAGGACTCTCCTGATGCTACTCTTTGCCTTAGGAGGCCTGGCTGAGCAGCACCTCCCTGCAGACAGCCTTTCAGGCCAACCACAGCACCAAACTGGGCCCTGGGGAGGGCAGCAAGGCCAAGAGGCGGGCGCTGATGCTCCACTCAGACCCCAGCATCTTGGGTAAGTGTGGGGGTGTTGGGGAGCTCTGCTTTCCCTGTGCTGGCCAGCCGTAGGACCTGGGAACTCACCCTCACTTCTCCCCTGGCTTCAGGGTACTCCCTGCACGGCCCCTCTGGTGAGATCGAGAGCGTGGATGACTACTGACCAGCCTGTCCCACCAGCCCCCTGGGCTTTAGGCTTGGGTGGTGGCAGCGGTGGCATGGACCCTCGGGTCTCCAGCCTGCAGGCTCCCAAGAAGGAGCAGAGGAGGAAGCAAGTGGGGCAGGGTCCCCAGCACTTGTTACAAACCACACGATGCACCTTAACTCACCCACCACGAGGCACTTTACAGATGGGGAGGGGCTTTTTTCTCTTTAATTTTAAATGTTAGGAGAGACAAAAGTATCATTCAAATACTAGACTGTAGACCCATTTGCCCCTTTGGGATAATGGGTGTGACATTGGAAGGTCCACAGAGGTTTTGTTTTAGGGTTGGTTTGTTTTTTTTGTTTTTTGTTTTTTAAGAAAAGATGAAAAATAATGAAAAAAAAAGAAAGTTAGGCTGAAAGAAAAAAAATCACACTGTTGTTTTGGGGCAGTGGGTACCAGGCTCCATGGAACTGTTCTGCCTGGTTCCCCTAAGGCTGCACTTACCCTGCTGCCCCAGAAGGTGATCATTGGGGTAACTGGAAGTTGGGTGCTGGCAGTTTGCACAGCAAGGCCCTCTCCAGAAGCCCTGCCCACTGGACCCGCTGTGACAGCTCCTTGTGGTGGTTACTGTGGCAGGTGTCCTGGTGAGGGGACCACAAAGTCGCCCCTTGCCTCGGCTGCTTTGGAGGAACATTGCACAAATTGGACGAGCTGCGTCAGCTCACTCGCCCTCAACCCCTAAACAGCCCTCCCATACTGGGGAGCCGGGGAAAGAGCTGCCAGTGCCAGCCTGTCAGAGGTGGGCTCTGAACTCAGGCCTGCTGAGGGGCTGCCCCCACTGCTGCCATTTCGGGGGACAGCCTGGGTGTGACACTGAAAGCCCCAGCTCCCTGCCTTTGCCACATGAATGTATTCTCTGGCCCCCAAGCCCGTCTCACCCCTCCAAGAAGGGACATAGCCCTTCCTCCAGAAGCTGGAGAACACCAACCTCTCTGTCATGGCCGAGTCCTTGCTTGTGTGAGGGAAAGACACCGAAGGGTGGCTTGGGACTGAATCTGTGGTGGTAGGGCCATTGTGGGATCACCCTGATCTGCAGCCAGCTGTGGGAAAGCAGACCACAGCTCTGCACCTGACCCTCCTATGACCAAATGGAGAGCACGAGCAGCCCCTCTCCTGGATGTTCTGTGTTGGGTGTGAAGCTGGAGGTCAAGAGCCTGTGTCCTGGGCTGGGGCCGCCTTGCCTGTCGCTCACCGACTTCACTCCTCGTCCCCTGTCTAGGCTTACTTATCTCCATTGTTGGTTGGCCTTTGGCCTTTTTTTTTTTTTAATTTTTTTTTTTTTGGAAATGCTCTTATGTTAGTGAATTCTCCCATCGACCTCATTGCTCAGAATGCAGTATTAGGGCGAGACTGCCACTGCCTCCCCTCCATGAATGTATTTCTCTTTTCTGCCCTGAGGAAGTGGGGAATGGCCCCAGTTTCTTCTTTCCCATCTGTCTCCAGAGAGGCGACCTTTCATTTTCATTTTTTTTCATTTTTTTTTTTTTTTTGCACCAAAGTGGCAACTGGGTCAGTGTTGGGGATAAGGCTGGCCTCTGGGTGGAAGGCCCCTCCACCTGCTTCTCCCTGGTTTTGACAGTGTTAGCGTCTGTGAAAAGACAATATTCTCTCTAAAGCAATAAGGGGGTGATGGGCCAGGGGGAAATGTCTTGCTGCTGCTGGCCCCCCAGCTCCCCTTCCCTCTTGCCATTATGGTGGCACTGGAGGCTGGGAGAGACTCCTGTTGTGACTGAATGTAACCTACCCTGCCCCTGCCACAGCCAATGCAGGGGAAGGGGGGCACTTGTCTCTTCCTACCCCTTCCCCCAGCTAAAGAGACTTTGAACTTGGGGGCCCATGAGCCTGGAGAGGCCTTAACCCTGTGAGGAAGTGTAGGGGGAGCCCTCTCCCACCCCATCCCCTCTGAGAGTGGTCAATGTTTACAAGCCCTGAGCCCCTACCCCAGGGGCTCAGACACCCCACCCCACCCCCATCTTAATCCTTTCTCCGTCCCAGTCTTACAGGGCCCTAGCTGCTCCACCCCCTCTTGGGGTTCAGGGTAGGGTAGGTGTCCTGTGTGCCCCAGTTTACCCCTACCTCTACCCAGTGTGACTTCCCTTCTGCCTACCCATGTAAATACTCCCAATAAAACTTGGTGTGTTCTCCCAACCCATCTTGTCTGCTGGCTTTTTCATGGCAAGGGACAGAGTTGGGTAGGGTTGTCTCTGGGAACTGCTGGCCTCAGGTTTGTGTAGAATACCCTGTCTACAGCTTGGAGGAACCTCATACCCACTGCCTGCCTGCTTTGTGGGGGAGGGGATAGCAAGCAAGGAGACTACGTACAGAGTTGGAAGTGGTTCCTTTATGGAAAAACTGAAAATATAATAAAAATTAAAATAAAACCAGTTTAAAAAAGCCAGCCCCTGGAGTTTCCACCTCCTGCCTCTGGCCCTCCAGAGGGGTGAGGCCCCAGCCCCAGGGCAGCAAAGGGTGAGGGCTTTCCTGCCCTTCTGCTTCCCCTATTCCATCCCGACTTTTATCTCCACAGTGGGGGCCCCCCACCCCGGGAGGAACCAAACCTGGGTATAGGAGCAGGACCCAAGGCCCTGTAGCCCAGGGAGGGAGGCTTGGCATGTGTACCCAGCCCCAAAGCTCCGGGCCTGTAGTGTGGGCATGGGCAGGGATGCTGCTCCCTGCCTTGGCCCATCTGGGGTTGGGGGTGGTTAGTTCCAGATCTTGAGGAAGGAGTCCCAGGAGCCTGTGGCCACGGCCATTCCATCATCTGTGACCCCAAGGCAGCTCACACGGTTATCGTGGCCAGCAAGGACACCTAGAAAAGAAAAGGACATAGGGACTAGTCTGGCCCACACGGTATACCTGTACCCTCTGTGGGCCCCAACACAGGCCTCCCTTACCTGCACGGTCACCCTTCATGGCATCCCAGATGTTGCAGTTGAAGTCATCATAGCCCGCGAGCAGCAGCCGGCCGCTGCGTGAGAAGGCAACCGAGGTGATGCCGCAGATGATGTTGTCATGGGAATACATGAGCAGCTCCTGATCAGCCCGCAGGTCAAACAGGCGACATGTGGCGTCATCTGATCCCGTGGTGAAGGCATAGCCATTGGGGAAGAACTGCAAGATTTGGACCGGAGACCATAAGCATGTTGGGCAAGGCCAGGGGCATGGAGCACAGGGGGCTGTCACAATGCTCCCAACTTACAGCCACGGCATTGATGTCAGATTCGTGACCTATGAATGTCTGTCGGCACATGGAATCCCGAACATCCCACAGCTTGATGGAGGCGTCACAGGCACCTGACACAAAGGTGCGGCCATCGGGGGCCAGTGACAGGGACATCACATCCCCACTGTGTCCAGCAAAACCCACCGTCTGCTGGCCTGTCTCAATGTCCCACAGGGCACTGGAGAGGTAACAAGAAGAAGGATCCGAAATGAGTTGGAGGATAGAATCTGACTCTTCTGCCACATGACCCCAACCTGACAGGGCCCTCTGGAAAGAAGGCCTGGGCCCTAAGTGGTGCAGGAGCCACCTGGCCCCCACCCAGGGGAGGAAGCTAAGTGCTCAGAAATGTTGCCACCTGCTGGGTCCTGGACCACCCAAAGGCAGGGAACCCAGCCTGGCAGAGCCTCACCAGGTGGTATCCCCAGAGCTGGTGATGATTTGGTTGTCGTCCAGGAAGCGGCAGCATGAAAGGTACCCTTGGGAAAGGAAGTTGTAGTCAGACATTTCATCAGAGAGGCCATGTATTGTCTGCCCTCCCGACCGTGTTCCTGCCTTTCCTTCAGGCTCCACTCACCAGTGTGGCCAGGCAGCTCTCTGCTGACCCTGACATTGCCCTCTCGGGTCTTGAGGCTATAGATGGAGCAGATGTTGTCCAAACCCCCACAGGCTACAAAGTTTCCTGAGGGGGCATAGGCACAGGTCATGACCCAGGAGGAGCGCAGAGGGATAGCATGGACCTGAAGGAGAATATCACCCCTAGTTAGAGCCATCCAGGGACTGGCAGCCCTATCCTACCCACTTCGAGTGCCAATTTTACCTTGTTGGTGGTGTAGCTGTCCCAAATGATGAGCTTTCCGTCCTGGGAGGCGCTGACCAGCAGCCTGGTGGGCAGTGGCAGGGCGACACAGACAAGGTCAGGGTGTGGACAACACAGGGCCCTATCCCTTTCCATCTAGAGATGCTCTTCAGAAACATTCCCCAAATCCTCTCAGTATAACCCTGCATCCCTGGTCCCCGAGGGATGCTGGGAATCAGTCTGTCCAAACTTAACTGACAGAGATTCTCCCCACCAGACCTGGGGGGACCTGGAGTGCCCCCATACCATTTCTGCCCTTTATGTAAAATCACCCCCAGAGCCTGGGGACACTAAGGCAGGGGCCACCCACGCACCTTGAGTCTGTCCCCCAGTGCATGGCATAGATTTTTGCCAGGTGTCCACGGAGGGTCCTCCGTGTTCTCATCTGAATTCTCCCCACTGGGTCCAGCCCAGCTGTGATCTGGAACAACAGAGAAGCTGTATTGGCACAAGGAGACTCAAGCTACAGAAGCCCATCCAATCTCCTGTCCCTTCAAGGGCCCCCAAGTAACTCTGCAGTCACCTCACCTGGGTCAGTGTGGAATCCCCGCATGCTTTTCTGGCGTCCTGTAAGTGATGGGCAGAGCAGGAGAAGGGAAGTAGAGAAGCGGGGGAGGTGAGGAAAAAGTAAAGGAAAACAGGAGACAAGGCAAAGGGAAGAGAGGATGAAACGGAGACATTTGGAGGTTAGGATCCCCTTTCTTCTCTCACCCTGCGAAACACACACACAGCCACACACACATCCCAGGCCACAGGCAACCCAGTCTGCTCAGGTCAAAGGGAAGCAGCACACTCAAGCCACGCCTGGCCGGCTCGGCCTCCCCAGCACAGTCGTCAGGCCCTCACCCGGATCTGGTTCCGGAGCTGCTCGGCCTCCTGTCTCAGTTGCTCCAGCTCACTCATGGCGCCGGGCCCGTGGGGCGGGGTTGGGGGCGGCTGGGGGCCGCGGGACGGGGGCTGGGGGAGGCAGCTCCTGGCCGCTGGCCCGAGGCCTGGGGGGGGGGGATGCAAGGCTGACGTCAGGCCCCAAGACCGCCCGGGAAACAGCCGGGAAAGGCGGGGTGGAAGCCCGTGGCCCGGAAGGGGTCAGCTGGGCAGGGGGAGCAGAGGACGCGGTACCCGGGGCAGAAATGGGGTCTCTGGCACCCAAGAGACGTTGCCAAGGAACAGACGACTTCCCCAATCTTCCTCCCGGGCCCCCGGAAACAGAGTGGGAAGTGCAAGAGGAAGAGCAGGGGAAACCCCTCCCTCGGACAGCAGCCCGGGCGGGACACTCGGGCGGCAGGAACTGGGGATGGGGGGGGAGTCCCTTCGAAAACAGACCTGGCGTCCGCCCCAGCCCGCACAAGGCGCCGCCCTCCCAGCACCTAATTTTAAAAAGGGGCGGTGCCTCTTTAAATTCACCCCCACACCCACACACCGCACACCCTCCGCACACACCCCCAGCTAAGACAGAGGTGGTGATGGGGGGGGCTGAGGGGAGAAGCTAGGCTGTTCGTGGGGTTGCCTAGGCAACCGTCACCCGGACTGAGAGCACCTCATTGGTGAAGTGCCCCCACCCTAGCCTCGTTGCCAAGGCAACCGCATCCGCGGCAGAGACCTGTAGGGTGGGTGACCCCACCCCCGGCCCCCATCGCCCCCGCCCGACCTAGTCTCCTGCCTCTTCCCCAGAACCGGACAGGATGGCTGTTTACAGGATTTGGGAAAAGCCGATTGAACACTAATAGGTTCGGGACGGCTCAACCAGGGATAATCCCCATTCCGGGCCGGCTGCACCCCATTAGCCGCTGAGAGTAGCGGGGAAGGCAAGCCCCCAAACAGCCTGCTCCTTCGGCACCGAGGTCGCCCGCCCCGCCGCGCCCGCACAAAGCCCGTGGGAGCCGCTCAGAAGTAATTAGGGCTCCGAAGAGAGGCCCCTGGTCCCAGGGCGCGGAGCTGTTCTCTCCCAGGCGCCGGCAAGAGGCCCCGGACGGCTTGGCCCGATGCCTCTAGGCACCCCAAGAGCCCAGCTCTGCGCCCAGGAGCCCCCGAGGCCTAGCTGGCACCGCTCCAGCCTCCGACGTCCTGCCTTCCCCGGGACACCTGTGCGATCTGGCCGTGCACACTGCACTCTGGCGACCTAGGCTTCCCCCACCCAGCTCCCACTTCCCCCAACCACTGGGCGTTCCTCTTCCCCGGAGATATTTCCCCCTCTGAGTTCAGGTTTCTACGCCAGTGCCAGGGGATGCCCCTCCAAAATGAGATGGGAGGGGGCAACGACACAGTTACCACCCTGCTCCAGCTGTGGACAAAAGCCCCTTCCGTCCAGCTTCCAGCAGCCCACGTCTAGCCGCAATGACACAGGCCTGGGGCAGAAGGAAAACAGGCCACCAAGAAGCCACTGGGTCGGGGGCCATGCTCCCAGCCCTAAGATTCCATTACCCTCCAAGATTCCCTCAGCAGCCCTAGATGCTAGGAATTAAGCAACCACAGCCTCCAAACAAAAAAAAAAAGGGTGCCACCACCTCCGCAGGTGTGAGAGGAGACAAGCAAGGGTCCTCAGATCTGGCAGCTGGAAGGCGCAGGCTGGTGCTGAGCTGCGAAGTGCTGTGGGCCAGGCCCTCCAGTTCCTAGGACCTCCATTTTGCCCAAAAGAAATCTGGGCAAAGGGAACAGGCGACTAGGGGCTAGACTTGGGGTAGGGATTTGTAAAAGTAATAATAATAATAATAAGGTGTTGCGATCTCCAGTTTAGGGTCTGGGACTCAGAAACCACAGCCAGAGCCCAAATCAAGAGACAGACAGTAGGGCGGAGACGAAGGCAAGGGTGGCCTTGAGGCCTTGGCTGTACCACCTAGGATTCTGAAGTTCTGCAAGTCTACTGTAAGCAAGGGTGTGATACGAGTGGGCACGAGGGGTTGCTACCCCGGGGCAGGCAGCGGGGTGGTGGTGGGGAAAGGGGGCGGGACAGGGCTAGAAGAAACCCGAATTTAGCCCCCTAGCTATTAAGGGAGCAAGAGGCAGGCGGGGCTAGGACAGGGGTTTAGGGTCAAAAAAAAAAAAAAAAGCCACTGATACTGCAGGGAACGCATGCATTATTGAAGCCGAGGGTCCCCCCAGTTCCCCTTCCGGGTTTGGAAACGACCGGGCCAGAGGAAGGGAGGGGAGGTCTGGGGAGTTACGTCCGTTTCCCAAGAGCCAAACCCGGGAGACGGAAGGAACGGGGGCTTCCCCCTGCCGCACACACCCCCGTGGGAATTTGGGGCTGGGGGCGATGAGGACTCCTTTTGTCAGCGGAGGTACCTGAGGTGGTGGGACTCTGCCAAGGGGTCGCTTGCAGGAGCGCGGGAGGTCCTGTCTTCCTCCGCGGCGGAGGCGGCAGCGGCGGCGACGCGGATGGATTTCCTCAGTCACCCCAACTCAACCGTCCAGCGCAGCTCTCCCCAGAGCGGAGGGATCCCGCCCGCCAGTGACGCGGTCGCCGCCGCCGCGCCCAGGGCCAGGCTGGGCGAGACCAACTGCGACGGTGGGTGGGGGGAGTCGGGACGCGGGAACACCGCCTCGGGGGCAAAACCCGACTCGGTCACCATACGAGCCCAGTCTCGTGGCTTTCCAACTCATCGGGGAGCACAGTCAGGAGTTCTCTTCCTAAAAAGGAGCAAGCCATCCTCCCTAAGTACAGCAGAGGTGGTATAGGCATAGGGGAGGGTGAAAAAAAAAAAAAAAGGCCTCTCCGGTCACGTGACCGACCTCCTTTGCTTCTTCTCCCCCCCCCCACCATTGGGCGGCTCCAGACTGGAGGCTTGAAGGCCCAGTTCTCGGTTTGGCCACGCCCCTATGTGGGAAGCCACGCCCCTTCCCGGAGGCGGAGCTAGAGAAGTCCCAACCAGTATAGGACAGAGGGGAAAAAAAAAAAAAAAAAAAAAAAAAAAAGAAAAAGAAAAAAAAGAAAGAAAGAAAAAGCGGTTGGTGACCGCTAGGAGCCCAGAAAATGCAGTTAGAGGGAATAACACCCAAATAATTCTTCAGCGCAGCCCTGTGGGGGTTATAGGCTCCTTAGACTAGGCCTCATACCGCGGCAATAACTGTCAATATTCATTGATTTGCAAGCCTAGAGGTGTTTGCTTTTTGTATCGTGAGCCCACTAACTACATAGCCAAGAATGACCCTGATCTCACAAATCCTCCTGCTTCTGACTACCCAGTGCCGGGATCAGAATGTATGCACCATCGTGCCCGGTTTATGCAGGGTAAAACTCAGGGTTTCAAGCCTGCTAGGCAAACACTCTTCAGCCTATACTTTGGTTTATTAATCCTCCACAATACTGATTAGGGACTCGACTGAGATTACAATCTCAGGCAGCTTTAATAACTTGACTGTGTGACCGTGGAGCACCTCCACCAGGAAAGCATCCTAAAAGAATGAGCCTTGGTTTCCAAACCTGTTCAATGAGTATATTGACGGTAATCCTCAAGTCTCCTGGATTGTTGGGGACTCATCCCCATAGACTATGAAAGTGTTTCGGGAAAGTTCAAGTTGCCGAATGGCCTTCGGACCGTCCTCATAGTTTAGGGAATTAAAACACACTATTCAAAATAGACTGTGGTGGATTTTGTGGACAGTTATAGAGACGGAAGAATCAAGAGTTCATATTCGTCTTCACCTACATGTTGAGTTGGAGGCTAGCCTGGGCTACATGAGACCCTGTCTCAAAAAGTGTGTGTGTCTGTGTGTGTAGGGGAGACTTGGGGGATGATGGCTCAATCGGCAAAGTTCTTGCCATACAAACACAAAGACCTGAGTTTGATACCCTAAAACACAATCCAGGCACAATGGCCATGCCTATAGTCCCAACACTTGAGAGGCAGAGACTGAACTTGGGGCAAATCCGAGGCATCGCTGGGCAGCCCGTCTAACTCAATGAGGGAATTCTAGGTTCAGTGAGATGTCTTGTCTCAAAAATTAAGGTGGGAGCTGGAGAGATGATTCAACGGTTAAAAGCACTTACTGCTCTTCCAAAGGACCTGGGATCAGTTGCCACGTGGTGGCTCATAACCTTCTGTGACTCCAGTTCCAGAGAATCAAATGCCCTCTTCTGGTGCACCAGCTACACAAGCAAGGCACACACAAACATACAAGTGAAATATTTATACACATAAATAAAATAAACCTAAGGTGCAGAGTAATTGAGGAAGACACCATCCACCACTGCCCACTTAAAAACTCCTGGTCATCAGATGTGGTAGCCCACACTTGTAGCTCCAGACCGGCATAGCAACATCCTGTCTCAAAAGTACACGGCAGCCGGGCGGTGGTGGCGCACGCCTTTAATCCCAGCACTTGGGAGGCAGAGGTAGGCGGATCTCTGTGAGTTCGAGACCAGCCTGGTCTACAAGAGCTAGTTCCAGGACAGGCTCCAAAGCCACAGAGAAACCCTGTCTCGAAAAACCAAAAAAAAAAAAAGTACACGGCAAAAAACCAAAAACAGCAGTACTCATTCAGCCCTTTCTTTCTTTTTCTTTCTTTCTTTCTTTCTTTCTTTCTTTCTTTCTTTCTTTCTTTCTCTCTCTCTCTCTCTCTCTCTCTCTCCTTCCTTCCTTCCTTCCTTCCTTCCTTTCTTTCTCTCTTTCTTTCTTTTCTTAAGACAAGGTTTCTCTGTGCAGCTCTGGCCCTCTATAGACCAGGTTGGCCTCAAACTCACTTATCGTCCGCCTCTGCCTGCCTTGTACTGGGATTAAAGTTGTGTACCACCACTACCCGACAGCTTTTTTTTTCTTTTTTTTTAAACAACATTCATTATTCAGATTGCACATACATGGACTTATGAATTCTATGACATATATAGATAATAGAGTCAACATTAGAATTTAGAAAGGACATTATAGTTTTACTTCAGCTTCCTCAAAGTACAGAGGGACAAAGTGTCTTCCTTGAGGCCACTTAAGCGAGCTAACTGCCTAAAGCCGGCCTCTGCGGCGCTGCCACCTCTCATGCTGATTTCTAACCTAATGGGCTTCCCTGTTTTCGCTCACTCAACCAATGTTGACTGACCCCACTGGTCTTCTGAAAGGCTCTGTTGTAAGCACTGAGGGTGCAGCCCCTCACCTTACAAGGAAGCTGTGAGAAAGCTTCTACAGAGGAGAAAGATGGAAGATGGGCGTGGAAAGAAAACTGAGTGCGGATGCCTTGTATCAGTTGTTTTGCTGTAGTTAGACGGAAGTAGCTTAAGGAAGGAAGGGTTTATTTGGGCTTGCAGTTAGAGGGGAACGCTTAACGTCGGGGGCACAAGGAACTGGTCACATTGCTTGCGAGCAGAGAGCATGAGGTGCTTGCTCGCTTTCTCCATTTTATTCAGTCCAGGGCCTCAGTTCATGCGATGATGCCTTCCACATTAAAAGTGGGTCTTCCCACTTCCCCTAAATCTTTCTGGAAACACCCTGACAGACACTCCTAGAACCTTGTTCCCCAGGTGATCCTCTATTCCCATCGAGTTGACACTCAAGATTGACAGTCACATGACCTGAAGGGACGAACCTAAAGACGGATTCCATTATGGCATTTTCATACATGCATGCCATGGTGCTTAGTTTTTATCGATTCTCTTCCCTCACCGTGTTAGGGAACACAATATATGTGAGAGAAGGAATTCTTGAGGAGGAAGGTAAGAGTTTTAGGTTTGACGCACCGAGAGGAATGTTCACTGTGTGGCGTAGAAACTGGTCTGGAATTCAGCACAGAAATCTTGCTTGGAATAGATCCCCAAGAGTGAGTGGCACATTCAAGCAGATGAAGTCATTTAAAACAGAACAAAAAAAAAAAACAAAAAAGAAAAAAGAAAAGAAAAAAAGGCTCAGGAAAAGACAAAATGGCCAAAGACCAACCTCTAAGGAACTCCAACATTTAGAGGTCAGGCACTGTCGAAACTGCCAAAGCGGAAGCCAGAGAGCTGCAGAGACAATCAGGAGAATGTGGGGTTCCAGAATCCAAAAGTGTTCTCAGTAGGGAACGCAAAAGAACGGTTGATCGGTCAGTGCTGCAGATAGATGGACCAAGATTGCTCGGAGATATATGCATGGGGCTGAGCAACACAGACAGAGGCCCTGGGAGCCTCCTCTAAACTGTTGGCAAGGAGCTGAGAGGAGGCTAAGAGAGGAATTGTGTGTAGCTGTGTCCTCCGAATGAAAGCACTTCCTGCAGGAGGGAGGAGAGGGCATCAGGAGACTAAAGAAGCCAAGGAAGCCTGCAAGGCTCAGAGTGCTTATAAAAGCGGCAAGTCCCGCAGGACCCTTCCCAGGCTTATAGGCAGCTCACACCAGCTAGGGAAATAAGACTCTGATGGAGCTGCCTGCAAGCTGGACAGGGAGCGCCAGGGATGTGACCTTTGATGGCTGTCACCCATGCTACCTAATAAATTGAGATAAACTCATCAGACTTGAGTGAACTTCTTTTTTTGAGACAAAGTCTTTCTAAGTAGCCCTGGAACTTGCTGTGCAGACCAGGCTGGCCTCGAACACACAGAGATCCTCTTTCCCCTGGCTCCTGAGTGCTGCGGTCAAAGGTGGGCGTCACCACACCTGGCCCAAGTTGCTTCTTTGTTCCGATGTGTATGTGGGTGGGTGTGTGGGTACAGATGGACAAGCACATATGTGCAGATTCATGAAGACCTTACGTGTTCCTTAGGAACGCCATCCTCCTTAGTCTTATCCTTTCCCTGTGGGGAGTGTGTGTGTGTCCTGGTTTGTGCACCCATGGAGTCACACTCTGTCACTCTCCCGCGGTCTCCCTCACTGAACCTGGAGCCAGGCCGGCAGTCAGCAAGCTTCAGATGTCTTCGTATCTCTGCCTCCCACAGAGCTGCTGTTGCAGGTGCCTGCACGTGGACACGCCCAGCTTTTTAACTCCGGTGCTGAAGTTTCAAACTCAGGTCCTCACGCTTTCATAGCAAGCGATCTTGCCCAACAGCTTATCTACCGAGCCTCCCAGCTTGTCACCGAATCAGTAAGGCTGGCTGCCCAGTGAGTCCAGGAAGCCGCCTGCTTCCACCTCTCCGATACTGAGATTTTAAACACCATGCCCTGCTTTTCCATGTGACTTTTAGGGATCATATTCAAGTCCACACGCTGTCATCCCAGCCCCGTGGGAGGGTTTGTTTCTATGAGCTGTTGTTAGTCCCGCATCTGGACAAATAGACTTCTTATTCTCATTTACCCAAGAAAACTCGCGCAGGTGGACATGAGGATGCGTGAGAAGTGAGGCAGTTGGAGGGACCACCTAAGTGGCTAAGGCTTTGGAAATCGAGGCTTAGAGAAGTACTGATGAGTGGAGCTGCATGGGAAGATCCCATAGAGTCAAACGTCTGCTGTGGGTTTTTTGTTTTGTTTTGTTTTGGCAGAGGATGGGGATCAAACCCAGGGCTTCATACACATGTCCTGTAACCGGAGAAAACCCCACGTTGATATTTACTGTTTTATTTTACTGTGTAGCCTAGACTGACCGTGACTGTGAGTTCTTGAGCTTCCTGCCTCGGGCTCCTGAGTGCTGGGATTATAGATAAACTCTACTAGGCTTGCGATTGTTTGCTTTATTTTTCCCTTTAATAAATTTTCAGGTAATTTTTAAAGTTAGCGTGCAGAATGCTGGGTTTCATTCTGACATTTATACACACGTCAATGCACTTTGCTCGCTCCCCCAGTGCCCTTGCTCACTGTCCCCTTCTCCTTCCCTTCGTCCTCACCAATTGCCCTCCTGTCCACTCCATGGCACAGAATTCCATCACCCTCTTCCTCTCCGGCTCCCCCCACTAAGCTCTCATCCTCCTTTGGGGACATCAAAATGGCTCAGGGGATAAAGGGACTTGGTGCCAAGCCTCCTTTTGATCCCTGGGACCTACATGGTGAATGAACAGAGAGAACGAACTCTGGCAAGATGTCCCCTGGCCTGCACACACATGCTATGTACCTGTACACACACACACACACACACACACACACACACACACACGAGTCATCTCTCCTCTGACAGTTGCCTTCTGCTTCCACGACTTACAAACCACACACACACTTTAGTTATTATTTCATTTTGTTTATTATTATTATTGTGTGTGTGTTTACGACATGCAGTGTGTGAGTTGGGCGCGGACTTGCCATGTGCTCCCGTGGAGGTCAGAGGACAACTTTCAGGAATCAGCCCTCTGCTTCTGCCCGGTGGGTCCCAGGGATGAGGGTCACATAGTCTGAAGTGTCAGTAAGCGCCCTGAACCCACTGAGTCATCTTCCCAGCCCAACCCCAATTCAAAAATTTATTATTTATTATCTTCAGGGTATATTTTATTTAGCCAAAGACTATGCCATGCTTGATCCTATCTCTCCCAGCTTCTGCCCTCCCTCCATCTTACACACCCCATACATACCTTCATAGCCTTTCCCTTTTATCCTTCTGTACCCCACCAAGTCCAACTAGTGTTGCCTATTGGAATATTTATTTATTTGTTTCTGGCACACGTGTGCACGCACGTGTATGTGTGTGTGAGAGAGAGACAGACAGACAGACTTATAGACAGATAGACACAGAGACAGACAGACAGATACAGAGACAGACAGACAGATACAGAGACAGACAGACACAGAGACAGACAGACAGACAGATACAGAGACAGACAGACATGAATGTAACAATCTGTGCATGTGTATGTGCATGTGGGCACAGGTGCACATGCATGTAGATAGCGGCCACAGGTCAAAGGCAGGCACCTTCCTCTCTCACGCTCAGCCTTAATTTGTTGAGACAGGGTTCTCTCAATGAACCTAGAGTCCACTAACTGACTAGGCTGGCCAGCCAGAGAGTCCCAGACATCTGCTGTCTCCTCTCGCAATCCCCTCTCCCAGTGCCGAGTTCAGACCTGTGCCAGTGCACCTGGCATCTCGCTGTGGGTGCTAATGATCTGGACTCAGTTGCTTACGCTTGTGTGTCAGGCATTTTTACCAACTGTCCCATCTTCTCGGCCCCTTGACTCACTTAGTCCTCTGGTAGCTCTCAAAGCCCAGTTGAATCTGCGCACTGTGCAGAATTGGCGTCTGTCCAAAGGCAAGCTGACTATCTGCATTTGGATATACGAACAGTGGCGTGTTGGCACCAGCTTGTGCCAGCTTATACCAGCTCGGGAGAGCCCATTGTCCACCTCACACCCTAACTGCTTACCCAGCAAATCGATGTGGACTGTAGGGTCTTGAAATCAACCTCTGCTGGAGTATTTACGTCATGGAAATCAACAAAGGCTTCCAGTCAGCCCTTCCCCTTCCCTGAAGAGACACTCACTCCAGGAGCTGGCAAAACGTCTCTCTGTGTGTGCTTACAGTGCAAGCATGAGGGCTTGAGTGTGCATGCCTAGCACCATGTTAAAAAACAAACAAACAAACAAAAACGCCATGAGAAGCAGCACACACCTACAACTCCAGCACTGAGCAACAGAGACAGGTCCTGATCCCTTGTGGGGTAATCAGCTTAACTGAAGCAGCAAGCTCCAAGCCAAGGGAGAGGCTCTGTCTCCAAAGAAAAGGTGGTGGTGGGGTGGTAATAGAAGCTACCAATGTGGACCACAGGCTTCGAAAAATACATGCATAGGTGAGCACACGAGCAACACACACACACGCACACACACACACACACACACAGAGATAACACCTGCTGTTCATAGACACCGCAACATGTTCTCAAACTAAAAAATTTTTTCTTGTTATTTCTTTTTTTTTTAATATTTATTTATTTATTATGCATACAATGTTCTGTCTGTGTGTATGTCTGCAGACCAGAAGAGGGCGCCAGACCTCATTACAGATGGTTGTGAGCCACCATGTGGTTGCTGGGAATTGAACTCAGGACCTTTGGAAGAGCAGGCAATGCTCTTAACCACTGAGCCATCTCTCCAGCCCTTCTTGTTATTTCTTATAGCTCAAGATGACCTTGAACTTCTGCTCTTCCTGCTTCTACATTGAAAGTTCTGGGGTTACAGGTGTGCACCACCAGACCCAGTTCTGCGTGGTGCTGGGCATCAAACTAAGGGCTTTGTGTGCGTCAGGCAAGCCTCTCTGTTAACTGAGCTACTTTCCACACCTTAAATTTTGTTGTTGTTTGTTTTTTCAAGACAGGGTTTCTCTGTGTAGCCCTGGCTGTCCTGGAAGTCACTCTGTAGACCAGGCTGGCCTCGAACTCACAGAGATCCGCTTGCCTCTGCTTCCCAAGTGCTGGGATTAAAGGTATAAGCCACCACTTCCCAGCTTAAAATTTTTTTGACATAGGGTCTCAACTAAGTAGTCCAGGTTGCCTTCAAACTTGTATTCCATAGAGCTGAAGAGATGGCTCAGCAGCTAAGAAGTGCACTTGGGGCTCTTTCAGAGGACCCACGTTCATTCTCAATACTCATGTCAGGTGACTCACAACTTCCTGTAGCTCCAGCCCCAGGGGGTACGACACCATGGCCTCCATGAGCACCGAAACTCATATGCACAGAGACACACATAAAAGTAAATTTTAAGAAAAGGAAAAATTAAGCTGGGTGTGATGGCACACGCCTTTAATCCCAGAACTCAGGAGGCAGAGGCAGGAGGATATCTGTGAGTTCGAGGCCAGCCTGGTCTACAGAGAGGGTACCAAGATGTCCAGGGCTGTTCCACAGAAAAATTTTGTCTTGAAAAACCAAAAAGCGAGAAAGAGAAGGAGAGAAGGAGGGAGGAAGGGAGGGAGGGAGGGAAGGATGGAGGGAGGGAGGGAGGGAAGAAAGGAAAAGAAAAGGGAAGGAAAGGAAAGGAAAAAAGAAAAGAAAAGAAAATAAAAGAAAAGAAAAGAAAGAACCCTTGTATTCCTTACTGTGGCCTCACAGTGTTGAGATCACAGATGTGCACCTCCATGTCCAGCTATCCTAACTTAAGTTTGCCATGCCCCCCAGCATCTTCTCCTGCCAGTCTTCGACTGACTAGTACAGAGTAACCACTGTCCACCCAGGAGCACCACATTCTCTCCAGCTTAACAAAGAGAACAGCTGGGCCTGGTAGCTTATGCCTTTAATCTCAGAAGTTAAAAACAGGAGAGTTGCCATAAGTGAGTTCAAGGCCAGCCTGCTCTGTGCAGTGAGCACTTCGCTCTGGAAACAAAGCAAAGAGAAACAAAACAAGTACCAGTTGTAGTGGTACACCCTGGTATGAGGTACTGAGGAGGCAGACACAAGAGGATCGAGGGTTTGAGGCCACCCTGAGCTATCCCTTATAAAAAAAATCACAAGCGATAACTTAAGAAATAACCCCAAGAGCCGGGCGGTGGTGGCGTACGCCTTTAATCCCAGCACTCGGGAGGCAGAGGCAGGTGGATCTTTGTGAGTTCGGGGTCAGCCTGGTCTACAAGAGCTAGTTCCAGGACAGGCTCCAAAGCTACAGAGAAACCCTGTCTCAAACCAAAAAAAAAAAAAAAAAAAAAAAAAAAAAAGAAAGAAAAGAAATAACCCCAAATCGACAAATCGACATTCTAGGACAACGGAGCCACAAGTCCTTCCCCTCTGTTTAAAGCTGACAGGACACAGGAAGGCTGGGCTATGCAGTGGTTAGGCATGTATTAATATTATTAGAGTACCAGTAGACTATGTAAAAAAAAAAAAAAAAACAACTTGGTGGTGCATGGCTGTAAGCCTAAATCCAGAAGGTGAAGGACAGCTTGGCAGGATGGAGTCAGTGAAAGGTTAGCAGTTTATATAGCTGTCTCTTGAATATGTGTAAATCCATCCCTTAAATTTATACCAATTGCTGTCTCCTGAGTTCCTACTTATTTTCTGACTCTAGGGTACCCCTTCTCTAGCCACCCTACCAATTGGCTGCCAGACATCTTTCTTAAATGCAAATTGGATCATATGACTTCCCTGTTCCAAATCATACAGTTGGGCTTGGAGCACCGCTGAGAGATAGAGTAGCTGCCAAGAATCCCTCAGTGAGGGGCTGGGGGCGTGGCTTAACAGTAGAGAGCTTGCAGGACATGTACAAGACCCTGGGTTCAATCCTCAAGTCCACAAAATAATTCAGGATGCCTTCCACCTAGACTCCAACCAGCTCTATCACGCGCGCGCGCGCACACACACACACACATTTCTTTCAGGTCATTTTCTGGGATGCATGTTAAAGACTGCTTGCCGACTCACATGGCTGGCTGTGCCCCTGCTGCAATGCTGGCCCCATCTCTAGTGCAGCCTCTACTGGGCCGGGTATTTTTGAGTTCCTGCCACCTGTACTGGGCCAAGGACTTCCTGTGTGGCCAAAGCATTTGGCTTTATCTGGCAGAAGGCAAGAGGAGACCTGGGCCAGCAAGAAGCAGACTCTCACAAGATGCCAAGTGGAGATAGAATACAGTCCTCTCAGCAAAGCAGCTGCTATCTCCACCAGATCAGCTGTGCCAGCATGCAGGTTCATCACAATTGGGCCTGTGGGCTGTTGACATTGCTTCTTGAGCGCAGCGCGGGGATGGGGGGAGGGCCATTGGACCCTTGGGCTCCCCACTTCCTCCCAGTCATTTGTATGCAATTCTGTCTGAATATAAGCTATAGAAAGTGGAGGAGGTTAACTGAAGAGAGACTCCAGCTGCGAGAGGCCATCATCCATCCAGAGTGTCTGCTTGGGGACTCCTTCGCTCATCCTCCGCAACAAGCCTGGTAAACTCATTAGTTTGAGGGGGAGCTGTGGTAGACCATGTTTTGGCTTGTTGTTGGGACCATAGAGGAGGTGGGGAGGGGTTCTTTATGTCTCCCTAGGGAAGAACTTTACACAAAACTAAGTCATTTCTTTAAAAACAAAACAAAACAAAAAAACAGAAAACAACAACAACAACAAAAATGAAGCCATTTCCAAGATAAGGGCCTGGAAGGCCTGGGCCTGACTTTAGATATCAATACAGTGTTTGCGGTAGCCTGTGTATGGACACGGAATGTGGGGATCTTTGTTGACTTGATTGAATTTAACTGTCTATCTTCCTTTATGGACACTGAACTCTGAGAGTCTCTTCGACCTGTAACCTGTTTTGTTCCCAATGCCCATTGATACCTGTTGTGGGAACTCCTTCAGCCAATAGCCTTTAGATACTGGCCCGTTCTGAGCGTGGCCACATGTAGTATATATACAGATGTAAAAAGTGTGCAGTCCCTTGGCTGTTGGATTCGGTTCCTGTCCCCCACTCACACAGAGGACTGCTGATCTCTGAGTCTCCCCCTAAATAAAGAGACCTTCATTATACCCCATTCTGGGCTAGTGTGGGATTATTTTATTGTAGTCTACAGGAACTGGCGCCTATCATGGATCCCGAGTCCACGCCTACCGGGGCCGGCAATAGACACCTACAGAATATGGATGGATGGTCAGCGAGATGATTCAGCAGGTAAAGGAGCTTGTTGCGGAGCCTTGGTAACCTGAGTTTGATCCCTAGAACTCATGTTGTGGAAGGAGAGAACTGAGCCTTGCAAGTTGTCCTGTGACCTTCACAGGCAAACTGTGGCACATGAGTGTGTGTATCTGTGTGTATGTATGTGTGCATGCACTTTGCTCATGTATGAGCACACACACGCACACACAACCAACCAGTTAATTAATCAATATAATCTTAAAACACATTGGGGAAGCTAGGTGGTGGTGGCACACACCTTTAATCCCAGCACTCGGGAGGCAGAGGCAGATGGATCTCTGTGAGTTTGAGGCCAAACTGGTCTACAGAGCGAGTTCCAGGACAGCAAGGGCTACACAGAGAAACCCTGTCTTGAAAAAAACAAACAGACAAACAAAACATTGGGGAGTGGGCTGGAGAGATGGCTCAGTGGTTAAGAGCACTGGCTGCTCTTCTAAAGGATCTGGGTTCGATTCTCAGCATGTGACCCACATGGCGGCTCACAACAACTGTCTGTAACTCCAGTTCCAGGGGATCCCTCTTCTGGTCTCTGTAGGTACAAGTACCACACATATACATGGCACACAAATATACATTCAGACAAGCCACCAAAGCATATCAAAATAAAAGCCTTTTAGAATATAGAACACTTGAAGTCATAGCAAGAATAAAAACATTTACCCTAATATCAACATGTTTCATACAGTTCAACCCACAGATCAGTGGTCACTTGCTGGCTGAGTGACCTTGGGTAGTTCATTAATGTTATCTTTCCTTTTGCTTTGCATTTTTAAAAGAAGAGTACCTTCTTTAATGCATGTGAGTTTCTTGCCTGCATGTATATCTGTGCACCATGTGCATGCCTGATGCCCAGGGAGATCAGAGGAGACGCCAGATCCTCTGGGACTGGAGTCATGAATGGTTGTGAACCACATATGGGTGCTGGGAGCCGAATCCAGATCCTCTGCAAGAGCAACGAGCGCTCTCAGCCACTAGGCCTTCTCTCCAGCCTGCTGCGTTTGCTTTGTGAGACAGGAAGTCACTGTGTAGCCCAGGCTGACCATGAATTTACACTCTTCCCGTGCTCCTGAGCCCTGGACTGGCAGATGTGCGTTGCTCATGAGCGAACCTTCTTTGCCTCTGTTGTCACAAAATTATGCTCATAATTGGTTTGTTTTAAGAACCAAACAAATTTATATTTGTAGAGTATTTATTGAAATTCCAGGCACACAGTAAACATTTTTGTGTACGTAATGAGGAATCAAGTTCCTAGGACTGGTGAGATGGCCCAGTGGGTGGTAAAAGCTCCACTGTGCAAGTCACATGACCTGAGCTCGATGCTGAGAAACCATAAAAGAAAAAATGCTGGTGTGCGCGTGTAATCACAGCAAGCCCGCGGCGAGATGGGCGTTAGACAGGAGGATCACCCAGAAGCTCACAGACCGCCTAGCTTGATGTTTATGACGTAGCAATAGAAACGAAAGAGATTTGGCCTCAACAAGGTGGAAGGAGATAAGTGACTACCAAAAGTTGTTCCCTGATCTCCACATGCATACCTGCCCTCACACATGCGTAACATGCACACAGACACACACACACCCATAGCACATACACACACACACCCATAGCACATAGACACACACACACATAGCACATACACACACAATTCCCACACTTAGAACACATGCACACACACACAATCACACTCATAGTACACACACACAATCACACACCCATAGCATACACACACTCACACTCAGCACACACACTCAATAATAATAACACACCATAGTATGCACAATCTATCTCTCACACACAGTCATACACACATAGCATGCACACACATTTATAATTATATAACAATAGCAATAAAGGAAGCAAAGCTCCTAACCAGATATGGTGATGTACACCATTGCAAATCCTAGCACTTGGGAATCAGAGGCAGGAGGACCAAGAGTTCAAGGCCAGCCTCAACAGTAGCTACATCTACCGAGGGAACTGGAGGTCAGCGGGGGCTGCACGAGTCCCTGTCTCAAACAGACCAGTGAACAACAGCAGCAATAAAATCACAAAGCTTTGGTCACTTTTCCAGTCTAACCCACCCTTGATACGGCTTCTGCTCATAGACTCTCTTCTAGGCTAAGCTTCTCCTTCCACAGATTTCCGTCATGCTCGTAACTGCAGACCCTTCACTTGCTTCTCTGTGTAGGGAATCTTCCTTACCTTGTTCACTTAGGATCCATAGTCATCGCCACAGTTCAACATGAGCTCCTCTCACCTCACTTCCTTTTTTAATTTTTAAAAATAATATATATTAATGATACATATAATAATAATAACATATATATGTTTTTGAGACATGGTGTCTCCATACCCAGCTAAAGATGTTTCCTGAATTCATGAAGGAAACAAATGAAATGCAGTAATTATTTTAACTTAACTATGTCTATAATATGCTAGAATCTATACCAGAATCAAATGAATATTAGCCACGGTTGACTGAGAGGCAAATTGTCTTTTTTTTTTTTTTTAGATTTTTTTGAGACAAGATTTCTCTGTGTAGCTATACTCTGGCTGTCCTGCAACTCACTCTTTAGACCAGACTGGCCTTGAACTCACAGAGATCCTCCTACCTCTGCCTCCCTGAATGTTGGGATTAAAGGTATGCGCCACCACCAAGTGGCTGTCTTGGTTACTTTTCTACTTCTGGTAGAATGGTAAGTGAGGAAGGCAGTTTAGAGAAGATGCTGGGCTTTTGCTTCCACGGGGTTAGAGACCGTGGCGACCGAGCAGAGCCATGGCAGCAGCTAAGGGCTCACATCTGGAAACCTCAGAGTCCTCCTCCCAGAGACAGACTTACTTTTGAGTCACACCTCCTAATGCTCCCCAAACAGTCATCAACTGAGGAACAAGTACTCAAATGCCCAAATCTTATGGCAGACATGTGATTCAACCCTCTACAGTGAGCATCTAGGAAGGGGAGACATTTCCATGACTGTCAGAGTCCCCTCTTCCTGTGGCACCTCCAGCAGCAGGTGGGAGTATGTCCAATATCAATGTACCCATGTGTACATATACTAGCACACGCAAACACATATACCTGGACACATGGGTCACCTAAAGTCTCTGCGCCACTCTGAGCTATCAAGGTCATTCCTTAACTGTTAATCTCAAAATTAATGTCAGTGGTTCCAGGGACCCACAAGAACCTAGGGACATTCAAAAAAATGGATTTTGTGTGTATGTGTGGTGTTCTGTGTGTATGCACTCAAGTGTTCAGTTGCACGTGCACATTGTGTGTGTGTGCACGCGTGCGTGTGTGTCTGAAGGACAGAGGTCAAAGTCTAATGTCTCTTTCAGTCATAGTTTACCTTATTTTTTGAGATAGAATCTCTCACTGACCCCAGGGAGCATGGATTCAGTGAGACTGGCCAGCCTGCAAGTCCCTTGGAATCCTCCTCTGTCTACCTGCCCCCCACCGTCGGGTTACAAGCTGCCACACTTGGATCTTAGATGAGAGGTAGGGATCCAAACTCAGGTCCTAGCGCTTTGCCAACTGGACCGTGTCAACTTCTCTTTTCTCTTCTGTGCTTTCGTTCTTTCTTTCTGAGGTAAGGTTTCTCTGAGTCCTACATAGCACAGCTAGCTCTCTTCAGACTTACTATCCTGCCACCGCCTCCAAAATGTTGCAAAGACAGGGATCTGCCACTGCCCCGGCAAAGAGCAGGATTTCCCGGTGAATGATTTTAGACAACAGGCATCTGGATAGGGAGGTGGATCAAGGCTCACTAGAGTGCTGGAAGAAGGAGAAATAATCTTTCTTCCCCAGGTAAGAACAAACCAGCTAGTTATTCATTACCAAATGGTCAACCCTGAAAATGTAAGTACAAGTAACATACAGACGGAGCAGGTTATTTAGGAATATATACCTACATACATAAAAAAGAGGCCATGGATTTGAAAGAGCAAGGAGAGGTATAGAGAAGGGTCTAGAAAGGGAAAAAGAAAAGGATGCAATTTATTAGAATCTCAAAAATAAAAGAAACAAAAATAGGTTTGCTGGGCTGGCCAAGTGCCTACAGGTAAACGTGTGCACACACATGCTATATTGTCTGCTATGAACAAGGTCAAGGACCTGGGGAATGGTGGCAGGAAAAGACAAAAGGGAAGGGGCTGGAGACATGGACCAGTTGGCAGAGTTCATGTCTAATATGCACAAAACCCCGGGTTCCATCCCCTGAGCTTCGCAAACTGGGGTGTTAGTTAGCATAGAATTTGCTATCCTAGCACTCCAGGTAGGTCGAGGTAGGAAGTCGAGGAAGGAGATTCCAAGTTCAAAGTCATCCTCAGATACAGTGAGTTTGAGCCTAACCTCTGCTACATGAGACCCTGACTCAAATAGGAGATAATAAACCCGTTGTTATGACACCTGGGGCAGAGGCAGATGGGTCTCTGGAGTTTGAGGCCAGCCTGCTCTACAAAATAAGTCAATAAGCCCAAAGACAAAGGTGGAAAGTCGGGGAGAGATGGAGAGACATACTCCTCTGGTCCCTCTCTCTATTCTCCCATCTCCCCATCTCTCTATGTTTGCATTTAGGCTGAATGTGGTAGATACTGGCTCAGGAGTCTGGGGGATGAACACCTTTGGCGACCGCTCCTTCAATTGCATTTTTTTTTTTCGAGACAGGGTTTCTCCGTAGCTTTTGGTTCCTGTCCTGGAACTAGCTCTTGTAGACCAGGCTGGCCTCGAACTCACAGAGATCCACCTGCCTCTGCCTCCAGAGTGCTGGGATTAAAGGCGTGCGCCACCACGCCCGGTTCAATTGCATTCTTTTAAAAAATTAAAAAATAAAAGACACTAAAGAAACGGGGGCCCCATGCCATCACGGAGTCCGTCACCCTATGGAGTCCGAGTCTCCATCTCTTTCCTGCTTTGTCTGTGTCCTGAGCCAGTCTCTAGGGTTCTTGCTGTCTGACCCTCACCCCCTCCCAACCTCGGCACGAAGAAGCCGCTGCCCCTTTAAAGCAACGGCCCCCAGCCGGGTTATTGTCTCTCTCCGTAACCAATCGGCCGCGCCGTTGGGGGCGGGGATCCAGCCTCCTGATTGGCCGCCGCTGCGCTTCGCCCCGCCCGGGATCCCGGGAGCTGTCCGGCCGCCTCGGTGCTGATCCCGCCGCCGCCCACGGGCCGCGAGCCGCGTAGAGAGGGCACTATGAGCGGGGGCGTCTACGGCGGAGGTGAGCCGGCCTGCGGTACCGGGCTCTCGGCCTGGTCTACAGCCCTGCGTCCCGAACCCGCGCGTCCCAAGCCCTGAGCATCCCTGGGCCTGTTACCTCCGTACTGCATCAGGTCCAGCTTGAGGTTTGGGTCTCCCACTACTTCTGCTTTCCATCCTCCTGGGGTTCCCAAGCGTGCACTGCCTCCCGGCCCCTGGACCTTTCTTTTCCCTGCCAGGCCACTAGGCAAGAGGGAACTCTGGTGGCTTTGACCCTGCACTTCCAGAACGCGCCGAAGTCCAGGTGGATTTCCCACCTACTCCATGCTGAAGTTCAAACTGTGGCCATACCCCCAGACTCCTCTCCAAGCTATTTAGGGGGACAGTTTGGGAAGGGATCTCCTCACACACCTGTCTCCTTGTACAGATGAGGTGGGAGCGCTCGTCTTTGACATTGGTTCCTTCTCAGTCCGAGCTGGGTATGCTGGGGAGGACTGCCCCAAGGTGAGCCTTCCAGTCCCCTCTCCAAATCCCTGGGGCTGGGACACCCTCTGCCGGGCGGGTCGGCCTACAAACAAACTTGCACAGTTCATTCCAAATAGCTCACCTGAGTGGAGCCAGGGGCAGAAGCCGAAGGGTGGCTTAGGGCATTGAGTGCAGCTGGACGGAGTTGGACAAGAGACTAGAAGGGGGCGGACCAGCTGGGCATGGTTGTACTCCTTTAATCCCAGTATTCGGGAGGCAGAGACATGCGGATCTCTTTAAGTTTGAGATCAGCCTGGTCTACATAGAAAGTTGCTTCATAGCGATATCCTGTTTCCAAGAAAGGAGGGAGTAACCTGGCTGCGCGCTCATGTTCCTCATTGCCAGGCTGACTTCCCCACCACTGTGGGGCTGCTGGCCGCAGAAGAGGGGGGCGGGCTGGAGCTGGAGGGAGAGAAAGAGAAGAAAGGGAAGATTTTTCACATCGACACCAATGCCCTGCACGTGCCTCGGGATGGAGCAGAGGTCATGTCGCCCCTCAAGAACGGCATGAGTAAGGGCCCCACCCACCTGGGAGCCACCCCACACGTGGTTACCGATCTCCACACCCAAAGAGTCTTGCTTGCTCCTGCCCAAGTCCCAAGAACCTCCTCATGGCTCCCTACAGGGATCTCAGACCAGGGCCCCCTAGAATTCTGGAACTTAAGGGAGGGGGTGCTTGTCAGCTGAAGCCGGACTCACCTACCTCTAGACTTGACCTCCCTCCCTCCTTTACTTCCTGTCTCTGACCCTTGCCTTCCTTCCTACCTTCCCATCTGTCTCTCCACGCTGGTCCTCTGTCCCTAGTTGAGGACTGGGAGTGCTTCAGAGCCATCCTGGATCATACCTACAGCAAACATGTCAAGTCCGAGCCCAACCTGCACCCGGTACTCATGTCGGAGGCTCCGGTGAGTGGCTCAGCCAGACCACATCTGACCCTGGATCCCTGCCAACACACTCTTTCCTCCATCACCTCTCAGCCACTTCGCCTTCCTTTCCAGAATTTTCTTTCTCACCCTGTCATTTTCAACCACCTGCCTTCCTCCCTGGCTTATTTTCCATTCCCTCCTCCTCTCTTCCAGCTCCATCCACTCCATTGCCCATTGTTGTTCACACAGACTTAAATTTCTGGTCAATGTTATATGTACACATATTACCAGTGTAGCTCATTCGGTGGAGTGTGCTTGCTTGGCATGTACAAGGCTCTGGGTTCAAACTCTACTACTTACTGAAGGAAAAAAAGGTTAAGACTGTAATCCCAGTGCTCAGGAGGTAGAAGCAGGAGTATCAGCAATTCAAGGTCATCTTCCACTACAAAATGAGTTCCAGGACCACATAAAGAGACTCAGTTTCAAAAATACACCGATTGCCTCGTATATATTTTTTGTTGTTGAGAATTTCACACATACATATAATGTTTTTTATTAAATACACCCCATCCCCCCTCCAGTTCTTCCCTTGTTTCTTCTACCACTTTTGTCTCCCAACTTCCTGTGCTTTAAAAATCAAACAAACAAACAAACAAAAAAGACTGAGTCCACTCAGTAGCATCTCTGTGTGCATGGGTGTAAGACCATCGAGCCTCACCCTGAAGAAAGCTGTCTCTCCCTCTCCCACAGCCATCAATCAACAATTACTCCGCAGTTAGGGGTGGGGCTTTGTGAGTCACTCCCTTAGCTGTGCTGGAATTTCAGTTGACTTTTTGTTTTTTTGTTTTTTGGTTTTTTTCATATGTTGGTTTTTTTGAGACAGGGTTTTTCTGTAGCTTTAGAGCCTGTCCTGGAACTCTCTCTGTAGACCAGGCTGGCCTTGAGCTCACAGAGATCCACCTATCTCTGCCTCCTGAGTGCTGGGATTAAAGGCATGTGCCACCACCACCCTGCTTCATATATTTTTTTTATATATATTTTGGCTGGGCAGTGGTGGCGCACGCCTTTAATCCCAGCACTCTGGAGGCAGAGGCAGGCGGATCTCTGTGAGTTCAAGGCCAGCCTGGTCTACAAGAGCTAGTTCCAGGACAGGAACTAAAAAGCTACGGAGAAACCCTGTCTCGAAAATCAAAAAAAAAAAAAATTATATATATTTTGTTTTTCTGTTTTAATATTTGTTTGTGTTGGGGGGGGGAGGTCAAAAGGCAACTTGCAAGATTCAATTCTCTCCTTCCACCATGTGAGCTCTGGGACTGAACTCAAGTTGTCAGACTTGGTGGCAAGCGTCTTTACCTATTGAGTCCTCTTACCAGCCCCGTGTGTTTGCTTTTGAGACAATGTCTTCCTCTGTAGCTCATACTGGCATCAAACTTGAGATCCTCCTGCCTCAGACTCCTGAGTGCTGAGCTCACTGGCAGATACTATCAGGATCCACTCCTTCCACATCTCTAAACCCCACACTTGAATGACTACATTGATGATTTAATGTATTTTTATGCATTTGTGTGTACATCGACTTTTCTGTGTATGTATCACATACACACATGCATGCAGTGCCATGGAAGCCTGAAGAGGGCATCAATCAGATCCTCTGGAATTAAAGGCAGCTGTGAGCCGTCCATTGTGGGTACTGGGAACTGAACTCAGGGCCCCACCAACAGCAGCAAGTCCTCTTAGCCCCAGAACCAGCTCTCCAGTCCCTTTCTGTGCATTTTAAAATTAATTTTGTTGTTTTATTTTGCATGTGTGTTTAGGAGTGGGAGAAGTGGGTGTCACGGTGAAGGTTAAAGAACAGCTTGCAAAGAGTCAGTTCCCACCTCCCAGCATTTAGGTCTCCAGGACTAAACTCAGCCTGTTTTGTTGGACCATCATGTCTACTCTGTGTTTGTTTTATTTTATGCATCATCCAAGGGTTTTCTACTATGGAAGATGAATATTTAGCTCTTTCTCTCCCCAACTGGTTATATTATAAGTGTGTTCCCACCTTTAAGTACAGTTACATTTTATACTTAAAACAAACAAAGAAAAAAAAAACAGCTGGGTAGGTAGTGCATGTATTTAATTCCAGCACTCAGGAGGCAGAGGCAGTGAGCTCTCTGAGTTTGAGGCCAGCCTGGTCAACAAATCAAGTTACAGAACAGCTAGAGCTGTAACTCAGAGAAATCCCATCTCAATTTTTTTAAAAATATTTATTTATTTATTTATTTATTTATTTATTTATTTATTTATTTATTTATTTATTATGTATACAATATTCTCTGTGTGTGTGTGCCTGCAGGCCAGAAGAGGGCACCAGACCCCATTACAGACGACTGTGAGCCACCATGTGGTTGCTGGGAATTGAACTCAGGACGTTTGGAAGAGCAGGCAGTGCTCTTAACCTCTGAGCCATCTCTCCAGCCCCCCCCCACGTCTCAATTTTTAAAAAAAGAATCTGAGTTTATTTTCTTTTATAGAAGACTAAAAGGGCTGAATAAGGAATACAACCATGGTTACTTTTGCTTTCTTATGCAACTTTTGTCTTTCCCGGATCTAAGAATTAATTGTGGTTTTTATTTTACTTGAATTTCTATTTATCAGAATAACCCTAAGTTACCCATTAGATATCTATGTATTTTCTCAACACTAATTCCATGATATATTCTATTAATTTAGTCTTATTGAAGAAATATCTTTCAGAGTCCATTCCACTTTGGCTTAAAATCGGGAAATAAAGCCAGGTGTTGGTGACACACGCCTTTAATCCCAGCACTCAGGAGGTAGAGGCAGGAGGATCTCTATGAGTTCTAGGCCAGCCTGGTCTATAGGGCGAGTTCCAGGACAGGCTCCAAAGCTACACAGAGGAATCCTGTCTTGGAAAAAAGAATCAGTAAATAGCTGTTACACTAACATCTTCCTCCCCATTACCCAGGAGGGTCTCTGTGTTTCTTCTGAGAAAGTGTGTGTGTCTATTGAGTCCTTTTCTTGCTTCACTCCTTTGTTCTCATAGAGCAGGTCCCTCAGTAACCTTAGATCACAGGAAGCATTTCTTTTGAGACTTTGTATCATACTCCAAGTTGGAAGCCGCTTTTCATCAGATCTTGAAATCATGGCCTTCTGCTGTCCTTGAACATCTGCTGTTGTATCGAGACGCCTAGAACCATTTTCCTGGTTTTTCCCCCCAAAAGTGGTTAGTTCTCACTCCATCCTAAGTATCGTGAAACTTCACCATGATCTGTAATGATGCTTACTTCATTAATGAATGAATGAAATTAATATCTCATTAATTATTCTGGAAGCCATTAGGCAGGGCGGTGGTGGCGCACGCCTTTAATCCCAGCACTCGGGAGGCAGAGGCAGGCGGATCTCTGTGAGTTCTAGGACAGCCTGGTCTACAAGAGCTAGTTCCAGGACAGCCAGGGCAACACAGAGAACCCTGTCTTGAAAAACAAAGAAACGCACAAAAACACGGAAAAGAATTGTTCTGGAAACCTTTGACTTTCAGTTAAGTGGGGAAAAAAATTATGTAGTTTTCTTTCCTTTGTGTGTATCTGTGTTTCGTGTGTGTGTGTGTGTGTGTGTGTGGTCATCAGGCTTGGTGGTAAGCACCCATTGGCCCACTGAATAAGAATTTTTAAATTGTGTTTTTACTATTTCCTTTTTCACTCTATTGCCTTTGTTTCCACTTTTGGGAAACCCATTACTTATCATTTGCAGTCCCTGAACGGGTCCCCTAATTTTTTTATATCTTCCCTTGTTCTTCATCATGACCTTTTCCTCTAATTTCCAAGGCTCTGTCTCATGCAACCATTTGACTGTGTTGATCCTCTCTGCTCCTGTCTCCTTAATCTCTATAAAGCTCCTTTACTCTCCATGAATATTCTTTTTCATTCCTTTCCTCTTTTTAGATGGCTGGAGTCTGAAAACATCGGAAGGCTATTTTTTATTGTCCTTGGGGAGATGCTGTCTATTGTAATTAGGGCCTCAAGAATTCTAGTCAAAAGCCCTACCACTGGGACACATCTCTATGAATGTTCTTCTTTGGAGCATCTTGTTCTTGTTTCTTGGGTCCAATATCGTGTTTGTTTACTAAAGATATCACTAATTTGTTGTTAGGAATCTTCCTTCCCCTACACTGTTTTTCCTGCCATATTTAAGCATCCATCTTACTGTTTTTTCCAAAAAGTAGTTAGTTTTCACTCCATCCTAAGTATTATGAAACTTCAGAAAATGCAAGTGGGTTGCCTGCTTTTGTTTAAAAGTGGTACCTTAGAAAAAAGAGAGAGAGAGAGAGAATTTCTGTGTAAGGAGTATGGGGCTTGCTGCATTTTTTGCTATGGGACTGTTGACAGGGAGGTTTTGAGGGAAATCTCTGCTTTGGCATCTTTATAAATTTTTAACTAAACAAACATTTTAGATTTTTAAAAATTATTTTATGTGTATGAGTGTTTTGTTTGTATGTATGTATGTATGCATGTATGTATGTGAATCACATGTGTGCCTGGTGTCCTTGGAGGTCAGAAGAGCGTGTCAGATCCCCTGAGACTGGAGTTACCACTGGTTGTGAGCTGCCATGAGAGAACTAGGAATTGAACCCAGGTCCTCTGCAAGAACAAGAAGTGCTGCTATATGCTGAACTAACCCTCTAGCCCTAAATTACATTTTAATTGAGTTAACTAATTTATTGTTGTTGTTGCTGTTGTTGTTAATTTGTTTTTTGGGACAGGGTTTCAGTGTGTAACAGGACTGGCTGTCCTAGAACTCGCTCTGTAGATCACACTGGCCTTGAACTCACAGAGATCCACCAGCCTCTACCTCCCAAATGCTGGGACTAAAAGTGTGTGCTACCACTGCCTGGTTTATTTATTATTATGATTTTTTAAAGTCATATGTATGCAAATGTGTCCATGTCTGGGTAGGCTCACATGTGTACAAATTCCCATGGAGGCCAGAAGACATCAAATCCCCTGGAGCTGACGTTATAGCTGTGAGTTGTCCCATGCGGGTTCTGGGAACCAAACGTGGGTCCTCTGCAAGAGCAGCAGACACTCTTAACAGCTGAGCCATCTCTCCAGCCCGTTTTTTAATGTGATGTCACCTATTTCTACTCCAGAGATGTCTCTGGTTGCCTGATTCTTGGATCCTCATGAAGGCAAGGGGTAGGGGGGTCTCAAAATCCATGGTATCACTCAGTTCTCAGTATGATGTTTGTCAAGGGTCCCACCAGTTCAGGAACCCTCAAACTGATTCTTTGAAGAATCAACTAGAGAGCTTGAGTGGACAATAACCCCAGGACAAAGAATCTGATAAACAGTTTAGGGACTTATTACTTAAATAGTTTACTGTGTGATCTGGAACTCATTATGTAACCTGATTTAGGCCCAAAGTCACTATCCTCCTGCCTCGGTTTCCTCAGTGCTGGGATTAAAGGAATGGATCTTCTGTTCCTATACAGACAGCTGCTCAGGATACTTGATGAAAATAGAATCACACAATATGACTTTTGTGTCACTGTTCTTCTGGGGAGGAGACTGATGCTAAGAGGCTCGTGTGCTAAGCATGCCTTCTACCATGGAGCTGCATGTCTGCTGCATGCACCTATGTTTGTTTACTTAGCATATTTTTATGTTATCCATGCCGTAATACTTATCAGCATTTTATTTTTGTTGTGGTTGAATATCATTCCCCTTCAAAGACAAACCACAGTTTACATAACCAGTCACCCATTCACGTGTCCATCCACCAGTTCTTGGGAAAGGTGTTGTTGCTATCGGCACTTGCGTGCCAAGATTTCCTCTAGTACTTGTGTGCATTTTTAAAAAAAGATTATTTGTCTTATTTTATGTGTTATTAGCATTTAGCCTCATGTATGTGTGTGTGTGTCATGGGCTTGCCTGGTGCCTGTGGCTGGTAGAAGGGAACATAGGATCCCTATAGATTGTTGTGAGCCTCCATAGAATCTCTATAGATTGTTGTGAGCCTCTGTAGGATCCCTATAGATCGTTGTGAACCTCCAAGGGTCCCTATAGACCATTGTGAGCCTCCACAGGATCCCTATAGATCATTGTGAGCCTCCGTAGGATCCCTTAGATCGTTGTGAGCCTCCAAGGGTCCCTATAGATCATTGTGAGCCTCCACAGGATCCCTATAGATCATTGTGAGCCTCCGTAGGATCCCTATAGATCGTTGTGAGCCTCCAAGGGTCCCTATAGATCATTGTGAGCCTCCACAGGATCCCTATAGATCATTGTGAGCCTCCATAGGATCCCTATAGATCGCTGTGAGCCTCCACATCTGTGCTGGGAAGCAAACCTGTATCCTCAGCAAGAGCAAGTGTGCTTATCAACTGATCCTTTTACCCTACCTCTTGCTTTCATTTCTTTTGTGTATATAACCAGGACTGGACTCACTGGGTCTTGTGGAGCTTCTCTATGGTATATTTTAAGGGACCAACAACTACATTCTGCAACAGCTGAACCCTTTTACAGCCCTACCAGAAATGAGAACGTTCCAATTCCTCAATAGCTTGCTGCTTTCTAGTTTTTACACCGAGCGGGGGGAGGGGGGACATTTATTTGTGTATTGTGTATGTCTGTTGGCACCTGCGTGCCTCGGCACACACGTGGGGGTCAGAGGGCAGCTTGCGGGAATGGGTTCTCCATCCGCCATGTGGATCCTGGGGATTGAACTCAGGCCACCGGGCTTGGCAGCAAGCACTTTCACCAGCTGGGCCACCTCAGCAGCCCCGCCTTTCTGGTTTTTAATTACCAACATTGCCTGTGTAGGTGGAAGCAGGACCTCATTATGCCCCTGATTAGCATTTCTCCAGTGACTAAGGACGCCGGATTTGCATTTCCCTAGTGGCGCACCTCTCCCTGCACTTGGTGGCTTTTGTAGGTTTCTGTCTTTTAAAAATGGCTCTGTTTTCGCTGGGATCTTGGGAGGTGGAAAATTAGATATTCAGTCTCCCGTTGTTCCCCAGAAACCATCTTCTCCTGCATCCTGGCGTCTGAGGTAATTAGGATGAGGGTGGAAGCCTGGATGTGGCTGAGGTGTGGAGGGCAGGGAAGGATGGAGACTCCGGATCCAGCCCTGTCCAGAACTCCTGTGAGGGACGAGGGCTGTAGCTCAGTTGGTAGAGACTGGGCTAGCATGCAAGAGACTGTGGCTTCCACTCCTGACACCACAAAAACTGCACGCCCACAATCCCAGTACCCAGGAGGTGGAGGCAGGAGGATCAAAAGGTCAAGAACGTCCTCAACTAAGTATCAAGTTCAAGGCCACCCTGGGCTTTGTCTGAAAACCAACCAACAAACAAAAACCAGGGAGGTGGCTGGGTTGGTGAAGTGTTTGCCCCAGAAGCATGAGGACCTGACTTCAATCCGCAGCACCCATGTAAAAAGCTGAGTGCAGCAACAGAGCCCTGTAACCCCAGCTCTGGGGAGATGAGATGAGAGATTCCCTGGGGTTTGCTGGCTAGCAAGCCTAGCAGAATTGGTGTGCTCCAAGTTCGATGAGAGCCCTTTCCTCAAAACCTAAGGTGGAGAGCAGTTGAGGAGGACCCTTGTTCTACTTCTGGCCTCCCCATGCATACGCATAGACGGACAGACAGATCCACGCACGCATGCACACACTAAATAAATAAATATTGGAGGGCTGGAGAGATGGCTCAGAGGTTAAGAGCATTGCCTGCTCTTCCAAAGGTCCTGAGTTCAATTCCCAGCAACCACATGGTGGCTCACAACCATCTGTAATGAGGTCTGGTGCCCTCTTCTGGCCAGCAGACATACACACAGACAGAACATTGTATACGTAATAAATAAATAAATATTTTAAAAAAATAAATAAAAAATAAATATTGGAATAGATAATAATGGGAATATTGGAATAAATAATAAATCATGGGAAAATCACATTCTTAGCAAGGCATGGTGGGGTATACCTGTTATACCAACACTTGGAAGACCCTAACAGGAAGAGCAACAATTTGAAGCAAGTTTGGGCTACACAGCTAGATCTTGTGTCAAAATAAAGTATGAAACAAAAGAGGGCTGAGGCCACAAGTCAGTCATACAGTGCTTGTCTTGCATGCACCAGGCCACTGGTTGTAATCCCAGAACGACAAACAACAATCCAATAAAGTTCCTTAGAGTCTTACCTCGTAAAGTTGTACGTGGACCAAGGTCCCTGACTTGTTTCCTAGCCTAAGCTATGTGTATATATTTATGTGCATGCATGTGTGTATGTAGGTTTGCACACGTATGTGTGAAATGTATGTGAATGTGTGTATGGGAGTGTTTCCTCTGTGCATGTTTGTATCTGGGAATCCATGTGTATCAGTTTACATACATACTGTGTGGGGATGTCTGTATATGTGTGTTTGTTCCTATGAGCGTATCTGTTGCTGGACACGCCTATGCACATATGTATACACACACTCACACTGACACGCACACGACACTCTGGCAGTGCCTCCATCTGCTCTCCTCCACCCCTGTGCTTTCTTCACAGTGGAACACTCGGGCCAAGCGGGAGAAGCTGACGGAGCTGATGTTTGAGCAGTACAACATTCCTGCCTTCTTCTTATGCAAGACAGCTGTGCTCACCGCGTATCCTATGGCTGGACCAGCTCTGCTGGGTGGAGGGTCAGGGTGGGGTGTGTGTGAGATGAGCTGAGTGGTGTGGCGCTGGGCCTGGTTCCCTGGAGATCACTATCTTGGATGGGAAGACGCGTCTCTGCACCTTACTAGTGCAGAAAGCCCCATAGGCTAAAGGCTTGGGGCTGTGGGGAGGGGGAGCAGGTCAATGGCCCTTCCCTATTCCATAGGTTAATCTCAGCAGGAGGAGTTGGGCCAAGTAAACATCAGGGACTGACTGGGACTGGACACAGAGGGAAAGGATGTGGCATGGAGGTGGCTTCTTCCCAAATGGCTAGTTTGGGCCATTGTCTTTTTTTCAGAATCAGTGGTACACCGAACTCTGTGCTAGGTATGGGGTGACAGGGACCTCAGTTCAAGGTGTCCACAGGACACAGAACCACATACACCTGGAACCCCAGTAGTCAAACGGCTTAATGAGATGAATATTCAAGGCCTGTGCTACTGAAACCCAAAACAAGGGGCTTAGGAATATGGCCCTGTTGGCCTAGCATGTCCGAGGCCCTGGTCCCCAGCTCCACAGAAACTGGATTAGAAAATACAGACCTGTAATTCCAGCACTTGGGAGACCAAGGCAGGATGATTGTCTTTAGTTTAAACCCAGTCTGAGCAACATAATGGGTTCCAGGCTAGACTGGACTACATAGTGAGACAAGTGTGTGTGTGTGTGTGCGTGTGTGTGTGTGTGTGTGTGTGTGTTGGGGGGCTGGAGCAATGGTTTGGCAGTTGAGAGTACATGCTGCCCCTATAGGGGACCTGGGTTTGATTTCCAGTACCCACATGGAACAGCTCAGCCGTTTAAGCAATTACCACTCAAATATGAAGACCAGAGTTTGGGTTCTCAGAAACCCACATATATGCCTGGTGGACATGATGACACAGTCTAGTAAATACAGCCTCAGGAGGTGGCAGCCAGCAAGAGTAGCCATATCAGGGAGCTCTGAATTTAATTGAGAGCACTTTCCCGAATGAATAAGGTGGAAGAGTGATCAAGGATGACTCTTGACATGAACCTTGGGCCTCTGCATAAACACACACACGCGTGCACACACGTACCCATATGCAAAAAAAAAAAAACTGAAAAAAGAAAATAAAAATAAATCAAAGGCAGTATTTACAGACTAGGATTGACTTTACCCTGAGGAAACAGAGAGGGACCAAGGCCTGACCCAGGTCCAGACTCTCACTGTCTCCTTGACCCATTTCATGGCAGCTTTGCAAATGGACGTTCCACAGGCCTGGTGCTGGACAGTGGGGCCACCCATACTACAGCCATCCCAGTACACGATGGCTATGTCCTCCAGCAAGGTAGGACCTTGTCGGGGCTCCAGGGCGGCCTGGGGAAGCCAGGTTCTGACGCGGCCTCTTCTTTCAGGCATTGTGAAGTCACCCCTGGCAGGGGACTTCATCTCCATGCAGTGCCGGGAGCTCTTCCAGGAGATGGCTATTGATATCATCCCTCCTTACATGATCGCAGCTAAGGTAGGACCTCTGCTGCGCCCAGAGACGCCATCGACAGCCCTGCCATTGGCCTTATACCCATCAGTCCCCTGACTCACAAGATAGTGAAGCAAGTTCCCCAGAGGATCCAGTTCCACTTTTTCTGGAAATTGGGAAATTCAGGTCGTGGCCTCAGCCATGCTGTCAGCTGAGAGCAGATGCATGAGGGCCAGAGGGGTGAGTTCTAGAGTCTGGAAAATCCAAATTCTTGAGTCAGATGTGGTGAAGCACATCGATAATCCTAACGCTTGAGAGGTGGAGGCAGGAGGGTCAGGAGTTCAAAGTCAGCCTTGGGAACTGACCAAGGGAGGCCAGCCTGAGCTACACAAGTCATTCTCTCTCAGGAAACAAACAAACAAACAGGGACCAGGGATGTGGTTCAGTTAACAAAGCCTTGACATGGAAGGGGTCTTGACTTGAATCCCAGCACCACATCAATCTTGGCTGTATGGAGGCCAGCTTGGATGACTTAAATCCCATCTCAAAAACAAAACATCTGAACCAAAAATAAAACCCCAGGAGGCCCAGAGCATCATTCAAAAGCATCCCAGATGAGGAAGGAAAGCTCCATTAACTAGTGTTTTGAGGTGGGATCTCACATAGCCCAGGTTGGCCTCAAACTCACCATGTGACTGAGGATGATTCTGAATTCTCAGTCCTTCTGCCTCTCCCTCCTCAGTGCTGGGGCTGAGGCTGGAACCAAGGGCTTCCTGCATGCTGAGCAAGTGCTCTACCCCCTGAGCTCCATCCCTAGCCCCGGACGCAGGCAGGTCCTTCTGATCACGTCTGTAATGTATGCTTCATGTATGGGACAGCTTCTCCCTACCTTCACTTCCCTGTCTCTGTCCCCTCACGGCTGGTCAGCTGCAGAGAGGGAGGGCAGCTGCTAGGGAGGCAGATGTGCCAATGGGCTGGACAAGGACCAGCTGAGGAAGGACGCTCAAAGACTGTGTCCTCACAGGAGCCTGTGCGGGAGGGAGCTCCCCCAAACTGGAAGAAGAAGGAGAAGCTACCCCAAGTTTCCAAGTCCTGGCATAACTACATGTGCAATGTGAGGCTGTAGCTGAGAAAAGCCCCCCGCCCCCCTGCCCCTGCCAGCCCCTGGTCCTCTGCTACATCACTAGAGGAGGGGAGGGCATGACCGTGGGTGGACTAGAGCTGGGGAAACGGGGGCTCGAGATGGAGACAGGGGGCAGCCAGACTTCACCCCTCCCCGCTTCTCAGGAGGTGATCCAAGACTTCCAGGCCTCCGTGCTGCAGGTGTCGGACTCCCCTTACGATGAGCAGTGAGTAGAACTGAGCACTACAGGAGCGAAAGGGGGCCCAACTGATACTGGGCATACTGAAGTTCCTGTAATGTCAGCACTCAGGGAAGTCGAGGCAGGAGGATGGAGAGTCCCAGGTCAGCCTGGCTTACAGAGCAGGGGGAGGGGCGCTGGGATTATAGCTCAGTTTTCCTGATACATGCAAGGCGGGGGAGGGGCACTGGGCTATAGCTCAGATTACCTGGTACATGCAAGGCGGAGGAGGGGCACTGGGCTTATAGCTCAGATTACCTGGTACATGCAAGGCGGAGGAGGGGCACTGGGATTATAGCTCAGATTACCTGGTACATACAAAGCTCCAGGTTGCATCCTCAGCACCACATCTACAGATCTTGGTGGTACAAGCTTGATACCCAGCACTTGGGAGTCAGAGACAGGAGGAAGAAGAGTTCAAGGCCAGCCTCTGCCACTTACTGAGTTGGAAGCATGCCTGGGCTATATGAGATGCCCCGAAAATGGGGAGGGGCAGAACTGTGGTTCATGGGAGCCTCTCGAGCACCCACCTGGCAGACCTGCATGAGCACGCCAGACAGCCTTGCTTCTCTCTTGGGCAGGGTGGCTGCACAAATGCCCACCGTGCACTATGAAATGCCCAATGGCTACAACACAGACTACGGCGCTGAGAGACTTCGGATCCCTGAGGGCCTGTTTGATCCTTCCAATGTGAAGGTTTGGCTGGGTGCTAGGTGCTGGTTGGGGTGGGGCTAGCTGGAATCTTAAATCCAGAGGTGTGGCGGGGGAGTCTGGGAATGATGACAGGGGTTTGGGTGAAATGGAGGCAGAGTCCCCAGAGTTCACATCACCTTTGTCCGCAGGGCCTGTCTGGGAACACCATGCTAGGAGTGGGCCACGTAGTTACCACCAGCATCGGCATGTGTGACATTGACATTCGCCCGGTGAGACCAGGACCTAAGGCTGGTGAAGGGGCCGAGGGCTAACCTGGGGAAAGGGAAGGATGCTATCCTCAGGCTCACCCTTCTCTCTGCTCCCAGGGTCTTTACGGCAGTGTCATCGTCACTGGCGGCAACACTCTGCTCCAGGGCTTCACGGACAGGCTTAATCGGGAGCTTTCCCAGAAGACCCCACCGGTAAGAGCCCACCCTACCCCACCCCACTCAGGGCACCTGGATTCCAACCCTGGCTTATCTCTTCGAACCCCAAATTCCTCCTGATTCCCCTACATGGGAATGCTCAGAGCCCTGCCTCTGTGGCTTCCTCCTGCCTACCTTGTCCGTCCCCAGGATCTAGATGCCCGTTTTCCCCAATCCCTTTCCCCCACCAGAGCATGCGGCTGAAGCTCAGTTTCCCCAAACCCTTTCCCCCACCAGAGCATGCGGCTGAAGCTCATCGCCAGCAACAGCACCATGGAGCGCAAGTTCAGCCCCTGGATCGGGGGCTCCATCTTGGCCTCACTGGTGAGAGAGGGAAGGGGCACGCCACTGAGTATTTGGAGAGAAGACCCTGAAGGTTGCCCATTTTATTCAACAACACGTACCTAGTCACACCTGTAATCCCAGCACTAGAGAGGCCAAGGCGGGAGGATTTCAAGCTCAAGCTAGCCTGGCCTACATAGCAAGGCCCTGTCGCTAGAGAACAAACTGGGCTGTCATTCTTCAGGTGCCTTCCACCTCGTTTGTCGAGGCTGAGACCCTCACTGTTCCAGAAGTCACCGATTCAACTAGGCTGGCTACCCAGTAGACTCGAATCCTGTCCCATATCCAGCCACCGGGATTACAGCACAGACACTTTTTACAGGGGTTCTGGAGACCGAACTCAGGTTCTTGTGCTTGTAAAGCCAGCGCTTTACTGAGACATAACCCCAGCCCTGAAAAAGAAAAAAATTGTTTTTTGGAGAGAGTGCAATCAATGAGTGCTCCCTAAAGTCTGGGGGCCTCTTTGGGGTACAAATTGGGAAGCAGAGGGACTGAAGGCAGAGAGATTGGTGAGGATATGGTTTTGGTGAGGCAGCCATGGTCAGCAGCAAGCAGCAGGGACATCCTGGAATTTGGGATAGAAAAGTGGTTCAATGACAACAGTGTGTCACGCATGAATCTTCCCATGGTATGTCCTGGGATCTGTGGCATGACCAAGGGGACTACGCAGAGTGAGCCTCAGGGATGTGCCTGTCTCTGCCTCCCTAGTGCTGGGGATGCCCAGGGTTTTTTGTTTTTGTTTTGTTCTGTTTTTTCTAATGTGGGTTTGGGGGATAGAATTCATGTTCTTAGCTACACAGAGTTCAAGGCCAGCCTGTGCTATATGAGAGCCTGTTGAAAGAGGGGGGGGGGCTAGGGAATGGGAACAGAAGGGGAAAGAAAAAGGAAAAAGAAGGGAAGGGGAGGGAAGTAACAGGAAAGGAAGGGGGAGGGTGGTAACGGGAAGGGATGGCAAGATAGAGGAAGAAAGGGGAGGGAGGGGAGGAGACTGGAGGGGAAGGGAGAGAAGGGGTGAGGCAAGACCAAAGGAGAATAGATCTGGGCAAAGCCTACAGGAAGACGGTGAGTTCGGTTATGGGCATAGAAATTTTAAGGTCAAGGGTATTCAGCAGGAAGTAGCCAAGAGACAGCTGGGTGTCTGAGTCTCGAACAAGAGACCCAGGAGTGGCAGGGACAAATGAGGTCACCCCGGAAGGCTACTCCGTGAGCTGGAGACACCAACATTCAGATGGAAGCAGAGCAGCCACCTGTGAGAACTCAGTGAGACCCTTCGTCAAAATAAGAGAAGATGGGCCGGGCGATGGTGGCGCACGCCTTTAATCCCAGCACTCGGGAGGCAGAGTCAGGCGGATCTCTGAGAGTTTGAGACCAGCCTGGTCTACAGAGCTAGTTCCAGGACAGGCTCCAAAGCCACAGAGAAACCCTGTCTCGAAAAACCAAAAAAATAAAAAAATAAAAAAAAATAAAAAATAAGAGAAGATGGCTCAGTAGGACAGAGTGAGAGCATTTGTCTATAATCTCAGCGCTCTTATCGCAAAATGGGAGGAGAAAGGAGCAGCTCTGGAAGCTGACAGGTCATCTAGCCTCCAAACAGAGTGACAAAGGAGAGACCCTGCCTCAAAGTGGAAAGGAAAGGACTGACATCAAGGTGTCCTCCATATGTACATGTAGGCCAGACATCGCATATGCAAAGACAGGCACATATACATACGAACCAAGAATTTTTAGTCCCCCCAGTAAGGGGCTGGGGTGTGCTCAGTGGTAGAGCATCTGCCTAGAATCCCCCAATGAGCGGCTGGAGATGTAGCTTCTCCGTGCTAGAGCTGCCTAAAATTACTCCCAGTAAGGAGGAGATATGTAGGCGAGAAATGCATGCAGGTAAGGAGGAAAAACGGGCGTGGGGGTGTAGAGGGGCAACGCCTGGGCTATCCTGACAGCTTATGTTGCCGCTTTCTCCCAGGGCACGTTCCAGCAGATGTGGATCTCTAAGCAGGAATACGAAGAGGGCGGGAAGCAGTGCGTGGAGCGGAAGTGCCCCTGAGGTCGACCCCGCCCCCTCCGCAAACACCCACCCACCTCCTCCACAGCGTTGTGGGGAGACGGATGTCAGAGGGGCGTTCTACCAGCCAGGCCTCCAAAAGCGCTGAACCCTCCATCTCCCATTGCCCTCTCCTCTCTTACCTACATCTTCTTAGACTGTGATGTTTCTGAGTTGAAATAAGTTAAAAAAAAAAGTTTTAAGAAAATAAAAAGAATTTGATCTTCTTGGGGATAGGGAGTGGGTCGCGGGGGTCTGGTGAAAGGTCACCATTACATTTATGCTATGCTTGTGCATGAAATTCTTAGATTTCAGGGGGTCAAGACCCGGGAAGTAACAAAACCGGAGAACTCTGCGGGTTGAGCTCCGGGCTGACCCAAAAAAGGACATACGGGGGTGGGGCTATCCCGGGGGCGTGCTCTAGTGGGTGTGGCCTCAGCTCAGGCTTTGAGTCTCCTTGAGAGCGTGGTCCAAGAAATCCAGGGACCTGTTGCTAAAGCGAACTTGGCTGCTGTGTCTTCCTACTCAGGACTCCGCTTTTGACAGGCACGAGGCAGGGCCTGGGGTACTGGTGAGCCCCTACTGCTCAGATCTTTCTGTACCTGGTTAGGATCTGCAGTTTCCCAGGGGAGACCCGGATCGGGAGTGAGGGTGAGGTGGACTCCGAACTTTCCCATTCAGTGCTGCAGGTCCCGGTGTCTTTGGCGCGGCTTGGAATTGAAGCTGGAAGATAAACTGCCGTTGTAGCCCTTCATCAAATTCTTAGAGAGCGGAAGACCCCTAAAGGGAGAAACACCCAATTAAGTTCCTATTAGTGACCCAAGAGGTGCCAGTGCCAGGGTGGCTAGGTCAGGCTGCCTCCCCTGATGGTGAAGTGGACGCAAATCCAGAGTTTCCTGACCCCAAGACCCACTCACCAATTCCTTTTGACCCCTTTAGCTCATTTATAGCCCTTCCTCCCCAGAAACCAATACAGGCCAGATTCCAAAGACGGACAACTTTATGGTCAGATTAAACCACCAAGTCACCCCACTAGGGTGCCGCTAGTTTGAAATCTACCTGAGGCAGGGGTCGGAGCAGGAAGATCAGCTAACGTGTTATTTGGAGGACTGTATGTTGGGGAGCCTAAACGCCAGGTGCAAGGGGTGGGGAGGAGCAGAAATGTTCATGATGAAGTTTCCAAGGGGGCTAGCGATGTTTCCGCAAGGACACTAAGAGAGGGTGAAATGGGGGAGGGGGAGGCCTGTCGTATCTCCCCTTCCCCCCCACCTGTGCCCGGAACTAAGGTGGTCAAAGTCTGCCCTGAGGTTTAAAAAAAAATTGATTGATTTGCTGTTAGCCGGCAGCAGCGAGGTTTGTGGAAGGATTGGCAGGAGAAGGTACAACCCCTTGTCCTCTGGCGTGGCGTGAACTGGGGGGGGGGGGAGGAAGCAGGGGTGATGTCTGGAAGGCTGGACCGAGGCCAGACTGTGCTCCCACCCATTGGGGGGGGGTGAGGAACAGCCTAGGCTCAGACTGCCTGCCAGCGCTGATAAGGGGCCCTCTGGGGCTCCCACAAACGGTTTATCATTGTTGGGGGGGACTACTTGCAGGATTCAGGAGGGGGCGCAAGCATGGAGCAACTTTGGGGTCTACTGCAGAGAGCGGTAAGACCATGGGGGGTGGGTTTACACACATTGGGTCTTCGTTCACGTTCTCAGGCCCCTCCCTAATGCTTAAGGCTGGCCCCACCCCATCCCCCTTGGGTCCCTCCCTGCCCAAGTCAGTGGCACCGTTCTTGCCTAATCCTTCCCCAACTCTTAGGCCCCTCCCCTAATCTCATGCCTACCTCCCCTCTCCACACAGCAACACTGGTCCCCAAGACCCTCTCAGACCATCTATAAACGTGTGGAAGGCCCTGATCTGGGCCACCTGGAGGAGGAAGAGGAAGACAGGGAGGAAGAGGTCGAGTTGCCTGCCCAGTTCTGCCCCATGGAACTCAAGGGCCCTGAGTCCTTAGGCTCCGGTCCCGGGAGATCAGCTCCCATCCCCTGGGCTGCAGTGGGTCGAAAGGCTGCCCCCTATCTGATTCTGACGGCCCTGCTGATCTTCACTGGGGGTGAGTCTTCCCTCCCCCGTCCACAGTGAAGGGCCTGGGCTTGGCGGCATTTCTGGGGTCCAGTAGAAGAGGGCACGAGAGAACCCACATCTTACCACCTGCCAGCCTTCCTCCTGGGCTACGTGGCCTTTCGAGGGTCCTGCCAGGCATGCGGGGACTCCGTGTTGGTGGTCAGCGAGGATGTCAACTCTGAGTTTGGCCTCGACTCCGGCCTGGGCACGTTGTACTGGAGTGACCTCCGGACCATGTTTCTTCGGTTCCTTGGAGAGGGGCACCTGGAGGACACCATCAGGTAAGAGTAGCCTGGCTTCCTGCCCAGCCCAGCGTCCAGTCCAATTCAGACTGGAGATCCTGTCAGTTCTCATGCTGCCCAAGTCCCGTCTGGGCCTTCCCACCCTCCTCTCTGTCTTCCCTGCTCAGCGGTCCTTGGAAGGATGGCAGATATCAGACCTGAGTATCACAGACCTGAGACTTTAAGGATGGTTTATTTAGGAGACAGGCAACTGAGCGAAAGAGAACAGAGGTGGAACATGCATGTACTCCCAGAACGGAGGAGGTAGGAGCAGGAGGGTTAGGAATTCAAGGTCACCCTTACCACGGCTACATAGTAAATTGGAAGTTAGTCTGGGACACATGAGACCCATGCCGAAAAATAAATAAATATTTTATAAAGTTAAATGACGTTTTAATTTTAGTTTATGTAATGATCAGGTAATAAAGAATAGGTTTGAATTTTTAAAAAAAAAACTATTTTTTCAGCATGTACTGAGACAACCACATGATTTTTTTCCTCTTTGGGTTCCCTTCTTTTTTTAATATTTTATTTATTTATTTATTTATTATGTATACAATATTCTGTCTGTGTGTATGCCGGCAGGCCAGAAGAGGGCACCAGACCCCACTACAGATGGTTGTGAGCCACCATGTGGTTGCTGGGAATTGAACTCAGGACCTTTGGAAGAGCAGGCAATGCTCTTAACCTCTGAGCCATCTCTCCAGCCCTGGGTTTCCTTCTTTTATTTTAACATTTGTTCATTTATTTAGTTGATATGCATTGGTATTTTGGCTGCATGTATGTCTGTGTGAGGGTGTCAGATCCCCTGGAACTGGAGTTACAGACAGTTGTGATCTGCCGTATGGGTGCTGGGTATTGAACCCAGGTTCTCTGGAAGAGCAGCCAGTGCTCTTAACCGCTGAGCCATCTCTCCAGCCCCTCTTCTTTCTTTAACCGTTATTTATTGTCAGGGCATGGTGCTTGGGTGCTGCTGTGCGTGTGTGGCAGTCAGAGGACAACTTGCAGCAGGTGGTTCTCTCCGTCTACCATGTAGATCCCAAGGATTGAACCCAGGTCCTCGGGCTTGGCCACAAGCCCCACTTACCTACCGAGCCATCTCACGTTTCCAGCTCTTGGGGTTGAACCTAGGGCCTGGCGTGCTCGTTGACAGGGAGTCTGCCACCAAGCTACATCACTAGCCCTTCTTCCTGTTTCGTTCGATTTCATTTGTTTTGCTTTTAGCTTTGTTCAGATGAGGTCTTGTGATGTAGCCCAGGCTGGCTTCAAACTTGAGCTCCTCTCCCTTCAGCACCCCCCCCCCAAGTGCTAGAATTACAGGTATGTACTAAGCTAAGTCCTGTCTTTAATGTTTATTCAGCCGTTTGGACCCACGCATTTCCTTCCCAAGCCTGATCGTGGTGTAGCTTTTGACCCACGGTAGGGTGATCAGCATAGATAGCTCTGTCTTCCTAGAGAACCCCCAGACTGAGGCTGGGGCTAGAGCTCCGGTGACAGAGTACTCACTCTGATCCCTCAAATGTCACGAAGTAAGTGTGGTGGTTGACACCTGTGATCCCAGTACCTGGGAGGCTGTCCTTGAACTTCTCCCACTCCCAAACAAATCTTTTTTTTTAAATATTTATTTATTTATTTATTATGCATACAATATTCTGTCTGTGTGTATGTCTGCAGGCCAGAAGAGGGCACCAGACCTCATTACAGATGGTTGTGAGCCACCATGTGGTTGCTGGGAATTGAACTCAGGACCTTTGGAAGAGCAGGCAATGCTCTTAACCGCTGAGCCATCTCTCCAGCCCCCAAACAAATCTTATGAAAGCTAACGTGAATAGGGCTACCTATTGCCAAGTTTCCCTAAGTTCACGCTCTCTACCATGTAGTAAAGGATGAGAAAAACAACACCTCAAAAGCTCTGGAGATGTGAGCCAGTGAAAATGTTTCCTCCCAAGACAGACAGACAGACAGACAGACTGACAAATACACTGAGGATGAAGGGAGGACACCGGAACCTCAAAAGGTGTCCTCAAAATGTGATGTCAAAAGCTCAGAGCTGGCGAGATGGCTCACCTCTAAAGGTGATTGCTGTCAAGTCCAACAACCAGAGTTCAATCCCCGGCGTCCCAGAAATGGGAGGCGAGAACCAGGTTCTAACTTATCCGAAAGCTAAAACAGAGAAGTTCTGTGCCTACCTGGGTTTCAGGTGAGCCTGTGGCTAGCCTTGGCAATTCAGCATAGCCTTGTCTAAAAACAGAATAGAAAAAAATGTAAAGGTGTTCTGGGGTGACCCCTGTGACTCAGTGCTAGAGTGATTTCCTAGAATCCTCCACAAGGGAAGGAGGGGTGGGGGAGTAGAGTTAGAGAGACAGGAGCACCTCCATCCCAAGACTGGAGGTCGGAAAACCCAAGAGATCTGTGAGAGATGGGACCACCCCAGGAATGGCCAGGTCTCTGTCAAGGCCGCACTTTCGTGATAAACGAGGAAGGTAGTTTGTTTCCTCTACAAAGATAAACAGATAGACCTTGGTAACAAACCCTGAGAGGGCAGCACACGCCCACCCGTGGTGAGAAGGCAGACTAGGTCGAGTTTAGGTGACAATTTCTTGCTGGGTGATGACCATGGAAGCAGAGAGGGTGAGGTCCTGTCCCCAAGCCTCCTGTTCCTGCCTCCACCTCCCAAATGCTTTCTACCTGAGTTTGAGGCTAGTCCGGGACACATTAAATACCATTCAATGGCTGCGTTTTTCCTACTTCTATGGGTACGTGGGAGTCCCTTTCCTGCACCTCCCCCCCTCCTCCCAATGCGATCTTTCTCCGCTCAGGCTGACCAGCCTCCGGGAACGCATGGCCGGCTCAGCCAGGATGGCCACTCTGGTGCAAGATATCCTCGACCAGTTCTCGAGCCACAAGCTGAACCACGTGTGGACTGACACGCACTACGTGGGGCTTCAGTTGCCGGACCCGTGAGTCTGGGAACGCGACAAGGGGACATATCATGGGGTTGCACAGCCAGGGGTGCTCACCCTCTCCGTCCTCAGGGCTCACCCTAACACCTTGCACTGGGTGGACGCATCCGGGAGCGCCCAGGAGCAGCTACCGCTGGAGGATCCGGAAGTCTACTGTCCCTACAGCGCCACCGGCAACGCCACGGTGAGAGCCTCGGGTCCCGCTCCTGGCATGGGGAGCCTATTACGTCCTCGGTGGGTAGCCGAGTTGGGATACGGACACTGTGCCTCAAAGATCCATCGGTTCCCAGGGCGAGCTGGTGTACGCCCACTACGGGCGGCAGGAGGATCTGCAGGACCTGAGAGCCAAGGGTGTGGAGCTGGCAGGCAGCCTCCTGCTAGTGCGCGTTGGGATTACCAGCTTTGCCCAGAAGGTGAGGGTCCCAAATAGGACAGCGTGTGGAGTGAGGCGCGAGTGGTCTGGAGAGTAGGCGTGTCTTCATGGGAAGGATCTAGGAGGCTGTCATAGGGAGAAAAGAAAAATCAGGCACATTTTAAGAAAATGTTGTCGGAAGACAGGAAGGATGTAACCTGTAACCCCAGCTATTTAGGAATCTGAGGCAGGAGGATTGTTAATTCAAGACCTGCCTGGGCTACACAGCGAGAACCTGTCTAAATTTTTTTCCCCCCGAGACAGGCTTTCTTTGCATAACCATGGCTGTCCTGGAACTTTCTCTGTAGCCCAAGAGATCTGCCTTCCTCTGTCTCCCGAATGCTGGGATTAAAGGTGTGCACCACCATTACCTGGTTTTCACAGAGGGTTTTTTTTTTTTTAATTATTTGAGTATGTATTGATGTTTTGTTTTTTTTGGTTTTTTTTTTTTTTTTTTTTGGTTTTTCAAAACAGGGTTTCTCTGTGGCTTTGGAGCCTGTCCTGGAACTAGCTCTGTAGACCAGGCTAGTCTCGAACTCACAGAGATCCGCCTGCCTCTGCCTCCCAAGTGCTGGGATTAAAGGCGTGCACCACCATCGCCCGGCTGTATTGGTGTTTTTTGCCTGCATATATGTCCGTGCACTGCATATGTGCCTGGTGATTGTGGCGGCCAGACGGGATGTCAGATCCCCTGGAACTGGAGTTACAGACAGTTGTGACTGCCATTTGGGTACTGGGAATCAAACCCAGGTCCTCTGGAAGAGCAGTAAGTGCTCTCAACCGTGTTCCATCTCTCCAGCCCTGGGTACGCAGGTTCTTTAATGCTACAGAAGCACCGAGGGAGGGCTACAATATGAGTGCCAAGTGACAGTTACACACGGTCCCTTCAGGACGACAGCGGCAGACAAAAGGAGCCAGTTTGCCTTCCCTTGCTTTTCTGTGCCCCCCTCAGGTAGCCATTGCCCAGGACTTTGGGGCCCACGGAGTGCTGATATACCCGGACCCAGCAGATTTCTCCCAGGACCCTCACAAGCCAGGCCTATCCAGCCACCAGGCTGTATTTGGACATGTGAGTCTCAGGGGAAGCCGAATTACCTTCTACAAATGGGGCTTGTCCAGCCCGGCTTCAGAGTTGCTACCCCTTTCTCTTTAGGTGCACCTGGGAACTGGAGACCCTTATACGCCTGGCTTCCCTTCCTTCAATCAAACCCAGTTCCCTCCCGTAGAATCATCAGGCCTTCCCAGTATCCCTGCCCAGCCCATCAGTGCAGACGTTGCTGACCACTTGCTCAAGTAAGAGATGAAGTGTGTGTGTGTGTGTGTGTGTGTGTGTGTGTGTGTGTGTCGGGTGGGGGAGTTACTGAAGAGTTCCTTGGGTGAATTAGATGACTCTGGGACTGGGGACATAGTTCTGTCAGTAAAGGGCTTGTCACTAAAGTATGAGGACCTGATTTCCATCACCAGAACCTGTTTTAAAAACATACAAAACTGCCGGGCGGTGGTGGCGCACGCCTTTAATCCCAGCACTTTGGGAGACAGAGGCAGGCGGATCTCTGTGAGTTCGAGACCAGCCTGGTCTACAAGAGCTAGTTCCAGGACAGGCTCCAAAACCACAGAGAAACCCTGTCTCGAAAAAAAAAAAAAAAAAAAAAAAAAAAAAAAAAAACCATACAAAACCAGCTAGGCAGTGGTGGCACACGGGTTTAATCCCAGCACTTGGGAGATAGAGGCAGGTGGATCTCTGTGAGTCCGAGGCCAGCCTGGTCTACAAGAGTGAGTTCCAGCACAGCTAGGACTGTTACACAGTGAAATCCTGTCTCAAAAACAAGACAAAAACAAACAAACAAAATCTAAGTGTGCATGCAGTCCCTCACTGGAGAGGCAGACCAGTGGGTCCCTGGAGCTCACTGGCATCCAACTTAGAGAACTTAGTGAGCCTCATGCCAAGTGCAGATCCTGACCCCCCCCATACAAATGACCTAGATAGATGTCTCAATGGGTAAAGCAAGCCTGAAAACCATCCCCAAGCCCCACATACTCAGAGAGGACAGACTCCTGCAGCTGTCCTCTGACCTCCACACAGATGCTGTGGCACATGTGCTGAACACTCACACACACACACACAAGAAAGTGTGTTATAAACTTACAAATAAAAACAAAGGGGGGGGGGAGCTGGAGAGATGGCTCAGAGGTTAAGAGCATTGCGTGCCCTTCCAAAGGTCCTGAGTTCAATTCCCAGCAACCACATGATGGCTCACAACCATCTGTAATGGGGTCTGGTGCCCTCTTCTGGCCTGCAGGCATACACACACACAGAATATTGTATATATAATGAATAAATAAATGTTTAAAAAAAGAAAACAAGGGGCTGGAGAAATGGCTCAGCGGTTAAGAGCACTGACTGCTCTTCCAGAGGACCCAGGTTCAACTCCCAGCACCCACATGGTGACTCACAACTGTCTGAAAATCCAGTTCCAGGGGATCTGACACCTTCACACCAATGCACATAAAATAAAAGATAAATAAATCATAAAAAGTTTTTAAAAATAGAAAGAAAACAAAAAGGTAGTTAGCACTTGAGGGCAAGATGTGAGGTTGGTCTCTGCACACATGTGCACACACATCTCCACATGTGCCTGCATACACACCCGAAAGGAAGAGGTGACCCTCTAGGTGGGCACTCCTTTTACCGGGCCTTACCATCTGGTACACCCACTAGTGCTGAGGATTCTCGCTGAGGGCATAGCCTATGCCACTGCCCATGGCAGCCCCAGGCTGCACTGTTCTATTGGGTAAGGTACAGAGACAAAGGTCTCGAGTCAGACCCCAGTAATAGGAGAGGAGGAAAGGGGGCTCGAGGCTCTTGTGTGGCCTAGGCCGTGGTATCCCTGCAACCCTTTGCTGCTCCGCCGCTTTCCAGGAAACTCAAAGGCCCTGTGGCCCCCCCGGAATGGAAAGGCCTCCTTCCAGTCTCCCCTTATCGGCTGGGACCCGGGCCACGCCTGCGTCTGGTGGTCAACAACCACAGGGCTTCGACTCCCATCAGCAACATCTTCGCCTGCATCGAGGGCTTCGCAGAGCCAGGTGGGCTTGTCTGCCCAGCATCCCCCACAGCTTAGGAGGTTCCGCTCCTAACCAACCAGAGAAGACTGGCACAGGAGGCCCTGGAGAAGGCCAGGAGTGATGTCCAGGGAATGGAGGCCGAGAGGGGACTGATGAGGGGTGGCAGTGAGGAGCCCTCCGAATGGGTAATATTGTTTAATAGTGAGCTCCCCGCACTCTGGGCGTGAGCACGCGTGTGTTGGAGGATGTTGTACTAGGTATCCACTCCTCAAGCAAAGGCCAGATTGGATAGACGACTCTGGTGTTGGGGAATCAAAGGTTGCTGAGCAGACCTGGCGGGGTGGGACAGGCCTGGGAAACCCTTCATCATCCAGGTGTCAAGGGAGAAGCAGAGACCTGGGGGACACACCGAGGAGGATGTTGGAGGTGGGAGTTTGGCACAGAAGAGCTGGGTAGAGGAAAGCAGGCAGGGAAGGTGCAGAACCAGGGAGAGAAGGGATCTCAGAATGCTCTACAGTTAGTCAGGCATTGGAGCCCACATCTGTCATCCCAGGACTCAAGAGTCTGAAGCAGGAGGTCAATGAGTTCAAGGCCAGCCTACATAGCCTAGGCCTTGAGAGAGCCTGTATTAAGCAGAAGAAGGAGCCAGGAGTGGTGGCACACACCTAGAGACCGGAAATCAGATGTTCACGGCCAGTGTAAAATACAAAGAAAAACAAACAAAAAAACAGCCCCGAACTCCAGCAAAATAGAATGTTCCTCTCTAACAGCTGACAGAGTGGTTGCTTAGCATGGAAGAAACTCTGGGTTTCTTGTTAGCACCACGTACAACCTGGTATGGTGGTGCATGCCTGTAATCCCAGCACTTGGGAAGAAGTGGAGGCAGGAAAATCATGAGTTTGAGGTCAGACTCTGTTACATGAGATTCTGTCTCCGGAAGCAAGAGGGGAGGGGGGACCTGTGTGTTTGAATCTCCAAATGCCCATTGATGGATGATCAGTCCGTCTGGGCAAGGGCCGATTGAGATGGGCGTGGCTTCTGACCCAGCAGGATTTAGAGAGCTGCGGTGTAGAAATGGGAGGGGCTACGGCAAGGAAGCTGGGGTCGTGGGGAGGCTGGAGAGGACTGAGTGAGGCTCTGGGAGCACATAGCCTCCAGAGCCACATGGGGAGACCTTGTCAGTTTAAGACGTGGGCTCCACCACACATCTTCCTCAGATCACTATGTTGTTATCGGGGCCCAGAGGGATGCGTGGGGCCCAGGAGCAGCCAAGTCTGCAGTGGGGACTGCCATCCTGCTGGAGCTGGTGCGGACCTTCTCCTCCATGGTCAGCAACGGTAAGATCAGAGCTGCGTGAGTTGGGGCTGTGTCATGCCTGAGCTAGGCCTAGGTCAAAGGTAGTTGGCAGCATATCCTGGAGAGAGGTCACTGGGCTCCGAGTCCCACGACTGGCATATCCAGTGTGTGGATCTGGGCAAGTAGCTTCGCCAATATGCTATTTCCTCATCAACGTGTTAGCCTGGGGACTGACAAGATGCCTTAGTGAGTAAGGAAGCTTGTTACGAAGTCCTTTGACCTGAGTTTGATTCCCCAGAAGTCACATGTTAGAGAGATCCAGCTTCCCAAAGTGGTCCCCTCACCTCCACATGTATGCCACTATATGTGTGCACACACACAGACAATACACACAAAAATATTTTTAATTTTTTAAATGAATTGACCAGACATCCCTGTAAGTCTGGCCCTCAGGAGACTAGGGCAGGAAGATTGAGATTTCAAGGTCGTTCTCAAAGACATAATGAACTCGAGGCCAGTTGGAGCCACGTGAGTCTAAGTCTCATAAAACAAAACACAAAACAACGGGCTGAAGAGATGCTCAGTGGTTAAGAGCATTAACTGTTCTTCCAAAGGGCCTGGGTGCAGTTCCCAGCACCCACATGGCAGCTCATGACTGTCTATAACTCCAGTTCCAGCTGATCTGACACCCTCACACAGACATATGCAGGCAAAGCCCCAATGTAAATAAATATTTTTTTAAATATTTATTTATTTTTATTATGTATACAATAGTCTGTATGTATGCCTGCAGTCCAGAAGACGGCACCAGACCTCATTACAGATGGTTGTGAGCCACCATGTGGTTGCTGGGAATTGAACTCAGGACCTTTGGAAGAGCAGGCAATGCTCTTAACCACTGAGCCATCTCTCCAGCCCCTAAATAAATCTAAAAAAAAAAAAAATACTCCCTCCAAAAAAAAAAAAAAAGCCAGACATGGTAGCACATGCCTTTATCCCTAGTGCTCTACAGAAAGGTCCCTGTGAGTTTGAGGCCGGTCGAGTCTACATAGCAAGACCCTGTTTCAAGACAAAACCAAAAAAAAAAAAAATAGTTTAAAAGAAAAAGGTATATATAGCTTCTCTTAGTGGTAGAGAACTTGCTTAACATGCAAAAGGCCCTTGGTCTAATCCCTGGCACTGCAAAGAAAGAAGCGAGAGAGGGAAGGAAGGAGGGAGGGAGAGAAAGGTGCCAGGCTATTGAGGGGACAACCAAGCACACAGTGGGGGAGGGGGGCTAATTAGAACAAAGCACAATGACCCTCAAGTGTGAGGATGCCACAGGAAACTCCATTTGCGTGTTGACCTCAGGCATTGAGTAGGCCAGATGCGGTGGTCCACTCCTGTTATTCCATCACTTGGAGTTGGTTGAAACCGGGTCATCTTTTACCATATAGGGAGTTTGAGGCCAGCCTGGGCTACGTGTGACCCTGTCTTAAAACAACAAATAAGGGCAGCAAGATGGCAACAGTAGGCACTCGTTGCCAAGCCTGAGGCTGAGCGTGAGTCCCAGAATCCACGTGGTGGTAGCAGAGACCAGATTCCTGCAAGTGCCCACAGACCTCCGCTTTCCCTCTCTGTGGTGGGTGTGTGCCCCCCACACACAAATAGTCAAAAAATTTGAAAACTAAATAAAGACTGGAATGTGTTAAGTGTCGATGGCCCGAGTGTCAATTAAGCAAGAAATGGCATCTTTAGACGTCACCCCATGGTATTATCAAGTCAGGGTGGATCCAACATAAGAAGGGCTAGGATGCTGGGTTGGTGAAGAGAGGTCCTCTGGGGACAGGGATGGAGAAGGATGAAAGCGGGGGGTGCTAACCCCCGTTTCTTCCCTCTGCATATAGGGTTCAAACCTCGAAGAAGCCTCTTGTTCATCAGCTGGGACGGAGGAGATTTTGGCAGCGTGGGATCCATGGAGTGGTTGGAGGTGATTTGGGGCTCTGGGCAAGAAACCAGGTAATGTGGAGGGGGTGAAGGGAGGAACCTTCCTTCTTCACGTTCTTCCCCCACCCACAGGGCTACCTCAGCGTGCTACACCTCAAAGCCGTAGTGTATGTGAGCCTGGACAACTCAGTGTTGGGTGAGCTGGGCAATGTTACCTCCTGGCAGCCCCGCGGGTCCACCTATGTCATTGATTCTCTCCCTGAGCCTGTCTTTCCTCCCCCTCCCTTCCTTCAGGAGATGGCAAATTTCACGCCAAGACCAGCCCCCTTCTGATCAGCCTCATTGAGAACATCCTAAAACAGGCAAGACAGGATCGGGACTGGGGATGGCAGATAAGATGGTGGGACCGGAGGAGGACACAGCCTGACTTGTGCCCCTCATCCTGCTGCCACAGGTGGATTCCCCTAACCACAGCGGACAGACGCTCTTCGAGCAAGTGCAGCTCACCAATCTCAACTGGGATGCCGAAGTGTAAGTTGAAAGGAAGACTGGGGGTGGAGGCTGAGGGGAAACTGAGTCCTCAGAAGCCTCCAACCTGCCTGCCCCCAGGATTCGGCCCCTGCCCATGGACAGCAGTGCATATTCCTTCACGGCTTTTGCTGGGGTCCCGGCTGTGGAGTTCTCCTTCATGGAGGTGAGATTCCTGAGCCATTGCCCCAGGACACCAGGCCCCCAGCCTCTCAGCACCACGTTCCTGCGCCCAGCCCTTCCATGTCCCGGCAGGATGGTCGGGAGTACCCGTTCCTGCACACGAAGGAGGACACCTATGAGAATCTGCACAAGATGCTGCGAGGTCGCCTGCCCGCCGTGGCCCAGGCAGTGGCTCAGCTCGCGGGCCAGCTCCTCATCCGACTGAGCCACGATCACCTGCTGCCGCTCGACTTTGGCCGCTATGGGGATGTGGTCCTCAGGCACATCGGCAACCTCAACGAGTTCTCTGGGGATCTCAAGGTCCAAGATGCCAATCCTGCTCCCAGCCTTTAGGGCACGCTTCATTTCTAGGGGTGGCTGGCGTCTCCTCTCCCCAGCCCTGAGATCTAGGTCCTGTCTTGCAGTCTGGCTCTTTTTATTTCTACCTCCAGTCACCTAATCCCCGAGGACACAGCCAGGACGACCCAAGTCCCTGGGATCCTCCCTCTCTAATGTCAAAGGCCTGATCGCCTCCCTGCATCTCTACCCCCTTCCTGCCAGCTCTTTGAGCCCACCCTAGGCATCGGTGCTGGCACCAATCTGTCGGTCTCAGACTGTGCTTCACCCACAGGCCCGCGGACTGACCCTGCAGTGGGTGTACTCCGCGAGGGGGGACTACATCCGGGCGGCGGAGAAGCTGCGGAAGGAGATTTACAGCTCGGAGCAGAGCGACGAACGTCTGATGCGCATGTACAACGTGCGCATCATGAGGGTGAGGCCCTGCTCCCGCCCGCCCCCTTCTGGCCTGGGGTCCCTTTCCCCAGGACCTGGCGTTCTAACGCACTCTGTCCCTTAAGCTTTCCCTGTTCTCGGGGCATACTATACCGGATATACAGGGTCCCTAAACCAGCCAGGCTAGAAGAGCCGACCCGTCACTTTTGCAGACTCTGCCAGGGGATGAAATAGATAGGAAAGGCCTGCCTCTTTGTTGTCTACTGTTTAACCTGCAAAGCCTAAAGTATTTACTCCATGGCTTTTTGCAGACACAAAGTGTGCTGACCTCTGCTTTAGACTATGTGGTTTGAAGAGCAGGCAAAATCTGGGTTGACGCGGTTGATGCAAAAGAAAGAGGACCTTTCAGGGTGGAGGGTGAGGCAGGGAAATGAACTTCGCCTTTCTTGGGAGCTGTGCATGGATCCTTTAAACTAACTCCATTTTGCCACCTCACCTTGTTAGGTGACCCAGAGACCCTGTGGAGCTCTGAACAGGGACCAATGTGGGGAACCTTTGCATAGCTGAGGAAATTTGGGGTTTTGTGTGTAGTGGGGATCAAATTAGGGTACTGTGCATGTTAAATAAATGCCTTACCACTGAGCCACACCCAGCCCCTCACTGGGAGATTCTAGGCAGGGGCTTTATCACCGAGCTGTGCCTCCAACCGGCTTTTCATTTTACATTTTGAAAGTCTTGCTAAATTGTCCAGAGTATTCTTGAGCTCATTTTGTAGCTGACCTTTGTAGCCACACACCTCAGTCCTCCAAGGAACCGGGATTACAGGCAAGGCTCAGGAGTTGGATTTTGTGTGTCTAGGCATCATGAAAATTTCTTGCATGGAGGTAAGGTGGCAAACCTAGTGTGTTTAAAGGATTCTGGCAGGAGTACTAATGGCCTGCAGAGGAAATGGGACTTCATGAAGGCTGCATCCTGGATACCAGACACAGGTGCTGACAAATGCCTGTAGGGGGCGCCTGGACCGACTGGCATCGTTTAGCGGGAAAAAATGTATGGGCAGAGTGTGGAAAACAGATGAGTTCGATAATGATAATAGCAGCTGACATTTGTAGGGCACTACCAGAGGCCAGCGACGTTACTTCATTTGTTCAATAGCAGGACTTCCTTGACGCCGTGAGGTTGGCAGGAGTGTAGGCCAATGCCAAGACTCAGAGAAGCTAAGTAACTTACCCAAGATCACACAGGAAGTAAGTGGTGGAGCCAAAGTTAGAGACAAGGGACTCTGAGGCCACAGTCTGTGCTCAGTACTATGAAAGAGGAAGAGAAAGAGGGGTGGGAAAAAAGGAGAGAAGGGAAAAGAAAGAGAAAGAGGAAAAAGTAAAACGGGCTAGGGCTGTAGCCCAGTTGATGGGAGTGCTTTCTGGTATGCGTGAAGCCCTGGGCTCCGTCCCTACTACCAAATAACTAGGCATGGAGGTGCCTGAACTCCCATCTCTTAGAAGGTTGAGACAGCTAGCCTGGGCTACATGATGAGACCCTGTCCACCCCTCCCCCAGCCTCTGAATCTCCTGTTTAAGAAGCTGATGCTGGCATGTGTGTGGTTATGTCCAGATAGCCCTTAATTCTGTAGAGCAGGCGCCTATGAGTGATTTGGCAAAGTGGCCTGGAAGCTGTGCCCACGGAAGTTCTGGCCAAAGCCGTGGGCACACGTGGACTATTGAATAGACATTTTAAATGCTATAAGTGCTGCTCGCCTATAAATCCACAATCTCAGGGCTCCTGAGGCCGAGTCAAGAAAATGGTGGCGAACACCTTTAATCCCAGCATGGGGGTGGGGTGGCAGAGGCAGGTGTGAGTTCTCTGTGAGTTCAAGGCCAGCCTGGTCTACAGAGTAAGTTCTAGGACAGCCAGGACTGCTTCACAGAGAAACCCTGTCTTGAAAAGCAAAAGAAAAATGAAAGAAAGAAAGAAAGAAAGAAAGAAAGAAAGAAAGAGCAAGAGAGAGAGGAAGGAAGGGTGGGGAGAGAGAGAGAGAAGGAAATGGCAAGGTGCGCTTGAAGCCAGTCTGGTCTACATAGTGAATTACAGGTTAGCCAGGGCTACATAGTGTGTCTTTGTTTTCAAGGAAAGCAAACAGGGCTCGGGCTCGGTGGTAAAGTGTTTCCCATATAAGCATGTGGTCTTGAATTCAAAGCACCAGTACATATGTAAAACTCAGACTCCGTTGTGGGTGCCTGGACCTCAAACTGGGAAGGTGGAGGAGAAGCCCGGGGCTTGATGGTCAGATAGTCTTGCTAGATTGGCAAGTTCCAGGTTCAGTGAGAGACCCTGTCTCAAAAAGTATTGTGGAGCGTGACTAAGGAAGATTTGCTAGCTGTTGGCCTTGGCCTCAACACACATACATGCACGCACGAGAGATGTTGGGTGTGCAAGATACATCCTCCGCGAAGCAGGTACCAGAGGGCCTTTGGGTGGGTTAGGACCTGCTGGACCGAGGAGCGATTGAAGCCTTCAGCCACGGACGCCCTGGCATCTAGACCTGCTCTCACGTTTTCATGCAGGTGGAGTTCTACTGCCTGTCTCAGTACGTGTCGCCGGCCGACTCCCCATTCCGCCACATCTTCCTGGGCCAAGGCGACCACACTTTGGGTGCCCTGCTCGACCACCTGCGGATGCTGCGCTCCGATGGCTTCAAGACCAACTCCTCCGGGCTGGCACCAGGTCTGGGTTTCCAAGAGAGCCGTTTCCGCCGCCAGCTGGCGCTGCTCACGTGGACGCTTCAGGGGGCAGCCAACGCGCTCAGCGGCGACGTCTGGAACATAGACAATAACTTTTGAGGCGCGAAGCCCTACCTGGGTCCGACATGATTCTCCTGTCTCCCTGTTTGAGTGGTGCAGGCGAAAGGAGGTGCCCCATGCACCTCTCCTGGCTGCCTATTCTCATTAACACCGTTGGCCCTGCAATGTAGGAGAGCCTTATTTTCTCAGTGTGACCGTCATACTGTCTCTTATCCAGAAAGTGGCTTTCTTCCCATGACTGGTCCTTCTGTCTTCAGGAGCAAAGTCTTCCATATCTAGAAACTACCTAGGCTGGGATCTGTCTGGATCTCTTAGTGGGTGGTCTCTGGTGGGAGGCTCAAGGGAATTAGAGGTCAATAAACAAATCTGTAACATCTGTTGTCTGTAAGCGGTCTTGCTTCCTCTTCATGCCATCCCCACTCCTCACACCAGGCTTGAGACCTAGGTTAGCATGGACAGAAGGCACCTGACAGCCGTGTCTGAAGATGCTATCTCCATGGGGAAAATAGCCGTTCTGTTGCCTAAGGAAACAGCCTAAAGATAATGGAAGGGAGATGGGATCATCAGTAAGGGATGCGTGCTGCCAAGCCTGATGACCTGAGTTCAGTCCCCAGGACGCACATGGTGGAGGAGCCAGTTCCCACAGGTTTTCCAGATGCCTTTGTGGTTGAAAGCACTGGATGCTCTTCCAGAGGACACTGGTTCTGTGTCTAGCACCTCCAAGAGTCCTACAACCGTCTGTAACTCCAGTTCCAGGGGATCAGACGCCCTTTCTGTCTTCCACAGACATACCTGCAGGCCAACTACCCATACACAGCGTAAAAACAAAACAGAGAAAGGAAACAATCGAAGCTCCGAGGCGCAGGCTGTTGATCCCAGCACTGGGCTGGGGGAGTGGGACTGGGAGAGAAGCGGGTGGATCTCTGTGAATTGGGGCCAGACTGGTCTACACAGTGAACTCCAGGGCAGCCAGGGCTACGCAGTGAGACCCTGAGTAAAAAAAGTCTTGGTGCAGAGTGAAAGTGCAAGGCTCTTGTTCAAAAAATGGAAGCGGGAGGCGGTGGTGGCGCATACCCTTAGTCCCAGCACTCAGGAGGTAGAGGCAGGAGGATCTCTGATCCACAGAGCAAGTTCCAGGACAGCCATGGATACACAAAGAAATCTTGTCTGGAAAAACGAAACAAGCCAAACAGATAAAGCATGACCAGAGTCAGACGTGGTGGCTCACAGGGGTAATCCCAGCACTTGGGAGACCAAGGTAGGGGGACTGAGAGTTCAAGGTCAGGAGGGGAAATCTATCTCAGTGGGTAAAGTGCCTGCCATGAGGACCTGGGTCCAATCACGTAAAACTGAGTGTGTTGGCACAAACTCTCAGTGCCAGTGCTGGGGAGGTGTGTTTGGGGCTCACTGGACAACTAGCCTAGCTTAATCTGGGAACCTCAGCCCCCAATGAGGAACCCTGCCTTTTATTTAAAGAAAAAAAAAACCAAAGATTTGTGGAAAGCCTTTTGAAATTTTGCGTGTATATGTGTGGGTATTTGCACATGTGACCGCGATGCCCTTGGCGTCCAGAAGAGGACGATGGGTCCTCTGGAGCTAAAGTGACAGGGGGCAGAGAGCCACCTGATTGTGTGTGCTGGGTACCTGAAAGAACGAGTCAACAAGAGCTCTTAGACCACTGAGCAGCTCCAGCTCTCTGTTGAGATCACTGACTCCCAAGCCTAAAGGTCTGGCCACACAGTGGGAGGAGTCAGCTCCTCCCCGTGCATGCTCGTGGGTAAGCAAGTGTATACACACAAGAAATAAACAAATGTAAAAAAGCATCTTAATGGAAAGTAAGGTGGACATTTGCTGAGGAACAATACCGAAGGTTGGCCTCTGGCCTCCACATGCGTGTACACACGCATGCCCTTACACAGTCTGGGCCCCTGTAAGACTGTACTGGTCACATATCTCTTAGGGTGACCCTGTCCAGGACATTTCCTCTGGGATCCCCTAGGGCCAACCTTTGTCCGATGAGGATGGAGACCTTAACTGTGAACTCTAGATAAGTAGAAAAATGATGGTCACTCTCTTCCCACTGAAAAATTTATTATGTTCTTCTTTACTTCATGTGTGCATGTCTATGCCACAGCCCCTGTGTGGAGGTCAGAGGAGAACCTATAGGAGGCAGCTTTCTCTTCCATCCTGTGGGGCTCTGGGGGCAGAGGTCAAGTCACTAAGGCTTGGCAGCAGGTATCTTGACCAGTTGGACCAACTCCTTGGCCTAGCTCTTTCTCTTTAATCACGGCTTAAGAGCTGCAGCCCGGCTTTTACTTGCTGGCAGTGGCGTAAATGACGTTAGTATCTCCTTGTTCTTTTCTTGCCCTCACCATAGTTTGGGGGGTCTCACACAGCCCCTCAGGCCCTGGGGATGGACAATCTCTTTATCTAAAGCCTTGCATGTCCCGGGTTCCGGTTTTCAGGATGAAACTACCGTTTCTCTGCCTATCCCTTCTCCCACCAAGAGGTTCTCGGGTGCTAGGTTCTCAGGACCTTGGGCATGAACTGGGGTCAGAAACCTCAACTCTTATCTTCCTGACAGCACATCTCCCAGTGGGTGTCAGCCCTTCTCCCCTTGCCCAGTTGCTTGTGTTGACAAAAGAATAGTACTCACAAAGATGTCCACATTGGAATCCCCCAAACATGTCAATAAATGTCATCAAATTGGCAGAATGGACTTTGCAGTAGCAGTTCAAGGCCTCTTCCCTCTCCTCCTCTTCCCCCTCCTCCCCCCTCTTCCTCTTCCCCCTCCTCCTCTAGCTACTTCATCCTCCTCCCCCTCCTTTTTGTTTTGCAGGCAGTTTCCTGTAGTTCAAACTGCATGGAATTCTCCATGAACTTTCGAGTCTCCTGCCTCTTCTCAAATACTGAGATTAAAAGCATATGGCCATGCCTGGCTGAGATTAAAGATCTGAACTGTGTCCTCCCCTTCCCAAAGCCATATACTGAAGCTTTGCGTCTTGGCACTTCAGAATGTGCTGATGTAGAAATAGGGTTTTGTTTTGTTCTGGGACAGGGTCTCTCTACATAGCCCTGGCTGTTCTGAAACTCACCCTGTAGATCAGGCTGGTATCAAACTCAAGGATCCACCTATCTCCCAACTGTGGGGACTAAATAAAGACTTGCACCACCATCACCGGACTTCTTTTGAAGACCAGGGCTCACTGTGTAGCCCAAGCTGGCCTTGAACTCAAGATCCTGCTGGATCAGCCTCCTGAGTGCTAGGGTCACAGAGTATATTATATAGGTCTAGGGCCTTTAAAGTTAAAATGAAGAGCTAACCAACCATGGTAGCATCTGCCAGGCAGAATGAACTTTTTATGCTATTTATGCATTTTAATAAGATTTATTTATTTATTTATTTATTTATTTATTTATTTATTTATGTTTTTTTGAGACACGTTTCTCTGTAGCTTTAGAGCCTGTCCTGGAACTAGCTTGTAGACCAGGCTGGCCTCAAACTCACAGAGATCTGCCTGCCTCTGTCTCCCAAGTGCTGGGATTAAAGGAGTGCTCCACCACCACCCGGCTTGATTTTATTTATATGAATGCACGTATGTTCATCCAGTACATGTCTGGTGCCCAGGGATGCCAGGAGAAGATGACAGATCCCGGGAACTAGAGTTAAGGATGGTTGTGAGCCACCGTGTGATTTCTGGGAACCAGACCTTGGTCTTCTGCAAGAGCACCAAGAGCTCGTAACCACTAAGCCATCTCTCTGGCCCCAAAAGGAAAAGAAATAAAGAAAACAAAGCTCCATTTCCAGGTGTGGTGGTACATACCTCTAACCCCAGCACTTGAGAGGCAGAGGCAGACGGATCTCTGTGTTCGAGGTATACAGAGCGAGTTCCAGGACAGCTGGAGCTGCAGAGTGAGACCCAGTCTTGGAAAAAGGACGAGGAGGAGGAGAAGGAAGAAGAAGAAAAAGGAGGAAAAGGTTCCAGACCAGCCAGGACTACTACATTAGCAATACCCTATTTTCAGGTATCGCAGTGTTTAAGGGTACCTGTTCTTCCAGCACCCACATCAGGGGGTTTTCAACGGCCTGTAACTCCATCTGGTGGAGTGTGATGGTTTGAATGAGCCGTCTTCCATTAAGTCTCAGGTGTTTGAATACTTGCTCCCTAGTTGGCAAGTGCCTCACTGGAAGAGGTGGGCTGGGCTGGGCTTTGAGGTTTCAAAAGACTAACGTCACTCCCCGTGTGCTCTCTGCTTCGTGCTTGTGGTTCAAGATGTGAGTTCTCAGCTGCTGCTCCAGCCGCCTTCTGCCTGCCATCATCGTTCTGCCATAGTGAACTTTTTTTTTTTAATTTATTTATTTATTATGTATACAATATTCTTCCTGTGTGTATGCCTGCAGGCCAGAAGAGGGCACCAGACCTCATTACAGATGGTTGTGAGCCACCATGTGGTTGCTGGGAATTGAACTCAGGACCTTTGGAAGGGCAGGCAATGCTCTTAACCTCTGAGTCATCTCTCCAGCCCTGCCACAGTGAACTTTAACCCTCTGAAGGCATAAGCCCCAAATAGAGCTTTGTTTCTAAGTTGCCTTGGTCATGGTATTCTGCTGCAGCAAGAGAAAAGACGGGAGGGGATCTGAGGCCTTCTTCTGACCTCCAGTCACCACCCTCCACAGCACGTACAAACAAATAATAAAATAATAATGAATATTAAAAATTAGTTATAAATAGTCAGGTGTGGTGGCACACACCTTCAACCCCAGCATTTGGGAGGCAGAGGCAGTTCAATCTCTGGCTCGAGGCCAACCTGGTCTACAGAGTTCCAGGGCAGCCAGAGCTACACAGAAAAACCCTGTCTTGGAAAACAAAACAACAATAACAAAACCAGCAGTAGAATAGAACAGCAAACAGAAGGCGTCCTGGACTCACTGTTAACAGGGCCTTCCCACGGCAGACATGGCAAGCATCATCAATGTGCGGAGACTCTCACCTACTTCTTGGGGGCATCTCTCAAGCTGGCACAGTGTACCTGGTGAGCAACCCCACTATGTGGTTGCTGGGACTTGAACTCAGGACCTCTGAAAAAACAGTGCTCTTAACCTCTAAGCCATCTCTCCGGTCCGCTTGGTAATTTTCTTTTTTTTTTTTTGGATTTTTCGAGACAGGGTTTCTCCGTAGCTTTTGGTTCCTGTCCTGGAACTAGCTCTTGTAGACCAGGCTGGCCTCGAACTCACAGAGATCCACCTCCCTCTGCCTCCCGAATGCTGGGATTAAAGGCGTGCGCCACCACCACCCGGCTGCTTGGTAATTTTTTTAGTGGATTTTTGAAGCCTATGTTGTTGTCATTGTTTTTAACATTTATTTATTTTGCGGAGGAGGAATTGGCATAAGCATGCTATGGTCTTCAAGTGAAGGTCCGAGGACATTCTGGGGGACTCCAATCTCTACTTCGACCAGGTGAGTTCCACAAGTTGAACTCAGGTCATCAGGCTTATCAGCACCTTGCTCACTGAGTCGGCACTGACAGCCCCAGACCATATTTTGTTTGCTTATTATGTTTTGTTTTGTGAAAGAATCTCATTGGCCCAGGCTAGCCGCTATTTGTTCCGTCTCTGAGGGAAACCTTAAATCCCTAATCCTTCTTCTGCCTCCTGAGTGCTACCACACACCCCATTTATACAGTGCTACGGATGAAACACAAATTCTGAGTTCAAGTCCCAGCAACCACATGGTGGCTCACATTTATGAGATCTGGTGCCCTCTTCTGGCCTGCAGGTAGGTGTACATGAAAGCAGAACACTATATACGTAATAAAATTTTTAAAAAAAAATTACCAAGCGGGGATGGAGAGATGGCTCAGAGGTTAAGAGCATTGCCTGCTCTTCCAGAGGTCCTGAGTTCAATTCCCAGCAACCACATGGTGGCTCACAGCCATCTGTAATGAGTCTGGTGCCCTCTCCTGGCCTGCAAGCATACATACAGACAGAACACCATATAGATAATAAATAAATAAATCTTTAAAAAAAAATTACCAAGCAAAGAAAAATCTAATCTATGGTACCAAGCTTGCTTCTACTCCAACCTCCCAAAAGAGTGAGAGAGGCAGGCCCCTTTTCTCCCTTTTAGGAGATCATGTCCACACACAGAAACCACGTCCTAAGGCCAGAACTCCAAAAGCTATTGGTGAAATGAATTGCCACAATAGGGGTAGGACAGGAGAGTTCAAGTGGAAAGTTCAAGACCAGCCTGGTCAAAAAAACCAAAGTTAAAAAAAAAAAATATTAAAAACAATCTTAAAAAGATAAAGTGGGGAGGGCTAGGGAGACAGGTCAGCCACTGCTGTGCCTGTCATACAAGCCTGAGGACCTGAGCTCAGAGCCCCAGCACCCACACTGTCTCAGCTTCCCCTCTGCTCCTGTGATGACATACGCCAGCACAAGCTACTTAAGGAAGAGTGGGTTTGTTTTAGCTCACAGTTCATGAAGTCAAAGCAGCTTGAGGTCAGCTGGTCACACTGTGTCTGTTGTCCAAGTAATGAAAGCATTGCTCCATTTCCTCTCCTCCCGTTCATTCATCCCGGAGCCAAAGTCATGAAATGGGGGGGTCATCCCTCCCCAGGGAACCGAATCAGGATCACCCTCTTGATGCCCAGCTTCCTCTCCCAGGTGATTCTAGGAGCTGTCAAGTTGATAATTAACAGTGCAGTTACGTGAATGTGTGACCTTGGGGCTGGGGAGGCGGAGCTTACTGCTGAGGGAACCCAGCCAATCGATGAGCTCTAGGTTCAGTGAGAGTCCTTACCTCCAAAAATAAGATGTAGGAGCCAGCATAATGGCTCAGTGGGTAAAGACACTTGCCACCAAGTCTGAGGACCCGACACCTGGAATGCCCATGGTGGAAGGAGAGAATCAACTCTGAAGGCTGTCTTTCCATCTCTGTGCTTGCATGTACGTGCGCTTGGAAGCCATCTGACATAGAGTCTCTGGCCTCATGCATAAGCACACACACACACACCATTTAAGTGGGGAAAAAAAAGGTGACAAGCCCAGGACAAGCATCCTACATTTCCCATTTTGATTTTTAAAACTTATTTTATTCAACTTGGAAAATGAGTATAAATCCCTGGGTGTTTGGTGACGGGCAGGATGAAAACTGATGGATGGGTAGAAAAGAGGGTGAAGGGGCAAGGTGCAAACATCACAGTGGCTGCCTCAGGTCCCTGCCTGCAAAGGAGAGGGTAGGTGGGCTGGGTCCAGCTGGGGAGTTCAGGTCCGGAGGAACACCATGGTGAGGAGGCCTGAGGGTAGGAAAAGGGAGAGTCCATGCAGGAGCCTTCCTCCCGTCCTTCCTTTGGAGGTGGGCCCAGGTACTCGTCTACCATGCTCACCTAAGATGTATGCTGCCACCAGCTTCTGTCCCAGGGACACATGCAGAACCTGAGGCAGCTGGCTGCCAAGCTCGTCCTGCAGGGGCAACAGCAGGAAGGCCACGGAGATGATGCCTGTCAGCAAGAAGAGCAGGAAGGAGCTGGTGGCCAGCTGCTGGGGGGGACCTGCAAAAGGAGGGGACATGAGTACCGGTGGCCCAAGGTCTGCCAGGGACCAGGATGAAGAACGGAGAGGCAGCAACTCTGATTGGAGTTCATTCACATGTCATTTACTTATTCTGAGACAGGGACTCACGCGTATGTGGTCTAGGATGGCCTCAGACTCATTAGGAAGCCAAGGGTAGTCTTGAACTTCTGATCCTCCTGCCTCTAGCTCCCAAGTTCTGGGATTAGGTGTGCAATGCCATATCTGGCTTTGGTTATCTCTCTTAAATGTGTGATAGATGCAAGTGGGTGGGTACACGCACACGTGTGCATGTGTACAGAGACCAGAAATCAACCTCAAGCGCGGTTCCTCAGGAACCATTCGACTTGTTTTGGGAGAATGGGGTCTCTCAATGGGACCTGGCCTTGTCTGTTAGAACGGCCAACTGGTTAGCCAGCCCCAGGATCTGCCTGTCTCTGCCTCCTCAGAACTGGAAGTCCAAACACAATGCAACCATGTCATGGGTGCTGGGGACTGAACTCGGGTCCTCGCTCTTATGTAGCAAACACTTTACCAACTGATCTGTCTCCACAACACTCCTCCCCACCCCCATTTGTCAAAGCCGTACCATGTAGCTCAGGCTGGCTTGGAACCGGCAATCCTCCTTCCTTCTTTGAAGTCCCCCAAGGGTGGTATCCCAGGCTTGTGCCATCATGCTAGCCTTTGGGTTTACTTTTTTTTTTTTTTTTTGGTTTTTCGAGACAGGGTTTCTCTGTGGCTTTGGAGCCTGTCCTGGAACTAGCTCTTGTAGACCAGGCTGACCTCGAACTCCCAGAGATCCGCCTGCCTCTGCCTCCCAAGGCGTGCGCCACCACCGCCCGGCTTGGGTTTACATTTTATTGTCCTCCAAGGGTGCCCTGCCTTCAGTACTGTGTTCAGTGTGCTGGGCTGACAGGCAGGGACCTCTGTATCTCCCATGCCCAGCACACAGGAGTGACGACTGTTCAGTGCAGGCTTCTTATTGAACTGAAGGTAGCTGGCGCCTGATAACAGCCGCTGCAGTTGGAGCTAGGGAAGAACTTGTCCCCTGATTAGAAGTTAGAAGCCAGGACAAGTGCAAAGTCGTCTTCCTCTCTCACCCAACATAAAACCTCAGCCAGGAATGTCTGCGCCACTGGGACTTCTTCAAACCCCATTTAGTTCATTTCTAGAGTAATGCTACTTCTCACCCTACAGAATTCAGGAGTCCCCACTGCAGGGCTGGGGATATTGCTCAGCAGTAGAGGGCTTGTTTGGTACACCTTAGGTACAAGGCGAATCCCCAGTACTACAGAAAAACAATAACCGTGGAGAGACAACCCAGTCAGTAAAGGGGTGACAGTGCAAACATGAGGACCTGAATTCGGATCTCCAAAACCCACTCAAGAACCTGGGAAATCCTAGTCTTTGGGTGGTGGAGACAGGTAGATACTGGATTCTTCTCTTCTTTTTTTTTAAGAGATGGGGTTTTGCTGAGTGCTGGGATTAAAGGCATGCGCCACCACTGCCCAGCTGAGATTCTGGATTCTAAAGTTAACTGGGAATTCAGCCTAGCAAAATGAATGTGCTTGAGACCCTGTCTCAAAAAATAAACGTGGAGAGTGAATGAGGAAAATCAACCTTTGGCCTCCACAAACACACACATGTGCACAAGCACCCACACACATAGTCACATGATACACACAACACCACAAACACAATGTATCCCTTCAACTCACTCTCCTGAAGGTGTCTGGATGGGGTTGGTCCTGTCCACACAGGAGGTCCTGGATTAGGTGTAGCCTCAGAATGTCCCTGAAGCTCCAGGGGGTAAGCTGGGGCCCGAAGAACAGAGGTGATGTCTTTTCGGCCAACCACACGTCCCTCAGCCCCCTCCTCAGACAGCTCAATTCGGAACCGGTCCTGGACATCATAGTGGCTGGGGATGGGGGCCACATGCCGGATCACACTGACCCATTGGGAGGAAGTTAAGTGAGAAGCAACCAACCAAGTGAATCCAGTTCTCCTCCCCAGAAACTCTTCCCAGAGTGACTGCAGCCAGCGGGTGAAAAGGTCTCAGACCTAAGGCAACAAATGGCAGAAATGCCGGGCTGCTTCCCCACCCTCCCCACTCACATGTCAATGCAAGACTGCGGCTTCACATATCCTTCTGCATCGAATACCGTATATTTGGCAGGTGCTGTACACAGAACTGCGGGATAGACACACGAAGAGACCTGAAGAAAATTTCGCTTATGGTGGGTTACCAGAGCCCCCTTCTGTCAGCCACCCCAGAGACGGACATTACCTAACTAACTCCTCCAGCCCACAACGTCCTGCCATATCTTCCTATCACTCCCCAGAACCCTAACTCCAGGTGCCCATCTCTTCACCTCGGAAGCGAAGCGCAGTTCCCGTGGGGTTGTAGAGGGTCAGCAGCTGCCGGGGTCCACTCCTTTGGTCCGCTCTGAATACTAGATCCGGGGGAAAGACGAGCACCGGGACAACGGGTCCTGAGGAAGGAGAGGAGCCCCGGGGCCCCCGCCCAGGGGCCCCCGGACCCACCAGCTCCTGGTCCTGGGGCGCCCCACGGCGCATGCAGGCTCTAGGCGGTCGGACATCCGAGGGCAGAGCTCACAAGGATAAGAGGGCCTTGGAGTCTAGGGCTAGCGGCGCGAGGAATGGAAAGAGGACAGGGCGAGATGGTAGCAGAGCTCGGCCAGGTGTCCCCGCTGCCTCGGTATCCCGCTAGACGTGGCTCCTCCAGTCCCAGGCCCGGTTCCTCAGCCCTTTCCCCTTCCAGCTGGGCCCCAGGTTCCTACAGGTCCCGCCTCCAAACCGCACCGCAGTGGCCACGCCCACTCGGCTCAAATCTGGCCCGCCTTGTCGCTTCCCGATCCGAGTCTTCCGGTACGGGCAGTAAGCCCCGCCCCTTCCGGGCCTTCCCATGCCGGTTCCCCCCCCCGACGGACTCGGTCCCCCTGAGCCCTCCTGATAGCCAGGTCATCGGGTTGTGTCTCCGACCCCTTTCCTTAAGCTCGGCCTGGGCCCTCTCCGGCATTCCGCCTCTGGATGGCCGCTCGTACTACGATAATCACCTGGTAGTCAACGTTTTCTCCAGTCAATCGTCTGCAGCCTGAGGGCGCCATCTTCCCGAAAGTTCCTTGATGTACTTCCGCCGTACGGCCTCTCTCATTGGTCAGTGCTGCCTCGCTTCCGCCTAACTGTACGCTGATTGGTGTTTGTCAGCGACCAAACCCGCCTCCCTCGGCGCTAATGATTGGCTGCATCTTGAGTAAGTAATTTAAGGGTCCCGAGCGCCAACCCTAGTCTGTTAATAACTCGGGGAGGCGGGTCTGGGCTCCGAGCTAGTGTTTCTTTTTCTTCTTTTTTTTTTTTCATTTTGCTTTTCTCTCCTTCCTGCTCGGGCTTGAGAAAACATGTGTGCACAGTGATGTAAGGTAATCAATAAGTAGAACTGGATGAAGCAAGAATCTCAACCAGCCCTGGTTACACGTTAAAAGAAGGGAGGAGGAGTGGGGTGCTGAAGGGTTAGCTCAGCGGCTAGAAGGACCCAGGTTCGGTTCCAGCACTCACATAGTGGTTCATAACCAATTGTAACTCCCATTTCATGGGATCGGACGGCATCATCTGATCTCTACCTGTACGTGGTTCATATACATGCAGACAAGACACTCGACGTCTCAACGTACGTGAATAAATCTAAAGAGTTTTTTTGTTGGTTTGGTTTTTCGAGACAAGGTTTCTCTGTAGTTTTGGAGCCTGTCCTGGAACTAGCTCTTGTAGACCAGGCTGTTCTTGAACTCACAGAGATCCTCCTGCCTCTGCCTCCCAAATGCTGGGATTAAGAGCGTGCACCACCCCCCACCCCCGGCTTTTTTTGTTTTTTTGAGACAGGGTTTTTCTGTAGCTTTGGAGCCTGCCCTGCAACTAGTTCTTGTAGACCAGGTTGGCCTTGAACTCACAGAGTTCCTTCAGCCTCTGCCACCAGAGTGCTGGGATTAAAGGCGTGCACCACCATCGCCCTGCCTAAAGAGATTTTTAAAAAAGATTTGTTATGTATACAGTGTGAAGAGGGCATCAGATCTCATTGTTGATGGTTATGAGCCATCATATGGTTGCTGGAGATTGAAAACAGGACCTCTGAAAGAGCAGTTAATGCTCTTAACCTCTGAGCTATCTCTCAAGACTTAAAAGAGACTTTCTTTTTTTTTCTTCTTTCTTTCTTTCTTTCTTTCTTTCTTTCTTTCTTTCTTTCTTTCTTTTCTTTCTTTCTTTCTTTCTTTTGGAATTGTGAAACAGTTCAGGCTATCCTTGAACTAACTCTGTGATCAGACTGGCCTTGAACTCACCGAGATTCACCTGCCTTTGCCTCCCAAGTCTTGTGCCACAAGGCCCCTCTCCTATAGGTAATGAGTTAATGATTGCTAGGGAGAGACATTTACTTCATTGGAATAACCACTATTAAGTGGCCTGTTCTCCTGGAAGCAGCAGTAATAAAACTTACTGGTTCACCAAAAAACAAAACAAACAAACAAACAAACAAAACAAAAACAAAAACAAGAACCACCAAGAAATCAGGAGAACTACCTGGGAAGGGGAAAGGACCCACAGGAGTGGGGGACAAGAGACATAGTGGTGGTGAATGGGTCAAATGTATAAAAATGCCATGGTGAGATCATTTTATTTATATAAAATTATCAGTAATTAGTATGATGATTAGGAGAAAAATGAAATAACAAAGAGAAAAAGAAAACAAGTAGAAGAAGCCAGGCACATTCGCGTAAGTCCCAAGTACTAAAGGCAGGCGAGGTGGATTGCCACAAGTTTGAAACTAACTTGATCTGTTACACATAGGGAGTTCTCTGCCTGCCAAGGCTACATAGAGAAACCTTGTCTTAAAAAACACACACATCAGGCTGGGTGGTGGTGGCGCACGCCTTTAATCCCAGCACTCGGGAGGCAGAGACAGGTGAATCCCTGTGAGTTCAAGGCCAGCCTGGACCACAAGAGCTAGTTCCAGGACAGCTAGGACTATTACACAGGGAAACCCTGTCTCAAAAAACAAAAAAAAACAAGCCGGGCGGTGGTGGCGCACACTAGTTCCAGGACAGGCTCCAAAGCCACAGAGAAACCCTGTCTCGAAAAACCAAAAAAAAAAACCCAAAAAAACAAACAAACAAACAAACATTGGAGGGGAGGGGGTTGACATGATGGCAGGCACCTCAGATCCAAGCACTCTAGATCCAGGTAGAGGCAGGTGGATCTCTGAGTTTGAGGGAGCCAGGGCTACATAGTGAGACCCTATCAAAACAAAATAAAAACAAAACCAGCAACAGTGGACTGGCAAGATGACTCGCCAGTACAGGAGTTTGTGTGGAGCCCAAAGACCTGAGTTGGATTCCTAGGACTCACATTAGGAGAGAAGCACCCTCTACATGAGCTGAGCTAAATGCATATATGCACATGTACAATGTACATGTGTGTACATGTGTGCATACGTAATAAGTGCAAAAAATTAAAATCTAAGTGTTTTTATGGAAAGTCTTTCCTGAAAACTGTATTTTCCTTTTATCATGTTTTTGCTTTGTTTTATTTCTTTTTTGTGCTACTGAGGATTGAACCCAGGGTCTTACTCTTGATAGACAAATGCTCAACCACTGAGCTACATTCCTAGTCTGTAAACAGAAGTTTCTGTCCCTCCCAGTCCTGCAGCCATTCAATCCCAAATAAACACATACAGGCTTCTATTAATTATAAACTGTTTGGCCTATTGCTCAGGCTTATAACTACCTCTTACAACTTAAATTAGCCCATATTCTTATCTATGTTTAGCCATGTGGCTTGGTATCTTTTCTCAGTAAGGCATTCTCATCTTGCTTCCTCTGCATCTGGCTGGTGACTGCCTCTCTGCCTTTCCTCTTCCCAGGATTCTCCTAGTCTGGTTGCCCCACCAATCAGTGTTTTATTAAACCAGTACAAGTGACAAATCTTTACAATGTACAAGAGCATTGTCCCACAGTGTCCTTTTAAAATTTTTATTATGAGACTAGGGCTAAATTGCCTAGACTGACCTTGAATTTGTAGATCTGTTTCTGTCCTTGAGGTAGCTGGAATAACAACCACACCTGGCTATTGTCTTGCTTTTGTTGTTGTTGTTGTTTTTTGTTTTTCTGAGACAGTTTCTCTGTTAGCCCTGGCTGTCCTGCAACTCGCTCTATAGACCAGGCTGGCCTTGAACTCACAGAGATCCTCCTGTCTCTGCCTCCTGAGTGCTGCACCTAGAGGCGTGCGCCACCACCGCCTGACTTTGTCTTGCTTTTCTCATAGCACATGTCTTGATACTTTACATAATCATTTGTTGACTCTTTCTTCCAGAGAATTTCCTCTCAAAAACGGGGGCATTTATTTACTGATGTGTTTTCAGTACTTAAAACATAATTTGCCATTTGGCAAGGACTAAGGAATGAATTAGATGACCTTTGAGCAGAGGTCTGACTAGACTTAGGAAGGAATCAAATGTATTTATGAGAAAGAATTCCAGAAGGAGGGATAGCGAAATCCTAAGCCCAACTGTCCTGGAGGTGGGGATAGCTGGCAAGCACCGGCCTGAGTTGTCATCCTTAAGCAAAAACGTGGAGCATAGCAGTACATTCTTAGAATCCCACAGGAGGAACTCTGTTCAAAACAAGGGCAGGGGAGGGAGGGTGGAGCTGGAGGGATGACTCAGGGGTTGCTCTTCTAGAGGACACAAGTTCGGCTCCCGCATCCATGTTAGGCAGCTCTCAGCCATCTATAACTCCAGCTGCAGGGGACCCAACACCCTCTTCTGGCCTCTTTGGGCACACAAACACCCCTTTTTAAAAAAATTACAATATCCAAAGAAACGGGAGGTGGATGGTGATCTTGAAGATGACACCTAAGGTTGTCCTTTGGCTTTCTAAACATGTGTGCATACATATACAAACGGAGGAGAGAGAGAGAGAGTGATTGAGAAACAATGAGTCACCAGAGATAACAGTGAGTGGAGGAAGGAGGGAGGCTGGAAAGGTGAAACTGAGTTCTATTTGGAGAACCATCCTCAGAATGCTACAAATTAATTATTCATTTATTAATACTTTATCTTTATTTTATGTGCACTGGTGTTTTGCCTGCATGTTTATTGGTGTGAGGGCGTCAGAAGCCCAGGAACTGGAGTCACAGACAGTTGTGAGCCGCCATGTGGGTGCTGGGAATTGAACCCGGGTCCTCTGGACGAACAGCCAGTGCTCTTAGCCACTGAGCCATCTCTCCAGCCCTGTTTATTTTATGTGTGTGTGTTCGTGCATTTGTACAAATAGAGGACGGACAACTTGCAGAAGTGGGTTCTCTCCTTCCACTGTGTGAGTCCTGAAGACAGAGCTCAAGTCGTCAGGCTTGGCAGCATGCCATCTCTGTGGCCCAGTTCTCAATATTTGGAGCAGTGGAGTGTTAGTACCTAGCGGACATTCCTCTAACTTCTGTTTGCTTTTCCCAGACAGGGTTTTTATGTGTTGCCCTGGCTGTCTTGGAACCTACTCTGTAGACCAGGCTGGCCTCAAACTCAGAGTCTGCTTGCTTCTGCCCCAAGTGCTGGGATTAAAGGCATGAGCCACCATAGCCCAGCTCTTTTAACTTCTTAAATCATGATACTCAACCTTATATAACTCAGATTTGGCCTCCAATTACTATATAGCCCAGGCTGGCTTTGAACTCCTGATCACCTTACCTCCATCTCCCAAGTACTGTCATTACAGGTGGCACACACTCAGCTTCTAGTTAGGATTTGGGGCCGGGGTAGGGGGACAGCTGGTGTTTAAGATTTTTTTTTAAATGCATTTGGATGATTTGCCTGCATATACGCTGCTGCCTGCAGAGGCCAAAAGAGGCCATTGGATCTCCTGGAACTGGTTACAAAATGTTGTGAGCATATGGGTGCTGAGTTTTTGAGACAGGATTTCCTAGTAGCTATGAAGCTAGTCCTAGAACTCACTCTGTAGAGCAGGCTGGCCTCAAACTCAGAGATCCGCCTGCCTGTGCCTCCTGAGTGCTGCGATCAAAGGTGTGTGCCACCACTCCCTGGCCCCTACCCTGTGTTCCTAAAGCAGGCTGAAGATGTAGCTCAGTGGTAGAGTACTTGCCTAGCATGTGGAAGTTCGAGTTTACCTTCTACCCCAAGGAAAAAGTATTCTGAAATCCAAGATGCATACCCCCACGCAACCATAGAACTGATATGCGATCCCTTCCTGAGTTACGAAACATTTAATCGGTTGAGAGCACCACACTCAGGCTGCATCTGGCTGGGACCTCAGGCAGCTGGCCTAGGGAAGGAGGGACACTTCCTCTTGCTTAGGTTATTGAGGATCTGGTCCTGGTTGGGCTTGTAGGGAACCACAAAGCTGTCTGGGGGGAGGACGGGGCCTCTGCTTTCTTCCAGCTGGCCCATCAGCAGGTAACTGGCTCCTGGAGGGGAGAGAGGAGATTGAGAGCTCGGAGTTACTAAGAGCTGGTGACACCCTCTTGACCAGGTCTGGCACCTTCATGACTCCAGTGCACTCGCTCAGTACCCATTCTCATTTCCCATGCCCCTTACCTTTCTTCATGGGGGGCATCTGCCTGCAGGGCACGTAGAACTTCAGAGGGGTGTCCCTGGGCGGAGAGGGCAGATCTAGGCCTCCGCTTTTGTAGACACCGAGGAGATTGATGGTGACGGTGAGGCCCTCACCTGGGCCGCGGACCATGGTCTTCACCGTTCCGGTCACCACTGTGGAAGGGCGGGGGTGAGAGAGAAGAGTCAGGTGGCTGGAGCTGGGCTTGGATGAGGGCCTGGGGAGTTGGGAGGGCAGGATGGAGGGTCTTACCCAGACTACTGGCACAGAAGTTGCTCTGCAAGGTGCCCACCCGCTTGTACTGCTTTGGACAGGTGACACTGGATGCATCTAGGAGAGACGGGGTTGCTTGTGGAGGGCAGGAGGACCATCTGCCTCACATCGGCCTATTTGCTTCTTTATTTGCAGCGCTAGGAATGGAGCCAGAGTGTGGTGCATGCTAGGCAGGAACTCTAGAGCTGAACAACACCCTTCGGCCCTCCCCGGAGGGTTCTAGGCAACCACCTTGCTGCTGAATCACACCTGAGATCCTCACTAGAGGATCCTGAGACAGACATTCTACAGCCAAGACAAGCTTCCAGCCCCTCATTGTGAGGATCTTAGGAAAGAGCTACCTCTGAGCCGTGCCTTCAGCCCTCCCTGGGAGATTCTAGCAAACCCTGCCCTAGCGGTCACATGTGAAATTGCAGCAGCCTTATAGAAGGTAACTCAGAGCTCCACAGAACGTGGCTTCCCAGCACCAGTTCCAGACACTGACAGGAGACTGGCACCATGAGTGTTGAATGAATGAATGAATGCTGACCCAAGGGGGAGCTTAGTGCTTCCTTTAGTTCATGTCTCTTCTTCCACTTTTTATTTTGTTTTTTTAAAATATTTATTTATTTATTTATTATGTATACAATATTCTGTCTACTTGTATGCCTGAAGGCCAGAAGAGGGCACCAGACCTCATTACAGATGGTTGTGAGCCACCATGTGGTTGCTGGGAATTGAACTCAGGACCTATGGAAGAGCAGGCAATACTCTTAACCGCTGAGCCATCTCTCCAGCGCCCACTTTTTATTTTATGTATGAGTATTTTGCCTACATCAATGTCTGGAGTTACTGATGGTTGTGAGCTGCCATGTGCTTGCTGGGAATCAAACCTGGGTCCTCTGGAAGAGCAGCCAGTGCTCTCACCCACTGAGCCATCTCTCTAGTACTTTCTGCCACCTTTCACACTCACCCAGGACCGCTGGAGTTTCCTGTGTATTTGGGGAGCTCTCTGATTTCTCTGCAGGTTGGGACTTAGGTTTGGTGGGTGGTTTGACTTTGGGCCCAGTTCCTGTCTTTGGGTCAGAGCGGGATGGGGGTCCAGGCTGGACATCTTCCCCTGGGCTTGAGGCTAGCCCCTTTTCCACGTCATCCCGTGGCAAGGTCTTGTAGGAAGCGGAGAAGCCATCTGCGGTGACACTGAGATCCGATACAAACTGGACCAAGAGCTCATTCCCTTCAGAAGAGATGGGACTGCAGTGGGCAGAGGAGAATTGGCTGAGGCATCAAGGCAGACTGTGTACCCTATTCTGTCCCGCAGTGGTCAACCTTAAACTTGTCCTCTGGCGTCAGAGTCCCCTGAGGCTCTGTGGACTCCAGAAGATATGCTAAACTTTTGCCAGCTCCTATACTTGCCCAGACCAATGGTTTGGAATCCTAGAGCTTGGATCTTGCCTGGTCAGCCGAGCCTCCCTCCAACCCTGCATGGCCTTTGACAACTGCTCACAGGGATGAGGAGTTAGCCCCAACAGTGCCCCGCCAAGGACCCATCCCTCACCTAGGGGCCTTGTCACCGCAGAATTTCCCCAGCCTCTTCGAGTCATCGCTCACAGCTCCGTTGAACACGCTGACGGAGTCATAGCGGCAGTACGTGTCGGGCTCCACATCGAACTTCCCAAAGGTTAGCAGGATCACCTGGGAGAAGCATTGGCTGCGTAGCAGGACAGGTCAAGGCGGACCAAATAGTGTCCTGCACCTCTCCAACCCCGGGAGTACTTGGTAGTAGCATAGATAGTCAGTCCCCCTGTTCCCTCTTCAATGTTCTTACTCTGCTAGCCTAAGGATCTCACACACACACTCACACACACACACACACACACACACATACACACACACCCCTAGTCCATACAGAGAGCATCCCTTTGCCCTGGTGGGCAAGGTCAAGTGCATTTTAGCTCACTCCTAATGAACAGAACTCCACCCCATTGAGTTACATACATACACACACACACACACACACACACACACACACACACTTCCCTCCCCTAAAGCCAGTAGTTGCACTTCTTTTTTGCTTGCATGTAAGCTGGTCTGGGTCTGGTTTTGCCCTCTACCAGGGCAAGCTCAGGGATCAGGACACAGTCGTTGGATACAATGCTGCTGGCTGTCCGCTTTAAGGATGCTGCCTGGGTGCCTGGTGGGCAGCCTAGGCGAGAGGTTAGTACCTGGTCTGTGGGTGCAATGATGTGCCAGGAACAGCTGATGCCTGGGGGGTAATCCGACTCAGGCCAGTTGGGCGTGGTCAGGGTTCCCTGCGCCTTCTCCATCCGCCCCCCGCAAAACTGGTGCTCTGAGAAGGGGAGAGAGGGACCGGGTGGGGGGCGGTGGAGACCCTCGGTCAGCTAGGATAGAAAGCTCTAGACTGGGAGCTTTCAGGCAGCTAGGAAGTCTGGATCTCAAGATGAGGAGACAAGAAAGGGAACAGCGGAGGGGGGCGGGTCAACAAACAGCTGGGAAGACGGGGGCTGGGACGCCCAAAAGAGAGGAAACGATTGAATATCCGGATCCCTTCTGCCCCCTCCCCAACCCGCCGCCACACCACGCCTCTTCCCCTAGGAGATCCCATCTCTCCATCCCGACCTAGCAGAAGAATCCTCTAAAGCAGGCCAGAGAGCTCTCACATTGGGAGGGTTCCCTCCCCTCTGATGAGGTCTCTGCCTGAAACATTCCAGAGAGACTTGTGCTGCCGGGAGGGGGTGATGGGACCGCAATCGGGATCCCAGAACTGGGTATAGGGGGCTCCAGATGAGGGAATCCTAGTCCCCCAGCTTCAGGGTGCCCCCTTACTCCTGTCAGAGGAGCCCGATTGCGGAGGGGGGCGGGCAGTTACTCACCGTCCCAGTAACCCCAGGCCGCCCATTCCACCCGCGGGTCCATGACCCATTTCCGCCTCGCACCTGGGGGAGGCCCTGGAAGAGGGGTAGGTGGGAGCGGGAGGGGGAGAGAAGACCAGGAGGAGGGACTGAAGGGGCGGTTAGTGAGAAGAAAGGGAGTAATGGTGGCCCTAACTCTTGGGAATAATCTGGGGAGGGTCGAGGTTAGGGCAGGGGTGGGGACCTGAACGGGGGTGGGGCCAAGAGAGGGGAAAGTGGAGGTAAGGATGCTCACCAGAGCCTGAGGTGGCCCGACCGCTGTACCAGAGCAGGAAGCCTCGTCCCCCAGTGCCCTCATCCGTTGTCATCCTTAAAGTCACCTGATTGCCAGGTGCAACTACAGGTGCAGGCCGGAAGGTGCCACAGAAGCGTCCCAGGCGCTGGCCTGAGGTCCCAGATCCAGCAAAGACCTCCAGAGCATCGTAGCGGCAGGAAGGGTGGAGCTCCATATCGAAGACTCGGAAGGACAGGGACACAGTCTGGCCCTCAGGCACCTGACAAAAGGGGAATGGGGGACCGCCCAAAATCAGGTCCCAAACAACCCTAACAGTGGGCATCACCCCTCCCCCAGGTACTTCGAGAGTAATAGCGGAGGCAGGAAAGGCCAGTGCGACATGAAGGACCTGGTCTCTACTCCCAGTGCGACATGAAGGACCTGGTCTCTACTCCCAGTGCGACATGAAGGACCTGGTCTCTACTCCCAGTGCGACATAAAGGACCTGGTCTCTACTCCCAGCTTGTGCTCTCTGAAGGGAGAGGAGAGGAGCAAGCATTTGCTACCATTAAAAAACAACAAAAACCAAACCAAGCAACTAAAAAACAAAAACAAAGGCTTAAGCTAGTTTGGCAGCCCACACTTGTAATCCCAGGATTCACCGTGCTGAATCAGAGGACTGCCTCAAAGTTTAAAGGTCAGCCTAAACTATACAATGAGATCCAGACTCCAAAAACAAAGAATTAAGGTTCAGCACCATGAGTGCATGTCCATGATTCCAGCTATTTGGGAAGCCAAGGCAGGGGGATCATAAATGCAAGGCCCATAATTTATAAAGACCCTGTGTCAGAAATAAAAGGTGAAGGGGTTTAGGGATATGGCTCAGTGGGTAAAAGTGCTTGCTCAAGTTCGAATCCCCAGAACCCATATAAAAAGCCACATTTAAAAGGCTCCACACTAGGCCTGGGACCCTAGCCCTGTGGAGGGCGGAGACAGCAGAGCCACTGGGGCTTGCTGACCTTCAGACTAGCTCTAGATTTAGAGACTGTCTCAGGGAAACGGCAGAGAGCGTTGGAGCTCTGGAATACCCCATATACCGCTCTGACCTCTGTACACATGCATGAGTATGCACACGCATGCACAACACACACACAAAGAGAAAAACAAACAAAAAACCTAAATGAGGGCTGGAGAGATGGCTCAGAGGTTAAGAGCACTGACTGCTCTTCCAGAGGTCCTGAATTCAGTTCCCAGCAACCACATGGTGGCTCACAACCACTGTAATGATATCTGGCACTGTCTCTTGGCAAGTGTATATATAATAAATAAATTTTTAAAAATATGTGATTAAATTAGTGGAACAAGCTATTTTTTTAAAATATTTATTTATTTATTATGTATACAATATTCTGTCTGTGTATATGCCTGAAGGCCAGAAGAGGGCACCAGACCCCATTACGGATGGTTGTGAGCCACCATGTGGTTGCTGGGAATTGAACTCAGGACCTTTGGAAGAGCAGGCAATGCTCTTAACCTCTGAGCTATCTCTCCAGCCCCGGAACAAGCTATTTTGAAAAAAAAAAAAAAAAAACCTGAATGAATCAATGGCTGCGATGTACCTTATTGGTAAAGCCCTGACCTAACGTGCTGAAATCCGAGGGTTCCATTTCCGATAGTGGGGGAGGACAAAAGGATGGGAAGGTCAGGAGATGTCAGAGCATGTTACTGTGGAGCCTGACACCCATGTGACCAAAGGGTTTCCCAGACCTGATGCCTGTGGTGGGGCGGGTACCCTGAGCTGTCAGGGCTGTGCCTGGGAGAATGATGAAAGGCAGTGATGGCCGAGGGACCTTCTCACCGTTATCGTCCAGATGCACTTCTTGTTTGGGGGGTAGAGGTTGGGGAAACCCTCACTTGCCACGTAACCCGACTCTCCCGTCACGTCCCCTCCACACAGGAACACAGGTCTGGAGGACAGAAGAGGCGTCAGGGAGAGCCACTAGAGAACAATTCACGAGACTATGAAGCCCCAGGCAATACAGGAGGATGGTGCTGGAAAAGCCCCATCCTGTGGGACAGGGAATCCTGCCCAAGGACCAGGGGAAGTGGGGCTAGGCAACGGGGCCATCTCTCCAGCCCCTAGAGGCTCCACCCCCACGCCGACAGGAATTCCCGGAATCCTCCTCAGTCCCCCCCCCCCTCGCTTTCTCAACCCCCTCCTTGCCCTGCCTGGCAGTCAAGGACAGGAGCCGCGCCTAACTACTTCCAGATGTGACGAGCCATGAGGCCATGGGGGGGAGGGGGCCAGAGAGATGAGGGGAGCACCAGTGGACATACAGTTAGGGGCTCCCACATTTACCCTGCTCCGGTTCCAGCTAAGGACCAGTATCTGACTTTCTGCTTGCTGCCCTTCCCCCAGTCTCATTTCCTGAATGTCAGCTAAAAGAAGTTCAAGGTCTTGGCTTTCTGGGTTCAAACTCCATGGAGAGGCATGGCTCTGGGTGGAAAGGGAGATTTAGGGGAGGAGGACGGTATTGAAGGACTGGGAACAGTCTGCAGACCAGCATGGCTTTGCAGCAGACAGGGAGACCAGGAATCTTAGAGGAAGATGAGATGGGAAGGGGTTGCTGGCAGAAGAGCTCCCAAGACCCACAGGCGCAGCCCTCCCAGGAAGTCACAAGCATTCTGCAGCTCCCTCTGGAAGCCATCTGACAGATATGAAACCTACCTGGTGTAGTTGGGGGTCTGACCTCGGGCAAGGGGCAGTACCCAGGCCACAAGGAATGGCCCCAGGAAGGAGGTAAGGGCAGCAGGCAGCATTGTGTAGGGGGAAGTACTGGAAGCAGCAGCTGAGTTCAGCAGCAGCAGCAGCACCAGCAGCAGCAGCACCTACACCACCACCACCACCACCAGCAGCAGCAGCAGCAGCAGCAGCAGCAGCAGCAGCAGCAGGAGGATAATCAGTACCAGATGAGGCAGCCCTGGGCGTGTGGGCGTGGGGACTGGCCAACTGGGCGGGCAGCAGGGGAGGCGGGACAGGGAGACAGCTGGGACAGTGGTGAGTCCCTGCAGGGGCCTCTCTAGGTCTTGGACATGTATTGATGGACTAAGGGATGCTGGGAGCAACAAGGGGCAGATAGAACATCATCTCCATCAAATGATGTCATCTGCACCTCCACTCTGTCCTGTGCCTGAAAACCTGGTCTTTCCTGGAGACTTTCAGGCAGACTGGACCGCTTCACCTGTTGCTTTCTCAGCATCCAGAGAGGATGTCCTTCTTGAGTCTCTTGGCCATTCACCGTCCCACTGCACATTTCTGGATGGTTTTTGTTATTGTTTAAGACCATCTTGCCATGAAGTCCTGGCTAGCCAGAACTTTCAATCCTCCTGCCTCAGCTTCCCAAGTGCTGGGATTACAGGCCTGCACCCTTTATCTAGGCTCTTCTGCACCTGCTTATAACTTTCCCTTTGACACTGGGCGAATATTACAGGCCAAGGAAGGAAAGTTCTGACTCCTTATTTTCTCTTCCAACTATTTTAAGGTACTGGAGAAGGGTTATGGGAGGCATGGAGTATCCCTTTCCCTAAGCAAAGAGGGGAAGGAGCAGAAAGTAAGGGAACGAATACACAGGAAAGACTGGGCTTGGAATGTCAAGGTCCAACCCTAACATAAATTATCTCTCTGGACCGGTGTGGAGGTGCGGGAATAATTGAGACACAGTTCACACAGCAATATTGGAAGGGAGTCTCAGGGTCCATCCAAATCCTGAAGATACCCGCGTTTATTCTCAAAACAGCTTTTATTTCCACAGGTAAACTGAGGGGGAAGTTCATTAGCATTCATTAGCATCATTAGTAGCAGGACTAAAGTCACCAGCTTGGATTAACACCTCTTCCCAGAGATCCCCATAATTACAAAGAAGGGAGCAGAACCACATTAACTATTCTGACCCAGGAGCCAGCCAGTCTGTACGTGCTATTGTGACCTCAGGCGCGACTGTGGTTTGAGAGCCAGGCTGCCAATACAATGCAGAAATGTGTGCCCTGTATAATATTGCCCCACACGGGAAACCAACGGGAAGAAGAGAGAACGGGAGCTGACTTCACGGGACTCGGGGCTAGGGCATGGCCCTTCCAGAAGTAGAGGTAAAGACTGGACTGCTGGGCTAATCCAGGCATGCTGACAGACACCTGTAATCCTAGCACTCTGCAGATGGAGTCAGGATGATTAAAGAGGTCAGCCTGGGCCACACAGTGAGACTCTGTCACAACCAAAATGAGCAGACTCCAGTTAAGGTTCCAGACCCAGCGCAGGCTCCACACTGGGGAAGTAAGGTTTGTTGACTGGGTTATCCCATAGGACAGTGAACTTTCTGGAGTGAGCTGGGGTGCTGACACTTAGTAAACCAACAGGTTGGGCTCCTTCTGTCTTTCCCCCCTCACTGGCCAGGGCCCCCTCCATCCCTTGTCTCCCACAAGGCCCCAAGTTTCGAAAGAGGCCTTCCTTTAGCCTTTTATTCTATTGTCCATCAAATTTCTTGTCCATGATAGTCAGATTGGGGGCTCCTCCTGGGCAGCCCCCTAAATATTTAAAAAATATTTCCCTACCCTACCACCCTACGCTACCCTGGCATGTCCAGCACTGCTCTCCACAGCTCGCCCCCACCCCACCCCCACCCCAGTGTATACACAATGTTGTTTGCCACTCCATCTCTCCTCAGCCCCTAGCCCAGTGCCTGATTTCCTTCAGGAATACAGGCTAGGAGGAGGGGGTCAGCTCTCAGGGTTTGAGGTGCCTGGGCTACTCCCACTAGCAGCCCTCTGCAGCATGTCCAGTGCCTCCCAGAAGAAATCTTTCTGGGCGGCCATCAAAGGCATCCAGCCCACAATCTCCTTCATCTTCGCCATTCGGTCCTGCAACGTGAGGCAACTGTGGATCTGGCTGAGGTACTCCTTACAGGCCTGGGCCGTCCCCCTAGGGTCTTGGAAGACTCCGGTCCCCTGGCTAGGTTCAGGGCTTCCCCCTACCCTGCTGGCTGGCAGGTCTCGATAGACCGGGAATTGTTCGATGTCGTGGCTGGACAGCATATAGAGGCACTCTCTGGTGGAGCAGAGGGAGCAGGCACACAAGGGGACCTTAGAGGAGAGAAGGGGTGGGGCTGAGGCAGGCTTAACCCTGTCAGGGCCTGGAAGCTGGCTAAGCCTGATGCTATGTTGATCCCTCTCAGACAGGCCCTGAACCAGCAAGTGAGCTTGCTGTGTTCCAGGACTATGTGAACTTGGGTGAAACCAGCAGAGGCAGCAAAGGAGAGAGCAGGGAGCTCAAGAAAGGGAGATTTCATGATACAGGGGAAATGGAACCAATGGGTCCCTTGAGGGGTCCCAGGTGTAAGTTGGGCATGGTGACACAGGAGAGCCAGGAAAGTCTAGAGTTTAAGCCAGGCCTGGGCTTCACAGTGAGAATCTCCTTAAAAAGGAATCCAGTGAGATGGCTTCCTTTGCTGCCAAGCTTGGTGACCAACGTCGTGGAAGGAGACCTGCCTTTCACCAGCTGTCCTCTGCCCTCCACAGGTGCACTGTGGCACAGCCCCTCCCCGACCAATTTTAAAGACTTTTTGAGAGAAGGCAGGTAAGTCCTGGCTACGGTCCTGAGGGCCACCTGGCTCTATTGCTCGGCCCTCCCTGTCCATTCGCTCGCTGGACTCTGCTCTGACCTTGATATGCAACTTGACGAAGGAGGCGCTCCCCTTAGGCCAGCCAGGAAGGCGGCCTCCGGCCCCACAGCCGCACCCCAGCAGCTCCTTGCTGAAATCCGAGGTCTGACTCAGCACTAAGGAATGGTTGAGGCCACACCACAGGGCGATGGGACGGTGTAGATAATGAACCTGAGGACAGAGAGACAACATGGCCAGGGGCTTTAAGGTAGGAAGGTTGACTGGAGGTTTGGGGCAGACTGCTGTTTTGGGAGTTGGAAAAAAAGAGGGTCCTGTTCCAGGTCTACAAACTGGCAGCTTTCTGTCCCCCTTCCTGTGCCCACAGAGCCCCCAAAGATTGACTACATGTCTTCTGGTCCTTGGTAAAAACTTCGTGTCTTGCTCCTCATGAAATACTCTCTTCCTTAAGGACAAGACCTGATGCCCTCTTCTGGCTTCCCTGGGTACCTGCACACATGTGCATTCTTGCACGTGCAATACACACACAGTAAAAAAAAAAAAAAAAATCTTTAATTACAAAAAGCCAACAAGTAACACTTAAAAAGTCAGCCAGGTGCAGGAAAGCAGGAGGATTAAAGTGAGTTCCAGTTCAATCCAGGCTACATGGTGAGAGTTTGTCTCAAAAAACTATTTTTTTGTTTGTTCGGGTTTTTTTATTGCATTTGTTCATATGTGATGCAGTGTGCACAGCACTCATGTGAAAGTCACCTATCAGTTCTGAGATCCACATATTCGCATTTCTCTCGGTCCACCCTGTGGGTCCCCGGGACTGAACTCAGATCAACCGGCTTGGTAGCAAGTGCTGAGCCATTTCCGGGTCTCTTTATTTTGGGAAGGCTCATGCAGTGGTTTCAATGAGAATGGCCTCCACAAGTTTATAATCTGAAAGCTTGGTCTCCAGGGAGTGGGTAAAGGATTAAAAGGGGTGGCCTTGGAGGAAGTGTGTTGCTGAGGGTGGGCTTTGAGGTTTCAAAAGTCCATGCCAGGCCTATTCTCTCTCCTCACTCTGTCTCTGTCTCTGTCTCTGTCTGTCTCTCTCTCTCTGCCTGCTGCTTGTGGATCAGGATGTGAAGCTCTCAGCTGCTGCTCCAGCACCATGCCTGTTTGCTTCTCACCATGATGATCATGGACTAATCCTCCAAAACTGTAAGCAAGCTCCCAATTAAATACGTTCTTGTTTAAGAGTTGCCTTAGCTGGGCGGTTGTGGCTCATGCCTTTAATCCCAGCACTTGGGAGGCAGAGGCAGACGGATCTCTGAGTCTGAGGCTAGCCTGGTCTACAGAGCAAGTTTCAGGGTAGTCCCAGGCTACATAGAGAAACCTTGTCTTGAAAAACCAAAAACAACAACAACTACAAAAACGTTGTCTTAGTCATGGTGTCTCTTCACAGGAATAGAACAGTAACTGAGACAGGATACATGTGACTTAAGCTTGCCTAGAACTCACTGTGCAGATGAGAAGGATCTTCAACTTTTTTAAAAAAGATTTATATATTTGATGTGCATCGGTGTTTTAACTACATGTTTATCTGTGTGAGGGTATCAGATCCCTTAGAACTGGAGTTACAGACAAGTGTGAGCTGCCATATGGGTGCTGGGAATTGAACTTGGGTCCTCTGGAAGAACAGCCAGTGCTCTTACCTACTGAACCATCTCTCCAGCCCTGATCTTCAACTTCTGATCCTCCTTTCCAAACATCTGGGATGAAACTCAGACTCCCACGCATGCTAGGCAAGCATTCTACCAACTCAAGGACATCTCTTTTCATTCCTCTGTGACAGTGATGGATAGATATTGCCTACATCTTCCTCTCAGTCCCTGGTTGGTTTGTTTTTGTTTTGTGTGTCTGTGGTTTCTTTGTGTAGCCCTGGCTGGCCTGGAACTTGCTCTATTCTGCCTCCTCCTCTTTCTGTTCTACTTTTTTTTTTCCTACTACGGATTCAATTTAGGATCTTGTAAGTGCTAGGCAAATGTTCTACTGGGATACATCTAGTCCATCTGGCCAGTCTTTTTGAGACAGGGTTTCTCTGTAGCTTTGGAGCCTGTTCTGGAACTTGTTCTGTTGACTAGGTAGGCTGGCTCGAACTCATAGAGATCTGGCCATCTCTGCTTCCCAAGTGCTAGGATTAAAGGCATGTGCCACTGTGTGTGTGTGTGTGTATATATATATATATATAACTTTATTTTATGTGCATTGGTGTAAAGGTGTCAGATCCCTAGGAACTGGAGTCACAGACAGTTGTGAGTCGCCATGTGGGTGCTGGGAATTGAACCCAGGTCCTCTGGACGAGCCGTCAGTGCTCTAACCACTGGGCAATCTCTCCAGTCCTTCTGGGCAGTCTTTTTACTGTCTCGTGTGTAAGTCTCATCACTGCCCTGTCCTCGTTGCATGGAACGCCCTTCCCTATCCTCACCTGAATCCCCTCAAACCCATAGGCCCTGTTACCATACTACCTTTAAAAAATGTATGTATTTAGGGAATGTACATTCATGCATCTGGCTATTGAGGCCAGAGGTCAATGGTAATTATCTTCCTCACGTGCCCTTATTTGTTTATTTGAGGCAGGGCCTCCCACTGCACTGGAGCTCACCAAGTAACTAGAGCCTTCGGCCTCCTCCTCTAGTGCTGGCATCATAGGCACTCACAGATTTTACATGGGTGTTGAGGATCTGAACTTGGGTCTTCATGCTCACATGACAAGCATTTTGCTCTCTGAGCCCTCTTCTTGGGCTGCATCTCCTTTTCTAGGCCTTCAGCACACTCAGGTCCCCAGCCCACTCCATCACTGAATCCCTTCTGCACACACAGAACAAACCTTCTGTGACCAGCCCTGGGGAAGACCTGCAGCAGCAGCACAGTGTTATATATGAAGGGCTTAGCCTTGTCTAGGGGAGCAGAAAGTGTTCTCTAAGAAATATGGAAAAGTAGCTAGGTGCTGGGTTAGGAGATTGGATGAGTGTTGCCAGGAAACAATCTCACCTGTGTAGGTTCCCCTCGGTCCATTTTGTCTCCTGTTCCCAACTGCCCATATCTGTTATTTCCCTGCATAAAGATCCGGCCAAACTCATCCACCAGGCCAAGATGGTTGTAGCCAAGAGCACAGAATAGGACCTAGGGAGGTTAGGACAGCAAGAGCATGGGAGCACATTGTCCCCAGGAAACTCAGCTCCAGGATTGCCCCCAACTAATCCCATCTGCCCTCTCCCCGAATCCCTCTGTCCCACCCAGATCTGTTCCTCCAACCCGCAGAGCCCAGCCCTCTGCTCTGCACCACGCTAACTGCCCGCCATCCTCCGTACCCCATCCTACCTTGGCAGGCAGAGAGAGAGCAAGCGGCATCTGGTGGTCCAGAGGGTCAAAGGCTTGAAGGGTCCCAAAGAGATCACGATACACCCCTGGGGTATGCACCTCAAAATACACTCCCCCCTGGTCTGGGGGGTCGGGAGCCCTCAGCTCAGCAGCTTTGGGCACCCATTTCCGAGGGATAAGACCCCTCTAGAGACTGCGGGGAGTCTCATACAATCAACACACCAACCATATTCACCAGCATGCATAAGCAGTGTCAGTATGTGGAGAAATCTGCCCAAGATTGCAGTCTTGAGAGAGAGAAATATAGTTCTTTTTTTTTTTTTTTAATTTTTCAGTGTCTCTCCCTGTGTGTGTGATATGTGATGTATGTGTATAGATATTGGCATGTATGTACCACAGCATATGTATCTGAGCCAGAGGGCAACTTCAGGTGTTGGTCTGTGCCTTCTGTCTTGTTTGAGGTAGGGTCTCTTGCTGTTTTTTTTTTTTTTTTTTTTTTTTTTGGTTTTTTTGAGACAGGGTTTCTCTGTGGTTTTGGAGCCTGTCCTGGAACTAGCTCTTGTAGACCAGGCTGGTCTCGAACTCACAGATATCCGCCTGCCTCTGCCTCCCAAGTGCTGGGATTAAAGGCGTGCGCCACCACCGCCCGGCCTCTTGCTGTTTTGATGCGAGACTGGCTGGCCCAGTTTACAGGGAATCACCTTCTCTGCCTTTGGGACTACAGACGTGCTACTGGGCCCACCTCTGTGTGGGCTCTGGGGACTTGAACTTATTCTCAGCCTTAGATGACCAGCACTTGTACCCATGGAGCCATCTCCCTCACCATGGGAGTGTTTCTTACCCGTGATATAGAGAGTGCTGCTCTGGTTGGAAGCCATGTAGGCCACATGAAGGTGAGGCAGGCATTGAGACACCTTCCTGAGGGTCAACTGTACCGTGTAGGAGCGTGGCTGGTCCAGCTGGGTCTCATTCACTACCAAGGAGTAGATCTTCCCTTCCTCTGGGGATATGAAGGGAGGCATGTTAATTCCACAGAGGAAGCGATTCGTCAATACCCAGATTAACACCCATGGGACACTCAACAGAAACAGCCACTGCTCTAGAACCGCAGGAAGAAGGAGAGGGGCCTGATGAGATGGCTCCCTGGGTAAAAGCACAGTTCTGTGAGCCTGACAGCCTGACTCTAACTGCTGAAACCATGCTAGGAGAGAAAGTGACTCCTGAAAGTTGACCTCCACATGTGCGTGCCACACACACGCAAACACACGCACACAAGCACACACATATACAAGGGAGGGGGAAATCAAGTATGGTGACATGCTTGGGAGGCAGAGGCAGGCAGACGTCTACATAATAAGTTCCAGGCCAGCCAAGACTGACCTACGTAGTGAGGCTCTGTCTCAACAACAAAAATAAAGTAAGAAGAAAAGAGCCAGGAGGAGGAGGCTCATGCCCAGAGGCAGGCAGATCTCTGGGTTCGAGGCCAGCCTAGTCTACAGAGCAAGTTCCAGGATAGCCAGGACTACACAAAGAAACCCTGACTCAAAGATTTAAAAGGAAGAAAGAAAGAAAGAAAGAAAGAAAGAAAGAAAGAAAGAAAGAAAGAAAGAAAGAAAGAAAGAAAGAAAAGGGAGAGAGAGAAAGAGAGAGAGAAAGAAAATGGCTTCCAGCCCCCAACAGTCAACCCTTAAAACAAAACAGGGAGGTCTAGCGGAGAACAAACCTAGTGATTAGATGTTGCAGACTCTTAATTTGGTGTTGGGAAGAATGAAGCCTAGGCATTTAGGTTTCTGCCCGGCATTTGGAAATCCACAGGCTCTTAACCTTAAGGAGAGTGCAGTCAACTATGGAGGACACTGGGAGAGTGGGGAGGAGGCAACTCGGGGTATAAAGTGAAGTACCTGGCACGGAGGTTAGGAGGGGATCAGACTTTCACTGGAGCGGTGCTCTCCAGAGGCTCACAGGCCACACCACGTGCGCAGGCAGGAGGCAGAGGCCTGCCTTGGGCCTTGGTACTCACCAACTCCCTTGAGTTAGAGCCTCACCATTATCACTACCATGCCGGAGTCTCCTGTCAGTCTCCTGTCTTCTCCTTGAATCTCACCGTATGAATGCTAGGATTACCGACCCGCACGCCCACGTCTGGCCTTTATGTTGGCTCTGGGAATCCAAGCTCACATCCTCATGCTTGTTGCAAGTCTTTTACCCGCTGTACCATCTACTCCGCACTCTGGTTTTATTTTTCAAACAGGATCTTATGGAGACTGGCCTCAAACTCTCTGTGTATCTTAGGAATAACCCTGAATGCAGGATTCTCCTGCCTCCATCTTCCAGATACTGGGAGTATAGGCATAGGCCACTACACCTACTTTATATGGTGCTGGGAGTTGAACCTGGTGCTTCATATAGATTGACCCATACCCTCCTGCCTGAGAAGGAACTTTATCTGAAATTCTATGCAGAATTCTAGAACTTTGGGGGTTCAGAGCTGGAGCAGGAGGAAGGCAGAACTCTCTCTTAACAGACTCCTCTCTTCCTCTCCCCTGGCGCAGATCCTGAAGAATCTGCTAGATATTTGCAAACCGCTACTCTGTAGGCCGCACCTGTGAGGAGCAGCAGAGCCCGCTGGGTCTCCTGGCCAACCAGCACGATCTGCTTGAAGCTCATGGAATGGTGGAAGGTCATCTTGAAGATCCGCTGCCCACTGGACTGCAGATAGACCTCCACACAGTCACAGGCCCGGCTGCCAGTGGTGCCCACCACTGCTGGCTGCTCCCGAGTGGCCAAGACGTAGAGGTATTTACGGTAAACTGTGTCACATCTTGGGTCGGAGGCGAACTGTGGAACAAGATGAGGCTGTCTGGGATCTAGCGATCTGAATGGGCTAAGGTTAAAGCGAGTGGATCATGGGATGGGAAATGAGACGATTGGGTCCAGGGCTAAGAAATGAGAGACTGATTTTGGATTGGTGATCTAACTCAGTGATAGAATGTTTGCTGAGCATGTAGGAGGTCCTGGGTTCAATTCCTAGCACCAAAAAAACAAACAAAAACCAAGTAAATTATGGATAAATGAATTGTTTTTAGGCTCTCCTAAGGGAGAGGCCACTCAGGACCACTGAGGTGGGTTCTCAGCACCCAGAATTCCCCTACTCACATCCTTAGCGCCTCGACACAACACCACATAGCGGCAGGCCCGCTTCCACTGGATCTGGCCAAGGGTGGAAGACACCAGAGCATTTTTGAGGAAGAAGAGGGTCCCCACATAGTCAAGAATGAACACATGGTCCTTCGTGGGTAAGAAGCGGCGGTAGCCATGGGCTAGCACGGGGGCCACACTCTTGCTGAGACATCGGCGGCGTCCTCCGAATGCCTGGAAGTATAGGCCCTTTGTATCTGAGGGTCAGAAGGAAATGGTTTCAAGGCTGAGGCTACAGGAGTGGGAAGAGTCAGGGCGAGGGTGAGCTTGACTGGTCTTTCCCAGACACCCTGGTATTATCTTTTTTCATCCCCAGGACTAGGGATCAGACTCCTTCCTGGGGTGACACAGAAACCTTGGTTTATGCCCGACATCTGTCCCACTGTGTCCCAGGGCCACATGTGTGTGTCTCAGGAGCATTTCTGTGCCACCTTGTACCAGACACTGGGGAATCCAAGGACAGACACAGATGTGGTGCAGAAAGGAGAGGGAAGGGATGGCCAAGGCAGGTCGGGCATCTCCTGTCTTCTCTGCTGTGACCGTTTCCCTAAACTCTATGTGTGTGTGAAGGAAGTCACTAGGTAGCGCCTTTCTGAAGTGGAGCATTCGGGTGACTGTCCTCAAGCTCAGGTGACTGTGTCCCTCGGGGACACTGGCTGTCATCATGCAGGAGCTGACGCTGCTACCATCTCACAGTAAATAGGACAGCCACCACAACAAAGAATCATTTCATCTCTGGTGAGGGATACTCAGTGCTTAAGTTCTTGAAACGTGAGGACCAGGGTTGAGGCATAAACACTGGGTGGGCTTCTTGGCCTGTCTGTAATTCTGGCCTTGGAAGTGGGAGATGGGGTCCTTGGAGCAAGCGAGCTAGTGAGACTTCTGGGCTTGACTGAGAGACTCTGCTTCACAGAGTACAGTGTGTGTGTGGGGGGGGGGGGGGGAGACTGGCGATGATTCCTGATACTAACCTTGGTCTCGTCATGCAGATTCCTAATGTGTACGTGTCCATACACATGCAAACATGCATACATATAGACACACACACCATACACAACCATGAAAAAAAAAGAATTACTTCATCTATACTTTCACAAGGTGACAAAAAGCTGGGAGATGACTTCATGTGTAAAGTATCTGCTGTGTAAGCATGAGGACCTGAATTCAGAGCCCTGACACCCGTGGAAAAGCTGGTATGGATATTTTTAACGCTAGCACGTGCTGGTTTGGGGAAGGGAAGCGGGGGAAGGCAGAGACAGAAGGATCCCTGGGGCTTGCTGGCCACCTGGTCTAGCCATGGCAAGCTCCAGGTTTCAGTGAGAGACTGTTTAAAAACGTAAAGCGGGGCTAGAGACGGCTCAGTAGTTAAGAGCACTGACTGCTCTTTCAGAGAGAAGACCTGGGTTTGATTCCCAGTATCCACGTGGCAGTCCAGGTCCAGATGATCTGATGCCCCCTTCTGGCACACACAGGCACTGCATGCATGTTGTGCATAGATATACATGCAGGCAAAACACCTATACATATAAAATAAAAATAAATATTAAAAAAACTTAGGTGGAGAGGGACAGAGGAAGACAACCAATGTCAACCTCTGGCTTTCACATGAGGGTGCACTAACTGGTGCAACACACACACATAACACATTGCAAAAGCTGACAAAAGTTAACTCTGATTAAAAGAGGGAGAAACTCCAAGTCTGGGGAGTAGGGGCTTCTCTAGGGTAAGATCTGGAAGCCTTGGTGCATGCAAAGAGACCTGGCTGAATGGCATTACATCTGTGAACCGGATGTCTGTCAGCGGTGGCCAGAGAACCTGGGGGACGCACTCCGTGGAGTACGTTTGAGTGTAACAAGTTTCTTCTAGAGAAAAGGTGGCCTGGGGTGTGATCACCAGGCAACTTGACCGAGAAGGAAGTTCCCAGAATAAGGAAGGGCAGAGGCAAGGAGAAGTTACTGAGGGGAAGTGTACAGTTAAGAATGGCAGCTCTCTTCCAGGGCCGGGCACCACAGCCATGGTCACGGACGCGTGGACTGAGCCTGCGACAGATGCGTCTCCATACGCCCTCAGCATCACACACTTCATGGAAGTAGTGGCAGGTTTGGCCTAGGGCGACAACATCTTTGACTGGGAGGAAAGAGGCGATGTGCTCCACCTGCGGAGGAGCAGGAGGGAGGAGGTGGGGGAGTCACAGGCTGCCCTCAGCCCTGCATTCACAATCCCCACCACACCCCAAAGACTCACCAGCTCTGGGGGGAACAGCTGGACAGAAACAGGGTTTCCTCCCTCTTTTTCATTCCCAGCCTCCAAACCACCTGAGGGGCAGCTGCGTTTCACCTGCCGGAGGAGAAAGGGGAGAAAAGGGGTTCTGGGGAGGCCACACCTGTCTGTCTTCTCTGCTGTCAAACTGTTGTTGTGTTTCTGTAAACTCCACCTTGGGGCTCATCCGACTCTGTCTCTACGCTAGCAAACCCAGCCATCCCTTCTCTCTCCAGGACCTCGGCCATTACCCCTCCCTTGCCTGCCTTGGTCCTTGACCTGTCCCCAGATTTCTTGCAGCCAGGAGACTCCCTGCCCTTCCCTTGCCTTGCCACCCCCTCACCCTGAGCCCCTCCTCCTGTCTGCACAGCCTGGTCAATTTTTGCAGCTTCTGTCTCCGGCTTCTCCTCACCATCCTGACTGTCCCCTCCCTGCTCCTGCCCTCATCTCTCCAGGCCCCTTGGCTCCCCAGGTCCCAGGCCCCTGTCCTCACTGCCTTTCCCACACCATGTCCTCGGGCACATAAAACCTTTTTGTGACCTCACTGTCCAGCGACTGTGACCTACTTTCCTTAACCTGACCCCATAGCTATCTTCTGGGTTCTAGCTCAGAGCTAGTCACCAGGCGGCTCAAGGGATAATATGTTTTACTGGCGACACAAAGAGAATGAACTATTGGCAGATGGTAAGTCTTTTTCTCTTCAGAAGCAGTAGTGGGTTTTCCTCACTTTTAACTCTGAAGAGAAAAACGGGGCCTCCTGAGTAGTCCTCGGTCTGCAGGGATTTGTATCTCAAGAGTACAAAGTCAGAAAAGGAAAAAAAGTATAGGGCTAGATGGAAGCTCAGTTGGTAGAGCGCTTGCCTGTCATGCATGAGGCCCTGGGTTTGATCCCCGGCACCGGAGAAAAGCCAACATGGTGCTGCACAGGACGTGGAGACAGGAGGGTGAGAAAGGAATCCAAGGCCATTGTTGGCTACATAGTGCATTACATGACTGCATCACATGAGACATTGTCTCAGAAAAAAAAAAAGATTGGCACACAATGGCAGTGGAGCAAAGGGGATCCCGATCTAACATCACAAAAGCGAGACGCGAGTGAGAACTGAAGGCAGCTTCTTTCCAGTCTCATAGAAAACAAGCCCCGAATCTCCTGTTCCTTCCTGGGGACGGGTGGCATCGTCACATGTGCAAAGGGCAAGCTATTACGGTGGCGGCAAGGGTGACTTTTCCTGGAGTTTAGGGCATCTTCTAGAGCCTAGGCACTTAGCTTTCTCTGCAGAGTGACTTTGTGCCTGGGAAAGAGCAGAGGAGGTTGCACGTGATAGGCAGGGGAAGGGCTACAACAATAAATGTAAGACTGTGGCTTTGCCAGGAACACAAAGGGATTGAATCCTGTTAGAAAGCCCATTGCAGAGCCGGGTGGTGGTGGTGCACGCCTTTAATCCCAGCACTTGGGAGGCAGAGGCAGGCAGATCTCTGTGAGTTCGAGACCAGCCTGGTCTACAAGAGCTAGTTCCAGGACAGGCTCCAAAGCCACAGAGAAACCCTGTCTCGAAAAAAAAAAAAAAAAAAAAAAAGAAAGCCCAGTGCGTAAGTGCCCAGCAGGTCCATTCATTGGCCACTCTGGCCAGATATTCAAAACCATCATCTCCATTATCTGTGGTAACTAGGAAATAGAGTTCATGTGTAGGGAGGGCATCTGCTTAACTTGTGCATGGCCTTGGATTCCAATACCAGCTTTTTTTCTTCAGTGTGTGAGGGGTTAAAACAATTTCTCTTGTAGCCCTGGCCTGGAACTCGCTCTGTAGACCAGGCTGGCCTCAAACTCACAGAGATCCACCTGCCTCTGCCTCCCCAGTGCTGGGATTAAAGGCACGGGCCATCATGTCCAGCTTTTATTTAAACATGTACTTTGTAAAAAGAGTGTGTGTGTGTGTGTGTGTTTGCCTGTATATATGTGTGCCACGTACATTCCTGGATCCCATGGAACTGGGAGTTTCAGATGGTTATAAGGTACCACATGAGCGCTGGGAACAAAGCCTGGGTCCTCTGAACGATCGGCAAGTGCTCATAGCCTCTGAGCCAACTTTCTCTCCAGCCCTGGAAGATTTCATTCCTTCATTCCTTTGTAATTGTGTATGTGTGGAGGAATGTGAGCACCCCCTCCCCCCCCGGAGATGCAGGCTACTGTATTGGTGCTTCAAACAGAACTAGAATCCTCTGCAAGAGCAGCTTCCGTGCTTTTTTTTTTTTTTTTTTGTGGTGTTCTTGATCCCTCTGGCTCGTGCAATCCTTCCTCCTCCTCTTCTGCAGGGTTGCCTGAGCTCTGCCTAATTTTTTTTTTTTTTTTTTTATGATTTACTTGACTTTATTTTATGTGCATTGGTGTGAAGGTGCCAGATCCCCTGCAACTGGATCTTCAGACAGTTGTGAGCTGCCATGTGGATGCTGGGAATTGAACCTGGGTCCTCTGGAAGAACAGGCAGTGCTCTTAACCACTGAGCCACCTCTCCAGCCCGCAGTTTGCACTCTTAACCAGCTAAACTCTCTCCCAACTTTTGATAATTTAATAAATGCTCAGGCATGCTCGCATAGCAGGCATGACTTATGAGACAGCAACTTCAGTTGCTGGTGGTCTGGCGACACAGGAAGCTGACTTGGGGTCTTGGGTCACTACAAAGGGTTTTAAGCTGCACACCTAAACCCCAGCACTTGAGAGGCTGTGGCAGGAGTTGTTCAAGGCCATTCCTAGCTACTAACCAGTTGGAGGCAGTCAGAGCTATCTGAGATCTGGTCTCAAAAAGCCAGTCTTCCTCTTTCCTTGAGGCCACCATGCCACTCAGATTGAGATAAAGACTGAAATTCCGGAACCACGTGAGCCACAGCTAGAGCCACACTGGTAAGGACTGGAAGCACCCAGCAGGAGGGGAAAGGGGGATGTTGGTGGCATGCCTCATGACAGGGTCAGAATCATCCAGGTGACTCTGGCAAAGCTGGTATGAGTCATTACCACTTAGAGAGGAACCAGAGGAACGGGCAACCTGGATAAACCGTGGACACTGAGCAGTCAGCGGACACTGGTGATGCTGCCTCAAACCAGGACAGGAGCTGCTCCTGTCACTGGGGCGGTGGGACTGGGATACTGCAGAGTTCTGGGGATGGAGGCTGCCGTAGCAGCCTGTCAACAATGACCAGACTCTGCAACAGAAGAGCTGAGGGGGATCAAGGGTGTTGGGGGGTGTCTTTCCCGTGGCTGGAAGCCACACAGAGAGGTTCACTAAATGCTAACATTCATTAAAAAATAAATCTCAGCCGGGCAGTGGTGGCGCACGCCTTTAATCCCAGCACTCGGGAGGCAGAGGCAGGCGGATCTCTGTGAGTTCGAGACCAGCCTGGTCTACAAGAGCTAGTTCCAGGACAGGCTCCAAAAAGCCACAGAGAAACCCTGTCTCGAAAAACCAAAATAAATAAATAAATAAATAAATAAATAAATAAATAAATAAATCTCAAAAGAAAAAAAAGAGTATTCTTTTACTACCTCTCCATTTGGGAACCCCTTCTGTACTTCATTTCACCTTAAGAAGTGAAAGAAAGAAAGAAAGAAAGAAAGAAAGAAAGAAAGAAAGAAAGAAAGAAAGAAAGAAAGAAAGAAAGAAGAAAGAGAAAAGGAAAAGAAAACAAAACCAAAGACCCCAACAAACTTTAGTCTCCTCATGTCCCAGGCTGGCTGGTCTGGAACTGAGCTCAAAGTCTTGATCCTTCTAGCCTCTTCCCAAATGCTGGTACGGCAGGTTCATGCCACTACACCCGGCTTCAAATAAGAGGTTTCCAACAAGTCAGGCGGTGGTGGCGCACACCTTTAATCCCAGCACTCGGGAGGCAGAGGCAGGCGGATCTCTGTGAGTTCGAGGCCAGCCTGGTCTCCAGGACAGGCTCCAAAGCTACAGAGAAACCCTGTCTCTCAAAAAAAAAAAAAAAAAAAAAAAAAGGTTTCCAACAGAAAAAATTTATTGTGAAAGTGGGGGAAAGAGTCTCACGTGGAGGGCTCGACCTCAGTTTCTTCCTTGTGTGCTGGACAGTGGTAGTGTACACCTTTAGTCTCTTAGTGAGTTCGAGGCCAGCCTGGTCTACAGATCTTCAGGACAGCCAGGGCTACACAGAGAAACCGTCTCTAAAAAGCAAGAAAGCAAACAAAAACAACGATTTTGTTCTGGAAGATCATGAGATCTTTCGTTGTCTCTAAGTTTTGGTCTGGGCATCCACTCTGGTGGAGCTGCCAGGTCTGGCGACCTTCCCTGTCTGGGCTGGAAACCCCCTCACCGGTCAACCCAAGAGTCCCCGGCTGGGACTCAGCCTGCAGAGCCGGAAATGGTCCCTTGGGTTGAGACGGCCTGCCTGCGCGCTGGCCCGGGGCATCCCTCTCCCTTCTTCACTTCCCGGACGCCGGCTGGCTCCCCAGCATGCTCAGCTAGGACTCGGCTCTAACACTGCATTGTTAGCCCGCCGCGCTCACGGTCCGTACCTGGGTCGCAAAGATTCTAGCTCCCTCGCCTGCTGTCTAGTGAAAGGGCCATCTCCTCGCCTATGCTATTGGTAGACAGAGCCGTCTTTCAGAGAAGAGGCCGGGACAGGTGTCCTTTCCAGGTTCTAATTGGTCGTCTTGACAGTCACTCACGTGGATCTAGCTTGCAATTGGGCTTCTTTGAAAGAGGGCCTGACTCTCAGGCTTGTGGTCGCTGAGTCTTTAATCTCTTAAAAGTTGAGAGCTGTTGTCCCCGCCTCCTGGGTGGGCCTCATTGGCTCCATCTCTAGCCTCAAGGGCTGTGATTGGATGTCGCCGCGCGGGGCGGGCCAGCCAGAAGCCGCGGCCGTTGGCGAGTGCTCCGCTCTTACCCCTCCCATCCCTCAATGGCGTCTAGAGTTGAGAAGCTCCACCCCCTTGGCGCTTCCTGATTGGGCATTTCTAACGCGTCTCTGGCTCATGATTGGTCCGCGGGGTCCCGGACCGTCGTCTCCGCCCTCCAGAGGCGACTACGGCGGCTCCGAGGTGGGGGAGGGGCGAGGAGGGCCGGCCGGTGCCGTCAGTCAGGCAGCGGGAGCCGCCGGGAGCGGATGGCGGCGGCGGTAGCGGGCCCACTCGCCGCCGGGGGTGAGGAAGCTGCAGCTTCAGTCCCCGCGCCAGAGTCTCCTGGTCTACCCGGGAGCCGCAGCGCAGAACGAGCCCTAGAGGAGGCTGTGGCCACCGGGACCCTGAACTTGTCCAACCGGCGTTTGAAGCACTTCCCCCGGGGCGCGGCCCGCAGTTACGACCTGTCAGACATCACCCAGGCTGGTGAGTTGCGCTGGTGCCCAAAGAGAGAAAGTGAGAGAGGAGGGGACCCTCACGGGACCGCGACCCTCATTTGCATAGCCCCGCCTCGCGTTCGAATCAGGCCCACCCCCTTCACCTGGCAGTCTTGAGGGCTCGCCCCTCGGGATTGGCATCGAGCCTGCGACCTCCCCTCCCCGCTGTAAGAACCACTGGACAATGAGTTCGCTTCAAGCTTGCACACAACACTTTTGGCCGAGCTCTCTGTGACTTTCCCCTTTATTTGCATACTGCGCACCTGTAGTGGGGCCCCGCCCCTCACCTGGTTGGCTTCTGCAATCCTAAACCTGATCGACCCCTAAAGCAAGCCCCCCATTGATAATCTCAATAATCACTGCATTTTGCCTCCTTCTGGTCGTTTCCAACTCTTTCCACACTCCTCCACCTCGATTCCAGCAGCCCCAAATTATCTCTTTCCCAAAGGTCGCCCCTAACAACCCTATGTTTTTCCTGCTTTACCGTAGTCTCCACAAGTCCCAGACCCTCCCCGCCGTCCACCCGAGCCCGACTGTGTGAAAGAAGTGAATCTCCCGCACTTAACTTTCCATCCATTATCCTTGTCCCCTTTATCTTTTTCCTGCCTCTGTGAGGTCACTGTGGAGCCTGTGACCTCATAGGAACCCTAGAATTACCATTTCAGGTTCTGCTTTTCCCTTAGGGGAGGAACTTGAGGCAGTTTGCAGAAAGGAAGGAAATTGGATCTTTTAGTTAGGAGTGCTGACCTCCTGGAGACGCTCCTTCCAGTCCCCGCCCTTAGGATCCCTGTAATCATGCCCCCTCCGCCCTGCTGTGTGTATGTTTGGGATTCCTCTAATCATGTACCCTCTACCCTGTGTCTGTTGCTGGCCAGGCCCTGGGGGACTGTACTATGACAGGTGAGTCAGGCTTCAGCTGCTTTAGGAGGCAGCCTATGAACTTGGGCTGGCAGCTGAGGGCGGGGATCAGAACACAGGACTGCATTCCGGGAGCCCCACCCCAGTCTGGGCTGGAGTGCGAGGGCCCCTTCTCCTGCTCCTCTCATCTCCGGGGCGGCAGGGGATGTCGGACTGGATCAAAGAGCACATTGCTGCAGCAGGTGCCTGCCCACCTGCGGTCACCCCGCCTGACGGGGCACACTCTCCCCTTTCAGCCCTGGAGAGAAAAAGTTTAAATCTGACTGTGTTTTAATTCTTTCCCCCTATACAGCTGAATGAGTCCTGGGAATGGGTGAGCCCCACGAGCCGTTCTTACCCCTCCCAGGTCCCCCCAACCCCCAAGCTCCAGATTGACCTCAGCAGCTGTGTGACACTGGCCGTCTGTTCCCTTTCCCCTCCCCCCTTGCTTGTTTTTTGACAAAGACCAAATGTTTTTCTTTACTTCCTCAGGGCTCTGTCTCAGTGAGTGGACTCTTGGGGGAAAACTACCAAGCACTCGTAGCCCCTCCCAGCTCCTGCCCTTGCCCAGCCTCCTCCTCCAGCATTCCGACTGAGGGTGCAGCTAGGGCTCCCCTGGGTACAGGTTCAATTGTGTGGTAAAGTGGGGAATTCCCAGCCTCCTGAAAGCCCCCCTCTGCCTTCTTCAGTCTCTTCGGAGCCCAGGTTCTAGGCAGGTGGGTTCCATTATGTCCAGCTGTCCTCTGTCTCCTCTCTCCAAGCTGGGTACTCCTAACTGGGGCAGGCGTGTGTTGTGTGTGTGTGTGACAGAAGCCCAGAGTTGCCTGGTGCCCTGTCCTCCACATCCCTTGCTCTCCAGAGCAGACCAAGTGCTTCAGCATTGTGCTGCTGGATTATTCTGGACCTTCTCCTGCTTGTTGTGCCCCTGTGTGTTCCCTCTGTGGACGCCCCGAACACCCAAGGGCGGTGTTCCCTTGGCCTACTAGTAGAGAGCTGGGTCGGGTTGGGGGAGGGCAACTTCTAGCAAAGGAGAAGTGTAGATCATTCTCCCACAGACCACATCCTGTGCCCCTGAGCCCTGCCTCCTCCAGCCTGGGCTCCTTCCGCCCCTGACTTCTGCCCCTCTACAGGTCCTTACCCCATCTCAGCGTGGCCTCCACTCCCATGAATACAGGCACACCCCCTGCCCCCCTCACTTATACATTTGTGGGCACAAAGGAAACAGGCAGGTGTCAGACATGAGTGGAGGACCCGATACAAGCCTTCTACCCTCTCCCGAACCATTTTTCCCACACTAGCTCTGTCTGTGTTCACTAGGGTTGGGGTGAGGAAGAGAGCAGTTTGTAGGGCATCAGGCTAATATCCCCTGGGAAACAGATCCTACAAGCCACAACCCAATGGATTGTTTCTGCTCCATTTCCTGTCACAAGATGCGTTTCCTTGGGGAATATTCCCCAGCTTCCCCTTCTCTTAGCTTTTATCCCCTTCTGAAGGAGGGCCCTTAAAGAAGCTCACAACATCTCTTGCCTAGGATTTCCCCTAAAAGGCCCAGACACCTCCCAAGGCATGCTGAACAGAACAAACAGAAACACAGGCTTCTAGGGGTCTGGTCTGCAACTCTACACTAGAAGGAACCACAGTGCCTCTGGCACTGCCATGAGCCACTCTCTGAGAGAAGAGGGTAAAGGCCCCTCCTCTGTCCTCACCTTCACTCTCTGCTCAAGGTAAATGCAAAGATGCTGACCTGAGGTCTAGGTCAGAGAGGAAGCAGAGGAAGACTGCTGGGGTTGGAATAGGACAGCCAGCCTGGGGACAAAGGAACCCCAAATGGGAAAAACCTCGAGGACTCTGAGAACCTGGTTCCCAGCCCAGCTTAGCCCGCTTCCTTTCCCTCCTAGACTTCCTGAACTTAGACGTTCATAATCCTTTGGGGGTGGAGGCTGATGGAAAACTAGCCAAGTGTTAGGGCCTTACTTAATCCCTAGAGCCAGGATATATCTTGTCCTTGATTTCATCCCTGTGTGGAAAACAGGTTGAAGCTGGGAGGAAGGACTTCCCTGTGGTTCTCCCAGAGGATTCCTGCCCTGACCTTTCCTGCCTATCATCTTACTGCTGTTTTCAACTTCTCTTTTGTGTACCAAACCCATTGAGTCACAGCCAGCCCTGACCAGGCTCTTTTTTTGGTGGGGAGAGGGAGAGTAAGTTCATCGTGTGTATGGAGGCCTGCAGAGGATGTCGGGTGTGCTGTTCCCTCACTCTCCACCTGATTGTCTTGAGACAGCATCTCTCACTGAATCTTGAGCTAGGCTGGCAGCCCACAAGCCCAGTTCATTTCTTCTGACCCCATCCTATCCTCGGCACTGAGGTCACAGTACATACCCGTGCCCAGCTCTTTACACACGTGCTGGGATCTGAACTCAGGTCCTCACGCTTGTGTAGTGACTGTGCTCCCTCATGAAGCCTTCTCTTCATCCCTCAGACTGTTTTCTCATGAATATAATCCCCTCCTTTGACCTTTCACCTCTCCTGACATCTCGGAACATGAGCAGCACAGCGCTATAGAGCACTGCCACACTGCTGGGAGAGCTCAACATTTGTCTTAGTTTTGGAGTGTGTGGGGCGGCAGAGTCAAGTCTAGCTGTCTAGTCCTGAGCTCTGCATTCTCTTCTCTCAGCACTCTGTTGGAGTTACAGGCGTGAGCTGCCACATGGAACTTCATTTGTAAATTTAAAGGTGATGTTTATGGTCTGTCCATAGCCTCCCATGTCTGGCCTTCTCTTTGCCTTTCTGGTTGTGCTTGTATGTGCTTCAGTGTGTAGAAGACTTTTCTCCCCAGGGAGCCCACGTATATGATCGTATGTCTATGTGTGCACACACCTGTGGAGGCTAGGGGTCAGTCTCAGCTGTTCTGGTGCCACCCACTGCTTGTTTGAGGCAGAGCCTGTTCATTGATCTGGTCCCTTGAATCAGTTAGGCTCTCTGGTCAGCTGGTCAGCTGGCCAGTGAGCACCAGGGAGCCACTGAGCCATGACTCCCCGGTGGTGGGATTGCAAGTGAACACTACCACACTCGGCTTTTTAGCCATGGGTTCTGGGGGCTCGAACGCAGGTCCTCACTCATGTGCAGCGGGCACTTTATCCACTTAGCTATCTCTTCAGCCCTGTGGGCTTGATTCTTTCAGTCAGCGGAGGAATGGGAGCTGGGTAGCTGGTTCAGGGGACATTCAGTCTCTTTGTGCAAGGCTGACTCTTTCCGTAGCTCTTTCCTGACCCTTACTTTCCTTAGACTTGTCTCGGAACCGGTTTCCCGAGGTGCCCGAGGCAGCATGCCAGCTGGTGTCCCTGGAAGGTCTGAGCCTCTACCACAATTGCCTGAGATGCCTGAACCCAGCCTTGGGGAATCTCACAGCCCTCACCTACCTCAACCTCAGGTAGTGGGAACTTATTCTGTAGGCCTCAGAGACTAGTGCTATGGCCCTGAGCAGTGCGCCTGGTTCCCCAGAGCAGGCCCAGTGCTGGGGTGCCCTGTCTGAGGAGTGAGGCTGCTGCCTTTCTCCCTTTCACAGCCGGAACCAGCTGTCATCTTTGCCACCCTACATCTGCCAGCTGCCCCTTCGAGTACTTATTGTCAGCAACAACAAGCTAGGAGCCCTGCCTCCAGACATCAGCACCTTAGGAAGCCTGCGGCAGCTTGTGAGAATAAAGGGCACGGGCCAGAAGAGGGACTATTGAGCCAGGCTCCGGGGACTTCTGGGGGGTAACTAGAGAAAGGTAGGAAGCACCCTTGGGAAAAAAGACTTGGACTAAAGGCAAGTAGCCAGAGAGAAATAGCAGAGCACTTCTGCTGATTCTGGGCTTATAGTGCCTTCTCTGACCTAGGACGTGAGCAGCAATGAGCTGCAGTCCCTTCCCGTGGAGCTGTGCAGCCTCCGTTCCCTGCGGGATCTCAATGTTCGGAGGAACCAGCTCAGTACCCTGCCCGATGGTAAGGAAGATGAAGCCCAGAGGATGGATGAGCTTGTGTGTATGCCTTCACCAGCGAGGCTGCTGTACGGGAGATTCATAGATGGGGGCTTCTGACCGTAAGGAAGATGAAGCCCAGAGGATGGATGAGCTTGTGTGTGCCTTCACCAGCGAGGCTGCTGTACCAGAAATCTGTAGATGGGGGCTTCTGACCAGACGGCCATAGCGTTCTCACATTTAGATCAGGTTGCCATGTGGTCAGGTGGTATTAGGGCCCTCTGTGGATTACAACCCTTCTCCTCATCTCACAGAGAGCGGAGAGAGCTCCTGGGGTCTCTGGGCTCTATTTTATAAGGACACTAATCCTCTCGACCTGAATGGCCACCCAGAGGCCCCACTTCCTAGTATCGATTACTTTGAAGGTTATGATTTCAACATATGAAATGGAGGGGCACAAACACTGAATTTGAAATAATGCTGCTACCTTGGAGAAGTCACAGGCAAGAAGAAATTGTTTAAAATGACCTTGCCTTGTTGCTCAGTGATATTCAGTATCTAAAGCAAACAGTAAACAGTGGTATTTGCTCTTGACCATGGCAACGTTCTGAGACTGGGAAGGCGTGGATTCCTAGTTTTGTTTTTATGTGGGAGCAGGCTAGGAAAGAAGGGTGGGAGGGAAGTCAGTCAGCTGTAGAATCCTAAAGTTGGAATGGACCTTAAGGCCCACCCAACACCCACCTCACCCCAGTAAGAGCTCTCAAAACACTAGCCAGGTGATGCTCTGAATCTCCTCACAAGGACTCTGGATTGCGGGTCGGGGGGCGGGGGTACTGACGTGAGAGTCTAAGCAGCCCTGTTCAGTGGGGTAATTATGATGTACCGACACTTGATAGTCTCTGTTGGGAAGCAGGCATATCTTCTTGTGCTCAGCCAGCATTGTTTTGGGGTGTGTGCTTCCTGCGTTTCAGGTGAGGGGGCCTCCCCCCCAATAGATGTGACTGAGATCTGAGACCAGCCCTCAAAGGTTTAGTGGCTTCATGGACGAGAGACACACATTCATAGGGAACTGCAAAAGATGGAGGCTTGGGAGCCCAGAGGGTGAGAGGGGGCAGCAGGGTGGAGCCTGGGAAGTGACTGACATCCCCCAGAAGCTCAGACATAGCTCCTGGCAGAGGAGCACCAGAGTCAAAGCGTGGAGGCAGTGGGAACGTGATGTAGCATGGATGCAGTTAGAAGGACAAACAGGAAGGGTGCATATTTGGTTGTGAAGAACAAGAGTAATGGGCACTCATTTTCCCTGCCTCCTTCTCCCCATTTTTGCCTCTGCCCTCTGCTTTCCAAGTCCATTAAGTGTCTTCATTAATTTTCTGTTACTAGAAGAAAATAACTGAATCTAAGTGATTTTGTTTTGTTTTGTTGAGACAGGGTTTCACTATCTAGCCCTGGCTGTCCTGGAATTCACTCTGTAAACCAGGCTGGCCTGGAGCTCACAGAGATCCGCCTGCCTCTGCCTCCCAAGTGCTGGGATTAAAGGCATGCGCCACTCCACCCAGTAGGAATTTTGTTTTTATTTTGTTCTTTGAGAGATGGTCTCTCTTTTTTTTAAATATTTATTTATTTATTATGTATACAATATTCTGTCTGTATGTATGCCTGCAGACCAGAAGAGGGCACCAGACCCCATTATAGATGGTTGTCAGCCCCCATGTGGTTGCTGGGAATTGAACTCAGGACCTTTGGAAGAGCAGGCAATGCTCTTAGCCTCCGAGCCATCTCTCCAGCCCGAGAGATGGTCTCTTGTAGTTTAGGCTGGCCAAGAATGGACTTGAACCCTGCTTCTCCTGCCTTTACCTCCTGAGTGGTGGGATTCCAGGCATGCACCGCTGTGCCTAGTCTCTGCAGTACTGAGGACCAGACCGATAGAGCTTTATGCGTTGCAGATCAGCATTCTATAAGCTGAGCTGTATACCAGCATTCCTCTTTGTCTGTCTTTTGAGACAGGGTCTCTCCGAAGCCCAGGCTGGCCTTTGACTTGTGTGCTCCTTGTGTTTCAGTCCTGAGTGCTGGTGCTGTGTGAGCCAGCACTGGGGCTTGAGGACCAAGTCACAGGATTTGTTTAAACACCTACACACCTCTCTGTGCAGGTAGCACATGTCTGTGAGTGTCAAGGGCATCACAGGGCAGCACGGTTCAAAAGTGCCAGAGAGAAGGCCGCTTCCTGATGGTCTATTAATCTAGGAATCCATCCATGGACTAGCCTGTTCCATTCGTAGAGACAGACCCATGACCCAGCTACCTCCTGTAGATCCAACCTCTGAACACCATTTTCAGGGATTTGGTGATTATCTGCCACCTGAAATTTAGTCATAGTAATAGAGGCATAAATACAGGGAGTTCTTCCTGGAGCCTAAAAGATCCAGGCACATTGCTTCTTGCTTACCAAGGAACAGTGAATCCCAAGACCCTGAGGTGTGTGGAAGATTCATAGAAGACATGGGATTGGGAAACAGCTTCCTGATTGATTGATTGATTGATTGATTGATTGATTGATTGTGGGTTTTGGGGACAGGCTCTCATGTAGCTTAGGATGGCCTTAAGCTGTTATATAGCTGAGGCTGACTTTGAACTGTGTGCCCTCCTGCACACTGTACCCACCCAATGTCCGCAGTCGTGGCTATGTGGCATGGGAGGCTTTTGTGCAGTAATCACCAGTTGGTTTGTGTCTTGTGCTGCTTAGTGAAGAATGCGCTGTGGATTTCAATGGGGGCAGGCAGGGGAGGAGGATGCATAGGGCTGAGCTGAAGTAGCCAGGGCTCGGCTCAGATCGGAGTGTGGAGAGGAGCAAGTCATTTCTGGGAAATGAGCTGAGCCAGCCAGGGTGGGGGCTGTGATGGAGTGACTGGCTGGTCAGAGTCAAGGGCAAGGGAGAGAACTCAAGACCTTGGCCTGGGCTTCTCCTAACTCTCCCCTTGTCCAACCCTAGAGCTGGGGGACCTTCCTCTGGTCCGCCTGGATTTCTCCTGTAACCGTGTCTCCCGCATCCCGGTCTCCTTCTGCCGCCTCAGGCACCTGCAGGTCATTCTGCTGGATAGCAACCCCCTCCAGAGTCCACCTGCCCAGGTAAAGTGCAGCGTGGGTGAACTTGAGGACAGTGATGTTGTTAGCGTAGGAGGGCCCAGCAAGGCCTGGGGAGCCACCTCATTCTTATGCAGTGCCTCTCCACAGATCTGTCTGAAGGGGAAGCTTCACATCTTCAAGTACTTAACGATGGAGGCTGGACGGCGAGGAGCTGCCCTTGGGGACCTGGTCCCTTCCCGGCCCCCAAGTTTTAGTCCTTGGTAAGGCCCTTGATAAGGGGAAGGAATCCCCTTCTTGGGACCAGAGACTACTCCTGGATTCTAGTGGGAGGGTAGGGTGCTGCCAGCCTGGAGCTGATGAGGTCTCCCTGCTGCTCCAGCCCTGCAGAAGACTTATTTCCGGGACGTCGATATGATGGTGGCCTAGACTCAGGCTTCCATAGCGTTGATAGCGGCAGCAAGAGGTGGTCAGGAAATGACGTAAGGACCTCCTTTGTAAGGACATTTGGGAATGTCATCACTGGGAGGGTCTTGGTACTGGGGACCCTGTACCTAATACCTTTTAAGAGATACCTCCCAGTAAGAGGTCATGGCTGGGACTCCTCCTCCCTACTATCCCCAAAAGGCTGGCTCTCTACCTGACCCCAGACTGAGACTCTGCAGGCCTGAACCCATGTGGTCCTCAGCCCTGCAGAGCCCATGTCCCATCTCTGCCTCTCTGCCTTCAAGTCCACAGATGATTTCTCAGAGCTGTCATTCCGGATCTCAGAGCTGGCCCGGGAACCCCGGGGGCCTAGACAACAGAGGGAAGATGGCTCTGGTGGGCAAGGGAATCTGCCCAGGAGGGTGAGGGGTGAGTGTGGGCCTGGAAGCCCCCTCCTGCTTGCTCACTGACGTGCCCTTGCCTTGCAGGCGATGGAGACATGGAGCAGATTGACTTTATCGACAGCCATGTTCCCGGGGAGGATGAAGAGCGAAGTGCAGCTGAGGTGAGGACCCAGTTACGTCCCTTGGCCAGGGGAAGGGCACTGAATAAGGAAGTCACCGCAAACTGGGGGACCAGCCTCCTTCAGCCTCTGCTGGTCTCTCTTCAGGAGCAGCTGCCTGCTGAATTAAGCCCCATAGCAGATGTGGAGAGGACGTGGAGCAGCAGGTATTCCAACCCCCAAGCTCACATGTCTGCTCCGTGCTCAACAGCCCAGAGACCTCCCCTTCACCTGACAAAGGTCTCTCTTGCCCTGTCTTCTGCCAGGCGGGAGGAGCCTGCAGGGGAGGAGAGGCGGCGTCCAGACACTTTGCAGTTGTGGCAGGAGCGGGAGCGGCGGCAGCAGCAGCAACAGAGTGGGGGATGGGGATCCCCCAGGAGGGACAGGTGAGGGCCTCGGGCTGCTGCACAGCAGGCAGATGCAAACTTCTCTGGGCTCTGTTCTTCTGAATGTGTGGTGGCCTGACTGCAGAGCTCATGCCTGTCTGCTTCTTCCAGTGTCCTGAAGCGGGGGATCAGAGCTGCGGGTGCTTCGGCCTCATCCACGCAGGCCACCTCCAAGTACGTGTCCTCCTGAGATCCATTTCCCTACGCCTTCCTCATGGCCTTCTCTGAGCCCCTTCTTTTCCTTCAGTGGCCCACCGAAGTCCAGTGCTACCCAGCTGGGAGTTTCAGGGGGGCAGGGAGTTCCCACACCATCCCTCATCTCCCAGGACTCCATTCCATCATCTGGACCAGGTAGGACAGTGTTCTAGATGGTGGCTTGGGGGTGCTTGGGACATAGAGGCCTGAAGGAAGAGTGGGTCACTGAGGGGATGTCTCTCTTGCCTGTCCCTGGCTTTCCCCTCCAGTGACAGCTCCTGTTCCCAGGCCACTGGGCTCCATTCAGAGACCAAACAGCTTCCTCTTCCGTTCATCTTCTCAGAGTGGCTCAGGTGAGTCTTTGTCCTTCTGGCACTAACCTCAGGACCCCTGTCTCTTGGGACTTGTGTCTCTCAGGGTATTGTCCCTTTTCATGGAGAATCTACAGGCAGGAGGTGGTATTGATACAAGACTGTTGAAAGCTGGCTCCAAAGTTTATCCGTGAAGCAAAACTATCCGTGTCCTCCTTTCCCTCCTAGGCCCTTCCTCTCCGGAGTCTGGTTTGAGATCTCGGCCATTTCCTCAGATTGTAGACGAGAAGGAACTGATTTCCCAACTTCGCCAGGTGAGCGGAGTGAGATCTGTATAGGCAGAGGCCTGACCCAGCCTGCACCTCCTTCCCCTTTCTTTCCTCAGGACTCTTCTTTCTTGACCTAGAACTGTCAATAAGGAGGGGAAGGGATGGAGTGAGCTCCCTGCTGACCCTACCTGCTCCTCCTATCTCTGCCTCCAGGTCCTTGAGTCACGGCTGCAGCAGCCCCTGCCTGAGGACCTGGCAGAGGCTCTAGCCAATGGGGTCATCCTCTGCCAGCTGGCCAACCAGCTGCGGCCTCGCTCTGTACCGTTCATTCATGTGCCCTCACCTGCTGTGGTCAGTGGGAGCTGGGAGGAGGAAGAGGGGATGGGACAGGTGTGTGACTGCCTGAGCAAACTCTCTTCCTCCTCCTCCACCTCCAGCCAAAGCTCAGTGCCCTCAAGTCTCGGAAGAACGTGGAGAGTTTCTTAGAAGCCTGTCGAAAAATGGGTGTGCCTGAGGTATGGGGCCTGCTCTTTGCTCTGGGAGATGTTGGTGTCTAGGGCTCAGCTGAGGGGCAGAGCTCCATCCACAGGGGTATCTAATTCTACAGAGAGCATGCGTCCTGGGCCCACCCCTCACAGCTCCTGCCCTGCTCTCCTGCCTCCCTGTCCTGCATGTCTGCATGTTGGTACCGCTCTGGCTGTGGTCCTGGTTTGTGAGGGAAGGGTGGGAAGGTCTGTGGCTTGATGCTGCTAACATCTGTGATTTGTCCTTGTCCATCTGCCCTGCCCTCCCTTCCCAGGCTGACCTGTGCTCGCCCTCGGATCTCCTCCGGGGCACCACCCAGGGACTGCGGACCATACTGGAGGCTGTGATCCTGGTGGGGGGCAAGGCCCCTCTCCCAGCCCAGCCCTCCTCTGGTCTGGGTGGCTTCCTCCTCTTCTACGTGGCCTCCATGCTGCTGCTCTATGTCGTCTACACTCGGCTCCTGGGCTCCTAGGACCCACGTTGCCCCTTCCTTCCCCGCCTTCTATTTATAAGTCCTGTTCAACCATGTTCCCACCGGTGGTGCCTTCAGCCCTACCAAAGACACTAGTGACCCCACAAACACTGACCTCAGAAGCCCCACTCTATGCCCACAGCAGCCCTCTCCTCCACTGAGGGTGCCTTCCTGTCCTCCCTTAGCCCTCTGTCCCCAGAGGGATGACAGACCTTGGCTGTTTCCCTTCTCTCCTCCCTCCCCCTATTGGCTACTATGGGGGAGCTAAATTATCTCTATTTTGTAGAGAGAATTCTATATTTGTAGGGGATGTGGGCCCATTATGGGCCTTGGCTCTGTGTATAAACTGTATAGACCGTTTCTTCCGTGTGTGCTTATGTGAGCTCCTGCTGCAGCCAGGCCTTGTCCTGCCTGGGCTCCATGTTTGTCAGTCTGCCTGTACAGCATTTCCCTTTGGAAATGACAGATCCCTCCTGCCCCTGAGCCTTCTGTGTTGCTTCCATGTGTCATTTGCCTCCAGGCATGGGGCACTGTCTACCAGGAGCCGCCCCCACCCCCACCCCAACCCCGCCAACCTTGCTTGGGGAATGCCAGAGGAAAACTTAACCTGGGCCCTTCCCCCCAGGAGTCCCTGTGCCAGCCCCACCACATCCTGGAAGAAGAGGGGGCCCCTGGAAGGGGCCTCCCTCAGATTGCTGCTGTCCTTCACGCCCTTCTGGAGCAGTCGTAGGGGTAGAGGTTGGGGCTTTTGGCCCCAGCACCCACTGGACCTGACCTGGGAACAGATGACACCTGGGCCCTGCCTATTAACAAGGACTTGGTGACCACGGCCCTGTGTGTAGCACTGGGCTTGCATATCCCCCTGCCCTTCGACTGCTTCGAGTGCAGCCCCTGGTCAGGGTGAAGAGTGTTGTGTCAAACACAATAAAGAAAAGCCCAAAGGCCTGTAGGCTGGCCCTCAGGTGTGTGCCTGTCTGTGAGTGTGCGAGCTTCTTGGGGATCTGGGTCCTCTCGGTGGGTCCCAGGGTAGACCGTGATGTTGGTGATGTTTCCGTGCTGGGCAGTAAGGGCGCAAGTGCCCCGTGGCTCTACCGCCAGGGGGAGCCCTTGAGAAGCTGGCGGGAGCACACCACGTGGCTGTAGAAACTGGCGCGCAGGCGTCGTGGCGACACCTCTGAGGTAGCTAAGACTTGGGCGCCTATGTAGTCAGGACCACACGCGGGCACAGTGGTGGGTATTGCCCGGCGCTCCACCAGGCACAGAATGTTGCCCTGGCTTGGGCCATGGGGCTCAGGCCGGGAGGAGGCCACAGAGGAGTCAGGCCTCTCCACGGGCAGTGACCACGGCGGGGAATGGAGCTCTGGAGAGGAAACCACGGAAGAGCCAGGAGCGCCCGTGCAGGACAGGTGAGGGCCTGGTGCGGGCCGCTAGGAGGCGGTGCGGGCGCTTTCCAAAACAGAAAATCCCCGAGGTCGGTGCTGGAATTGGGTTGCTGGCTCTGTGGCTGACCCAGGTCAGCGCTGGGAAGTGGAAGAGCATGTCCTTCCCTTCACATAGCCCGCAGCCCCAGGCCCTCAGCCCATCTGGGACCGGAAGAAAGCTGCCGCTGGCCTCCAGTCATCTGGTTACGGAGCCGACCACGACCACGGAAGCCTCAGGTAGGGACCAGGCCTTGCTGGTTTTACCCACAAGGCCCCAGAGAGTCAGAACCTGTTCTAATCTTGTCTCTATCCTTCGTAGTACCTCTTTCTTCCCAGGTGACCTCCCAGGTCACCCCCTCAAGGATGACCCCACTGCCGCTTTTGGATCCCGGTCACGAGGCTAACGCGAGACCTCAGCTGGTGGTGAGTTGGGGATCTGTGACTCTATCTCCAGGTAGCAGAGATGCCATAAAAGACGAGCTCAGTCACTTCCTGTTCTCCGCAGGGGGTCAGCTGTGGGTCAGGCGTATCCTTGTCCGGCAGGACACTGTGTCATCCTTCCTGGCCTATGTATGATGTCTGGGGCAGGATCCCTACCCCAGGGCATCCAGAAGAAGAGCAAGTGTCCAAGGATACAGGTACTTTCCTTGGCCCCTCCGCTTAGCTGGGATATTTCTGGGGCAGCAGCTACAGTGAGGGCTAGGATGGGAGGCCGAGGCCACCAAGCTAGCAGGCTCTCCTCCTCAGGGCTCCCGGTGACAAACTATGAAGATGTCTTTCTCTTGGACCCTCTGCTCGCCTGTGGGCAGCGTATTCCCTTGTACCTGTCCAAGCCCCCTCAGCAGGTAAGAGGGAGCCTCCCTCCAGGCTTCCCTTTCCTCTCCATGCAAGGCATGAGAGGACAAACTTCCCTTCCTGTTTTCTCAGGCAATGGGCTCTCGGAAGCTGCTGCTCCCACCTGCCATCATGTCCCCCTCTGTGCACTCCTCCTCATCCCAGGCCTGCTCTTCCACCTGGCTGAGCGAGGCAGAGATGATTGCCCTCGCTGGCCTGCTGCAGATGAGCCAGGGCGAGCTGAGCTCTAACTCCTTGGCAAGCCCTCTGACCTCCAGCAGCTGCCCAGACCCTGTCTCTGCCTCTGAAGACCCAGGCCCCAACGGTGGCCAGAGCTGTTCTGGAAGCACTGACCCATGTCCCACACAGACCCCAGATACCCCCTATCCATAGTGCCCTCCTTCCATGAGTGCTGGCTTCTCCCCCAGGCTGTTTTGTTGATAATAAACCAGAGTTAGTGAACCAGGCTCTGCAACAGGTGCCGCAGTGGGGCGTGGGGGTGTGGAGGCAGGCTGGGCTCCTCCATGCCACCACACTTACTTGCCTGTCCTTCACATCACCCACTACCTGGGGCAGGGAAATCCATCGAGCCAAGACAGTCAGGGTGCAGAGCACCTTTAATGGGTGATTGGGTCCACAGGATGTGACGGGCTGTGCTGTAGGAAGCAAGGACTTGGTTGGCTTGGTCAGACCCAAGAATGGTCAGGGGAGCTTGACTGGCACCACAGGAGACTGGCTCAGGAGCCAGGTCGTTGGGGAGCACAAACATGATCCCCGAAGCTACCATCACTTTTGAGTTGGGGCCCTAGGAGTAGCTCTCTGACTTGAAAAAGTTGGGTGAGGATAACTTTGGGCTGGGGGGACACAGTGACATCTAGCTGTCAACATCTAGGGGACAGAGCTGTCCAAATTGGGGTAGGGAATCCTCATTTCTGGTTTGGCCACAACTAGCCTGAGACAGATAAGATCCGGGTTCATCTGGGAAGGCCCAAAACTTCTTAAGGCTTTAGGGTTGGGTTTTTGGGTTGGGGTAAGAGAGGTTCTAGAACTTTCTCTCTTAAAAGAGTCTAAATTCGCCGGGCAAAAGTGGCTCACGCCTTTAACCCCAGTACTTGGGAAGCAGAGATGGCCGGATCTCTGTGAGTTCAAGCCAGCCTAGTCAACAGAACAAGTTCCAGGACAGGCTCCAAAGCTACAGAGAAACCCTGTCTCAAAAAAAAAAAAAAAAAGTCTAATTTCTTGGGAGAACCTATTTCTGAGGGTTTGTAGGTAGTGTGTGGCTGGAAGTGGTGGCAGGCAAGGGGGCAGCATAGCACCCGACAGGGAACATGGTGGCCTTGGCCCCTTGCAGGAGCTGAGCTGTACACTAGCAACTTTTTCTCTTCTTTTTGTATCTTCCCTAACCATCTCCCAGAAGGTTCTAGAACTTGATGCTGGCATAGCTATGTGGACTCTCCCCAGGGGCTGCTCCAGGGGCTGCTCCAGGCACTTCCAGGGGAGGGACTAGGTCCAAGTCCACGTAGTTGAGGCAGTTGTCCAGGGACCCGGGCTTAGCACCGCTCATGCCTACACAGTCTGGGATGTACATGTAGTCCCCAGATACCTCTGAGAGCTGGGAAGAGCAGGTCGGAGCCTCTGTGGGTCTCCATCTGTCCCTAACGCTGCAGAGGGCACCTTGATGTCTCAGTGCAGGCTCCTTGGCCTTGAGCTCGTAGTAAAAAGGCCCTGGTGAGAGTCTATTCATGGGCATGTACTCTGTGCTCTCACAATCCTGGAGCGATCTGCCAGGACCTATCCTGGCAGGGATGGGGGGAAGGCCTGGGGGTGCCATCAACATGTAGTCACCAACCTCTCCTCCTGCCATGTGCACGTAGTCATCCCTGACTCCCATGGTGATGTAGTCCCCGCCCAGATCTAGCCCCTTGTAGGAGGGTGCGGGCCCCATCCTTTCCAAGGTTTTGAGGTAGTCCTGCTTTGCCCTCTCACCCGGGCTTCTTGGTTGCGCTGCAGAAGCAGGGGTTTCGTATGGTACCCAGGTAGGGGCTGGAGAAGCACTCTTCGGAGGGTCTGCGGACGGTGGCTCATCCTTGCCACTGGCTGCACTGCCCCCCAGCCTCTTCATGGCAGCCAGAACGGTCTCATGAATGTTTTGGGCTACCACTGCATCAGGCGCCTGCATCCACAGCTCCCCGGGACCCGTGGGCGCTGAGCGCCCAAGTTCCAGGAAGAAGAACGAGTCTGCATGGCCGCAGCGGCGCACACTGAGCAAGGATAGGCGCAGGGCCGGTGGTGGTGATGCCCGGCTGTCTCTGGAGCCTTTGCTTCCTGGCTTCCGCAGGAGGCTTAGAGCCCCAGAACCCAGGCACAGGCGATAGGTGCCGCTGCTCAGGCCTGGTGCTCGCCCCAGTCCCTTGGACCGCAGTGTCACAGGCCAGACGTCCTGGAACGGGGCAAAGATCCAAGACTCAGGGGCCTCTTGGGGACTGAGACCTGGAGAGAATAGATAGGCAAGTCAGTGAGAGGCAGGGGTTGGGGTCACCGTGTCCCAAGAAACCAAGACGTGTGAAAGAAAGCTCAAGATTTGAACCTTTGGTGATCTGGGGGAGACGAGTTTTAGATAAGCTAAGTCGGCAAACCCCTGCCCTCCGTGTCCCAGGGCTCACCCATAGCAGTGGCAGCAGCTGCAGCGGCAGAGGCGCGCACCTCCAGCAGGGCGCTGTACCATGCTTGCTGCTCCGCTTCGCTGGCAGCCGCTACACCCAGGCTGCTGTCGCTGGTATAGACGACGATCAGGTGGCGCTGGCGGGCATCCGCACGCTTGCTGATAGTGCAGGCGCCTTCCAGACTCACGCTGCGCCGGGGTCGAGGTGGGCGGCAGCCGCTGGCGAGGAACTTCTTCTCGCTCTCGTAGCACTCCAGGCGAGGAGGGTCGGCGCGCAGAACGAAAAAGCGGCGGCGCTGGGACTTTTGCTTCCGCAGGTGGCCACAGAGCCGCACATCGGGTGGGCAGGGCCAGGGAAATGGTGGGCCAAGGGACACGTCCGTGGACTCGGCCCCGGGGGAGACTGTAGGACCCGTACCTGCCGGATTCATCTCCAACCAAAGGCAATCAAGTGCCCTCGGAAGGACTGATTTGGATAGGTCTGGTCCCCTGAACCACCACCAGCTTGGGACGAGTAGCAGAGACCTGGGAGATGGCAACCGTTCTAGCTACCCTGCATCTCCCCACGCCCTCTCCCGACTTGAAATGAGCAAGGAGCCTGTACTCAAGCGTCCCAGTGGCCAGTGACACCAGGACTCCTAGATCTAAGGAAGGCTGACCCAGCTGGGTCAGCCTCAGTTGGGTCAGCCTCCCTGTTAGAATCTCCACCCCTTCAAGTTAACCCTCCCACTCCTGAGTGCAGGAACTTGAGTTAGGGACTCATAGGCTAGAGTAGGAGTCCTGCACCGCTGGGACCAAACTTTCACAGGGGCGGGGAGTTGGGGGGTGTCTCCACCAATCAGCTGACTGGATATGGGGGTGGAGGAGTACCGCCAGGGGCAGCCTGGGGCAATCCCGAAAGCCAGAAAGCCAGGGTGCCGCAGCAGCTGTGGTTAGCAGTGATGGGACTGGTAATTAGAAGAACGGCTTAGCCGGCCATCCTGACAGCAGCCACCGGGCTCAGCCTCCACCCTTAGGTCCTCAGTGTCCCTCTCCTTCCCACCCAGAGATGATTTTTGTGCCTTTGCTCCCGAGTTATTCAGGGAACTTGGCTGCTGAACACTGCAGAAGTTCTGACGACGGTTCCTCAATGAGTTTGGGGCGACGGATGTCCCTGGATAGGGAACCTAGTCCCCGGTCACGATCTGTACCCTCCAGATTCCCATGCATCCAGGTAGCCACTGAGAGACACGGCGAATGAAGAGGTCGTTTCTCAGAGACACCTCCAAAGTGCCCCTCACCGCCCTGGAGTCAAACAGCTGACCTGAACCTGATGGTAGCTGTGTTCACAGAAGCTGGGATTCTGTGGTAGATGCCTCATGATTTGCATCCTGAGACATTTGGGGTGGGGGGTGGGGTCAGAGGTCAGACTGAGTGCACATGCTTGTGGAGGCCAGAGGACGACCTCAAGAGCCATCCCCTTGTTTCTGAGACAGGCTCACTGGCTTGGAACTCGACTAGTACATAAGGCTAGCAGGCCAGGAGGCCCCAGGGATCTGTTGGACTCCACTTACCCTGCACCGGGATTACAAGGGCATACTACTACACCTAGCTTTTAAAATATTTATGTGTATAACCAGGTTGCCTGACTTTTGGAAGTTGGTTCTTGCCTTCCATCCCGTTGACGCAGGGTCCCTTTGTGCCCCTGTGCTGCTGTGTACTCCAGGCATGCTGGCCTGGGAGCTTCAAGGCTGGTTAGTGGTAGCCCTGGCTGTCCTGGAACTCTGTAGACTAGGCTAGTCTCGCACTCAGAGATGCACCTGCCTTTGCCTCCTGAGTGCTGGGATTAAAGGTGTGGACCACCACTGGCTGGCTAGTGGTCGTCTTCTATCTTGCTAAGAGTACTGGGATTACAAGGCATGCTGTGATCCCCACTCTTTATGTGGACTCTGAGGATCAAGCAGGCCATCAGGTTTGCACGACAAGCATTTACCATCTGAGCTATGTCCCCAGCCCCTTGGATATTTTGTTTTTCTGGGGTTGGGAGCGGCATGGCGCGTTTTGTCAAAGCTTAGTTGACAAGTAGTGGTGCCTAAGCAGACACAGCGACTCCCTAATGCTGTGGCAATCAAAATCTCCGTGAGGGAAGCTGCAGGTCTAGAGAAAAGGCTAAGCGGTGGAACCCTGTTAGGGTACTTCGGGGAGGAGCTCCCTCGGGTAAGGCACCCATGTAACAGGTAAACAGAATAGGGGAACGTGGGTCTTTTTCTCAGGCTAGTGCAAGGGTGGCCCAAACAGAGGTCCATGCCCATTTGTAACCTGGGATAGTGGGGAGCTCACTTGCCCTGATCATGAAGCTGGGCCTCGTTAGGCACCTTTCCAAACACCATATTGACAGCAATTAGCCAATACTATCATCATATGTATGAGCATCTAGTACCTGAGGCCTGCCCCAGCGGCTTCCCAGTCTGTCAGAGCCCCACCCAGGCAGGGCTGAAAGAAATGCCCAAAGTTCAGTTGGCAGGCCCTGGAAGATGGCCCCATGTGTGGGTAAAGCTTTTGTGCAAGTTTGAGACTTGAGCTGGGTCCTCAGGATGCCCCAAAAGCTGGACATGGTCAAGCACAACTGTAACCCCAGAGCCCCCGAGTGGGACGCGCAACGGGGACCGCAGCTCTCTAGCCAGTTAGCAAGCAGGACTCCATGGCAAAGGAAGGAGTCTCACTCCCTCAGGACTGAAGCTATCCAGGAAGGGTCTCTCCCTATCTTCTTCCTGATCCCTGTGCCTGGTCATCTCGCAAACATCTGTCCTTGTGAAATCACAGCTGCTGTCACAGAAGGCTCTAAACATTCTGTCACTCAGCCCTGGAGTGCTGGGTAAAAGATAAAGCAGGAAACAGCAGCCACCCAACACCCGGGGTATAGACTAGCAAGAATAAGAGGACGGAAGCGGTGCCAGGTGGCTTGGTCTGTTGGGTACCAGGGAAAGCCTGACTTATCTCAGTTGTCATAGCAACAACTCTGCTCTTGGTACTACTTAAGCACAATATTTTATAGTCAAACCCCAGCAACCCAGGAAGTGGCATATTTAGGCCTTTGCTAGGTTGGGGACACATGACGTCTACAGAAGACTTTTGTTAGCAGGGAATCCATTTAGTAGGGGCTGTGGATGGTCCCTGTGAAGGCTTATTCTCTGGGTGTGTGTGTGGAGAGGAGTGGGGGTGGACGGGTGGGGATGGGGGTATGGGACCAAGCTATACAGTGAGCTCGCTCAATCATCCTACCTTCTAGCTCTCACGTAGAGAAAACTCCCGAGGTTCAGCTTCTGCCTTGTTACCCACAAAGGCTGCCCATGGCTGACAGACAGACCTGAGCCAGAGGGCTGTCACTTGCATGGTATGGATAGAGATTGGTCAGGGCCCATACAGAGAGGACATGGCTAGAGTATATGAGCCAAATGCATTGTCCCAGTCTGTGTGATGTGTGCACGTGCATGTACGCACACACACACACGCCTGGATTCACAGCAGTCAGGTGAGGCTGTATGAGGAAGGCAACACACCCCATCAGGGGTGCCTCCGTTGTTTTTGCCCTTGGTCTGGAGGTTAGATGGACGAGGGTGCTGGGCCCTTCCTTGCCAAGGACAGTGGTTCAGCCCCAGCCCATGCCCAGGGAATGTTTGAGGCTAACCCCAGGCAGATTCTCAGCCCAGTCATCCAGCCCTGCCCAGAACGCTGGCCAGGGTCCATGTCGGACAGTACAGGATGGAGGGGTGGCCACTAGGAGGTCCTGGGATAAGGCACAGTGTGACTACACAGAGGGCAAACGGGGCCTCGCTTTAGGGCCTTTTAAAACTCAAGTGATCTGGAGCCAGAGCCGGGGAAGCCGGGTAAAATAAGCTTGGGACTCCTGGCTTAAGGCAGAATGAGGGGAAAGGGAAGCACCGGGAGACGTGGCTCTTTCGGTAGGGTGCTTGCCCAGCATGCGAGAAGCCTGGGCCTGATCCTGGGCACCTCGTAAACCTGTGTGGTTAAGTGCATCAGAAATCCAGTCATATTGGTTACCCAGTGAGTTTGAGGCCAGCCCAGGCTATGTAGTGAGTTCCAGGCAAGCCAGGGCTGCACAGCAAGATCCTGGCTCAAAACCAGCAGCAGCAGCAGCAAGAAGCAGGAGGGACAGTCTGGTATGGGTGGTGGTGTGGGGGGTACACACCAGGAACCTTAGCTCCCAAACACCAAGGATAGCCTAGGCTACACATGCTTGGTGCTGGTGGTGGGGTAGGGCGATAGTAAAGGTGATTCCCCCCCCCCCCGCCAAAAAAAAATCAGAAGGGAAACAGTAAATACGGAAAAATCTGGTACAAAGGCTAGGAGCCAGCTGGATGACCTCCCTTCTCCCCCCTCCCAAGAGGGGGAAGGAGGGAAGAGGCGAGGCTAGTAAGAAACTGTGAGGGACTGAATCTTGTTGCAAAGAGGGAAGGCCAAGCCTGGCTTAGCAAATAGCAGGAGCTAGAAATCTTTCCAGAAAAATCTATAGAACAAAGAAACTGATAACCTAATTCCACATCCCTTTGCCAGTCTCTGTGGAAGGCCCAGAGAAACCCTAAGAATGAACAGTTTAAAGGGCCAGGAACTCTTGGCTGAGGTTTGTAGGGAGGGGCGGGCGCAGGCCTCCCGGGGTAAACAGCAAGGCCAAGGCCTGGCTCTCTTCTCCGCTAGAGGCAGTATTTATCCCCTGCGAACACCTGGCTACCGACACCACAGCCCCAGGTAAGGAACTGCTGGAGGTGCCGAGGACACTCTGGGGTGGGGGTAGGGTCCTGTTTACTCACAAATCCACCTCCCTATGGCGCCCGCCTCCCTGCCTGCCCCGTGGACAAGGGGCTCCAGCCCCAGATGGGGACCCTCACTCATCCCCGACTCTCGCTAACAGAGGGTACACAGTTCAGCCTCTGGTAGAGGTCACATGTTTATCGGCCCAGGCGCTGCAGATCGGAAGAGCCAAGTCAAGGATCAGTCGTGTTGACTGACCTGTGTCCACTCCAGCTGGCACAAAGCAAGACACCGAGAGCCACTTTTTTTTTTTTCCTTTCAAATGCAGACTTTTCCAACATTGCCTCCAAACAAGCTTTGGTGCAGATCTTTGGGAGCAGCGGGAGGAATGTGGAGGAAGAAAAGAACAAATGCCCCAACCAATCGCAGACCTTCCACTGGAAAAGCCTAGGCCTCGGGTACTCTTCATGTGTGTTTGGTGTGTTGTGGAGAATGAGGGCACTTGGTTGTCCTTCCTCTGCCCCTTCGGCTCCAGGTTTATTATCCAGGCACAGACAGGGGTTACCCTATTCCTCAAGTTTGCAAGAGAATCCTACTCTACCACTATGCTATACCACTGAGCCACACCCCAGCCCCTCACTGGGGGATTCTAGACAGGGGCTCTACCACTGAGCCACACCCCAGCCCCTCACTGGGGGATTCTAGGCAGGGTCTCTACCACTGAGCCACACCCCAGCCCCTCACTGGGGGATTCTAGGCAGGGGCTCTACCACTGAGCCACACCCCAGCCCCTCACTGGGGATTCTAGGCAGGGGCTCTACCACTGAGCCACACCCAGCCCCTCACTGGGGGATTCTAGGCTTGACTATCACCCAACAATATCTTGAGCCCTCTTTTTTACTTCCTACATTTTAATTTTGAGACAGAGTCTTGCTAAATTGCCCAGACCAGCCTTCAACTTACTCTCTAGCCCAGGCTAGCTTTGAACTCGTGATCCTCCTATCTCAGTCCCTCAAGTTCTAGGATTACAGGCCTGCAGCAAGCCCAGCTCTATACCCGAGTTAAAGGGTTGTCTGGGAGAGGAAGAATGGCTGGGTGTCTATCTGTTTACATATGTGTGTGCATATATATATATATATATGTATATAATAGGCTATATTAGAAAATTCTCTATTTATAAATATAAAACACTGGTATCCAAACACGACAGGGCTAATAACTAAAGTGCTTGACAGGAGCCGGGCACGCGTGCTCTGTGGGTAAAAGCTCCCCATCCTGAGTGCCAGCATAGGGGCCGCCTGGGAGGGAGGATGAGGGTGGAAAAAGAGGGTGTGGCTGAGCCAGGAAAACAAAAGGACTGGACACCAGAAGCTTCCCAGTCCCAGGACTGTCTGGAGGCTGTCAACACCAAGCTTCATCTTTACCCTACATTCCCGGTGCTGCTTCTATCTGGGAGAAGTGAGGCAGCTTTGGAAGCTGGGCCTGGAGCAGCTGCTCCCGGGGGGGGGGGGGGGGGGGGGGAGGCTGCCGTGGGGGCTGCGCCTGACTTCTCTCACTCCAGTCCAGGAGGGACAAGATAGAGGCCCGTCTTCAGACTCAATAATTTGACAGAAATACCCACTGTGGGGCCTCCTGGCAAGGGTGTCTTCACTCCTTCCTGGGTAGGTGACAGCGAGCAGGGAGGAAGCCTCTGGGCAGCAGGCCAGGAGGCCGCGGTCTGATTCATCCACAAGGCCCGTGTCAGCACCTCCCGTTCCCAGATCCCTAACCCTGCAAAGCAGGCCCAACCCCAGCCTCAGACCCACAGAGATGCCCCACAGGCAGACGGTCACCACAGCTCTCAGGGGATGTCAGAGCCTCCTCCGCAAAGGAGGGGGAGCCCCTTCTTCCCCCAAGGACACAGTGCTACAAGAATGGGTTTGTAGTTGGAGGTTTGGAGGCAAACGCTGAGGATCCAGTCTGGAAAGAAAGCAGAAGGTTAATAGGTTGGGGGGGGGGGGTTGTTGGAGGCCACAGAACAACTGTGCTTGAGGCTCACAGAGCAAGGGAGATGGGGGGGGATGAGAAGGGAGGGGGCACAGAGGGAACCTGAGAGCTGGGTGTGGCGATGCGAGGCACACCTGAAAACCCAGCACTCAGAAGGCGGAGGCAGGAGGATCATGAGTTCTAGGCTAGCCTGAGCTACAAAGTGTGACTCGGTCTCAAAAGAGGGAGGAGGGGTGTTGGCTCTAGGAGTAAAAGCGTTTGCTGTCAAGCATGGCGGCCTGAGCAGGAGTTTCCAGCACCCAAGAAGAAAGCTGGTGTGCCTGCAGCCTCAGTGCTCTGGGGATGGCAACAGGAGGCTTGCTGGCCACCGGTCGGGCTGTCCGGGTCCAGAAAAGGAGGTGGTGGGCGATGGAGGACCCCTCAAGCCCTCCTCTGGCCTCTGTGAGTACAAGGGCAAACACACATGCTTCACGGATGGCATCCTAGCTACACCCCACGTTACAGCCTTCTGCAGAGCCGTGTCTCCGATACCACAGTGTGGTGCTCACCATGAAAGGATTGGTGGAGATCCCAGTCGCCTGGTTCAGAGGCCTCTGCCCCAGTTTGGAGGTTCCCAAGTCGCCAAAGGAAGAGCCTGGGAGGCAAGGATAATAATTTGGCTGAGTGTGTCTGTCACCTTCCTGGAGGGGAACCACTTGCTACACCTCTAGTGAACACCCAGGGGGGTCCTTCCCGAATTCTCAGAAGAAAAGTATGGAGCCATCAGGGCACACAGGCAGGTCTGTGGTTCATCTGATCCCCCTACTGGTCAGAAGAGTCTCTGTGTGTACAGTTCAGGCGACACCCCACCTGCCCCGCAAGAAGTTTGTCTTCCTAAGATTCAAGCAACTATGAACTGAAAAAATATCTTTAAAAATATTTATTTTGGCCAGGCAGTGATGGTTCATGTCTTTAATCCTGACACTCAGGAAGCAGAGGCAGGCGATCTTTTAGTTTAAGGGCAGCCTGGTCTACAGAGTGAGTTCCAGGATAGTCAGGGCTGTGTAGAGTAGAGACCCTGTCTCAAAACAAAACAAAAACAAAAACAAAAAAACAAAAAACCCACAAAAATAAAAAATACTATTTTAAAAAATTTTTAAATTTGTATTTATATGTGTGTGCATGCATGTGAGGGTGTTCGTGCATGTATGGGTGTGCATGCGAGTGCACCTGGTTAAAAGCACACATTGCTCTTTCAGAGGCCCCAAGTTGGGTTCCCAGCACCCACATTGGATAGTTCACAGATTATAACTTTAGCTCCCGGGCATCTGGTGCCTTTTTCTGGCCTTTGGGAATACCCATACATACTCACACAGACACACACATACATATAAATAAAAGTTCAATTTAAAAAATACACCTCTGAGCTGGGCGATGGTGGCGCACGCCTTTAATCCCAGCACTTGGGAGGCAGAGGCAGGCAGATCTCCGTGAGTTCGAGACCAGCCTGGTCTACAGATCTAGTTCCAGGACAGGCTCCAAAGCCACAGAGAAACCCTGTCTCGAAAAACAAAAAACAACAACAACAAAAAAATACGCCTCTGGGGGACTGGAGAGATGGCTCAGAGGTTAAGAGCATTGCCCGCTCTTCCAAAGGTCCTGAGTTCAATTCCCAGCAACCACATGGTGGCTCACAACCATGTGTAATGGGGTCTGGTGCCCTCCTTTGGCCTGCAGGCATACACACGGGCAGATGTTGTATACATAATAAATAAATAAAAAATATGCCTCTGGGGCTGGAGAGATGGCTTAGTGGTTAAGAGCATTGCCTGCTCTTCCAAAGGTCCTGAGTTCAATTCCCAGCAACCACATGGTGGCTCACAACCATCTGTAATGAGGTCTGGTGCCCTCTTCTGCCTGCAGGCATATACAGACACAATATATTGTATACGTAATAAATAAATAAATATTAAAAAAAAAATGCCTCTGGACAATGGTGGCGCCTGTGCCTTTAATCCCAGCACTTGGGAGGCAGAGGCAGGTGGATCTCTGTGAGTTCCAGGCCAGCCTGGTGTACAGAGCGCTTTCCAGGACAGCCAGGACAGCTACAGAGAGAGAAATCCTGTCTCAAACAAAAGCAAAACCAACCACACAAACATAAAATAAAGATAAAAATTACTTCTAACATACATTGGACCCCCCAATTTCTCGTCAGCTCTTTAATACAGTTTAACTGCTATTTGCATGGCATTCTGTTGCATTAAATGATAAACAGCCAAGCGTAGAGGCACACTCAGGCAACCCTAGCACCTGGCTGGCTGAGGTGGGACGATCATGAATTCAGTGCTAGCCTGGGCTACGTACTGCAAACCAAAGAGGGCTGGTGAGGTAGCTCAGCTCAGCTCAGCACCCAGTAGTAAAGGCTCTTGCTGCCACACCTGAGGTCCCTCCCCAGGATACACATGGCGGAACAGACCCGACTATCACAAAACTGTCTTGACCTTCATAGCAGTGACATGACATGTGCACCCCCACCCCCAAAGAAATGTTAATCAGAGTGAGTTCCAGGACAGCCAGAGCCACCTGTCTCGAAAACAAAACTACAACCAACCAACCAACCAACCAACAATAAAGCAAAGGCTGGAGAGATGGCTCTACAGTTAAGAACACAAAAAGACTGGGCAGTGGTGGTGCACGCCTTTAATCCCAGCACTCAGGGAGGCAGAGGCAGGCGGATGGATCTCTGTGAGTCTGAGGCCAGCCTGGTCTACAGCGTGAGTTCCAAGACAGTCAGAGAAATACAGAGAAACCTTGTTCCGAAAAGAAAAACAAACAAAAAATAAAACCCAAAAACAAAACAACAAAAAGTATAATAACACAGGTCCACCCTCCTAGAGGACCAGGACTCAAATCCCAGGAGGTTGGTGAAGGCTGAACCCATTCACAGTTCCAGTGCAGGCGATTGGATGCCCTCTGCTGGCCTCTTCAGGCACGGCATGCACATGCTACACAGACACGCAGGAAAAACAAAGTAAAATAATACAAAATAAAATTCCTCTTAAAAGAACATACATATGGAGAGGTGTGTGTATGTGTGCGCGCGCGCGGGGGCACACACGTGTAGATTCCTCCTTTCTTTTCTGTACTGGGAACGAAGCCTAGCTTCCTCGCTCACGCGAGCAAGATCTCTACCAGTGAGCTACACCCCTGCCCTCTTCAGTTCTCGAGATGGAGTCTAAGTGTCCAGTCAGGCCTTGAACTTGTCTTAGCCTCTTGGGCAGCTGGGTGTGCACACTGAGTGTGCAGGGCTTGTGTGGAAATGATACACCATTTACATCAGGAGCATCTGTGGGGTCCTGAGTGCCTGGACAGACCACACACATACTCAGGGGCTGTGCTGCCTGACGCCCGCTGGGAACCACAGGGGAGGGGGCTTCACACTCGGCCCCGGACCTCTTACCGTTCTGCTGCTCAGTCAGTGCAGCCTGTGTGGGGAACATCGGGGCAGGAAAGGGGCTGGCGAACGCCCCGGTGGGTGGCACCGGCTGAAGGAGACCAGGCCCGACACCGCTCATCCCGAAGCCAGGCCCTGTGGGGTGAGATGGGACACTCAGGCGACCTTCAGGCAGGTGAGATGACAAGAGTTGCTTTTACCCCTAAACCCTTTCTGTGGGGAATGGGGTCACTTTTCCCACAGTGAAGGACCCTGGATGAATACACAAAGCGATTTAGCTTTACCCCTGAAAGCTCCTGACCCTGTCATCTCCCTGCACTCGGGGCTCCTGACTTGGAGCCACACCAAACTGGGCCCCTTAGAAAGGACACAAAGTGATCTGTGTCCTGTCTCATTCAGACAAGGTGATCTGTGTCTCATTCATTCTCTCTGCCTCCCCCATTCCCCTCTCTCGCAGCCCAAGCTGTCCTTGAAGCGCTCGGTCACTGCCGCAGAGACAGATGACCTTGAACTCCGACCTTTATTTCTACCTGTGCTGGGAGGACAGGCCTCTGTCACCATGCCCAGTTCCATTCTTTCATCCCTAATGTGGGCGTGGTACCTACCTCACGGGGCCACTGTGACCTCTAACGGATGTGGCACCCAGTCACCCAGTATATATGTGACTCAGCTTTCCCTAGGTGGTTTCCTGTCTTCCTGGCCCCAAGACTCCATCAAGCTAAGGGGGTCAGAGGAGTCTGAGGGTCGCTCTGGAGGCTGTGGAGGGTAAGTGGGAAGGCACCACAAGGCCTTGCTCAGAAGGACAGGGGATAAGGATCTCTGATTTCACTGTGGCTCTAGGGGCACTGATGGGAGACAGGGTGGATCCCCCAGGGATGCGGGCAGGGGCTGCAGACAAGAGCATCACGACACGGTCAGCCATTGGGAACTGAATGGGGAAAAGGCGTTTTCTTCCTCTTTCCTCCTCTTCTCCACCCACCCTTTCCTTCTTTCTTGACTCTCCTTCCTTTTTTCTTTTTGGAGACAGGGTCTCACTATGTAGACCAGGGTGGCCTGGGCTTTACCGTGCACCCCAGCCTGTCCTTGAACTTGTGATCCTTTTCCTTAGGCAGTATTAGAACTATGGGACTGGGGGTGTGGGGGCACCACCATGTTGACCTGCGTGAGTTTTCTGGGGAATTCTGTGTGTTATGACAGGGATGCTTCTATTTTCAGATCACTAGGTGGCTTGGACCTGCAGATGGGTCTAGCCTGGGCTAGTGGACAGACGGGGTGCGTGGGGGGTGGGCGACTGACTACTCCTTGGGCAGCAAGAACCGCAGGGTTAGGAGACTCTGCTCTCTGAAATGCTGGAAGGCCGCTCTGGACTTACCCGAGGCCAGGCCATTGGGCTGGAATGGGTTGGTAGAAGGCAGCTGGGGTTGGGCAGGGGTGGCGAAGGGGTTGGTGAAGGCTGCAGATGGCAGAGAGGCTGGAGGAAAAAAGATGGTCTAATTTCTGTCAATCTTGGGGGTGCTTCTCCCACCCCTCTTCTGGGTAGGACTCACCTCCAAAGGTGAGCGCTGCATTGCCGCTAACGCCTGGCACAGACGACTGTAACGCAGGGACCTGGCTGGGTATCCCGAAAACACTGTGGCACAGGGAGAGAGGTGGGAATGGGCACTGTCCAGGAGAAACAGGGCAAGGGTGCCCGAGGAGGCAAGCCCACTGTGTTACCCCAGATCAGGCCGGGAAGCCAAGGAAAAGACAAGCAGGCCATAAGGCGCTATCAGCCCGGGACAATGCCACCAACCTTCACGACTGGACCCACCTGCCAGGGAGACCTCCAGCTGCCACCCTGGGTCCCAGGAGGCCACCCACATCTGCGAGGCTGCTGGGCTGGGTGCCAGCCGCAAGAGGAGCAGCACCAAATGCAGACATCTGGCTGCTCCCTGGATGACGAGATAAAACAAGGAAGCTGGGGTGAGACCAGGGGCAAGGGGCAGAAGAGGAGATGGAGGTGAGGGGTGACCGTGGAGGGTGGAGAGATGACGGGTAAGGCACCCCCTGGACTCGCTGAGTCAGCCCAGTTTTCCCATGATCACCCAGCGTGGGAGACTTCATCTCCTGAAGTGCTGGGTGAGACCCAGTGTGGTAAACCGCCACCCTCATCTTGGCTGTCTTCCTTCAGCAATACGGCATTCCTCTCGTCCTTTCTCTCTTTTGAGATGCTCTCAGTATGTAGCCCAGGCTGGCCTGGAACTCTCCTCTTTCCCCTTGTCTCAACCTCCCAAGTGTTGGGGTTACAAGTATGCCTGGAATACACGGAGCTAGGAATCGGATCTAGGACTTTTGTGTATACAGGATAAACACTCTAACAACCAAGCTACAGTCCTAGCTTCTAATTCTTTTTTATTTTTTAAAGATTTATTTATTTATCTATCTATCTATTTATTTATTATGTATACAGTGTTAGTTTCCAAGTCTGCCTACATACCAGAAGAGGGCATCAGCTCTCTATAGATGACTGAGCCACCATGTGGTTGCTGGAAATTGAACTCAGAACCTCTGGAAGAACAGTCAGTGTTCTTAACCTCTGAGCCATCTCTCCAGCCCTCCCCCTCCAGCTCCTAATTCATTTAAAAAATTAATTAGGAAAGTGGGCACTGCCTCAGAACTCAGGAGGCAAAGGCAGATGAATTTCTGAGTTTGAGGCCAGCCTGGTCCACAGAGAAGTTTCAGGACATCCAGGGCTACAAAAGGAGACCTTGTCTCCAAAAACCAAACCAACTAACCAACCAAACAACAACAAAAGAATTAGTTTATTAATTGTACCAAGGATCAAATCTAGAATCCTGTGTATGCTAAGTGCCCTACCACGGGGTTATGCCCCAAATCTTTGATGTTTTTCAGACAGGGTCTCACTATGTGGCCCAGGTAGACCTTGAACTGGCAGCAATCCCACCTCAGCTTCCTGAGTATAGGGAGGCAATCATGCTCAGTGTCTTCCCTGCTGCCCCCACCCAGGGGTGCTGGGTAGAGAACCAAAGGCTGTATTTATCTTTTTTTTTAAACATTTACTTATTTGTGTGTGGGTGCAAGTGCTTTTTACGGAGGTTCTGGAGCTCGAACTCGGCTCATCAGGCTTGCACTGCAGGCGCCTTTCCCCTGCCTGCCTGACTCAGAGCACTGGGGTTTCTGAGCTAATGAAGCTGCCTCCAGGAATGAGTCAACTCTTGGGTACTGCCTGGGTCTCTGTGTCCCAGCTGCGTCCCGAGTGAGCTTTACGCCTTAGCTGGCTCACAGTCTGGGAAGTGTTTCTCTGTGGACACTAGAGGGCAGAGCTGGGCTCACCCACGGAGCCATCTCCAGCTCCAAATCAACAGCTTAGTATTGATTTGTTAATTTTCTGGCATAGAGGGGCGCACACGGAGGCCAGGGGACTTGCAGTAGCTGGGTTCTCTCATTCCGTCATGTGGGTTCTAGGGATCAGACGCAGGTCATTGGGCTTGGCTACAAATGAGTTCTCTCACTGGCCTCAAGGAGCTTTGCATGTTTAGCAACCTCCCCTTTCCACATTCCTCTGACCTACACAAACAAAACCCAGCCTATCAGCCTACAGGTCCACCTGTCAAAAGCTCTCACCAAGTCCAACAGATCCCTTTTCTCTTGTGTTGCTGGGGATGGGGCCCAGGACCTTGCATGTGCTAGGCAGGTGCTCTACCCCTGAGCTACACCTTCCATCGAGCGCGCCCACTTCATTTTCGCCAAGTGTATGCAGTGAGCATCTTCCTGCCCATAGTAGCAGGATGGGGGTGAGGGTGCGCACTGTCTGCAGTTAGAGCTTGGGAAGGCTGGGAGTCTCAGGACTTACAGCTCTATCTGGAACGCAATCAGCTGTGCGACAGGCAGGCATCTCCCCAACCCTTGCCCTTCTGTGTCTCTTTTAGGCAGGGTCTCATATATTCCAGGATGGCCTCAAACCCACTATGTAGATGAGGACCTCAAACTTCTGAGTGCTAGGATGACAGGCCTGGCCTGCCATACCTGATTTATGTGGTGATGAGGACCAAACCCAGAGTCTTGGACAAGCTAGGCAAGCACCATACCAACCTAACTATAAGTAAATATAAGATAAAATCGAAAGCTTTCAAAGACTGTTTTTTTAAAGAAATTTTACTTGTATGAGGTTTTCCTTGCACACACACACACACACAAAAATATGCCTGGTGCAAAGAGGCCAGCAGGGGGCACCAAATCCCCTGGAAGTCAAGTTAGAGATGTCTGGGAGCCACCAATGTGGGTGCTGGGAATCAAACCTGGGTCCTTTGGAAGAGCAACCAGTGCTATTAACTGCTGAGTCGTCTTTCAAGCCCAATATATGTAACTCTTATTTGTAGGAACTTAAGGAAACTTTGCTTCCTAGTCCAGCCATGAAAGGATCGTGTTTGAAAAATCTCTATTCTGGGGCTGGAGACATGGCTCAGTGGTTCAGAGCACTTCCTGCTATTGGAGAGGAACCAGGTTTGGTTCCCAGCACCCATATGGCAGCTCGCAGCAACTTAACTCCAGGTCCAGATGCTTCAATGCCCTCTTCTGGCCTCCATACGTGGGGCATACTCATATATGTAAGCCTAAAACACTCATACATGCAAATAAAAATAAAATAAATCCTTAAAAGTGGGGGAGAGGGCCGGGTGGTGGTGGCGCACGCCTTTAATCCCAGCACTCGGGAGGCAGAGGCAGGCGGATCTCTGTGAGTTCGAGACCAGCCTGGTCTACAAGAGCTAGTTCCAGGACAGGCTCCAAAACCACAGAGAAACCCTGTCTCAAAAAAACCAAAAAAAAAGAAAGTGGGGGAGAGGGGCTGGAGAGATAGCTCAGCGGTTAAGAGCACTGGCTGCTCTTCCAGAGGACTTGGGTTCAATTCCTAGCACCCACAGGACAGCTCACAACTGTCTTGAAACTTCAGTTCTAGGGAATCTGGCACCCTCACATAAGACATATATGCAGGCAAAACATAATGTGCATAAAATAATAATAAGTTATTAAAAGGAGGAAAAATATATTCTGGGAGGTGATTCTGTCAGATGGTAACAAAACCTTGCTTCTATTAGTGAGAAAACTTGCTAAATAGTTCCTCAGGTTACCTCAGCTGGCTCCCTTCTGCACGGAACCTAATTTCCCATGGGGGGAGACTGCAGAGACCTGCTCTCTTGGCTTATTAAATTCTCATTGTGTTGGGCCAGGTGGTGGTGGCGCACGCCTTTACTCCTAGCATTCAGGAAGTAGAGGCAGGCAGATGTCTGGGTTTAAGGCCAGCCTGGTCTACAGAGTGAGTTCCGGAACAGCCAGGGCTACAAAGAAAACCCTGACTTGGCAAACAAACAAACAAAAAAAGAAAAAGAAAATTAAAAATTCTCATTATGTCTAGTAGTCTGTGCTTGGTCAGTCTCAAGGCTGAACCGCCAGTTACTTTCTGTACACACTTATGGGAACCTTTGTACAGATTTTAAGGTAACTTTCTACGTTATGTGTTTATTAGTGTGTGTCTGGGAGAGCATGATGCCAGGTGAAGCTCTGAGGACAACTTTCCTCAGCTGATCCTTTTCTTCCACCTGTGAGTTTCTGGGACTGGACTGTGAGGTCAGGATTGGCAGTGTGCACCTTTAACAGACAATCTCGTCTGGATTTTCACGTTTATCAGTATAAAACGGTGAAGGCACGAGGACTGAAAGTTCAAGACCAGTGAGGGGCTGGGATGTGAGTCAGTGGTAGAGCACCTGCCTAGAATCCCCCAGTGAGGGGCTGGGGTGTGGCTCAGTGGACCTTGAGTAGGCTGGGGGCTGCAAAGGACTCACCAAAGCTGTAACTTCCGGTTAGCATCCGACTGGCTGCTAATGAGGGTGGAGAAGGGAGAAGGGCAGAGGAGGGAAAAGAGCGTGAGTCATTGGCTTGTCCCTAGACAGCTGGTCTCTACGGCCCTCAGCTGCCAACTCCTGGTGTCCAGAACAGCCGAAGGAAGAGAGGCAGCTTAAGGCTGTGAAGACGGATGTCTGGGGGCTTTGGAAAGAACTGGAGGCTTGAAAGGGACCCAAAGTCTCCTGTGATTCCTAAAAATACAAGACTTGGTTTTAAAGACCTTTGATGTTGGAAGGGGTCTGTGTGGATGCCTGGGGATCACCTCCAACTTGACCTAGCCACTTGACCCTTTGGGGCAGGATATCACAGACAATAAGAACAGGGTGCACACACTGTAGTAGGACTCAGGCTTCCAGGCTTCCCAGAAACTTTCTGACTGGGTCAGAGGAGCAGTGAGATGGCTTAGCAGGTAAGACACTTGTTATGCGACCTCATGAAAGTTTTCACGCGACCTCTACACGAGTGCCACGGCACACACGGACCTGCCTGAGTGTGTGCACATACAAACAAATATGCAAAATCAATTTGGTTTTTCAAGACAGGGTTTCTCTGTGTAGCTTTGGAGCCTGCTCTGGTACTCGGTCTATAGACCAGGCTGGTCTCGAACTCACAGACATCTGCCTACCTCTGCTGGGATTAAAGGAGTGTGCCACCACCACCCGGCAAAATAAAATATTTTTAAAAACAAAAGAAGAAAACTGTCTTGGGGTAGAATCTGTGTTGATACTGTTTTATGTGAAAAACAGGACCACAGCGCCCTCTGTCTGTGGCAGGGCAGCCCCAGGCTCTACCCTTCAAGGAGAAGCAGTTTTTTAAGCCTATTTTATAATCACTGGGGATGTGAGGAGGGGAGGAGGCAGGGGTGATGCATGAACACGGATGCTGATGCTACTGGAAGAGAGGCAGGAAATGGGCAAGGAGTTTACCTGCAGGGGCTGGCTGAGCCTGGAACGGAGTCTGGACCGATGCGGGGAGGCTCCCGAAGGCCGAAGTGCCATGGCTGCTGCTGAAGGCATCGAAGTTGGCGAAGCCCCCATGGGAAGGAGTCTGGCCTATGGGCGGAGGGAACACAAAGGCTGCACGCAGGAAATGTATTCATAGCCAGATGTGTTGATGTCTTAGTTAGACACTGTGACCCACAACTCTCAGAGAAAAACATTTCACTGAGGTGGCGGCTTACAGTTCAGAGGTCTGGTCCATTATCAGCATGGTGCAGAGCATGGTGGCACGCTGGAAGCCCTGGCGCTGACTACACTGGCTGGCTACACTGGCGCTGGCTACACTGGAAGCCCTGGCGCTGGCTACAGAAAATGGACTGTCTCGCTTGGGAGTAGCTTTAGCATAGGAGACCTCAAAGCCCGCTCCTAGAGTGACACACTTCCTCTGACGAGGCCACACCCACCTCAACAAAGCCACGCCTCCTAATAGTGTCAGTCCCTTTGGGGGCCATTTTCTTTCAAACCACCACAGCTGACTAGTTTGCCAACTTGAAACAGGTTAAAGTCATTTAGCAAGAAGACCCTCAAATGGAGAAGACGCCTCCACCATACATGGTGGTGCACGCTCTTAATTCCAGCATTTGGGAGGCAGAGGCAGGGGGTCTTTTGTGAGTTCTAGGCTCTCCTGGTCTATATAGTGAGTTCTAGGACAGCCAAGGCTCTAGAGACTCCCCACCCCACCATCAAAAACAAATGAGAAAGTGCCTCCATCAGAATGACCGAGGGGCAAGTCTGTGGGGACATTTTCTTGATTAATATGGGAGGACCTAGCCCAATGAAGGCAAGTGCCAGCCTGGGCAGGCAGTCCCGGGTTATATAAGAAAGCAGGCTGACCCGTCTACACAGCATGTTCCAGGCCAGCCAGAGCTATACATGCGGCCCTGCCTCAAAATTTTAAAACAAACAAAACAAGAACAAAAAGCAGGCTAAACAAGCCACAAGGAACAAGCCTGCAAGCTGATTTCTCCCGAGTTCCTGCTAGGACTTCTTTCAAGGGACTGTGAACCAGGGTACCGCAGCCCAAGCAATCCTTTCCTCCCCCAGCTGGTTTGGCCAGTGTTTCATCACAGCAATAGAAACCTAACTAAGACACCGAGCATGGTGGTTTACACCTGTGACCCCAGCACTCAGGAGGCTGGAGTGGGAAAATCGTGAGTTCAAGACCAGCCTGAGCTATAGAGCATGACCCTGTCTCCAAAACAGACGCAGAATGTGTCTGTCTGTCTGTCTGTCTCTCTGTGTGTGTGTATGTGTGTATGTGTGTCTGTCTCTCTCCTTCTGCTAGAGGGTAGCTCAGTCCCCAGAACCCATGTGATATGCTTATAATCCCAGTACTGGAGACACAGAGGCAGGTGGATCCCTGAGACTCACTGGCTAGCCAGGTTTGCATATATGGCAAGTTCCAGGCCAGTGAGAAACTGATTTTTGTTTGCTTTATTTTAATTAAAAAGGCCGGTGCTAAAGAGATGGCTCAATGGTGAAGAGTACTTGCTCTTGCAGAGGACTGGGGATGGTTGGCCAGCACTCACACGGTGACTGACAGCCGTCTGTAGCTCCAGTCCCAGAGACTATAAAGTCCTCTTCTGATCTCTGTGGGCACCAGGCACGCATGAGGTACACAGACACACAGACACGTGAAACAGTCACACCGAGTTTAAAAAAAAAATACAAAAAAATACAAAAGGTGGCTAGTAGCAGAGGAACAACGGGCAAGGTAGTTCTCTGGCTTCCAAGTGCACACACGTGAAAATGCACAAACACGGAGAAAGTTATTCAGCTTTTTATTCTCTGGTTTCAGCCTCCCGGGTATCACGATTACAGGCTGGCACCACTATACTTGGTTCCCTTCTTCCCACCGTAGCAGGGATAAAGTCATCAAATGGGTCCTCTGACTGTTTAAAGAGGTACTTAGGACCCCCACTCATATGCTTGATGGCTAAACTTCCAAATAGAGCCCATGCTGTCTCTTGACCCCTGTTCTTCCAGCCCCACAGAAGGGTCAGGCCCCAGTGGACTGAATGTCTTTGTAGTAATATATGTGGTGGAGACAGGTTCTCAGCGCACGTGGCACTTACCTCCAAAGGCTGGGAAGGCAGCAAAGGCTGGAGCCACCTGGGGAGCGGCGAAGGGGTCCCCGCCGATATCAGCCAGCAGGTCAGTGCTGGCTTTCTTGGTGGACGACTGGGAAGGAGGCTGGGAGCTTCTGGCCTGGGCTGTACGAGCCTGGGACTGGTTGGCAGATTTGGGGGAAGAATTGTGTGTGGCAGTCAGAATCCCACCCGTGACCTGAGTCCCTCCAGAGCTCCCCAGGCTGCCCCCAGTCAAGGAGAGAGAAGGCTGGGTAAGGTGGTGGCTTGGGCTGAGAGGGTTCCCATGCAGAAATCACCTAAGTGCCTCTTTTTCCCCCCTTTCCTTTCCTTCCTTTTAATTTTGTTTTTGTTTTTTGAGACAGGGTTTCTCTGTTTCAGCTCTGGCTGTCCTGGAACTTCCTCTGTACACCAGGCTGTCCTTGAACCCAGAGATTCACTGGCCTCTGCCTCCCAAGTGCTGGGATTAAAGGCGTGTGCCGCCACTGCCTGGCTCTCTTCCTTTTAATTTTATATGTATGGGTGCTTTGTCTGCATTTATATAAGTATACCATGTGTGTATCTGGTGCCTGTGGGAGCCGAAAGAGTGTCAGGTTCCTCAGACCTCTAAGTACCTCTTGTAACTCTCAGCTGATCCTCTCAGAATATTGGCCCCCAAAACCAGGTTTTTGAGAGCCCATAGAGGTAGCCCTAAGACGCGCGGCAATGGGCTGTCCAGTGTCCAGGGGCTCTCAATTCCATGTCTTTGCCAGATAAGAAAGCACTGTCCTGGCTCCTCAGAAGGGAGGGTTAGGACTGAGGTCATTTGATACCACTTCCTGCTGGGGTCCCCAGATACCAGGCACAAATTGGAGGTGGTAGCAGGGCTGAGAGCCAGCTTCCAGTTCCTGGACTGCTGGTTTGTTAAACCCAGAGGATCTGACTTTGGAAAGCAATGCCCAGTTCCACACAATCTAAACCAAACCTCAGTGGGAATGGGAGGATCAGGTCAGAGGCTTACCTGGCTCGAAGAGGAAGCAGCATCAGAGAGAGATGGCACAGGTTCTCCTAGAAGTGTCCGCACGGGCTTCCCGTCCGAGACAGAGCCCTGGACAGGCGTAGAGGCACTGCCTTTGCTGTAAGAGGGTCCTTTGACTTGCTCCGGGGGGACGTACCTATGAGAAAGAACAGTTATCCTAATGAAAGAGCAAAAATCTTGGACCGTGCTCAGCTGAGGTGGTTGAGAAAACACAAATTACAGGGTCAAAGTTTTTATTATTGCTTTACCTAAAGTATATGAATAAAAAGTATTTAGTGACCTAACAATGTTCTCCAGTGTGTCTCTTCTGTGAGCTGGGCTTTGTGCATGCAAAGTAAGTGCTCTACCACTGAGCCACACCCCAGCCCCTCACTGGGGGATTCTAGGCAGGTGCTCTACCACTGAGCCACACCCCAGTTCCTCACTGGGGGATTCTAAGATAAATGTTCTACCACTGAGCCACACCCCCAGATTGCTTGGGCATGAGCTACCACACCCAGCTGTCCCCGGGTATCTTAATGCATCTTTCTTTATGTTAAAGGTTTTTTATTATTATGTGCGTGTGTATGCATGTGTCACATGTGCAAGTACAAGTGTACAGGCATGTGTGCCACTGGAGGTCAGAGGACATCTTGCAGGAATCTGTTCTCTCCTTCCACCATGTAGGTCCCAAGGACTCAACTCAGGTAGGTTGCTGGGTGCCTTGCCCTGCTAAGCTATCTTGCCATCAGTGTTTTGGCTTTTTGAAACATGGTGTCACAATGTACCCATAAATGACTCAACCAATCCTCCTGTCTCAATTCCAGAGAGCTGGGATTCCAGGCATATACTACCATGCCTAGAATTTGATAAATATTTCCTTCAGGAATGTCCAGTTTTCTCTGGGTTGTGGCTATTTTCTACTTTTTAAAACATTTTTTGGTTTTGTTTTTTTTCAAGACAAGTCTTTGATATGTAACCTTGACTGTCCCAGAACTCACTCTGTAGACTAGGCTGGCCTTGAATTAAAGGTGTGTGCCACATCCGGACTCTTTAAAGAACTCTTTTTTTTTTTTTTTTTTTTTTTGGTTTTTCGAGACAGTGTTTCTCTGTAGCTTTAGAGCCTGTCCTGGAACTAGCTCTTGTAGACCAGGCTGGCCTCAAACTCACAGAGATCTGCCTGCCTCTGCCTCCTGGGTGCTGGGATTAAAGGTGTGCACTACCACTGCCCGGTTGTTCTTTAAAGAATTTTTAAATTATCATAAATTATTTATAAAAAAATAATGAATTTCACAAGGTGGTGGTACGTGCCATTAATCCCAGTACCATGAAGGCAGAGGAGGGGGAATTCTGCGTTCAGGTCCAGCTTGGTTTACAACTGTTCCAGGATGGCCAGGGCTACACAAAAGAGCCCTGCCTTGACAAACCAAAAAAAAAAAACAAAAAAAAAAAAACTGGAGAGATCCTGAGTTCAAATCCCAGCAACTGCATAGTGGCTCTCAACCATCTATGAGATCTGGTGCCCTCTTCTGGCCTGCAGGCAGAACATTGTACATGTTTAAAAAACCAAAAACAAAACAGGATTTCTCTCTCCCTCGTCTTGGTTTTAAGTAATCATACACACAACAGTACGGATGGAGCAGTTTTCTTATTTTCCAGCTTTTTTTTTAAGATTTATTTATTTTATGTATATATGAGTGTTCTATCTGCATGTATACCTTTACACCAGAAGAGGGCATCAGATCCCACTATAGATGATTGGGAGACACCATGTGGCTGCTGGGAATTGAACTCAGGACCTCTGGAAGAGCAGTCAGTGCTCTTAACCACTGGGTCTATATGTCTCTCCAGCCCCCCCCCCCTTCCTTCTTGAGCCCCTTTCTTTACTTTCTGGGGCTCTCCCTGTCTCTGTCTCTCTCTTAGCACTAGAGAGTGAAGCCAGGGCCTCCCACAGGTTACAAGGAAGCCTTTTCTGCACTTTTTCTTTTGAGACAGGGTCTCACTATGTTGCCCAGGCTAGCCCTGAATTCCCTCTGGAGCAGCTAGGATTAACATTCACACATCAGATTTCCTGACTTCTCCCTCTCGATCCCACAGAGAATGTCTGTACCTTGTTCAGCAAGGAGCTCAGCCTGTCCTGACCTCTAGCTCCTTCCTACTCCTTGCATACACCCCTTATTCTGGAAGCATCTTAATGTAAGGACACCCCAAGGAAGTGGTCTCAGGCTCAGTGGGTAAAATGCCTGCTGTATAACCAGGAGGACTTGCGTTCAGACCCCCTGACATCTGCCTAAGGTTGGGAATGGTGGCAAGCATATCTATAACCCCAGCTCTAGGGAGGAGACGAGCGGTCCCAGGGGCTCACGGGGCAGCCGGTGACCGGATCACTTAAAGACGCTGCCGTAAAAACAGACGGAGGGCTGGACTTGGCTCAGTGGCTAAGGTGCTTGCTGCCAAGCCTGACTGATGACCTGAGTTCGACCCCTGAGATCTACCTGGTAGGAGAACCTGCTCCGCAAAGTTGTTACCTGACCTCTACACAGGCGCCCTGGCACACGCATGCACACGTGTGTAGACAAGATCTACTGAGCTGTAGAAACTAGTGCATGTGGACAGATCTACCTGCTCGATCCGATCATTTTCAACAAGAAGGACGTCAAAACCGCAGGGTTAGGGCTACGGATTTGGCTCAGCGGGTAACATACCCACCGAACAGGCATGAGGTCCCGGGTTCGATTCTCAACACCACATAAGCCAACTGTGGTGGTGCACACTTGCAATCCCAGCACTCAGAAGGCAGCAGCAGGAGGATCTAAAATTCAGGGTCATCCTTGGGATATAGGGAGTTCAGGGTTAGCCTGGGCTACATGTCTCAAACAGAACTGCAGGGTTAGTGACACACATAACAAGTTTTTTTTGTTTTTTTTTTTTCACGTCAATTTGTCATTTTATTATTTTGACACAGGGTCTCATGTAGCCCAGGCTTGCTCAGAGCTCACAAAGTAGCCAATCACCTTGAATTTCATTTTCATTTGTTTGTTTGGTTTTTTAAGACAGGGCTCATTTGTGTCCTTCTGGCTGTCCTAGAATTAGCTCTGTAAACTAGGCTGGCCTTGAACTCAGAGAGAGCCACCTGTCTCTGCCTATTGAGTGCTGAGACTAAAAGCATATGCCACCACTGCCCAGCTATGACTTGAAATTTCTGGGGGCTGGAGATATGGCTCAGTGGTTAAGTACACTGGCTGCTCTTTCCAGAGGTCCCGAGTTCAATTCCCAGTGACCACATGGTGGCTGACAACCATCTGTAATGAGATCTGGTGCCCTCTTCTGGCATGCGAGCATACATGGAGGCAGAATGTCGTTTATGTAATAAATAAATAAATCTGATCCCCCTGCCTCACTCTCCCAAGAACTGGGGTTACAGGCATGAACCAATATGCTCAGTTTCAATTTGTTATTTGAAGTCGGAATTTAACACCAACTGAATCTGGGAGTCAGGGTGAGGAGCAGACCCGGCAGAAACCTGATCTTAAAAAACGCCAGCAATACTTTGGAAATGGGGCTGCCGAACAAGGTGTCTCGGACCTGGGTCTCCCCCTTCCTCCTTACCATCTTTTCTTCTCATATTTTTCCTGGAGGAACTCCTTCACCTTCTGAGGATCCCTGGAATCGGGTATCAGCGATGTCCGAGCATCAAAGAGACCCAGCCAGATCTTGCGGCAAACCTGGAAGGACAGAACCGGTGGAGTGTACGAACGCATTAGTGTGTGAACAGCACCAGTGTGAACGGCACCGTTGGTGGACCTCTGGCTAGTGACCTCAGGCCAAGTCTTCCAGGATCAACTATGGGGGGCTCTGCAGGCACCTACAAATCAGACCGCGCTCCTGCCACACAGTTTATTCATGAATAGTAAGTAGGTCAGGCTGTACATAAAATGCAACATATGTAAAGCAAGTGATAGCATATACTAAAACTATGAAGAAAATCCATCCCAGAAGAAACTGTCGGGGGCTGGTCAGGTAAGTTGATGGCCTGAGTTGGATCCCTGGGACCCAGATGGTGAAGGAAGAGAACCTTGTCCTCCCCCTACACAGATGGACAGACAGACAGATACACAGACAGCCACACGTTCTAAATAGATAAAGGTAAAAGAAATTCAAAGGAAACTACTGGGTTTTCCAACCATCCTGAGGCAAAGTTTTGCTAGCAAGTGGCCGAGCCACAGTCTACTACCTCCTCCCTCGATGGCAGCTGCTCACCTCATTCCCACGAGATTGGAGGAACAAGACTTCAGGCTCAGTGAAGGTTGTCATGGAGATGGACTTGACTCGATGTGGGGGGTTTAGGCCTCTCCTGTAGGGCAGAGATAGAGAGGTGAGCCAGGGCAATGTACATATTGAGTAAAGGAGAAACAAAACAACAGCACATAAGACAGTCTCAGCCCATGCCACGGCCGGGGTGGGCTCAGGGGTAGAGCCCCTGCCTAGAATCCCCCAGTGAGGGGCTGGGGTGTGGCTCAGTGGTAGAGCCCCTGCCTAGAATCCCCAGTGAGGGGCTGGGGTGTGGCTCGGTGGTAGAGCCCCTGCCTAGAATCCCCCAGTGAGGGGCTGGGAGTGTACTTCAGTGGTAGAGCACCTGCCTAGAATCCCCCAGTGAGGGGCTTGGGTGTGGCTCAGCGGTAGAGTACCTGCCTAGAATCCCCCAGTGAGGGGCTGGGGTGTGGCTCAGTGGTAGAGCCCCTGCCTAGAATCCCCCAGTGAGGGGCTGGGGTGTGGCTCAGTGGTAGAGCACCTGCCTAGAATCCCCCAGTGAGGGGCTGGGGTGTGGCTCAGTGGTAGAGCTCCTGCCTAGAATCCCCAGTGAGGGGCTGGGGTGTGGTTTATATCACTTGAAAATTGGTTGGCCTAGCATACATAAGGCCCTAGGGTCTATTCCTAATATGGGGGTGGGGGAAATATTACACAACAGTAAAGTTCTGCCAAAGACCAGCAATATGGTTTAGTGGGTATAGGAGCTTGCTGCAGGGCTTGATGACCCAAGAACCAGAGACTCACACAATAGAAGGGGAGAAATGATTCCTGCAAATTCGGGTCTGACCTCCATGCGCATTGGGGGCACTTGTGTCCCATACACTAAATAAATAAATATAATGAAAAGTTTAAAAATCTCGACCAAAAGCTAATTCCTTTTTTTTTTTTTATAAATAAATCTTTATTTATGAATAAATCTTTATTTATTCAGAAGAGGGCACCAGATCTTACTACAGATGGTCGTGAGCCACCATGTGGTTGCTGGGAATTGAACTCAGGACCTCTGGAACAGCAGGCAGTGCTCTTAACCGCTGAGCCATCTCTCCAGCCCCCCAAAAGCTAATTCCTAATATCAGGGAAAAAACATAAATGAGAATATTCTGTACACTTCGAATGAGAGACCAAGAAGAGAGACAGACACATTGTGACCCTGTCAGTGACTCTGGAGAAGGGGGCAGAAGAGCCTGTCATCTGGACATCTCTTCTAGCCTGGTCAGATCCTGTCCGGTGCTCAGCCCGTAGGCCGAGGGGGTGATTTCTGGGAGCTGAGATACTTAGCCACATCCCACTTCCTGCTGGTGTTCTTCATCTAAGGTGGCATATCCTGAGGTCCTGTGAACGCCGCTAAGCACAAGATAAGGCAGAAATGGGGTCCTTGACTAGAGCTGACGACGACAACCAGAGACAGGCGTACGTCGAGCAGCTGGAATCTGGAAGCCAGCTGCCTTGCTCCCTCAGCAGAAGGATGGGGTCGTGGGTGGGAGAGGACAGCCCCCCTACCCTGCCCCCTTTCGGGAAGCCATATCTGGATAAAGAAACAGCCCAGGCTTTCTTCCTCTAAGATCTTTTAATCAAGCAGGAAGGAGTAAAGTAAATAGAATGACATGGGCTCACAGCCATGCTTCTGGGCTTGCTGTTAACTCCCTGGAGAGCCAGGTCTACCCACAGACACCCTGTGGGATTACAATAGAAAAGAAAGATTTCTTCCTCCTGTGCACTTGGTCTTCTGGTGCGGAGAGGTCCTAATGGGAAACCAGGGGGCTCAACCTGGCGGGGGCTTCATGCTTCCCTTTCTCAAATTAAATTTATTTATTTACTTATTACATGCACAGTACACGGTGCACGTGTGGAGGTCAGAGGACAGCTTCCGGGGCTCAGTTCCCTCCTCCCACCATAGGGATCCAACTCCGGTTGTTAGGCTTGGTGGCAAGTGCCTTTACCCACTGAACCATCTCCTCAGCCCTCTCAGGTCCTCCTTGTTTTCTACTTTAAATTTTACTCTGGGGTAGACTTATTGCCCTCATCTTAAAACAAAGCCAGTCAAGCCAAAACAAATAAATTAGACCAGGAAATAAGAGACCGCAGACACACATTAAGAGCATCTCTGATACTGAGGCCTCTTTGGCTTTGACACACTGAGTAGGTTCTGGGACCATAACTCAGGTGGTAGAATGCTTCATGAAGCCCTGCAGAACCTGGGTGTGGTGGCCCAGAACCGCAATAGCAGCTCTGGGGAGGTGGAGGAGGCCAGCACTATACAGTAAGTTCAAGGCCAGCCAGGACTATAGACCCTGTCTCAAAAAAAAGTAAATGAATAAAGATTAGGGGCTAGAGAGGTGGCTCAGTAGTTCAGACCACCGGCCACTCTTGTGGAGGACCTGCGCTGGATTCTCAGCAACCACACGGTGGGTCACAGCCATCTGTAACTCCAGTTCTAGGGGGTCTAATGACTTCACTGTACCCACAAGGTACACAGACATACACATAGAGGTAGGACACCCACACATGTCAAATAATAAATAAAAAGGATTTAAGTGAGGATTGTACTTCTGTACTAGCAGGTGTGTGCCCAGCACAAAGGTATCCCTGTCAAGTTTGGAGGAACGGCCGTGAACGCGCCATCACAGGTGACGGTGGAGTGTAGAGAGGGGCAGACGCCAAGTCACGGAGCCAGCGGTGAGGGGCGGCTGCTTCTGGGTGATGAATTGCTCGTTACAAGGCCGGACACTGCAGACGAGGTCATTTCCAGTCATCCTGCTGCTGGACCTTTGAGTCAGGGCTCTCCAGATGCCTTATGAAACAATGAGCAGTGTCTGAGAGGGTGACGTCTAAGGAAAGATGAGAGGGACCGGACAGCAGAGCTGGGTCCTGGAGCCAACAATAGCTTAGACAGGGTCAGGTTTCCCAGGCAGTCAGCGTCCACTGGGCATCTGCTCATTCATGGCTTGACTTGGTTTTTGAGTTGGTCTGCTTTCCCTCTTCGTTATTTTTGAGACAGGGTCTCAAATAGTCCAGGTTGGCCTCTAATTCGCTACGTGGTTAAGGATGAGCTTGAGCTCCTAATCCCACGGCTCCAGTGCTGGGATTACAAGTGGTAGAGACCATGTCCCTTTCTATGCTGGGGGTCGAACCTGGGCTTGCTTCATGCATGGTCCATGAACACTCTACCGACTGAGCTCTATCCCAGTCACTCCAGCCTGCTTTAATAAACCCTTCCTACTGTTCGCTCTCCTTAACCTCAGGATTCTCCCTGTCCAGACCACAGGGCCTTCTGCATGCTAGCCCGAGTCCACCTTGCTGTCCCTCCACAACTAAGTCCCTTTTGTTTGTCTTTTTAGGTGGGTTCTCTTGTAGCCCAGGTTGGTCTCCAACTCGAGAGGTAGTCGAGGATGACCTTGAACTTTTGACCATTCTTCCTCTATCTCCCAAGTGCTAGGCTTAAAGCGGTTAAGAGCACCGGCTGCTCTTTCAGAGGACCAAGGTTCAGTTTCCAGCACCCACGTGGCGGCTCATAACTGTCTGTAACCCCAGTTACAGGGAATCGACACCCTCACAATGTACATAAAAATAAAAAATTAAAGAAAAGAGGTGTGCGTGTGCCACCAGGGTGTATTTTATGTGGTGCTGGGGACAGAAGCCAAGCCTTCCCGAATCTCTACAAACCGAGCCACATGGAGTCTAGGTTGGCCCAGAACCTTTGATCCAACCACTCAGGCCTGCATCACCACACCAGGTCACCAAGTCTTCACTTGGTCAAAGTACAAGGCATTATAATGGAGGCTGTGGAGGGGAGATACAAAAATTAAAGGACATAAGTCTGTGACCACCAAGTGTATCCAACGACCAAGGATTCACTGGTATGGCACGGGCCTATAAGCTCGGCTACCTGGGAGGCCAAATTCTAGGACAGCCTTGGCTACACAATTAGTTCAAGGCCAGCCTAGGTAACTTGGTGAGACCCCGCCTTGAAGTAAAAGACTGGGAGAAGACATTGGGGAGACAGCTTAGCCCATACAGTGCTCGCTGCGTGAGCCTGAGATTCTGAGTTTGATTCCCAGAACCATATGTAATACATGCTTGTATTGTATTACAAATACATGTAATATTGTGATACATGCTTGCGACTCTGGGGCTGGGGAGGCAGGGACAGGAGGATCCCCACGGCTTGCTAGACAGCCAGCCTGGGCGAATGGCAAGCCTTAGGTCCCACTGAGGCCCTATTTCAAAAAAAAGGTGGACAGCACCGGAGGACAACACTGGAAGCTGATGGGGGGCCTCCACACAAGAATGTACACGTGCAGATGCACTTACACGTACACAAATAAACTGTGCATGTGTTCACGTGCGCACACTCACACAACACACACGCATGCACACACACAAGACACACATGTACGCACACGCACACAGGTACACGTGCGCGCGCACAGACACGCACACAACACACGCACACAGACACGCACACACAGATGCACACAGACACACACACATGCACACACACACGGGTGGGGTGATGCAGCCCAGTGGCCTAGTGCATAAAGCCCTGGTACCAAAAACCAAACCAACAGAAAACCCCACCGAGGGTGGGGACTCAAGAAGCCTGTACAAGTGTACTTTTCATTGCCATAGATATCATCCAGACACTGATGGATTAGAGAGAATGCGATTCAGGATGTTAGCAGTGGGGAAGGAAGAGAACCAGAGAACCGGCCAGGTCATGGGAACGGTGAAATTTATTATGTTTACATTAGAAAAACAGATTTGAAGCCTATCATAAGAAGGTCACTGACATTTCCTGAAAGGACAACCAGGAACTGTTAGGAGTTGTAAACACAGAGGCACTTCCTTGTTAGGGGAAGGGGAGGAGGAGGAGGAGGCAGACCTGAGGCAGGCACCAATCAAAAGTGGCTGACAAAGAACAGACCTTCTGCCCGAGCTTGGACAGGAGGGCTGTCTCCGGAGGGAGGGGAGGCGCAGGACAGGATGTTTCTGTCGGACAGTCTGCTGTGTGGAGAGAGCGCAGCTCTGACCTTGATGCCTGGGGACTAGATTATGAATAACCACAGGCAGCCTGGGGGGCAGGGAGAACTCTCCACAAGGAGGCTGCAGCTCGGGAAGAGGCCTTCTCCTTGCAGGGCCTGAGTCAGACTCTGCCTCTCTGAATCATACGGAGGTCACTGCTGGCTGAGAACACAGATGTAGAAACAGGGCCCTCTCCTGCCAGCAGCTGAGAGAGAGGCTTAGGTGTTTCGCATTTGGTTGGGTCTGGTCCAGGGTCATGTGAGTGCCAGGGTCATGTGATGGGCCAGATGTGACTCACTGGCCTGCAATGAAACAGACCCAACCCTCTGGCTCACACCCAGTTTCTCCAACAAAATTCAGGTTCTCCCTCCACCCACCCATACCCCCAAATTAGAAGGGGGTACTGCCCTTCCGTGATGGCAAACTCATGCCAGACAAACTCAGAGATTAAATTTACTTGCCCAGCTTGAATAGGGCAATAATTTTCAATTAATTAATTAATGTGTCTGTGGTGTGTGCATGCATGTGTGCACGTGGTAGGTCAGAGAAAGCGGCCTTCCCCCTGCCTCCACCTCCCACGTCCCTGCTATTACATGTCCATGCCTAGCTTTAAGCACGGGTGCTGGGGGTCTGAACTCGGAGCTCTTACCCATGGGGCATCTCTGCAGCCCCAGAGGAAAGCAATAGAGAGCAAAGGGACCAGGATGGCTTCCACCTTAAGCCAGTGTCACCCTCTACTTTCTTCTCCCTCCCTCCTTCTGGAACACGCAGCCCAGGCTAGACCTGGAACTTCCTCTATTAGCCGAGGATGACACTGGACTCTTGATTCTCCTGCTTCCACCTCCCAATGATGGGATGAGACCTGTGCACCACCATGCCCAACGGATGAGCTACTGGTGACCAACCAGTACCTTCTGCTACGCTGGGCAAGCATCCCACCAACAGAGCCACGTCCCCAGCCTCTACTTTCTTTTTAGAGCCAGGCTCCTAATAGCATTCGGAATACCCGAAAGTCCTCTGCCAAGGCAACTTCTTGCATGCCCAGACACCGGAGTCTTCGCGGGCCTCTCCCCGCCTCTCTCTCCTCCCCTTTGATTTTATTAAAGACCCAAGTCTCCCCACCTTCCCACACCTCATCACCCCCATGCCGGCCTATATTTCTGCTTCGATCTCAATTCACGAGGGCCCCAAACCTGCTGAGGCTGAGATCAGAAGGTTCTGCCAGGTCAACAGTGGAAAAACCCAGTCCCACCCAGCATCTAGTGTCGCCTCTCCTCGGTGCCAGATTCAAACTTGGGAATTCCTTTCCTCTGAATGTTTGTGTTCAGACTCAACACCCTGGGTCTGGGTTTCTTTACTGCTAGAAGCGCCAGTCTGCTACTTGAGATCGAGGAGTGGCTAAACCTATTTATCTCTTTTCTAATTAAAAAAACAAACAAAAAAAAAAACAAATAAATAAGCCCTTTTCAGTGATTTCTGTAACTTGTGCATGCGTCACAGCATGCATGGGGAAGTCAGGCTCTGGGGACTGAACTCAGGTCATCAGGCTTCCAAGCTGGAGCCTTTGCCCAGGGAGCCATCTTCTTTGACACATGCCAAGAAGTCTCCGCTAAGGGATTCAACAGTCCTGAGGAAGGTCCCTGTCACCCTGCTTCAAGGTCAATTTCACTAATGTAAAAAATCTCCTTCTTCTAAATTCAACCCACTTCACTCCTCCCTGCCCAGCTTCTATAAACAACACTGTATTGTGCAGAGCCAGGAACGCGCCTGCCGCCCTGGCTTCCTCTCCACTCTCAAGCCTTGATGCATTTCCCTCCTGTTTCTACCTTCACCTCTGCTTCCTTTTCCCTCCTCCCAGGGGCTGGGATTGCAGGTGTGCGCCACCATTCCCAGCTGCTTTTTTGCCTCTTGTTCTGCTTTGAAAAAAAATTACGTTTGTTTGTTTACTTATTTATTTTAGATGGCAAGCACCTTTACGCACTGGCCCGTCTCACGGGCTCCCTTATTTCTGTGTGTATCTATGTGTGTGGGGGCATGTGTGCCACAGAGCACCTGTGGAGGCCAGAGGACGACTTTAGGGAGTCAGTGCTCCCCTTCCATGTGGAGTCTAGGGACTGAACTCAGGTCACCAAGGTAGGTGGCAGGCTCCTGTACCTCAGGAGCGATTTCACTGGCTCTTCTTTTGCTTTTTGAGACAGGGGTCTATGTACCTCAGACTAGATCAGGTCTATGTAGCCCAGGCTAGCCTTGAGTTTTCAACTCATCCTTTTTCAGGGCTTGGATTGCAGACTTATGCCACCATGCCTGGCTTATTTGCACCTTTTTTTTTTTTTTTAAAAATTACTTCTTTAGAGGTTTTTCAAGCTATTCATTGATCTCTAACATTAAGATGAATAAATCAGGGACTTTGGGATGGAAAGAGATTATCTCACAAGCTCAAAGACCTGAGTTTGATGTCCAGAACCAAAAGCTAGGCTAGCAGGCATGTTGGCACATGCCTTTAATCCCAGTACTCAAGAGGAAGGGGCAGGGGCAGGGGGATGTCTGAGTTCAAGACCAGCCTGGTCTACAGAGCGAGTTCCAGGCTAGCCGGGGCTACATAGGGAAACTCTGTCTCAGGGGGAAAAAAAGGCTACGCAAGGCTGGTGAGCTCCAGACCAGAGGGAGAATGAGTGTTAGGGCACAACAGGGCTGGAGCCTTTACTCTCAGTACCAGGGAGGCAGAGGCAGGCGATCTCTGTGAGCTCCTGGATAGTCAGAGCCACACAGAGACAGTGTCTCAAAACAAACAAACAAACAAACAAACAAACAAACAAAACCCAAACAGGAGGAGAATCCCTGAGGAACACCACCAGCATGGAGCCACACCCCCATAGCACGGAGCCACACCCCCACGCACCCCTACAGCATGGAGCCACACCCCATGCACCCCTACAGCATCGAGTCAGACCCCCATGCGCCCCTACAGTATGGAGCCACACCCCCATATATCCCCTTAGCGTGGAGCCACACCCCCACACACCCCCTTAGCACGGAGCCACACCCCCCATGTACCCACACACACAAAGCCTGAATCAATAAGTAAATGAAACTGTCATTTACCTCTGCCCGGTAAAGGTGACTACGAGAGCTGAGGGAGGTGAGGGAGCAAAAGGAAATAAGCAGGGCAAGGTACATGTGTACTTTCCAATTCAAACAAATGGAAAAGTACTGAATGACAGGACAGCCAGCTACACCTGCCTTCCACAGAGGCAGGGTGCTTCAGCCAGCAACCACTCTAGCAAGCCAGAGAGGGAAACTGAGGCACCGCCTGGAGTGCTCCCATGTCCTCTGATTCTCACGGAGGGAGTAAAAGTGGACAGGAGTAAAAAGTGTCTGTTAGAGGGGTGGAGAGATGGCTCAGTGGTTAAGAGCACTGACTGTTCTTCCAGAGGACCAGGGTTCAATTCCCAGCAACCACATGACAGCTAACAACTGACTATAATTCCGTCAACCTCACACAAGCACATATGTAGGAAAAACACAAATGTAAATAAATAAATAAATTCTTTAAACAGTGTCTATTAGTCACTTAAGGATTAAATAAGGACCTGACAGCCAAGGGCACAGAAGCAGGGCTTGCTTTGCAAAGAAAAAAAAGTAGCGTCTAACTTCCTTCCTCCCTCCTTTTTTCTTTCCTTCCTTCCTCCATCCCTCCCGCCCTCCCTTTCTTTCAGGGGGAGAGGATATTTTGAGGCAGGAGTCTCATGCAGGTCAAGCTGATCTCAACTTGCTACACAGCTAAAGATGACTTTGAACTCCTGTTCTGCAGCCTCCAGCTCCCAAGTGCTGAGACTGCAGGCATGGGTCACCTTGATCGGCTCCCGTTTTCTTTCCAAACAGTGGTTTATCCCACAGTGGCTTTTAAGAAAGCCTGAGAAGGATCAAGGATCAGGGAAATGGCTATACATGTTTGCGGAACAAGCACGAGGACCCTAGTTCGAATCCCAGAATCCACATAAAGAAAGCCAGATGTGGTGGCCTGTGACCAGGGAGGGGGCAACAGACAGCTCCCCGTTACTTGCTGGTCAGGCAGCCTAACTTCACCAGTGGGATCCGGGCCAGTGAGAGACTCTGTCTTAAAAAAAGAACAAAAACAAAAGCCAAGGTGGGTGACACCTGACCCACAAGGTTCACCCCAGCCCCATATATGTGTGCACGACCATGTACACAGACATAAAACATTAAGGTTTTGCTTGGTAGATGCTTTTTCTTTGACACGGGTCTCAGCAGGTTCCCCAGGCTGACCTTAAACTCTGCCCCACTGCCTAAATCTCATGAGTGCTGGGTTACGTGTGACATGTAGCAAGCCGGCTTTGATTATATAGGGGGTGTGAGGCTGGCCTGGGCTACATGAGAACCTATCTCAAAAGCAATATAAGGGAGCCAGGCAGTGGTGGGGCACACCTTTAATCCCAGCACTCAGGAGGCAGAGGCAGGCAGATCTTTGTGAATTAGAGGCCAGCCTGGTCTAGAGAGCTAGTTCCAGGACAGGCTCCAAAGATACAGAGAAACACTGTCTCAGAAAAACAAACAGACAAACAAACAAACAAACAAACAAACAAACAAGAGAGCAATACAAGGGCTTGTGAGATGCCCTGGCAGGTAAAGGTACTTGCTGCCAAACCTGATGACCTGAATTGGATCCTCAGGGCCCACATAGTATAAGCAGAGAACCAATGCCTATAGCTGCCCCCTGGCTTCCACACAAATAAATAAATACCTGCAGTTACAAAGAAAGATCTTAAGCATATATGTATGTTGGGGAACATCCAAAATATCTACATTCTGGTTAAAGAAATTAGGTACTAGGGGGCTGGAACTGTAGCGCACTGGCAGAGTGCTTGCCTCATACGCATGAGGTCCAAAGTTCAATACCCACTACTGCCAAAGGCAGAAGTTAGGTATCGGAAGAAAGCAAAATGATCAAAACTAGCTTATATTTGGCAACCACAATTGTGGCAGCCTGTACGCAGGCGCATGTAGATTTAGAAACTACACAGACTAGCAGCTCTCCCAGGAACACCAATGTGGCAGGCTACCGCTACAGCTGAGGAAAGACCTCGTTAAAAAAAAAAGTGCGTTAATCCCAGCACTTGGGAGGCAGAGGCAGGCGGATCTCTGTGAGTTCGAGACCAGCCTGGTCTACAGAGCTAGTTCCAGGACAGGCTCCAAAGCCACAGAGAAACCCTGTCTCGAAAAACCAAAAAAAAAAAAAAAAAAAAGTGCGCCGGTGGTGGTGGTGGTGCACACCTTTAATCCCAGCACTAGGGATCTTTGAGTCCAAGGCCAGCCTGGTCTACAGAGAGAACTCCCAGAAAGCCAGGGCTACACAGAGAAACCCTGTCTTGAAAAACAAGCAAACAAAAAACAAAGAAAGCAAGTGTGAACATAAAAGCTTGTACGGGGCCGGGGGAGGAGGGTAGGATACCTGTCTGCTAAGGCTGAAATGTGTGATTCTGGCCAGTGAGAAGGCTCAGTGGGTAAAGAAAGGGACCTGCCACTAAGCATGAACCCAGGGCCCACAGGGTGGGAGGAGAGAAGTGACTCCCCCAGCTGGCCTCTGACCTCCACATGAATACCATAGCATTGGCACGCACACACACACACACACGCACACACACACACACACACACACACACACTCACGATAAACACACACAAACATAAATAAATGTGATTTTTTTCTTTCCTCAAACCTTAGGGAATTAAGCTTTGGCTAGAACAGACAGTTCCACCGCGTCAGCCAACCTGGTCAACTGGGAACCCTGGCAGTTCCGCAACACTGAACCCAGAAGGCTCCGTCTCTAAAAGGCAGCCATGTTTCTAAGAGAGTCAAACAGAAAGATGGCCTTTAAGATAAAAACCTATCCAGTACTTCTCTTCTCTAACTAGGGTGGTGAGGGTAGCATTTGCTCTTCGATCTGCTCTTCAGGGAGTTGGAGGTGCGGCTCAGTTGGTAGAGTTGCTAACAGGACTGAAGCCTTAGGTTCAAGTGTCCTGAACCGGGTAGAGAAGGGCATGCATATCCTTAATCCCAACACTTGAGAGGTGGAGGCAGGAGGACCAGAACTTCAAGGCCACCTTTGGCTCAGTAGCTAGTCTGAGGCTAGCTACAGGAAACCCTGACTCAAACAAAGGGGTGGGGGAAGGAAGGAAGAAAGAAAAGAACAAAGAAACACGGGGCTGGAGATGGCTCAGCAGTTACAAGCACTGGCTGCTCTTTCAAAGGACCCTGGTTTGATTCCAGCACCCACATGGAGGCTCAAAATCACCTGTAGCTGCAGTGCCAGCGGATCGAATGCAGGTAACACAGAGACACACATGGAGACAGACGACATTTTTATTTTGTGCGGTGTGGGGGACGTGTGGGCACACACACACCCACGCATGGCATTCCGGAAGCCAGAGGAGGGTGTTAGGTGTGTTGCTCCACCTTGTTCTCTGAGACAGGGTCTCTCACCTAACCTGGAGCCATCAAACCCTAGCATCTTCCTATCTCTGCTCCCTACAGCCCTGGAGCTACAGATGCACAAGGAGCCATCTCTAGTCCCGCCTGGCCTGGTGCTCCCTATGTAGACCAGGCTGGCCTCATATTTGTAGCGATCCGGCTGCCTTTGCCTCCTGAGTGCACTGGGCATTTGAATTCAGTTCCTCATGCTCTGAGGTACGTGTCCTGGTTGGCTGGTCAACCTGACAGAATTCTTCTGGCAAGAGGGAATGGGGCATTTTCTTGATTAATGATTGATGTGGGAGGGCCCAGTGCACTGTGGATGGTGCCTCCCTGGGCAGGTGGGCCTGGACTGTATAAGAAGGGCTGACCCTTTGGGACCAGTTCTTTCCGTCCACCACGTGGGTCCTGGGTATTGAACTCAGGCTGTCAACCTTGGCAGCAGGCATCTTTACGCACTGAACCACCTAGACGGCCCATTGAGAACTGAGTGCTGTGGGCACAGATCCTCAGCAGCCCGCACAGTCTGAGGCACAAGGCCTGCCACAGCAACTTATGTCCACTGCTTACCTTACAAGGGGCAACAACTTTTTTTTTGGGGGGGGGGTATTTGAGACAGTGTTTTTCTGTAGCTTTGGAGACTGTTCCGAAACTCACTCTGTAGACCAGGTTGGCCTTGAACTCACAGAGATCCACCTGCCTCCGCCTGACTGCTGGGATTAAAGGCATGCGCCACCACTGTCTGGAAGGGTCAACTTCTTTAAGTACATTTAAAAAACTTTTAAAATATTTTTTAATTTATTTTTTATGTGTGCTCTGCTTGAGTGTGTGTATATATTCCACATTCATGCCTGGTATCCTCAGTCAGATGAGGGCACTGGCTCTCCTGGAACTCAAGCTATAGGTCACTGAGAGCCACCATGTGGGTGCTGAGAACTGAACCCTGGTCCTCTGCAAAACACCAAGTGTTTTTTTTTCTCCCAAGACGGGTTTTTCTGTAGCTTTGGAGTTTGTCCTGGAACTAGCTCTTGTAGACCAGGGTGGTCTCGAACTCACCTGCCTCTGCCTCCCGAGTGCTGGGAAAAAGGCGTGTGCCACCACCACTGCCCAGCACATCAAGTGCTCTTAACTGAGTCATCAGTCCAGTCCTTAACACACATATGTGTGTGTGTGTGTGTATGTGTAATACTGGTGCATGAGCGCGCGTGTGTGTAACATTGGTGTGTATGTGCATGTGTGTGTGTGCGTGCAGTACGCATGTGCCCCGGTCCTCCAATGGGGGACACAGGACAATGCGGAGGAGTCAATTCTCTCCTTCTACCACGGGGGTCCAGGGAATCGAACTCTGGTCATCAGAGGTGGCAGCAAGCGCCTTTACCCACAGACTCCTCTCACCAGCCCAGGTGTCAGCCTCTTCAGTAGCGAGACCAAGAGCTGGGACAGCGACCTCGAGGGAGAGGTGTAAGTTTCTACAGATTCTGCACTGATATGGAAGCAGTTAACTTTGCCAGCAAAGGAAATCAGGTTTTTATTGTGGCCTAGATCCCTTGGCCTCCCTCCTGTCCTGGTTGAGGGATATTCATTATAGAAAACGAAGATTATCAGGAGACCAAAATCTGTAAAATACTGGTAACAAAGTCAGCACTTACTGCTTATGCAGGGTTTTACCTTTTTAACCTGGACGTTGTAGTGCATGTCTTCTGTCTCAGCACTTGGGAGGCAGAGGTAACCGGATCCCTAAGCTTGAGGACAGCCTGGGCTACATAGTGAGACCTCGCCCAGCCCCCCAACTTAATTACACCTATTTATTCTGTGTGTGTGTGTGTGTGTGTACACCTGTGCCATGGCCTGTGAGCAGACGTCAGAGGACGACTTGGGACTGAGGGGACTCAGTTCTCATCTTCCCACCTTTTGGGTCCTGGGGACTGAACTCAGGTCATCAGGCTTGGCAGCAGGCACTTTTACAGCTGAGCCATCTCCCTCACTTATCTCTCTTTTTAAAGACAAGGTTCCCTGGATCACAGGCTGACCCCAAACTCACTAAGTAGCTAAAGATGACCTTGAACTTTTTATCCTCCTGTGTCAACCCAAGTGATGGGATTGCAGCTGGACTGATTTTACACAGTGCGAAGCTGGACAAACTCTCTACCAAGTGAGATACATGCCCCGCCTGCCAAAGGTTTGTGTTTAGTTTATTATTATTATTATTAATCATTGGGCTCTGGTTTTGTTGCTACTGTTGTTTCTTTTTAAAGATTTATTTTATGTTCATTAGTGTTCTGCCTGCATGTATGACTGTGTAAGGGTGTTGGATCCCCTGGAACTGGAATTACAGACAGTTGTGAGCTGCCATGTGGGTGCTGGGAATTGAACCCGGGAACTCTGGAAGAGCAGCCTGTGCTCTTAACTGCTGAGCCATCTCTCCCATGCCCTGGTTTTATTTTTTTTGTTTTGTTTTGTTTTGGTTTTTCAAGACAGGGTTTCTCTGTAGCTTTGGTGCCCATCCCGGAACTAGCTCTTGTAGACCAGGCTGGCCTCAACTTCCAGAGATCCGCCTGCCTCTGCCTCCCGAGTGCTGGGGTTAAAGGCGTGCGCCACCACCGCCCGGCTAATGCCCTGGTTTTTTGTTTGTTCGTTTTAATTTATTTATTTTTAGAATATGTGCATGAGCTGGGAGGTGGTGGCCCATGCCTTTAATCCCAGCACTCAGGAGGCAGATTGAGTTCAAGGACTGTCAGAGTAACTGTCGAGAAAAAGTAAAACAAATAAAGAATATGTATATGACCATTTCATCTGTATGTACGTCTGAACGCATGAATGACTAGTGCTTTGGGAGGCCAGAAGAGGATGCTGGATCCCCTCGAACTGAAGTTACAGACAGTTGTGAACTGCTTTATGGGTGCAGGGGGCTGCCCCTGGATCTTATGAAAAACAAATACTTTTAACTGCTGAGCCGTCTCTCCAGCCCCAGCCCATCACAAGATCTTTCATGCCATCACTACTAACCATTAGAACTAATTGATAGTTCTCTGGCAGTTTCTTTCTAGCACCTAGCTCTGAGGAATCATTAAGGCTTCTCTTCACTTCTACTCAATGCTATAATTTGAATTTCCAGGACTGGGGGGCATGGCTCAGCCACAGAGTACTTGCCAATCGTGTATAAGGTCCTGAGTTCAGGCTCAAGTATCAGGAAAACAAAGCAGATCTCCCTTCTCAAAACGTTCCAAGATTTCCGCTTTCTTTTTTACCACATGCTATAATAGACTTACTCCCCTTTGAGGGTCAGGGAGGGTATCCCGTGTATATGCATGTTCGCATGTGTGTGAGTGCCAGTGCATGCAACAGCCAGTGGTTGACACTGGGTGCCTTCCTCGGTTGCTCAATGCCTCTCTCCTGGACCATAAGCTCACTGATTCAGCCAGTCTTGCTAGCTGGCTTGCCCACAGACCCCTTACACCCACCTCCTAAGTGATAGGATTGCAAGCAAGCTACCACGACCTCCTGGCATTTAACTGGGTACTATGGATCTAAACTCAGGTCCTCATGCTGGCATAGCAAGTATTTTATCCACTGAGCCATCCCCTCGAACCCATGCATTTTCCTGTGTATGTGTGTGTGTGGTTTAACCAAATAGTCCTGGCTGACCTCAAATTCACCATTATCCTGCTTCAATTGCCCCATGGAGATCATGGACACAACGCTTTTTACTTAGACCAAAATCATTTTCTTTTTTGTGGGGGGCGGAGGTGAGAGGGTTTCTCTATGTAGACTCTGCTGTCCTGGAACTAGCTCTTGTAGACCAGGCTAGCCTCGAACTCAGAGATTAAAGGGATTAAAGGCCTGCGCCACCACTGCCCGGCCCCAATCACTTTCAGCCTCACAATGCAGAAGTGCAGTTGAGAGAGGACGATGTGTGTGTGTGTGTAAGGAGGGGGTCTCCAGCTCAGCCACATGCCCTCCTAGCATTCCTAAAGGCTTGGGCTGGACCCCAGCACCTCACAAACCAGGCTGGTGATGCACACCTGTGATCCCAGCACCCAGGAGGTGGACACAAAAGGAACAGAAGTTTAAAGACATCCTCAGCTACATATTCAAGGTTAGCCCAGACTACAGGAGACTCTGCCTCAAAAAAGAAAAAAAAGCCATAGAAATTTGAAAAAGAGGGTGACAATGGAGTAGAGACATAATTCGAAACTGTCTCCTAGGACACCTGAATCCTCATTTCTGGTCTCCCCACGATCATAACTCATACTAAATAACAAGCGCTGGAAACAGAATCCTCCATATGGCACTGGGTAAATTACTAAACCCCTTTCTGCTTTTGATCTCCCATCTGTCACATGAGAACAATACTCCTTGTTTTTTTTTTAGGCTGGTATGCATTTAAGAGCAGGATAACTTTCCTTATTGAAAAAAAAAAAAAGCCAAAATAGTGGCGTACTAAAATAATACTAGAAAACTGGGCAAAATAATTCCCTAAAAACCCAAAGATTGATGGGTGGTGATGGCACACGTCTTTAATCCCAACACTTGGGAGGCAGAGGCAGGCGGATCTCTGTGAGTTCGGGGCCAGCATGGTCTACAAGAGCTAGTTCCAGGACAGGCTTCAAAACTACAGAGAAACCCTATCTCGAAAAACAAAACAAAACAAAAAAAACAAACAAACAAAGAAAAACCACCCAAAGATCTGGTACCTGATGTTGGTCAAATAATTCCCTAAAGAAGGGGAGCTTATTATATATGACATCTGGGCAAGCACTGTTATAAGAAGTATACTGTCAGTGTTGGATACAACCATTATTATTAATTATAAATCATTATAAATATTAAACTGTCCCCCAAGTTTACAGTTTACTAGATGAGACTTAGTGCACTTAAGAATGACCCCACGCTGAGGAAGGCAGTACATGCCTATAATCCCAGCCCCTGGAAGGTGGAGGCAGGAGGATCTGGGCTTCCACAGCTAGCCTCAGTTACACAGTGAATTAAAGGTCAGCCTGGGCTGGGCAGAGGTGGTGCACGCCTTGAATCCCACCCACTATTCGGGAGGCAGAGGCAGGAGGATCTCTGCCAGGAGTCTGAGGCCAGTCTGGCCAGGGCAGCACACAAGAGAAACTCTTGTCTCAAAAGATCAAACAAACCAAAAAGGTCAGACTGGCCTGTATGAGGCTCCATCTCATTAAAAAAAAAAAAATAGTGAGCCACTTCAGCAAGTGTGGGAGTTTGCAGCCATGCCCGTGGACCTGAGTCCGATCCCAAGACCCACATCCTGGAAGGAAATTGTTGGTCCCTACACAAGTCATGGAATCTACACGCCCCCACAGTACAAAACAGAGAAACAAAATGGAACTTTAAAGGGGGGGTAGGAAAAGGAAAAAATAAAAGAATGTCCCACTCTGATCCTCATCTCTTCAGGAAAGTTGAGCCGTCCGCCAGGATAACCCTTTGGCTTTCTGCCCTTATTAGATTTCCTAAGTCGTCTACCCTCTAGCTAGCATTCCAGAGCTCTGAAGATTAGGATCTGCACCTGATCCCTGGCATCGCACCTGCCACTCTAGGTTGTCAACCTGGGCTAAACCGCATCGTGTTTTCCATTCCCGGCTACATCGCATTGCTGGAGGCACACAAGTCAGAAGGAACAAGACACTTTTATCCTAAACTTGACTTCCCTACTTCCTTCCCCTTTCCCCTCATCCTCCCCCTTTTTTTGTGGAGGGGAGAGGGTCCCAGGTATCACAGGTTGGCCTTGAACTGCTGATCCACCGGCCCCTCAGTGCTGGGATTACAGGCGAGTGCCACGGTACTCAGTATGATGCAGTGCTGTGGATGGAAACTCGGGACTCGGAGCATGCTAGGCAAGCTCTCTACCAACTGAGACACAATGCATCCCCAGCTAAAGTTCCCTTTAAAGGTCTATGTCAATTTCTGGCCCTTTAAATCCCTCCCCCACCCCACCGCAGTTCCTTTCAATTCTCCACACTTTCTCTCTCCCCACCTGCAATTCGCCTTCGCCTCCCTCAGGGAGTTTCTCCAATCTTCTCCTCGTGTCCTTCTACAGCCCCCACCCTTCCTCCGCAGCGCGACTCCAGCTTCGCCTTTCCGTGCCCCCGCGCTGTTTCCCTTTCCCCCCCACGACACATCTCGGCAGCAGGCGACCTTCCACCACCACGTCCAATGCCTGGGTTCTCCCCCCTGACCTCCCGGATCGCTCCGAGCTCCTTGCCGATCCCCTTCACCCCAAACCCACTTTTCCCGGGATCCACTTACAGGAGGCCGGAGCAGGTGGTGCAGACGAAGCTTCCCACGGTGATGTCCACATAGGTGACCCCGCGCTGGGCACACTCGAAACAGTGGCGGTTCCCGGCCTGGCTGCAGCCGCCCAGCTCCCGCACTCGGCGGCACCACACCTCCGAAGCCGCTTCAGCCTCCGCTTTGCTCCCTCCGACCCCGCCACCCGGGCCCGGGCCCTTCTTAGCCGCCATCACCATCTCTCCTCCGAGCTCCTCCGCAAGTCTGCGGTTGCTCCCCTTCAACCGCTCGCTGCCTTCCCGCCTCCGCCGCCTTCGCACGCCCGGCAACCCTGACACAAGCTCCTGCAGCCCCGACCGCGACCGCGACAGACTCCGCCGCCCCCTTCCTCGTCTCGTTCTGCACGCTGATTAGCTAGTCCCCTCCCACCTCCTCGCTCGGATTGGCCCGATTCGGGACGGCCTCGGGTTGCTGGAGCCTCCACAGCCACGCCCCACTGCCAACGGGCCTCCCGCCTTTTCCATTGGTTCACAGAGACCCCCCCACCGTGCAAGCACGGCGCGTGCCCTCCTCCCTGTCCCCGCCCCCTCTCGCCACGGGTTCCTAGGCTGACTCTTATTGGTTGTTAAGGTTGCAAAATTAGCGTGCGAGAGAAAAGAGGTGGTCCGCGCGCGCGCAGTGCTCACCCTCAGGCCTGGCACTAATTCCCGCCAAATTTCAAAGGCTCGTTCCAGGCCGAGCCAAGAGACGTGCAAGGCAGAAAAGAAGTGGCCCTAGGAGGGACTGAAGGGGAAAGGGAAAGACAGAGAAGGGGAGGGTGAAGCTTTATAAAAGATGCCTTATTTACCCATGCCATAGGTGGAGCCCCCACTTAAAAACTTGAGGTGGGATGCCAAAGATAACTTAAGGGATGAAGGCATTTGCCACCAACCCTTACCACCTAAGCTTGGTCCCTGGATCTCACTCCTGTAAGAAAACTGACCCCTGTAAGCTGTCTTCTGAGCTCCAAGAGTGTACACACACACACACACACACACACACACACACACACAAATAAAAATGTATGTAAAAATTATTCAAGAAAACATGTTGAATGAAGTGTATCACAGAACTGGTTTGAGGTTCAGTCAGAATTTAAACCCGAGTCTTTCGATTTTAAAAACTCCGTTCTGGAGCCAGGGATGTATCTCGGTTGGTAGAAAGCTTTTAGCAAGTACTGAGCTCTGGGTTCAACCCCCAGAACTACATACAACCCGGAATGGCAGCATAGGCCTGTAATTCGAGCATTTGGGAAGTGGAGGTAGGAGCTTTAGAGGTTCAAAGTCGTCCTTGGTCACTGCCTGAAAAGGGAAAGACTGGAAGTGAGGAGGTTTCAGGGTTTTGACAACTGAAAACCGACAGTTTTGTTTCAGACGTGGGCTGATGAAGGAGGTGGGTGCCAGGCCTGATTCCAGGAGAGACCAGAACCAGAGAGACAGGTTCCGGAGTCATCAGCACACGGAGTTATGTAGGGACATGGACGCGATGAGGTTGCTTAGGTGTTACATACAGATGAAGACTAGAAAGTCCAGGGCTGGGAGCAGTGAAGTGCTTGCCAGACAAGCTTGAGAACCTGAGTTCGATCCCCAGAACCCAGGTGAAAGCCAGTGTGCACTTGTAATCCTAGAGATGGGGATGCAGAGACAGGGGGATCCCTGGGGATGACAGCCAAGCAGTCTAATCAAATCAGTGAGCTTCAGACCACTGAGAGACACTGTCTCAAAAAAAACAAACAAACAAACCTGGTATTGACTTCTGGCTTTCAAATACTTGTGCACATGAGCACACACACGCACACACACGCACACACACACATACACAAACACACTGCTGAGTCAGCAGGTGGGAACAGTATTTGATCTCTAGGACAGGAGACTATATACATATATACACACACAATACATATACACATACATGCATGCACACACATGCATACACACATGCATACGTACACACATATACATACACACATGCATACATACACACATACACACACACACATATATATATATATATACATACACAGTCATACACACATACAGGAAGAAAAACTACAGAAGTCCAGATGTAAGAGAGAGTAGGCGGCTTACTCCACTCCACCTCTCCAACTGTCATAGCCACAAATGCGCTTCATCCCCAGAAGGAGGTTACACCAAGTCCCATCTGGATATGCAAGGGTAGCATCTTTGTCCATTTAAAACATTGCTGCATGGCATGATTGCTCATGGCTTGAATTTCAAGCAGGTGGATCTCTGTGAGCTTGAAGCCAGCCTGGTCTATGTAGCAAGTTTCAGGCCATCCAGGGCTACATAGTGAGACCCTGTCTCAAAAATAAATAAATAAATAAATAAATAAATAAATAAATAAATAAATATAAAAATAAATAAAAAAAATAAGAAGAAAGTAGAAAAAAAGGAAAGAAAAAAGCCTTCTGTACTTTTTTCAGAGTTTAGCATTTCCCCTGTGCTGTCCACAGCTTTTGCAGCTTCTCTTTAGCTGACAGTTATCTCTTCGCCTCTTGGAATGGTAAACAAACCAGTCCACTTGCCCACCGCCATAGCAGGTGAAGAATAAATTAGGATGACCATGGGCTCTGGCAGCTTTCAGTCAGTTCTTTTGCTACAGGGTGTGGTCTGCTTCCTCCTCCTGTCTCTGCTCCACCCAGGTCATATCAGGGAGTAACAAGTCTATGTCCCCTCATAATCAGCAAGAGCACAGGCAGCCTGGGGTCCCCTCCTCTGCTACTGCCCTGGTGGCTGGGTGACGTCCCTGGTAGGAGCTCTTTGCGCTTGGGGAGTTAAGTTGCTGGAACCTGGGTCATTTGGTGGGTGGAAAGCAAGCTTTTTCAAAAAATATCATAGTGGGAGCTGGAGAGGTGGCTCAGCAATTAGGAACCCTTGCTGCTCCTTCACAGGATTCGAGTTCAGTTCCCGGTACCCACACTAGCTGATAGATAATCATTGTTACTATAGCTCCAAGGGATCCATCCAATGACTTCTGTCCTCAGGGACTGGCCGACATGTGGGCATGCTTGCGCATGCACACACACATACACACACGCACACACACACAGAATAGTAATGGTAAGTGCTCACCCGGCCTTTGTTACTTGATTTCTGTCTTGGCTGGGGATGAACTGACACTTCCTGTCAGTCACTGGATCACATATCCCCATCAGCAGGAGAAAAGTCCAGCCTCGCAGGTGTGGTCTCCCAGATACCACTAGATCAGTTTTCAGGGACCATTTTACTGTCATTATTTGTCCAGCTGCTTCTGGTGCATAGGAAATATGATAAGGGCCTTGCCTGGCCAACGGCCTTTTTTTCTTCTGTGCTTGTGTGTGTGTGTGTGTGTGTGTGTATTCATACCAGAGGTCACCCTCGGGTGTTGTCCCCCAGGTCCCATGCGCCTTGTTTTTGAGACAGTCTTTCGCTGACCTGGAGGTTACTGCTTATGCTAGGCTGACAGTTAGCCCCAGGAATCCTCATCTTTGGGACCCGGGGCTGGAACTACAAACTCCTGTCACCATACCTGACTAGGGGGATGGAAATTAGGTTCCCATGCTTGTACAAGTGCTTTGCCAATGGAGCCGTCTCTCCTGTCCTTGATTCCTTTCCGTTAGGAGCAAGGTTTGTGGTTGGAGACACAGACCCGTCTGGATCCCTGCCTGCGGGTCCAGCCATGAACATAACAGCCACTGCTGTCTCTGTCAGAGCTACCTGCGTGAGACCCCCAACAAGGTCAGGCTGTTGATGTTCCCTCTTAGAAGGAGTAGGTAGAGAGAGGAATTCATTCCTCATCTGAGATTCCACCTACTCTTGTGACCACTCCCTGCCCCAAGCTATATGTAATCCTCCTGCCCCAGCTCTGTGTTGTCTTGGAAGGGGTTGGAGAGTAGAAGATTAACAGAAGACACGGGTCTCCATCTAGGCAACTATGGGAAGTGGAGAGAGCCCTGTGGAAGAGAAGTCCTAGGTGGAAGTTGCTGTTGACAGGGCACAGCCCTGTCAAGGACTCATAGTCCCAGGCTCAGAGAGATGTCAGATTCTTCCTCTGGTCCAAGTGTGAACATGGACAGCGGGTGCAGAAAATGTCCATCATCTCTTTCTTTTCCTGCGTGTCTACAGCCTGAAGACTGTTCCCCAAGAGACTGCTCCTACCAAGGTGAGCTAATCCTGTCTCCTTGATCCAGCTGTATACTGTAAACCCTACTCCTTGTCTAGCTAAACGCACTGACTCCGCCTCTCCGCTCAACTCTGTCATGAACACACTGATCTTCTAGGATGCTACTATGTCCCCAGCAGAGACCCCAGACAATCCAGGGTGCTACTGTGTCCCCAACAGAGACCCCAGACCATTCAGGGTGCTACAGTGCCCCAGCAGAGACCCCAGACCATCCACGGTGCTACGCTGTCCCCAGCAGAGACCCCAGACCACTTGGTCCCAGCTTTCTGTCTGCACCTGCCTTGTACTCCATCACTGCCCTAGTAAGGTCCATGGACTTGAACCAGGCTGGACGTGGATTCATTCCCCCAGTTATTTAATTAAATTATTTTAACTTATTAATTTTTATACTTATTTATTTATTTTAAGATAAAGTTTCTCTGTGTAATAATATCCTTGGCTGTCCCAGAACTCACTCTGTAGACCAGGCTGGCCTAGAGCTCACAGAGATCTGCCTGCCTCTGTTTCCCGAGTGTTGGAATTAAAAGTGTGCATCACTACCCCTAGTCCTTACTGGTTTATTTTTGAGACAAAGTATTTTGCTATGGCACAGGCTGGCCTGAAACTTACTATATAGGCTTAGCTGGCCTTGAACTCAGGCTTGTTGTGACTCAGCTTCCTGGATGCTTCAACCACAGGCCTGAGCCACCACACACAACTAGAAACCATGGTTTTAAAAAAAGCGTTGACAAATGAGGCCGGCTCTAACACTGCGGTAATTTACTGCCTGTTTCCAGTCTGTTCTATGGACAGGGAAACTCAGAAGCTGTATGGGCCCCACCAGAGTCTTGGAAGCTGAGACAGTTCAAGTTTACAGAGCAAGGTAAGAAAAGAAGAGGAGAAGGGAAAGGGGAAACGTGAGGAGGAGGGAGGGGAGATAAATGGGTGAGGGAAAAAAGAGGAGGAGGAGGAGGAACTGAAGGAGGAGAAAGAGAGGAAGTAGAGGAGGAAGGTGAAGACGAGGAAGGAGAAGAACAAGGAGGAGAGGAGAAAGAAGAGAGACAAGGAGAGGAGGAGAGGGGATGGGAGGGGAGGAGAGGAGAGGAGAGGAGAGGAGAGGAGAGGAGAGGAGAGGAGAGGAGAGGAGAGGAGAGGAGAGAAGAGAAGAGAAGAGAAGAGAAGAGAAGAGAAGAGAAGAGAAGAGAAGAGAAGAGAAGAGATCCCTAATCACTCCCGAGCCTCCTCTCGGGTGTCAGCTGTGTTCTTTTTTTTTTTTTGGTTTTTCGAGACAGGGTTTCTCTGTGGTTTTGGAGCCTGTCCTGGAACTAGCTCTTGTAGACCAGGCTGGTCTCGAACTCACAGAGATCCACCTGCCTCTGCCTCCCAAGTGCTGGGATTAAAGGCGTGCGCCACCACCGCCCAGCTCAGCTGTGTTCTTATCAGCACATGTGTTGCACAGAAACCGAATTCCAGATAACGCGCTGTGGGAAAGCGTGGCTGGGGATAGCTCACCTTCCTAGCAGCCAGAGTGCTGAGGCTCTCAGAGACACAGGGTGCGGTGCAGCCAGTTAACTCCAGACCAAAGGTGGCTTGCCCAGCCAGAGCTATAGCTCGCTTGGTTGGTCAAGTCCTTGTCTGACATGCAGAAAGCCGGGGTCTGGTTCTCATGACGACATAAAACAGATGCAGCCTGTAATTCCACCTTCAAGAGGTGGAGCTGGACGTTCAAGGTACGGCTCAGGTATATAAGACCCTGACTCAAAAAAAAAAGCACAAAACAAAATAGAAAGGAAGAAAGCAAATGAAACATATTGTCTAAAATGAAATGTAGAAAGGATAGGAATGAAAACATATTCAACAATAAAACATTACAAATTCATAATAGAAGCTATCTACAAAAACAAAATATACTGGGAGTACAGTGTGTGCCTGAAATCCCTAATCCCAGCAGGGAGGAAGTGGAGGCAGGAGGATGTAAAGTTCAAGGTCTTCAAAGTCATCCTCAGCCACACGGGGAGTTTGAGGCCAGCCTGCGTTATGTGAGATCCCATTTGAAAATAAAAAAGAAAAGGAGAAGGAGAAAAATAACAATTGTCATTGAGGATAGTGAGAAACGGAAGTCCTTGTATATTCTCAGATATAGAATTCTCTGAAATTATATGTCCAGAAGAACTGACAGCAGCCATTCTAATAAATGCATTCTTGCAATTGCTCGTACACCAGTGCTAGTCTCAATAGACAACAGACAGGAACAACCCTGTCTGCTGGTATCAGCCAGAGACAGGTGTGACCTGGAGTTACAGCTGGCTGTCATTCCACCGTAAAGAAGTCTACACACCTGTGAGTTCCGCTCCTAGAAACTTGACCACCTGTGAGGTGGGAATAGCAGGTGCAGGGCAGGAGAGACGACTCAGCGGGTAAGAGCACAGGCTGCTCTTCCAGAGGACCGAGGTTCAGTTCCCCGCACCCACATGGTGGCATAGCGACTCAAAACCATCTGTGATTCCAGCTCCAAGGGATCCACCACCCTCTTATGACTTCCAAGGGTTCCTGCAAGCACATGGTGCACACACATGCACTCAGGCACACACACATACACCACTTATACATAAAATTAGGTTTTTTTTTAAGTTAAAGAGTAGGGTTGAAACTTAAATCTATACCGAACATGCACAGCACAGCATCTATCTATCTCTATCTATCTATCTATCTATCTATCTATCTATCTATCTATCTACGAGACAAGATCTTACTATATAGACTAATCTGGCCTTGAACTCAGATTAAACATGTACATCACAATGTCTGGTCTATTCTTTAAAAATAAAGTAAACATCCAGGTAAAGGCAGTGTGTGCCTTTAATCCCAGCACTCAGGAGGCAGAGGCAGGTAGATCTCTATGAGTCAAGGCCAGCCGGGTCTACAGAGCTAGTTCCAGGACAGGTTCCAAAGCTACAGAGAAACCCTGTCTCAAAAAAACAAAAAAAAACAAAAAAAAAAAAAAAGAAGAAAGAAAGAGAAAATAAACAAACAACAACAAAAGCATTAATTTTATTGGCTGTGATCTGAATTAAAACGTAGCATATGATAAGTACTAACATGAACTCTAACAAATGCTAAATCAAAAAACAGCTGTGTGTGAGTGCTTCACCTGCACGTGTGTCTTTGCCTGCGGAGCTCAGAAGAGGGCATGGGGTCCCTGGAACTGGAATTGTAGATGCTTGTTTTGTTTCTTTCTTTCTTTTTTTTGAGACAGTTTCTCTTTGGAGCCTGTCCTGGAACTAGCTCTTGTAGACCAGGTTGGTCTCGAACTCACGGAGATTTGCCTGCCTCTGCCTCCTGAGTGCTGGGATTAAAGGCGTGCCACCACAACAAACTCCTCTGTTGCTTTGCAAAGTCTGCCAATCTTTGTTACCGACCGCTCCTGAGACGTGAATGACATTTGAGCAGCTTCCTTCAGAGTTCTCACTCTCCCTGTCCCTGGGGTAGGGTGGGGGTGGAACGGACTGCGGGCTGACTCCAGGATGGAAGCGGCCAGAGAGCTCACACCTGTATACAATGTGCTGGCCTGACTTAGACCTTTGTTCTTTAAACTAAGCCATTGTTTTGCTGCACAAATCAAGCAGAACACTGGCCCGCCTATGTGTATAACTCCTGCGAACGCTCCAAGGAGAAGTCAAAACCTCGGCTCGATGTTAGATCATTTTCTACAAACCATTTATCACACTTGCTTGGATTTTGCTTTTTTGTGACCCCGACTAGGGGTGATATTCAAAATATTTAGTGACAGGCTTCTACATGGCTACAGTCCTAACGAACACACACTTGCTTTAGCAGAAAGTCAAATTCTTGGAGAACTACCACTGTGTTGGTACTAAGGGCGAGGTCTGGTGGCCAGGAGGCAGTTAAGGGCAGGTGGGGCATTTAAAAAACCTTGTGAGGGCCGGACAGTGGTGGCACAAGCCTTTAGTCCCAGCAGACACAGGAAGCTCTCTGTGAGGTCAAGGTCATCCTGATCTATAGAATGAGTTCCAGGAAAGGCTCCAAAGCTCCAAAGCCATAGAGAAACCCAGTCTTGAAAAAAACAACCTTGCCAGGAATGTATATATTATAATATATAAACTGCACACACACACACACACACATATATATATGTGTGTGTGTGTGTATATATATATATATATATATATATATATATATATATATATATATATATAGAGAGAGAGAGAGAGAGAGAGAGAGAGAGAGAGTGTTAGACTCATGTAGACCAGGCTGACTTCAAATTCACCGCATAGTGAAAGATGATGTTGAGTCTTTGATCTTCCTGCCTCTACCTTCCAGGACCACGATAGTAACCACGTGCCACCATATTGGTTATTGATGGAACCCAGGGCTTCAGAGGTGCTCAGCAAGCAAGCACTCTACCACCAAAGCCACATCCGCAGCCAGCCCTTACCGACTGACATGAGCTTTACAGTGTCACAGCCCCCAGGACGGACCCTGGAGGTGTATCAGTCTGTCCTCAAGAAAGTCCCAGCATGGAATGCTCTGTCCCTTCTTCCTCTTGGGTCTAACCACTCATTTCCCTGCTTTTCCTGTGTCCCATCAGCCATTCCATATGAGAGTGTGCAGATTGCTCAGTGAGTGAAGGAACTTTCCAGCAAGACCGAGGTCAAACCCCAGGATCCACAATAGTGGAAGGAGAGAACTGACTCCCACAAAATGTCTTCTGACCTTCACAAGAGTGTTTTACACGCGCGCGTGTGCGCGCGCGCACACACACACATAATTTAAAGGTATTTAATACGGCTAGGTGCTGGTGGCAGCAGCTGCAGCCCGTACCTTTAATCCCATCACTCTGGAGGCAGTGGCAGGCAGACCTCTGAGTTCAAGGCCAACCTGGTCTATAGAGTGAGTTCCACAACAGCCAAGTCTACACAGAGAAAGCCTGTCTCAAAAAGAAACCGAATATGATATGGGTTAACTGCCCTCCTTCCTGTCCAGGCTTAGGTAACTTCCTCCAATAATGAGCCTAACAAATTAGTCTTTCATCACTGCTGAACTTTTCTGTATCCTAAATAAGAACATGGCATTAGAGGGGATGGGAGGGGAGCGGCAGCTGCAAGCAGGGTCATTGTTGGCAAATTAATTCCTTTTGTCCTCAGTCTTAATATTTATTTACCGGTGAGGTGCTGGGAGCTATCAAGTTCTTCAGCAGCAGCTGGGCAAAGCAACACAGGATCTTAGCCAAAAAGACCACAAGCAATGGCTCAAAGAACCAGAGTCAGCTGACATCAGGGCAGAGAGAGAATAGAAAGAGATGGAGTGGGATGGGGGGAGGCTCTGCTAGTAAAGCGCGTTCGTATAGGGAGGAGGTGAGTTCAAATCCTCATAACCCACAGTAAGTTTGGCCTAGAACGTCTATGGGGAGACAGAAGGTGGAGACATGAAAATACCCAGAAAGCTGTGGGCCAGCCAGCCTAGCATATGTAGTAGAAAAAATGTCAAAGAGGTCATGTCTCAAAGAAGGTGGGAGGCAAGAAACTTATGACATTGTCATTCATATGTATACGTACTATTTTTTTTAAGTAGGGGCTGAAGAGATGACTTAGTGGTTAAGAGCACTTGCTGCTCTCTCAGAGGATGTGAGTTCAGTCCCTGGCACCCCTGTCTTTACAACTGCCTGTAACTCCAGCTCTAGGGGATCTGATGTCTTCTTCTGGCCTCCAAGGGTAAACACACACACATGCGCACACAAACACACATACACACACACACATGTTAAAAAAAAACCTTTCTAGAAACTTTTGCCATGATTCCACTTTTCTCTGCTTGCCTTTGGCATACCATCCTTGCTTTCCTGGTATGTCCAAATCCTGTGACTTCTTTGGCAGTGATTCACCGTGTTTGCTTGGTAACCATGAATGCGGTAGAGATTACTCTGAGGAGGCCATGGAATGCCTTCCCCTCAAGATGCTGCTATTGAGCCGGACGGTGGCGGCGCACGCCTTTAATCCCAGCACTTGGGAACTTGGGAGGCAGAGGCAGGCGGATCTCTGTGAGTTCGAGACCAGCCTGGTCTACAAGAGCTAGTTCCAGGACAGGCTCCAAAACCACAGAGAAACCCTGTCTCGAAAAACCAAAAAAAAAAAAAAAAAAAAAAAAAAAAAAAAAAAATGCTGCTATTGCAGCCCCCAGAACTCCAGTCTTTGCTACCCAAGACCTCTCATTTGAACTTCAGAAGTGTGTGAATTTGGCAACTATCAGCCATGATTTTATCCATTTAGCAGAGATATTTGTAGCAGGTTTGAAAGGATATAAAGAAATACACTTTGAGCCGGGTGGTGGTGGCACACACCCTAAATTCTAGCACTTGGGAGGGAGAGGCAGGCAGATTTCTGTGAGTTCGAGGACAGCCTGGTCTACAGAGTGAGTTCCAGGACAGCCAAGGTGACACAATAGGCTCTGTCTTGAAAAAAACAAAAGCAAAGCAAAACAAAACAAGAAGTATACTCTGTACACTACCTATGACACACAGAAACAAAGCCAGGTGTGGAGACGTCTGCTTGTCACCCCGGCACTCAGGAGATGGGGTCATCATTGGTTTCACAGGACGTTCAAGATGTGTCCCACAATGCCTGGTTTGTGCAGTGCTGGGGAGGGCCTCCTGACTGTCAGGCAAACCCTCAGTGCAAAGTTGTTTATTCTGTAGAATTCATATACGCATACATACATACACACATATATACATATAACTCATATGCACACATGTACACATGTATGTGGGTGGGGAGTGCTGTGGAACATGTGTGGAGGTCTGGACGACTTGCAGGAATCAGTTCTCTCCCTCTCCTGCGTGGGTCCTGGTGACTGCCCTCAGGTCATCAGGCTTGGCAGGAAGCAGCTGCCCCCCTCCCCACCCCGGGCCATCTCATCAGCCTGAATCACTCCTAATGCAAATCATTCAACCCAGGCTTTAGACTCCTGCCCTTCTCTTAGATTTCTGCTTTGAGGATTTATTTTATTTTACTTTTGGTTTTTCGAGACAGGCTTTCTCTGTAGCTTTGGAGCCTGTCCTGGAACTAGCTCTTGTAGACCAGGCTGGCCTCGAACTCACAGAAATCTGCCTGCCTCTGTCTCCTGAGTGCTGGGATTAAAGGTGTGCGCCATCACTGCCCGGCTTGTTTTGTTTTGATGTGTGTGTGTGTGTCTACCTGCCTGCCTGCCTGTCTGATGTCTGATGTCTGTCTCTGTCTGTCTGGAAGCCTAATGTTGACATCGGGAGTTTTCCTCCACTGTGCTCCACCTTCCTCCTTGAGACACGGTCTCTGAGCTGAACCCAGAGTTGACCTATATAGACAATCTAGCTAGCCGGCTTCCTGTCTCCACCTTCCTAATGCTGGGACTCCTGGCAGCTGCTACTTACACCTGGCGTTTTCAACATTTTTGTGGGCTCTGGGTTCCACACCCCAGTTCTCAGGCTTGCCCCTTGGGCAGCAGAGCTTCACCCACTGAGCCATCTCCCTGAATCTTGGATTTGGAATATGTGAGTATATGTGTCTGTGCACATGCGTGTGTACAGCTGGGTGTGCAAGAGTATATATGCGTATGGATGCCAAAAGTCTATCTCATGCAAGTTTGAGAGGCATTTTACCCACTGAGCCAGCTTTCCAACTTCCTTATTATTCTCCTAGAATATCTCTCGAATAGCGGCTAGCAAAATGGCTCACTGGGTGAAAGTGCTTGCTGTCACCAAGCCCGATGGCCTGAGTCTGATTTCTGGATCCACATGGTAGGAAGGAACTGACTCCTGAAAATTGTCCTCTAATGTCCACATGTGTACCATGGCACATGTATTCACATGTAAAACACATGCATACAGACACACACAAAGAAATGTTATAAAATTATCTTTTAAAGCTGGGCAGTGGTGGCGCACACCTTTAATCCCAGCACTTGGGAGGCAGAGGCAGGTGGATCTCTGTGAGTTTGAGGCCAGCCTGGTCTACAGAGCGAGTTTTGGGATAGTCAGGGCTACAGAGAGAAATTCTGTCTCAAAAAAAGGGGAAAGATTTATTGTGATTTGTGGTTTTAGAGGGTTCAGTATGGGTCAGTTGTTCCCACATACTTGGACAGAACCCCAAGACATCTAGAACATATGGCTAAGATTGCTTTTCACTTAAATATTATGGGGGCTGAAGAGATGGCTGTTATTCCACAGACCAGAGTTCGGTTCCCATGGAAGGTGGCCCACACCCATCTGTAACTCCAGCTTCAGAGGATCCTCTGCCTCTGTGTATACTCATGGGCACACACTACATTCTGACACACACACACCTAACATAACCAATCAGAATAGGATCATCAAAGGATATTGAATGCGCATGTGTGTGTGGGGAGTCTGTGCTCCTACATGCTGCTGTCAGGTCCTGTGGAGTGGGATTTGCAGGCAGTTGGGAACTGCAGGATGTGTGTGATGAGAACCCTAGAATAGTGCGGGCTCTGAACAACTGAGCAATCTCTCCAGCCCCCGTGTTTCACTTTTTGGTGGATGGCAAGTAGAACAGAAGGAGGGTATGCAAGGCAGAGTCTCCAGGACCCACCACTCCACTGGTGACTAACTTCTCTCAGTAAGCTCCCAGTGAGGGGTTGGGGTGTGGCTCAGTGGCAGAGCCCCTGCCTAGAATCCCCCAGTGAGGGGCTGGGGTGTGGCTCAGTGGTAGAGCCCCTGCCTAGAATCCCCCAGTGAAGGACTGGGGTGTGGATCAGTGGTAGAGCCCCTGCCTGGAATCCCCCAGTGAGGGGCTGGGGTGTGGATCAGTGGCAGAGCACCTGCCTAGAATCCCCCAGTGAGGGACTGGAGTGTGGCTCAGAGGTAGAGCCCCTGCCTAGAATCCCCCAGTGAGGGGCTGGGGTGTGACTCAGTGGTAGAGCCCCTGCCTAGAATCCCCCAGTGAGGGACTGGAGTGTGGCTCAGTGGTAGAGCCCCTCCCTAGAATCCCCCAGTGAGGGGCTGGGTGTGACTCAGTGGTAGAGCACCTGCCTAGAATCCCCCAGTGAGGGACTGGAGTGTGGCTCAGTGGTAGAGCCCCTGCCTAGAATCCCCCAGTGAGGGGCTGGGGTGTGGATCATGGTAGAGCACTTGGTTACTTAAAAGCCCTGGGTTTAATCCCCAGCCACGTGCACACACACATACAAACACACACAAAATAAAATAAAATAATAAAGAAAAAGATTATATGGCAATTTCAAGACTACCCTAGGATGCATGAGATAACTGAACAACAACAAAACCTTGTGGAAAACTAAACCTGTTCGTCTCACACAGCCCTTCCCCCCCACCCCGTGCATGTACACACAGGTCCTTCACTGCAACTGCCGCAGACTGCAGGTCTTCTTTGGTCTTATCCCAGCCTCCTTGACTCCATTTGCCTCACAGTGGGATGTCCATGAGCCTCCTCACATCCACAGCAACAGTTAAAATGATCTCCATTCTTCAAGCCCTGATTCTAATCCCATCTTCATGTAACGTTTTGAATGCAAAGCCCACTCCCTGGTCTTGGCAGACATCGCCTGACTGCAGAGATAAAACAGACAATTGGGTTCTGTCTTGGCATCATGATAACCCTGGCTCGCGTACGTACAGTGTACCAGGAGGGCAGCGGAGCTGGGTAGACACAGTCTAGTTGGTTGAGAGAAAATGTCACACTACTGCCGGGCGGTGGTGGCGCACGCCTTTAATCCCAGCACTTGGGAGGCAGAGGCAGGCGGATCTCTGTGAGTTCGAGACCAGCCTGGTCTACAAGAGCTAGTTCCAGGACAGGCTCCAAAACCACAGAGAAACCCTGTCTCGAAAAACCAAAAAAAAAAAAAAAAAAGGAAAATGTCACACTACAGTTGACTTCCATCTGAGCCTTAGGCTCTGTGAAGATGCCTTAGAAAGACAGGATATCGTTGATTTCTTCCTCCAGTCTAGATTTGCATCTGTTTTGCCCCCTAAGACAGGGTCTCTTTGTGTAGGCTTGGCTGTCCTGAAAGTCTCTTTGTAGATCAGGCTGGCCTAGAACTCAGCGACCTGCCTGCCTCTACCTCCTGAGTGCTTAGATTAAAAGTTTGTGCCACCAGCACCCGACTTGGTATCCATTTTATATTTTCTCTTTTATGTCATTTTTTTGGGGGTGGGGGCGGGAGCACAGAACAGGGTTTTTCTCTGTGTAGGATTATAATCAAACTGATTCTTCTACATCACATTCCTGAGTTCTGGAATTACACGTGTGAGTCACCACACCAGATGTTTTAAAATTTTTGTATTTACAATATATTAATGTGTGATTAATGTGTGTGTGTGATGGGGGTGTGCACATGGCACGGGGCAAGTGTGGAGAGCAAAAGACAACTTTGTGGGGTTGTCTCTCTCCTTCCATCTCTACACGGGTTCTGGAGAACTGAACTTAGCTCACTAGGATGGCAAGGCAGGCTTCTCTACATGCTGATATCTCACTGGACTTATTATTATTTTTTGTTTCTTTGTTTGTTTGTTTTCTTTTTCGAGACAGGGTTTCTCTGTGGTTTTGGAGCCTGTCCTGGACCTAGCACTTGTACACCAGGCTGGTCTCGAACTCACAGAGATCCGCCTGCCTCTGCCTCCCGAGTGCTGGGATTAAAGGCGTGCGCCACCACCGCCCGGCTATTATTATTATTATTTTTATTTCTTTTTTTTAAAATATATTTATTTATTTATTATGTACACAATATTCTGTCTGTGTGTATGCCAGACAGGGCCAGAAGGGGGCACCAGACCCCATTACAGATGGTTGTGAGCCACCATGTGGTTGCTGGGAATTGAACTCAGGACCTTTGAAAGAGCAGGCAATGCTCTTAACCTCTGAGCCATCTCGCCAGCCCCTTATTATTATTTTTAAAAGACAAATCCATCAGCTAGGCAGTGGTAGTGAATGCCTTTAATCCCACCTCTCAGGAGGTAGAGGCAATCGGATCTCTGAGTTCGAGGCCTGCCTGGTCTACAACATGAGTTCCAAGGACTGTAACACAGAGAAACCCTGTCTTGAAAGAAACAAACAACAAGAAGAAAAAAAAGGCATGGTTGCACATAGTTCACTCTGCCTTAAAACTTGAGCTCACTGTAGCCCAGGATAGCCCTGAACTCCCGATTCTCCTCCCTCCACCTTTTTTCTTTTTCCCAGACAGGGTTTCTCTGTGTAACTGCCCTGGCTGTCCTAGAACTTGCTCTGTAGACCAGGCTGGCTTCAAACTCACAGGGATCCTCCTGCCTCTGCCTTCTGAGGGCTGGATTAAAGGTATGCACCACCACACCTGACTTCCTTTTTTTTTTTTTGATCAGTGTCTATGGGGTGACACGTATCCTTGGCAAGCTCACAATCCTTCTGAGTCTCCCAGTGCTGAGATATAGGCAGATGCCGTCATGCCTGACAAACAGTACATACAGGACTGTCCTTAATCTCTGTGTCTGTAACATCTACAAGGGCTCTTTGACAGCACTGATGGTGCTACAATTTTTTTTTCTTTTTTTGGTTTTTTTTAGAAACAGGGTTTCTCTTTGTAGCTTTGGAGCCTCTCCTTGAACTCACTTTGTAGACCAGGCTAGCCTCTAACTCATAGAGATTCACCTGTCTTTGCCTCCCGAGTGCTGGGATTAGAGCGTGCGCCACCACTGCCCAGCTAAGAATATTTGTTTAACTATGCAAAGATGTGTTGCACTTGTTTAAGTACATACAGATGTGTTGCCAGTTTACCTTGCCTGCCTGAGGCACCTGATTGGTCTAATAAAAAACTGAATGGCCAATAGCTAGGGAGGAGGTACAGGCGGGACTTCTGGGCAGGGACAGTAAGTGGGAGGAAGAATTTAGACTTGGAGGAAGAAAGAAAAGAGACACACAGGGGCAGCCAGCCAGACTCAGAGGAACCAGGAAAGTAGGGCATACAGAGTGAAAGAAAGGTAAAAAGACCTGAGGCAAAACATAGATGAATAGAAACAGGTTAAATTAAGTTTAAAACGCTAGTGGGACAAGCCTAAGCTGAGGCTGAGCATTCATAATTAATAAATCTCTGTGTCTATATTTGGGATCTGCCTGGCGGGCCAAAGAAAATGCCACCTGCATGATGGCCATGTTTTTTACATTGATGTGTGTCTTGCATGCGTACCATAGCATCTCTGGGAGGGTTGGCAGTCCTCTCCCCTCACCCCATGGCTCCCAGGATGGAACTCAGGTAGTCTGGTTCGGCAGCAAGTGCCTTCACCCTCTGAACACTCTTGCTTGCCCCGGTGGCAAGGAATCTTTTCAGGAAAGTGCATGAGTGAGTGGCTTGGGTGGTGGAAGGTGATGCGGGCAGGGCTGTTAGGAGCAATGTCATGGATGTGTGAGGGACTGGACCCACTGTGCAGTGGGTGAGGGTGGCAGCCCCGGCAGGAGCTGGCAGAGCTCAGCTGGAAGAGATCAGAGCAGAAGAGCCGTATTGGACTGAGCTGGTGAATTTGAAATGGTTCCAAAAAACAGTGGAGAATGACCAAACTGTGTTACGTACGTATATGAAAGGGTCAAAAAAAGACCGTCAGGATGATTTAGTGGGAAAGGTGCTTGCCACCAAGCCTGACAAGCTGAGTTTGGGTTCTAGGACCAAGGTGGTGTAGGGAGAAAAGCCCACAAGTTGTCCTTGGACCTTCACACAGATGCCATGGCATGCTCTCACCCATACACATATGGACACACTAAATAAAAAATAGACATTATTAAAGAATAATACTTTTATTTTATTACTTTAAAAAAATACCAATCCAAATTCCCACTCCGTCCCCTCCCACGCCCTCCACACACCCTCCTACCCACCCCCCTTCTATAAAAATAAGGGCTAAAGAGTTGGCTTATTGGTTAAGAGTACTTGCTGCCAGAGTCACTCTTGTGGATTCTCTCTCTGTTTTTTTTCTTTTCTTTTCTTTCTTTCCTTTTTTTTTTTTTAAAGGGAAATGGGAGGAGCTGATCTAGGTGAAAATGGGGGGCATGAAAAGGGACTGGAAGGGATGGAGGGAGGGGAAGTTGCATTTGGGATATAATGCATGAGAGATGGCTCAGCAGTTAAGAGCACTGACTGCTTTTCCAGAGGACCAGGGTTCAATTCCCAGCATCCACAGAGCAGCTCGCAGCTGTCTGAAACTCTAATATCTGACACTTTCACAAGACATACATTGTAGTTAAAACACATAAAATAAAAATAATTTTAAAAAAATTTTTAAACAAAAGTACTTGTTCCTTTTGCAGAAGACCAGGGTTCATTCTCAGCACCCAAATGATGGCTTACAATTACCTGAAACTCCATTTCTACAGGATCTGACACCCTCTTCTGGCATTCACAAGCACCTGGAACACATGTGGTAAACAGAAATATATGTGGATAAAAGACTAATACATATAAAATAATTTTATAAAAAACAAATATTTATTTACTGAATTTATTTTTATTGGTGATGCTGTGAATCAAACCCAGGACTGTGTACATGCTAAGGAAGCTTTCTATCATTGAGCCACACCCCAGTCCCTCACTGGGGGATTCTAGGCAGGTGCTCTACCACTGAGCCACACCCCAGCCCCTCACTGGGGGATTCTAGGCAGGTGCTATATAGACAAGCCACATTCTTTGTTTTTAGTGTTTAGTTTCATGCTCTTACTTTCTAGGCCTGCAAAACACACACACACACACACGCACAGAATTTACTTTCATTTTTAAACATGAGCAAAATAGTCTTATGATTCAAAATCCAGAACTTGTGAAGGCTGCATTGCGGAAGATCTCTCCTTACCCCAGTTTGCAGATGGTTGGTTTCTTGTGTTTTACCTCCCACTCTTTACTCCAGGGAAAGATAAGTCATGAGATTTTTCATGAATGAACATAAGCAAATGCACAACTTTTAGCCCAACAGATCTCTCAATTCACTTCTTAACTGTTAGTTTATGGTGGAAATTATTCTGTGTCAGTCCTTGGAGTCTCTCCATTCTTCTTCAGGCGCTTAGCACTGGATCGACATTCTAGCGTTGATCACAGTTTCAATATATACTAGAACACCTAGTATGCTAATTTTAGAGATCGCCGTCTTTCTCTTGTTCTCTTTGTTGGCTTGAGACCCAAGCTGATCTCAAACTCGATATGTAGCTAAGGATGACACTGAATTTCTGATCCTCTGCCTCTACCTCTCCAAGTGTTGAGCCATCGTGCCTGGGGTGGCGATCTCCTGTTGTTTGTCTGTTTTGCTTTTACATCCTATCATCTAATTATCTGTCATCTATCTATCATCTATCTATCTATCTATCTATCTATCTATCACCTATCTATCTATCTATCTATCTATCTATCTATCTATCATCTATCTATCTATCTATCTACCTACCTATCTATCATCACCTATCTCTCTCTCTCTCCCTCTCTCTCTCTTTCTCTCTCTCTCTCTCTGTCCTTACCTACCTATCTGCCTATCTATCTATCTATCTATCTATCTATCTATCTATCTATCTATCATCTATCTATCTGCCTATCTATCTATCTATCTATCTATCATCTATCTATCTATCTATCTATCTATCTATCTATCTATCTACCGACCTATCTATCTATATGAGTACTTTGTCTGCATGTTTATCAGTGTACCACATGAGTGCCTGGTGCCCTTGGGTTCACTGAGACTGTAGTTACAGATGCCTGTGAACTGCCGTGTGTATGACAGGAACTGAACTCAGACCCTCTGTCAGAGCAGCAAGCACTCCTACGTGGTGAGTCATCTCTCCAGCCCCTGGATCTCTTTTAACAATTCAAAGGTTTTTATGATCCCCATAAAGATAGCTGTGCTGACAAAAAAAGGAACGCAACCGCAATTACTTTTCAGTGAATTTGCATTTCCCTTAATCTGTTATTTACATTTATTTAAACACACACACACTCTTTTTCTCTCTATACAAGAAACATATAATTTATTCCATAATTAATGCCTGTGTGCTCATAGGCCCACATATCTGCTGGCACTAACTGGCTTTCCCCCTGTGTCCCTAACCTCATCAAAAGGAAGAGTTACCTGAGCTGTTGCTGGGGAAACTGGAGGTGGGAAAGGTTCCTTATCTCACCAGCCTTTGGTGTGATGGTAAGCATGCCTCAGTCAGTGTATTCATTATGTCTCTGCAAAGCAACTTAAAGGAGGAAGGGTTTATCCTGGCTCACAGTTGGAGGGTTCACAGTCCATCATGGTGGGAAAGAGGACCTGAGTTGGATCCAAAACAGTCTTGTAAAAAGCCTGGCCTCGCCGGGTGGTAGCGGCTCACGTCTTTAATTAGCACTTGGGAGACAGAGGCAGGAGGATCTCTGTGAGTTCGAGGCTATCCTGGTCTACAGAGTGAGTTCCAAGACAGGCTCCAAAGATACGGAGAAACCCTGCCTCAAAAAACAAAGAGAAAGAAAGAAAGAAAGAAAGAAAGAAAGAAAGAAAGAAAGGAAAGAAAGAGAAAAGAAAGAAAAAGTCAACAACAATAAAAATAATGTGGAGAATAGACAGAAGATACCCGCTGACAATGACCTCTGATCTACACACACAGCACAATTGGGTTCTTACATTAAGTTGTTGTCTACTAGGCACTCCGTTTGGTGCTGGGCCAGGTGTCAGAGCCTGGCCTTATGGGGGTGCTACAAAATAGGCAGAGGCAAAGGAAAGCATGTAACTCAAAATAATGTCATGCTAATGGCATGGTGACCTTCAAATGCGCCCACAAAGCCCGCAAGAGGCCTCCATCCAAAATTTATAGGTTTGTTTTTTTTTTTTTAAGACATGGTTTCTCTGTAGCTTTGGAGCCTGTCCTGGAACTAGCTCTTGTAGATCAGGCTGGCCTCGAACTCACAGTGATCCATCTGCCTCTGCCTCCCGAGTGCTGGGGATTAAAGGTGTGCACCACCACTGCCCGGCTAGTTTCTTTTTTAAGTTTAGTTTAGATTTTCTTTTTGAGATAGGGTCTCTGTTAAATCCAGCCTGGCCTCAAATTCCCTATATAATCAGGGACCATCTGCAATTCCTGGTGCTCCCACGTCCACCGACAAAGCGCTGGGGACACAGGCATACACCGCTGTGCCCAGTTTATACAGCACCATGAAAGGAACCTAAGCTTTCGTGCATGCAAAGCAGGCACCCCACTAACTGCATCCCCGGCCTGCAAAGCAGAGTTTCATTCACCAGTTCTCAGTTTGGGGTGAAAACTCAAGACTCAGTTCCAACAAGCAGTATGTCAGAAATGAGAGTGTGAGTCGTCAGATGTTAGGTGATCAAGGAAGCAGCTCCTGGAACTGGCGGGTCCCTCTTGTGTCTGCTGAGCATCTTGGTTTCTTTTCCCGTCATGTGATAAAACGCTGTGAGGGAAGCAACTTAGGGGAGAGAGGGTTTGTTTGGGCCCCGAGTGTGAAGCACAGCCCACTGCTGTTGGGAGCCAAGGTGGCTGGAGGTTGGAGTAGCCGGTCCCCATATGTCGCCAGCAGGAAGAAGGAAGCAAGAACACTGTGTTCAGCTCACTTTCTCTCATAAAAATACTGTTTAATTACATTTGTTTATTTATTTTTACCTTGTGTGCGGAGCGTGCACAAGCGGAGGTCAGAGGATACCTTGTAGGAGTTGGTTCTCTCCTTTCACCTTGTGGGTCTAAGGGATCTAACCCAGGTCCCTTTAGCTGTTAAGCCATCAGTTCTCAACCTGTGGGTCGTGACCCCCAAAAGGGTCAGCTCGTGGGCATCCTACATAGCAGACATTGACATCACAATTCATAACAGTAGCAAAATTACAGTTATGAAGTCGCAATGAAAATAATTTACGACTGGGGGTCACCACAGCATGAGGAACTGTATTAAAGGCTTGCTGTGTTAGGAAGGTTGAGCTTGCATTAAGCTGACTCACCAAGCCACCCTTTCTCCTTTTTTTTTTTTTTTTTTCCAAGACAGGGTTTCTCTGTAGCTTTGGAACCTATCCTGAAACTCACTCTGTAGACCAGGCTGGCTTCAGACTTGCAGAGATCCACCTGTCTCTGCCACACGAGTTCTGCGATTAAAGGCGTGTGCCACCACTGCCCAACTCACTTTCTCCTGTTTATATAGTCCTAGACTCCTGGCCAGGGAATGGTGCTACCCACAGTGGGAGGCCTTCCCCACGTCTACAAACTGAACAGAGATAATCCCCACAGACATGCCCAGAGGGAAACCTAACCTAGACTATTCCTCCTCACTAGTGTGAAGAGGATCGTCTAAGTCCTGACTCTAGAATCCATCAATCACCACACTTGGCAAGCAAGAGCGCCTGACATAATTTGTCTCAAAAAACCAAGGTGAAGGGGAAGGGCTCACAAGAGCCCACCCTTAACAGAGAACTCGGTGGGTTACTAACTACTGCAGCAGCAGACAGGAAGTCTGAAGGAGAATGGGGCGTCTAGAAGGAGCTGGAGGGGAGAAAGGAGGGGTGGATAAGATCCAAATACATCCTATTGGTATATGAAATGTACTGAAGAATGTGTGATCGAATAAACAGGATGGGAGGCTGAAGAAATGGCTCAGCAGTTCTGAGCACTTGCTGTTCGAGTGGAAGGCTTGGATTTGGCTTCCAGCATCCACATGGCTACGCACAACCGTGTGTTACTCCTGGTTCCGGGGTCTGACGCTTTCCTCTGGCCTCCTTGAGCACTACATACGGTGCGCTTACATAAACTTGCAGGCAAACTCATAAAATAAGAATAAATAAATAATAAGGTAGAAAACTGTTAGGAAAGACCTGTCGTTGAACTCTGGCTTACGCACACACGCACACATGTACACCCACATAGAGGGGGGTAGGTGATACTTGCACCACACTGTCTTGAATCATCTATACTGGGGAAAGCCAGCAGCCGTATCATGGAGACTTTTCAGACAGCCTGGGGAGAGGGCCACCCAGGGGGAAGAGAGGCAGGCTGCCAACCGCCAGTCCCAACCTGCTTGCCAGGTGAGTCATCTGTTGTACAGCCAGCCTCAGTCAAGCTTGCAGGTGACTTCAGCCCTCAAGCCTCAGGACTTCCAGCTGAGGCCCCAGACACCGCGGAGCAAAGCCAAGTCAATCCCATCGTGCCCCGCGCTCCCAGCCCACAGAGCCACGAGACAGTAAATGAGAGCTGTCATTTTAAAATGCTAAGCTTCGAAGTAATTTGTAGTGCAGCCAAGATAACTGACACAATGGGAACAGATGTACACTCAGCGCTGAGGGGACACAGAGAACAGGTACTTAGCTTAATTTGGAGGGTCTGGCAGGTTCTCTGTATTCTGTGTGTGTGCGCGCGCGTGTGCGTGTGCGCGTGTGTTGCTAAGGATTTTTGTATGATAGGCAATGAATCTACTGCTTAGTCACATCCACGCCTCCAGCCCCCCACTGGGGGATTCTAGAGCCTAGGCAGGGCGTGGGGTGCACAGCTCAGCAGTATAAAACCTGCCCAGACGCCGGGCGGTGGTGGCGCACGCCTTTAATCCCAGCACTCGGGAGGCAGAGGCAGGCGGATCTCTGTGAGTTCGAGACCAGCCTGGTCTACAAGAGCTAGTTCCAGGACAGGCTCCAAAACCACAGAGAAACCCTGTCTCAAAAAAAACAAAACACACACACACACACACAAAAAAAAAAAAAAACCTGCCCAGACCCCACCAGCAAGGGGTTGAGTGTGTGGCTCAGTGGTTGAACCTTCTAGAATCCCCCAGCAAGGGGCTGTGAGCATGGCTCCTGTAGGCAAGCTGCCCCAAACCTTGAATTCCGTCCCCAGCCAGGGAGGGTGTGAGAAACAGTCTCCTACCAAGAACAAGACGAACTTCCTACCAATAGGAGCTCAAGGTGTGATAGTGACCTTCTGGGGTGGTTAGATGAGGCTGACTCCACCCCAGAAAACAGAACACAGCTGAGGCTAGGGGGGTTTAACAAGGTGAGACCTTCACCTGTCCTCTCCGAGTTCATGCACCTTCTTAAATTCTAGGAGCCAGGATTCCCACGTCTTCCTCCACGCCCTGTGTATGATTGATGGTGTTCTTTCTGGAAGAAATGCCTGGCGCAAGGGTATTGATATATAAATAGGGAACCAAAGGTCAAATCAGCTTTTGGTGTGAGAGGAACCAAAATAACACAGACAAAAGTGACCTTGGGGGAAGCAGAAGCAAAAAAAAAAAAAAAAAAAAAAACAAAAAACAAAAAACAAACAAAAACAAAAAACAAAAAAACGGAAGAGAGGCTTTAAAAGATTAATATTGTTGCTTGCTGGACTAGATAAGAATAGATGTTTCCGCCCTGAAGCCAGTACCAAGCCACCGAAAGAAGCAGCAGAGAACAGAAACGGCTCTTGAAAAGTAGAAGTGTGGGCTTTCAAGGGAGAGTCAGGGCTGGGCGATGGCTCAGTGGGAAAGGAGGCTTGCTGTGCAAGGGGGAGGACGTGAGTTTGAATCCCCAGTACCCATGTAACAAGCCAGGTGAGACTGAGTGAACCTGTAACTTCATCGTGGTGAGGGGCAGACACAGGAGGATTGTTGGGACTTGCTGGCTGCCAGCCGAGCTGCAGTTCTGTGAGAGAGCCTGACTCAAGGGAGTAAGGCAGAGACTGAGAGAGCAGTACACCTGATGTCCTCCTTTGGCCTCTGTGCTCACGAATGTAACACATGCACACACACGCATATATATACACACTCATATACACATATACACACACTCTCACAATATATACATACACACGCATATGTATATACACACTCACATACACATATACACACACTCACATACACACATACATGCTCTCACATATATATACACAGTCCCACACTTACACATATATATACACACTCACATACATATACACACACTCACATACACATATATACACACACACATATACACACATACATATACACACACACATATATACACATTCACACACACAGATATATATACACACATACACACTCTCACACATATATATACATTCACACACTTACATATATACAAACACACGCACACACACATATATACACACTCACACACACTCACACATACTAAAATGAGAGAGTCAATACAAGGGCTAGAAAATGAAGGCAAAAGGAAGCCTCTGAAACAGCGGAACAGAGCCACGTGTGGTGGCACAGGCCTCATGCCTTCAATGCCAGCACTCAAGCAGCTGGGGCAAGTGGATCTCTGTAAACTCAAGGCCACACTGGTCCACATAGAGAGTTCCAGGACAGCTAGGGCTCTGTGTTGAGACCTGTATTAAGAAAAAAAATTTTTTTTCTTTTAAATCTAAGTGTTAATGCTAGCATTCACCAGAAAGACAGGAGAGCCTCAAGTTTGGGGCTCCATCGGCTGTATGATGAGTTCCAAATCGGCCTGAGATATAGTGAGAATGTCTCAAGAATAAGTAATAAGCAACAAATAAACATAAAATAAATAAATAAACATGGGACTGCAGAGATGGCTCAGAGGTTAAGAGCACTGGTGGACCTTCCAGAAGACTCTGGTTCAATTCCCAGCACCCACATGGCAGCTCCCAACGGTCTGTAACTCCAAGATCTGACCCACTCACAGACACACTTATAGGGAGAACACTAATGCACATGAAAATAACATAAATACAGAAAAAATAAAAGTAAATAATAAAGAATCAAATGTTTAAATAAATAAACATGAAAGTTTTGTGTTGCACATCTGTTTTTTGTCTTTTTGTTTTGTTTTTTGAGACAGGGTTTCTCAGTGTAGTCTTGGCTGTCCCGGAACTCGCTCTGTAGACCAGGCTGGCCTCAAACTCACAGAGATCCATTTGCCTCTGCCTCTCGAGTACTGGGATTAAAGGCGTGCGCCACCACTACCTGGCTTGTGTTTCACATCTGTAATCCAAAAATTTGGAAGTTGGAAACAAGAGGATCAGGGGTTCAAGGTTATGCTTGACTATATAATGGTTCTGGGCTAGCCTAGACTACATGAGACTGTATAACACAAACAAAAAGAAAAAACCCAGGAGGTGGAGTTCTGGGGAAGTAGCTCAGTAGGCAGAGAATATAGGACTCTGTGGGCTTAGTCCCCAGCGCTGCACAAAGCAAGCTGAATGATGCTCACCTGTATCCCTGCGCTCAGGAGGTGGAGGCAGGAGGCTAAAAACTGAAGGTCACTCTTGACTATATAGCAATTTCAAGGGCAGCCTGGGCTATGTGTGACCCTGTCTCAAAACAAAGTAAAAGTTTCATTATGATGAAACCATAGAGGGAAAAATTATCAAAGACAGAACTCTAGAAGATGGGCAGCCTTGAAGAGCCAACATTTCTAGATGAAGAGGCCACACACATACACAACACCATGACTCATCTCGAAACATGAGACATGGGTGTCGTGACACCAGGATTCCCAGTGACGTACGCAAGTCCCCCCACATACAAGCAAACAAATAAATAAGTAGATGTATTTTTTTGTGTGTGGAGGGTCCAAGACAGGGTTTCACTGTGTATCCCTGGACACCCAGGAACTCCCTCTATAGACCAGGCTGACCCTGAACCCAGAGATCCACCTGCCTCTGCCTCCAGATCAAGTGCTAGGATTAAAGGTGTGAGCCACCACCCCCAGCTAGCTCTCGCTTTTTAAAAAATATAAGATGGCTCTTCCAGAGGACCCAGGTTCTATTCCCAGCACCCACAAGGTGGTTTATACCACCTGTAACTCCAGTTCCAGGGGATATAACACCCTCTTCCAGTCTCTGCAGGCCACATGCATACATGCAGGCAAAACAGGCATACACATAAAGTAATTTTTTTTTTGTTTTGTTTTTCGAGACAGGGTTTCTCTGTGGTTTTGGAGCCTGTCCTGGAACTAGCTCTTGTAGACCAGGCTGGTCTTGAACTCACAGAGATCCGCCTGCCTCTGCCTCCCAAATGCTGGGATTAAAGGCGTGCGCCACCACCGCCCGGCCATAAAGTAATTTTTAAGTGGAGGGGTTTGGTGTACTAGTTTAGCCAAAAAAAAGTGCTTGTTAGCTAGGTGAGGTGGCACACACCTTTCGTCACAGCACTCAGGCGGCAGAGGCAGGGGGATTTCTACCAGTTCAAGGCCAAGCTGGTCTACATAATGAATTCCCAGCCAGCAAGGATACATAGTGAGACCCTTCTGGCCCTGTCTCAAAAAAGGAGAGAAGGGAGTGCTTGTCATGCAAGCCTAAGGAAGAACTCACGCATAAAAGCTGGAGTTAGTCTGGAAGTGGTGCTGGCACACACCTTTAATCCCGGTACTCTGGAGGCAGAGGCAGGGGGATCTCCATGAGTTTGAGATCAGCCTGTTCTACAAAGTGAGTCCCAAGACAGCCAAGGCTACACAGAGAAACCCTGTCTCAAAAACAAAGCCAAACTAAAACAAAACAGGAAGCTGGGTTTGGTGGTGGGTTCTTGCAATCCCAGCACTGGGAAGCCAGAACCAGGCAGAAGAATCCCTGGGGCTTTCTGACCCACCAGTATGGCCTACTTGGCAAGTTCTGAGGAATGGCACTTGAGGTTGACTTCTGGCCTCCAGGTCATGTGCACAGATGTGCACACATGGGAACATGCACACAAAAGCACCATACACACAGACAGGCAAAAAAACTGAACAATTTAAGGAAAAGAAACCCCAAAAGAAAAAAAAATATAACCATAGTCTATTACATGGATCAGTCATAAATAATATAAAAATACAGACATAACAATTATATAGATGGCTTGTGCCTAGAATTCTAATAGTCCAGGAGATAAGGCAGGAGGATTGCTGCAAGCTTGAAACCAGCCTGGGCTACAGAGTGAGACAGACTGTCTCAAAACACACACACACACACACACACACACACACACATTATATATGATCAGAAGTGTATTATTGTTCATGAGAAATTAGATTAGATACAGTTGGGCACCATCATGTTAATGAGAAAAGAACTGTTGGTCTCTCAGGAAGGTAGCTGACTCAAGCTTGGGGACCTGAGTTGGATCCCCAGAACTAACGCAAAGGTAGAGAGGGAAAACTGACTCACAGTTCTCTTCTGACCTCCACACAGGGCTGATGGCCTGTAAGCAGGCACACATGTACACCTATCAATAAACAATTTTAATTGTTTTTATTAAAGAAAGATGAATATTGCATGTTTTATTTTCTATGTAGAATCTAGATTAGAAAAAAAAACATGAAGTTGAATTTGGAGACATCGGCTTTAAGCCCAACACTCAGGAGGCTGAAACATGAGGATCACAAGTTCCAGGCTAGCCTGGTCTACAGAGAGAGTTCCAGGCTAGCCAGAGTTGCACAGTGAGAGTCAATAAATGGAGAGAAGGCTCAGCAGTTAAGAGCACTGGTTGTTCTTCCGGAGGACTACATGGCAGATCACAACTGTTTGTAACTCCAGTTCTAGGGTATCCAAAGCCCTCTTCTGCCCTCCCCAATCACTAGACACATATGTAGTGTACAGACATACACGTAAGAAAAACACCCACACATATAAATAAAATAGTATTTAAGGAAGTCTATGTATCCCTCTAATATTTCTTTACAACAAAATAACCAAGGCTGTCAGCTAGATAGTGAGTTCAAGGCCAACCTGAGCTATATGTGACCCCAAAACAACACAAGACACTTTTGAAGATGGTCAGTTTAGGACACTGACTACTCCGGGTGGGAAAATCATTGATTGGTGTTTTAGCAAAATCATGGAAATGTAGCTTTAATGTTTTGTCTTTTTTTGAGAGAGACAGGATCTCCTGTAGCCCAGGCTGATACAGAAATTGCTATGTTGTTATATAGCTGAAGACTACCTTGATCTTCTTCCCCCCCACCCCCTGAGACAGGGTCTCTTTGTGTATCCTTGGCTGTCCTGGAACTCACTCTGTAGACCTGGCTGGTCTTGAACTCACAGAGATCTGCCTGCCTCTGTTTCCCAAGTGCTAGAATTAAAGGCCTGCGCCACTACCACCCAGCTCATCTTCTGTTTTTGAAAACTCACAGATCATATATAACACTAAAATATCAAGAAACAGATGCATAAACATTTCACTTAGGAACAGGGAGGAAGCCGACCAAAAACACAGCTGAAAAACTTAGCAATCGGAGAGGCAGGTCAGAAGCGTAAAGAGGTGGAGCCCTTCGTGCTGAACCTTCCAGCACACTCTGGCTTTTAAACCTACTCTTACCTACCTCTACCCTGACAAATACACAAACTAATTGATTAACTGGAAGGCCAGGCAAGGTGTGATTTGGTGGAAATAGGATTGAGGTGGAGTGCTGGGGCATTCCGTTCTTTTGCATTTTAAATTAAGGGCGGGGCTGATCAAACTACTAAATTTGTGCAGTGACTAGTAAAGACTGGAGATTTATTTATGTGTGACGATTACACAGCAAAGATGTGGAAAGACCGGCTGAGCTTGGAAGATGGTGTGACAGAGAAAGACTCTCAAGGAAGGGGACAACATAAAGGAGACCCATGCCCCAAACACAGACACATGACCCAGATAGTTTGTTTAAGACAGGGTTTCTCTGTAGACCAAGTTGGCCTTCAACTCACAGAGATCTGCCTGTCTCTGCTTCCTGAGTGCTGGGAGGACAGGTGTGAGCCACCACACCTGGCTACTGATAAAAATAGAAATAAATGAGAGAGAGAGAGAGAGAGAGAGAGAGAGAGAGAGAGAGAGAGAGAGAGAGAGAGAGAGAGAGAGAGAGAGAATATAAGCCAGGTGTGGTGAACACCTTCAATTCCGTCACTCAGGAGGCAGAAGCAGATCCATCTCTGTGAGTTCTAGGCCAGCCTGATCCACACAGCAAGTTTCAAGTCAGTCAGGCTGGTACTAAAGAGATAGCTCAATGGTTAAGAGCCCTATTCCTCTTCCATGAGGGCCTGAGTTCAATTCCTACCACCCATGAGGCAGCTCACTACTATCTGTTTGTTACTCCAGTTCCAGAGGGTGTGAGGCCCTCTTCTGACTTCCACAGGCAGGCACCAGGCAATAAGGGGCACCCAGACATAAAAAACACATAGACATAAAATAAAATTTTTCAAAAATTAAATTTAAAAGGAAAGAGGGTGTATAGGTTTAATGGTAGGCAGGCCTCTGTTCCTTCTCCATCAGACCTGCTCTTAGGCAGAATCAAAGAAAGGGAATCTTTCTTCCGTTGCTGTGTTGTGTCTCTTCACAACAGCAGGCTGCGAGGGAAGCCAGTGGACGCGGGAAGGGAGTGGACCGTGTCCATCCCAGGATTTTAGGAGTAAACTTGTCATGGGCCGTGGTTGTCGCCTTGGAGCCCTCTTTGTTCTAGTCAGTGCTGTCTGTGCAGGAGCTGCAGAGACGGCTCTGTGGTTGAGAACGCTTGCTGCCCTTCCAGAGGACCTGAGGTCAGTTCAGCAGCTGTGTTCAGGGGCTCATAGCTGCCTCGAACTCCAGCTCCAGGGGCTATAACACCCTTCCGTGTCATCCACGGACACACAAAGAGCTCTCTCTATATATCCCTCTCTCTCTCTGACACACACACAAACACACATACACAAACAAACATTGAAAAAAGAACGGTTCCATTCAGAGTTCTCATGGCCTGGGCTACAGGAGACCTTGCTTCAAACCAAATACAATAGTACCCAAGGAGGGAAGGTGTAAGGAATGAAAGCCAGATATGACGGCACACACTTTAATTCCAGTACTTGGGAGGTTGAAGAAGAAAGGTCGTGAGTTCAAGATCATCCTTGGCTACATAGTGAGCTGGCAGTCAGTCTGGAATACATGAGACTCTGTCTCAAAGAAAGAAGAAAAGAGGGGGAGAAGATGGATGGTTTTTTCCTCCAGATCTTTTTGCTCACCCAGCCCAACCTTAAAATGCAGAAAAGGAGGAAGAGGGAGTGTTTCCCAACATTATTTTACTTTTATGTCTTTAGTAGACCAACCATGGCAGTTTATGACCCAAACGCAAATATTTCTTTTAAGTTACTAGATGAACTCAGTTAATACAGATAGAAAAGGGGCTGTGAAATAAATAATGCATATATTTAAAACTTTCCCCTCTGTTTCTAATTTTTCCAGGTTTCCCCCTCATGACTGAAGTTTCTGGAACATGTGCCTGTCCCCATCCCGTCCCACCCTTCCCTGATCTTTAAGGAAGGAATGCCACACACAAAGGTCACCATCTGGTCAGTGGAAAGTTTCTGATATGGTGGCAGCGCCATCTCTGGGACTTCAGACCTCTGAGTTCTGGCTGTCAGCTATTTTTGGTAACCAGAGATTGTCCCAGAGTGGTGACGGAGGACAAAGTGGGCTGCATGAGCGCAGACAACATGCACGCTCATGAAGGTGACAGATGACTGGAAGCTGGACCTGCGGAGTGGGCTATCCCTCTGCTGATACACGCGAGGGACACCAAGGCAAGATCGGGAGGTGCTGGGATCCTCTAGCTCCCACTTCCGGTCAACGTTAGGTGGTGTTTGGAGGATGCAACCAAGCTCTTTAGGATTCTATGTTCTTCCAGCGCAACTAGCCCAGGCTATTCTACTGGTCAGGACAATGAAAATAACCCAATGTGGTGGTTCATTCCTGTAATCCTAGTATTGAGGAGGGTGGAGGCAGGAGGATCAGAAATTCAAGGTCATCCTTGCTACTTTGGAAACTCAAGGCCAACCTGAGCTGCATGAAACTTGGTTTTAAAATCAGAGAGGTCTAACATTGTCACTCAGGGGTTAAGGCACTTGCCATCACAGCTGATGGCCTGAGTTGGTTCTCAGGGACCACATGATGGGAGGAGAGAAGTGACTCCCACAAGGTGCTCTCTGACCTCCATTCACACCGTGGCACGTGTGCACCTGCACACACCTATTCGTCCACAAATGTAAGTAAGTGACGTAATAAATACTAAAACCAAAGGAATATGGAGGGGCTGGAGAGATGGCTCAGTGGGTCAAGTGCTTGCCACAGAGGTGTGAGAGTCAAAAGTGTTAAGTATTGTCGAAAATTCCTTCCCTGGGAGAGATGTAAACATCCACTCACCCTCCTAAGGTCCCAAAGACAGGCCAGCCAAGGAAGGAGACAGGATTCCAGCGTTCACGTGGGGACCAGCGAGTCTCTCGCGCTTCCTTACACAGCAGTGGAGGTTATGAACAGGAGTGTGCATCACCTTAAGGCAGCTACCCTGGAAGGTCTGCACCACGCATGGATGACACCTCCCCAGGGTTGTATAGATGGAGCGCCCCTCCCCAAGTCCTTCCCAGACTGCATTCTTCCAGCAAGGTGAGAGGAGGGAGCTGACCTCCACACCAATGCCCTGGCCCTCAAGCCCCTCTCCTCCACAATATTAACAAAAAATTATGTTTTCTTTTTTCTGAGACAGGGCTTCTCTGTGTAGCCCCGGCTGTCCTGGAACTTGCTTTGTAGACCAGGCTGGCCTCGAACTCACTGAGATCCTCCTGTCTCTGCCTTCCTAGTGCTGGGATTAAAGGCATGCGCCACCACTGCCCGACTATAAACACATCTTAAAACACGCTGAGTGGCCATATTTGGTTTTAGTACACATATACATATGCAGAGAATGTTTTCTGTCATATACAGTAAGCTGTAACTTGTGGGTGGTAGAAATAGCTTGTTGTAGCTCTGCTTCTCAGCACCCGGACATTTTCTGCTTCTCGCAGACATTGCTTCTGTAAACACGAAGAGGATTATTTTTTTAGAAGCTGGGTAAATGACTCTGTTGGCACAGTATTTAATGAGCACACACGGAGCACTAGGTTCAGTCACCGCAGTGCATAAACCGGTCATGGTGGCTTATACTCTCAGTGCTCAGGAGATGGGGGCAGAAGGATCAGACATTCAAGGTCATCTTGGGCTATATTTTGAGGCCAGCCTGGGCTACCTAAGACTGTCTCAAAAAAAAGGAGAGGGAGCATTTTTAGAACCAGTGTTGTCTATTACAAGAAGGACTTCCTAGACTATATATTCCCAGCCCTCATTTTTTTTTTCCAAAGGAGGAAAGAGTTTGACTCATCATACTGACTTAAACCCTTTTGAAGATTGTGGAAAATTTCAAACAGACTCATTTTCAGACCAAACACTTTCAGTGAACACCCATGTGCCCATTGTCCTCCCTCCAGGGATTACTCATGGCCACCACGGGCATCTTCTATTCACATTTTATTTTGAAGCAAATGCCAAACCGCATACAAGTCGTTTTGTTCATAGCTCAGCACCAGCATAGGACTCTCTCTTAAGGACGCATGGACACAATATATTATCATGCCTCAAATTAATAAAATCCCGTAATATCATCAGCTACCCAACCCAGAGGGTGGTGTTTTAGTTGTTGTTTTTTCTTTATTTGTTTAGTTTTTGAGTCAGAGTCTCTCTGTGTAACAGCCCTAGCTGTCCTGGAACTAGCTCCTGTAGACCAGACTGGCCTCGAACTCACAGAGATCCGCCTGCCTCTGCCTCCTGAGTGCTGGGATTAAAGGCATGCACCACCACTGCCTGGTAAATGTTTGTTTGTTTTGTTCTTTGGGCAGTATTTTATTAAATGTCTTTACAGAGCAATAGCCCGCCTCCAGATGCATCTGCCAAGACCCGATTGAAAAATGTGGAACACAGCTCTGCCCAGTGGTCGTTCAAGCCTTTCATTCCAAAACCCAGGAAGGAGGCAGAGACAGGAAGATCTCTAGAGTTCCAGGACAGCCAGGGCTACAAAGAGAAACCCTGTCTCAAAAAAACCAAAGCAAAAGAAAAAGGGAAAGAAGTATGTAACACCTGATGGATTTGCTTGTCTTTCTGCACAGGGGCATGCCAATCTCCTCTGTGTTGTTCTCATTTTTAGTATATATGCTGCCAAAGTGAGAAAACACTTTTTTTTTGAGATAGGGTTATATTCTATAATCCATGCTGTCCTGGAACTATGTAGTCGAGGCTGGCCTTATCCAGGGTGATCCTCCTGCCTCAGCATCCAAAGTCCCTGCCAAGTGAGCCACCACACATGACGTAAAGAAACTTTAGATTTTTATTACATTTATTTATTTTGTATATGAATGCGTGTGGGCACCCGCATGTCACAGCTTGTGTGCAGAGGGCAGAGGACAGCTTGTAGGAGTTGATTCTCTCCTTCCCGCCTGTGAGTTCCAGGGATCAAACTCAGGTCAGCAAGCCAGGCAGCAAGCACCTGCTTTGCCTGCTGAGCCATCTCCCTGGTCCTAAGTGAACTTTTAGTTATTTGGTTTTTTTCCAGATAAGGTTTCTCTGTGTAGCCCTAGCTGCCTTAGCTGTCCTGGAACTTGCTCCATAGGCCAGGCTGGCCTCGAACTCAGAGATCCGCCTCCCTCTGCTTCCTAAGTGCTGGGATTAAAGACATGGATCACCACCACCTGACTCTAAATTAACTTTTCTAGGTGTTGGGGGGGGGGTGCAGGAGAGATAGCTCAGTGGTTAAGAGCACATTCTGCTCTTGCAGAGGACCCAAGTTTAGTTTCTAGCATCCACATCAGGCAGCTCACAACCACCTGTAACTCCAGTTCTTGGAGACCCAATGCCTTGGAGGGCATCTACACTCACGTGCACACCCATACGCAAGACATACATGCATACACATAATTAAAAATCATCTAAAAAGTGAAAAGAAACACAGATGGACTGGGAACACCGTTCAGATGTTGAGTGCTTGCCTAACATGCACAAAGCCTGCAGTTTGATCCCCAGAACCCCTGAAATCCCAGCAATCAGGAGAGTCGGGAGTTCAAGGGCATCCTTGGTGACATAGCAAGTTTGAGTTTGGTCTGGGCTGTGTGAGATGAAGAACAAAGAAGCCCCATCTCAAGCAAGGGAAAGAGTCAGGGCAGAAAGGATGGCTCAGCCGGGCGGTGGTGGCGCACGCCTTTAATCCCAGCACTCGGGAGGCAGAGGCAGGCGGATCTCTGTAAGTTCGAGGCCAGCCTGGTCTACAAAGGGAGTTCCAGGAAAGGCTCCAAAGCTACAGAGAAACCCTGTCTCGAAAAACCAAAAAAAAAAAAAAAAAAAAAAAGAAAGGATGGCTCAGTGGTTAAGAGCACTGACTGCTCTTCCAGAGGACCCAGGTTCAATTCCCAGCACCCTCATGGCAGCTCACTACTGTCTGTAACTTCAGCTCCAGGGGATTCAGCAACCTCATACAGAGAGAGAAACAGTAATGAACATAAAATAAAAATCAAGCAAGGGAAAAGGCAAGGATAGGACCTGTATTTGTTCTCTCACCTTCATATACTCAGCCTGGCACACCTCTCTCTCTCTCTCTCTCTCTCTCTCTCTCTCTCTCTCTCTCTCTCTCTCACACACACACACACACACACACACACACACACACACAATTAAAAAAAATACCATTTTAGATTTGGTCCTGTTCATTGTTGTGGTATTTGTTCTCTTTCTCTCTTTTTTTTGTAAAAAAAAAATTTTATGGTCTATTTAATTTTATTTTATATGCATTGGTGTGAAGGTGTCAGATCCCCTGGCAACTGGATCTTCAGACAGTTGTAAGCTGCCATGTGGGTACTGGGAATTGAACCCTGGTCCTCTGGAAGACCACTGAGCCATTTCTCCAGCCCCTCTCTTTCTCTTTTATGTATTTTTAATTTCTTGGGCCCAAGCTATCCTAGAACTCATTATGTAAATCAAGCTGGCGTCAAACTCACGGCATCCTTTCTCAGCCTCCCGGGTACTGCAATTACAGATGTGAGCCTCAACATAGAGTTTTAAAATTAATGTCGTGTGTCTGTGTATGTTTGCACTCCAGCATATGTGGGTGTGAGTGCAAAGGCACGTGGAGGCCAGAGGTCAACTTTGGGTGCCACCTCTCGGGTGCCTTTCACCTTGTCTTTTGAGATGGTCTCTTCAATGGTTTGGAGCCATGACCTCAGCTAGGCTGGCTGGCCAGCAGTGAGCCCCAGGGATCCCCGTCTTCAGCTCTTCTGGGCTGGGGTTACGAACTCCTCCAGCACCACCACTAACACACACACACAGAGAGAGAGAGAGAGAGAGAGAGAGAGAGAGAGAGAGAGAGAGAGAGAGAGAGAGCTTTTACAAGGATTCTAGGGGTCAAACTCAATCTTTTTTTTTTTTCTCTCCCTGTGTAATAGCCCTGTCTGTCCAGGAACTCACTCTATAGACCAGGTTGGACTTGAACTCACAGAGATCGGCCTGCCTCTGCCTCCTGTGCTGGGATTAAAGGCGTGCGCCACTACCGCCCAGCCAAACTCAGTCTCTATGCTCCCTCAATAAGCACTTTACAGAACTGAGCTGTCTTCATATCCTTAATTTTAAAAATCATTACATTTTATTTATTTTGTGTGACAGTGGGTGTGGCAAGGGATGCACGCCTGTCACAGTCTATATGTGGAAGTCAAAGGACAGTTGGTGGGAGTCCATTCTCCCCTTCTACTGCTCAAGCCCAAGGGGTCATATTCACACTGTCAGGGTTGGTGGCAGGCACCTTTATCCTTTGAGCCACCTCATAGACCCTTTTTTTTTTTTTGGTCTGAGACAGGGTTTCTCTGTGTAACCCTGGCTCTCCTGGCTCTCCTGGAATTTGCTCTGTAGACCAGATTGGTCTTGAACTCAAAGATCCTCTTGCCTCTGCCTTCCAAGTGCAGAGATTAAGACTTGTGCCACCAGCACCCTACTTCATATTAGTTTTTATTTATTTTCCTTTCTTTTTCTTGTCTTTCTTTCTTTTTATTTATTTACTAATTTTTTTTTTAAATTTTTTTTGGTTTTTCGAGACAGGGTTTCTCTGTGGTTTTGGAGCCTGTCCTGGAACTAGCTCTTGTAGACCAGGCTGGTCTTGAACTCACAGAGATCTGCCTGCCTCTGCCTCCCACTGTTTTGTTTTTTGAGGCAGGCTTTCTCTGTGTTACAATACTAGCTGTCCTGGAACTAGCTCAGGTAGACCAGGCTGGCCTAGAACTCACAGAGATCCATTGTCTCTGCCTCCCAAGTGCTTGGATTAAAGGCGTGTGCCACCACCGCCCAGCAAAAATAAACAAATTAAAAAAAAAAAAAGGTTAGTTAAGTCTCTCTTCTTCCAGACTTCAAAATATCACAATTAAAATATTTGGTGTTCTTCCTCCGGACCTTGTCCTTTGACAAGGTTTACAAGTAAACATACTTTCTAGAGAGTTCCTTTCTGTATGTCTTGCCTACAGGTTGCTTAATTTTGCTAATATTGGGAACTGTGTCTCATGTCCAGAATATCTGTATCTTCTGCAGTCTATTTAGCAGCTTCTGTTGTCCATCGTTATCATAAATTCTTTAGTCAATGCCATCCTGGTAAACCTTGGGGATTGCTTTCTTCCTTATTTCAAACACTGCTACAATTAGTTCCCTCAGGCAGGGACTGTATCCATAGGCCGCGGAATCATTTCTGTAGGCCAAATTCATGGATTAGTTGAGAGCCACAGCCTCTAGCATCTCCCTCCTGACTGGTTAATTGCTCAAGACATAATTTTTGTGTTGAAACAGTATCTCAGCCGGGCGGTGGTGGCGCACGCCTTTAATCCCAGCACTCGGGAGGCAGAGGCAGGTGGATCTCTGTGAGTTCGAGACCAGCCTGGTCTACAAGAGCTAGTTCCAGGACAGACTCCAAAACCACAGAGAAACCCTGTCTCGAAAAACCAAAAGAAGAAAAAAGAAAAAGAAAAAGAAACAGTATCTAGCATAGGCTAGCCCTGAACTTCAGATCTTCCTGCCTCCACCCCCTGAATACTGGGGTGACAGATGTACTACTGCCTTCTAAACTACTTTCTAACAGCCCCCTTTTCGGTAAGTGCTGGATGCTAGGGTCTCTCAGGGCTTCTTATTCCTAGGAGTTATGTGATATTTGAGTTCTGTTGTAGGGCCGACATGTTCCGATTTTATGTTTCAGTGTTCAGGAAGGCAGGTCACCCTGTTATTCTGTTTCAGAATGTTCTGATTTTCCCCATTATCATTCTGGATGAACTTTCAAATTTTATCAGGTTTCATAAATGAGTCCCTTAGGGCTATGGGAAATTCATTTGAGAACTGTCATCTTTTGTTATTAAGCTATTGAAATGTACGGCCAAGTCCTTACTCCTGGTTATTCAAACAAATAAATTACCCTTTTATCTTAAGGTATTTATTGTGTGTGTGTGCATCCTGATCACAGTGTCCTGTCAAGGCCAGAGGACAACTCTGTAGAGTCCATTTTCTCCAGCCACCTTTGTGTGGGTTCTGGGGATCGGACGGAGTTCATCGGGCTTGGCAGCAAGCATTTTTACCCTCTGAGCCATCACACCAGGTGCTTGTTGTTTTTTAATTTAGTGAGTTTTAGTTTTAGATTTACGTATTTTATCTGAGTGTTTGCCTCCTATGTCCTGTTTACCGTGAGGTCACACTTGAGGAGGAATGACGTCACGTGCCATGGAACTGGAGTTACAAATGTTCCTGAACCACGAAGCTGCTAGGAACCAAACCTGGATCCTCTACAGGAGAAACCAGTGCCCTTATCTGCTGAGTCACTTTCCAGCCTGTGTGGGAGTTGTGGGGGGTATGGGGTGAGGGGGCGGTATAGGGGTGTGTATGTGTGGGTATGAGTGTATGTGGGGTAGGGGGGTATAGGGTGTGGGGGGTGTGGGTGTGTGTATGTGGGGTATGGGTGTGGGGGTTTGGGTGTGTGTGTGGGTATGAGTGTATGGGGGTATGAGTGTATGGGGGATATGGGGTTTGGGGGGTATGGATGTGTGTGTTATAAACAGGAATTTACTCTCTAGATTTCCTTTTTAAAATGACTCTAAAAAATGTTGATTTTATTAATTAATCTATTTCTTATTAATATATTTGTTAAAGTTACTTTTTATATATAACACAATAATGATAGTTATTATACGGCTATATAATAATTTTTTTTATTACAGGCTTCAGACTCACTGTGGCCTTGCTCAGGGTTCTGATGTATGTGGCAAACACCATCTGAGCTACATCGCCAGGCCCACATTCTGATTTTTATATTTTTTGAGACAAGATCTCACTATTGGAGCCTTGTCTGGTCTGGAACTCACTATGTAGACCGGGCTGGCCTCGAACTCACAGAGATCTGCCTGCTTCTGCCTCCTGAGTCCAGGGATTAAAGGAGTACGCCGCCATGCCCGGTGCTACATTATGACTCTCGATGGTGATATTAATGTACTATTTAGTTTCATTTTTTCTTTCGCTCTATAGCTATGTGAGTGTGGTGTATAATGGTCGCCAGGAGGTCATATAACAGCCTGTGGGGGCTGATTCTCACCTTCTATTATGGGGATCCTGGAGATTAAAGTCAGGCCATCAGACTCGGCAGCAAGGCAGTTCACCTGCTGAGCCCACCTTACCAAGCCCCTTTATTTTCCAAATAAATAAATTTATAATAAAAACACTATGTATATTACAATATAAAATATATGTGTGTATATATTATGTATATATAAATATTTTGACTGTATGTATGTTTTTTGTGGGGTGTTTTTGTTTGTTTTGTTTTTTCAAGACAAGGTTTCTCTGTAGCTTTGGTGCCTGTCCTGGAACTAGCTCTTGTAGACCAGGCTGGTCTCGAACTCACAAAGATCCGCTTGCCTCTGCCTCCCGAGTGCTAGGATTAAAGGCATGCACCACCACTGCCCAGTTGTATGTATGTATATGCACTGTACACATGCCTGGTGCCTTTGGATCCCAAGAGAAGGCGTTAGATCTCTTGGAACTGGAGACAGCTAGGAACCGGCATGTGGGTACCAGGAAGCAAACACAGGCGCTCTGTAAGAGCTGTAAGTGCTCTTAACCCCTGAGTCATCGCCAGTCTTGTCCAGTTCTTCTCTGCAGGGCCTCTGAGAGCCTCGGGTGGCTTTGACCTTGAGCACTGACCCTCCAGCCTTTATGGCTGGGATTAGAGGCCTGCACCACCAGACCTGCCTTCTCTTCATTTTCTAGCTAGGCATTTTTTGAGTCAGGGTCTTGTTATATAGCTCAGGCAGGCCTTGAATTTTGGTTCTTCCTCCTTCCACCTCCCCAAAGGCTGGGATTACAGAACTGCACCCCACTGCCCCTCTCAAATTAGCATTAATTTCTTTTCTTTTTTTTTTTTTTTGAGTAGTCTTTGAGGGCTGGGATTAAAGGCGTGCGCCACCATCGCCAGACCATTAATTTATTCCTAATTGGAGTTTCCTCAATTCTGAAAACCTTCACAGTGCTGTCATAATTTTTTAATAATCGCACCATTATTTATTTGTTACTGGTGGTGTAGGTGATTGAGCCTTAGGCGTGGAAAGGATGCAGACAAGTGTTAAATCGCATCCCCAGCCCCTCACTGGGAGACTCTGGGCAAGAAGGCTACTGCTGACTGGCCCCAATCCCTTCCCTGTGAGAGTCTGATCAAATTTACAACCCCAGCATCCTCACCTGTCCCATGACCAACAGCCCTCTTCTTCTCCGTTAGTCCTGCAGCTGAATCTATGGGAGTCTGGGAGTTTCAGCTCCCAGGGCAGACTACAAGATCAGCAGAGTGCAAACCTCCTGGGTCTGAGCATTCCTTCCGCATCAGTGCGCAGCCAGAACACAGCAAAGCTCAGGAAGAATGGAGTGACCAGAAGTGGGGTGGGGGACGGCAGAGATGGCTCGACTGATCAAGTTCTTGTCAAGCAAGCGGAAGGAGTTGAGTTTGAGTACCAGGCTCCCAAGCGAAAAGTAGGCATTCACACCTGTGACCCCAGGTAGACACAGGCAGATCCCTGGAGCTTCCGGGCCAGCTAGTCTATCAAAACCAGAATTGATGAGCTCCAGGTTCACTGAGGATTCCGGAAGGCACCTGAGATCAATCTCTGACTTCCACACTCATGGATGTATACTTACAAACACATGCGTGCATACGCTGGGGCACACACACCTGCACTCATCACCCACACAAACTGATGGACAGCATGATGGACTTCCCACTTACCTGAAACTCTGCCTTTCCGTGTGACAGATGAGGGTGGCTCCCAGTGGCACCTTGGACTCCCACCCACCCAGGGCATCGTGGGAAAAGACAGAGCACACGGGGAAATACAAGAAGCCAGCTCTTGGATCATGAGTCTTTTAATATATTATTCTGAAAAGAAAGGAATTTAAAAAAAGTTCCTGACAGCTTTTTTTTTTTAATTTAAATAAATACCCCGCCCCCTCCACCCACTTAAGTTTTCCCTCTTTCCCCCATCATCCCAACCCATCCCTGGCTAGACCCTTACCCCAGAACTAAATAAAATGCCTGTTTCACAGCAGACCACACTCACTACCAAATTCTGGGAAAACTAGAAATACTGTCACTGTCTGAACCTCTGCATTCTGACTGCTCCCCAAGCTGACCCATCCCCCCACTTTAGCTGGGCAAGGATGGCGGAGGTCTTTAGGCACTGGCCTTGGGGAGAGTGCAAATTTAGCCTCGGTTCTCCAACTCCTATCCAGGAGTAGGTCAGAAGAGCCCAGAACTGCCCTCCAGACTAAAATAAATAACAAAATAAATACCCTTCCCCGCTCCCCCGGCTCTCAATAAAAGAGCTAGTTTCCCTGTTGCTCCAGTCAATCTCCTATATGCCCCACCCCCAACTTCCTCCAAACCCTACCTTTTCCCATGGTGATCTCCAACTTGGCCTTCGCTTCAAGAAGAGGGGTCTCCACGCTCAGACCCTTCCTTCCAACATCAAGCAAACCCTCCTCCTCCCCCAAATTTCTTGGGATGCTACTGGCACCTCAAGTCCCCACGATGGGCCTAGTAAGAACCCTTTCTCCTAATCCCTCCATCTCTCAAGTCTCAAGTAGACCTGGGCAGGCTTCCTCCCCTTCCAATCCAGGCGTCCCAAGCCGCCCCTGCATCCTCAGATGGCAGTGTCCCAGAGGACCGTGTGCTGCCGGCGGCAGGGTGGGGTGCCGGACTTGCGGGGTTCAGGGCCCCGCCGCCAGCTGGGAAGGATAGGCATGCTCTCTTGCTTGCAGAGTCCCCGGTCCGGACGGTGACGTGCCTTGATCTCCTTGCACACACAGCGTTTGCGCTCAATCACCTCTAGGAGCTTGCCGTCGCGCTCCCGGGCGGGCTGGGGCGGCAGGGGCAGAGGCAGCACAGGGTGGGTCTGTGCCAGGAACCCCAGAGAAAGAAAAATATGTGCGACAGGGGATGTCAAGGACCTTGTGCCCAAACCAACGACCTCCTGTAGAAACAAACCCTCCCCCAGGTCCGGCTTTGGGTCCTCTTTCCCAGGTTGTGGGTATGATGGGACAGGTCTCCATTTGGGCACCCTTTCCCCAGTGATGCACTCTGGTGTTAGACTAGGCTTGCCTGGCCCTAAGAAGCCAGCCTGGTCTACAGAGTGAGTTCCAGGGCTACACAGAGAAATCCTGTCTCGAAGAAACAAAAACAAAACCCAAAAACCTAAACCAAAACAAAACAACAAAAGCAATTAAAAAAAAAAAAAAAAAAGACCCCGTTTTCCAACAAAACAGAAAGACAGGAATGTGGGCCAGAGGAGCTGGGGGATGACAAGGATGGGAGAGAGATTGTTGCGTGGGGGTGATGGGAGTAATCAAAATGTATAATATACATATGTGAAATTATCAAAGAAAAGACCTTATGATGCTAAGAGTGTCCCTCAGTTGATAGAGTGCTGGTCTAGCACTGGTCAAGCCCTAGGTTCAAAAGCTCAGTACCTCCTAAGTCAGGCCCTGGGGCCTATTTTTGTAATCCCAGCATTCTGGGAGTCAGAAGTTCAAGGTCACCCTCAGCTACTTAGTGACTTGGAGGTCAGTCTGAAATTTATGAATGAAACCATCACAAACAAATGAAAAGTTAGGGTTAGTGGACTGTGCCTTTAATCATAGCCTTGAATCCCTGTACTTGGGAGGCAGAGGCAGGTGGATTTATGAGTTTGAGGCCAGGTTGATCTACATGAGTTCCAGGCCAGCCAGGACTACATAATATTGCAAAAAAAAAAAAAAAAAAAAAAAAAAGTAAAATATATCAGGATGTGGTGGCCCATGCCTTTGATCCCAGCACTTGGGAGGTAGAGACTGGAGGATCTCTGAATTCTAGACCAATCTGGTCTACAGAGTGAGTTTCAGGACAGCCAGGGCTACACAGAAGAGACCCTGTCTCGAAAAACCAACAAAACAAACAAACAAAAAATAAAAAAAATCTTGTTCTAGAAGGCCATGAGATCCTTCATAGTCTCCAAAAACAAGCAAACAAAAAAGCCAAAAACCAACCAAACAAAAATACTAGTCATTCCAGACCAGACAGGCATTTTTCAAATTTGTCCTCGAAGGGGGTCTTTTCTAAACCACTAAAGGTGCCCCGTAGACAGTCACGGCCCAGACTGGCCACCACCCAGAGCCCTGCTTCGGTGACCATGCTAACCAGCCCGTCCTATCCTTTCTATGTTTGTCTTTAGTTCCTGTTTCCCTCAGCCTGTGCGGGGCCACTGGTTAGTCCCAGTCTGACGTTTCCCCCCCTTTTCTTTCATTTATCTTCTTTTCCGATTTATTTACTAAGAAATTTAAAAAGTATGTCATTTATTTCATGTTTGAGAGGCTGGCCCACCGCCAAAGCTCACGGAGGTCAGAAGACAACTTTTGGGTGTCGGTCCTCTCCGTCCACCACATGGCTTCTGAGGACCAAACTCACTCAGTTCTTAGGCTTGGTGGCAACCGCCTTTACCCACAGAGCCATTTCCCAGCCCACTTTCTTTTTAAGATTTTTCATTTATTTGTATGTGCCTGTGTGAGTATATGCTATACATTTGGACTTGGAGGCCGGAACACATTGGAGCCCCTGGAGCTGGCGTTAAAGGCGGTTGTGAAGTGTACAATGTGGGGTGCTGGGAATTGGAACTCTGGTCCTTTGCGGGGGCGGAGATATGCTCTTAACTGTCCAGCCATCTCTGTACCCCCTTTTTCTTTCTGTTCTTTTTTGCAGGCTGGCCTGGAACTCAGTATGTAGCCTAAGAAAGGATGATCTTGAACTCCCAATCCTCCTGCTCCCACCTCCCAAACTGGGGTCACAGGGATGTGCCCTATAGTGCCATGATCTCTTTCTTACCCTATTTAGTATTTTTTTTTTTTTTTTTTTTTTTTTTTTTTTTGGTTTTTTCGAGACAGGGTTTCTCTGTAGCTCTGGAGCCTGTCCTGGAACTCCTTTTGTAGACCAGGCTGGCCTCGAACTCACAGAGATCCGCCTGCCTCTGCCTCCCGAGTGCTGGGCCCTTTAGTATTTTTTAATTTGGTATTTTCAGACAGGATTTGTTTTGTTTTGTTGAGACAGGGTTTCCCTGTAGGCTCTGTAGGAGCCTGTCCTGGAACTCACTTGGTAGATCAGGCTGGTCTTGAACTCACAGAAATCCACCTGTCTCTGACTCCTAAATGTTGGGATTAAAGGTGTGTTCCACCACCACCTGGCAGGAAGTTTTTTATGTAGCCCAACTAACTCCAGATGAATTATTTTTTTTCCTCAGCTTTTTTTTGGTCAGAGATTAGATTATACGGGTGAGTGAGGGGGCCTATCCTTTCTTTCCATACCCAAGTCTTCTCTTTCTGCTCCTTCAAAGATAAAACAAAGACCAGACGCTCACCTGGCTCAGGGCAACCCTGGGCTGGCTGCAGGGCCGAGGGGTATGGAGCGCAGCCTGACGGACTCCAGAGGTGGAGGCAGAGCGACCCAGGCGGTACCCTCCTGTGAAATCTAGGCCCAGAAACCAGAAATGAGAAGAGAGACCTACAGAAGACTGGTCCCTCACCTCCCTGAAGAGGCTGTAGGCCAAACTGTCCCCTGCCTCATGAAAAGAAAGGAGATGGAGATACAATGTTAAGATTCAAGGATCTAGGCTGGGGTGTGGCTCAGTGGTAGAGCACCTGCCTAGAATCCCCCAGTGAGGGGCTGGGATGTGGCTGGCATGAGGGAACTCCTGGGTTCCATTCAAAGTACGAGAAATACTGTTCAAAGGTTAATGACTGTAGACATGGAGTTGATAGGAAGTCAAGCAGGCTGGTCCCAGGTGGACCCTGGCAGATTCCTGACCCACCCATCTCTGTATAGAGTATGAGAGCAAGGTGTCACCTCCATTCCGGTGGCAGGCCGGGAAAGTCTGGCAAGGGACTGGCAACGCTGTGCGGCTCCCTCCTCGATCATGGTGGATCCTGGCCAGCAGACCCTCTGCCCCCTGGCTCCTCACAGGAATCCCTGATGCCACCTGGCCCCTGTCCTCATGCTCTACTTTGGCGGGACCCTCTGTACTGCCATTCCAGGCCCGGGCACCGTCCTCGACTTCTGCTGGAATAACAAACAAACAAAACACTCAGTGCCCGCAGGTGGGAGGGGCCTTTCTATCCCCAGCAGGCACATATAATGCAGCATGGGTTGCCCTTCAGTGAATCCCAGCAGGAATTGGCAAAGGCTCGACCTCACACTTCAACACACGCACATGCGCGCACACACCCACCCCAGACCCAGCCCTGTCACCTTCCTTTCTCCCCATTGTTACCGTCACTGGGACTCAGAATCATATATATGTGCTCTGTTGAGAAAACCCTTCCCCTGGCCAGAGGGGCCTTCTCAACCCTAGCTTTGGTTTTTAAAACCACTCTAGGACCAGACAGGGTCAGAATGAACACCCTGGAAAACAGGGGTGCTGTCTCTCAGTGGGGAGAATCCCAAATCCTGATCTCAGAAAGAGGGTATGGGGGTTACATTGAGTGTATAGAGTGGGGGGAAGGGCTGTGTGTGAACTAAGCCCATCTCTGAGAGCAGGCCTGGCAGAGCATTGCGTTGCCTGGCAACGGTAGGGGCCTCCCTCTCCTCTCCTGTCTGGATGGGTTGCCATGGTAATAGCTGGGAGGCAGCTGTGTTTAGTTCCTAGTGTGCACACACTCACAAACACACACCCTTGCAGCCCAAGGAAGGGAGGGGCAGAGGGTGGAGCAGGATGAGGCTGGATCACCCCCCTAGCCCCTATCCCAGACCTTCCTACCTTTTCCTGAACACATTCAGAGATATCTCCCCTCCCCCACCCATTCATTCTGTTTCCCATCCCCATCTATCTGGTCTCCCAGAAAACTTTCCTGGACAGGACAATAGGCCTGCCATTTCTAAATACCTCCCTTCAATATTTAACCCCCAACCCCAAACCACCAGCAACACCCCCACACCCAATCCCCACTCTCCTCACTCACTGTCCGGGTCCTTTGCTTTCCTCCCTCCATACAGGACCTTCCTCTGTAGAGCCCAGCCTGCCCCAAATGCGGCGCCCATCTCCTCTTCTTCTGGTGTCCCTGTACTGGCGATGACATGGGCACAGGAGATGCTGGCAAAGGCACCCCCATCAGTCCCTTGCTCTTGCAGCTGGATCTTGACCATGGGAGATGGTGTTCCCATTCCACAGCCCTTATTCAGCACCCCCCCAGCCTTGAGACTGTCATAGGCAGGGGGTCTCTTGAGGCCAGCTGCTGTGGCTGGATAGGTCCAGAGGGGAGTCAGGGGGCCTGCAGTTGGATCCGGAAGGCTGTGGGGGGAGGCCAGGCAGCTACGGTGGTGCAGGACCCCAGCTGCTGAACCCATAGCCCCACTATGGGGGCTAGACTTCCCTGGTACAGGGGGCCTCGAACTGGCACAAAGCATTCCATGGAGAACCGAGATCTCCTCCGTCTTTGGCTCCCCAACACCCAGGGGTGGACCAGCTGGCAGGACGGAGTGTGTGGTCACTTTCACCGCAGAATACACCATAGTGTACGACACGGCCTTGTCCTTAGGGGGGCCGGGGAGCAAGGCAGCTGGGGCAGGGTGGGCTGCCGGTACCCCTGCCGCTTTGGGGCAGATCATGCTGTGAGAGTTGGGGAGCTCCCGCTCCCCCCGGGTCTGGCCAGAGCCCTGGGGTGGCAATGGTGTTGAGTGGCTCCGGGCTCGGCCTGATGGTCCCAGCAATAGCAGGTTGGCAGCAGGAGGCGGAGGCGGCAGGGGAGGCGTCTCCCGCTCTCGTGCAGGCACTTGGGGAGCTGGGGTGGAACCGGCTGGTTCCTTGGAGTGGCAGAGGACCGGTAACCTTGAGACCCCATCGCCAGGGGCTCGGGAAGCAGACTTGGCTTGGGGGAAGGCCAGGAGTGGAGGCCGGTGCTGAAGGAGGTTGGGAAAAGGTGGGGGGATTTCACAAGGAGTGGTCTTGGTGGGTGTCCCATCCCTCCGGCTTGGGAGGGCTGAAGCTGGACGGCGGTGGGGGTGGGGCTGGAGGACATGAGGCTGTTGTGGAGGGGAGGGCGCCATCAATGGAGGAGGCCCGTTGGCTCTGCCATCTCCTGCCTCTTCAGGCAGGGGGTACTTCATCTCTTCATATATAGCCTCGCTGTCTTCAGAGTCCGAATCGGCACCAGCTGGAGGGGTTGGGCCTCCACTTCCAAGAGGAGGACCGCTCAAGCCTCCTCCACTTCGTCCTCCTCCACGAAAGACATCCCCCACCATCTCAATGTACACGGGCTCTTCCTCTTGAGCACCTGCGTCCAGGTCTCCAGCTACTCGAGACGCCCTGCTGAGGCGTTGCAGGGGCAGGTTCCCCCCTCGAGGACATGGGGCTGGGGCACAAGACTCATCGAAGGACACAGACAGCTGGGTGTTGGGGCTTCGCCTGGGTTTTTGTGGTGGAACCTTACGGCTAGATTCTCGGCACTCAGGGGTTGGCTTTTGAGAGCCTAAGAAGGGTGGGAAGGAGAAAAAGAAATTGAATACAGAGCCAGGTAATGCTCTACCATTGACCACGCCCCCAGCCCCTCACTAGGGGATTCTAGGCAAATGCTCTACCACTGACCACGCCCCCCAGCCCCTCACTGGGGGATTCTAGGCAGGGACTCTACCACTGAGTCACACCCCAGCCCCTCACTGGAGGATTCTAGGCAGGTGCTCTACCACTGACCACGCCCCCCAGCCCCTCACTGGGGGATTCTAGGCAGATGCTCCACCACTGACCACGCCCCCCAGCCCCTCACTGGGGGATTCTAGGCAGGGGCTCTAACACTGAGCTACACCCCAGCCCCTCATTACATTTTTCTTACATACATTTTTTCTCTTTTAAGAAAGGGCTTCTAAGCTGCCCAGGCTGACCTTGAACTCATTCTACAGCAAAAGGGGAGAATTTCTGACCTCTGGACCCACCTTCAAGGACATATTCATCTAGGTACCTTTCCCACAACCTTCCACTCAGAGCCCACTAGGTTCCTTTTCCTTAAGGCAGTTCCCAGTCTTTTTCTCTCTTTTCTTTTTCATTCTCGTTCTTTTTTTGTTTTGTTGTTTGTTTGAGATAGGATCTCACTCAGTAGCTTTGGCTAGCCTGAATATATAGTTCAGGCTGGCCTTGAACTCAGAGATCCTCCTGCCTCTGCATCCTGAGTGCTGGAATTAGAGGCATGGGCCATCATGTTTAGGATTTCGTTGATTTGTTTTTTTTCTTTTCTTCAGGTTTTTGTTCGTGTGTTTGCTTTTCGAAACTGGGTCTCATCATGTAGCCTGAAGCATCCTACCTCAGACCCCTACCAACCCCAGGATCTGCAATTCTCACCCACCCTGTGTCCTTTCCTAACAGCTGTTTTGAGGGAGTGTCTCCTGCCCTTGAATGGTTCATCTGAGGTCCACCTAAAAGGAAACCCCTATTCCTTTTGAGAATGGAACCTTCCACTTCCTTGGCTCTTGCCTGAATGAACCCTCCCAGAGGGCCCCCCCTTTGTTGGAATGGATCCTACCGGCTGCCAGCTTCCTCCAAAGAGGACTAGGAGAACAGGGTGGGTGTCTCACCTGCTTTCTTACTTGGTGGTGTCTCTGCCCCTGATCCTGCCATGCTGAGCTTGGTACTGGGGTGTCTCCGGGGCTTGGCTGGGGGTCTTCGGGTACTACCATCTTCTGTGAGACCTCCCCCGCCTCCTGCAGGCCCACCCCCTACACTGTCCATGCTGCCCACTGAATGGCAGGAGAGAGAGCGTGGGGCCATGGCGCTGCGGCAGGGGTGAGGAGTGTGCTCCTGGGATGCGGGCATAGTCATGAAACCCATCCTGAGGGACCTTCGAAGTGAGGCTATGTCCCGCACTCGAACCCCAGGCCCTGGGACAGCCCCAGGCCCCACTGGGGCTGTGGGGGCTGTTTCCTTACTGGAGCTGGGGAGAAAAGAAGACAAGATGGAACAGAAGTTAGACAGCAGGCCTCCAACTTGCCTTCCTCTGTCTCAGGAGGAGACGGCTTTTCAAGAGCAGAATAACTGTTTCCCCAGTGAGGACAGGAGCCTGGGATAGGGACATCTGAAGGTCTTAGGCAGGAATGCTCCCAGGCAGATTCTTTGGATTTAAGAAAAGCCAGGCACTGGGGGGTGGGGGCAGCATATGCTGTGAAAAAGGAAAGAAATGGTGTGTGTGTAAGACGGTCTCCCTGCGGCTGACCGACCACCTAACTGGTATACAGTCTCTTTTGTGGAGAAAGATACAATCCAGGCAACAGCCACCTGCCCCTGTGACTCCCCTCACATGCTAGCCCACACCTGGCTTCCGGCCTCCCTTTATGCCCAGCTACTGTGGCCCCTGTCACATTACAGGCCATCTCTCCCAGACACAGGGTGTGATGCCTGAATTACTAGAGTGGTCTCTCTGGGCGCTCTCTCTCCCCCTCTCCTGCTCTCTCTCTCTGTCAACCTCCCCAGCTCACTCCTATTTCCTTTCTCTGTCCTGGGTGAGTGAAGTGGGGGCGGCTGGCAGAGAAGAGGGGATCGCTGCCTGCTGTGGGGTGGGCTCCCATTAAGGCCCTGTCTACTAACCCTTCATTAGGGAGAGATCGCTGTAGTGATCCCTCTGATTAATCTAATTAACAACAAGAATTAAACTCCACAGTTGTGAGGAGGGAGAAGAGAGCTGGGAGGTGGTTCTGACTCAGGCTCCAAGAGGCTGTGCAGTCAAAGGGAAAAGAGGAGGAGGAAGCTGAGAGAGGCTAGGCCTGGGTTCCTGGGAGGGCAAGGAGGAAGAGTTGGCAGGGACGCAAGAGTGAGGGGTATGAGGGTCTCCACCTGCTCTTCTGTAGGACTTAGCCTATAAATCCCCTAAGGCCACACACACACACACTCACACACACCTCTTTAGTCAGTCACTTCCTCCACAAGAGGAGATTGGGTGAGACACATGAATGGTCTCGAGGCCTCTAAAATGATCCTCTCCCTAGACCCTGTGAGGATGGTGGGGTCTGCCCTTTCCAAGATCAGGTGACAGGGGAAAGCCAGCAGCCAGCCTTAGAATAACAGAAAAGAGAATTGGGGAGGGACTCGGGGCTCATAGGCATAAAGAAAAGCCAAAAGGGCTCTCTCCAAAGCTGGAAGGCTTGCCCTAGCCATACCCCTCTCTCAGGGAGCCAGGAACAAGACTGGAACCAAGCATGGACGCTGGCAGCCATTCTGTGCTAAGTCAAAAACCAACTGGGGAAAAGATCTCTCATCAGTGACAAGGCCGATGGGCTCCAGGAGGGGAGGGGTTGTGGCCCAGGGGACTGTGCAACAGGCCGAGGGACAGGCTAGGGCCTTACCTCCTTTTGGCCTCCTCTTCTTTGTGCTGTCTCCACTCCAGCTTGGTTTTTCGGTAGAGAAGGTTCATGTCGTGGGGCAAGAGGTGGGGGCTGAGGGGCCCTGCTTAATGCCACCAGGCCCGGGGGGCGGCCCTCCCTGGGTCCCGGATCCACTTGATAAGGGGAACCGGTGAAAAGGAGACAAGGGGGAGAGAGGGTTGGGGAGGGAGGAGAAGGAGCAGAGACATGATTTGGGTCTCCCGAAGAGGAAAACACAGGCACAGAATATCCAGTACAGTCTATGGGACCCCTCCCAGACAGACAGACGAGCATGTGTGTGCAGAGTCACACACACTGACAAAGGTGTTCGGAGTCACTCTGGAGAGATCAGGTTAACACCGATCCCCATCCTGTGTAAATACATCCTGAACCATCAGAGACCCACAGACCACATAAACATAGAGCAACTCTGTAGGCACACAGTACGTATAGACACACCACCCCACCACAGATGTACCTACAAACTGGGGCAGACATAGAGGGGCATACGTAAACACAAACCCAGGAACAGCGAACACAGACTTAAACACCCACCGACACACCCACCGATACACACAGACCTCTAGCACACAAATCTGCTATGGAACTGGTCACACCTACAGACAAGGAGTTGTGCTCAGGGCCTACTTGCGTACATAGCACGCAGCTAGGGAAGGGGGGGGGCAGTTAGGTTTGCTACCCTCTCTTGGGCCCTGAGGCTTAATGGGGATCGTCAGGACAGGGTGGGGATGCAGAAGGAAGGATGGTGAGACTGAGTTGGGCACTAAAATCCCACCCATCCATCTACCTTCACTCCCTGGAGTGCCCGCTTTTCCAATCCTGGGCCTGGACCTCCGTTCACCTCTATTCGAGCACCCTGGTCCTTCAGCAATGGTTTCTACCTCCCTCCTCTTGCTGATGGCCCAAATCAAATCTACCTTCTTTCTGTTCAGGATTTGGGAGAACCCCGGCTTTCCCCTAAGTAGTCCCGCCCCTGAATCCCACCCTGGCGGGGGCGGGGGTCTCCAGTCTGGCCCCATGGCAACCTTCTGGGCTGCGGCCTCCTTACCTGCGCTTTTGCGTCCCTTCCCCCAAACACACTCTCTCCCTTTCGCCTTCAGCCTCACGTCTCCTCCCTGGAGCCCCTCCTCACAGCCGTCCTCCTCCTTCCCCAGTTTGTTCCAAACCTGGCCTGCTCCATCCCCCCCCCCTCCATCCAAAGGCCCCAGGTTCCCGGGGCACCCCCTCCTCTTCCCCTTGTCCTGCTATCCTGGATGTCTCCGCCTCTCGCCCCGCCAATCCTCCCTGCCCCTAGTCCCCCCCATCACCACCTCCCCGCATGAAGCCTCCCCAGTTTCTACATCACCGTACCTGGCCTGCCAGGCGCCGGCCCCCCCATGCCGGGCTCCGCCCGGAGCAGGAGGAGGGAGGAGGAGAGACAGAGAGAGACGGGGGAGCCGAACTGGGCCCTGCCGCAGAGACAGCCCCGCCTCCGGGTCCGCCCCCAGACCCGCCCCCGGCCCCAAACCCACCCTTCCACACCCTCCAAGGACAGAGCGGGAACCGCGATGCTGCACAGCACCAGCAGGTTGGGGTGGAGAGCACAGGGCCCGCGGAGCAGACAAGGGAGCTCAAGAGGCAGGTCTTGGGGTGCGGGAGTCCCGCTCCCCAGCTTTCGGGTGTCTGGTCCTAAGCGACCCGAGCCCCCTGCCCAGACGGGCGGTGCTGGGTTGGGTCTCCCAAACCCCAAGCGGAGCGGGGTGCTCAGCGGCGCCCCCCAGCGGGAGTCTGGAGGTCGCACCCACCCGGGAGCCCAATGCGCCTTAGCGCTCCTGGGTGGGAGGCTGCGGCTGCGGTCCCTGGGTGCTGCCAAGCGGTGAGGCTGGCAGAGGGGCTCCGAGTCGGCCGCCCGGAGATCGAGGCATCTGTTCAGCAGGGGGCGTGCTCGTTTGGCCTAGTCCCCGCGGTGCCCCCACCCCCACCCCGCCCTAGGTGAGGGGAAGGCACAAGAGCTGGCTGGCTTGGTGCTGGGCCTCCTCCCCTTGCAGCCTCCCAGGCGCCCGGACCTTGTTCCATCGTGTGGGGCTCAAAGTCTCCCCGCACGTCCGCCCCCGCGGTCCAAGTCATCCTCTACTAACCTTTGACACCGTGGGCGCCGCCCGTCAGGATCTGGGCGCACCAGGTTGGCCTCTACCGGAGACCACCTCGGGCACAGCCTGGGATGGGTGAGGGATGTGATCTCACCCCTCCTTTTCTCATCAACCCCTTGACAAATTCTTTGCTTGGATCAGTTTTGACACATAGCTCTGTGGTTGGGTAAATTAGCGTCAAGAAGACCTCGGCTGTATCCTCCACTAACTGAAAAATGGGATTCCTGCAGTCTGCACACCCTAATCCTTGGTACCTGTGGATGCTTTGCAATGCGGCAAAGTCTTTGCCGGTGTGCTGTGTGGCCTCAAGCAAATCTCGTTACTTGTCGGATCCATGACTCATTTCATACCTGACTCAAATAACATTATTGGAGGTATGGCGCTCTGTGGCACACACCTGTGATTCCGGCATTCCTCAGGTGGAAGTGGAAGGCTCTTCAGTTCAAGGTCATCCTTAGCTACACAAGTTCAAAGCCAATGTAGCCTACTTGAGACTTAAATAAAAAGTCCTTAGGAAGGAAGAGGGGTTGTGAGCACTTTATAAGAGACCCATAATAAGGATTAGATCTGGAGGGAGAGTGTGTGGGAAACTCGTTTCCTGGACTTTAGGACCTTTCTACAACGGCCTTTGTTTACTGTGGCTACCGCGTGACAGACAAAAAGATAAAGAATGGCTGGGCGGTGGTGGCGCACGCCTTTAATCCCAGCACTTGGGAGGCAGAGGCAAGCAGATCTCTGTGAGTTCGAGACCATCCTGGTCTACAAGAGCTAGTTCCAGGACAGGCTCCAAAACCACAGAGAAACCCTGTCTGGAAAAACAAAAAAATAAAACAAACAAACAAAAATAGCTGGGTGGTGGTAGCCTGCGGCTTTAACCCCAGCACTTGGGAGGCAGAAGCAGGTGGATTTCTGGGAGTTCAAGGTCAGCCTGGTCTACAAGAGCTAGTTCCAGGACAGTCACCAAAGTTACAGAGAAACCCTGTCTCAAAAAACAAAGAAACGAAAAAGATAAAGAATAAATAAATGAGGGGTGGGAGACAGGAATTGCTTTTTTTAATGATTTATTTATTCTTATTTTATGTGCATTGGCGTGTGCACGTCTGTCTTTGTGAGGGTGTCAGATCCGCTGGAACTGGAGGGAGTTATAGCCAATTGTGAGCTGCCCTGTGGGTGGGTGCTGGGGATTGAACTCGGGTCCTCTGGAAGAGCAGCACTGCTTTTCACCACTGAGTCATCTCTCCAGACCACTTTTGGTTTTTCAATACAGGGTTTCTCTGTGCATCCCTTCCTGTTTTGGGACTCAACGCTTTAGCCTTGAACTCAGAGATACACCTGCCTCTGCCTCTGGAGTGCTGGTATTAAAGGAGTGTGCAACCGCACCTAGCTAGGAATTATTTAAAAAAAAAAATATTTGCAAGCTGGGCAGTGGTGGCTGCAAGCTTTTAACCCAGCACTTGGGAGCAGAGGCAGGTGGATCTCTGTGAGTTCAAGCCCGGTCTGGTCTACAAAGCAAGTTCACAAACAAAAAAGGTAAAAAAGAAGGTGGAAATGTGGCTTGGCGGTAGAGTACTTACCTAGCATGCCTAGGTTCCATGGTCAGCACCATCACCAACACTGCCACCACAATAAGAGTGGTTGAAATTTTCCACGGGTGTCAGGTGAGGCTTATACTTGTAATTTTTGAACAGTGGCAGAAGGATCAGGTAGGCGTTCACTTGGCTACTCACTTGAACTATAGAAGACCCTGTCTTTAGCCGGGCGGTGGTGGCGTAAGCCTTTAATCCCAGCACTCAGGAGGCAGAGGCAGGCAGATCTCTGTGAGTTCGAGGCCAGCCTGGTCTACAAGAGCTAGTTCCAGGACAGACACCAAAGCTACATAGGGGGCTGGAGAGATGGCTCAGAGGTTAAGAGCATTGCCTGCTCTTCCAAAGGTCCTGAGTTCAATTCCCAGCAACCACATGGTGGCTCACAACTATCTGTAATGGGGTCTGGTGCCCTCTTCTGGCCTTCAGGCATACACACAGAATATTGTATACATAATAAAAAAAAAAACAAAAAACAACAACAACAACAAAAAACCTAACAAACAAAAAAACCCTGTCTTTAAAAAGAAATTATGTGAGCCGGGCGGTGGTGGCGCACGCCTTTAATCCCAGCACTTGGGAGGCAGAGGCAGGTGAATCTCTGTGAGTTCGAGACCAGCCTGGTCTACAAGAGCTAGTTCCAGGACAGGCTCCAAAGCCACAGAGAAACCCTGTCTAGAAAAACCAAAAAAAAAAAAAAAAAAAAAAAAAAAGAAATTATGTGAGCGCTTCCTGCCTCTGCCTCCTAAATGCTGAGATTATGGCACCGCCACCACCTGAGTCATATGTAGCCGAGGCTAGCCTCTTAGTCATTCTGAACCAAGAGTAACCTCTTAGAATGCTGGGATTAGAGGTGTGTACCATACACATGGCCAACTTATGCTGGAGATGGAACCCAGGCTTCATTTATATGAAGCAAGCACCCTACTAAAACCACACCCCCAGCCTAACCGAGGATTCTCCCTTCTTTCCGTCTGTCTGTCATCTGTCTTTCTGCCGCCATTGAAACAGGATCTCACGTAGCTGCGGCTGCCTCTAGGTCACCTCCCAAGATCTGGGGTTTATGGACTTGTACATGTACTACCACACCCAGTTAGGACTTAAGAACAGTTTTGTTTGAGTAAAATTAATGAGAACCCATCTCCTTACCAACTTCCGAGTGACAGCAGATGCCGCCTTTCGATCCTGCTTTGGATGAAAGGCTCCCACTCAGAATGCCAGTTATCAGTGCCAAGACAGAAAAATGGCAGTTGGGAGTTTGTTTCTTCTTGCCAGGCACTAAGCAGACCCTTTGTGTGTGTGAATTCTCCCTCATAATGATCAAGGGATTGTATGGGAGTGGAGGGAAAGGGTAGGAGGTGGGGAGGGGGTCTATGCCTGTGGCCAGCTGGGACTGGTCCTCAGGGACACCTGTGGGGTAGTTTTGTGGTCACTGGCACATGTCCGACCATAGTGGGGAAATACAGTTGAGCAAGCTCATCTTCAGATCTGCCTTTGTGTGTAGCTGATGGACAGATAAGAACATAGATGACTTTGTAGGGATACCTGTTGGGGGATGAGGAGATGGCTCAGCAGGTAAAACGTCTTGCTGCACAAGTGTGAGGACTTGAATTCAAATCTTCAGCATCCGAGTAAAAAGCCAGGCATGGCCATATGTGCCTATAACCTCAGAGCTGTGGAAGACAGAGACGGCAGAATTACTGTGGCTTGCTGGCTGCCAGCTAAGCTCTTCCCTCAGGAGAGACCTTGTCTCAGAGGAATAAGGTGGAGAGTGATAGAGGACACCCAATGTGGTCCTCTAGCTAACAAACGCACAAAACACACAGGTGTGCAATTGCACACGCATGCGCACATATGCCACAGAGGCCTCCATCCACTACCAACAGCCTTTTTTTTTTTTTTTTTCTTTTTCAAGACAGGGTTTCTCTGTGGTTTTGGAGCCTGTCAAGGAACTAGCTCTTGTAGACCAGGCTGGTCTCGAACTCACAGAGATCCGCCTGCCTCTGCCTCCCAAGTGCTGGGATTAAAGGTGTGCGCCACCACCGCCCGGCGCAACAGCCTTTTTAGATATTCTGCTTCTCCATTTCCTGGTCTAAGAAAGGGAATAAGACTGTATCAGAGATTGAATTTCAAATACAGGGACAGAGCCCGGCTGTGGTGGTGTACATCTTTAATCCTAGCGGAGGCAGGCCAATTTCTGAGTTCAAGGCCAGCCTGGTCTACAAAGCGAATTCCAGGACAGTCGGGTCTAGAAAAACCCTGTCGTGAACCCCTCAACAAAACAACAATGAGACAAATACAGGAACAGTATAGACACGAGGGCTCAGTGGGTAAAGGCACTTGCCGCTAAACCAGATGGCTGGCACTATTCCATCCTGGGACTTATATGGGGGAAGAACCCATTCTTGCAAGCTGACCTCCAAATGCACACACACACACACACACACACACACACACACACACACACACGCTACAAAAAGTCAAAGACTCCAGCAGAATCCGAGAAAAAGGTATTGGAGGGATGAAACACGATTGGGTAGAGCTGTTAATTGTCACAAGTCCATGATGGCGCGCGTGGGCGTTCATTATCCTATTTCCTCTACTTTGGGGCATGTTTAAAAATTTTCATAACCACCCGCTTTTGAAAAAGAGTAGGGAGGGGAAGTTTCTCATGAAGTTACGGTGAAAACCAGTGACTCTGTGACAATCACAGCCACTCGGTAATATTTACTAGGTATTTAAGGACCGCCAGGTACCTAGGACTCGTCTGGCACGTTCCCTGCGACTCTTTTTGGCGAGCCTGCGGACCAATGGCAGCAACAGCCTACAAGTAAGGGAATCCCTGGCCTCCCGCAGGCTCCTCCTATTTTTCTCCGCCCTCCACGCCCCTCCTTCCGAGGAAGAGCTGGCTGGGTCCCGGCAGGTATAGGGTTAAAGCAGCCAGTTTGGGGCCGCGGCAGCAGCAGCAGCGCAGCAGCAGCAGCGAGCAGCAGCAGCGGCGGCGGCGGCGGCGGCGGCGGCAGCAACTGTAAGCTGCGGCTGCGGCTGTGGCAGGCCTGGCTCCGGGCCAGCTGGCACGGAGCCTCAGGAGGGAGGAGGGAGGAGGAAGAGGGGAAGGAGGAGGAGAGGAGCAGTGAGCAGGCCCGAGAAGGCAGGACTTCCTGGTGTGGGGGTTGTCAACAGCCCAGAAAGAGAGAGGCCAAGACCGAGACCGAGACGGAGCGAAGCAGAGGAGCCCAGAGGTACATCCAGTGGGGCCACGTGGGAGGAGCCTTGAGAGAGCCACTCAAGGGACCTGGAGCCGACGGGGGGCTGAGCCGCCCCCTCCCACAGCGACCGGGAAGACCTGTGGAGTGTTAGCCGAGGCCGAGCCTGGGCTCCGCCGTGGAAGCGCCGGTTTCTTCTCGTCTCAACTGCAAACTTTCCACGGAGATGCCTGGCAGAGTGAGATGCAGACGCCGGGGAGCACTAGGTAGCCCTTGATTGCCGTCTGCCGTGGCCTGCATTGCCCAGGGGCCCAAGAGGCCCTAGGGGGGAAAAAAGGACGTCTTTAGTCCCCAGGTCCTCTCTCCAGCTCAGCTCGGTGGCCGAGGCCCGAGAGGTAGGTAGGACTCGGGCTGGGCGGGGCGCTTGGCTTGGCGGGCAGTGCCTAACCAGCGATGGGGGAGCCGGTGGGGGTGGGGTGGGCTTGAGGCCCAGCCGAGGCCTCAGGGTGGCCCTTTCAGGGGAGGAGCCGGTTCACCCCTTTGCCCCTGGCCCTGGAGATCCGTGTTGGGGACGACTTTGGATCTCAAGCAAGAAATATCCAACTTTGGGTCCCAGCTGCTTCTTCCTCTTCTGGGTGCTCTGAATTCGGTCCGCTCTGTTCTAGTCTGTCATCTCTACTTGTCTCTGGGTCTCTAGTGACTTTCATTTTCCTCCCCCAGTCGGCTCCCCCGAGAGGAAGCCCCGGAGGTGGTTTGGCCCCTGCTTTTCTTTTGCTCACGTACACACACACACACACACACACACACACACACCACACTCTCTCTCTCTCTTTCTTTTACTCACTCTCTGTCTCTCTCTTTTTCCAGTTTGCAAGCTCAGCTCTGGGGTTTCGGCAGCGACAGCAGCAGGAAAAACTTGCCTCTGCCCCCTCCCCCCTCCCGCCACCTCCCCTCCCCTGTACTCCAGTCACTAACCAGGCACCCCCAGTTCCCACAAGGCCCTCCTGCCATGTCGGACCCAGACGTCCCCAGGGGCCCCGATGTCCCTGCCATGTGGCCCCCTTGTTCCAGAGGTGCCTGAGCCCCTCTGCAGGAGCCCAGCCCCTCCCCCACCCGAGCCTAGCGCGGAGCCCCAGGGACCATGAGTGGCGGGAAGAAGAAAAGTAGTTTTCAGATCACCAGTGTCACCACGGACTATGAGGGCCCAGGAAGCCCAGGGGCTTCGGATCCCCCTGCCCCACCAGCTCCCGCCGGGCCCCCGCCCCGCCTCCCCAATGGGGAGCCCAACCCTGATCCAGGGGGCAGGGGCACCCCCCGGAATGGCTCCCCGCCACCTGGAGCCCCTGCCTCCCGTTTCCGGGTGGTGAAGCTGCCCCAAGGCTTGGGAGAGCCTTATCGTCGAGGTCGGTGGACGTGTGTGGATGTTTACGAGAGAGACTTGGAGCCCCCAAGCTTCGGCCGGCTTCTGGAGGGAATTCGAGGGGCCTCAGGAGGCACTGGAGGCAGATCATTGGATTCTAGGTTGGAGCTGGCTAGCTTGGGCATAAGCACCCCTATTCCACAGCCAGGCCTGTCTCAGGGCCCCACCTCTTGGCTCCGCCCGCCCCCCACTTCTCCTGGACCACAGGCCCGCTCCTTCACAGGGGGGCTGGGCCAGCTGGCAGGGCCTGGCAAGGCCAAGGTAGAGACACCCCCGCTGTCGGCCTCTCCACCCCAGCAACGCCCCCCAGGGCCTGGGACTGGAGATAGTACTCAGCCCCAACCCTCTCTGAGGGTAGAAGTGGAGTCTGGGGGTTCAGCAGCCGGAACCCCTCCACTGTCGCGGAGAAGAGATGGAGCAGTTCGGCTGAGGATGGAATTAGTTGGTCCAGAGGAGACGGGGAAGGTAAGAGAACGGGTTTTCAGGGTCAGGGAGACCCCGGAAGGGGGCGGGACCTATTGTACCCAGTTGTTGCCTGACTTCTATCCTGGGCCTCCTTGCTTCCACTTCCATCCCGTCCTTCCCTCCTCCTCTGTCACCTATTGGTTAGGGCAGAAAGTCCCTTTTCCCTTTCAGCATTTGGTACACTGAAAACCTTTTCTTTCCCAGCTTCCCTGCCTTCTATATTCTATATTCCCTTCCTTTCTCTTTTCTTTTCTCTCTCTCTCTCTCTCTCTCTCTCTCTCTCTCTCTCTCTCTCTCTCTCTCTCTCTCTCTCTCTCTCGCCTTTAAATTGTTGCCCTCGGCCTTGACTGTTTCCATAAAGCCTGTGGCATATGTGGCCTGCCCACTTGAGCCTTTCCCTCCTCTGGCTCCAGGTGATGAGGGTGGAGGCTCCAGCTGGGTGACTGGCCAGGCGCTGGAGGGGAGGAGCTGGCAGGGTTTTGGGGCAGCCATAAAAGGTAGGCATTCCTCTGGGTCTTATTCTTCCCACCAGCCACCAGCCCAACCCCGTTTTTTTGCCTTGTTGCAGTTTCTCTGAGAATTGGGGTCGGGGAAGCATGTATCTCTCTTAGTCATCTCAGTACCCTGCACCTGGCCTTCTTCAGGAGTGACAGATGGGGTGACCTCAGCAACCATGGGGTGGGAGGTGGGGAAGCAGGAGACAAGGGGTTAAATCCTCTGTTTCTGCTTCCTGTCTCCAAAAGAGGAAGCTGCCTGCAAGTCTGGGCTGGGGGCAGGATGCCTGACTCCCTGGTTGTGTGTGTGTGTGTGTGTGTGTGTGTGTGTGTGTGTGTGTGTGTGTGTAGGAGGAGGTTGGGCGAATACTTAGGGATGAGAGAAAGAGTTGGATGTTTCTGCTGTGGAGAAAATAACACCTTGGCTGCCAGGAGGAGGCTGGGGTGTGAGGTTGAAGGTTCTGTCCCTTCCTGGCCATGGGCTCAAACCACAGTGTAAAAATATCTTGAGCCTGAGCCTTGTTAGAACTGGTTAAGACCAGCTCTCCCACCCTCTCCTGGCCTTCAGCTTGCCATTTCACCGTCGAAACTTCCCATCTTTCTGAAATGGGGTGGTTTTTTTTTGTTGTTGTTTTTCAGTTTTTTTTGGGGGGGGTCTCCTGGATAAACTACCGTTGGCCTGGTCCATGCCCCTACTCTCTTAGGGCAAGTTTGTCTGTGCCTCTTTACACTACTTTCATTACATTTATTTATTTTTATTTAATTTATGTGTGAGCGTGTGTGGGCATGCATGCCTTGGCATGCGTGTGGAGGTCAGAGGACAACTTGGGGGTCAGGTCAGCCCTCCCGCCATGTAGGTCCTGCTGTGTGAGATCAGACTCAGGTTGTCGAACTTGGCAGCAGGCCCCTCTACTCCCTCAGCCATCTCCACGGTCCTCTTTGCTCTACTTTGAAGCCTGGCCTGAGCCTCCTTTAGGTTTGTAGACCCTGTCCCTCTCACCACAGTACCCCCAACCCCCTTCCTTCCTCCCGATCTGCCCTGATCATTTCCTGTCTGCTTGTAACTGCCTCCCTTTCCCCGCCTCAGAGTTTGTCCCTCATTTGGTCCCATGGTCTCTCAAAACTGAGGAGAGTTGAGGAGGACAGGGGTGAGTGGCGCCGGTGCCCCCTCTCCCGTACTCTGCGCCTCTAACGCTGTGGAGACTCTCGGGGGCCCTCACATCGGCCTCTTGTCCAGTTCCTGTCACCTCTGTCCTTTGACGGCTGCTCCCAGCTGCTGCTGCTGCATGTTGGGTTCAGGAGCCCCATACCCAGGCCCCGCTCTCCCTGCACACTTCCACAGAGCTCCCACCCCACCCCCAGAAAGGCAGAGTCAACTCTTTGGACCTCATCCCTAGTCCTAGAAGTTGGAGAGAGGAGGCCACCTGGGGGGGGAGGGGGAGATGCAGTTTCTGAGGGTTCATTCATTTCTGCAGACCACAGAGCAAATTCACCTTCCAGCAGGGGAGATACAATAAATACCTCTAACTTTCGAATCCCACTAGATGCTCTAAAAAATGAAACTGTTGAGTGCACCAGGAAGCAGTGAGGAAGTGTCTCTGTTAGGAACTGATGTAGGAGTGGCTTTCAAGGAGGCACAGGACTGGGCGAAGCTAGAGGCGGGAGGACAAGTTCAAGGCCAGCCTGGCCTACTTGGCAGATTCTGGGTCAGCTTAGGCTACAGAGTGAGATCTCACAGAAAAGAAGGTTGGGGCGGGAGGGGCCCTGAGGATGCGGCTCAGTTTGTCTAGCGCTTGCCTGAGCATACTCAGAGGAGTTTGGTCCTAGCATCTGGTGGTGCGTGCTTAAACAGCTGCAGCCTCGGGGAGGCGGAGGCAGGAAGCTAAGTAGTTCAAGGGCATCCTCAGCTGAATAGGTTGAGGCCAGCCTGAGCTACAGGGGACCTTATTTCAGAAAAGATGCTCGCTGGGCGGTGGTGGCGCACGCCTTTAATCCCAGCACTCGGGAGTCAGAGGCAGGCGGATCTCTGTGAGTTTGAGGCCAGCCTGGTCTCCAAGAGCTAGTTCCAGGACAGGTTCCAAAGCTACAGAGAAACCCTGTCTCGAAAAAAACAAAAAACAAAAAAAAAAAAAAAAAGGGAAAAAAAGATGCTCTGCTCACTGTCTAAGTACAGTGTCCTTTATTGGGAGTCCTGGCTGAGGGTGAGAAGGAGTGTCCTTTTTAGATACCCCTTGTCTCCCCTCCCCCCCAGTACCTGCCTATTGTGTCTAGCAAGTCTGGAAGAGAGAAGGGCTTTAGGGCTAGGAAGAGGTGGGAGTAGTGGAAAGGGAAGGAGACACCTAGATAAGAGCGAATTGTAGGGTGGCCTGCCCTCCTCCTCCCCCAACACTGAACTGTGTCCCTAGTGTCCCCCTACCCCATTTCACTCCTTTTATTTCAGTGCTGGGGATGAGACCCACTGTGGTATGCTAAGCTAGCACTCTGATAACGGAGCTGTGGCCCCGGCCCTCACCCTGTGTGATGGTTCCCACTCTTCTGCCTCCAGGTGCCTCCGATCGACTCCCGCCCCAACTCCCCAGCCCTCTACTTCGATGCCAGCCTGGTCCACAAGTCTCCAGACCCCTTTGGAGCCGCAGCAGCCCAGAGCCTCAGCCTGGCTCGTTCCATGTTGGCCATCAGTGGTCACCTGGACAGTGATGATGACAGGTAGGTGGGCTCCTTCCGTGTCGTGGGAGACATGAGGGTGACGCCCAGTGTCATACCTACAGGACTCTGCCTGGTTTATACCCCTCTCGCTAGATGAACTTGGACAGGGACTTGGCAAATGGACCTCGCATGGTATAATCACTGGGTGAAGTTCACGTAGGACCCAGTTCCTTTTCATGGAGAGAGCTGGGTGGTCCTCCTGGGCTCAGGACTGTGAAGTCAGAGTTTTTAGTTAGAAGGAGTCATTGTTGTCAGACTTCAGAGCCCTTGCAGATCTAGAGGTCATTTCCCAGCCTTAGGAATCAAATCCATTGGTCTATGTACTGAGACAAGAATAGAAAGCGGGGGGGGGGGGGGGGGGGGAGGAGGTGGTGGTGGCAGCGGTGGCGGCCGCATGTGCCTTTAATCCCAATACTTGGGAGGCAGAGGCAGTTGGATCTTTATGAGTTCCAGGCCAGCTTGGTTTACAGAGCAAGTTCCAGGACAGGCAGAGCTACATAGTGAGACTCTGTCTCACAAGATAAAACAACAACAACGAAAACCAGAAAATGTGGAGGGGGCAGGCGGAGACAGCTGGGGGTGTGGCTCAGCAGTTGGAGTTTGTGCTGAGCATGCCCAAGGCCTTGGGATCAATCTCCAGTGCTGCACAAACCCCTTGGAGCCAGTATAGACAATATCATACCCTCTCTCAAAAAAAAAAAATAAAAATAAAAAAACCCATATATATATTGAATAGGCAGCTGGTCCCTTCCTCATTAGTACTTTCCTCATTTGCATCTCCCTTTGCTCCCATCACCAAGGGGAAAAGGATGCTTTAGTGTCCTTCAGGACTGTGACATGACATCCTTATAATCTACGCAGACCACATTAGGGTCCAAGAATGTCTAATTCCAAGGAAGCCTTGCCTGCCCAGTGTGGTTGGTCCCTTGGTGCACATCTGTGATCTATAGTTCAGAAGGGGGGAGTGGGATTTCAAGGCCAAACTGGGCTTATATAGGAGACCCTGTCTCAAAAAAATGGTGGGAGACAGAGTGTGGTACCTCAATCCTATAGTCCCAGCACTGGGGAAGCTGAGGTAAGAGGATCAGCATGGGTTAAAACCAGCCTGGAGCAGGGTGTAGTAGTGCATGCCTTTAATTGAAGTAACTTGAGAGGCGGAATCTCTGAGTTTGAGACCAACCTGATCTACAGAGTGAGTGAGTTCCAGGACAGCCTGGGCTACACAGAGAAAACAAACAAACAAAACCCAGCCTGGGCTACATAGTAAATTTCAGAGCTGCTTCAACTACAGAGTGCCACCCCCGTCTGCAAACATAACAGAACAGCAACAACAAATTGTATCCTGGGGTCTGGGAAGTAGCTTGCTTGGTGGAGAACTTGCCTAGCCTGTGTGAAGCCCCAGATCCCGGCAGTTTCATAGACTAGGTTGATAGTGCACATTTTATGATCCCAGTACTGGGGTGGAGGTGGAGGCAGGAGGATCACAACTGCAAGGTCATCCTCAACTGTATAACCAGCCTAGGACATAAGAAGCCGTATCCAAAAAGCCAAAACCAAACAAACAAACAAAGAAACAGAAAAGAAGAAAGAAAAAGAGAAGACGGTGGGAGGGGAGGAAGGAAGGAAAGAAGGAATTGATGAAGAGTCTAGGAGGAGCTTGCCGACCGCGTCCTCATCCTCTCCGCAGTACCTGGCTGCAAAGGGCAGCAGAGAGAAGAGCAGCTCTGCTGGCTTTGTTAGGGGTAGATGCTTCGTTTGGTGGCATGGTGGGACGACTCTTGCTTCCAATATTCCTAGTCATAGCTAGGAGCAGGGGAGAAGACCTAGCAAGCCTCCAATTTTATTGGAGCTCCAGAAGAGATGGGACTTCCTGTTGGAGTCCCTTGAAGGGAGGGACTTCCTGTTGCAAAGGCAATGAAAAACTGGTAGTAAATGAGCAGGTGTCTCCAGAAGACCTATGGTAGATGCAGGTCGTAGCTTCTCACCTTCCCCTCGGTGTTACCACACTCTGGAGTTAGACCCAGGCCCAGGGAAGAAGAGGCCTGAGGCCTGGTGAGAGAGTTGGGATGTACAGGGGAGGAGAAAGGGGTGGCCAGGAATAGGTAAGCTGGGGGACAAGGGCTTGGTGCTGGGCTAGGCAGGGCAAGGCAGGGTAGCTCCAAAACTGCCTTCCAGCTGGCTCAGGAATGTGAGGTGTGAGGTCAGCCAGGGCCAGAGGGTCCCCTGCACCCCTGGGAAGCTATTCTCAGCACTTCCCACCCGCTGCCCCCCCATTTGGAAGTTCCCTCCTCTACCCCCGTCTCAGCCTAGCCTCTGACTTTCTCTGTCACAAAGGGTTCTACCTGTTGAAGCGGCCATAACACTTTCTTTTGCCTGGTCCCCTCCTCCCATCTCTGTCCCACCCCCTCTGCACGTCCTAGTCTGACCGGTTGCTTCCTGCCACCACATTAGTCTCCCAGCCTTCAAGGCTCTGGGGCTTTGGCCCAACCCAGCCCCTTATGCCTCACCCTGCTGGGCCAGCGGGTTTGGGTTGGGCCATCCTCTACCCCCTAGGAATGGGGTGGGTAGACCCCACCTCACCTGTCTCCTGGAGCTCAAAGGAGACTAAGGTTCCAGGTGGCTGGACATTTCCCTTTGGAGGGGGAAAAATGGGTAATGGTGTTTAGTACTGGGGTAGCAAACTGAGGAGCTGGGGTGCTTTCCCAGTGCTTTTGTCTGGGATGGGAAAATAGGGTGCTGGTGAATTCAGACTGTGTTTCTGCTTGGAAGGTCTGTGATTCCATACTGGATGGGAGATAGTAGTTAGGAGGAATGAGTGGTCAGAGGTCTAGTCTATGGTTCAAGGCCATGTAGGAAATGAATCCCAGAGACAGGCAGAAAAGCCCCATGGTTTTGTCTGGTGTTTTCCTCAGGGTCTAGTGCTTCTTTTCTTGTTTGCTTGTTTGTTTCTTATCTTGCTTTGCTTTTGGTTTTTTTTTGTTGTCCTGGAGGTGTGAGCACAGACAACCACCGAGCTCCATGCCAAAGCCCCACCCCTCCCTTTTTTCCTCGGGTTTTGGTTTTTAACTCTTAGACAGGGTCTCACTAAGTTGCCCAGGCAGGCTTGAGCTTTTTAATGTCCTCTTCTTCCCTTAGCCTCCTGAGGATGAGATGATGCGTGGCGCGGCGCCCCACCCGGCCTCTCCGGTGCTCCTCTTCTGCATGTGTGCATTCGTGTCTCATTTGTGTGCACGCGAGTGTGCACATGTGTGGGTGCACATTGGACAGCTTTGATTACACCTCAGGCACTGTGCGTGCGTGCGTGCGTGCGTGTGTGTGTGTGTGTGTGTGCGTGTTATTGGCCTGGGTCCCAATGAATCAGCCTGTCTGTCTGAGTAGTGAGACTTAAGGATTCTCTGTCATCTCCAGAGTTGAGATGATGACCATGGGTCACTACCCTTGTTTTTTGTTGTTGTTGTTGTTGTTTGTTTTTAAACTTGAGTTTTGTGGCTCAAACTTGGGTTCTTATGCCTTTATCACAGCATTTTACCCACTGAGCCATCTCCCTGGTCCCCGCTAACTTAAATTTTTTTCACGTATTTATCTGTGAATGTGTGTGTATATGTACACGTTAGTGTAGATGCGTGCCACTGTGTGGATAGAGAGGTCAAAGGTCAGAACGGTTTGTGGGAGTCTGTTTTCCCCTCCCACCCTCTAGATCCTGAGGGTCCGAATCAGGTCGTTATTATCTGTGGATAATTATTATCTTTACCCGCTGAGCCATCTGGGTGACCCCTCCTCATGCTTACGTCATGAATTTAAAAGCAGCCCCGTGATCCCTCACTTTGCAGATGAAAGCCATGGGATGGGAGGAAAGGGTTTTGTTAGCTCTCAGAAGGTCACTCAGTCAGTGAACCTGGGTCTCGCTCTGCAACCACAGTCTCCTGTTGGAATGTGTGTGTCCCTAGAGAACAGGCGGGTGGCAGCGGTCCTTAGGATGTCCTCTTGCTGAGACAGAAGCAGGGGCAGCTCCATAACTGGGGCAGGCAGCCAGCCCCTCTCCCTCCCTGCCAGAGCTGCCCTGCCTACCCCCAGAGGCACCACAGAATTGGATCTAGGAGAGGGTGTAGACAGGAGTGCTGGATACCACTCTCTTGGCCTGAGGCCCAGACTCTGAATGCGCCCAGAACATACGTGGGGAGCTAAACTGGCCAATATCCCCAGAATCTGAATGTCCCCAAACTTGACCTTCAGAGGCAAAGACCCTCAAGAGCTGCCCTCTTCCCAAGGGTCCTGAGAGATCGCCTTCAGTTACACTGTGCACCGGAAAACCCCCAGGGGGCGCCATTTCCCTTTGAAGTTTCAGCCAGGCCTGTGTTGGAAATTGTGAAGGTTTTTGGGGCGGTGGCAATGAAGTGTCTTGGGGAAAGGGCTGTCTCATTCTCATGCACACAAAGTTGTGTAGCGACTTGTGGCGCTTGCCCTTCCTGCCCCCAGCCTTGCCCGAGAAGTCCAGGGTAGCCCTTGCCAGAGCCCTCATCCCGGCGTGTCGTTAGCGCTAGAACGGCATAGGGGAAGTGCTCTCAAAAACGGCGCTAGACAAACACAAGATAGGCATCAGTCAGCCAACAAATGTTGCTGGTTGTATTATTCCTTTATTTCTGGCAAGGGCAGAAGATTTTACTTGGCACCTCTGCCTGAGTGTCCGCCAAGCAGGGCTGACACCTCTCTTCTGGTACATCTGTCCATCTTTGGCTTCTCTATTGGAGGAAGGGTGTCGGGTTTTTAATTCTATAGCCCGCTCTCCTCCCGGGTACTGTGAGTCGGCGTGGCTTGAGAACAGATTTGACACTGGCGAGTTGGCACTCCCGCCTCCATTGTCTGTGTATGTGTGTGTGTGTGTGTGTGTGACACTCATGACTGTATGCTTGCACACTCGCGTGTGCCCAAGTGCAACATGGCAGGCTTGTGGAGATCAGAGGACAACTTGCCCTTCTTGCTTCCACCATGTAGGTTCTGGAAATGGTGCTCGGGTTGTCAGGGGTGGTGGCCAGAGCCTTTACCCATGAGCCCTCTGTCTGTCTCCCTCCATCCTTACACATGTCCTCTGTCCCTTTGCGGGCTCTAGGTGTCCCCAGTCACTAATATTCAGCTCTTTCTAGCCCGGTCACCCCCATGGTTGTCCTACCTGTCAGCACCTTCTGCACTCAGAGCTTGGCCAGGAAATGGAAAATTCCCAGCTCCCTTTCTGATAGCAGGGCCTCATGCAAGGGTCACCTTGGACTTAGTATAGATTCCCCGGTAGGAAAGCGGGCTAGAGCCTGACAGCCAGTGTGAGAAGAACTGCAAGAGAGCCAGCCATCTATGAATGGCGCTAAGTGGCACCCTGGTTCTGGGAGGGAGCAGGGTTGGAGACCCCTGCGTCGCAGGGGAAGCAGAAGGGAGGTTTAGATAACTGAAACAAGAGCCTGCCTCCCCGTCTCTGGTGGTCAAAGAGGAGATATTGGAGGCTGGAGCAGAGCAAGGGGACTCTTGAAAGTCCTGGGTGATCAGAGGGGCTTGAGAGAGAACTAGATACTAGATTTTCTGACCTGGTGCCTGTCAGGAGCCTGAGCTCTGGGAGCCTGAGCTCTGGGGCGTTTGAGCCAGTCATGAGTTGCCCTCTGGTGGCCACAGACCGAACTGCAGCCAAGCCTTACTACTGATTTAGGTTTCTGCTCTTCTATCCAATGTCCCAAGTCCGCCTTTTTTTTTCTTTCCTTTTGCCTTTTCTTAAGTCCTGACCCATTCCAAAACCTCCACATCCAAGTCTCAGATCCTATACAGACTGCCTTTGATTTACAGGTTTCCTAGTGGGGACTTGGAGGAGGGGCTTTCTGTCGCTATGGAAACTATTCCTAATTTTCTCCTTCACTGAAGGAAGTGGGGGCCCCAGGATGTATGTATTTTGGATTAGGTGGGATGTGTTCATAAATACGTTTTCCCCACCCCCACACCACCCCTGTCTATTCGCTCTCCCTGAGGGAAAGCTGAGGCGGGCCATGGTTAGTCCAGAAGGGATAGAAAGGAAGGTATAGGTAGGGGACAGGTCTCCTAGGCTCTCACCTTCAAGCCCCTCCCCACGCCCGCCTTCTTGCCCCATAACTCCTCCTCCACCCAAGGCTTACCAGCTGACTTCACCTCCCCTTCCCCTCCAGTCTGGGAGTGGTGCCAGGGTGAGAAGGGGACACTGGCACAGACCATGTGTGTCTGGGAATTCCCGCCCACTATGGAGCCAAGGGAGGGGGTCCCCGGGTCCCTGAGGAACCAATAGCAGCTGCGCCTTGCCCTGAGGGGGAGGGCAGGGTGTATATCTCTGAGGCCAGCCCTTGGTGGGTCCTGACTCCTCTCTGCCTGCCTGGCATCCACCAGACGCTCCTCTGCCCAGGGGGGCTCTGAGCCCCCCAGGCATTCCCTCTGACACAGCCCTGTGGTTGGGAGTGGATGCTGATGCTTACCTCAGGAATGTCCCAGCCTGGGGTCTCTGTGAAGTCCTTGGTATCATCGTATGAGACTCGAGTAGTGGGGATGGCGCCAGGGGCACCCCGAAAAAGGGGCTGTGTGTCTTCCCCATGCTCCCCACGGGGGTCGTCCCCCATCCGAGGGGCATTGGGAGCTCCTACCCACCAGGGCCTGGGGGGATCTGGGCAGAGACCTTCATCCCGCCGGGGGATGGACAAAAGCCTCCTCCCTCTGATCCTCTACTGTCACAGGTACCTCGGGCGCGGGGTGGGGTGTAGGCTGGACCTTTAGAGCGAGGAGCACCTGGAAGGCAGTAGCACAGCTGACTTGTACCTCCCCGTGTCTTCTCCAGTGGTTCCGGAAGCCTGGTTGGCATCGACAACAAGATTGAACAAGCCATGGTAAGAAAAGATGTTTGGGTCCCAGGAGCCCCTTGGGCAGCCCCTCTGTCCATCTCTCTTCTTCCCTTACCCAGGAATACAAACTCCTGTTGTCATTCTCCATCCCTGCCTGAGTCCTGTCCCTCGTCCTCTGACCCCCGTGCTATCCCTGTCCTCTATCCTCTGTCCCCTCCTTTGGGGGAAGGGGACTGGGTATCTCATAACTACTCCGTTGAGGTACCTGGGTAGGAGACGCAGTTGGGGGTGGCTTGGGAGGCCTGATTGAGGTCTGTTTGTTCCTGGGGTCCAGGACTTGGTGAAGTCCCACCTCATGTTTGCCGTGCGCGAAGAGGTAGAGGTACTAAAGGAACAGATCCGAGACCTGGCAGAACGCAATGCCGCACTGGAGCAAGAGAATGGATTGCTACGTGCCCTGGCCAGCCCGGAGCAGCTGGCCCAGCTGCCGTCCTCGGGACTTCCACGGCTCGGGCCCTCTGCACCTAACGGGCCTTCCATCTGAGCCTCCTTTCCCTTACAATGTGCCTTTGGGGGGCTGCCACTGGCTGCTGGGCCTTGTGCCAGCTGCCTGCCCCCTTTTCCGATGTAGCTTTAAATGCCCATACCCAACCCCAACGCCCAGGGATGGGAGTCAAAGGCTCAATATTGTCCTGTCCCGTCCCACCTGGTCCTCCCCAGAGTTCCCAGGCCTTTTAGGAAGAGGGGACGGCCCAGGAGGGGGGTGCTTATCGGGAGCCCCTCATCCATGAAAGAACCCAGTCCCACCTCCTTCCCTAGGTATCAGTGTTCTGGGGACCCCCTCCCCCAGCAGTAGATGGCCTGGGAAGATCTGGAGGTTCCCTGGCAGGTTCTACCCCCCCACACCCTTCCCTGTCCCCTCCAAGCGCCCCCTCTCCTCTGCCTAGGGGAGGGTGTATGGACAGTATCTTCAACTTTTGGGATTCAGGTTGTTATTAAAATAATAATTATAATAAAAAAATCTGAAGAAACTTGAATATGGAGGTTGGTGTGGTGCTGCTTGTGTTCAGACCCCCCAATACACAGACACACACGCGATGTTGCTTGTGTTCAGACCCCCCAATACACAGACACATACAGACACACACACAGTGTTGCTTGTTTGTGTTCAGACCCCCCAATACACAGACACACACACACATACACACACACACACACACACACACACACACACACACACGTCCCTGAAGATCCCAGGTCCATACTGGAGAAGGTGGCTGAAAATGCAGGAATGATCCTGGTCCCTGGAAAGGCCTGGCAGGCTGGCCTAAGGAAAGAGGTAGGGGGCGGTGTCTACCCACGTGCTGGTGGTTGGCGGTGTGAGGGGGGAATAACAATGAAGTCTTTGGTGAGTGTGAGGATCCACCCCCAGCTTCCCAGTGTGTCCCCTCTTGTGGGCAGGATCTGGGTAGCTGCTTGGAGGCAGGGCAGGGAACCTTGAATGGGCCCCTTGTCTTAAGGCTGGGTGTGGGCCAGGCTCTTTGGGCACATGGTGCCCTTGCCAGGCCTGGCAGGCCGCCTTGGCTTCCACCCCACCCCTGGCTGGTTGAGAACTCAGCCCAGTGGGTGAGCAGGCTCCTCCCGGACCGCCTGGGCTTCTATCCCAGTCAGATGGAGGCAGCCAAGGAGAAGGCCCCCATCTAGTGGAGAGAAAGGCAATAGCAGAGCCTTGAGGGAGAATGTCTTGCCACCAGCCATCAAGGAAGAGCGCTAGAGGCCTCCCAGCGGATTGGACCCCATATCTTTTTTTTTTTTTTTTTTTTTTTTGAGTCAGGGTGTGGTGGTTGAAACGGTCTCAGCTGGGCAGTGGTGGCTCACCTTTAATCCAGCACTCAGGAGGCAGAAACAGGCGGATCTTAGTGAGTTCGAGGCCAACCTGCTCTACAAAGTGAATTCCAGAGAAACCCTGTTTCAAAAAAAAAAAAAAAAAAAAAAAAAAAAAAGGAAGGAAGGAGGGGAAGAAAGAAAGAAAGAAAGAAAGAAAGAAAGAAAACAGGGTCTCGTGTAGGCCAGCCTAACCTGGTTTCATTCAAACTTACTATATAGTTGAGAATGATCTTGAACGCCTGTCTAATCCTGTGTGCTGGAATTACAGGTGTTCATCACTGTGCTGAGCTGAGCGTTGGTCCTTGGTGTGTGTGTCTGTGACATGGCATTCATGTGGAGACCAGAGGATAAAGTTGGGTATCAGTCTTGACCTCTGACCCTGCTGTGGATGCCAGGCTGGCTGCCCTGCTGCTGGCTCCCTTCTGGGAGCACTGGTATCACAGACATGCGTGCTACTGTATCTGGGTTCTTGGGATCCCAACTCAGCTTACTAGGGTTGTATGGTCGGTGCTTTGCCCACTGAACGGTCACCTCAGCTTTTTGTTTTGACGTAGGGTATCGCCTAGCCCATGATGGCCTTGAACTTACTGTGTAGCTGAGGCTGATTTTGAGTTGTATTTGTGTGCACATGTATGTGCGTGTATGTACACATGCATGTGGAGGCCAGAAATTAATCTTGGGTGTCTTTTTCAATCCCTTTCCCACAGTTTTTATTTTTTTCTGTCTTTGAAACAGGCTTTCTTTCTCTGTGCAGCCCTGGTTGTAGACCAGGTTGGTTTCAAACTCAGAGATCCTGCCTCCCTCCTGAGTGCTGGGATTAAAGGGGTGTGCCACTATGCCTGGCCCACGGTATTTTTTGAGGTAGGCTCTCTCATTGGACCTGGTCCTAACTGATGGAGCTAGACTGACTGGCCCCAGGAGTCTTTTTGTCTCTGTGACCCCACTAGCTCACCGCAGAATGCCAGGGACCCAAGCTCAGGTCCTCATGCCAACTCACGTGGTCCCTTTTCCTAACGGAGCCATCACCCTAACCTGCTGAAACTGGCTTTTAACTTTCTCTCCTCCCACCCCATCTCCTAAGTGCGGGGATTCTGGGCATATACCACCATGCCTATTTCAAAAGTTTTTTATTTTATCTTTTGTATGTGTGTGTGTGTGTGCGCGCGCGCGCGATGGGTGTTTGGCTTGTCCGTACGTCTGCACTGTGTGGCTGCACGGTACCCACAGAGACCCGAAGCGGGTGCTGGATTCCCTCTAGCAGGAGCTAGAGATGGTTGTGAACCAGCATGTGGGTGATGCGGGCTGGGATCCGGGTCCTCTGGAAGAGCAGCAGGTGCTCTTAATGGCTGAGCCACCTCTCCAGCCCTCTCAGATCCACTTTTTGTGAAGCTCGTATTCACTCTCCATAGTACTTACCTTGAAGGACTGTTGTGATGATTAACTAGCAACTCCACAGACAATGGATCTGGGCTCTTGATCGGCGTCGATTTGATTATCCTGGATCTCAAGCCAGAAGGGACAAGGTCATCAATGATTGACTCGGAAGGCCCCGGAAGGTTCTTGGGGGGGTTGGGGCCAGACAGGTCTCACAATGATCTAGAACACTCGCTGACTCTAAGTTCTCATCCATTTGACTCCTCTCCCTGTTTCAGGGAGAGGAGGAAGGGCTGGGCATGAGTCACTGGGGGGCACATCCCCTTCGGATATCTTTTTTCTTCCTCCAGTACCGTGCCTGAAGCTCCCCAGAACCCACAAATTCTCTCTGGTGGTGGCCGCTGGCCTACAACCTTTTCCCTTTCAAACCCCAAATGCTGGCTTAGCACCATACTTTGGACGTGTGGTGTCTGGAGAGATGGCCGTGGTCAAGAGATTCTTGAAATGGGTTAGGCGAATTTGGCGAAAAATGACCGGCTGGGTGAGTTCCACAAACACACCATAGCCATGAGATGGGCGTTCTGGTTCATGGTATCTGGGCCGTAGCAACCCTCACCACTTTGATCCTCCCGTTCAGTCTCATGGCTAAACAAGACAGGTTAGGAAGTAGGGGTTTAAGAGGGCTGGGAAGGGGCTTTGAGACATGGGGGTGGGACAGTCATGTCTAGCTTTGCTGTCTTTACCATGGGGTCTGCTCTCTCTCTCCTCTGTGTCTTATTTCTATTGTTCTGTGTAGAGGGTTGCACACATATCATGGAGTGTGGAATCAGCAGACAACTTTGGGGATTTAGTTTTCTCCTTCTGTTGTAGGAGCCAAGGCCCCATCTCAGGTTGTCAGGAGCTTTCACCCGCTGAGGTGTCTAGCCCTTCCTGTGTCTTCTTTCTCAGGTCCGGTTCTGGAAATATAAAACCAAGCCAAGCATGCCCGATCAACCCAAGAAACATTCACTGAAGGAGAAGACTGCTTCGGACTTTGACCCTTCAAAGATGGTCAAACCCCACAAAGAGCCCAAGGTCTCTGACCTGGATGTCTGCCCGGGGGTGCTTGAACCCAGTGTGTTGGCTGCTGTCAAGGACATGCCTGCTGTACCCCGCAAGAGTCGCTCCCTGATGCAGCTGTCCCAGACTGTAGTCCACTCGGTGTCCACGCTGATGGTCTCGGCGCTGCAGTCTGGCTGGCGATTGTGTAAGTGGAAGGTGAGTGCCATCCCACCCCCGGCCTGAGTCTCATTCTTCCCTCCTCCATCACTATTGGGTTTTTTGTTTGTTTGTTGTTTGTTTGTTTGTGTCTTTTTGGTTTTCTTTTCTTTCTTTCTTTCTTTTTTTTTTTTTTTTTGAGATAGGGTTTCTCTGTGTAACAGTCCTGGCTGTCCTGGGACTCCCTTTGTAGACCAGTCTGGCCTCGAACTCAGAGATCTGCCTGTCTCTGCCTCCCAAATGCTGGGATTAAAGGTGTGCGCCACCACCACCCAGCCCCATCACCATTTTTTTTTTTTTGAGACAGGGTCTTGTGTAGCCCAGGTTTGCCTTGAACTTGCTGTGTAGCTTAGGATAGCCAGAAATTCCTATTTAAATTTATTTCTGGTTATCTTTTAAAATGTTATTTATGTATATATGTGTATTCCTGTTTGTCTGAATGTGCACCATGTATGTGCAGCTGTCCAGAGGAGGTCATAAAATGTTGTCAAACCCTGGAACCTGGAATTGCAGGTGGCTGTGAGCTACCTGGTACAGGTGCTGGGTTCTCTGCAAGAACAGCAAATGTTTGTACCTGCTAAGCCATCTCTCCTGTCCCAAGATTTCTATTCTGTTTATTTATCTTAGTTTTTTTTTTTTTTCCAAGACAGGGTCTCTCTGTAGTTTCGGAGCCTGTCCTGAAACTTGCTCTGTAGAGCAGGCTGGCCTCAAACTCACAGAGATCCACCTGCCTCTGCCTCCCGAGTGCTGGGATTAAAGGTATGAGCTACCACCACCCAGCTTATTTTAGTTTTTTATTTTTATTTTATTTATTTATTTATTTATTTTTTTGGATTTTTCGAGACAGGGTTTCTCTGTAGCTTTTTGGTTCCTGTCCTGGAACTAGCTCTTGTAGACCAGGCTGGCCTCGAACTCACAGAGATCTGCCTGCCTCTGCCTCCTGAGTGCTGGGATTAAAGGTGTGCACCCGGTTTATTTTAGTTTTTTTAAAGGCAGGTTCTCACTGTGTACCCTGGCTGTCCTTGAACTCACAGAGATCCTCTTACCTCTGCCTCCCGAGTGCTGGGATTAAAAGCGCATATCACTAAACCCTAATCCTCAAATTCCTTTTCTTTTTCTTTTTAAAAAAATTTCTGTGTGTATGAGTATAGCTGCACCTGTGCCCTAGCATGCATGTGGGGAGCAAAAGGACAACCTGGGGCATCCGTCTTTTCCAGTTTATTTTAATCTATTTTTATTTATACATATGCATGCCATATGTATGCAGGTGCCCATGGAGGCCAGGAGAGGAAGTCAGATCCCTTGTAGTTGGAGTTACAGTCGGTTGTGAGCCTTCCATTGTGGGTGCTGGGAACTGAACCCCAGTCCTCTGCAAGAGCAGCAAGTGTCCTTAACCACTGAACCGTCTCTCCAGCCCCTCCACAGGGTCTCTTGTCACTGTTGTAGATGACAGTCTACCTGTCCCGAGAGTTTCTGGGGATCTTCTGTGTCCTCCCATGTCACTGTTGGGGTGCCAGGGTGACAGGTACACGTGCTGCGGTCCCAGTTTTTAACGTAGGTTTTGAGGATCCGAACTCGGGTCTCATGCTCGCATGGTAAATACTAAACCAACAGAGCCGCCTTTCCTGTCCTGGGACTCCTCCTGCCTCCAGCGCCTCCGTGTTGGGATTACTGGCGAGTGCTACCCGGGGCTTCATGGATGCTAGACAAGTGCTCTGCCAACTGAGCTCCGTCCCCGGCTTCCTCCATCCCCTTGTTCAGTCATTTGCAGCACCTCTTCTGTCATAAAACCCTGAAGAGACAGTGGCGAGCAAGGTTTACCCAGACCGGGAGGCCACAGACAGCGTAACAGGTCACGTTGGTTTGATACCCTGAGGAGAGTGAGAGTGCAGGCAGAGAGGACTTGGGTACCGAAGGAGGGGTCCTATGAAGAACTGGGCATGGGGCATCAAAGACTGCTTCCAGCGATGAAGAGATGGGGAAACCGAGGCCTGAAGGAGTTTTCCTGGCTTGAGGAGAATTAAGGGGAAGTTGGAAGAAGTTGGGGTGTGTGTGGCTGTTTCAGGAAGAGAGAATAGCAAGTGTGCGTTGGTGAGGGTGTGGGGAGAGGCAGAGAGATGTGGGCATGGGAGTCGGGGTGGGAGAGGAGAGTTGCCTATGTTATGGAAGAGAAGGCCTGACTTCGACAAGGCAGGATAGATGGCCGGGTTGTAGAATTTGAATTTGTCTCTGAGAACAAGAGCCTTGAAGATATTGAAACAGGAGTGGCACAACCATTTTATATATATATTTTAAAAGTTTTTTGAGGTGGGGTCTCCTACAGGCTGGTCTCACCGTTATTATGTATTTTGTGATAGCCTCTTGATTCCCCTCTCCTGGGGTTACAAGTGTGCACCGCCACACCCAGTTCCTGCGGTGCTGGGGTGAAGCCCAGGGCCCTGCGTTTGTTGTGCAAGCACTCCACTGAGGCACGTCCCTGGTTTCTCCACACCATCGTTAAACTACAGAAGCCGGGCCAGGCGGTGGTGGCGCGAGCCTTTAATCCCAGCACTCGGGAGACAGAGGCAGGCGAATCTCTGTGAGTTAGAGGCCAACCTGGTCTACAAGGTGAGTTCCAGGATGGCCAGGGCTACACAGAGAAACCCTGTCTTAAAAAACCAAAAATGAATAAATGAATAGAATGTAGAAATTGAGGACCTATATGTGATTTTAGTGGTACAGGTGTGATGTTGGGAGGGGGTCATAAAAGGGCATTAGCTGTAGGTCAGTGGTATGTGCTTGCCTAGCATGTGGAGGTCTCAAATTTATTCTCTAGTCCTGCTGGGGGTAGTGAGGGAGGAGACAGTGACGGGGAAGAAGCCCACTGATTTGAGACTGCTTTCACAATGAAAGGGTAATGACAGTAATTCTTGTGGTGATCCAGGTTTCAGTTATTAGACGCACACACAGTTCTGCATAGGTGATAAAATTTTGTTGAATTAAGCAGGCAAGTGTGCATATACATAACACACACAAAGGAAATCCAAGTAGCTCTAGGCATGTCTGTGGACTGGAGGCATGGCTCAGCAGCCAAGAGCACTGCCTGGTCTTCCAGAGGACCTGGGTTTGATTCCCAGCACCCACATGGTGACTCATAACCATCTCTAACTTCGGTCCCAGGGGATCTGATGCCCACTTGTGGTTTTCCCAGGCACCAGGCAGGTATGTGGTACACATGCATATGTATATAGGCAAACACTTATACACATAAAATAAACAGTGATTTTTTTTTTTTTTAAGGAACGCATACTGGTTTTGCACAGGATCCCAGTTTGGTTCCCTACACCCACCTAGAGCAGCTCACAACCGTCAGTAACTCCAGGGATCCACTGCCCCCTCCTGGTCTTTGTGGGTACTGCACTCATGCACATATTACACCCCCTGTTGTTTTGGTTTTTTGTTTTGTTCAAAGTGGGGGTCTCACTATGTAGCTCTGGCTGTTCTAAAACTCACTGTGTAGACCAGGCTGGCCTTGAACTTACAGAGATCCACCAGCTTCTGCCACTTGGGAGGCAGAGGCAGGAGGATCTCTGTGAATTCAAGGTCAGCCTGGTCGACAAGAGCTAGTTCCAGGGCAGCCAAGGTTGTTGCACAAAGAAACCCTGTCTCAAAAACCAAAAAGGAAAAAAAGAGAGAGAGAGAGAGAGAAACAAACTAGGGATCTTGTCAAACATGGGATTTCTGAATAAAGTCCCAGAGATAATAATACCCTATGGATAAATTACAGGCTTCATAATTTTGACCGTCTCATACATAGATAGCATAGCACCTTGCTCAGATATGACCCCAGCACTCTCCCATCTGTAATACAATTGACGCTGCTGCTGCACGTGCTTGTGTGCTTGTGTGGATGCACGAGGGAGCAAGAGTGCCCTTGTATTTTTTGCAGGTGCACTAACCTGTGTGGAGGTCAAAGGTTAACTTTGGGTGTTTTCCTCTATTACTCTGTTTTTTGTTTGTTTGTTTGTTTTTACTTTTCCTTTTAATATAGTGAGAGCTGTGTCCCTGGCTGTCCTGGAACTCTCCATGTAGACTAGGCCAAGATGGCTTCAAACTCACAAGAGATCTCTACCTTCTGACTGCTGGGGCTCTGTGCACTACCATACCTGGCTTCCACCTTGGTTTCTGAGACAGCATCTCTCACTGAATCTGGAGCTTACGATTGCCCCCAGAATGGCTGGCCGGAGAGTCCCCTTGTGGTCCACCCATCTCCATCTCTCCAGCACTGGGTTGCAGGCGTGCACTGTCGTGCTCAGTTTATTGTGTGGTGCTGGGGATCAGTGCTCGGGCCCTGATGTTTGCATAGTAAATATGTTACCCATTAAGCTATTTCCTCTACTCCGATGTTGCACAAAATTTTCCTACTGAAATAAAATAGGTGAAGGGTCTTAGACTATATATATATATATATATATATATATATATATATATATATATATATACATATACACACGCGCGTTCCAATCTATTAGCATCTAAAGTTTAATTTAGAAAAGAAAAAAAAAACAAGGCCAGGTGGCTCACACCTGTAATCCCACAATTTGGGAGGCAGAGGCAGGCGGACTGCTTTAAATCTGAGCCCAGTTTGGGGCTCTAAAGTGAATTCCTGGCCAGCCTGGGTTAACAAGATGAGACTTTGTCTCAAAAGCAAACAAAACAGCCGGGCGGTGGTGGCGCACGCCTTTAATCCCAGCACTTGGGAGGCAGGGGCAGGCGGATCTCTGTGAGTTCAAGGCCAGCCTGGTTCTACAGAGCGAGTGCCAGGACCCAGGACAGGCTACGAAGCTACAGAGAAACCCTGTCTCGAAAAACAAAACAAAAAAACAAAACAAAACAAAACAAAAAAAAACCAAAAAAAAAAAAAAAGCAAACAAAACAGAAAGGAAAAAAAAATGGATTAAGGAAGAGAGGGAAGAGGATGTGAGTGAGAGAAATGGAGAGAGAGGAAGGAGAGAGGAGAAGAAAAGGGAAAATGGTGAGTGCCTAAAATCTCAGTGTAGAGGCAGAAGGATTATGAGTTCAAACCCATCCTGGGCTATGTGAGACTGTCAAAAACCAGCACAGGGCTGGATATGGCTCAGTTCTTACCATGCTTGCCTAGCATGAGGCTCTGGGTTCCATCCTCAGCACCACATGGTGGTAGTTGAGGTAGGGGCGGGAATATTAGGAATTTAAGACCACCCTTGGCTACACAGCAACTTCTTTCTTTTTTAAAATTTAACATTATTTTATGTGCATTGGTATGAAGGTGTCAGATCCCCAGGAATCAGAATTACAAACAGTTGTGAGCTGCCATGTGGATGCTGGGAATTGAACCCAGGTCCTCTGGAAGAGCAGTCAGTGCTCTTAACCACTGAGCCATCTCTCCAGCCCTCGCCTACATAGCAATTTCAAGTCTGGACTGGAATACATGATTTCCTACCTCTAAATGAAAAGAAAAAAGGAAGGGAAGGAGGGAGGGAGGGAGGAAGAAAGAAAGAAAATGAAAGAAGCATGGAACACAGGCAAACACAAGGGTAGAAAGGGCCGTCCCTGATGCAAGCTGAGACTTCCCGGAGCAGGCGGTGCCTGACTAATCTGATGGAGGAGGTAGAACAAGATGAACCCTTTATTATTTGCCGGTCCTTCTACCCTCTGATGTCTCCACGTCTCTTTCTTTTGCAGTCTTCTATGAGCTCTGCGTCAATTTCCTCTCGAATGAAGAGCGGGTCGGCCTTGGAGACGCCGGAAGCTGAGATGCTGCGGGAAGTGTACCTGGTACTCTGGGTCATTCGCAAACAACTGAGAGAGCTGGCCCGCAGGCAGGAGAGGCGCAGGCGGCGCCGCATGCGCTCCCGTGCGTCCCACACATCCCACCTTTCCGATCCAGTGCAGGGCCTCAAACAGGATGCCCGAAGTCCCCTCTAGGCAGGGGAGCCCCAGATCCTTAGAAAGCCCCCGACTCACTCTTAAGGAAGGTTGGCAGGTGGGGTTCAAGGCCATCGGGCCAGAATTGCTGGTGAGGAGACGTTTGACCATACTGTCACCTCTCATGGGAAGCCCAAGACCAGGCCTGGGGTCGAACATACTCCCCTTCTCTGTGTTTATTCGATTTGTGAGAGAAAAGATTATCTAAATACTGAGAAATAAATATCAGATGTTTCTGAATGGGTGGAATTTGTGTTCATGAAGAAGAGAGACTGTCAGGGGCGTTTGGGGCGCGGTAGAGAGAAACACCCACTGAGTGGGGGGCACAGTTGTGCCTGGGAGTAGATCCTAGGTCTCTTTTTGCATATGTCAGAGATGGACAGGTCCTGTTCTTATATCCCCGCACCTCTCCTAGGAGCTGAATTGCCTTTAAGTGCTCCGCCTGGCCAGTAACCATAGCAACAGCATCCATCTATGGAGCACCAGCTATGCCCAGAGGGCAGCAACCCTGGCTTTTCTCCCTCGCAATTCCATAAGATAGGGTGGTCTAGGAATCCATCCAAGGCCCTCCAGCTAAGGATGTCCATGTGGGGATGTGGGGGTACCAGAAAAGGGTGTTGGGTACTTTCAAGTTGGAGTTACAGGCAGGTGTGAACCACCCAGTGGGGGTGCTTGGGGGTCAAACTCCAATCCTCTGCAAGAGCAGCAAGCACCTTAACTGTTGATCAGTCTCCAGCTTGGTCGTTGAGATGAAGTCTCACGTTGTCCCATCTGGCCATGTGGGAGGAGACAGTCATCCTGCCAACTGAGCCATATCCTCAGCTGCCCACTCTGCTTTTTAATTATTTTCATTACACGTGTACTTCCTTATTTTGTTGGCATCGTGTGTACCATGGTGTGCCAGTGACTGGGTGTCAACTAGGAGAGGTGGGTTCTCTCTTTCCACTGTGTAGATCACAGGCGTGGATCCAGGCTGTCAAGTTTCGTGGCGGGCACTTCTGCCTGATAGGCCATCCTGTCTCTCAGGCTGGGCTCCATCTCAACGCGCATGACCTTGAACTGCCTGGTCCTTCTGCCAGAGAGAGACCGACCTCTTGTGTGCTGGGGTGACAAGAACGTGACGTCATACCAGGCTTGGACGTTGGATGCCCGATTGGGGCTATAGGAGATTCATCTGCTGGGACAAATTTTGGTCCTGCTGTCTGTGCCCTCCTGAGAGCCTTGGACAACAATGCTTCCCAGGGTTGTCTGGAAGCCATGTGGGCTCTGAGCAGGGTTGGGGAGGGATGGGGGTCAGGGTGGATTGAGGAGGTCAAGTAGGAGCTGTGAGCCACTAGCTGAGATGGTAGACTATCCTGTGAGGGGTGCATGGGAACTGAGAGGGAGATGCAGAGAAGGTGGACTATCCTGTGAGGGCTGCATAGGAACTGAGAGGGAGATGCAGGAGGAAATAAGAGATGGCGTGGCACAGTTCTGCCCCACACCTTTCTCTCTGCTTGTCTGCTCACATGCAGATAGAAACATTAGGGATTTGAGAGTTCAAGGGGTTTGGGGCTAAAGACCAGCATGTTCCTTGGGTAAAAGAGAAGAGGGGAGAAGGGAAGAGAGGAGACAAGGAAGGCTGGTAGCTGTGCTGGATAGCGATTCAGAAAGTCACAGGTGGGGCTGCAGCTCAGTTGGTAGAGGGCTTCCCTAGCGCACACAGGCCTTGGGTTCAATCCCCATCTCTGTACAAACTAGGCAAGGCAGCACGTTCTTGTCATCCCAGAGACAGGGAGGCAGAGGTGGGAAGATCAGAGGATCAAGGTCAGACTACCTAGAGTGAGAACCTGAGTTTGAATCCCCAGCACCCATGTAAAATGCCAGGCACAGCGGCACGTATCAGTCAGTCAATCTAGCAGAATGGGCAAGCTTCAGATTCACCAAGAGACCATTTCCAAAAATAAGGCGGAAGCCCAGGAGATGGCTCAACAGGTAAAGGCAGCTGCCATTGATCCTGACAACCTGAGTATGGTTCCTGGGACCCACATGGTGGAAGGAGAAATGACCCCCACAATTCAAGCTGTCCTCTGACCTCCATCTGCATATGGTTTGTGCATGCTCACTCACACACACGGAGGTTTGTGCATGCTAGTACACACACACACACACACAAACACATAATGTAAAAAAAAGTCTAATGTGGACAGCAATTAAGGAAGACATACATCATCCCCTGACCTTCAAACACAGGAATACACAGCTGCGCGCGCGCGCACACACACACACACACACACACACACACACACACACACACACACTTGGGCACCGTACAGCAAGGGAAGCATAAAGAGGAGCAGGCAGGAATGGTCTGATAGAATCAACTCACTAGAAATCTCAGGCGCTAGCCACCCCAACTGTTCTCAACCTGTGGGTCCCGGTTCCTTTGGGGGAGGGGTGGTGTCGAATGACCCTTTCAGAGGGGTCACATGTCAGATCTCCTGCATAGCAGATATTTACATTACAGTTCATAACAGTTGAGCCACACTCCCAAGCTCTCTACCCGTCCTCCCCATGTATGTGTATGTGTGTGCATGTGAATGTTCAGGAATGTGAGCATACGTGTGCATGTAGAGGCAGTACATCTCTGGTGTCATCCTCAGCCACGCCCCACCAGGTTTTGTTTTTTTTCTTCGTTTTGGTTTTGGTTTTTTGAGGCAGGGTTTCTCTGTAGCTTTGGAGCCTGTCCTGGAACTAGCTCTTGTAGACCAGGCTGGCCTCAAACTCACAGAGATCTGCCTGCCTCTGCCTCCTGAGTGCAGGAATGAAAGGCGTGCGCCACCACCGCCCAGCACACCTCGTTTTTTTTTTTTTGTTGTTGTTGTTTGTTTTTGTTTTTTTAAAAACAAGGTTTTTCTCTAGGACCTGGGGCTTGCCCATTTTACTAGGCTGGGTGGCCTTCAAGGGTCCTGCCTGTTTTTTCTTCCCCAGCACTAGGATTACAAATATATGTCCACACCCAGGTCTTTATGCGAGTGCCTGCCAGGGATTGAACTTAGGTCCTCATTATTGCACAGCAAGCTAGCCCTTTACTCCCTGACTGAACCATCTCCCCAGCCACCCTCAACACACACATACTTCTTTAAAAAATGTTATACTATGTATAAAGGTGTTTTGCTTGCTTTTGTCTGTGCACCACGTGCATGCTTGGTACCCAGATTAGAGCTCCAGATGATTGTGAGCTGCTGCAGAATGCTGGGAACCAAACCCAGGTTTTCTAGAAGAGTAGTCTGTGCTTGTGACTATTGAGCCACCCCTTTAGCTCCATATGTGTGTGTGTGTGTGTATACATACATATGTACATATACATTGCTTTTTTTGGGACAGGGTTTCTCTGTTGTAGCTTTGGAGCCTGTCCTGGCACTGGCTCTGTAGACCACACTGGACTCAAACTCACAGAGATCCTCCTGCCTCTGCCTCCTAAGTGCTGGGATTAAAGGTGTGAACCACCAGCACCCGACTCAGCCCCATACTTTTTAAGACATATTTTCACTGTAGCTCAGGTTAGTCTGGAACTCTCAATCCTTTAGCCCCAGCCTTCTTGGTGGTGGGGTCATAGAGATTATATACCTGGTTCTCCTTTTACACTTTATTTTGAGACAGGGTCTCACTAAATTGCTCAGACTGGCTTTGAACTTATCAGTATCCCAGGCTGACCTCAAAGTCACTATGAAAACAGGATGACTTTGAACTCCTTTCCGACCCTGTCAGAGTCTACCTGCCTAAGCCACGCCCTCAGTCTCGGGACTCTCCACTCTTGAGACCTGAGGTTCCCAGTGAAGCTGTGTCTAAGACATTGTGGCTGATCCCAGATCTCCAAACTCTGGGATCCCTTGAGTGCCACAGCTATCTGGGTCTGGGTGGTAGGCTCTTGTAATTTCAGCAGTTCCAGAGGCAAGGGGCTTAAACCCAGGAAGAGGGAGGGAGAGAGGGAGGGAGGGAGGGAGAGAGAGAGGGAGAGAAACAGTTTCAGAGTCTACACAGAGGGTCCAATAAGGCCAAACAGGCAGGCCCAGGCAGTCAGCGGTAAATAACATTGCAGGTAACGACGGGCCCAAGAACTGGCTTTGGGCCAGCAGCTGTGGGCTGGTGGAAAGGAACACCATTCTCACTTGTCCTTCAGCATCAAGAGAGGGAGGCAGATGAAAGATGGCCAGCCCAGCCAGCAGCCTTGTGAGCTTCTGGGCATCTCACCTGGCTCCTTCCCTAGTCCTGTGTGAGCTTGGCCAAGCAGGGGCAGGGAGGCTCGTGAGAGCAATGGGGGTGGGGGTGGATGGGTCCCATGTGTAGAACTTGCTTCTTCTCAGGCTACCTAGTTGATCTCCAGACACAGAGTCCTAGAGAGAGAACTAGAGCTATCAGAGGAGGGCTGACAGGAGGGAGAACATCCTGGGTCTTCTAACCACAGAGATTGAAAGAAAGCTATCTTTTCTGTCCCTCCTCCCTCTCCCTCATTCTTCTGCCTTCTTTTTAAAAATCAATTAAAATTTTATGTGTGTATTTTTGAGCCAGGTCTCTTATAGCTCAGGTTGGATACTCCCTAGTAGCTGAGGATAACCTTGAACTCCCTACCCTCCTGCCTCCACCTCCCAAGTGCTGGGCTTACCAGCAGGTAAGAAATACCTCGACTTTTATTTTTATTTATTTATTTATTTATTTATTTATTTATTTATTTACTTTGCTTTTTCGAGACAGGGTTTCTCTGTGGTTTTGGAGCCTGTCCTGGAACTAGCTCTTGTAGACTAGGCTGGTCTCGAACTCACAAAGATCTGCCTGCCTCTGCCTCCCAAGTGCTGGGGTTAAAGGCGTATGCCACCACCGCCCGGCTATACCTCGACTTTTAAAAGCTGTGCTGGGGACTGAACCCACTGCTTCATGCATGCTCCATAAGCACCCTATCAACTGAGCTACTCCCCAACATCTCCCCATTCCTTTCCAGACTTGGTCTCCCCATGTATCCCAGGCTGGATTCAAACTCCCAGCCCTCTTTAGTGTTCCCACTGCTGGGGCTACTGGCGTGCACCACTACACCTGAAAAACTCCCCTCTGCTTCCTTAAGATTTCCCACCGTCCACTGACCACTCCTCTGCTTACCCAGGCATGTCTAACCTTCTGACTTTGTGATGTTGTCATCTACAGATGTGCTGAGCCACGTTCCTGGCTGTCTTGGAATGCATCTGGCATGTAGACTGCAGGTTGGACATACTTATGGGCTTAAATCTTTCAGTAGATGTCTGTCATCCTTGTGTGTGTGTGTGTGTGTGGGGGGGGAATCCAAAGAGTATCTTTGTCCAAAACATCCTCTCCCACCCAGTATGGTGACCAGCACCTGTCATTTCAACATTTGAGAGGCTGAAAGAAGATTGTAAATTCAAGAGCATGCTGGGCTATTTGGTAAGTTTAAGGCCAGCCTAGGGTACAAAGCAGAGCCCTGTCTCATTAAAAAAATAAAATCTTGGGCTCAGCAGTTACGAGCATTGTCTGCATTAATCATGGACGCAAGTTCGTTTCCCAGTTTGTTGGCCACTCACAAGCAATTGCAACTCCAGTTCCAGGGGGTCTGACACCATTTTTTGTCCTGTCGGGGCACCAGACACACATCTGGTGTACATCCTGGCAAGGTAATCTCGCAGATTAAATAAAAATAATGTTTTTTAAATTAAAGCCCTTTTCTCAGATCAGGGTGCTAGTTCTTCTTCATGAACTCTCCTAAACCATGTGATCCAATGATCAGAAAACCCAACTCAGAGGGGTGGTGGTGGTGTACGCCTTTAATCCTAGCACTCGGGAGGTAGAGGCAGGCGGATCTCTGTGAGTTCGAGGCCAGCCTGGTCTACAGAGAGAGTTCCAGGACAGCCAGGACTACACAGAAAAACCTTGTCTCAAAAAACAAACAAAGAAGGGGCTGGAGAAATGGCTCAGCGGTTAAGAGCATTGCCTGCTCTTCCAAAGGTCCTGAGTTCAATTCCCAGCAACCACATGGTGGCTCACAACCATCTGTAATGAGGTCTGGTGCCCTCTTCTGGCCTTCAGGCATACACGCAGAAAGAATATTGTGTACATAATAAATAAATAAGTAATTTTAAACAAACAAACAAAAGAGGAAAGAGGTCCACCTCAGAGTCACCCCCTACTGGGCTTTAGTTTTTCAGGGTACGTAACATATCTGAAGTTAGGTTTTCCAGACAGAAAATGGAGTCACTGGTAAGAGCTGTAATCAAGAAAAAGGAAAGGGGGCTGGAGAGATGGCTCAGTGGTTAAGAGCATTGCCTGCTCTTCCAAAGGTCCTGAGTTCAATTCCCGGCAACCACATGGTGGCTCACAACCATCTATAATGAAGTCTGGTGCCCTCTTCTGGCCTGTAGACATACACACAGACAGAATATTTTATACATACATACATACATACATACATACATACATACATACATACAGAAAGAAAGAAAAAGGAAAGGTGGACAAGAGTCCCACACCATGTTTAAAACAGAAAACAAGGGCTGGAGAAATGGCTCAGAGGTTAAGAACACTGGCTACTCTTCCAGAGGTCCTGAGTTCGATTCCCAGCAACCACATGGTGGCTCACAACTATGTGTAATAAAATTTTAAAAGATAATAAAAATGTTTTTTAAAAAAAAAACAGAAAGCAAAACAACGGCAACAAAAGCCAGACCATGCCTGTCTCATTCAATTTTTGTTGTTGCTTTGTTTTTTGAGACAGGGTTTCTCTGTAGCCCTGGCTATCCTGGAACTTGCTCTGTAGATCAGGCTGGTCTCGAACTCACAGAGCTCTGCCTGCCTCTGCCTCTCAAGTGCTGAGGTCAAAGGTGTGTGTCACCATGCCTGGTTTCACCCCCAAATTTTAAAGCAAGAATCACAAGCTTGTAAACAAGATATCATAGCCTTATAAAAAAATGTCCATATGACATGTTCAGCCCAGTGACTAACTCATTCACCTCAGACCAACACAGTTCTTACTACTAATCACTGTGTCCTGTGTTGCCAGAGGTTGCTTGTTTGTTCCCAGATGCCCAGTCCAGAAATAACCACTCAGAAACTATATTAATTAAATTACTGCTTGGCCAATCACTTAAGTGTATTGCTAGCTAGTTCTTATATCTTAAATTAACCCATTTCTATTAATCTGTGTAATACCATGTGGCTATGGCTTACCAGCAAGTTTCTGTCTCCATTGGCGGCTACATGGCTTCTCCCTGACTCTGTCTACTCTCTCTCTGTATCTCTTTCATCCTGGCTTTACTCTGTTAAGCCACTGGCTGAAAGCAGCTTCTTCTTTTATTTTTTGATGCAGGGTTTCTCTGTAGCTTTGGGGCCTGTCCCGGAAATAGCTCTTGTAAACCAGGCTGACCTCGAACTCACAGAGATTCACCTGCCTCTGCCTCCTGAGTGCTGGGATTAAAGGTGTGTGCCACCACAGCCCGGCAAAAGCAGCTTCTTTATTAACCAATGGCAATAAAACATATTCACAGCCCACATCAGTCCCGTGCTCATTGTTTTTAACATCGGATAGAATCCTCCCATCTGTGTGTTGAAAATGTCCCCCTGAGCTGGGCATGGGAGCACACCCCTGTAATTTCAGAATGTTTTAGAGGTAGAGGCAGGAGGATCAGGAGTTCAAGGCTATACTAGAAAGTTTAAGATCAGCCCTACAGCAGACACTGTCAAAAAGGAAAATCCAAAGCCCCGGAAGTGGTTAGAAGCAATACTTCCTGATGTGTGGTGAATTGGTTAACTGTTCTGAGCCTCAGTTTTCTCATGTATAAAATGGGTATAGGAGTTATAATCTGTATCACTAGGCTGTCTGAAGGACCAGAGGACTGGAGAGGTGGCTCAGTGGTTAAGAGCACTGGCTGGTCTTCCAGAGGTCCTGAGTTCAGTTCCCAGCAACTGCATGGTGGCTCACAACCATCTGTCGTGGGATCTGATGCCCTCTTCTGGAATAAAGGAGTACATGCAGATGGTGTACTCATATAGATAAAATAAATAAATAAAACCTTTTAAAAAAAGGATCATGGTGGAAGGCCAAGGATGCGGTTCAGCTGGTCAAGTGCTCAGCGAGCATGCTTGAGGTCCTGGGTTTCATCCCCCATACCACAGAAACCCAGACACGTGGCACACACGTAGAATCCCTGCAGTTCAGAGGAGACACAGGAGGATGAGGAGGTCAAAGTCACTGTTGGCTACACAGTGAGTTCAAGGCCGGCTTGGGCCACACATCTTGTCTCAAAATGGGAGAAAAAAAATTTGTGACTATAATTTATTGAAGATGTTGGCTCCCTTCGAGGCCTAAGATAATGCTGTATAAGCCTGAAGCAGCTCCCTTCGAGGCCTAAGATAATGCTGTATAAGCCTGAAGCAGGGCAAGTAAATATTGACTGGGCGTGTGAGCCACATGTCCCAACATATGCCTGATGTTCCCACCCAGGTACTTGAGAAATACCTGGACTTATGACTTTCTTTGTTCTTTGTTGATGTAAAAACTTGATGTCACTGTTGCCACATTGGAACGTGGTGTTCGGAGGTAACCTGGATCTGACTCTGGACCATGGTCACTCCTTTTCTGGTTTCAGAATAAAGCACCTCATTACCTTTAAGATGCAAGCTGTGTTGTTCATTAAGGGGGAACCTTTTGGTCACAGAATTATTTAACTGTATGCAATGTGCACCGATCAGCCTGCTGTCACAGGCATCAGCATTAGTTAGTATGTGTGGTATACTCATGTGTGTGCACCTGTGTTTTTAGGTGCAGGTGCCACAAGCATGTGTGTACACCTATGTGTCCTGGTGCAGGAGCCACAAGCAAGTATGTGTTTGTGCACCTGTATGTTCAGGTGCAGGTGCCACATGAATGCGTGTGCACCTGTGTGAAGCATGATTAATAAAAACTCAGGATCAGAATATCCAAAAAGCAAAACAGTCAGCCACTGGCTCTTACCTTGACCTCAGTCTGAAATGGTGATCCTGCCTATAGGAATCTCAGAATGAGACTGTTTCTGAGAGCTGTTTCTCCCCATCTTATATTCCTCTCTAGGGCTAGGATTAAAGGCGTGCACCACTGGAATTAAAGGTGCGTATTATTATGGCTACTGAGATTAAATGTGCATGTTACCATAATCTGGTCTGTAAGGCTGACCAGTAAGAATGTTTAAGTCTCAGATCTTCAGGCTGTCTTTATTTATTAGAATACAATTGAAAGTCACTACACCTGTGTGTTCAGGTGCTGGTACCACATGCATGTGTGTGCACCTGTGTGTGTGCGTGCACCTGTGTGTTCAGGTGCAATGCCATATGAATGCATGTGCACCTGTGTGTTCAGGTGCAGGTACCACATGCATATGTGTGCGTGTGTGTAGAGATGAACACCAGATGTCTTTATCACGTCACTGCCCATTTTATTTGTTAAGACAGGGACTCAACGTGAACTTGGAACTCAATGTTTTGGGTAGGCTGTCTGTCTGGTGAGCCCCTGAGACTCACCTGTCTTCACCCTTCATCACTGGGGTTACAGACATTGCACCTGGCTTTTCCATAAATGCTGGGGATCCAAACTCAGGTTCTTTTTTTGGGGGGAGAGGGTTCTAGATAGGGTTTCTCTGTGTAACCTTGGCTATCCTGAAATTCAATCTGTAGAAGTTATCCTAGAACTCACAGAGATCCGCCTGTCTCTGCCTCCCGAGTGCTGGGATTAAAGGAGTGCGCCACCACCACCTGGCTTCGAACTCAGACTAATGTTTGTGCAGTAAGCACTTTATCTATGAGCCACCTCCCAGTGCGCTCCACCTCTGGTGTTCCTGTCTCCTGGGTGTCACCTCTGGATTACAGCATGCCTGCTTTTTCTAGGGAGCTGCAGTGGGGCCCGTTACTGATGGCCTTTTGGGTAGATCCTTGAGCAACCCTTTAACACAAATTCTCTGAGTTCTACGCTTGCTTCCTGCCCCTGCTCAAGGGATGCAGCCTTCAGCAGGTGTTTGACTTATGACCATCTAGATCCTCCACGGAGATGAACGCTCTGCTGTTTTATTGTTAAAGAACCACAGAACCAGGCAATGTTGTAGCTGGCGGTTCCTTTCTCTGTCTCATAAGAGAATAAAATGTGAAGATTAAAAAAAAATCATATTGTCTCCAGGCATGGCAGTGCACACCTTTAATTCCAGCACCCAGGAAGCAGAGGCAGGAGGATCTCTGTGAGTTTGAGGTAATCATGTTCTACAGGGTGAGTTCCAGGACAGTCAGAGATGCGTACTGAGACCGTGTCTCAAGCAAATGAGCAAGCGAAGAATTAATACAGAAAGGCTTCTACTCTCCTACATCCCCTCTCCCCTTAGCTCTTTTTTTCTTTTTAAACCTCAGGCTGGCCTCAGACTCTCTAAGGGCTGAGAACGACCTTGACCTCAGGAGTTGACCTCCCGATCCTCCTGTGCTGCCTCCTACAGGCTGGTGTTACAGTTTCATATTACCACAGCTAGACTTTTATTGTTTCTGAACTGTGTAAAAGAAACTACACGCTGTGTGCCCTTTGCAGATTGGCAAGAGGATCGCCCGCTCCAGCGGCTGCCCTGTACCAATAATTCGTTCCTATTATTGCTTGGTACTATTTTATGATATTTACGTACCACGTTTTAACCCTTTATCTGTTGGAGGATATTAGTAGTCTGGGGCTGTGAGTAAGGGGAGGTGAACATGTGTGTACAAGTTATCAATAGCCCAAGGCTATAGAATCAGAGGTCACAATTTTGGGTTTTAGTTAACTAGGTCTCTCATAGCCCACAGTGTCCACCAGGTCCCTATGTAGCAAAAGCTAGCCCTGAATTCCTGATCCGTTTCTGCTTTTGATTCCCAAGCTGTCATTGCTTCTCAGGTCTTTTGTCGTGCGTGGGAAGATTAGGATGTGGATTTTACTAGTGTGATCAGAGGACAACTTGTGCGAATCAGTTCTCTCGTTCCACCCTGTGTGAGCCTGGAATCGAGCTCAGATTGTCAGGCTAGGTGGCAAGCGCCTTTAACCTTGGAGCCATCTTTCCGGCCACCAGGATGTGGACTTAAAGTTAAGGTCCTATTTCCTAAATTCCTATAGCATTTCCTACTCAAATACAAGAGTTCAGGGACTTTGCACGAAGTCCGCTCCGATCGGTGTTCAGAAGTGACCGAAGCCGTCAGGAACGCTGTGGGGATACCGCACAGGACGTCCAGATACGAGAGCCGTGACCATTTTGTTTCGGTGAAAGAGGACTAACACTGTAATCCCAGAACAAACGCGAAGACGATTCTGACAGGTGAGAACGCCACATCCGCGTTCCCGAAAGTACAAAGTAGACTTGCTGGGGATCCGTAGGGCATCTACGCACCGGCGCCCTAATGCCCCGCCTTAAGGGCGAAGTTGGTGTGTGAGGGCGGAAGTGTGCCCGGAAGCTGGAGGTTGAAGCGATGGGATTGACACTCAGGAGCACCAATGGGGTGTCGCGGCGGGCTTGTTGTTACTTCGGTGGGTAAGGGCTAACGGTTTCCGGTAGTGGCAGCCCCCCGAGGGGTCGGAGGAAAGAGGCGACCGGGACCCCAGCAGCGAACGCGAAATGCTGGGCTACGGGGCGTCCGAGTTGGAATCTATGGAGGGCGAAGAGGCCGTGGAAGCCCCGGGACCAGCCCCGGAGCCGCGAGCCCCGGAGCCGCGAGCCCCAGAGCCCGAGCCGGGCTTGGACTTGAGCCTGAGCCCGAGCCCGTTGCCCGAAAGTCCGGAGCGGCGGGGCGGCAGCCCGGGACGGCGGAAGGGGCGGCGGGGCGGCGGCCGGAGGGGGCGGCAGGTGAGCGGCGGTGTGTCCCGGCCCCCCGCTGGCTAAGCGTACCGGACTCCTCCGCTCACCGTTCCGCCCTCTGCTCTCAGGTTCGATTCCACCTGGCGCCGCCCTCCCCGGTCCGCCCCGAGCCGCTGCTCGCGGCCGGTGCCCCAAGCGACGATCCCGCGGCGCCGCAGCCGCTGGAGGTGGCGGCCCCGAAGAGCAGCCTGGCCCTGAGTCTGGAGCTGCAGAGCGCGCGCGCCGCCGTCGCCGGCGGCCAGTTTGATGCCGCGAAGGCGGTGGAGGAGCAGCTGCGAAAGTCGTTCCAGACCCGCTGCGTCGTTGAGGAGACAGTGGCGGAGGGTGAGGGGGGCAGGCGCCCGGCCCCGGCGGCGGTGGTCTGGGTGAAGGGCGCTGCTCACCCCCGCCTCTCGTGCGCTCGCAGGGTTGAACGTGCCGCGCTCTAAGCGGCTCTACCGAGACCTGGTGAGTCTGCAGGTGCCGGAGGAGCAGGTTCTGAACGCGGCACTGAGGGAGAAGCTGGCCATGCTGCCACCGCAGCCCCGAGTCCCGCCGCCCAAGGTGAAGGAAGGGATTCAGGGACCCGGGCTCTTCCTCCATCCCGAGTGTAACCTTGCGTTGCGCCTTACCTTCCCACAGGAGGCGCTCGGGCCGGGGCCAGACATGACCATGCTGTGCAACCCAGAGACTCTGTATTACGAGGCTCCGCACTTGACAGTGAACGGATTGCCCCCGCTAAGGCTTCAAGCCCGGCCCCGCCCTTCAGAAGATACCTTTCTCATGCACCGGATGCTGAGGCGCTGGGAAGCATAGCCCTCAACTCTCCGTAGTGCTAGTCTGTAGTTTTGTTAAAGTTGTTCCCTCATAGAATAAAGTTACTTTTTTAAAAGCAACTTTGCTCCTAGTTGGAAGCTGCCTCTAGGTGAGAATTTTCTCCCCCCTCAGTGATGGCAAATGGAAAGCACTAAGTGGGGTCAGACTTAGTCACCTGTCTTCTGATTATAATTAGAATTTGAGATTTAGCTTTACATTATGGTGCCAAGTCCTAGGGTTTGGGAGGCCGAGCAGAAGAATCCTGTGTTCAAGGAGTCTGAGCTACACAAATTATTTCCTCTAATGTGGTTTCAGGCTGGGTAGGTTCAGCTCCGTGGTAGCATTTGGTTAAGTATGTACAAAGCCCTGGCTTCAATCCCCAGAGTATGTGTGCAGTGTGTGCACAAACACTAGTCAAAGCGATTTGGGTTTCCACTTTGGTGGGCGTGGTGACGAACACTTGTGAGGTAGACACAGCAAGAGCAGGAGTTCCCAGCCCACCTTAAGTTAGGGGATACTGTCTCAAAAACCACAACAAAAATGCACCCCCTTACACACACTGCTCCATTTATAAGACCATTTATTTTTTTCTTTCTGTTTTTTTCTAGACAGGGTTTCTCTGAAGCTTTGGAGCCTGTCCTGGAACTAGCTCTTATAGACCAGGCTAGCCTCAAACTCAGAGATCCACCTGCCCCTGCCTCCTGTGTGCTGGGATTAAACGTGTGCCACCACAGCCCGGCTATTTTGATTTTTCAAGACAGGGTTTCTCTGTGTAGCTTTGGAGCCTGTCCCAGAACTAGCTCTTGTAGACCAGGCTGGACTTGAACTCAAGAGATCTGCCTGCCTCTGCCCCCCGAGTGCTGGGATTAAAGGTGTCAGTCATCATTGCCCGACTATAAGAACAATTTTAAATCTATGTCTCTTTAGCGCTGGTTGTCTTGGAACTCGTTTAGACCAGGCTAGCCTTGAACTCAGATTTGCCTGCCTCTGTTTCCCAGGCAGAGGATTAAAGGCCTGCACCACCACATCTGGTTATTCAAATACTTCTAAACAAAAATATTTACCCAAATGAGGGTGTTATCATTAAATAATTGCTCCACAGGAGACTGTCTAGGCTCCATTTGTGTATTACCCATGTTGTCCAACAGAACAGTCCTGAGTGTTCAATGTCTGAAGTTACAGGAACCCTTGACAAAGCAGTGGAGACCTTCACTTTGCAAACCACTCAAACATCTCATTCCACCAGCGGTCCTGAAGCAGGTTTGTGCCTCTGGACTAGTACCCATCTCGAGCTCTATTTTACCCCTGCTGCCAAGCCCTCAGCCTTCTGCATCACACTCCTGTACACATACACTTGTCTGCGGTTTCTTTAGAAGGAAACTAAGTTGGACTCGATAAGCTACACACCAAAATTTGCTCTATCCCTCCCCCTTTCTTCAGCAGTAAGGGTACTGGCTAGTTTTATGTCAGCTTGACACAAGCTGGTGTTATTAGGAGGGAGGCTCAACTGAGAAAATGGCTCTGTAAGACCAGGCTCTAGGCAAGTATGTAGGACATAGTGATTGATGGAATAAGGCCTGGCCCATTGTGGGTGGAACAATCCCTGGGCTGGTGGTCCTGGGGTCTATAAGAAAGGCTAAGCAAGTTTTGAGGAACAAGTCCGTAAGCAGCATCCTTCCATTGCTTCTATATCAGCTGCCTCCAGGTCCCTGCCCTTCCCTTAACGATGAACTGAGATGCGGACATAGAAACTGAATAAACTCTTCCCCAAGTTTCCTTGGCCATAGTGTTTACCACAGCAGTATCAACCCTAACTACAACAGGGACTAACAGTCTTCCACCCCTATAGGATATCGCTCCATTATGTAGCCCACTCAGGCTGGCCTCAAACCTCAAGAGCAGCCTGCCTGTACCACAACCAGCAAAATTCACCCCACGAGATTCCTACTAAGAGGTACCATCCCATCAGAAAGCACCAGACACAGGTGCAGGGGCCACTGCCCTAGCTATCAAGTTTATTGTGCTGTTCTCACATTCCAAACCCAGCTCCCTCTCCCACCGGGGGACAGCAGAAGGAAGGATTTCACAGTACCTGTGTGTCTCCTTACCAAACTTCCCCTCTAACACCCTTAGTCCATCCATGGTCCACTTAAGTGCAGCTAGGAACAAAGGCTGAGAAGCAGGAATCTCCTTTGGAGAACAGGAGGAAGGGCTAGATAATTTGACATTCCCCCTTCCCATGCCCTAGGAGGGACAGAGTCAGCAAACAGTCCATGCCATCCAGCCCAGCAGGCTGGGAGAGGAAGCTGATGTAATTCCAGCACAGCTGGGCTTACTCAAGTGCCAGAGGTGTCAGGGAGAAGACTTGGGGAAGCAACTTAAGAAAAGCTCTCTTTACAGATCCAAAAAAAGAAACTTTTTGGAGTTAGACAGGAAAGACCTTGGGATAATTTCCACTTCCCCCAGGTCTTCAGGAGCAGCAAGGGCAGCCTCCTCACACCTTCTGTTCGGAAGGCCACTTAGTGGCTGGGGGACCGGGCCTTGTGGAACAAGTACACAGGACGCTGGAAGCCTGGAAAAAACACACAAGGCAGGTGGGTAGGACCTTCAGAGTCTCCACAGGGCTAGCACCTCCCCCCAGCGAATAAGCGAGCCATTCTTACCTCTGGAGGTGTTACTTGGTGTGGCCACAAGCTCATAGCTTGAGAAGCCCACCTCTGGGGACGTCAGGTAGGAACTGAACTGTTCTGGCTTCAGCTGGATTCGAAAGTAGTTCTTATAGATTGTTTCCTGGGGAAACAGGGAAGTGGAGGGTCAAATTTAGCTCACCATCTCTTTCCCTGGCCAAGAATGACATCCTTTTGTCTTTGCGCAGCAAGTCTGAGCTGAGTAGGGTGGTCCACACCAGCCACCTCAGGTACTTAGGAGGCTGAAGCAGGAGGATGAAGAGTTCAATACCAGCCTGCAATACAGAGCCAGTTCAGGCCAGCAGCTTAGCTAGGATCAAAATAAAAAAAGGTCTGACCAGGTGGTTGCTGGCACCATGCTTCTGATCCCGGCCTGGTCTACAGAGCAAATTCCAGGACAGTCAAGGCTACACAGAAAAACCCTGTCTAGAAAAACAAAACAAATCGAACCCCCAAAACAAATGGGCTGGGGCTGTAGCTCATTGGTAGAGAGACCACTTTCCCTGCCATGTGCAAGGTCTGGGTTTAACCCTCAGGAAAATAAAAACATTGACTATCCCATCTCCACAGAAACCCAACTCACCGTGAGAGACTTTCTCCTGCAGTAGGACGACCATGGTTGGGGCTCCAGGACCAGAATGCCCCCAGGGCGCAGATGCCGGTAGATCCGGCGGAACATGCGCTTTAGCCCCTCGTCCCCCCAGTTCAGGTGCACCCACTTGGTGAGGCTGAGGCAGAGCACCACATCATACTCAGGTCTTTGGGCGTCCACCAGCTCATCTCGGTCCAGGACATAGTTACCCTAAGGGTCAGAGGAGGGCAGAGGTCAGAAGGGGGGACGAAGCACCACTGGCCCACAACCACCTGCAGACTCTGAGACAAAGTCCGACACACGACCTCACGTGGGCTCTGGGCCTCTTCTCTGAGGCTCGTCCTGCCAGCGCCTTCTGTCAGTCTCACGTTCTCCTCCCTTTTCTGGTGCCAAACCAAACACACCTAAAAGGGAGCCTGGGCAGATTAAATCTAACTACTCATCTGAGGGTAACTGGGGAATACTGGAATGCTCCCGAGACCCCAGCCCAGGGGACTTCATATACACAGGCGGTGGTTCTAAAGACAGGGCGGCTCCATATAGGCTCTTCAGTAGGCTCTAATGTTTCAAACCTATCCTTTCTCCAATGAAGTGAAAGACTTAGGAAACCTCTGGAAGGTAAACTCATCACTACTTCCCAGGAAGGCATTTTTTTCAGGCTAAGCCATGCACACATATTCCTCTGGATGGGATCTAACAACTGCTCAATGGAGAAAGCGACACATGCTCTATCAGGCTGGGAACTCTCCTCTCCTGTTATTCAGAGTCAGCATGGAAAAGATCGAAAGCCAAGCCTGCTGGTTCCTGACCAGTAACTTAAGCAGTGTGTGCTGTATCTAGGGAAACAAAAAGCAGCTGATGCAAATGAGGCCTCTACCAAAGGCCCCAAACTACATGTATTGGAGTGCCACCAGTCTCCCCCAAAGACACCCAATCTCATGCTCCCTCAGATGTGAGGACAAAGTTCTACCTGGACAGAGCAGTAGAGGTTACTCTCAAGGGAAGGTGGACTGTCTGGATTATAGTCCCCACCGTAAGCAGGGCATGTCAGTCCCCATATTGGGGCTGAGATCCTTGGATTCAGGAGAAAATACCAGATGTTAGAGCCTGAGGGTAGAGATCCCACTTTTCCAGGTTATAGGAGGAGAGACAACACCCCCAGTAGATTCTCTCTATGGCCAATCCAGAATGTTCTCTCCAGGAGATGGTTCTTGTAGGAACAGATGCAGGAATAGACCTCTAGGTCATGACCTTCCCCCCAACACATTCCTATTTAATCTCATCTTCACACTTGGACCCTATTCCAAGAGCCTTTGGACTCTCTTACCGTGACGAAGACAACATTGTTGGGGAAGACAGATGTGTCTGCTCCATCCAAGGGCACTTGGGGTGCAGCGATGGGACCCCGGCTGGCTGTCAGTGAGGCTGGGAAGCAGCTCCTTTTTCGGACGGTGGCAGTCCCTTCCTTCCCTTCTGTCCCTGGGTCACCCTCAGAAGTCTGGGCTTGGAGACGAAGCTCCTCGGACAGGTAGTGTCGGATATTTTGGCGGGCAGAGTGGATAAGCCGTGGATCAATGTCCAGCCCAACCATGCGGGCTGGGCCCCACTTGCAGGCAATACTTAGGGTCAGATGGCCAACATTGCAGCCCAAATCTAGGACGTCCCGGCCTTGAAACCACTCTGGCTTCAACACCCTAAGGCGCACGTCCTCACAGGAAGGATTGCGATAGCCATAGTATTTGCTGTAATTCCCATACTGGAACTTTTGCTGTTGCTTTTTGAAGCCAGTTGCAGGTGGTGGGTGGTGATGGCGGCCTCCCCCACTCCCTCTGCCCTTTTCCTTGGAACCCTGGCTTCCACCCCTAGCCCCTGCCTCCGACTTGCTGGAAGTCCTGCGGCGTTTGCGGTGTCGGGAGGAGGAAGATGAGGGTGCAGAGGTAACTGAGGCAGCTGGAGGGGCAGAAAGGGAGCCTGAGGAGCCCTGCAGGGCAGATGGAAGGGGAGACACAACTTCGTCCCTGCAGTTGATGGCTGTGTTGAGTTCATAGGGTTGAGGGGCATCGCGGTTCTGGCCTCGGTGCTGCTGCTGCGTGGCACCCTCCCCTTGGAGTGAGGGGGTGAGAGGGTCAGCAGGCAGCACGGCGTGGCTATCGTTCCCTCCAGACGCCTGCTGCTGCTGGTGGTGCGGTCCCCGGTGTCTATGGCGCTTGCGACCGATCTTGAGTGGCGAGGCCAGAACTACATGGGCCTCATCAGTGCAAGTGTTGAGACTGAGCGGGTCAGTGATATCTTTGGGGATGAGGATCTCCACAGGGTCTCGTCCCTTGGCCGGAAGTGGGGATGACTTTGGGGTCTCCGCATTGAGCGCTCTACTTACTTCCTCATCCAGGAGGCTATTCAGGTTCAGTGGATCAAATATATTGCCCCCCAGAAGAAAATTGGAGGGTAACACCGAGTCGCAGTCCGAATTCACCCGCCGGCGCCTCTTGAAGGCCGGATGTTTGAAGCCTCCACCGCTCCCTCCCCCCACGTTACAGCTATTTCTTCTCTTGCCCCCGCCACCCCCGGGGGGTCGGTGGGGCTGGTAGCCATTGCGAGGTCGAGGAGGGGCCGGGGGACCCAGGTCCGTCCCGCCCCCTCCCCGTCGCTCCTCCTCCACGTCCGCAGGAGCGGTAGCTCGCCCGTGGGGCTCCCCATGTGCCTGTGCCTGGGGGCCGCCCCCTCCGCTGGCTGCGGCCCCGGCCGAGTGCGCGCGTGGGCCCGGACCGCGTTCCGTCCCGTCGCGGGGCTCCCCGGAGGCAGCCTCTCGGTGCGATCGCACCTCGGGGCCGCCCCCTCCGCCCGACTCCTCTTTGAGCGGCGGCGGCGGGGCCGGCACCAGAAAGGGCTCCTTCTCCGCCGCCATCTCGATCATCTCCTCCCCCTGTTTAATTCCCCCTTCCCAGGCGAGGGGACTGAGACGAGATCACGGGGAAGCCCCCTGCAAACCCTTCCGAAGCCCGCCTCCCTCCCGCCCCTTCCCCGAGTGCGCGCGCAGCTCTGCCTCGCGCCCAAGCGCCTCCACCTCCCTCCCGCGACACACCAAGCGCGCCCCACTCGCCCGCGAGACCAAAACAAGATGCCCGCGAGACCCGGACAAGCCGAGGCGCCAACTGCGCGTGCGCCGCCACCCTCGCCGCCGCCACTACCACTCCGCCGCGAGCGCGCAACACGGGCGCGCGGTCCGCTCGCCCAGGACCCACGCATGCGCACGCCGCCACCACCCGGGTGCGCGCGCACGGGGGACTGCGAACCAACTTAACGGCTCCGAGAGTTTAAACACAGCCCCCCCCCCGGCCGCCTCCCCCTCCCCCAGCCCGAGACGCCCACTGCCCGACACGGACACCCGACTTCCCTTCGCCGCCACGTCCAAGCCCTACTGCTAGCCTTTGTCTCTGCCGTGCGCTCCCACCCACCGGAGGCGGGGAACGGGAGCCGCCGTGAAAAGGTCTCCTTGACACCCGACCCTGGTTCCCGAGGAATGGGGCTCCGCGGTCTCCGCCCGGCTCTAAACCCAACAACCTCCCCGCCCCGCCTCCTTCCTCCCCCATCCCCGCCCCTCCCAGGGCGCGCCTGCGCACAAGCCTCTGGGGCTTGCGCGGGGAGAAGAGGCGACACGTGCTGGAGGCGATGCTCCGCCCCTTCAGCCCTAGGGGCGGGGAGCGTGACGTCTCTTCCTCAGGTTAGGTCCACGCAGCGTGCGTCAGCACGCTCCCGAGGGGGTGTGTCTCTCCAGCGCGAGGGGCGGGGTCGTGAATTATTCATGGACAGGTCTCCGTCCCTCTTCCACCCGTCTAGTTAGGACTTGTGGGAGCTAGAGGGAGGCGAAGGAATCAAGTACACTCCCTCAAGAACTGTTATCAATAAAATGCAATACATAATTTAAAATAGCCTTTGAATTGAAAACAATAATAAAAAGCACTAAAACATCCGACGTTCCAGGTTCCCCCTCTCCGGAAAAGGCCCAGTTGACGTCACAACCCGATGCAACAGCGAACACCTAGAGAACCACGCCTTCCTCCCGCCCCGCACCTACGTCTGGACTCGGGCGCCTGCGCATCCGTCCCCACCCGCTAGTGCACCTCCTGCAGCACTTAACACACGCGCGAGTGTGGGCGGGAAAGGCTAAGCACTCGCTTAGGGCCCCCTGTGCCGGCCAATGGGAAGCACTGATCCGATGCCGAGTCCCCACAGTGATGGCCGCCAGTTCCTCTGCCACTGGACAGGCAAGAGTAGAGCTCAAGATGGTCTCAAACAAAATGCAAAAGCGTGAAGGAACCGAAAAGATAAGGGTTATTGCATGAAAACAGGAGGAAGGAGATTTGAGACAGATTCGGGAACGAAGTGCCCCAGGCGCTCCGTTGCCTAATGGAAAAAAAAGGCACCTGCGAGGAGGATTCTGGGATTTGTAGTTTCACGAGGCTTTAGTATGGGAAATGGCGGTATATCCCAGCTGCGCAGACGCAAAGAGGCTTCCAGCTGCGCATGCGCATCGTCTTCGAGCGCGCGCCGCTTGGCGGCGGAGTTGGTCCGTGTCCTCGCGCCTTCTCTAGGTGGCGGGAAAAGTAGGTCGCGGTGGAGAAGGTGTGCGGAATGGCAGCGACAGTGTAGGCTGCGCCTCCTCTTTAGGTCCTCGTCGCCTCAGAAGGTAGTTGGCTTTTATCCAGCCGCAGAGGAAGGTGTTAGGTTAGCCGAGGAGGAATTGTCTCTTCAGAGCTACGGCCGACCCTGTCTCCTCAGAGTCGCTGATCTTCAAACCACTCGCCACAAAGGCAGCCCCGTGTCGTGGCGGGAAACGAGGACTTGAGGGACAGTGAGGCCGAGCGTGAGCTGAGGGCAAGAGGCTCTTAGGGTGGGATTCTTGGTCAGGATGAGGGAATGGCGAACCGCTGCTGACGCTCTGTGGGGAGATGGGGAGACGAGGGTGCTTTGACTGGGTGAGACCTCCCATATTTTAGTTCCCCCGCCTTTTTTTTTTTTTTTTTTTTTTTTTTTTCTCGAGACAGGGTTTCTCTGTAACTTTGGAACCTGTCCTGGAACTCGCTCTTATAGACCGCCTGGCCTCCAACTCACTGAGATCACACCTGCCTCTGCCTCCCGAGTGCGCTGCCACCGCTGGGCTGAAAGCACCGATTTTTAATGTCTGTCCCAAAGAGAACTGGTGAAGGATAGGTAGAGGACCAGTGAAGGTTCTTATTTTGGGGTTTCTCCGTGGGGCTGGGTGTTTATGGCACCGCATCCTGATAGATTGGAAGCCAAACGGCGCGCGGTCTGCCAAGGAATAGGACTCAGGCTGCTTGAAGTGAGAACATCCCCGAGGGCCAGCCTCAGGTCTGGGACAAGGCGGGGCGGGACACGAGTGGCAGCAATCCAGAGAGTGATGTCAAGAGTAGAAATGACATCAGCTGTGATGAAAGAAACTTGCGCAGGGCGGTGGTGGTGCGCATCTTTAATCCCGGCACTCGGGAGACGATCCCCGTGAGTTCGAAGCCAGGCAGGTCTATCTACAGAGTGAGTTCTCTGTGTCACGGCTACACAGAGAAACCTTGTCTCGAGCTCCCCCCCCCCCCCCCCCCCCCCGCTCTCCCCGAAGAATACTGCTTTTCCCACAAGTGACCACATCTTTGGACTTTCTTTCTCCGCTTTTCTTTCCTCTCCCTGAGACAGGGTTTCTCTGTGTAGCTCTGGCTGCCCTTTAACTGGCCTTGTAGACCAGGCTATCCACAGAGATCCCCCTGCCTCTGCCTCCTGAGTGCAGGAAAGGCACGTGCCATCACCGTCCGGCTTCTTTCTACTCCTCCAGCCCCCACCCTGAACTAATAATAATACACTCATGGGTTTTATTTGAAATTTTCTGTGGAAAGTTTAGCTTGGGTAATGACCTCTGAAAGCCAATTTGGTCAGGGTAGATGGACTTCTAGTCTTTCTTTACTTGTTAAATGTTTAAAAGGTTTGCAGAAGCCGGGTGGTGGTGGCACATGCCTTTCATTCCTGCACTCAGGAGGCAGAGGCAGGCGGATCTCTGTGAGTTCGAGGCCAGCCTGGTCTACAAGAGCTAGTTACAGGACAGGCTCCAAGGCTACAGAGAAACCCTGTCTCGAAAAAACAAAAAACAAAACCAAAAAAAGTTTGCAGAGCATGCATGTGTGCATGCTCACAAAGGGAACTTCAAAAATAATAGTTAATCAAATCATGAGAATAAGTAGGTGCTCATAGGCTGTTAGACATTAATGTCAAAAGACCATTAACTCCATCTTAAAGGAAATGAAAATTTTAAATGAATTTTATTTTAAAAGGTTTTATTACCCTTATTTATTTATTTGTTGTGTGAGGTGTGCTTGTGTGTTTGCATGTGCACATATCATACAGCATGTGGAGACCAGAGGGCAACCTGTTTCTCCCACCCTGCCCATGTGGGCTCTGGAACCAATCTCAGCTCCTTAGGCTTGGCGGCAAGCATCCCTGCCCTCTAAGCCATCTCGTCTGTCTGTCTGTCTGTCTGTCTGTCTGTCTGTCTGTTCTCAGAGACAGGGTCTTGTTTGTATCCCTGGCTGTTCTGGAAGTCATCTGTAGCTCAGACTGGACTCAAAGTTCCAGCAATGGAATTCATCAGTCTTTCAAGTGCTGGGATTACAGCCATGAGCCCCTGACTGTCTTAAATGAAAAACTTCAATACAGGAGGTTTTTCCTTTTTCTTTATTTGGCAAGGATTTTCTGTAGGTCTCAAACTGGAGCTCACTCCCCTGCCTCAGTGCCCCTATAGCTGGAATTCAGACATGACTCACTGTCCTAGCTTACAGGAGGTTAAAAATAGTCCTTTTAAATCACAGGGTCTTGCTTTATAGCCCTCAAATTTGAACTTTAAATCCTGCTTCAACCTCATGAATGCTGGTATTAAATAGAATCTTTTTGATTTTTAGAAAATCTTGGAGTCTATGGTAATAGACAGTGCCGAAGGAGCTGCTTTTCTTTAAGGAACAGAGAATCAATATAAAGAGGGAATAATAGCATATTCAGGAGGGGGAGCATTATAAGGTGAATAATTAATGTTTTTTTGACAAATATTGGCAGAGCTAAATTAAATTAGTTCGCTATACCAGGCTTGTTTAAAACTTTTATTTATAAACATATTTTAAGTTTACGAGCATATGTTATATATGGTAATGGTTTCATTGTGATAAATTTGCACATGTATATAATTCGATCATATTCACACAACTATCCTCTTTTATTCCCATCTTACCAGTAGCTTCATCATTGAATATGTTTCTTTCCTCAGCAACTAGTGCTGCCTTCAGATCTTATGGTCTCGTGTAGCCCATGCTGGCCTTGAATTTCTCATCCTGATTAGACATTTCTGCCATCATTCCCAGCATACCAGATTTGGTCTCTTATACTCTTAAAAATCTGTGGAGCAGTCCAAGAAGTTTTTATTATAATCATTTTTTTAAGTATGTGTGCAAACCACATCTAAGTGAATGCCTTTAGAGACTGGAAGAGGGTGTCAGATCCCTGGGAGCTGGGGTTATAGACAGTTGTGAGCCACACCCATGGATGTTGAGAACTGAACTTGAGTTCTCTGGAAGAGCAACAAGCACTTTCCCTTAACGTCAGGGCTATCTTTCCAGGTGAGATTGCTTCTTTTTTTCTGTTTTCCTCCTCATATCCATTTCATATGAGAGAAAAGAGAAATTAAGACCTCAAATGGAGGGCTGGTGAGATGGCTCAGAGGATAAGAGGTCCTGAGTTCAATTCCCAGCAACCACATGGTGGCTCACAACCATCTGTAATGAGGCCTGGTGCCCTCTTCTGGCCCACAGGGATACATACAGGCAGAATATTGTATATATAATAAATAAATCTTTTTTTTTTTTTTTTTGCTTTTTTCGAGACAGAGTTTCTCTGTGGTTTTTGGAGCCTGTCCTGGAACTAGCTCTTGTAGACTAGGCTGGTCTCGAACTCACAGAGATCTGCCTGCCTCTGCCTCCCAAGTGCTGGGATTAAAGGCGTGCGCCACCACCGCCCGGCTGTTTATTTATTTATTTTTTTTGTTTTTGTTTTTTTGTTTTGTTTTTGTTTTTTGCAGGCAGAATATTGTATATATAATAAATAAATAAATCTTAAAAAAAAACTCAAATGGAGACTGGGAGATAACTCAGCAAGTAAATACCTACCGCACAAGTAGAGGATCACTGACACCCACACAAAAAACTGGACGTGGTGCTGTGGGTCTGTGGCTTCAGCCCTGTGAGGTGGAAATGGATGGATACTGGGGACTTGTTGACCAGCCAGTCTATCTGAAATGGCAAGCTCCAGGTTCACTGAGAGACTCTGCTCAAAAATATAACGTGGAAAACAAAAAGAGACTTCATGTCATTTGCTTCTGCCTTAACACTCTAACAAGTGCAACCTGGTATTTTGCATATTTTTTAAACTAGGTTTTTCTCTCTCCAAGTCAGCATTTTAGTATTTGCTATTGTAGAAGAAGCAAATTCATCTCAGACAAGGAGCAGCAGCTTGACTTATTAGAAAGTAACTTCTTTACTTTCTCTTCTCTATTGATTGGGTTAGGAATTTTGAAAGTAATGTTCTTCACACTCCAACTTTAGATTAAGGTGAACTATTTACTTACTATACATCACTGCTTATAGAGTTGTGATGTCTTATTTATGTAGTAGTAGTCCATAACTTTTCCCTTTACAAAAAATTAATTAGATTGATTCATTTTACTTGTGAGCATTTCATCTGAATGTTATGTATTACACCATTTTTGTGCTTGGTAACCTGCCAAGATCAGAAAAGGGCATCTGATCCCCTGAATTAGAGTTACAGATGGTTGTGAAATACTATGTGGGTGCTGGGAATTGAGTCTCAGTCCTCTGCAGGAGCAACAAATGTTCCTAACTGATGAACTATCTCTCCTTCCTTCCCCTCCCTCCCTCCCTCCCTCCCTCCCTCCCTCCCTCCCTCCCTCCCTCCCTCCCTCCCTCCCTCCCTCCCTCCCTTGATGTGTTTGTGTGTGTGTGTGTGTGATAGACAAGGTCATACTTTGTAGCTCTGACTAGCTTGGAACTCACACCAGGCTCTTCTAGTCACAGAGATCTGCCTATTTCTGCCTCCCAAGTGCTGGGGTTAAATGTGTGCCATCATACCTGGCACATCTGTAAGGTTTTTTTTTTTTTTTTTTTTCTTTTTGTAGTTTTGAGACAGGGCTTCTCTGTGTAGCCCTGGCTATCCTGGAATTTGCTCCTGTAGACCAGACTGGCCTGAAATTCAGTGATCCGCCTACCTCTGCTTCCTGAGTGCTGGGATTAAAGGCCACTAAGCCCTGCTGTAATTCATAATTTGTATTTTTATTTATGTACATGTGCATGTGAGTGTAGTGACCGCAGAAGCCAGAAGAGGGCCCAGTCCCCTGGAGCTGGAGTGACAGGCAGTTGTGAGCTGCCTGATGTAGAAGAGCCACAAGCACTCTTTTTAAAAATTTATTTATTATGAATACAGTGTTCTTCCTGCATGTATCCTTGCAGGCCAGAAGAGGGCACCAGATCTCTTAAAAATCCAAAGCCCTAATCACTCCAGTAAGATAATTTTAAGAATTGGGAAGCCCAGAGCTAGCTTGATGGAATGGAGGATTGGTCCCTGGCATTCAGACAATGACTGATCCAGTGACTTAAATTTTGTTGTCAGTTGTGAGATCTGAGGTTTAGAAAAACTCCCTGGCCCAGTAGACCATGTAGGACAAAACGATAAATTGCAGTTTGAGACTTTGAACTTCTTACCATGTGAATATTTTGCTGAATTACACTGGAGACAGGAGGACTACTGAAGATTGTTGCCCTGGATTGTTAATTAAAAAAAAAGATTTACCATGTATGTATGTATGTATTTATTTTGCATACTGTGTTCTTCCTGCATGTATCCCAGCAGGCCAGAAGAGGGCACCAGATCGCTTAACCTCTGAGCCATCTCTCCAGCCCTGTGATCTGTAATTCTTCCTAGTTAGTTGGAACTCCAGAAACATATTAGCCTGGGAGATCTGTATAGTTTTAAATAAGTTATTTTTTGTTTTGTTTTGATACAGGGTTTCACTGTGTAGTCCTGGTGATCCCGAAACTTACTTTGTAGACTAGGCTAGCCTCCAACTCACAGAGATCTGTCTGCCTCTGCCTCCCAAGTGTTAAATAAGATTTTGAAGCTAAATATTCTAAAGTGTGCAGTTTGTGGAGAGCATTCTTTTATGTATTTAAACAGTTGTGTGTGTGTGTGTGTGTGTGTGAGAGAGAGAGCACAGTGGCTAGCTTCATACATGCACCTTACACCTACCTAGACTGCTCCTCAGAGACATTTTGATCAGTTCTTTGTATTTACTGGAGCTAGTTTTGAATACATAGCCTGTCATGTAAGCATGCATTTTTATTTTATTTTTTTTGGTTTTTTTGAGACAGGATTTCTCTGTGGTTTTGGAGCCTGTCCTGGAACTAGCTCTTGTAGACCAGGCTGGCCTCGAACTCACAGAGATCCGTCTGCCTCTGCCTCCCCCAAGTGCTGGGATTAAAGGCGTGTGCCACCACCACCTAGCACCACTTATCTTTTTTTGATGGAGCAAATGTATGTGGGAGCTAGTGATGATGAATTAAGATGGAAACTGAAAATACGCTCCTTCCTATAGAAGAAAAGTATTCACTTCAGAACAGCATGCCTGAATTACTCATATATGTGCACGTGTGCACATACACATACATGAAACAGGGTGGGGAAATGCCAAAGGATAATTTAAAAATGGTTTGCACTTAGCTTAATGTGGCCAGTATCTTCTGAAGTCATCTGGTGATCTAATGGAAAGTACTTTATACCTTGGAATCCATCTCACAGATTGGCTGTGAGAATTAAATGCGATGATGCATTAATGGTAAAGAAAAACATCTATGCTAATATGTGTCAGTCACTAGTAAGACAAAACATTGATTTAGTAGAACAGTTGAGAGTGCATTCCTGAGGATGAGCTGTGTTGATCAAAGATATTCTTGTTACTAGATTTTAAAGTAAAAGACCAAGATAGAAGATGCTGACTTAGGTTCTATGGGGACCCTTGTTGGTTACCAAATGTTTCTGAGCTACAATAGTAGAATCCAGTATTTTGAGAATTTTTTTTTTTTGGTCTGATCATTGAAATAAGAGAAAAACAAATGTCCCTGTGCATAGGGACCTCTGAATAATTTGTGTCCTAAGTATGTGGGGGAACTTTGAAATGAAAAGAGCATCTTTTCACTCCCAGCCCTGCTTGCCCTTTACCGCTACTCCAGTACCATCTCTGCTTCCAGCTATTTTGAGGCCTGAGGCAGGAGGATTATAAATTCAAAGCTTTTCTGGGTTACAGAGTGAGTTCAAAGCTTACAAAAGAATTAGACAAGTCTTGGCAACTTATGGAAACCCTATTTCAAATAAAAAAGGGCTGGGGATATAGCTCAGTGGTAAAGTGCTTGCCTGGCTAGCATGTAGAAAGGCTGAGGTTTAATATCCAGTACTAGGAAAACAAAACCAAACATTATTGCTTATCTCCGAAGCAGCAACTCTCTGCCCAGGCACGTAATCAGTACTGATGCAGGGGTAGGAACGGGGTGAAGAAGGCAGAAGCATTGTCCTGGATCCCGGACAAAGAAATTTAAATCCAAGAAGACAGGGTAAAAAGAAAGTTTAAACATGTCTAACCGAAGTATAACCATTTCTTTTCTTCTAACAGAGGCAAGGATAGTGTAGTTTCTGAACTGAATGATGGCAGCATTACAGAATGACAAAGGTGAGCCAAGCTTGAGAGACATTCACTTAATACATTTCTCTCCCTTTTCCCTTCTATCCATCCTTTCCTTCAAAGGGGAATTCTGGTCCCATGTTTTCTGTTCACTTTGTTCACATTACTTAGAAACAGTTCTTAGAAACGCTTAGTGGCTAAGAGCACCTGCTGCTCCAGAGGACTCAGGAGTGCTTCCCAGCACCCACATTAGGCGGTTACAGCTCCAGGGGATTGGATGCCTTTGGCCGTCATGGGCACCTGCGTGTACAAAGTTCACACACATTTACACAAATAGAAAAACCTTTAACACAGCCATGATCAGGAATGTATGAATTCACAGGGAGAAAAATGCATCTAAGTATTCATAATATGAAGTTAAATATGCTGAATGCCACTATAGAAGTACACAGTGTTATAGATGCTCAGAAGAAATAGGTTATCACTTATACCTGGTGGGATTAGTATAATTTTCATAGAGGAGATGGCATCAGACTAGGCCTTGGGAATTCTATTGTGTTTGTTGAGTTCAAAGATATTCCTATATGTATTCTGATCAGTTAAAATTAAAAAATAAATTTTTTAAAAAAAATATTAAACCTTGAGTCATTTCTAAATGCTCAATAGTTTTTTTTAAAAAGCTTATTTTCATGGAGTTAAAAATGGGACTATTTAAAAAAAATTTACACTTGAATAATTCACCTTCCTACATGGTTGTATTAATCATTTTGAATTGATGGTACAAAACCTGGTGTGTTTTAGAACCAACTAATCTTGTCAAATGTCTGGGTCTCACTCTAAACTGTTTTTAAAATAGTCTCAGGGCTAGCAAATGAATATGCAGGGAGGGACTGAGAAATCTGGATTTGTTAAAATTTGCTTTCTTCTAATGCTGACCTGATTACTTTATAGGCAGTTGTTTGGCAATCTCGGTTAGACACTTATTTCCTAAACTTCATTTGATCATATTTCCTCAGAATATGAAAAGGGAACAAAGAAAACCTTTGCTCCACCTACAAAAACATCACATAGTGTGAAACAGCTTAATTCATGGAAGAAGGACACCCTGGGGAACAGTTCTCAAGAGGCAGAGGCCAAGCCAAGCAGGCCAAAAGCCAGCTCAAAGAAGGAACAGAAGAAAGCCACAGAGCATGGTCCAGGCGGGGGCCAAGAGAACAAGTCGGCTGAGAAGAAAGGAAAGGTGTGCATCACACTCTGATAGGACAGTCCTTCCTGTTTTGTACCAGATAAGCTAGATAAACAGAATCTTTCTCTGTTGGGGGGTAGGAGGCCACTTGTTCATTCCCAGCTGCCCAGACCACAAAATAATCACTCAGAAACTATATTATTTGCAATACTGTTCGACCAATAGTTTAAGCATATTTCTAGCTAGCTCTTATATCTTAAATTAACCAATTTCTATCAATCTGTGCACCAGCATGTCTGAGGCTACATGGCTTCTCACTACTATACCTTCTGTCTCCCAGCATTCAGTTTAGTTTTTCTGCCTAGCTTACTCTGCCCTATCACAGGCCAAAGCAGTTTCTTTATTCATTAACCAATAAAAGCAACACATATACAGAAGAATTTCCCACATCAGGGATTTGTTTGTGTGTGTGTTTGGGGGTGTTACTGAGGAATGAACCCAAGACCCCTTGTGTGCTAGACAAGCAGTTTTCCTTCCTTACCCTTGTCTCTGCAGGAAAAACCAACTCTTACCAATGCAGAATTTGAGGAGATTTTCCAGATAGTACTACAGAAGTCTCTGCAGGAGTACTTGGGTATGGTGTGGTGTGAAGAGAAAAGGGGAGAGTGACTGTCATCTAAGGGGTACTATAAGTTTGACAGCTTCTTTCTCTCCCCATTTGAGAAAATATTTTATTTTTTTGAGACAGGGTTTCTCTGTGTAGCTTTGGAACCTGTCCTAGAATTTGTTTTAAGTGTATGCACAGGTTCATGTGTGTCTGTGCTAATGTATGTAAGTGAACATGTGTACATGTACAGATGCATGTGTCTGATGTGTACTGAGGCTGGAAGTCAGTCTTAGTTGTCATTCCTCAGGCTCTATCTACCTAGTTTTTTGAGACTGTCGCTCACTAGCCTGGGGCCCAGCCACTTCCTCTAGTCTAGCAGCTGGGAGGCTCAGGAATCTGCTTTCCCAGGCGCCTTAGTGCTGGGATTACAAGTGCATGCCCCCACACTGGATTTATTTTGTTTTGATTCTACATGGGTTATGAGGATTGAACTCAGGTCTTCATACTTGTGAGGCAAACACCTTATCGACTGAGTGATCTCCCCAGCACTTGGTTTGATTTTTTTTTTTTTTTTGGATTTTTCGAGACAGGGTTTCTCTGTAGCTTTTGGTTCCTGTCCTGGAACTAGCTCTTGTAGACCAGGCTGGCCTCGAACTCACAGAGATCCACCTGCCTCTGCCTCCCGAGTGCTGGGATTAAAGGCGTGAGCCACCACCGCCTGGCCATGGTTTGATTTTTTTTTTTAGGACAAAAAGGGCTGGTATATAGATAGGCTCAGGGGCCTTTTCTACAAGGTAAAGTGATTAAGGAGAATGGTCTCATGTAAACTTTTTATAGGTGTAGAAGTTTGAGGAGAAATAGGTAAAATATGGTACATGTACACAATAAAATCACTTGGCTGTCATGGAATGAGGCTGGTCAATATGAAAAGGCTTGCATAAATATACAGATCTTAGTTTTTCTTGAGTTTAGTGATTTCAAGTTCTATCATATGACAAAATACCAAAGGTAGACTCTTCGAAGCACAAAGGTAAGATATTTGAATGGAATGCTGTGATTGTGAAATGCTAGAGCCCTTGTTTCCTTTGTCTCTTCTCTGCTTGTAATACTTTGTTTTGGAAGGGCTGGGGTCTGGACTTAATTTTGCAGAGACTTCCTGTGTCCAACCTATGACACCTACCAAGTCAGACAAAGAATCAGAAGTTGCTCCTTCTGCCACTAAGAATGAAAATGGTGATGGGTAAGTTTATCCCAGAGGGACAAGTTGAACACAGGGTGGACATGAGACTAGCAAATGGTGACCCATCTTCCTGTCTATTTGGTCATCTGTTATACTCACATTGATTTCTCTTAGCTCAGGAAAGATGCCTGTTAGAGTTAGGAAATGGGCAAGGAGTTGGATAAAATGACCTCAGGAGATCAAAGGAGACCTGGGATTTGTATGTGTCCTTTGGGAATTGAACCGTGTTCCTAGTGCATGCTAAGTATATGCTCTACCTCTGAGCTGCATCTCCCAATCCAATCGAGAATTCCTGTTTTACTATTAGCCCCTGGAATCTCTTTCAAAGGATTTGAGTGACAACTATCTCTTTGAAAACTTTTATTTAAACAATATCACTTCAGGGAGAAGGTAATAATGCCTGGTACTCCAAAGATGGCATCTTCTCTAGAAGAGGAAGTGAACTCTGAGATAAAGACATCTAAGCCAGGCCAACTGGTTACTGAACCCTCTAAGAAGAAATTTAATAGACTTTCTTTAAGCAAAAGAAAGAAGAAAGCTGGCAAGTATCATTATATGACCTTTAAAAAGATTTTCTGTTTATGTGTATGTATGTATGTCTGTGTGAATGTGTACCATGTATATATGGGAACATAGAAAAGCCAGAAGAGGATGTTGGATCCCCTGCAGCTGGAGTTATAGGTGGTTGTAAGTTGCCCAGAGTGGGCCCTAGGAGCCAAACTCGGGTCCTCTCTCTAGCTCCCAGATATCCTTTACATTTTAAAATATGTTATTTATTATTAATGGAGAGCAACTATGGTGTATATGTGGAGGTCAGAGAACAAATTTTGGGTTCTCTCTTTCCACTGCAGCTTCTGGGGTAGCCATCTTGTTAGCCCAGGTAAGTTGTCATTGAAACCTGGTACAAGTACTTATCAAGAAATCAGAGGATGGGAGAGTGGGCAGGGTACGATTCTTCTGCCTCTGGCTTGGAGCTTTCTGGTGATTCTTTCACTGTGTTTTATTGCTAACAGAGATCTGCTTATCTCCCTACCTCACAATGTTTTCTTTTTCCAGAAGATGACAAAATGGAGACAATCCAAGATGGACGTGAGTGCAGTCTGAAAGACAAGCAGAAGACAATGTCTCAGGACCATTCTCAGATCCGGGGCCAGAAAGAAGAGGAAGGTGGTTTTGGTGAGCTCAGCTGAGTGTGGAAAGCTCAAGATGGAGGAGATAACTAGGGTCTGAAAGGAAACCTCGAGGACTGTAATTATCTTCCCAGTCTGAGAAGATAAGGAAAGAGGAAGAAATAGGAAGATCTTATCTCTTTGCTTGCTTATCCACACAGTTCACACTCTTCCTGGTGTTTCAGGTGGTGTCCAGGAAGAAAACTAATGTGTGACCGTAAGAGTAAATAGAACAGTTAGAAGGTTGTGTAACAATGCCAGGCGGTGAGAGAATTTCATGAGAGAGAGAACACCCCATCTTGTCAAATGCAACCACAGAGAAGCCAGAGGATGAGGATTTGAACGTGTTCAAGTACATCCCAGTTAGTAAGCTATCAGGGTCTCAGTTCCGTCTGCAGTATGGGTTAGTCAAGGTGACTGGCAAGCTGTCGTTGTTTAGAAATTGGCATGAAGGTGGCTAAGTTGTTCAAGTATTTGCCTTGCAAGCCTGAGGATCTGTGACAGATTCCCTAGCACCCACGTAATGGCACACTTATGTAGTTCTAGTCCCAGAGAGGTGAGATAGGAGAGTCCCTGGGGTTCGCTGACCAGACAGTCAGAACTAATCAGTGCATACCAGGTACAGTAACAGAAAAAAAAAATCTCAAAATATTTATTTATTTATTTTTTTGAGTCAGGGTTTTTCTGTGTAGCTCTGACTGTCTTGGAACTCACTCTGTAGACTGGGCTGGCTTCAAACTTACAGAAATCCACCTGCCTTCTAAATGAATGTTGGGATTAAAGGTGTGTGCCCCCAATGCCCAGCTTTAAAACTTCTTTTAAAGGTGGAGAAGCAATTAAAAAAAAAAAAAAAAGACAGCCAAGGGGCTGGAGAGATGGCTCAGAGGTTAAGAGCACTAGTTGCTCTTCCAGAGGTCCTGAGTTCAATTCCTAGCAACCACATGGTAGCTCACAAACACCTATAATAAGATGTGGTACTGTCTTCTGGCCTGTAGGCATACATGCAGGCAGATGACTGTATACATAATAAATAAATCTTAAAAGAAGATAGCCAGTGTTGACCTGTAGCCTCCACATGCTTGTGTACACACGTATACATATATACACACAGAAACACCACCACCACCACCATTAGTTTAGACTTGAAAAGTTAAGAGGCGGGAAAAAGGTCGATAAAAAGGAGTGAAGTGAGAGCTTTGGTATGGTTTTTCTTTTTATACCTTCCTTTTTTTGAGACTGTTCCACGTAGTCCAGGTTAGCCTTGAACTTACCATGTAGTTGAGGATGCCATGCCAGGTTTATAAGAGAGAGGTCTAGGGAGACAGCTCAGTGGTAGAATAGTTTCCTAGTTTGTACAAAGGCCTGGGTATGTTTCCACCAACACCACAATAAAAAGTAGAAAAACAACACAACGATAATAACATAGGCAAATAAGAGCACTGCCCCCAGGGGAGGGCAGACACTCAGACATATTTATATGCCAAAGAAAATTTATTATAGGCAGAGGGATGAAGAGATAGGCCTGGGAAGAGCCAGAGATGTATTCATCTGGAAGGCTGAAGTTGTTAGTCTTTGATGGAACAAAGGTAAGGATGGAATAGATAGGAACTCATTTCTTCTCTTTTATTGGTTTGAGATTGAACCCAAGGCTGTGTATATGCTAACCATGCAGTCTGCCACTGAATTACTTTACCAACTTACTCTTTTTATGGCAGTTATTATTGACTTATATGATGTTTTCCAAACAAGTATGAAGGTTTAAGTTCACATCCCTGGAGCTTGCATAGAACTGGACGCAATAGCACACACATGTAAATGAAGTGTACCTACAGGGAGATAGGAGGTAGAGACAGATGATCTCTGCAAGCTTACTAGCCACTTAGCCTGGCATATACTGAAAGAAAAAAGAATGAGAGACTGTCTCAAAGAAGGTGAAGTTGTCTTCTGACCTCTGCATACTTGCTGTGGCATGCACATGGCCTGCATTTACATATGTGCCATAGCATGCTTGTACTCACATTTATACACAAAGATAAAACAAAATATCAAAGAAAAAGAAATGATGAACTGGGCTGGGTGTGGTGGCACATACCTTTAATCTCAGCATTCAGAAGGCAGAGGCAGGTGGATCTCTGTGAATTTCAGGTCAACCTGGTCTACAAAGTGAGTTCCAGTACAGCCAAGGCTACACAGAGAAACCTTATCTCAAAATAAAAATAAAAACAAAAAACAAAGCAAACACCCCCCAATAAAGAAAAAAAAAGATTAACCAATCTGATACTCCTTCTGTCATAGAAACTACAATTTAGTGTGTCAGAAAAATAATAGATGTTTCAAATAATGATGACCTTGAGAAATTAGGTCATAAGAAATAGATCACATAATGTATCAGTAAGTTTAAAAATAAATAATCTGGAAGAAAACAGGCTCACATACATTAAAATAAAAGTGAGCTGCGTGTGGTGGTCCATGTCTTTAATCTCAGCACTCAGGTGGAGACAGGCAGATCTCTGTGAGTTGGAAGTCAGCCTGGTCTATATAGTGAACTCCAGATCAGCCAAAGATACATTTTGAGATTATGTCCCCCAAAGTAAACAGCAACTTAGAATGGTAAGTATAAGGACCAGTGGAATAAAAATTAATCTAGTGTCTGATAATGTATATATATGTGTATATATGTTTTTAATTTTTGTTTTCACTGGGCAGTGGTAGCGCATGCCTTTAATCCCAGCACTTGGGAGGCAGAGGCAGGTGGATATCTGTGAGTTCAAGGCCAGGCTGGTCTCCAAGAGCTAGTTCCAGGACAGGCCCCAAAGCTACAGAGAAATCTTGTCTCGAAAAACCAAAATAAATAAATAAAATAAATAAATTTTTGTTTTCTATTTTTTTCGAGACCAGATTTCACTGTGTAACATTCCTAACTGTCCTGGAACTAGTTCTGTAGACCAGGCTGGCCTTGAAATCACAGAGATCCCCCTGCTTTTGCCTCCCGAGAGCTGGGATTAAAGGCATGCATCACCACTGCCCAGCCATAGTTTAAATTTTAATATGTGTGTACATATGTATATTCATGTTGTATTTATTCATGTGTGTACAGGAACATGCTAATTCATATGTGCATGTAGGCCAGAGGCAACCTTAGCTGTTGTTCCTCAGAAGTTACCTGTCATTTTTTGAGACATGGGCTCTCATTAGCCTGGAGCTCCCAAAGTAGGCTTAAGTTGGCAGGCCAATGAGCCCTAGGAATCCATCTGCCCCTGTCTCCTCAGTGTTGATTACAAATAGTTGCCCCTGTGCCCAGAATTTAATGAAACTTTAGGTTACAGTTTGTGTGTGTGTGTCTGTGTATACATGCTCTTGACATGTGTGGAGGTCACAGACAACTTGCAAGAGTTGGTCTCTCTTTCTACCATGTGGAATGGATCTCAGCGATCAAACTTAGATCATCAGGCTTGGAGGCAGGTTTGCTTATGCATTGAGTTGTCTCACCAGCCCTGTGCTCCTTTTCTTTTTACATGGATTCTGGAGATTGAACTTGCAAAGAAAAGTATTTTACTGACTGAATCATTCCCCCCATCCCTGTATTTACATATTTTTTTAATCATAAAAGCATAAATTGGCTAGCATATACTCAGAGAGACACTCTAGAAAGACTATGCAAGCACCAGCTCGGTAGTAAACCTGGACTTGATGCAATTGCATGGTAAAGGAGGAGCTAGCTGGAAGTGTGATCTTTTCAGGCAGTCAGCTTGTGTAGGACTTAAATCACCTAAAGGAAAGGTCTGAATAGATTATTTCTCAAAAGGAGAACTAAGAAGTTTGTTCTGTTTCTTACAGTTGCTGAGGAGAGGGGAGCTCTCCTGGTCTAGGATGTAGAAAGAGACCGACTATCGTAAATACAATCTGTAATACTTGTGGTGAAGAAAAAGAACATCATGTCATGAAAGGAAACAGTGGAGCCCTAAGTAAGATCAGGCCAGCCAGGGAAAGCATTCTCCAGGAAACTGTGTTTGAGTTAAAACCTGAAAACTGTCTAGTGGAGGTAGGAGAGAGTTTTAGGTAAGATAGGATTTGATATGTTCTGATTGGAGTTATGAGATCAGGGGTAGGAGGTATGGGGAGTAGCTTTGGTAAAATGGAAAGAGATAGGCAATAACTCAATAAATAAAAATAAAATTGTACCACACTTTTTCTTTTGAGTCATCAACCAGCTCCTAAATCATGGAGGCTTATTATTAGTTTTGAATGTTTTGTCTAGCTTAGGCTCCTTTCTGGCTATCTCTTTTTAACTTAAATTAACCTGTTTATTTGCATTTTGCCTTAGGGCTTTTTACCTTTATTTCCTTCTGTATATATATCTTACTCTCACTGCTTGTGTCTGCTTGGCTGGCAGCTGGCGATTCCCTCATTCTCTACTCCTCTCTAGAGCCTAGATTTCTCCTATTTATTCTCTCTGCTCCACAGCCCTGCCTATCCTTTCTCCTGCCTAGCTATTGGCCATTCAGCTTTTTATTAGACCAATCAGGTGCCTTAGGCGGGCAAAGTGAAACAAATGCATCTTTATAATTAAAAACACATCCTTACATTGTTAAACAAATGCGACATAAACAAATGTAACACATCTTTACCTAGTTAAAACAATATTCCACAATAGAGATAGGCAGTAACTCAATAAAAGAAAGTACCATAGACAAGAGAGATGGTTCAGCACTTGCAGAGGACCTGAGTGTGATTCTCAGCACCCAGGTCAGGTCGCTCACAACCACTTATAATTCTAGCTGTAGGGGATCTGATGCCTTCTTCTGCCCTTCATGGGCATCTACTCTCATGTGCAAACACACAAATGCATACATGTACACAGATATATAAGGATAAAAATAAAATCTTTGAAAGGAAAATAGTATGTAGTAAGAATTTTATCCCAAGGGCAGTGAGAAGCCATTGGTGTGCTGTATCCAGGTGAATGACATCTTCAAATTAATGTTTGAAAATGATCAAGTATGAAGGAGGACAAACCCATTAATAAATGGATGCCAGTGTCAGAATGTATAGTGGCACTTGGATTAGGACAATGAAAACAGAGCTAGAAATGTATGGTTTTATAATATTTTAGAGATAAGATCATAAGAACTAGGTAATGATTAATAATTGGCAGAGTATGAGAGAGAAAAATATCAAAAAAGATTGTCTCTGGCACGATCAGTTATGACAGAGGAAATGGGAACAGAGCAGAAGATACCGTGGAATAATTTTTTTAAAGATTTATTTATTTATTATGTATATGACATTCTGCCTCCATGTATGCCCACACGCCAGAGGAGGGTACCAGATCTCATTACAGATGGTTGCGAGCCACCATGTGGTTGCTGGGAATTGAACTCAGGACCTCTGGAAGAGCAGCCAGTGCTCTTAACTACTGAGCCATCTCTCCAGCCCCCTGTGGGAGAATATTAAACATTCTGGTTTGGGTGCAAAAATTTGAGACCCGTATAAGACATCTAAATAGAGTTAGGTCTGTGAGAGAAGCTCAGTGGGGGAACTTGTACTCAGCATGTACACGGTGCTGGGTTTTGTCCTCAGCACCACAAAAATTAATCAGTACAGTATAGTTTTATCATATGATCATACTATACAGGTGTATACAAGACATAACACAGGTGCCAAAGAGCAAAGTGGCACTTAATTCATAACAGAAGCCAAAAGTATATGGTTGTATATTGTCAGGTATGCAAAATGGATTTCAGAACTGTGGGGTGCATGAGCTCGGGTTAAGGGAAAGTGTGGTGTGAGGAGAGAAAACCTTTGGCTGAGCTTTGGAACCCTGACTTTTTGAGACTGGATGGAGAACAAAAAGAAGTGAGTGAAGGAAACTGAGAAGGAGGCTGCCAGGAAGATGAGAGGACACAGGAGATGAGGTGTCCCAGGGGACAGGGAGCAGTCAACCAGAGCACTCTGAATGGGTGCTGGTTACACAGTCTCCACCGCCATGCGGTGGTGAGCAGCAAACAGGTTCCCCCTCTCAATTTATTAGTTCTTTGAGAATTTTATAATGTATTTTTTTTTTATCATATTCACTCTTCTCTCAACACCTCCTGATCCACCCCCACTTTCCTACCCTCACAACCTTTTGTTCTCTCTTGGGCTTTTGAAACTTATCAAGTGCAGAAAACTGCCCGTGCTCTCTTGGGTGTGTGGCTTTCCACTGGAGTGTAGACAGTTTTCTTTAAGATTGAGGCTCTCTTTTCTAGTCTTGCCAGGTCACCTCTGTAAATACCTGACCATTGGTGATTTTTGTTTGTTTGTTTGGTTTTGCTTTGTTTTGTTTTAGGCAAACACTCAACTGACTGAGCTTCACTGCAGCCCCAGCAACTGTCATTTCTAATGAACATACCATGCCCAACTAGAATTTTTTGTCTAGTTTTAAATTTTATTTTATGTGTGTGGGTACTTTACCTACATGTGTGTCTGTGCACTGTGACCATTCCTGGTGCCGGAAAAGACCAGAAGAGGTCAGCTCTTCTTGAACTGTAGTTATAGATAATTGTGAGCCATCATGTTGGTGCTGGGAATTGAACCCAAACCCTCTGGACAAACAAGTGCTCATAACCACTGAGCCATTTCTCCAGCCTCCAGTATGTTGTTTTTGGATAAAATACTTAAGAAATGATTCATACATAGTATAATGATGTTTTGAAAGAACCCAAATGTAAGTCTAAGCAATAATTTTGTGGGATATGATTAGACATGGGTGAGGTATATCCCTGCGTTTGAAGATGTTTTAAGGTAAAAATTGGCAGTAGGTAAAAATTTAACACAGCAAACTTACAGGTGAAATATTGTTTGATGATATTAAATCTTTTTTGTTTATATGTATGTGTGCATGTGTGTGCTCGTGTGGGTGTGCATGCATGATGCTGGAGATCAAACTGGGCCTCCTGGTTTTGGAGTGGATGGGACAGCCTGGTGGGCTGGAGACTGCGATGAAGCAAGAGCTGCAGGACTCTTTCAGCAAGCGAGGTGGAGCGGACAGGGCAGTCAAGACATCTGGACATATGACTCAGAGTCTGTGTGTGCTGTCTGACATGACTGGCTGGGTCATGCAGAAGAGGGAGTAGGCTACTGAGGAGGTGTATGGAACAGGGCCAAGAAACCAGTGGGGTGCTTGTGAGGCAGTCCTGTGACGCTGTTGTCATCAGAACTGAAGGCTTGAAGTGGGGAGGTAAAGACTGAGCAGGATGCCAACATCTTTGCAAGGAGACAGTAGGGCGAGATAGTGCCTAGTGGAGGGCACCTCAGAGACAGAGGGTTTCTGCGGGAGAGAGGCGTAGTGCTGGTGGGAGTAAAGATGATCTCCCTACCTTCTACCTGGAGAGATGTGGGGAGTGTGAGAAGGAACAGACTCCACTTAGCCATCTGATGCTGTGGTTGAGTGGGGCAGTGTCATTAGTGTCCAGGTATCAGGATGAAGATAGAGTACCATGGAGATGGCTCGGTCAGTAAAGTGCTTGATGATCAAGCGTGAGGATCTGAGTTTGAGCCTTTATTAAAACCCACGTGAAAAAGCAAGGTTCAGTGATGTGTGCCTGTAAAGCCTAATGCGTAGGGAGCAGAGGCAGGAAGATCCGTGTCAGAATCAGGAAACTCCAGGTTCAGAGAGATCCTGTCTTATAAATAAGGTGAAGGGGGCCAGAGAGTTGTCTTAGTGGTTAAGAGGGTTTACTGCTCTTGTAGAGGACTTGAGTTCAGTTCAGAGCACCCAGGAGGTGTCTTACAACTGACTCTAACTTCATCTCCAGAGGATCCAATGGCCATGTCTTTCTCCATGAGCACCACACTCCACATACACACACATTCCTACGTTAACACAATTAAAAGTAAAAATAAAACATTACGAGGCGTGGTGGTATATGCTTTTAACTGGGGCACTTAGGAGGCAGAGGCACTGTGAGCTTGAGGCCAGCCAGCTACACAGTGAAACCTTGCCTCACCCACCCTGCCCAAATAATAACCAAGTAAAACTTCTTTGCTTCATGTGCATCTGTGTACATGCATGCACACACATACACTCATAAACCTCAAATCACATACCCCCCAAAATAATAAGATGGGGTACAATAGGGGAAGATGCTGATCATCAACTTCTGACCTCTCTTTCTACACATGCTCGTGCACACACACACACGCGCGCGTGCGTGCATGCACACACACACACTGGCTTGATGATGTGTGAATAACTGTTTCTCAAGTTTGTGAAGTTTCATAGAACATATTGGAAACCTTGAGTAGATATAAGTGGAGGTTTGAAAAGTAATGAATAAAAGGAAGCCATGGCCTTTGTGAGGGGCAGAGTAAATGGTTAAGAGAAGGGTGCTGGACTCAGACTTGTGTCTTGTGGAGGAGAATGAACTTAGGGCATTGGTCCTAAAGGATGCAACTTGGTCATTTTTTTTTTTATTGAAAAACAAATTTTCCGCCTCCTCCCCGCCTCCCATTTCCCTCCCCATCCTCCTCCCGCCCCTCTCCCCCTCCCCCACTCCTCTTCTCCTCCCTCTCAAGTCCCAGGAGCAGAACTTGGTCATTTTTTAAAGATTTATTTTATTTTTAATTATGTTTATGTATGTGTCTCTGTATGTGGATTTGTGCACATGAGTGCAGTGCCTTTTGAGGCCAATGAGGAAGTAGAATTCTGTGCTGTCTGTTTTTATGTCAACTTGACACAGGTAGAATTACCAGAGAGGAGGGAACCTAATTTGAGATAATGCTTCTATAAGATGTGCTGCAGGCAAGCCTGCCTATAAGGCATTTTCTCAATTAGTGATTGATGCGGGGGGGGGGGGGGGACGACGATGACGACTCATTGTCAATGGTGCCACCCCTGGGCTTGTGGTCTTGGGTTCTATAAGAAAGCAGGCTGAGCAAGCCATAATAAGCAAGACAGTAAGCAGCACCCCTCCATGGTTTCTGCATTAGCTCCTGCCTCCAGGTTCCAACCTGTTTGAGTTCTTCTAATGACTTCCTTTAATGATAAGCTGTGATATGGAAGCTTAAGCTAGATAAGCTCTTTCTTCCCCATGTTGTTTTGGTCATGGTGTTTCAACACAGCAATAGTAACCCTGACTAAGACAATCCCTTAGGGCTGGAGTTACATGCAGTTGTGAGATGCACTAGGTGGATGCTGGGAACTGAACTGGGGTCCTCTGTAAGGGTAGTATGTGCTCTGATCTTAATGATTGAGATATCTTTTTTTAATTTATATTTTTAAGGATTTTTTTTATCATTTAACTTTATTTTATGTGCGTTGGTGTAAAGGTGTAAGATCCCATAAAACTGATTTACAGACAGTTGTGAGCTGCCATGTGAGTGCTGGGAATTGAACCTGAGTCCTCTGGAAGAGCAGTCAATGTTCTTTACCTGCTGAGCCATCTCTCCAGCCCTCATCATTGATGATATCTGTTCAGCCTTACAAACTTGTAATTTGATAACAGAAAGATAAATAGTTGAGATTTGGGTAAGAATTACAATTACAGATACTGGCCGGGCGGTGGTGGCGCACGCCTTTAATCCCAGCACTCGGGAGGCAGAGGCAGGCGGATCTTTGTGAGTTCGAGGCCAGCCTGGTCTACAGAGCTAGTTCCAGGACAGGCTCCGTAGCTACAGAGAAACCCTGTCTTGAAAAAAAAAAAAAAAAAAAACAATTACAGATACTGTGCACGGAAGAGGTGCTGATCAGTATTTAGGGAATGTTAGTGTGATGTCAGAGTTAGACCCGGGGTCTCTCACTGGTCTGGAATTTACCAAATAGCCTAGGCTAGTTAGCTAGTGAGCCCTAGGGATTCGCCAGTCTCTGTCTCCCCACTGCCATGGTTACAAGCACCCATCACTGTGCTCAGCATTTTTACATGGGTAGTGTGAGTGTGTTGATTTAACTCAGTTCTCCTACTTTCAAGGAAGCAGTTTCCTAGCCCCAAGCTTTCTGTATCCTTGTGATAACAAGGATGGATTCCTGGGGCTTTGCAAAAGTTAAGAAAGTATTCTACAGAACACCGAGGTAAACTTCCAGCCCTAAGGCAACCTTAAATTTTTTTTTTAAGTTTTAATATTGTGTATGTAAGTGTCAGAGTATGAGGTTGTGCCCATGAGCAAATGCCTATGGAGGCCTGAAGGGAGTGTCAGATCTCCAGAAGGGGAAGTTGAGGCATTTGTGAGCTGTCCCATGTGGGTGCTGGGAACGAAACACTGGGAAACCAGTCCATGCTCTGAACTGCTGGGCTACAGCAGCCTTTCTCTTTGGTGTCGGGACAGGAAGAGCATCACTTGTGCCTGGTAGGGAGAGATTACAGTGTAAGGCTTGAATTCTAAGGCCAGCTCTGCCACCAAGTTAGGCTGTCTTCCCTGAGCTCTCACTCTGCTGCTTTGACTCAGACTCGACTAGTTATTATGGCTGAGACACGATTCAGGGGCCACAGAGAAAGTTATATTGAATTTAGTTGGATTGAAGAAGGAAGAACTTTTTTTTGTCTTACTTTAGTGTCTCTCCTGTCACAGGCCAGTGTCTCATCTGGGTCCAGTGTTCCTTTCCAAAGTGTGAGAAATGGAGGCAGCTACGTGGAGACATTGATCCCTCAGTGCTCCCAGATAATTGGTCTTGTGACCAGAATCCAGGTACAGGGAAGGGAAATGTCCCCCCCCCCCAGTTTTTATTGCTTCTCCCTTTCTTCCCCAGCATGTCTCCTTTCATTTAGGTACAACTTAGATGTAGCTGGCATTGAGGGATCCTTGTGGGGACTGGGAGGGAGGATCTTCCTGTTCTGTGGGAGGAAGGCATAGGTAGCCTGGAAATCTTAATGTGTACACTGAGTGAATTCCATGTATGTCAGCCTTGCCTGATTGTACCAGTGCCTCCTGGAATGTTGGTGTTGGATTGTGGGTAGAGAGGGATACATGTGGGAAGAAGCAAGTAAGAGAGACCCAATGATTTTAGCATTCATTCTAGAATGTTTGAAATGGTTTGGACAGATTATGACCATCTTGTCAAGTGTACTTATTTTACAGATGAGAAAGCCTCTTAGAGAAACTGCTCCACAGAGGGGGCAGAGTCACTCTGGGATGTGAGCAGGAATCTGTTTTGGGAGGCAGCACTCCTCTTGGCTCTAGCTGCATTTCCTCTACAGGGTTTCTAGTCTCTCCCAGCTGCAGCCCGTACCACTTCCCTTTGCCCTCTCTATGGAATCCATCCTAGTTATACCCTTTGAGCCTCTCATTTCTACAGTCTCCTCTTTTGGCAGACCTGAATTATAATTGCTGTGATATTCCCGAGGAGACCTGGACAGGGAGTGAGAACGATGTGGCTTATGCCTCCTACATTCCAGGATCCATCATCTGGGCCAAGCAACATGGTTACCCCTGGTAGGGCACCATAACAGCGAACATCTTTCCTGAACTTGGGAGTGGTAGAGTCATGAAAGGATATGGCGATCTTGTCATAGATGTGGTACCTTCATCAGAAAGAGCATCAGTGAGGGAGAAAGACAGAGGACCGGGCTGGAAGGCTTTGGAAGACTATGTTCCTGGGTGGAAGTGGGATCTCTGGAAAAATGGGTCAGATGATGCTGCCATGAGTGAAAAAAAGGGAGGACCTAAAGCAATTTCTTGTTTCTGTTTTGCTTTGTTTTTGAAACAATGCTGGCCTTGAGCTTGAAATCTTGCCTAAGCTTCCCTAGTGCTTGGATTGTGAGCCATCTGCCCTGCTTCAAGATATTTAAAAATGTTGAGATGTGAGAGACATGCAAAGTAGAGAGAAGGTTAGCCTATTTCTGGTTCTGTCCACAGGCTTGCTAGGATGACTGAGCTCCCTTGTAGACTGGTGGAAGTCATGTCATTCATTTGGTAGTGAGCACCAGTAGGGACTAATGGAGCTTTTGGGTCTTTTACAAAAGCATCTTGCTCTTTTCCATGTGTGCATGATGGTGAGGTTGTGTTCTGATCGTAACCCCTTTCTCTCCATTCCATTCCTCGTCCCCAGGTGGCCAGGCATGATAGAACCTGATCCTGACCTGGGGGAGTATTTTCTTTTTACATCTCATCTTGATTCCCTGCCGGTGAGTTTCCTGGTTTTGGTCCGAGCAGCGGCATAGCCACCCTAACATATTTAGAGTTAGATTTGTCTAGTAGACACGTGGAAGCAGACAATTAAGAGTGACAGATATGGAGGAAGATAGACACATAGAGAAATGAACTTGTATTGAGATCCATTTGCTGCCTAGGAGGGCATCTTTGTTTTGTGTTTCCTGGGATCCCTGAGGTCAGAGTAGAGGAACAGTGGAGTGAACAGGGTAGGTGAGCCAGTGCTCAGGGAGGATATGAGCTCCAGCATCTTCCCTGTGACTTCCCACCTCCATATTTCTCTACCATTCCGACAAGGGAAAAGCAGAGAGGTGGGCAGGAATTCAAGTCTTATCTTTTGTTACAGTCCAAGTACCATGTGACATATTTTGGAGAAACAGTTTCTCGTGCATGGATTTCAGTCAGCATGCTGAAGAGCTTCCAGGAACTGTCCCTGGAGCTATCCAAAGTGGTGAGCAAACTTTGGGCATCTGTTGTGATACAGGGAACAGGTGTTTTGTTTTTTTTTCTTTTTGAGTTTTTGCTGTTTTTTTTTTTTGGAGAAGGTCTCATATCCCAGGCTGGCCTGGAATTCACTATGTAGTCGAGAATGACCTCGAACTTCTGATCCTCCTATCCCCAGACTCCTAAATCCTGGGATTATGGGTAAGCCCACCATACCATGTTCTGAGTCAGTTTGGGAATTGCAGCTGTTAGGCCCAGGTTAACCCAGAGTTTCACAGTCCTAGCACTGTGGGCATCTTGGTCCAGATAATCTTCTGTCTGCAGGTGTTAGCTTGTACCTATTCTTTTTTTTTTTTAAAGAATTTATTTCATATACAATGTTCTGCCTGCATGTATGCTTACAGGCCAGAACAGGGAACCAGCTCTCATTATGGATGGTTGTGAGCCACCATGTGGTTGCTGGGAATTGAACTCAGGACCTCTGGATGAACAGTCAGTGCTCTCTCTTAACCTCTGAGCCATCTCTCCAGCCCGCTTGTACCTATTCTGTATACAAGTGTTAACTGCACCTGTTCTGCTTGCAGGTGTTAGCTGCATCTATTCTGCTTGCAGGTGTTAGCTGCACCTGTTCTGCATGCAGGTATTAGCTGCACCTGTTCTGCTTGCAGGTGTTAGCTGCATCTATTCTGCTTGCAGGTGTTAGCTACATCTGTTCTGCATGCAGGTATTAGCAAGATCCTTGGACACTGCAGCATCCTCTACCCTATGTCTTGCCCTCTTCTAGTTGTGACAACCAAATAATTGTCTCCAAACCTTGTCTTTAGTTTTCCCTAACTGAGAAGCATGTATAATCCCTGTAATCATTTTGAGTTTAATTAACTCAACAAGATGACCTTTGGAATTGTGGAGCTTGGAGAAGAGATGTTTGTTATGTGCCTCCTATTCAACTGAACTACGAGCATTAAACTGTGGGTTCAGAGGAACTTGTGAGAAGCTGAAAAGCAAAGTCACCTGAATGTGGGTCTTCTTTTCCTTCAAATTCCTGTGTGAGGCACTGTGGAGAGGGCACCGAAATGTCAGAGGTTTCCTGGGAAGGAGAGTATTATTTCTGAGCCCCAAAAGATTAAGAACAGAGTGTCCTGTCAGTACCCAGAACTGACAGCTAAGCACCCGTAGCTAAGATAATGTCTAAGGTGTGGTGATTCACATTTATAATTCAGCATGCAGGAAGCGGAGGCTAAGGAGTTGCTGTGAGTTTGAGGCCAATAGACTATAGTGAGTGCCAGGCCAGACTGAGCTACAGTGTGTGATCCTGTCTCGAAAAAAAAAAAAAAAAAAAAAAAGAGATAATGTCTGGTGGGTAGTGATATGCTGTGGTCACTCTTCTAATATTATTATTGATTATTTTTAAAAAATATTTATTTTTATTTTTAATTGTGGTATGTGCACATGCATGCATGTCCAAAGCTTCTGATCCCCCGAGGCTGGAGTTTAGATGGTTGTTAGTTGCCTGATATGGATGCTGATAACTTAACTTTGGTCCTCTGGAAGAGCAATATTTAACTGCTGAGCCATCTCTCCAGCCCTAAGTTGAAGAATTTCAAGAATTACTAGTTATTTGAGAATTTCTATGTTGACTATTTTTAAGATGTATATTTATTATGAATTCTAACCTATTTTAGAAAAAATGCAGGAACAAGGATTACAGCCAGAAACTGGAGGCAGCCATAACGATGGCTCACAAGGCAGAACAGATCAATATTCAGGTGGGCGAGTGCTCAGCCCACATGCTGGGTCCCATTGGATCCAAAGGGAGCCCACACCTCCTGTTGCTGCACGACGGAACTGGTGGCCTTCCCATTGCAGCTCTTGTCTTAGAGCTCACCCTTTCTTTCCTGCCAGGTTTCCCTGATCCCTAGCCCAGCCACTCCTTTCCCCATCTTAGACAGGGGTGTCTTCTCTCAGCCCAAACAGTTTTTCTCTCAAATTCCTCTGGAAGGGGCAGGGGTGGGGTAGAGAATAACGTGCATTTCTCTTTCCTAGTTACTTTCTCCATCATGAATAAACTAGAAAAGAGGTTATAATTAATCTCCATTAAAAGTTCAGATAAAGCTAATGTAATATTTCAAGTGAAAGTGGATTGGAAAATGAATGCAGATTTTGTCATAACTGGACAAAATCCAGTTGACAGGGCAACTGTTGTGTCTGGGAGGGTGGTGGGTGACACTGTTGTCTCTTGGTTTTCCAGGAGCGGGTTAACTTGTTTGGTTTCCTGAGTCGATACAATGGATCTGACAGCACTGGGGAAGGGAAAGGTAGGAGTGTAGGGTGGGAGGGTGGAGAGCTCCCTTTTCCCCACAGGTCCAAGCCTGCATTTTCCGCGCCATTCCAGATTCTCTAGTGGGAGGTCTTGTGACTGTATCTGGACGGATGGGTGAGACAGGGTGTGTAAGTAGTGTTGAGTGGAACTGTGGTGACATGGGGACCATCCCGAGGATTCAGAGGCAGAGTCGGAAGATGGATTTTCTGAAATCACCTCCACCTCACCTAGTGCATTTTGGACACATAGTCTATCCTTTCCCTCTTCTAGATATGGCGCTCCTTGAGTCCAACAGCCCCGAGTCTTGTCTGGAGAAAGAGAAGGACTCAGAGGAGAAGAAGGAGGAGAAAGAAGAGAAGAAAGTAAAGCTTTAGATACTGGTTCAGAGGACATTATTGTGACATTTCTCCTGGGGTTCCTGAAGGGATGTGGTTGGCATAGATTTGTGGTCCCTTTGAATCCAGCCTTGGGCACTGACCCTGGCCTCACCCTGAGGATCTCCATGAAGGGAAACTTTCCTTCCTCATTGTGGGACTCCTTGATCACACAGTTTGTGCTGTGTTTCTTTGGTCCTTCATGTAATTTCAGGAAACCTCTAGTTGCCTTTCCCACTCCTTTCTTCTGTGTGGAATGTCACCCATTTTCTTAGCCTCACTTTGAAACACGCATTTACCTTTTTTTTTTTTTTTTTTTTGGTAAAAAAATTTTTTCTTGGGTGTGTGAATGCATTCCCGAGAACAATTTGAGGGAGTTGGTTCTTTTTTTTTCTACCTTGTGAGTCCCTCCAGTTGAATGCAAGTTGTCAGGCTTGCCATCTCATAGTCTTTAGTTTATCTCTCCCTGCCCCAGCTTTATTTCCTTCTTCTTATGCATTCAGTCTTTGCATTGAGAATAGGAAGGTGACCACATAATTTCTCTGTCCTGCTATAGATTTAAATTGCACCAGGCTGCAATCAAACCTCATCTGATTTTCTGAAGCCCACTATTATGATCTAGCCCTCCTCTACACAAAAGAGAATGTGTGTGCAGGTGCATGTGCATGTAGGTGCACACACACATGTATGTTCAAATGCATGTGGAGGCCACAGGTCAATCTCAAGTGTCATCTTCAGGTGCCATCCACCTTGGTATTTGACATAGGTCTGGAGCTTGTCCATTTAGTAGGTTGTTTTACAAGCCCCAAGTATACACCTGTTTTCATATCCTTGGTGCTGGGATTACAAATGTGCCCCATCACACACATCTTTTTTTTTTTTTTTTTTTTTTTTGAGACAAAAAATAGTCCTGGGTCCTGGAACTCACTCTGTAGATCAGGCTGGCCTCGCACTCAATACACAGCTTTTTAATGTGTGTTCTGGATTGAACTCAGTTCTTCGTGTTGGCATGGGAATCACATGACTAAATGCCTCCTCGGTTTTTAGAAAGAGTTTTGTGTTTCAATTTATCTTTTTCTGTTCTTTCCCTATTGAAGAACCCAACTTTGCCTAGACCCAAGCCAGCTACAATACAGACCAAAAAAACCAAGTCAAGAGGTAAGGAAGACAGCCAAAAAGGGGCAAGTCCCTGTAGCACGATTAATAAAAACCCAGAGGCAGATATTAGGGTTCAACCTGAAGGTCAGAAAAGCAAAACAGATAGCAGCTTGTTCTTACCTCTACCTCAGTCTGAAATGGCGATCTTGCCTCCAGGAATCCTCAGAATGAGTCTGACTGAGAGTTGTCTCCTCCCATCTTTTTTTTTATTTTATAATAAATATTTATTATATAAAATATTTATAATAAATATTTTATAAATATTTATTTATTATGTATACAATATTCTGTCTGTATGCCTGCTGGCCAGAAGAGAGCACCAGATCCCATTACAGATTGTTGTGAGCCACCATGTGGTTGCTGGGAATTGAACTCAGGACCTTTGGAAGAGCAGGCAATGCTCTTAACCTCTGAGCCATCTCTCCAGCCCGTCTCCTCCCATCTTATATTCCTCTCTAGTTCTGGGATTAAAATCATGAACCACTACTGCCTGGTTTCTGTGGCAAACTAGGGTGGCTACTGGGAGTAAAGGTGTGTGTCACCATTGCCTGGTCTTTAAGGCTGACCAGGGTGGCTGTTTTACTCTCTGATCTTTAGGCAACCTTTATTTATTAAAGTACATATGAAATATCACTACAAGTCCCACAGGTAGGGAGGGCAGAAGTCAAGAGCAAGTGTTTTCCAGCAGCCGTGTTGGTCACCAAGGTTGATTTCTTGGAGAAGGGTGGTTCTGAGGAGAACAATAGTGGGGAGAAAACCCTGGGGCAGCAATGTCAAGATGGGTAGAACCGGAAGCCACAGAGGAAGCCTGCTAGACTGAGAGTGGGCCAGAGATGTGAACAAGGCAGAAGCTAAATGCATGGCCACCATCTGCCTTGCTAAGATATCAACACATTTTCTTTATGCTTGGGCCTGGGGCTTATACAGGCCTAGCAGGAGGACGAGATGGGACTCCAAAAGAGAAGACTGTGAAGAAGTCTTCAGGCAATGAGTCCACAGTCCCTCCTGGACCCATATTGGGAGAGAAAGAAGAACAGGGGAATTCAGACCTGGACCATCCAGGTATGGCTCAGAGACTTGAAGGCCATGGGGACTAAAGTCCTTGTCTGTATCCCTCCTCCCTGGGTTATTTCTGAGCAGTTCTACTACTCTTCATGTGTTTGTGTTGCAGTAGGAGGATTGTGACGCTGAGACTGGCCTGTGTTATATATGAGTTTGAGACTAGCTTGGGCTACAGAGTGGGACTCTTTCTCAAAAATACCGAAAGAAGAAAGAGGAGAAGGGGGGTAAATGAAATTCTGAATGAAAGATTGAACCTAGAACATTCTTTATAAACTTAATTGTGGTCGGTTATAGTATGGAAGGCCTTTAATCCCAGCACTCAAGAGGCAGAGGCAGGCAACTCTCTGAGTTCCAGGCCATGATGTTCTGCTACACCTTTCAGTGATTCCATGACTAGATGTTTGGCATTTTACACTGAACCGTTTGTATGTATGCATGTGTGCACGCCATGGTGCAGATCTCTCCTTTTGGGAGTCAGTTCTATCTTTCTACCATGTAGGTTTCTTTTCTTTCTTTCTTTCTTTCTTTCTTTCTTTCTTTCTTTCTTTCTTTCTTTCTTTCTTTCTTTCTTTCTTCCTTCCTTCCTTCCTTCCTTCCTTCCTTCCTTCCTTCCTTCCTTCCTTCCTTCCTTCCTTCCTTCCTTTCTTTCTTTCTTTCTTTTTTGTTTTTTGAGACAGGGTCTCACTATATAGTCCTATCTGACCAGGAACTCACTGTGTAGACCAGGCTGACCTTGAACTCACAGAGATACCTGGGCCTTGCCTTTGCCTCCTGAGTGCTGGGATTAAAAGGAATGTTAGCACTGCCCAGCTTGAGAATTTCATACAGTGTACTTTGGTCGTGTTTGCCCTTTGGCTTCTCCTGTATCTACACTCTTCCTCCTTCTCTTTCTAACCTCACAAACATGTGTTTTCTTCTTCCCCTCATCCCATCAGTTCCAGTTAGCTAGTCTTGGGCATGGGGCCTGGCTTGGAGTGTGGTTGACTTATCAGGGGTCAGTCATACCACTAAAGACAACTGACTTTCCCTCTCTCATCAGATATCAAGCTCAATCAAGCACTGGCTGGTCTTCCAGAGGACCCAGTTCCTGACACTCAAACACGATGATGGCTCACAACCATCCATGACTCTAGTTCCTGGGGATCTCATACCCTCTTCTGACCCCCCTGGGCACTGGCAAAACACCCATACACATAAAATAAAAATAAATCTTATTTTAAAAATGCCAGTAGCTTTTCAGCCAGTAGTGAGAGTTCAGGCCCTTTCCATATTGGATTTGTATCTGGCTTAAGTCTGCACAGATCTTATGCCTGCTGTCACAATCACTGAGTTCATATGTGCAACTGCCCTGTTGTGTTCAAAAATAACCTTTTGTATTTTCCCTTCTTTTTTTTTTTTTTTTTTTTTTTTCTGAAGCTGAGGACCGAACCCAGGGCCTTGCGCTTGCTAGGCAAGCGCTCTACCACTGAGCTAAATCCCCAACCCCTGTATTTTCCCTTCTTTCTCAAACATCCTTGAGCCTTGGGTAGAGGTGTGTGGCAATTCCATGTCCATTAAGTAGAATAATGGTACTGGATTTTCCCTTAGGGCCTAAGATCTGTCTATACACAGGTTCTTGGACCCTTTAACAGTGCCAGGTATGGGTTCCATCTCATGGAATGGGCCTTAGATTTCTGACATTTATTTTTTTTTAATTTTATGTGTATGGATGTTTTGCTTGCATATATACCTGTGCACCACATGTGTGCTTGGTGCTCACAGAGGCCAGAAGAGGGTGTCATATCCTCTGGAACTGGAGTTACAGGTGGTTGTGAGCCACTATATGAGTCTTGGGATTGAAACCCAGTCTTCTTCAAGAGCAGCAAGTTCATTTAACTCCTGAGCTATCTTTCCAGCCCCTTGACATTTCAGATACAAAGCCCTCAGAGATTTCAGATTTGTTCAGGACCCATGTTGAATACACAGCTGACACGAGGCTAGAGCCCATGTGTGACCCGAAAGTCTGTATTCCACATTCTGATGGCAATTATCCTTTCAGATGCTTTAAGCATAAGAATTATGAAGTCTAGTTGTAAGACATCAGGATAGGTTAACATAAAGGGACTTTGTTTTCTTTAGGCCCTAAAAAGAAATTTAAGGCTCCTGAAAGCAAGGCCTCAGCAATCAACTTACCTGTGGAGAAAGAAATTAAAATTGTATCAGAGAGCCCTACCCCACTAGCTCAGCATGGGGTTTGTCCTTTGAGAAAGGAAGGTCCTGGACCTCAGGAGCCCCTGACACAGGAGGCAGCAAGTTTTCCCCCTGAAGATGATGGTTCCAGTGACCTGGACTTGGAGCAGCTCATGGAAGACACTGGAGAGCCAGAGGAGAGAGGAGACTCGCAGCGGAGGGACGGCTCTGAGGAGTTCCTGGCGGCCCTTTTTGAGGAGTAGCGTGCTCTGGTCCTTCTACATTCTTGAGTACCCATTAAATGTCAGAGTTGTTGACCTGCCAAGTGGTTCTAGTCAGAGCTGTGCAGCCCGTGTCAATAAAGCAGGTCTCTGGGCTACTGCTGAGGTGTGCTTCCTTTCCTGTCTCTATGGCAGACTGCCTGCTCTGGAGGGGACAAGAGGCTGGGAACAGCAGTGAGACCTAGACCTGGGGAACCTCTAGGACAGCATGTCTGTGAGTCCTGGCTCTCCTTTCTGGGTGCAACTTGACCTTTGGAAAGCACCGTAACCATCTGGTGTTCAGTTCCCTGTCTCACACCATCTCTCTAGGGCTATTGCTGATGTCCTGTGCAGTGGTGCATGGGGCCAGTCACAGTGTGTGCTGGTTATTACACTTGCAGATGTGGGTGCACATTGTGTGGACAGCTGCCAGCATTTGGAGCATCCCCTGCCTTGGGCCACTAGAAAAAAGTGATAGAGGAGGGGTTCTCAGAGGGCCAGAAGTTACGGGTCACACTAATGACCCTTAATTAGATTCATTTAGGCAAATTCTGTAGATCTTTTTATTTGTATGAAAAGGGCCTAACAGGTTAGAAAAGGGGACTGGGAGTTTCTCAGTTTCTCTGAGTTCATGATGTGTAAATTTCTGTCCTGGCCATGGGTATCTCTGACCTGTGAGCGTCTGACACTGTGGGTATCAGTGGAAGCTGGGAGTCTTCCTACTAGAAACAAAGGTGACTCTGAGATGGTCACCCAGACCCGCTCATTTGGTCTTTACGATGGAGTATACAGTCTCTTCCTGGGGGTTCTCATGGACAGGCGGGCGGGCTGGTGTTCTTGGGGAGGTTGGGCTTGAGAGGGTAATGGAGGCATACACGATGTTGTTGTCCTGCAGGGGTGGGGACAGGGCATTAGATAGCAGCAGTGCAACTGAGGTTCCATAAAGCAGCAGCTGCAGCCTGAGTGTCCTCCCACACCTCTGACCTCCAACCTTCTGCCTCCATCAACACCACCTTAACTCCTTCAGACCTGAGTCTGAATCGCTTACCTTGGGGTTCTCTTTGGGGTCCATATGTCGTCCTAGAGAAAAAGGAACACAGAGTTCTGAAGTCGAGGTGTGTGACAGGAAGGGAGACAGATGGCTGGGAGTTCCAAGCGTGAGGTGAAGACCTTGGTTACATGGGAGGGACAGGGTGAGGGAGGGGCAGGGTGAGGGAGGGGCAGGGTGAGGGAGGGGCAGGGTGAGGGAGGGGCAGGCGAAAATACTGAGGGAATGCTTGTGTAAGAGTGGGGTCTTGGGAGAAGAAGGCAGAGCAAAGTGTGGAGTAGGAAGCTGGCAGATTTTACCTTCGGGCTCAACGTTCTCACATTTCTCAGTGTTTTCAATGAGTTCCCTGCATGAGAACAAGATGGGCAACAGATTAGAGGCTGGACAAGAAAGAATTAAGACATTAGGTGCAGGGCTGGAGAGATGGCCCAGTTAGTAAAGTGCTTGTCACAGAAACATGACATCCTGACTTCAGACCCCAGCAAACAAATAAAGCTGGATGGTGGAGAAGCAGAGACAGGCGGAGAAGTCCCTGGAGTTCACTGGCCATCCTGGATTAACAGATGAGCTCTAGATTCAGTGAAAGACCCTGTCTCAGAAGATGAAGTAGAAGGCTGGAGAGATGGTTCGGTTGGCAAAGGGCCTGCTTCCCAAACATGAAGACCCAAATTTAGATCTCCAAGGACCCATGTAAAAAATGCTGAGCACAGTCAGTCAGGCAGCCTTTAAACCCAGCACTCTGTGAGTTTGAGGCCAACCCGGTCTACAAGGTTTGTTCCAGGACAGCCAGTGATGTTTACAGAGAGAAACCCTGTCTCAAAAAAACAAACCAACAACAAAATATTCTGGGTACAATGTGCCTGGAAGGTGGGGATGGAGATGGGTGGATCCCTGAAGCTGTTGTCTGTGCAGCCCAGCCAAACTGATGAGCTTCAGTTAGTGAGAGACCTTACTATAAAGGTCTCAAAATTAATATTAAATAAAGGTGGGAAAAACTGAGAGTCACGATATAGACCTCTGGCCTCTACATACATGCACAAGTGCACACACAAACACAACATACATGCAGGAATACAAAATAGAATGGAGAGAAACTGAGAAAGAGCACCATTGAGCTCTGCCTTCTACACACAGGGCACATGTGTACTGCACATGTATATACAAAACAAGAACATGTAATAACACACACAGGACTGGGGATGTGGTGCATGCTTGTATTCTCAGTGTTCAGGAGGTAGAGACAGGGGGACTCCTGACGTTCACTGATCAACCAACCAGGTGTAATTGTTGAGTTCCAGACCAGTGTGAGAACCTGTCTCAAAAAAACAAAACAAAAACCAAAACTCAAGTGGGATCAGGTGAAATGACTTAGTGGATAAGGCCATGGCATTAAGACTGACAACTTGATTTCATCCCAGGGATCCACAAGGTGGAAGGAAAAAGACAGCTCTCAGAAGTTGTCCTCTGTTTTCCACATGTGTGCTGTGACAAGCTCATACCCACACATACATATATACACATGCACACAAATAAGTAAAATGCAATAAAAACTATTTAAAGTAGATGACACCTGAGAACACACACATGTATATGTGCATGAGTGCCTGTGCACATGCATGCACACACACACTCGAGCACACATGCACACACACACTAGAAGCTGGTTCCCTTTGAGTGGCCTCTGCCATCCTCAATGACTCACGATGGGCATATTTGTGTTCGGCCTTCTCTGGAAGAGGAATGAGAGGCCATTGGTAAGGGGGCCTGGCTGAGGTTTCTCAACACTAGCTGAAGGTGAGTCACTCTAGGAAACCGCCTTACACTGGGCAGGAACAGAGACTAGAAATAGGAAGAACCAATGCTATCCTCTCTCATCACCTTGATTAAAACTAGAAGGCAAAAAATTTCAGATCTTCTGGGTAGGTGCTTAGGCTAAGGTTGGAAGAAGGGACCTGAGATCGGACTGGAGGAAGGGCATCTGGCCAAAGAAGCCACAGGGAGAGGACAGAGGGAGGAGCTGGGGATGCAGTGTTGTTCTCAGAGTGCTTGAGTTAATTGACAAGGTCCTGGGTTCCATCCCCAGCCCCTCATAAACCGTGTGGTGTGATGCCTGTCATTCCAACAGTTGGGAGGTGGAGGTGAAAAGATCAGAAGTTCAAGGTCGCCCTTGGCTTCATAGTCAGTTCAAGGCCAGCCAGGCCAATCTGAGACCTTTTCTCAGAAAAAATTTAGAAGGCTCAGAGCAGGCCATGTGCAGTAAGGAAAAGAAAAGACAGGAGAGAAGGACAGAGAGGTTGGGAGGTGAAGAGAAAAGGGCAACAGATGTGGAAGACCTAGAACAAAGGATTCCTGGGGAGCGGGGCTCACTGACCACAGAGAAAGACAGAGGGAAGAAAGGAAAAGATGGGAGAGCTGGTGGAATCCAGGCAGATGTTCAAGGCTGAGAGGAGCCAGAGCCACAGAGAGGGAAGCCTAGGAAATGGAAGGAGAGAAGGAGAAAGACCCCATGAGGCCTGGGGGTGGGGGCTGTTGTGGAAGGAGACTCCCTGAGACTCTGCTGCACCCCTTGTCAGTGTGTGAAGCTGGTGTCCTTGAAGAGCATGGCGTCATGGAGGACATGGAGGAAGCAGACAGGATGAGTCAGGGGTGGGGAGATGTGCAGAGCCCTGTGTGCGGTTCTCCATTGCTCTTCTAATGCCATTTGAAGGGGCTGGAGAGATGGCTCAGTGGGCAAGAGCACTGGCTGCTCTTGCAGAGGACAGGATGGCGCTCACCTGGCTGGGGTTTCGGCTTTAGTCCTCTGCCCTGTGGGGGAAGAAACAGTGTCAGTGTGACATCCGTGCTGATCGTCCTTCTGCCCGTCAGCTGTCCTCTATGTTCAGCTCCTTCAGAGGACAGGGGAGCAAAGAGACCGCCCCAGACAGTGAGGGAAGAGCTTGGACTACCTCTGCTGGGCTGCTGTCCCACACAACAATCCCTCCCCCAAATCCCTGCCAGGTCCAGGCCCCACCCCTGTCTCCTTTGTTCCTTCACCAACCTTGAGTTCCCCCTGCCTCTGCCCCTGCTTGTCTACTCTGTGTTCTCCTGCCTTCCTTTTTGTGCCCTTAGGAACTGCCTCCTTCTGGATTGTATTTTACTCTACCTGTCTGTTTGTCTTGTTCTGCTCTTTTAATTACTATAACTTTTTATTGCCGCTTATTTATTATATGATAGGGGGTGTACCACAGTTTGTATGGGGGTCAGAGGACATCTTGCAGGAGTCTGTTCCCTTCACCATGTGGTTCCCAGGTTGGACACCTTTTACCCTGTGAGGGCAACCATAGCTGTTTAAAAAATTATTTATTTAGCTACTGTAGCTTTTAGCATTTTTTTGTTTGGTTTGGTTTTAGAATTTTAAAATGATGTGTGCATGTTTTGGGGTAATGCACATGAGAGCAGATGCCTGTGGATTCAGGAGAGAGCTTCCTGTAGGCCTGGAGCTGGAGGTGCAGATGGTTGTAAACTGCCTGATGTGGGTGCTGGGAGCAGAACTCAGGTTCTCTGCAAGAGCAGCCACTGCTCTTAACTGCTGAGCCATCCGTCCACCCCTGATATAGATTTCTTGACTGTTTTTTTCCATTTTATGAATGAGATGTTTTCTCTTCACCTGCATCCTCTTTCCTTTGACAATGTCACCCACTGTGTTTCGAAGAAGTCATTCAGCTCCTTAGTCTTTTTCCCCCAAGTGTTTTACATTGTAGTTCTAAAGATTTTTATTTGTGTGTATGTGTGACTGTGTGTTTCTGTGTGAGGTTGTGTGTGCCATCTGTGTTCCCAAGCCTGAGAAGGCCAGAAGAGAGCCCTGGATATACAGAAGCTAGTGATCTGCTCCACATGGGAGCTGGAACTGAACTTGGGTCTCTGCAAGAGCAACACATATTCTTAACTCCTGAACCATCTCTCTGTGTCTTCTCTTTTGACTTATAAATAGAATTTTATTATTTATTTATATTTTAGGAGAGCTTTGTCAGATCCACACGGGCACTTCAAATCCATCCCAGACTCAGCTGCTCAGTCTACCCCTGTGCAGGTTTGACTGAAGAATCTGAACCCCAGGCTCACCTGTTTGCACCCTTGGTCATATTGGGGAGGTTATGGAACATTTAGGAGGTGCAGCCTTCTGGAAGAGCTGTGTGTCACTGGGGTGTATTTTGAGAACATATTGCTCCACCTCACTTCCTTTTTCTCTTTTTCTCTCCGTGTTTTCTGCACGTGGTTGAGATGTGACCTCTCAGTGTCTTGCTTCACTGCCCCACCATTATTCACCTTGCTTTGGAGCTGCAAGCGAGACTGACCTTTTCCTTCCACAAGGTACTTTTGATCATGACGGTTTATCACAGCAGAGGAAAGTGACCGCCATTGCACCCCCTCAGAAAGACTTCCTCCTTCAGTCCCCATATGGCGTGGTGGTTTCATCAAAGTGTTTTTCAGCAAAAGAGACTTGTTCCTATTCTCTGGTCCCTGTGTTAGTCTAACCACTGAGTTTTTGTTTGTTTGAGATCTTCTGCACCCCAGGAGGACTTTGAATGCTGATCCTCCTGCCTGAACCTTCCACGCACTGGACTTACAGACACGCACTACCACTTCGGACTAGTCTCAGAGTCTGAGAGCTTTTGCCCTGAAATTTTCCTGTCCTGGCCGTGGGTCACTATGTGCAGCCCCAGTGGCTGTCAGTTAACTACTGACACAGCCTGGCACCTCCAGTCTGTCCTCTACACCCTATGACTGTAAGGTTAGAGTCCAGTCGCTGTTCAGGCCGCAGCACCGCCCTTCACCTCTCACAGACTCACTCCTGAGACACTGTGACTCTCCAGCTGACATTCTTCCCTCCAGCCCCAGGGGAGTGACTTACGTCAGAGGGCATTAGTGGCCACGCATCCTGCTCCCTTTCCTCCCTCCTTCCTGATTCAGGCTTGTGCAGTAAAACCACCCCCATCCTCAGAAGGATAAAGTAAGAGCCTCCCTTTTCTATTTAGAGCCCCTGCCATGTTGGTGGGGCCTGGCATCTCTTAGAGCCCCTGCCATGCTGCTGTCTACCTTTCTGACTGTCCCTGGCATTGATAACTCTTAGTAAACACCTTCCTTACCAGTGACGTGTCTCAGTGACCCTCTTGAACCCCATCTGAGATCTTTCACACAAGCTGATGTCATCATAGCTGGGCTCTGAGGTGGCCTCTTCATTTTGCCTCTGGTACCAGAGGCTTGGGGACCTGACTTACAAGGTTCCCCCTGTCATCTCCTGTGTCCTCCGACAGCACCACACTACTCAAGAGTTCCCGACATGGTTTCCCTTTCCTGGAAGGCCAGAGGGTGTCCTACATGACTCCCAGCACATTTCTGGCTCTTCTGTGGAAGGGAGAGAGATTGAGATAAATTTTCATGGAGTCAAGATCCTCCTGTCCCCACCCCGGTGCACAGACTGAGGTGTGGACCACAGTGGCTGTCATTGTTTTTATTTTTAATTGTGTTATATTTATTTATTCACCATGTGTGTGAGTGTGCACAGGCCATGGTGTGCGTGTGTCTGAGAACAACATGCAGAAGTCAGTTCTTTCCTTTGATTGTGTGGGCTCTGAGTATTTTCAGTGTCTTGACCTTCTGAGCCATCTTCGTCTCTGGCTGTCATTATTTATTCTTTGACATTGTATGTAATTTTTCTTCCTTTGGGAGCTTCTCTCACCACCTGTCTCTCCTCTGGCCATGTCTGTCAACACCACAGCTCATTCTAAAATGAACACTCAGCCCTTGGGACGCCTCCCCCATCACCCACAGTTACTGGGAAACTGGATGTTCATCTACTTAGGATCCTCCAGTTTCAAGCCAGACTTTGGGAAGTGGAGCAATCAATACAGCTGAGCTGAGGCGACTTCCAGTCCCTTCTGCTTTCCCCTCCCCTGGCTTCCTCCTGGGCAGGCCCTTTCTCCTCTGATGACGATATGACCGAGTTGATGGAGAAGAACTGAGATGTGAATGGACTGTGAGGTTCACAGACTGAACCCTCAGAGGACTCACTTGGGGAACCGGTTTAAAGTAGATTCCCAGTGGGGTTAGCAGTGCAGGCCTGCAGTCAACCAAACTAAAACAACAGCAACAAGAAGACCCCAGCTACTCTAAGCAGAAGCCTCAGAGCCTGACTCTGGACTCAAGAACAGGCCATCAGGGATCTGCCCTGGGGAGGCCGGAAGCCACCCTTAGCTCCTCAAAAGCTGTCCACCTTACCATTTTTATTTATTTATTTATTTATTTATTTATTTATTTATTTATTTATTTATTTTGGTTTTTTCGAGACAGGGTTTCTCTGTAGCTTTGGAGCCTGTCCTGGAACTCCCTTTGTAGACCAGGCTGGCCTCAAACTCACAGAGATCCGCCTGCCTCTTGCCTCCTGAGTGCTGGGATTAAAGGCATGCGCCACCACCGCCGCCTCCACCTTACTGTTTTTAAAGACAGGGTCTCTCACTGGGACCTGAGGCTCAACAATCAGGCTAGTGTGACTAGTCATCAGCCTTGGGGATGATCTTGTTCTCCCTCCTCAGCACTGGGACTACAAGGATTGTGGTGATGGATCCACAAGCTTGTGTGGCAAGCACTTTACTGACTGAGCCATCACCTGGGCCCCAGGATCTGAGCTGTCAACAATCCCCTTCAATGACTCTGGTGCAGATTGTCCTGTGGAAACACTCGGGAAGTGTGATGGGGATGCAGTCTGGACACTTACCTTTCCTCCTCTTCCACCTGAGGAACACCATCAATCCCAAAACCCCAGCCAGGAGTACAGCGGCAGCCACCACCACCCCAACTCTGGTTCCCAGAGGCAGGGTCTGATTTTCTCTGCTCATCTGACCTTCTGTGGCCGTGAGGGTATTTTTGGTACGTGCAGAAGTGGCAGGGGTGGGACTTGGAGCCATGGTCCTGGGGGCTGGGAAGAGATAAAGGAAGTCAGCATGAACTTCCCCAGTAGGAGTGAAGATTCTAGAGATGCCTCTGCAGCACTCTTTGCTGTCGATACTGAAACAATGGATTCCAAGGAACTGGAGACACCCAAGGAGTCTCAAGTTGGGCTGGAAGAAGGAAAATGCAAAGCTTGGAGCCAGCCAGTAAAGAACTGATCTCCCAGAAAGAGAGTTCACACAGTTCTGACAACTCCTCAGATCACCTTGCAGGAGAGACTGGAGACAGAGGATGATGGCTCCCTCTGGGCGGGGCCACATCGGAACTGGGACTGCTTAGCTGTGCTTATGTCTTGTCTTCTATTTAGGCCTAAGCCTCAGGTCAGGACGGGTCAAATCCCAAATACAGAGTTGGGGGGTTGTCACTGGACCTCCTTGTTTCTCCTCCCAGTCTGGTTAAACTGAGAGCTGGAAGCTATGACATCGTACAGAATTGCCCAGTCATCTTTTCAGGAGCGACTTATCAGAACCAAGGGTGACGATGTGTCAAATCCCAAATATGGAGTTGGTGGTTGTCACTGGGCCTCTTTGTTTCTCCTCCCAATCTGGTCAAGCTGAGTGCTAGAAGCCGCGACATTATACAATAATTGCCCAGTCATCTTTTCAGGACAACTTATCAGAACCAAGGGATCCCCCTTAGCCCTTAGGCTAAACCCAAAGGCAAGGCTTTTGGCGTTCTTGCTTTGTGAATAAAGTGACTGTCCTTTGCTGTAGATTTTTTCACTGTAGCTGGCTTCCCTTCTGTTACATATTTGGGAATTAATTCCCTAGTTCAGAATAGTTTCCCACTGCCAGACCTTGTTCCTCTCTCCTAGGTAAGCGCAGAGATCTGCCTTCCTGCAATTATCTTTATCAGCAGGCATTTGGTCAGGGCTTAGGGTCCAGGCATAGAGCATCACCTGCCCAAGCTGCTGCTCTGGTTTTACCCCACATAAAAGATTCTTAACTCCTATGCTCACCTTCACCTCGGTTCACTGATGACTTTAGTTCAGGACTCTCAAGGGCAGCAGAAGAAATAATTAACTGCAACCCAGAGAAAGACCCACAACACCAGGATCAGAACGACTGATAACAGCATAGCCCAGAAGCGATAATTTAGAGGCCTGGTTGTCTTCTTCTGTGAGTCTAACTCCAGACCTAGATCATAGAAACTGCTACATCTGGTGTGTGTGCTATCTGATCAAGAGCCATCAGTTACTCCCTGACTGTTTACTTAGGTTCTTTGGAAGCCTCTATGCCTGCTGGGCGAAAAGTAGTGGCGTGCTGATTTAAACAATTCCTGCCCTGTTCATAATTTTACTGAAATAAACCTTTTAGCTCTAAAATGTAGTGTAGGGCACTAACCTTCCCCTCTAAAATCCTCTGATACTTTAATTTTTCCGTTTTCAACCAAGAAAGAGAATTACAGATCAATCTCACTCATGAAGATTGACACAAAAATTCTCAATAAAATACTGACAAACCAAATCCAAGAACACATCAAAAAAAATTATCCATTATGATCAAGAAGGCCTCATCCCAGAGATGCAGGGCTGGTTCAACACACGGAAATCTGTCAACGTAATCCATCATATAAATAAACTGAAAGAAAAAAACCATATGATCATTTCATTAGATGCTGAAAGAGCATTTGACAAATTTCAATACCCCTTTATGATAAAGGTGTTGGAGAGATTAGGAATACAAGCGTCATACCTAAATATAATAAAAGCTATTTACAGCAAGTTGCCAGCTAACATCAAATTAAATGGAAAGAAACTCAAAGCCATCCCACTAAAATCAGGAACAAGACAAAGCTGTCCACTCTCTCCATACTTCTTCAATATAGTGCTTGAAGTTCTAGCAATAGCAATAAGACAACATAAAGGGATCAAGGGGATTCGAATTGGAAAGGAAGAAGTCAAACTTTCGTTATTTGCAGATGATATGATAGTGTACATAAGTGACCCCAAAACTCTACCAAAGAACTCCTACAGCTGATAAACACCTTCAGTGAAGTGGTAGGATACAAGATCAACTCCAAAAAATCAGTTGCCCTCCTATACACAAAGGATAAGGAAGCAGAGAGGGAAATCAGAGAAACATCACCTTTCAAGATAGCCACAAATAGCATAAAATATCTTGAGGTAACTCTAACCAAGGAAGTGAAAGATGTATTTGACAAGAACTTTAAGTCTCTGAAGAAAGAAATTGAAGAGCATACCAGAAAATGGAAGGCTCTCCCATGCTCTTGTATTGGGAGGATCAACATAGTAAAAATGGCAATTCTACCAAAAGCAATCTATAGATTCAATGCAATCCCCATCAAAATCCCAACAAAATTCTTCACAGACCTTGAGAGAACAATAATCAACTTTATATGGAAAAACAAAAAAACCCAGGATAGCCAAAACAATCCTATACAATAAAAGTACTTCCGAAGGCATTACCATCCCTGACTTCAAACTCTATTACAGAGCTACAGTAATGAAAACAGCTTGGTGTTGGCATAAAAACAGAGACGATGACCAATGGAATCGAATCGAAGACCCAGGTATTAATCCACAAACCTATGAACACCTGATTTTAGACAAAGGAGCTAAAATTATATAGTGGAAGAAAGAAAGCATCTTTAACAAATGGTGCTGGCATAATTTCTTTCTTAACTAACTTTCTACATTAAGGAGTTCATTGATGGATCTGTGTTTGCATATGTGTGAAAACCCTTATCTGACTTTCTATGGGGCAAAAGAATTCTGGCCCTGGAACCTGCCATGGCTCGGAAATTGCTGGTTTTAAGGGTATATATGACTGGGAACATTTGTAAGGGGTAGAACTGAGAACAGTGTAGAACAAGGAACATGGAGAACAAGAGGAACAATGAGAAATGATGGACTGAAGAGAGAATAAAGAATCACGGATAGATGGAAGCTGTTGGGAGTAGACTTCTTTCCCCTCAGATGTTTAGCTCCCCCTTAGCTCATCCAGGCATCTTTAATTGAACCCTGAATGGGGAAGTCTTACAGGCAAGAACTTTAAGGCTCCTATAAGCTGAGAACGCTTTTTCCCTCTGCTTTTCACTGTGACCTGTCTCTCTAATTGTCCTGTTGAGGACAGGGGGCCAAGCCTGGCTTGTTAGAGCTGCCAGGGCCCAGGCTCAAACCCTACACTCAAGTAACAAGTAGGTCCTTCTAGGATGGTGGGATGGACAGACAGACATGTGTATTCCGTCTCCTTTGGGGGACGCGGGATGGGGAACAGATCCTAGAAGCTCACACAGGAAGAAGGGAACAAATGCTAAGGCTGAGATTGGGTGAGCAATGACAGCTCTGCTTTCTGGTAGGAACGTCCTCAGATGCTCATGTCATCCCTTACAAAGAGCAATCTCTAAGTCACACAGATCTAAACGGTCATTTTCTAGTAACAGTCCTTGTTAGAACAGAAGTAGCCTGCCAGTGTGGACAAGGCTGCTCCTTAGACGTGAGTTATTGAACAAATTCTCAGTTCCAGGCACAGCTTGCCCCCTATGCATTATCGGTGAGCGAGGTTCAGAATCGCCCGATCCTACACAGACTATTGGCATTGCTCTTGGTTGCTCACCCCAGCTAGATGGTAAGAACCTATTGCTGAAGACGCTGCTTGCTTTCAATGTAGATTTGAAAATACATTGTAAATTGTATGAAACATTTAATCAAATACTAATAAAAATCTTTGCCATTTTTACATATGTATATAGCATGTGTCTGTGTGAGTGTACATACACTCACCTACTCACATGCATGCACATGGATGCACACACACACACACACACACACACACACACACACGGAGGATAGAGCTGTGCACCTGAATATGCATGTGGGGGCAGAAGAGGCTTCTATGTCCTCTTACAACATTCTCCATCTATTCCTCAGGGGCAGCATCTCTCTGTGAAATGGGGGCTCAAGTATCTGATAGACTGAAAGCCGACAAACTCTGCAATCCTCCTGCCTCCATCTCCTTGGTGTCACAGCATATGCAGGGACACCCAGCTTCCTCCCTGGGTGATGGAATTTGAACTTTGGTCCTCACAATCACAAAGCCACTGCTTTTAACATATATTTAAAGATGGAGTCCACGTAGCCAGACTGACCTTGAACTTGCTGTGTAGCTAATGACCTTAGACTCCTGATCTCTTAGACCCTGCCTCAAAACAAGTTGGAAGGAGAGAACTGACTCCCACAAGTCCTCTGACCCTGCCACTGAGACACCCACGTGCCTGTGAACACACAAACAGGAAGTACAACTAAAAATGAAGATACAGCAGAACAGGATGGGATAGACAGGTCAGAAACGCATGCTGTTCTACAAGAGAATCTAAAAACCAGGTCTGCGTTTGCACCAGGTCCTCTGAGTATACGTTATGGCTGTTTGGAGTTTTTGGGGACTCCTAACAGTGGGAGTGGGTGTGTCTCTGACTCTTTTGCCTGCTCTTAGGACTCTTTTCCTCCTATTGGGTTGTCTTGTCCAGCCTATCACAATAGGAGGGCTTTTCCTTGTCTTGTTGTGTCTTGTTTTGCCCTGTTTGCCTCCTGTCTCTTGGAGGTCTGCTCTTTTCTGAAGATGAAACAGAGAGGGGGTAAATGTGGGGGAGAGGGAAGGTGTGGGGGATGGAAGGAGTAAAGGGAGGCAAGAAAACTGTGGCTCAGATGTATCGTATCTATTTTCACACACACACACACACAGAGAGAGAGAGAGAGAGAGAGAGAGAGAGAGAGAGAGAGAGATCACCAGGAGTCTTTTTGCTTAGTCATGAAAGAGAAAAATTGCAAAAGAAAGCATCATTGAATTTGACTATAAAAATGAAATTATGTGAAAAGATAATAAACCAACCACAGGGTTCTTTCTCAATACTTGTTGCAATTATTTCTCTGATTGTGATTTCTTTGCACTAAATGAGGAAATTTTGGTTGGATAAAGGCATTTCTTTTGGGGTCTGTGGATGTAGCTCAGTTGGTAGAGGGCTTGCCTAGCGTGTGCGAAGCCCTGAATCCCATCTCAGGCACTGCACACAGGAGTAGTGACACACCCTAGTGATCCCAGTACTTGGGAAGTGGAGGCTGGAGGGCCAGGAGTTCAAGGTCATCCTTAGCTATATAGCTAGTTTGAGGCCAGCCTGGGCTATATGAGACTCTGTCTTAACAAATGGAAAGAAAAAATGTCTTTTTAATCATTAATTTTAACATTTTAAAAACAATGGGCAGAAATATTCAGTTAATGAATTAGTTTTAAAAATACTGATGAAGAACCCATGGTGGCCATGAAGTGTAACTCAATGGCAGAGCCCTGGTTTAGCATGCAAGTGGCCTCAGGGACCATCTGAAGAAACCATGCTAAAGAAGAAACCATGGTGTGTCTGACTGAAGCAGAGACAGGCATGGCTGCCTTAAATTGAGATTTCTACCAAGCACTGATAGATTATGTCGAGGGCCAGGAGAAATTAGAAAAGGAGGAAGAGGGAGGAGGCTGAGAAGAACAGAGATCGCAGAAAAGGCCGTTTAGGGAAACATGAAGGAGGCACAGGAAACACAGACGTAAGGCGGCCTGACCAGCTCTGGCTGTGGACTTTGTCCTGAGCCAGCACAGGGGTTAAGATGAGGAATGGTTGGCCAAGGGAGAGGCAGGTGGGTCTAACCTGGAAGGAACAACCCCATTTATCACTGTACCCTGAGAACTGGCAATGCAATCAGAGATAATTATCATTTGGCTGTTAATTTTATATTTTATTTTTTAGATATTTATTTTTTATTAAAATTTTTTTTGTTTTGTTTTTCAAGACAGGGTTTCTCTGTAGCTTTGGTGCCTGTCCTGGAACTAGCTCTTGTAGACCAGGCTGGCCTCGAACTCCCAGAGATCCGCCTGCCTCTGCCTCCCGAGTGCTGGGATTAAAGGTGTGCGCCACCACCGCCCGGCTTTTTATTAAATTTTAACACACATATAATGGTGCATGTGTGTGTGTGTTTGTGTGTGTGTGTCAGAGATTAACCTTAGTTGTTCCTTCCTCAGATATCATACATCTTATTTGTAATTCAGGCCATATGAGGCTCTGTAACCGCAACACCATGGGAGATGGGGAGAAGAGGATCAATGCAGTTTTGTAGCCCTTCAGCCTAGCCCAGAACCATGAGCTCCAGGTTCAGTGAGAGACCGTACCTCAACGGAATAAAGTCGGTCTTACTAGAGGAGGATTCCCAGTGCCTCATTCTGGACTTTACAAGCACAAAATGGGGTATACGTATACACACACACACGCGCGCACAAACACCACACATGTACACTTACGCCATATTTCCATGCTCCACAACATCAAGATAGAAGGAGGCAAACAATAGAGTGAGCTCCAGCAGAGGCCATGTGTCTATAGTTGAGAGATGCTTGGAGGTAAAAGGTCCTTGTGGGGTCTGTTGGTCACCAGCATGACCTGGGGCAGGGGTTGAATTCTGCTGGTCTCCATGTCTCTCTCTGTATAATGACCATGAGAGTGCCCAGCAGTGGTGACAGGTGGCTGGGGCAATGCCCACACAGTGACTAGGCTGGGCCTGAGTGCACTCTGTGTGGGAGCTGAAGTCACAGCTGCCACGGAGGAGGTGAAGCCACCAGAAGACCTGATCACGGTGAGAACGTGAGTGAGAAGAGGGAACTGAGGGAGGGAAATTGAAACTGGGGCAGGAGAGGTGAGGGCTGTGTCTTAGAGAGAGGTGAAGTAAAATTACCTGGAGGAGGAGTGTCATACTCGGGGACCCGAAGGCACCCTCTGTGGAAGACACAAGACATGGTGTAAACTGGGAACTAATGGAGACCCTGACACACCACCAAGTGAAGGCTGCTCCATCCTGGAGAGGCCGCACACACATGGATTTCTGGCAACAAGGGCAGGGGTGGGCAGGGCAGTAGTGCAGTTGGGAGAAAGGAGCAGGAGACTGGGCATCTGGGAAGAGCTGAGGCCCGGGAGTGGGGTGGGATCTGAGGGCACAGGAAGGGGGCAGCTCAGAGAGAGCAGCTAAGGCTTGTGGATGGTTGTGGGGAAGAGGGAAGAGAAAGATGGCAGAGCTCTGGGGAGGGGACAAAACACACGAGAGGAATCTGTGGGAAGGATCAGACATATAAGATCGCTAATGACATCTATGGTACAAGGAAGCCAGGGCCACCAAAGCCTGACCTGGAATGTGCTTTCCTTGAGTGATGGTGAGGTCGGTCCCATCAATTGACTGAAAATCCTCTATACGATTTGTCGTTTTCAGATGAACTCGGCAGAAGTACACTGTCTGGTCCTTCTTCTTCAAGCCCAGGATTGTGAGGACTCCGGATGTCTGAGGCTGTGTCCAGTTCAGGATGAACCGGTTCTTGAAATGCTTATGTTTGAAACCCGAGGAAGAGTTGTAGATAAATTCTCCATGGAAGTTCTTCCATCTCCAGAGAATCCACATCTGTGGATCCGGTGCCAATTTCCAGGGGAAGTAGAAGGAGAAGGGGATCTCGATGGAGCCGCCCAGAACACCAGTGACGTGTGTTGGTTGATTGACTCTATACAGATATTCTCTGTTGGATCCTGCTGGGTTCCCTGAGAAGGATGAGGAGAATCTGAAGCCACTTCAGGGATGGAATGGACAACCCAGAGCTTCCCGAGCCAACATCCACAGGCAGGTGAGGGACACAGGGTAGGACTGTCCCTATGTCCCACTGTCCCATGTGGGACAGGACAGACGGGGAAAGGTTGGGCTGAACCAAATCTGAGGATGAGCTTTCTCTTGGGGCACAGAGGACAGGCTGGCTCGTAGAGCAGTCACCTCCCACATGCCAGCCCACTCTTCCCAGCCCTACTCACCCCTCCTGTGGTTAAGTCCCCAGTAGTGAGGTTCCCACCACTCACCAGCTTGCAGGCAGGCTGTTGGCAGCAGCAGAAGCAGGACCCAAGCCATGTCCGGAATCCGTCCAGGAAGTGAGACCAGCAGAGCCATCAGGAGGGAGAACAGATCCTCTGGAGGGTCCCTGGGGTGGTCAGGAGTCAGGAGAAAATCAGAGCAGAAAAGATCCCCATCCCCTGAGCCGTATGTGGAGGACTGAGTGGGGGCAGAACCTCCTCATCTCCACCTCCTCGTGGCCAGCAACTTCCTTTATCATTCCGGCTTCTTCTTTCCCTTATTGCAGAAGATCCGCCCTTGTGGTCACTGAGAAGATGACTGTGCCCTTGAACCCAGCTCCTAATTTTTGCCTTGACCTCTGCATGCCGGGCTCTCCTCTCTTCCACCTTGACCTCCTGTCTCATCCAGTCTTTCCCATTCCCTATGCAGCCTGCAATCACTGTTTCCTCAGCTCCCATTTCCTCCACTCCTGCCCTCCCCTCAGTCTGTTTCTCACTATGTCTCCCCTCGTGCTGTCTGTGTTTCTCTCTCTAGTGATCGTGGTAATAAGTGGTCAGTTTCTGCTCACTTCAGACACAGTGAGAAAGGAGGTGATGAGGAAACACATTCAGTGCCAACCCCAGTATGGTGACCCCACCTTCATCTACTCTTTGCCCTCTTGTTCCCTTTCAGGGACTCTTCACAGCGCCCCAGGAAATGCAATGCCCCATGGACGCTCTAACCCTGACTGCTTGCTGCTGCCGAGTCTGTTTCTTCCCTGGGCTTCCTGGGCGATCTTCTCCCTCGCCTCGACAGTGACTGCCACACTACTCCAGCTTCTGAATGAGCCTTTCTGCCTCCCACCACCCTTAACACACACTCAGAAGAGGAAACCAAGGATCAGAGAAAGTTCTTGTTTTCCTCCATTCCACACTGACTTCCGGCTGCCTGCTCAGTGCAGCCTCTGAACTCCTGTCAAGGCCACAGATCTGCTGCTGGGCTCCCACAGGGCTGTTCCCACAAAACATTTGAGTGATTCCCTCTAGCTATGGCTGTTCTAGAACCTTCTTTGCATGAAGTGGGAAAGAAGGTTCAGAGCAGCAGTGTGTCATTATTGATATATTTCCTGGGACATCTCTGAGAGTCGACACAGTTGGACCGTGGCTGGGGTGTATGTGTGAGAGGTGGGGGCAGAGGCTGTGGTTTCCTCAGGGCTGGTTGTGTGGGAGGTCATCCCACCCTTTCTCATGACAAGGTGTCATCAGTTTCCTGAAGGGCAGGAAGATGTGATTGGACCAGAGGAAGTGGCATCATTCTCCCGGTGTGACATGTGCTGAGGTGACTTCCCGTTCTCTTAGATTCCTGACATTGATTGCCTACTCCATGCTCCCTCAGGTGGCTATGCAGCCGCCTCTGACATGTCTGCTTTCTCTGCCTTCCTCACAGTCCCCATGGTCCTCTGATACAGGCACCAACTCTCTCGGCCTCACTGCCAGCTGCACGTGGACGCACTTCTGTATCCATCCATCACTGGAGACACCGAGCACACAACCTTTGGGATGATTTAGGCCCAAACAGTCCATCAGTCGGGAAAGGGGACTGGGCCTATCATATCTGTCAGAAAGTCCCTCCTTATTGGAGGGGGTCTCATGTAGCCCAGGCTGGGCCTTGAATTTGTTATGTAGCCAAGGATGACTACTGAGCACACCGGGCAGGTAAGCACTCTTTCAGATGAACCTTGTCTTTAGTCTCAGTGAGGAGTGAGAGGGGCCCTCCTGATTCTGAGTATTCACCTCCAGGTTTCATCTGGCCTTGCTCTACTGTCTAGGGTGTGTGGGTGAGGGTCACCCCATTTCTAAGTCTCTCGAGGAAGGCCTGGGCCTGATGACGTTGCCATGTACCAGCTGCTGGTCTCCAGCATTTTTGTGCACTGTTGGTCCTTCAGGATCTCAGCTGTCCCTGTGCTCAGCCTCACTGCTGCCACCTGCTGGCCCCTAAATCCCAACTCATGGGCTCTGTGGTTTCAAGTCCTGGACTCAGTAGATTCCCACAGGGACCCTGCTGTGGGATCACTTCTGTCCAGGATGCTGTAATCAGTCTCCTTCAATGAGAACCATTTTCCCCTCAAGAACAGTGACTGGGCCCTGTGGCCATGATGCTTTCACAGGAGAGGGGCACTTTCTGTGGAAGAGCAGCCTGGGACTGTGGTGTGCACACATGGGGCTTTTACATACATGTGACCATGGGGAGTGTCAGACTGCGGTGTTAGAACCTGGCCACGGCTCAGGCTGCAAAGTGAGTGTGCCCTTCCTCCTAAAATAAATAAATAAATATAATTTAAAATATTTTTTTTTTTTTTTTTTTTTTGGTTTTTCGAGACAGGGTTTCTCTGTGGCTTTGGAGCCTGTCCTGGAACTAGCTCTGTAGACCAGGCTGGTCTCGAACTCACAGAGATCCGCCTGCCTCTGCCTCCCGAGTGCTGGGATTAAAGGCGTGCGCCACCATCGCCCGGCTTATAATTTAAAATATTAATGTGGCCTTGGTGGCACATGACTTCTTTCTAACATATGGGAGGCAGAAGGAAGTGGACATCTGTTAGCGTGAATCTAGCCTGGTCTGTGTATTGAGTTCCAGCCAGTTTTGCGTAATGAAACCTTGTCTCAACACAACAAACAAAAACACAACAGAAAAACCAAAACCAGATTGATAAAAAACAAAAAACAAAAAAAAAAGCAAGAAAGGAACGAACAAAGCAAACAAACAAGCAAAGCCAACTAACAACACAAAATGTCCAGGTACACGGTGTCTGGAGTAGTAGAGCGGATGTTGTTCTCTAGACTGCACATGCATGAGCACACAGTTGCAAACACATGTACTTGCATGTGCATGAACACATGTGCACACACACACATACACCATCATGGAAGGCACCTTTCACAGTTGATCATCCAGCACCTGCCTACCAAGTCCTCATCCTGAGTAAACACGGCAGAGCAAGGTTGTGAGCAACAGAGAAGCACAGAGTCCCCAGCTCCTGCAGGACCTTGTGAAAGACGCACGGGTAACAGCAACACAGTGTCCAGGCCGGGTCTCAGCGCTCCCAGGGCATGGGACTGCAGTTGCTTCTGCTTCCGAGGAGAGGCAAGGATCAGAAGACACAGTAGCCAGTCATGAAAATGGGGACATTGCTCTGAAGAGCCTTCGGGCCTGTGTGGAGAGGTGACAACAGGGAACAGGAGAAGGGAGCCGGGAGCCTGAGGTGACATCAAGGGAATAGGGAAGTCAGAGGCATCAAACCAGAACCAGGGTGGCTCACCATGGGTGATGGGCAGTTGGGTCCCATCAATCGACCACCAAGTCTACAAGCCTTCTGTTGTGTTTACAGAAATACGTGGTCTAGTCCTTCTCCTGTAGGTCCAGGATACTAGGTCTCCAGATGTCTGTGCAGATGCAGGACCCAAGCTTCACTTCCAGGCTTCATCCAGTCTTGCCCTACTGTCTGGGGTCTGTGGGTAAAAGTCAACCAATTGCAGAGTCCCTAGGAGGGGTTGACCTCATGAGGCCTGACCTATATCAGCTCCTGGACCGCAGCATTTTTGTTTATTTGTTTTTGAGACAGGGTTTCTCTGTAGCTTTGGTGCCTTTCTTGGAATTTGCTCTGCACACCAGGCTGCTTTCAAATTCACAGAGATTCACCTGTATCTGCCTCCCTAGTGCTGGGATTAAATGTATGTACTACCATTACCTGGCTAACCCCAGCATTTTTTTTTTGTTTGTTTTGTTTGTTTTTTGTTTTTTTCGAGACAGGGTTTCTCTGTGATTTTGGAGCCTGTCCTGAAACTAGCTCTTGTAGACCATGCTGGTCTCGAACTCACAAGATCCGCCTGCCTCTGCCTCCCAAGTGCTGGCATTAAAGGCGTGCGCCACCACCGCCCGACTTAACCCCAGCATTTTTATACAGCAGGTTCTGGTGGGCTCTATAGGTGCTCAACCTCACTGCTGCCACCTGCTGGCCCATGAATCCCAAGTCATGTGCTCTGTTCAGTTTCAAGTCTGGACTCAGTAGATTCCCACAGGGACCCTGCTGAGGGATGGTTTCTGTCCAGGATGCTGTGATCAGTCTCCTGCAGTGACAACCATGTTTCCCCTACAGCAGTGACTGGACCCTGCAGTAATGACACTTTCACAGAGGAGGGGCACTTTCTGTGGACGAGCAGCCTGGGTCTGAAGTGTGCACACATGGGGCTTTTGTGCACTTGTGACCATAGGGAGTGTCAGACTGCAGTGTTAGAACCTGGCTGCAGTTCAGGCTGTAGCACAAGTGTGTCCTGCACCCAAGAATAAATAAGTGTAATTTTAAAAGTTAAAACTTAGAGGGGGCTAGGCATGGTGGTCCATGCCTTTAATTCCAGCTTTGGGGAGACAGAGGCAGAGTCAGAAGAAAACACGAGTGGATCTCAGTGAGTTTGAGCGTAGCCTAGTCGATATATCCAGTTTCAGGTCTTCAGTCGCTCAAAAAATTCAAAACAAGCAAAGAAATCCAAGGTGGAATGTGTCCTGAGTAGTAACGCCTAAGGTTGTCCGCTGGTCTCCACATAGGTGAGCACACGCTTGCACACATATGTATCAGAATACAGATGCAGACATATCATGCAAGGAGACATCCAGACTGGGTCTGAAGAGAGTTGAGGGGAGGCTTGAGAGAGGGTGGAGATGATGACCTGTGGTGTAGACAGGACACTCAGGCTGCGCTAGGACTTTACAGTAGCACCATTGCCCCGCCATCACCTGAGCCCTTCTTTCTCCCTTAGCATGGCATCATCATCTTCATCTCCCAATCTCAGCAGGAGCACCTCCCTGCACCCTTGTAGAGGGGGAGCCCCCAAAAGAGACTCTCTATTGTGTCCTAAAGACCAGTGAGTGGTGGGGTGACCAATTTAGTCACCTATTCCTCTTGTATGAAGTCTCCCAGATTCTGCAGATAGCCAAGGCAGAGGAAGGAACTCACATGTCATTGAGTTTGAGGTCACAGAAACTGAGAAATTCGCAATCTCCTCTTCAGCTTCCTGTATTGCTTAATGAAACTCTTAATAGTCACAAAAATTATTTCAGTGAATGGAACGGAAAATTGGTTAGGTCTTCAAGTTCTTGTCTCAAACCAAAGTGAACTAATGGATGACCTGCCTCCATGATCTCTCTGTGCTGTTTGGAGTTTTGGTTAGCTTTGGTTTGTTGGTTTTAAGACAGAGTCTCATGTAGTCCAGGCTGGCTTCAGATTCTATAGGTACTAATGATAGCTTCCAATTTATAATCTTGCTCTCTCTACCTGTCAACCATTGGGATTAAAGGCTTTTGCCACTATGCCCGGATTCCTCTAGTACTGTTTGTTACTGTCTGGCTCTAGCGGCTGGGGAACATGAATCCTAAACACTGGTAGCCCTGTTAGACCCCATGCCTGCTCTCATTAGAACAGTCATGTGCACTTCACCTTAAGGGAGTTTGGCCTAAATGTTGTTGAGAATGCTGGTTCTGTGTAAGTCTTTGCTGTGGGCCCCTTTGTTATTCCTCTGTTTTGAACAAGGAAAACTAACATGACAATTCACATGGTCATTGGAGTAACATCCATGATGCCCTTTCTCTGTGCCCAGCCACCTGGATGAGGAGATGATGAATGAACCACTCCTTAGATGACTGGGCAGATGGTCACCATGGCAGCCTGCCTGTGTGAACACCTCAGGGATGCTCAGAGGAGACACCACCCCAGCCGCCAAGATCACTGTGACCGCGGCTGTTGCTGAGTTCAGTCTCAGAGGCTTGGATCCAGTTACACCACAGCAGACATCTCACAGCTGCCCCAGGAGACTCTACTTTAGTCATGAGAAGCCTTGGTGACGTCTCCATCACCCCTCCTAGCTTCAGCTAGTCCCATGGGGTGGGACAGTTTTCCAATGACTCAGCAAAGGCCTATGATTGATACACATTCGAGACTTGTCACTGATGGAATGAGAGCTGCATCTATGCAGGATTGTGATTGGTGGATCTGAATCGTGCATGCCCGTCTTAGGGTTTCTATTGCTGTCAAGATACATCATGAGCATAGCAACTCCTATGAAGGAAATAATTAATTTGGGATGGCTTCCAGTTTCAGAGGTTTAGTTCATTATCTTCATGGTGGACATGGCAGCATGCAGTCAGACATGGTGCTGCAAAAGGAGCTGAGACTTATCCATCTGAATCAACAGGGAGCAGAAAGTGAACTGCATCTACTCTGAACAATGACTGAGCATAGGTGACCTGAGAGCCCACCTCCACAATGACACACTTCCTCCAACACGGCCACACCCACTCCAACAAAGCTATGCCTCCTAATAGTGCCACTCCCTATGGACATATGGGGGCCAACTACAGCCACACTGCCAAATGCCCATGAACCACCTCTGGCTGTGAAAGCAGCCTGGATTTCATCCTTATCGGTCAGTGTGGATGCTGTGCTTATGTCCCAGCATGTTCTTTGGTAGAAGATGACCTGCTGACTATCAAATGTCAAGACAAATTGGACTAGGGAAGGAAGTCTTGTCCTAGGGGAGACCCCACAGGTCAGAATATCAACATGGCAGGAAATAAGGGAAGCTGGGGCTTGTAGATGGGCCTGTGAGGAAAGGAAGCCCAGCATGGAACCCAAGCAAGCCAATGTCTGTCACCTGAGGAGGAGCATGGAGGGGTCAGTGTGTCTCTCTGTGTGTGTGTTTGTGACTAACTTGTCAGTGTCTAGGGAGTAAGGGAGAGGAACCAGAATCCTCAGGCAGGGGTTCTCAGTGTGGACCATGGTCCTTGCTTCTTGACACAGTCTATCATTCTGATGCATAAGAGACCTCACAGGTGTGTGTCAAGAGAAAAACAATTGATTTTCTGGGAGTAACACATGTATTGAAAATTGTTTTTACTTCCATAGCCAAAAAACACCACAATGGGTCTTCAGGCCCAGAGACAGACAAGATGCCCTGAGTTCAGAGGAGAGGAAATCAGAGCCCACGTGGCAGCAATGGGGCTCTCTTCTTGTACCTCTTAAGAACAGGGTATTTTCACTGCATAGGCCTGCAGCCATGCTCTCTGATTCCCAGGCAGGAGGCAGGGAAGGGGCAGGATGCTGGAGGTGTGGCCAGCAACCTCCCTACTTTGATGTAACCTCACCTCACAGGTGAGAGGCCTGGCACATGGGCATCTGTTAGCTGGGGACTCATAGGCAGTGTCAGGTGCCTGGCTATAGGCGTCTGTGAGAGGGAGAGAACAGGTTTCCATGGTGTGTTTTCTTGCACCTTTTGAGTCCCCATGAATCAACCCCAGGTTCCTGGGCCAGGCGGCAGGCTCCCTTTTCCTACTGAGCTATCTTTCTGCTCCCTACTTTTCTTTTGTTCCTACTTCAACAAGGCCTCACCTACTCCAACAAGGCCACACCTTGTCGTCCACATGATGGGTGCACATCCAAATTGTGTGGACAGCTGCCAGCATTTGGAGCATCCCCTGCCTTGGGCCACTACGAAAAAAGAAGAGAGGAGGGGTTCTCAGAGGGCCAGAAGTTACGGGTCACACTAGTGACCCTTAATTAGATTCATTTAGGCAAATTCTGTGGATCTTTTTATTTGTATGAAAGAGGCCTCGGAAGTTAGAACAGGAAACTAAGAGTTTCTCAGTTTCTCTGAGTTCCTGACGTGTGAGTTTCTGTCCTGGCCATGGGCATCTGTGACCTGTGAGCATCTGACTCTGTGGGTATCAGTGGAAGCTGGGAGTCTTCCTACTAGAAGCAAAGGTGACTCTGAGATGGTCACCCAGACCCGCTCATTTGGTCTTTACGATGGAGTATACAGTCTCTTCCTGGGGGTTCTCATGGACAGGTGGGCAGGCTGGTGTTCCTGGGGAGGTCGGGCTTGAGAGGGTAATGGAGGCATACACGATGTTGTTGTCCTGCAGGGATGGGGACAGGGCATTAGATAGCAGCAGTGCAGCTGAGGGTCCCATAAAGCAGCAGCTGCAGCCTGAGTGTCCCTCCCATACCTCTGACCTCCAACCTTCTGCCTCCATCAACACCCCCTTAACTCCTTCAGACCTGAGTCTGAATCGCTTACCTTGGGGTTCTCTTTGGGGTCCATATGTCGTCCTAGAGAAAAAGAAACACAGAGTTCTGAAGTCAAGGTATGTGACAGGAAGGGAGACAGATGGCTGGGTGTTCCAAGTGTGAGGTGAAGACCTTGGTTACATGGGAGGGACAGGGTGAGGGAGGGGCAGGGTGAGGGAGGGGCAGGGTGAGGGAGGGACAGGGTGAGGGAGGGACAGGGTGAGGGAGGGGCAGGGTGAGGAGGGACAGGGTGAGGGAGGGGCAGGGTGAGGGAGGGGCAGGGTGAGGGAGGGGCAGGGTGAGGAGGGACAGGGTGAGGGAGGGACAGGGTGAGGGAGGGGCAGGGTGAGGGAGGGACAGGGTGAGGGAGGGGCAGGGTGAGGGAGGGGCAGGGTGAGGAGGGACAGGGTGAGGGAGGGGCAGGGTGAGGGAGGGACAGGCGAAAACACTGAGGGAATGCTTGTGTAAGTGTGGGGTCTTGGGAGAAGAAGGCAGAGCCAGGTGTGGGACAGGAAGCTGTCAGAATTTACCTTCGGGCTCAACTTGCTCACATTTCTCAGTGTTTTCAATGAGTTCCCTGCATGAGAACAAGATGGGCAACAGATTAGAGGCTGGACAAGAAAGAATTAAGACATTAGGTGCTGGGCTGGAGAGATGGCCTAGTTAGTAACCTGCTTGTCACATAAACATGACATCCTGACTTCAGACCCCAGCAGCCACATAAAGCTGGATGCTGGAGAAGCAGAGACAGGCGGAGAAGTCCCTGGAGTTCACTGGCCATCCTAGACTAACAGATGAGCTCTAGATTCAGTGAAAGACCCTGTCTCAAAAGGTAAAGTGGAAGCTGGAGAGATGATTCAGTTGGCAAAGGGTCTGTTTCCAATCATGAAGACCCAAATTTAGATCCCCAAGGACCCATGTAAACTATGCTGGGCACAGCCACACAGTGGTGTCGCACGCCTTTAAACCCAGCACTCAGGAAGCAGAGGCTGGTGGATCTCTGTGAGTTTGAGGCCAGCCTGGTTTACTCTGTGAGTTCCAGGACAGCCAGGGATGTTTACACGGAGAAACCCTATCTCAAAAAACCAAACCAAACCAAACCAACAACAAAATGCTCTGGGCACAATGTGCCTGGAGGGTGGGGGTGGAGATGGGTGGATCCCTGAAGCTGTTGTCTGGGCAGCCCAGGCAAACTGATGAGCTTCAGTTAGTGAGAGACCCACCTCAAAATAAATGTTAAATAAAGGTGGGAGAAACTGAGGACAGTCACAACATAGACCTCTGACTTCTACATACATGCACAAGTACACACACAAACACAACATACATGCAGGAATCCAACATGGAATGGACAGCAACTGAGGAAAACACACCATTGATATCTGCCTTCTAAACACACGGTCACATGTATGTGTGTGTGTGTATATATGTATGTATGTGTGTATATATATGTATGTATGTGTGTATATATATGTATGTATGTGTGTATATATATGTATTTATGTGTATATATATGTATGTGTGTATATATGTATATATATGTATATATGTATATGTATGTATGTATGTATGTATATATATAGTGCATGCTTGTATTCTCAGTGCTCAGGAAGTGGAGATAGGGGGACTCCTGATGTTCACTGTCGATCGACCAGGTCTAACTGGTGAGTACCAGTTCAATGTGAGATCCTGTCTCAAACAACAAACAAACAAACCCCCCCAAACAAAACCAAAAACCCAAAGAACAACAACAATAACAAAAATCCAAAACCCAAGTAGGGTCAGGAGAAATGACTTAGTGGGTAAGACCATGCCATTAAGACTGACAACCTGATTTCATCTCAGGGACCACAAGGTGGAAGGAAAAAGGCAGCTCTCAGAAGCTCTCTCTCTGTCCTGAACATGTGTGCTATGTCAAACTGATACCAACACATAAACACATATGCACACAAACAAATAAGTAAAATGTAATAAAATTAGCTATTTGAAAAGTGGTTGACACCTGAGAAAACACACACACATGCACAGACACACACAGACACACGCATGCATGCACACACACACTCGAGCACACATGCACACACACTAGAAGCTGGTTCCCTTTGAGTGGCCTCTGCCATCCTCAATTACTCACGGTGGGCATGTTGGTGTTCGGCCTTTTCTGGAAGAGGAATGAGAGGCCATTGGTAAGGGGGCCTAGCTGAGGTCTCTTAGCGCTAGCTGAAGGTGAGTCACTCTAGGAAACTGCCTTACACTGGGCAGGAACAGAAACTAGAAATAGGAAGAACCAATGCTATCCTGTCTTATCACCTTGATTAAAACTAGAAGGCAGAAAAATTTCAGATCTTCTTGGTAGGTGCTCAGGCTAAGTTTGTGTAAGAAGGGACCTGAGATCAGACTGGAGGAAGGGTATCTGGTCAGAGAAGCCACAGGGAGAGGAAAGAGGGAGGAGCTGGGGATTCAGTGTTGCTCTCAGAGTGCTTGTGTTAATTGACAAGGTCCTGGGTTCCATCTCTAGCCCCTCATAAACCGGGTGTGGTGTGATGCCTGTCTAGCTTCTTTTTTTTTTTGTTTTGTTTTTTGTTTTTGTTTTTTTTTTTCGAGACAGGGTTTCTCTGTAGCATTGTTGCCTGTTCTGGAACTAGCTCTTGTAGACCAGGCTGGCCTCGAACTCCCAGAGATCCGCATGCCTCTGCCTCCCGAGTGCTGGGATTAAAGTCATGCGCCACCACCGTCCGAATGCCTATCATTCCAATAGTTGGGAGGTGGAGGTGAAAAGATCAGAAGTTCAAAGTTGCCCTTGGCTGGCTTCACAGTCAGTTCAAGGCCAGCCAGGCCAATCTGAGACCCTTTCTCAGAAAAAATTTAGAAGGTTCAGAGCAGGCCATGTGCAGTAAGGAAAAGGAAAGACAGGAGAGAAGGGCCGAGAGGTTGGGAGGTGAAGAGAAAAGGGCAAGAGATGTGGAAGACCTAGAACAAAGGATTCCTGGGAAGCGGGGCTCACTGACCACAGAGAAAGGCAGAGGTAAGAAAGGGAAAGATGGGAGAGCTGGTGGAATCCAGGCAGATGTTCAAGGCTGAGAGGAGCCAGAGCCACAGAGAGGGAAGCCTAGGAAATGGAAGGAGAGAAGGAGAAAGACCCCATGAGGACTGGGGTGGGGACTGTTCTGGAAGGAGACTCCCTGAGACTCTGCTGCACCCCTTGTCAGTGTGTGAAGCTGGTGTCCTTGAAGAGCATGGCGTCATGGAGGACGTGGAGGAAGCAGACAGGATGAGTCAGGGGTGGGGAGATGTGCAGAGCCCTGTGTGCGGTTCTCCATTTGAAGGGGCTGGAGAGATGGCTCAGTGGGCAAGAGCACTGGTTGCTCTTGCAGAGGACAGGATGGCGCTCACCTGGCTGTGGTTTCGGCTTTAGTCCTCTGCCCTGTGGGGGAAGAGACAGTGTCAGTGTGACATCCGTGCTGATCGTCCTTCTGCCCCTCAGCTGTCCTCTATGCTCAGCTCCTTCAGAGGACAGGGGAGCAAAGGGACCGCCCCAGACAGTGAGGGAAGAGCCTGGACTACCTCTGCTGGGCTGCTGTCCTACACAGCAACCCCTCCCCCAAATCCCTGCCAGGTCCAGGCCCCACCCCTGTCTCCTTTATTCCTTCTCCAACCTTGAGTTCCTCCTGACCATCCACCTGCTTGTCTACTCTGTGTTCTCCTGCCTTCCTTTTTGTGCCCTTAGGAACCGCATCCTCCTGGATTGCATTTTACTCTACTGGTCTATGCGTCTTGGTGCATTCTGTGCTGTTTTAATTACTATCGCCTTTTTATTGCCACTTATTTATTATGTGGCAGGGGCTGTGCCACAGTTTGTGTGGAGGTAGAGGGCATCTTGCAGGAGTTGGTTCCCTCCATTATCTCGTTCCCAGGAGAGGACACTGAAACTTTTTACTCTCGCAGGGCAACTGTAGCCTTTTTTCTTTGTAATTTATTTCATACTGATTTACCTACTGTATTTTTTTCTAGACTTTTAAAGTTTGTGTGTCTGTTTTGGGGTAGATGCACATGAGAGCAGAGCCTGTGGATTCAGGAGAGAGCTTCCTATATGCCTAGAACTGGAGTTACAGGCGGTTGTAAACTGCCTGGTGTGGGTGCTGGGAGCAGAACTCAGGTTCTCTGCAAGAACATTCCGTGCTCTTAACTGCTGAGCCATCCCTCCAGCCTCCTGTTGCAACTTTGAATAAATTCTGGGATCAGGCAGTGGAGTGCTTTATTATCGGTCATTTCATTTCTGTTGTTGTTTATCTCATTTTGCCTTGTTTTGTCTTTGAAGGCTTCTGAATTGGAGAGGATAAACTGTTTTTGCAAAACTGTCATTGTCGTTTAGGTGGGAATTGTATTGAATTCAATTTTTGTTGTATAGACATCTTTTAAAAAATCTTTAATTATTTTTATTGTGTGAATGTTTGCCTGCTTGTGTGTGTTTGCCACATATGTGCTTGGTCCCTGTGGCAATCAGATGAGGGCGTCAGATCCCCTGGAACAGGAGATACAGGGGCCTGTGAGCCATTATGTGGCTGCTGGGAATCAAACCTCAGTCCTCTGCAAGAGTATCCTGCTATAGAGATTTGCATTGGTATGGATCTTAGTTATTGATACAAATTTAAAATCAATTGTGTTACATGTATATATTTTCCTGTTCTTGCTTAAGGTATTGTGATTGTGTAGTTCATTTAAAAATGTAATGTATAATTAAAAATAAAGGTTAATAGATAATCATCTGTAATAGTCAAGCTTGTAGTCGTGTTAGTTAGATTTTCTAGATGTAAAGAGATATATTTCAGGTATACAGGTATTCTTGAGATCTTTCAGAGACCTTCAGAATATGGCATTTCAAATGCTTAAGAACTTAAGACTTATTATGACAGTGAGACACATCTGCTCCTGGCAACACCAAGCTACTTCAAGAAATGATGGGCATTGAAGAGGCTCCTTATGGAGTTGGTTGACCATTTGGCAAGAAACTGCTCTTGCCTGGACTGCTTTATAAACTGGACATGCAGGACCCACAGAGAAATGACTGCTAAATTTGCCTAAAGGTGAGACAATCCCTCAGGGTTCCTGCATCATGAATGAGTCTGGTAGACATTCTGTAGGACACACACACACACACACACACACACACACACACACACACACACACACACAAATATGACGGACAAACTGCCAGCATAGGTGAAAGTGTCTTTGAAATTTCCTGCTTTGTAAAATAGTCTGCTGGTTACTATGGGCCTGTAGGCTAAAGATGGATGCTCCAATGGTACAGAAGAACTTTGGGTGACTGTTCAAGCAGTGAGATGTCTATGTCAAATCTAGAGTTTTGGAAGTTGCTTACAATGTAATTCCTGCTTACTTAGATAATATTGTAACCTTCTGGAGTCTTTGAGTTGAAGAATAAATGGTTATAGTTATAGTTTTCCTTAATTATGATAAAAAATAAAATAGATATAAATATTGTAACTGTAATTCTTGATACCTGTTTTGTTATGTGTCATTTTACTATGTTAAAGTTAAAGCCTTCCTTTTTATTTAAACAGAAAAGGGGAGGTGATGTGGGATTTCCCTCTGTATGCTGTGATTACTGTGAATAAAGAAACTGCTTTGAGCCTATAGCAGAGCAGGGAGGGGCGGAGCAGAGCTAGGCAGGGAGGACTGGACTGAAGGCTGGGAGAAAGAAGGGCAGAGTCAGAGAGAAGCCATGGATCCTCCACCTGAGGCAGACGCTGGGAACTTTAGCTGGTAAGCAACAGCCACGTGGTGATATACAGAATAATAGAGATGGGTTAGTTTAGGATATGAGTTTTGCCAGAAATATGCTTAAGCTATTGGCCAAACAGTATTGAAAATAATATGTTTTGTTGAGTGGTTTTTCATGACTGGGCAGTGGGGATGAAGAAGCGACCCTTTACCCAAGAGTATCCAGTGCTCTTAACCACTGAGCCATCTCTCCAACCACCTAAAATAGACATCTTCATTAATTTTTCCATTTTCAGAATGAGATGTTTCCTACTCACCCACTTCCCCTATCATTCAACAACATCACTGTTATTATTCAGGCATCTGTACCGGCCCCTGAGGTTCAGACCGGATATGTTCTCAGTGCAACCACTAACAGCACCTCCTGTGTGCATTTGCTAGGTTCCCTTTTAAAAAGTGGGCCTTGCCCATCTCCCCATCTCTTCCTTTCTCTCTTTCTTTCTGCTCCTCTGCCCTGCTCTCTGTCTCTCTCTCACTCTGCCTCTCTCTTCTGTTCTGGCGCTCCTGTTTCCGAAGCTGGGCTCCCTTTGCCCATCCTTTTGCCTCTGTTATTAGAGGCTTGGGGACCTGACTTCCAAGGTTCCCCCCATCATCTCCTGCCTTCTCCACCATCACCACACTACTCAAGGGATACCTGACATGGTATCCCTTTCCTGGAAGGCCAGAGAGTGTCCTATATGACTCCCAGCAATTTCCGGACTATTCTGTTGAAGGGAGAGGTGTTGAGATAAATTCTCATGGAGTCAAGATCCTCCTGCCCCTGCTCCAAGTGCAAAGACTGAGGTGTAGATCACAGTGGCTGTCATTGTTTTTATTTTTAATTGTGTTATATTTATTTATTCACCATGTGTGTGAGTGTGCACAGGTCATGGCATGCGTGTGTCAGAGGACAATATACAGGACCCAGTTCTTTCCTTCGGCCCTGTGTGTTCTAGAATTTCCAGTGTCTTGACCTACTGAGCCAACTCACTGCCTCTGGCTGTTATTGTTTATTCTTTGACATTCTATGTATTTTTTCTTCCTCTGAGAACTCCTCTACCCTCCTGTCTCTACTCTGACCATGTCTGTCAACACCACAGCTCTTTCTAAAATGAACACTCAGTCCTTGGGACACCTCCTCCATCACCCACAGTTACTGGGAAACTGGATGTTCATCTACTTAGGATCCTCCAGTTTCAAGCCAGACTTTGGGAAGTGGAGCAATCAATACAGCTGAGCTGAGGCGACTTCCAGTCCCTTCTGCTTTTCCCTCCCCTGGCTTCCTCCTAGGCAGGCCCTTTCTCCTCTGATGACGAAATGGTTGAGTCAACAGAGAACTGATTTTGTGACTGGACTGTGCGGTTCACAAACTGAACCCTCACTTGGGGAACCGGCTTAAAGCAGAATTCCAGTGGGGTTAGCAGTGCAGGCCTACAGTCAACCAAACTAAAACAACAGCAACAAAAGACCCCAGCTACTCTAAGCAGAAGCCTCAGAGCCTGACTCTGGACTCAAGAACAGGCCATCAGGGATCTGCCCTGGGGAGGCCAGAAGCCACCCTTACCTCCTCAAAAGCTGTCCACCTTGCTGTTTTTAATGACA